>NC_073268.2:83850000-85100000 GCF_029289425.2 Pan paniscus
GGTCGCTTGGGCCGCCCCTCTCCGCGACTTTTTTTTTTCTTTCTCTCGCTGGCTCTTTCAGCATCAGTTTCCATAAGGGGCGGGAAGGGAATGATATTTGGGAGCTCCCTTGCCTTCCTCTCCGAGCAGCGAAAGGGGAGACGCGGGGAGGAGGTCCGGCCGGCTTTGGGCTCCAGCCAGGGGTCCGCGGAGACTTTGGTCTCCGAAGGCCTTTGACGCCGGGCATTTCGCGAGCTGCGCGCCCCTCTCAGCCGCGCCACCTGCGCCCGGAGTTTTGCCGCGCCACCCGCGCCCGGAGTTTTGCCGCGCCACCCGCGCCCGGAGTCCAGCCGCACCGCGCTGTGCCGAGCCCAGGCGCCCAGGGCTCCCCGCCCCCGACTCGACGCTCCCGCGCTCCCCCTAGCGGCCGCCGCGCCGCTTCGCTCCGTCCCAGGCTCGTCGGCGGCGCAGCTCACGTGACCGCGCTCTGGGCCTGCGGCCGCTGTCGATTCCCCCAGTCACCGAGCGAGAGGGAAGAAACAAGATGGCGGCTGAAGGCGATCCGGAGTGGGGCCCCAGCAATTCGGATTGAGCCTTCTCCCTCCACCCGCTTCCGTCGGCCGGGCCCCTCCCGCCCGGCCCCGCGGGCCTCCCCACCCGGCCCCGGCGCTCCCCACCGCCCCCCCTGCGCCCGCCCCTCCCCCTTCGCTTTCCTTCTCCCCCCGCCTCGGCTCCGACATGAGGGGCCGGCGGGGCAGGCCGCCCAAGCAGCCCGCGGCTCCCGCTGCGGAGCGCTGCGCCCCGGCCCCGCCGCCACCGCCGCCGCCGCCCACGTCCGGACCCATCGGGGGGCTCCGCTCGCGGCACCGCGGCAGCAGCCGGGGCAGGTGGGCCGCCGCCCAGGCTGAGGTGGCGCCCAAGACGCGGCTGAGCTCGCCCAGGGGGGGCAGCAGTAGCCGGAGGAAGCCGCCGCCGCCGCCGCCGGCCCCCCCCAGCGCCAGCGCCCCGGGCCGGGGGGGGCGAGGAGGCGGGGGCGGCAGGACGGGGGGCGGGGGCGGCGGCGGCCACCTGGCCCGGACCACCGCGGCCCGGAGGGCCGTCAACAAAGTGGTGTACGATGACCACGAGAGCGAGGAGGAGGAGGAAGAGGAGGACATGGTCTCCGAGGAGGAGGAGGAGGAGGACGGCGACGCCGAGGAGACCCAGGATTCTGAGGACGACGAGGAGGATGAGATGGAAGAGGACGACGATGACTCCGATTATCCGGAGGAGATGGAAGACGACGACGACGACGCCAGTTACTGCACGGAAAGCAGCTTCAGGAGCCATAGTACCTACAGCAGCACTCCAGGTACCCACCCAGCCCAGTTGCTGCAGACTCCTTCCCCACCTCCTCTGCCCTCCCCCCTTGCTCACTCGTGTGCTGTGCATCCTGCTCCGATCTCCCCCCAACCCCGCCTCCCCCCCAAACAGAGGGGAAATGCGACGGCACATCAAGTGGCAAAAAACTAGATTTACAAGAGGAAAGAGGCGCATTGTTCAAAATGGAGATTGCATTGTTGCAGTTTGCAGGCCACACTCGCTCGCGCTCTCTCCCCCCCCCAACCCCCTCTTTTTCCTCTTCAAAATTTGTGCCAGTGCAGTGTCTCCACCGGGCAGGATTGAAACTTTGGCAAACACATATCCATTGCATTCATTTTTCTCCCCTTGTTTTGGTGTGGTTTTCTGGAATGAAAGAAGCCTCTTGTTTTGCAAACCTCTTTGCATTTCTAATGTGGTTTCTTTCGGATTTTTATTATACATCTGTTCCTTAAAAGGGAATTAAGGATTTGGACAGATTGTGGTACACAAACACGCACAAAAAAATGCGTTTTCACACCCCTAGCTGTGGTTTTAAAATTGTGTTAAGGAAACGGATCATTTGGGTTAGTAGGGGAACCTTATCTGGTCCTGTGTGTTTGTTTTTATTCTTCGAGTGCTAATGGGCCCGTGCAACAGTTGCTGTTAAATGGCTGATTAAAAAGCAACGCAGAAAGCCAAACAAGACCCAACCAAATTTGGTTATTCATCCGATTCAGAATTATTTTGGTTAAATCAAAAATAAAAGTACAAAACTACAGGAACGCGCGTCTGATCGCTTTGCCTTGCTTGGGAAATGCAGTTTCGTGTCACCTGTTGCAGAAGATATGTAGTTGATCATCTAGACATAATTGCCGAAGATGAACTTTTGGAACAACTTCTAAGTCACACAGCATCAGTATCAGATTTATTACACAACGACTTTTTCTTTTCACTCTATTTCTGAGGAAAAAGCCCTCCCGAAATCCGTAATGAATTTCTCCATGGTAACCCCTCTTCTGTTTTCTCACAGAAAGTTTCTCTAGGCTGGTGTCGAGATGCATTTGGTTAAACACCCCCGGCCCCCCGCAAAAGGCTGCTTTGTACGTAGTCACAGTTTACTAAATTGTGAAATTAACATAACCAAAGCAACAACCGGCAAGACTTTTCCTTTATAATTTTGCAAATCTAGATTAATTAAATTAGAATCTGGTTTTAAAAGCCTTTAAAAAATAAAGTTTATGAGAAAATATTTGTGAGGAAAAAAGACCTTTTTTTCGTTGAAGTAAGGCGTGTCATGTCTTTCTCAGAAAGACTAGGGTAGTAGAAGTGGTTAACTTGAAAAGTTTGATTTTAATAAATGCTTAAATACTTATTGGAGAAGTAGGAGTAGTATTAAGCCAAATGTGAACCCACATAGGTTGTCCTAACATAACTGAAAAAAGGTAATTTCTTTTGCCCAGTGGTCAGAATCGTTGCCAGTCTTGTCCGGGGCAGGCTGTCTGGTGAATGAAGGGAATGAATCAAGTGTCAGGTATTTATGTCTTATATGTAGAAAGGACTACATGTAAATCCTTGCCAACTTAATTTTAGTACTTTTTTTTTTTTTTTTTTTTTGAGAGGGAGTCTTGCTCTGTCGTCTGGGCTGGAGTGCAGTGTCCTGATCACGGCTCACTGCAACCTCCGTCTTCCAGACTCAAGCGATTCTCCTGCCTCAGCCTCCTGAGCAGCTGGGATTACAGGTGCCCACCAGCACACCCGGCTAATTTTTGTATTTTTAGTAGAGATGGGGTTTCACCATGTTGGCCAGGCTGGTCTCGAACTCTTGACCTCGTGATCCGCCCACCTCGGCCTCCCAAAATGCTGGGACTACAGGTGTGAGCCACCGCGCCCAGCCTAGTACGTCTTTTATAGTAATAATTTTTACCTTAAGAAATCACATGTTGGTCTTCTTTGCACCCAGAGCCGGTAATTGAAACACGGAGACTGAATTGCATACACCCCTGGAGGAAGTTTTTTCTGGTTAAAAAGAGCTGAGACATTTTGGCAGGACAGTTCAGCTAACTTTAAGTCCTATTCGAAGGCATAGCAAATAATATTTAAGATTGATGGGTGTGCATATGCTGACTTAAATTACAATTTGTAGTTAGGTGTCCTTTAAGAAAAATGTGTTTACTTCTGATACTTTTGTGACGTTTTGTTTTTCTTTTTTTGAGAAGGAGTTTTGCCCTTGCTGCCCAGGCTGGAGTGCAATGGCACAATCTTGGCTCACTGCAACCTCCACCTCCTGGATTCAAGCAATTCTCCTGCCTCAGCCTCCTGAGTAGCTGGGATTAAAGGCATGCAGCACCACGCCCAGCTAATTTTGTATTTTTAGTAATGACGGGGTTTCTCCGTGTTGGTCAGGCTGGTCTTGAACTCCCGACCTCAGTTGATCCACCTGCCTCAGCCTCCCAAAGTGCTGGGATTACAGGCATGAGCTACCGTGCCTGGTCTGACATTTTGTTTTTCTTAATGACACTTGTAGCCTACCATGTGTCTACTTGTCTTATCCTTATATGAAATTATTAACTCCTTAGAGATAAGTATTGAGCTTATTCCCCCTGCAGCTCCTGTAACAGAGTTTTGCACATAGCAGGTGCTCATCAAAGATTGGTTGGATAAATTATTGTTAGTAGATAAGAACTTGTAATAGATGAAGTTTTGATAACTCTACAGTGGGTGTCATAACCTCTAAATACTTTGGATTTAGGAAACTAAAAATTGGTCTAATTGTTTTTTGTTTTTGTTTTTTGTTGTTGTTTTTTCTAATTGGTTTTTGATGGACAATTTGATCAGTGAATGTTTTTCTTTTTTTTTCTGTGAACGTTTTTCATTGCAAGAGTTACTTTGTTTTTGAGTTGCTATTTCATATTGCTTGCCAGGCATTTTCCTTTATTGGCTGTGATGTTAATTTGGATGCTTTACCTTTTGCAACACATTATTTTTTAAGATTATGGTAAAATAGATGTGACTTTTTTTTTTCCTTATCTCTTCTAAAAAAAAAAAACGGGATACATGTGCAGAACGTGCAGGTTTGTTGCATAGGTATACGTGTGCCATGGTGGCTTGCTGCACTTACCGACCGGCCCTCTAAGTTCCCTCCCCTTGCCCCCCACCCCCCGGATGTGACATTTTGAGTTCTAAACTTTTAGAACATGCCCACTTGCCTGGAATGAGTAACAATGCATGACAGTGAGTTGATTAGGCTAAGTACCAGTTTCATTGGTTTTTCAGTCTGTACTTCCTGGAGGAAGGCTGTCAGGTAAATGTGTAGATAGAAGAAAAAAAGTTTTAGAACTGGTTTAAGATATCTGAATAACACATAAAGAAGTATGATTGATGAGTTTGAATCCTGTTGTACTGTGAAGGCTGAAAGAGGAATTTACCTTATTGGTAATTTAGAGTAATTTGATTAATTTTTATAGTTTACAGGGTTGGTTTAAGTACTGACGTGACATTCCTAACATAAGAAATAGCTCACTCCTAATACAAGAAATAACTCAGTATTTTGTAGGTAATGTAACAATGCAAAGACATTAGTTGACATTACTAAAGTCATGAAAAGTTTATTCATTGAAGATTGTTTTCCTTTTATGGAAAAAATGTAAGGATGGCAACTTTTTAGTATAAAATTGAAATCACCTAGTTTTGCTTAAGCTAAAGGCATATCGCTGAATAATGCTTTAATTCATTTTTACTTTTTAAATTTAGACTTACTTCAGCCTATAGGTTTTATGACATTGCCAATATACTGAGAAGGATTGTATAGGAAGTGTTTTCAATAGGCATTTGGTAAGGTTCTGACAGCACTTTGAAATTAAGCATTTGCTAATTTTAAGAAATTATATTTAAAACAGAATGGTTCTTGTGTTGCAGTCTCAGTCTTGTGTGAGACTTCTGAGAATACTTACCTGGAATTTTAAAACTTGGAACCTCTGATAACTTCATGAAACAAAAACCCTGGTGTTACCCTGGGAGAGTTAGTGATTTATGTCCTCTAAGGATTGTGACATTGGAGATCAGTGGCAGAGATGCCATGAATGAACCATAGATTCAAATTCAAGCAGAATTTGTCACTGGTTTGACAATATTATTCCTATCAGTGTCAATATCTTTTCAGTATAATTTCTGATTGCTGCATGCGAGGTACGCAGTGCAGTGGGCATTTTAAGGAGGGCGAGATAATATACCCCATTTAAGGGGATTGATGTGGGCATACACTTCCTGGATGGGCATGTGGAGAGTAAGGAAAGGCAGATTGAGGGAGGGAGGGAGAGAGGGAGAGGGAGCGGGAGCGGGAGGGAGCAGCAGGCACTGATAGTAAAGTGTGGGCAGTCTCAAGTAACTCGGTTTAGCAAGAGCCTGAGTGTGTGAATAGGAAATAAACCAAAGCTCCTTTGTATGCTGTGTTGGGCAGTACCTAGAGGATCAGGCTATAGCAACTGTACTTTCCCCCTTTTCTGTAGAATAGGGATTGGGCTGGATCGTGATCCTCAGCCCTTTTTCACTCCTGAGCACCCAGAGGAGTTATGTTGTATTCCCAGCAGCACCATGCACAAACATGAAACAGAACCATATCAAATCACAGAGATGCTGTTGAACCACTGGTGCAGCTGTTTCTCCCAAATTGAGAGAATTACTGGGGAAATGGCCTGAAGCTCTCTCTCTTTCAAATCTGTTTAATTTTGGGTATTGGGATGATCGGAAGATCTCGAAAGAGTGGGGTATGATTTCAGAGGGATGCCACGAAGTATAGCTTAGATTCTCTTCTGCAGGATGGATTGACAAGGACGAGATAGCTGGTGGGTTTTGTAGCCCTGGATGGAAGATATCAGTCCAGGAGGCACTTTAGAGTTCTTCAGGCCTTGACACACAGATGTATAGAGAGAGGAATGCATTACATATGCCTCCCTAAGAATGGTAGCACTTTCAGTAACAATGGGGAGGTCAAGATTATAAGGGAAATTAATGACATCTGTTTTCAGTTATCAGCACCTCGAGAGGTTAAACATGAGAATTAAACAAAATGAGAGCCAAAAGGGCTATGAAAAAGTTGGGCAATATGATTTGTGAGTAGTAGAGAGGTGTGTCCTAGGTATGCATTAATAAATAGTCTTGCACACAGTTCGTGCTTTTCTATTCTGCTCACCCACCGGCGTGTTTGGAAGTTTGTATTGAAACATGCGTATCACAGGACTGGGGATGTTAAGACCAGGAACTCTGGTCTCTTCTGTTAGGTCCTCCTTTCCTCTTTCCTCAAGACCCTGTGTCTTCCCTTTGACTAAAGACCCTTAATGGTGGAGACATGGGGGTGAGAGACTGGTAGTCATGGTGGGCAAGTAGTATTCTGGGTGACACAGGAGCAAATCCTAGCTGATGCCCTTTTCCCTTCCTGCTCCTTAGCCAGGCTGGAATCCCTCTTCCTGGGAGATCTTCCCTGAGTCCTGTTTTGCACCTTGGTCTTCCTTCTCTTTGAGTGCCTGCTTACGGTGGTTATGATCTCAGCACTAGCTTAATGCTGACACTGATTATTCTAATTTTATTTATTTATTTATGAGACAGAGTCTCACTCTGTCACCCAGGCTGGAGTGCAGTGGCATAATCTCGGTTCACTGCAGCCTCCACCTCCTGGGTTCAAGCGATTCTCCTGCCTCAGCCTCCCGAGTAGGGGACTACAGGCGCCTGCCACCACGCCCATCTAATTTTTGTATTTTTAGTAGAGACAGGGTTTCACCATATTGGCCAGGCTGGTCTCAAACTCCTGACCTTGTGATCCGCCTGCCTCAGCCTCCCAAAGTGCTGGGATTACAGGGGTGAGCTGCCGTACCCGGCCTCTAATTTTTTTCATGCTTTTGGTTTTTTAAAATGATAAGCCTCAGGAGGCAGCATGTTTCTTAATTAAAAAAAAAAAAACACTTATACATTAAAATGCACTTTAAAAGATCGAAGGTGACCGTATAGAAATAATTAAAATGCACGTAAATATAATTGTAATGTTTTAATTGTTTTGTCTGCTGGTATATATCTAAAATTTTTATGTTTTTCCAGATAGTAAGTTATATTCAAATACTATTTTGTGATTGTCACATTTTAAAAATAGTGACAGTAATAGCTAACATTTATTGGACATCTTCTGAATTGCTGAATGATTTTCAAGCAATATTTATGAAAATTCAGTTTTTAAAAGGTAACAGCTTTATGGAGATATAATTTATATACTGTAAAATGTACCCTTGTAAAGTATATAATTTAGTGGTTTTTTTAGTATATTGACAGAGTTGTGCAACCATTAACACTACCTAATTCCAGCTTGTTTTTATACCCCTGCAAAAGAAGCCCGTACCTTTAGCATCACTCCCTGTTCTTCACCTCCCTCCTGCTCATCCCTGGCAGCCACTAATCTGCTTTGATTCTCTGTTGATTTGCCTCTTTTTTTTTTTTTTTTTTTTGAGGCAGAGTCTCGCTCTGTCACCTGGGCTGGAGTGGAGTGGCGGGATCTCAGCTCACTGCAACCTCCACCTCCCGGGTTTAAGCGATTCTCCTGCCTCAGCCTCCCAAGTAGCTGGGATTACAGGCACCTGCCACTGTGCCTGGCTAATTTTTTGTATTTTTTTTTTTTTAGTAGAGACAGGGTTTTACTATGTTGGCCAGGCCGGTCTCGAACTCCTGATCTTGTAATCCACTCGCCTCAGCCTCCCAAAGTGCTGGGATTATAGGCGTGAGCCACTGCGCCCCGCCTGATTTGCCTCTTATGGACATTTCTTATAAAGTGGAATCATATAATATATGTCTTGCGTCATTTAGCCTAATGTTTTCAAGCGTTATGCATATCTTAACATGTATCAGTACTATGTTTGAATAACACTTCATTGTATGGCTATACCGCCTTTTTTTTTTTTATGGAGACAGGGTCTTGCAGTGTTGCCCAGGCTGACCTCAAACTCCTGGGCTCAGGCAATCTTCCTGCCTCAGCCTTCCAGCCTCCAGAGTAGCTAGGATTACAGGCACACATCTCTGTGTCCAGAGACCATGTTTTGCTTATCCATTTCTTAAGTTCATGGACATCTGAACTGTTTCCACTTTTTGGCCATTAGGAATAATGCTGCTGAGCACATTCGTGTACATGTTTTTATCTATACGTATGTTTTCATTTCTCTTGGGTATATAACTAGGATTATTTGCTGGATTATTGCAAATTCAGTTTTAATTTCTTTCTTTTTCTTTTTTTTGAGACAGAGTCTCTTGTCGCCCAGGCTGGAGTGCAGTGGCATGATCTTGGCTCACTGCAACCTCTGCCTTCTGGGTTCAAGTGATTCTCCTGTCTCAGCCTCCTGAGTAGCTGGGACTACAGGTGTGTGCCACCATGCCTGGCTAATTTTTGTATTTTTACTAGAAGAGGGTTTCACCATGTTGGCCTTGCTTGTCTTGAACGTCTGACCTCAAGTGATCCACCCGCCTTGGCCTCCCAAAGTGCTGGGATTACAGGTGTGAGCCACCGTGCCTGGAAGAAAGTAATTCAGGAGTTAGAATGAATCCTTAGTGATAGATTGGTTAGGCTGGGATGTGGTGAGTGGGAGAAAAGGATTCAAGGATGAACTGACTTTTGAATCTCCCTTATTTCTCTTTTCCTTATTCACTCATTTCTTCTCTTCATCTCGAATGGATCTAGTAATACTGATTTCTTTGTAGTTCTCACACACCTAACTCCTAGTCATCCATCCATCACCTTCTCCAGCCTGCCTTCTCTGATCACCATTCCCTTTACTGCCAGGTGGGGCTAAGTTCCTGTGTTTCCCACCCGTGTAACCTCCAGGACCATGTGCATTAATTGTTTTAGTTTCCAAATATTTGGGAATTTTTTAGGTATCCTTCTGTTACTGATTTCTAATTTAATTTCATTTTATTCAGAGAGTATACTTTGTATGACTTTAATTTTATAAACATTTTTAGAGGTTTGTTTTGCACCCCAAAATTTTGTCAGTCTAAGTGAATGTTCCATATGTACTTGAAAAGAATTTTGTATTCTGCTCTTGTTGAGTGGAGTATTGCATAAATGTCAATTAGGTCAAGTGTTGATAATGTTACTAAGATCTGTCTGACTTTCTGCTTGTTCTGTTGATTACTGAGAGAAGTCTTGAAGTCTGCAGCTATTGTGAAGGATTTGTCTGTTTCTCCTTGAAGTTCTAGCAATCTTCATGTATTTTGAGGCTTTATATTCATGTATTTTGAGGCTCCTTCCTAAAGTCCATAAACATTTAGGAAGGATTATTTTATCCTCTTAATTATTTAACCCCTTTATCTATATCTTTATCTGTTAAGACATGGAACTGAAATGGGCTTTTAATATCTGGCCCTTCTTTAATTACAACCTACTTTGGGCAGGGACAGTCTCATTCAGTCTCTGTAGTGCCTGGTTCAATCTCTTGAATGCAGTAGGCAGCACAAGTAATTGTGGAACTGAATGATGAGTCAAAGAAAGCCTGTGGATTCTTTTCATGCTCTATACTGTCCAGTATGGTAGCCACTAGCCACATGTGGAGAGTTAAATTAATTAAAACTAGGTAGGCCAAGTGTGGTGGCTCATACCTGTAGTCCCAGTACTTTGGGAGGCTGAGGTGGGAAGATCACTTAAGGCAGCAGTTGAAGACTAGCCTGAGCAACATAGTAAGACACTGTCTTTACAAAAGAATTAAAATAGTTTGGCAGAGGTTGGCATGCCTGTAGTCCTACCTAATTGGGAGGCTGAGGTGGGAGGATTGCTTGAGCCCAGGAGTTTGAGGCCCTAGTCAGCTATGGACCATGCCACCACACTCCAGCCTGGGTGACAGAGTGAGAACCCATCTCTTAAAAAAAAAATTTAAGTAAAATGAAAAGTTAGTTTCTCCTGTGGCACTAGCTGTTATATGTTCATTTCAAGCGCTCTATAGCCACATGTATTGCACCACACAAATGTAGAGCATTTGGGGCATTTGATATCATTGCAGAAAGTTCTCCTGGACTCATTGTAGTCAGTCTGCCTCTGTTAGACCAGGGGGAATTTACCTAACATCTCTTTTTCTCTAGCCTTTTATTTGCCCTAAATCCTGCACAGCTTGGGTAGCCCCAGCACTCTGGCTGAGTGAAGTCCTCCTTTGTGGAGACTCTGGGCCCAGCATTATTTGTGTATGTGATGGTATTGCATTTCTGCAATAAGATTTGGGGTCATGTGTGAGATGACTTTCCATTGTTTGTTGTTCTTGGTGGTAGGGTGAAGAGGAAGTTAACATGTGGTTAGAAAATCTGCCACAGTCCTGGTAATTTTTTTTTTTTTTTTTTTTTTTTTTTTGAGACGGAGTCTCGCTCTGTCGCCCAGGCTGGAGTGCGGTGGCGCGATTTCGGCTCACTGCGAGCTCTGCCTCCCGGGTTTACGCCATTCTCCTGCCTCAGCCTCCCAAGTAGCTGGGACTACAGGCACCTGCCACTATGCCCGGCTAATTTTTTGTAATTTTAGTAGAGATGGGGTTTCACCATGGTAGCCAGGATGGTCTTGATTTCCTGACCTCGTGATCTGCCCACCTCAGCCTCCCAAAGTGCTGGGATTACAGGCGTGAGCCACCATGCCTGGCCCAGTCCTGGTAAAATTAAGCTAAAAGTTATATATATAGGCCAGAAGAGAAGGAAGGATTAGGATTCAGAGACTTTTGGTTGAGAAATTAAATTTGATAATTCAGAGAATTTCAGTGTTATAAAAGTGTAAAACCTGATATGCAAACTGAATTGTGAGATGTTAGTATGTCCTAGTGTGTCTGGGTTCTCCTGTATAAAACGTCTTAGGAGTCACTGGCCAAATTATTTATCTATGGAACCCCCTGAGATTTGCTAAGAAAGTTATACTTAGACTTCTTTCTACTCATGGATATGTTCTGTAATTCACACACTTGGGAAACGGCATGGCCATGTGATTCATACCAAATGGCAATGTTCAGTAGGTGCAGTTTATATATTTTACTAGAAATATGGCTTCTTGCTCGATTTCAGTATGTTCATAGTGCCTCTTTTGAGGTCTGTGTGTAGTATATAGTATATTCTATTTATGGAAGTTAAGAAGTATTTCAGAAATGCATGTATTAATCTGTGTGGAATTTCTCTTGTCCTGTTCTAATTCTTGCATAGATACTTGTCTCAAGAGATGGTCCAACATTTAAAATAGTGAATGACATCTTAGCTCATCCTAAAACAATCCTTTCTAAAGGTTTATGAACTTATTCACAGAGCCTCAAAATACATGAGGACTGATAAAACTCCAAGGAGAAACAGACAAATCCTTAACAATATCGTAGACTTCAACACTCTTCTCACAGTAATCAAGAGAACAAGTAGGCAGAAAGAAAGTGCAGTTTTCTGTTTTTGCAGACAGCAAAATTATTTCACACACTTCTTAAAGTCTTATTCAGTAAGTTCCTCATTTCTCCACCTTATGACTGTACTGTGCTTTCAAAGTGCTGTGCAAAGAGTAAAATGTTTTAAGGTGGTTTTACTGTAATTTCAGATACATATTTGAACTTTTGAGTCTGAATTATCCAGGTGAAATGCATTGGATTTCTGATCCTCTGTAAACTTGGAAGATTACCTTCTTCCAGGTATATTGGTTTTCCTTAATTGCTTTAATAGCATGAGTTGTGAACCTTCTCTGTGTCTCGGAAGAAACCTAACAGTGGAGATTGTTTATGGCAAGGGTCACAAATTTACATGCTCAGGTTAGGACCCTCTGTAAGGTAAAGACATGAAGTGCCCCCCTTTTTATTAATACATAACTGCATTTGCTGATAATATTGATTTGCCTTAAAAAAACTAGTCCTATTGAGAATTCAGGCTCTTTTTGCGTTTACAGACAGTGCTGTCCTGAATGTGCTAGAGATGTATCTTTAGTCACTTAAGCTGGTGTTTCTGTAGGGTAGATTCCTAGGACTGGGATTGGATTGTTGCATTATAGTGTGTACCATTTAAAAGTCTGGACCAGATTATACTCTCAACATCTGTTTTTAAACCTTCCCTAGTCTGTGCTTATGTGTTTTGGTTTTTTTTTTGAGACGGAGTCTTGCTCTGTCGCCCAGGCTGGGGTGCAGTGGCATGATCTCGGCTCACTGCAACCTCCACCTCCCTGGTCCAAGCAGTTCCCCTGCCTCAGCCTCCTGAGTAGCTGTGATTAAAGGCGGACGCCACCACGCCTGGCTAATTTTTTTGTATTTTTAGTAGAGACGGGGTTTCACCATGTTGGCCAGACTCATCTGGAACTGCTGACCTCAGGCAGTCTGCCCACCTTGGCCTCCCAAAGTGCTGGGATTACAGGCGTGAGCCACCGTGCCCAGCCTATGTGGTTTTAAATTAACTTTTTCTGGAATCTACTAAGGTTTACTCAGACCTTTAGCAGGTGTTCTTGGATACTGACTAGGCCCAGAGTCCTCTTCTCATCAATTTATTGGCAAATACACTCACTTGCGATGTGATATGAGACCCTGAGTTTTACCTCCCAAACGGCAGGATGTCTGTTTTGAGAGTTTCCTGGCCAAGTGGTGGAAAGTCCCATGGAAATGGAGTTCTTCATTGCTTCTTACTTAACTTGAGTTTGGACCATAGAGAAGTCATTCTTGTGTGGACCTCAGTTTACTCACCTGTACAGTATAGGATGGACTAGATGATCTAATGGTCAGGGGACTGGCAAACTTGTTCTTAGGTTACCAGTTAGTAGATATTTCAGGTTTTGCAGGCCATCTGGCTCTGTCACAGCTGCTCAGCTCTGCCCTCATAGCAGGAAAGCAGCCATAGACAATAAGTAAACAAATGAGCATGGCTGCTTTCTAATAAAACTTTATTTACAAAAACAGGCTGTGGCTGGCCATAGTTTATTCACCCCATTTTTGAGCTCTTAACATTCATTAGTCTGTGATTTCGATAATTAGTTTAGGAAAAAGGCTTTGAGTTTTACAAATAATGCTTCTGAAAATCTAGTAAAACCTTTAAATTTTATTTTTGCTTCTTCTCTTTATCAGGAAAGTAACGTAGAACATTTAGAAAACCCAGAACATTAATATTTTGGTTCCTCTCATTAGGTAACCATCTTTGTGTAAACATGTGTATGTACATACTTTTTTTTTTGAGCTGGAGTATTGCTCTGTCGCCCAAGCTGGAGTGCAGTGGCACAATCTTGGCTCACTGCAACCTCCACCTCTTAGGTTCAGGTGATTCTCTTGCCTCAGCCTCCAGAGTAGCTGGGACTACAGGCGCTCGCTGCCATGCGTGGCTAATTTTTTATATTTTTTTAGTAGAGACGAGGTTTCACCAGCCCAGGCTGGTGTTGAACTCCTGAGCTCAGTCAGTCCTTCCTCCTTGGCTTTCCAAACTGTTGGGATTACAGGCGTGAGCCACCACACCCAGCACATGTGTGCATACATACTTTTTACAAAATTGGAAGAAGTATAATTCATTTGCTAAATATTTTCACTTATGCCATGAAATCTGATTTTATCTTTGTGTATAAAAATACCTGCTCTGCTGGGGCTTCTAGTTGAAAACTAATGAATTTTAAAAATTAATTTTGTATTTAGCCACCTATTCTTTTTTCTAATTGTTTCTTGTAGCTTTTGCTTTGATTGGAATAATTTTACTCTAGGAATAAAGTTGTGTCATCTGCAAAAATGAATCATATGTACACATCTGATTTTCTTATATTTGTATCTCCTTTTTCTCTTCAAATTACATTGCCCTCTACCATTGATGGGAACCTGGGTAATAAAAAAAAAAGAAAACAAAGAAACAAATTGCATTGTGTACCACCTCCAAAGCAATGTTAAATGTTAGTTATAACGATAGGCATCTTAGTATGCTTTCCGAATTTAATGGAACTGATGCGAATATTTCATGGTTAACTGTGGGTTTGAGACCTTCAATGTGTTGAATGTATTCACCTGGTTCTCTTTTTTTTCCTGTTTAAGTTTTTTTTTTTTTTTTAAAAAAATCAGCTATGGCTATTGTATTTTGTCACATGTCATCTTAGCATCTTTTAAGATGATCATATAGTTTTTCTCCTGCAAGCTACATATTAATTACAGTGGTGTATATTCATAGAATTATATTAGATCTTATAATATTGATCCACCCTTACATTCCTGCAGCAAACCTCTCTTGATCCTATTTTTTCATGTACTGTTTGACTTTTAAAAAGGTATTTTAATTTTTAAATAGTTTATATATGTACAGTGCATAATGTATTTGAGATTCATCTATGTTGTTGTGTGTATCAGTAGTTTCTTTATTGCTGAGTAGCAGTCCCTTATATGAGTGTATCACAGTGCATTTATCCGTTCAATAGTTGGATATTTCAGTTATCTCTGGTTTTCGGCAACTATGAATAAAGCTGTCCTAAACGTTTCCATAATGGTTTTGTATGAACACAATACTTGTTTTTCTTGAGTAAATACCTAGGAGTATGATTTCTGGGTTGTATGTTTATGAGAAACTGCCAAAACTGTTTTCCAAAGTAGCTGTACCATTTTGCATTCTTACCTGCAAGTGTATGAAGAGTTCCAGTTGCCCTGTATCCTCCCTAGTACTTGATATTGTCAGTTTTTTTTTTTAAAGACACCTTAATAGGTATATAGTGATATCTCCTTCTGGTTTTAATTTGCTTTTCCCTAATGACAAATGGTTCTGAGCCTCCTTTTATGTGCATCTTTTTATTTGCCATCTGTATACCATTTTTTATGGAAAAATACTGAATTTTTTTTTTTTTAGATAGGGTCTTGCTCTGTTGCCCAGGCTGGAGAGCAGTGGCACAGTCACCACTCAATGCAGCTTCCACTTCCTAGCCTCAAGCCATCCTCCCACCTCTCAGCTTCCCCAGTAGCTGGGATTTCAAGTGCGCACCTCCACAGTTGGCTAATTTTTTATTTTTATTTGTAGAGATAGGGTTTCATTATGTTGCCCAGACTGATTTCAAACTCCTGGGCTCAAGCAATCCACCTGCCTTGGCCTCTCAAGGTGCTGAGATTACAGGCATGAGCTGCCATGCCTGGCCAAGATACCGAAATCTTTATTTAAGATGTTTAATTGGGTTGCTGCTGCTCCTCTTGTTGTTGTTGTTGCTGCTGCTGCTCCTCCGCCTCCTCCTTCCCCTCCTCCCCCCTTCCCCCTTTTCCTCCTCTCCTTCTCCTCTTCCTCCTCTCCTTCTCCTCTTCCTCCTCCTCCTTTCTATTTTTTTAGACAGAGTTTCCTTCTTTCACCCATGCTGGAGTGCAGTGGCACGATCTTGGCTCACTGGAGCCCGTCATTCCCCACCTACCCAAGGCTCAAGGTGATCCTCCCATTTCAGCCTCCGAAGTAGTTGGGACCACAGGCACATGCCACTACGCCTGGCTAATTTTTGTATTTTTAGTAGAGATGGGGTTTCACTATGTTGCCCAGGCTGGTCTTGAACTCCTGAGCTCAAGCAATCTGCCTGTCTCGGCCTCCCAAAGTGCTGGAATTACAGGCATGAGCCACCATGCCCAGCCAATTTCTTATTATTGAGTAGTAAGAGTTCTTTATATATTTTGGATATAAGTGCTTTGTTAGGATGTGTGATGTACATATATTTTCTCCCTGTCAGTGCCTTGCGTTTCATTCTCTTAACAGTGTCTTTTTCCCAGAGCATAAGTTTTAAATTTTGATAAAGTCTAATTTACCACTTTTTTTCTTTTACACATCTGGGGTTCGTCTAACAACTCTGCCTAATCCAGAGCTTGCCAGACTTTTTTGGTAAAAGGTCAGATAGTAAGGCCAGGCATGGTGGCTCATGCCTGTAATCCCAGCACTTCGGGAGGCCAAGGCAGGCGGATCACCTGAGGTTGGGAGTTTGAGACTAGCCTGACCAATATGGCGAAACCCCGTCTCTACTAAAAATACAAAAAATTAGCCGGTCATGGTGGCACATGCCTGTAATCCCAGCTACTCGGGAGGCTGAGGCAGGAGAATGGCTTGAACCCAGGAGGCGGAGGTTGCAGTGAGTCGAGATTGCGCCATTGCACTCCAGCCTAGGCAACAAGAGCGAAAATCTGTCTCAAATAAATAAATAAAAAATACCACTATTTAATACTAATATAAAATTAGTATTTTAAATTAGCAGTAATATAATACTTTTTTTGACTAGTGATAGAATGACATATCTTTTTCTACCCTTTTGCTTTTAATCTATATATCATGATATTCATCTATTGTTTAATTTGTGAAAATAAAGATGGGGTTTTGCCATGTTGCCTAGGCTGGTCTTGAATTCCTGGGCTCAAGCAGTCCACCCACCTCACCCTCCCAAAATGAGATTACAGGCGTGAGCCACCATACCTGGCCATATCATTATAATTTGAAATGGTTTCTTGTTTGTTTTTCTTTTAAATTTAATCTGACAGCCTCTTTTAATTAATGTGTTTTGGACCATTTACATTTAATATGATTGATAATGATTGGATTTAGGTTTCCTATTTTATTATTTGTTTTCTGATTATCTCTTTTTTGGGGGGTTTCTTCTGTTTCTTTTTTCTGCCTACTTTTGGATTAATTGAATATTTTTTAGTGTTTTATTAATTGGCTTTTGGTTATATCTGTGCTATGTTTTTGCTGTAGGAATTACAAAATATATACCTAAACTATCTACTTAGATTTAGCATTTTACCTCTAAATAAAATGTAAAATAAAACGTAAAAGTATTGCAACCATACAGGTTTCTTTATTCTAGCGCCCCTCCCTTATGTTATAATTGTACATATGTGTATATATCTTTATACACTTTCAATATATGTAGATACATACGGATATGTATCTACATACACTTTCAGTGTATATTATATCTATATGCATACATTGTATATATACATAGACATATGTCTACATACATTGACAGATATATATCTACATACATATACAATGCATGCATGATACCTTTGGCCACTACATCCTTCTTAAATTTCCTGTTGCAACTCATGACTCAATTTCCTTGACCAGTTACTCCTCCTTCAGACATCCCTCTTACATGTGATAGTCCTCAGCATTTAGTTTCCCCAACTTTCCCCTAATTATCAGTTGTCTGAGTTACCACCATAATATCAATGACTTCTAGATCCACTTTTCTTCTTAGACCTCTCTTCTAAACTCCAGTTATGTATTTCCAACTTTCTGTGCTGTCCCAGATAAACTCCACATTGTAGGAAATAAAAAGAAAGGAGTTATAAAAGTTTAGGTTCAAAGCAAAATTTAGAAACTCACAAATGAGACAAAGATTTTGTGATGACAAAGGCTGTGGTCCACAATGAAAATATAAAACATGTCTCTATAAAACATATATGTGATAGAGCCTGTCCCCAACTTTAAGCCTTTCAATAATTCATGTAACTGCAGAACATCTTTAAAGTACTGAGAGAAATGTCAATCCAGAATTCTGTATCCAGCAAAAATACCCTTCAACAATTAAGGTCAAAAAAAAAAAAAAAAAAGACATTTCAGATGAAGAAAATCTAAGAGAATGTGTTGCCAAAAGTTCTGCTGTAAAATAAATATAAAAGAAGGTCTTTAGGCCAAAGGAAATACTAGAACTTCAGAGATAAAGAGCAACAGAAATGGTATCTGGGAAAATGTAAAAACACAAAGTTGTTTCTTAAGCTCTTTAAAATATGTATAGTGGTTTAAAGCAAAAGTTATAACACTGGTGAGACTTTCAATGTATGTAGATATATATATAGATACATATATCTATATATATGTAGATGTATGTAGATATATACCTATATCTACATACATATAAATATATATCTACATATATAGATAGATACATATAGATATGTAGACATAGATACATATAGATATATATCTACATGAGATTGAGTCTAGCTTTATTGCCCAGGCTGGAGTGCAGTGGTGTGATGTCGGCTAATTTTTGTATTTTTAGTAGAGATGGGGTTTCACCATTTTGATCACACTGGTCTTGAGCTCCTGACCTCAAGTGATCTGCCCTCCTCAGCCTCTCAAAGTGCTGGGATTATAGGCGTACCCGGCCTTACGTGAGACTTTGAATGTATGTAGATATATATCTAGATATATATATAGTATAAATATCTGTATATATCTAGATATATATACAGAAGATATATATCTAGATATATATGTATAAATATCTGTATATATCTAGATATATATACAGAAAAGCTTAGTTAATGTCTCTGTAGTACCTTTACTATAGAGCAGTTCTATCACCTTTGGGTGTGAGGGTGGTCTTTTGTGATAATGAAATTTTTAAATTGTCTGGAGCAGTTGTCTTTTTTTTTTTTTTTTTTTTTGAGATGGAGTTTCGCTCTTGTTGCCCAGGCTGGAATGCAGTGGCGCAATTGTGGCTCACTGCAACCTCCGCCTCCTGGGTTCAAGTGATTCTCCTGCCTCAGCCTCCCGAGTAGCTGAGATTACAGGCATGTGCCACCATGGCCGGCTAATTTATTATTATTAGTAGAGATGGGGTTTCACCATGTTGGTCAGGCTGGTCTCAAACTCCTGACCTCAGGTGATCCACCCACCTCAGCCTCCCAAAGTGCTGGGATTACAGGTGTGAGCCACCGTGCCCGGCTCCTGCCTTTTTTTTTTTTTTTTTTTTTTTAAGATGGAGTCTCACTCTGTCACCCAGGCCGGAGTGCAGTGGCATGATCTCAGCTTACTGCAACCTCCGCCTCCCAGGTTCAAGTGAGTCTCGTGCCTCAGCCTCCAGAGTAGCTAGCTGGGACTACAGGCATGCACCACCATGTCTGGTGAATTTTTTTTTTTTTTTTGAGACGGAGTCTAGCTCTGTTGCCCAGGCTGGAGTGCAGTGGCGCAATCTTGGCTCACTGCAAGCTCTGTCTCCTAGGTTCACGCCATTCTCCTGCCTCAGCCTCCCGAGTAGCTGGGACTACAGGCGCCCGCCACCACGCCTGGCTAATTTTTCGTATTTGTAGTAGAGATGGGGTTTCACCGTGTTAGCCAGTATGGTCTCCATCTCCTGACCTCGTGATCCGCCCGCCTTGGCCTCCCAAAGTGCTGGGATTACAGGCGTGAGCCACCACGCCCGGCTAATTTTTTTTTTCTTTTTTTTTTTTTTGTATTTTTACTAGAGACAGAGTTTCACCATGTTGCCCAGGCTGGGCTCAAACTCCTGAGCTCAGGCAATCTGCCTGTCTCGGCCTCCCAAAGTACTAGGATTGCAGGGGTGAACCACTGCGTCCAGTCTGTTGCCTTACAGTATGTCTCACCATTTGGATTTATCTGATTTATTTATTTATTTTTTTTGAGACGGAGTTTCACTCTTGTTGCCCAGGCTGGAGTGCAATGGCATGATCTCGGCTCACCGCAACCTCTGCCTCCCAGGTTCAAGCAATTCTCTTGCCTCAGCCTCCCTAGGAGCTGGGATTATAGGCATGTGCCACCACGCCTGGCTAATTTTGTATTTTTAGTAGAGACAGCGTTTCTTCATGTTGGTCAGGCTGGTCACGAACTTCCAACCTCAAGTAATCCGTCCGCCTCAGCCTCCCAAAGTGCTGGGATTACAGGCATGAGCCACTGCGCCCAGCCTGATTGTTTTTTACATGCATAGATTGAGTTTAGTATACTTGTGATAGGAATGCTGTATAAGTGCATGTCTCCTCCTCAGCACATCTCATCAGGAGGTGCACCATCAATTTGTTCCATTATTGATAAGTTTGGTCACTTGGTAAAGGTGACATGTGCTAGAATTATCCCTGTAAAGGTATCTTTCACCTTTGAAAGTAGTATTTATCTGTAAGGTGATTCTTTGAGAATATCCTATTGCCCAACAACCTTTCACCCAGTAGTTTTAGGATCTGTTGATGGTTCTTGCTTGAATCAGTTACACCGCTGATTGCAAATGGTGACTTCTCTATTTCTATCATTTCTTTGTTAATTATCTGGCATTTGAAGACATCTCCCTTTCTTCCTCTCTCCCTTTGGAGTCTTACTGAAGAGTGGGCTCGAGTTCTTTTATTATTCATTGTGAAAAACAAGAGGGCAGGCATGGTGGTTCACGCTTGTAATCCTAGCACTTGGGGAGGCCCGAGGTGGGAGGATTGTGTGAGCCCAGGAGTTCAAGACCAGCCTGGGCAATGTAGGGAGACCCCATCTCGACAGAAAATTTAAAAATCAGTTGGGCATGGTGGTGCATGTCTTTTGTCCCAGCTACTCAGGAGGCTGAGGTGGGAGGATCTCTTGAGCCCAGGAGGTGAGGCTGCAGTGAGCTATGATAGCACCACTGCACTCTAGCCTGAGCGACAGCAAGATTCTGTCTCAAAAAAAATATATATTTTATTTTATATATATTTATAACTATGTATCTATATAAATGTATATAATAAAAAAGAAAAACAGGGGATCTTTATGTTACAGTTTTTGAGCCACATTTTAGGAATGTTTACCAAACTATCCTAGAGCCATACTTACTTGGGGAAAAAACTAAGGAGGTATATGAAAGCTATTTTTATCTTTCAAAGGCTAAAAGACATTAAATGAGTTCTTAAACTTTTTCGAAGCCAAAATTTTTCTTTATCCTGTTTTGCTACTGAAGCAAAATTTTTTCTTGAATATAGGATAACATTCACTAGTGGTTGATGAACCATTGTATTTAGTGGCAATCTTCTGTAAATAAATCTTTCAAATATAAAAGAAGTTATCCCATTAAAATAATTATAAAATAGTCCAAACATTCAGAAAAGTTTTAAAAATATAGGCTGGGCATGGTGGCTCACACCTGTAATTCCCACACTTTGGGAGGTTGAGGTAGGAGGATCACTTGGGCCCAGCAGTTTTAGAGCAGCCTGGGCAGCATAGAGGATACTGAATGTATTTTAGCTTTGTGTTGACAACCCAGTGGGTTATTTGAACTTCACTTATTGTGTGGTAGTCCCTAGATGTATCTCTAGACCAGTGCTGTCCAATAGAAATTTTTGTGATGATGGAAATATTCTGTATGTGTACTGTCCTATATGGTAGCCACGAGACACATGGCTATTAAGTAAGCAACTGAAATTTTTGTTCAGGTCTCATACTTTGTAACATTGTCACTTCACTGATTTGTCTCCTTTATCTGTCATTTCTCCCACCTGCACAATAGGCACTTGTTATTTCTCAAATTCCCTTTCACTGAGAGGTCAAGTCAGGTGGTTTTTAACAATATGGGAGAAAGTCTAATATAGTAGTAAAGACCATAGCTTAGGACTTGTGTGGGTTTGTTTGTTTGTTTGGAGACAGGGTCCCTGTCGCCTAGGGTGGAGTGCAGTGGTACAGTCTGGGCTCACTGCAACCTCTGCCCTTTGGGTTCAAGCAATTCTAGTGCCTCAGCTTCTGGAGTAGCTGGGATTACAGGCACACGTCACCACACCCAGCTAATTTTTGTTATTTTAGTAGAGACAGGGTTTCGCCATGTTGGCCAGGCTGGTCCTAAACTCCGGACCTCAAGTGATCCACCCGCCTTGGCCTCCCAAAGTGCTGGAATTACAGGCATGAGCCACCAAGCCCAGCTGGACTTGTGGGTTTGTTGTTGTTTTTTTGTTTTATTTGGGACCTGTGTTGGTTGTAACTCTTAGTGGTACTGGCTGTGACCTTGGACAAGTCATTTAGCCTCTCTATAAACATCTTTGAAAGGAAGTAATAATGGTATCTATTTTATGGAGTTGATCTGAGGATAAAAATAAGATAATGCACTTTAAAATGCTTACTTAGCACAATGTCTGGCAAATAGAAAGCACTCTATAGGCCAGGCGTGTTAGCTCACACCTGTAATCCCAGCACTTTGGGAAGCCGAGGTGGGTGGATCACCTGAGGTGAGGAGTTCGAGACCAGCCTGGCCAACATGGTGAAACCCCGTCTCTACTAAAAATAATAAATTAGCCGGGCATGGTGGCACATGCCTGTAATTCCAGCTACTCGGGAGGCTGAGGCAGAAGAATAGCGTGAACCGGGGAGGCAGAGCTTGCAGTGAGCAGAGGTCACGCCACTGCACTCCAGCGTGGGTGACAGGGTGAGACTCCGTCTAAAAAAAAAAAAAAAAAATTATCCGGGTGTGGTGGTGGGCACCTGTAATCCCAGTTGTTTGGGAGTGAGGCGGGAGAATGGCTTGAACCCAGGAGGCAGAGCTTGCAGTGAGCCTAGATTGCACCACTGCACTCCAGCCTGGGCGACAGAGCCAGACTCCGTCTCAAAAAAAAAAAAGAAAAGAAAAAAGAAAGCACTCTATAAAAGCTAGCTGCTGATTTTTATATTATTACTGACACAGAGGATAGGGATTGGGGGCAAATGGAATGTACTGGAAGAGCATAACCTTGTTCAGTAATAATGTTAATGCTAGATTGGGACACTATTCCACATGAAAAGGTGAATCCTTGTTACATTTGACAACTAAGTTTCATAATTTTTAAAAGATTTCAATGCATCACAGGTTATTTCTTCTTGATGTGCCATTCATGGTTTATATATATGTAACAGTAGATTAAATAATTAGATTTTATTAGTTCTGGAGTATTAACTTCGGCTGGAAATGAACTTCCCCCTTCTCTATACCAATACCGAGTGAGGCCACTTTCTCTCAGATACCAATTAGAAATAAGGGGACAATGTTACATTTTTTCCTTCTAGAAACACACATTATATAGAGAGTTGCCTTTTGAGGTCTAGAAGTCTGAAAACACTGTAAATTCTTTTTTTTTTTTTTGAATTAGTACAATAAATGTAGGGGTCAACTCTAAAAAATCGACAGTGGTTTCTGGGATTTGATCTTGGCATGACTTTACCCCTGCATCTCTGCCCTCGGCAGGTAGTTTTGTTTATGGGTGTCATTGGTTGAACAAATATTTTTTTAGTTGCTACAATAACTAAAACATGATCTGTCCTCTAAAGGAGTCAACAAATGAGCCAGGGGGCATGAGTAATTGCCTGTAATATAATTGTGCTCACGCTGTCATGGAGGACCGTACAAAGTGTCAGAAGCACAGCACCTGGAGGCACAGCAAAGGGTAGTAGAGGTGACATTTGAGCCCGGCCTTGAAAACTGTCTAGGGTTTCTCAGAATTTCAGCAAAGTAAGGCAATTTCTGTCTAAAATATATAGGCAAACTTTTTTTTTAATTAAAAATATGAGAAATTAATTAACAGATTATGACTACAATGCGTATTTAAAAACCAAGGCATGATGAGTGCTGTTGACCAGTTCATCCGAACAGTTCAGAGAAGAGAACATCCATGTAGATCCCTTTTGTGTTACAGAATACAAAGGAGCAGAAAATTTTGCCTCAATAACTGCCAGGTCATTCTAATTAGAATACCTATACGTTGTAACATAATTCCTCCGTCGAGGTAATAAGCTATCGGGTGGTCCAGAGTTTGCCATTCAGTCAGGAAATTCACTCCCTTAACCTAGACTGTGCTGGAAATTCATTGACAAATTTTGTTCTTTGATTCTCCATTTTTCTTCAGAATTCATGCAGACCACTTGACTTCCTTAGCAGTTTCTTTTGTGGGCGTATATTAATGTCTTTGGTTAAGCTTCAGCTTCCCTTTGCATCAATCCTGTTGTAATCATGCCTCCTGAGGCATCTTTTTGCTTCCCTTGCATGAGTTTCCAAAACCCTTTCTGCTTGGTAAGGGGAGTATCCATTTTCTTTAAAGTAGTGGTTTTCAAACTTGCCGCACATCAGAATTATTTGGGGAGAAGGATAAAAATATAGATTAGTGAGCTTCACCTGGGGTTCTGTGAATTTGGGTTGCATTTGAGATTACTTTTAACAATTTACCAGATGATTTTTGCTGCACCTCCATTTCAGGGCAGCTTTTCAAACTTCAATGACCATATAAATCACCTGAAGATCGTGAGAAACTGCAGATCCTAATTTAGTAGGCCTGGGCTTGGGCCTGAGATTCTGAATTTCTCTCAAACATGATAATGCCAGTCACTTGTCGAGTAGCAAGTTTTTTGTTTTTTATTTTTTGTTTGTTTTTCCAGTATTTTCATGACATTCAATGAATAGCAAGGTTTGAAGGTAACTTCTGGAATTTCATCTAATGTGTATTAATTTTTACTCATCTGAATCTTAGGGAAAATAACCTATCAGGTTATAGGGAGGTGTTTCTCAGAGTATGGTTCGCCAGAACAGCACAACCTGGGAATTGTTAGAAATGCAAGTTCTCAGCTGGGCGTGGTGGCTCACACCTGTAATCCCATAACTTTGGGAGGCTAAGGCGGGTGGATGACTTGAGGTGAGGGGTTTGAGACCAGCCTGGCCAACGTGGGGAAACCCCTTCTATACTAAAAATACAAAAAAAATTAGCCGGGCGTGGTGGTGGGCACCTGTAATCCCAGCTGCTCGGGAGGCTGAGGCAGGAGAATCACTTGAACCTGGGTGACAGACTTTGCAGTGAGCTGAGATCGTGCCACTGCACTCCAGCCTGGGCAACAGAGCAAGACTCCATCTCAGGAAAAAAAAAATTCAGGTTCTCAGACTCTATTCTAGGCCTATTGAATCAGTGACATATGCGCTCTGAAGTTTGAGAACCACTGTTTTAAGGCTTCTCACTGTAGTCCTGTATTTACTTACGTAGAAATCAAAACACATTTCTAATGTTGTCAGATAATGCAAGGATATCATTTTCTTGTGTAAGTGCATGGGCTAGCACTTTCAAAACTACTAATTCTTGTAATAAATGTTTATTTAATAGCTTATTATATGCTAGCCACTACTTAACATTGGCAAACTTAAAAAATCCCTGTCGTTAAGGAGATTATATTCTAGTGGTGATATTAACTACTAGTTCATGTATGTATTCATCCGTAAGTAGTATATAAACTGTATTTCCATGGTTTTATATTGTAAAACTTAACTTTTCTTTTGCTTCATGGTGTTTTTGTTTGTTTGTTTTTTGAGACAGAGTCTCGCTCTGTTGCCTAGGCTGGCAGTAGCATGATCTCGGCTCACTGCAACCTCCGTCTCCTGGGTTCAAGCGATTCTTCTGCCTCAGCCTCCCAAGTAGCTGGGAGTACAGGTGTGTGCCACCATGCCCAGCTAATTTTTGTATTTTTCTTAGAGATGGGGTTTCACCATATTGGCCAGGCTAGTCCGGAACTCCTGACCTCGTGATCTGCCCACCTTGGACTCCCAAAGTGCTAGGATTACGGGCATGAGCCACTGTACCTGGCCCTGTGTTTTTGTTTTTAAGATTGATCCATGTTGATATGCATAGCCCTAAATTACTCAAAATTGATCTACAGAATTCTATCCAACGAATAAGCCACAATTTGACTGTTTTCCTGTTGATGGACATTTTGGTTGTTTTCAGCTTGGTTGATTGTTTCTTTGCTTTTATAAACATATTAAATGCTCTGCATTGTTCTGTGTGGGAAACATGCTAGGGGAGAAGAAAAGACACACACACAATATCTTTAAGGGTAAACAAGCTTTATCCCATGTAAATGGCAATGCAGATATAATAAACAAATGATATAATAAGCAAATTGATACAATAAGCAAATTGTAATGGAAAGAGGAGAAGGGAAAAGAGGTATATATATTTACACTCACCATACTATGGAGGATTCATCACCAGACTGGGAAGCAACAGCCTGGGCTCCAGAGTCGGCCACTTATCTGTGCACAGACAAGGAGAGGTCTCATGAAGCTTCGGCAGAGTCTGGGACCCTAGCTCTTTTTGTAACGAGTTGTTTGGCATGAGGTCCAGTCACGAGGGGCCTTCGTGACTGGGCTCAAGGAACACAAAAAGGTCAACTTGTTTTTGCGATTTTCTGCTTTTTTTTTTTTTTTAATAACCACCATATAGGAATAGACTGAAATAGAGATTTCTCTGAAACAGTGCTGGATGAACGCCTCAAGGGGCTCACACAACCTTTTCCAAGACTTGGTGACCATTGTTTGTGTGCACGTTCAATTGAGTTCAGATTTAATATTTAACTTTTCCTCCACATGCGTATGCATAAGGATAGTTTCTCTAGAGAAGTGTTTTTCTAATTGTGAGCTGCAAGCGGCATGTTTTAAAAGTAGAAAGAGAATAGAATAGAAAATGTTGGTAGGAGAGAAGATATTAGTATAAGGCATGTAGTGAGAATAGTGTTTTATAGAGCTTTTGTTTTCAGGGGTATGTGTACTGGATAAGATGTAAAATATATTTCTTACTTTGGTTGTGGGCAAACAGGTGTGCAGGCTGTTCAGTTATAAGCAGAACCTTAAACTTGACAATCCTGAATTTCTCTCTGAAGTTGTGATACCAGTTTACAGTCCCAGTGGTGGTATACTGGTGTTTCCATTGTTTTGCATCCTTCCCAATAGTTTGTTTGGTTAAACTGTTAAATTTTTTTCCATTGAGGAGTATGAGAACAGTTATCTCATTGTGGTTTTACTTTGCCTTTCCTTGCTAACTAGTGAGATTGGGGTCCTTTTTTTTTTTAATGCAGGAAAATTAATATAATTCACCTGGTAGAGAGAGACCAGATTAGTGTTGAAAATGATAATGAGTGTAATGCTCAGTGGCATATTCTAAATACACTTCTGTGAAGAAGTGAAATGACTTGACTTGCTAATACTAATGATTGACAGTTGAGGGGCTTAAGTGGTTTAATTTAATGTCGTTCTCTCTTTAAACACTGTAGTCTATGTTCAATTCTATAAACTTGAATCTTTGAATTTAGTATAATGACTTTGTATTTATACAAGACTATGAGTAGTCATTAGTGGCAGCATCATTTTATTGATTTGAGTATTAATATTTTTATATTTTTATAGATACCCGTCCAATTTTTTCTTTTAAAATTTTATAACGAAAATACATGTATGAATTATTTTTTAAAGTATAAAAAAGTAAAAAGAAATTAGTCTTCTTTTCCTGTCCCCCAACTCTCCCCAGAAGCAAGTACTATAAAAAGATTCTTATATGACCTCTTAGATATATATATATACTTTATCACTATCCCCTTGCCCTCCTCTTTTTATTTTTAGTTTATTTATTCAAATGACATTCTATTCATTGTTCTGTAGCTGTTCATTCCTTCTGCTTAACACTGTATCTTAAAGATTGTTTCATTTTAACACATAGGAATTTTACCACTACTGAATTTGATTCCATTCTGTAGATGCATCATAATTCATTTGACTATTTATGTATATTTAGATTAAAAAGAAAACCCACATAAAAATTTCAGCTTTTGTAAACTATATTGAATTAAATATTTTGTACTTAAATGAATGTGTGACTACAGGATAAATTCCAGGAGGTGGAATTACAGGGTCAAAGGGACATACATTCAGATAGATGTTTGCCAAATTACCTTCTAAAAATCCAACCAATTTATACTCTCCCAAAAATAGATCAGAATGGGC
Organism: Pan paniscus; assembly: GCF_029289425.2. Classification (NCBI taxonomy): domain Eukaryota; kingdom Metazoa; phylum Chordata; class Mammalia; order Primates; family Hominidae; genus Pan; species Pan paniscus. Next base: position 83,877,773 of record NC_073268.2, read on the forward strand.
CAGGTGCGGTGGCTCACACCTATAATCCTAGCACTTTGGCAGGCCGAGGTGGGTGGACCACCTGAGGTCAGGAGTTCGAGACCAGCCTAGCCAATATGGTGAAACCCCATCTCTACTAAAAAATACAAAAATTAGCTGGGGGTGGTGGCGCCTGCCTGTAGTCCCAGCTACTCAGGAGGCTGAGGCAGGAGACTCACTTGAACTTGAGAGGCGGAGGTCGCAGTGAGCCGAGGTCACGCCACTGTACTCCAGCCTAGGCGACGGCTGTAGGTGATTAAATGAGATAGATACGTTTGTTAAAAACAAAACTCTCAATTATTTATATTGATACATTTATATACTTACATATGTATATCTGGACATCACATCTCATAATTGGGGAACAGGTATCTAAAAAGTTGTTTAACTGACTGTTAAGAAATGTAGTCTGTTGTCTGTTTCCTAGGTAAGCCACTTTTCTTTTCCCCCAGCATTGGAATTCTTCTCTTTTCTCCTCCTCTGCACTTCCTTCCTTTCTGTCTTCACCTTGAGCCCATGCTTCACTGTGGAACCACTTAGGAGGTACTTCTGACAAAAAAAAAGATCTGCACTGGGAACTTCGTGTCTGGTTGTTGACAGGCATTTCTGTATTGCAGCTGACAGTGTGAGATCTATTGCCCCTACTTTGTGCTGTGTATCTTATGTGTAAATGTTTTTTCTCATTTATATTCTTGTCAAATCATTCACAAATGCAGTTATTTATTATTATTATTATTTCCTTAGAGATCCTTGTTCTGACACTGTTATTTTTTAATCATGATTACCTGTGAGCCTGTTAATCTCTCTAGGTAATTGAGAACTGATTATAATTTATAATTTTTTTACTTCTGGTTTATAATCTAATGGGAAAACTTTGCATCTAGATTTTCTATAGACTTAAAAATTAGAGCTGAATCATTGCTTCTTCGTATTATTTTAACTTGACAATTATTAAAGAAATGTACTTATATATTTTAGGGGGGTATATGTTCAAATAGGAAATTTGTAGAAATGATGTAATGTATTGATTTGTAATGATGTCACGTCTTTATTTACAGGTAGGCGAAAACCAAGAGTACATCGGCCTCGTTCTCCTATATTGGAAGAAAAAGACATCCCGCCCCTTGAATTTCCCAAGTCCTCTGAGGATTTAATGGTGCCTAATGAGCATATAATGAATGTCATTGCCATTTACGAGGTACTGCGGAACTTTGGCACTGTTTTGAGATTATCTCCTTTTCGCTTTGAGGACTTTTGTGCAGCTCTGGTGAGCCAAGAGCAGTGCACACTCATGGCAGAGATGCACGTTGTGCTTTTGAAAGCAGTTCTGCGTGAAGAAGACACTTCCAATACTACCTTTGGACCTGCTGATCTGAAAGATAGCGTTAATTCCACACTGTATTTCATAGATGGGATGACGTGGCCAGAGGTGCTGCGGGTGTACTGTGAGAGTGATAAGGAGTACCATCACGTTCTTCCTTACCAAGAGGCAGAGGACTACCCATATGGACCAGTAGAGAACAAGATCAAAGTTCTACAGTTTTTAGTCGATCAGTTTCTTACAACAAATATTGCTCGAGAGGAATTGATGTCTGAAGGGGTGATACAGTATGATGACCATTGTAGGGTTTGTCACAAACTTGGGGATTTGCTTTGCTGTGAGACATGTTCAGCAGTATACCATTTGGAATGTGTGAAGCCACCTCTTGAGGAGGTGCCAGAGGACGAGTGGCAGTGTGAAGTCTGTGTAGCACACAAGGTGCCTGGTGTGACTGACTGTGTTGCTGAAATCCAAAAAAATAAACCATATATTCGACATGAACCTATTGGATATGATAGAAGTCGGAGGAAATACTGGTTCTTGAACCGAAGACTCATAATGTAAGTAAATCTGGTCTTAATTTTTTGTATGCATTTAAAATTAAACCAGTTTCCTTCGTGATTGATGTAGCAGAGCTATGCTGTTGATGTGGTATAAACCTTTGTAACTTAATAGTTATACAGTTAAATAATTTCTTAATTGAAGGAATATGTGCATTAAAATAGCTTTTAAGAAGGTAAAGGAAACATATATGAAAGAAGCAAAATTCCATTGCTTTTTGATGCCTAGGCTAGGAAATAGAATGTTTCTAGTTGGGACTGGGCACAGCAGCTCACGCCTGTAATCCCAGCACTTTGGGAGGCGAAGGTGGGTGGATCACCTGAGGTCGAGAGTTCGAGACCAGCCTGGCCAATATGGTGAAACCCCACCTCTACTGAAAATACAAAACTTAGCCAAGTGTGGTGGCGCACACCTGTAATCCCAGCTACTCAGGAGGCTGAGACAGGAGAATTGTTTGAACCTGGGAGGCAGGGGCTGCAGTGAGGTGAGATCACACCACTGCATTCCAGCCTGGGTGACAGAGACAGATTCTGTCTCAAAAAAAATAAATAAATAAAAAGTTTCTAGGTGGAATGCCACTGTGGGCCTGTTTTTGGTTATGTTCCCCTATAGCCTAGCTCAGCTCTTCCACCCTTAACTTTGGTGTTAGGGTTGTTTTACTTCTTTTTTGGTTTTACCATATCTGTATGTAAAATGGAACAGCAAGAAAATACCTAGTTGTCTAAGGAAAGGTCAGTTCTGCCATTATTGGTTGGAATCCCCCAGGAGAAGATGATCCCAACAGACTGAGGGTCATAGTCTGGCCTCAGTGTTCCCGAGGGTTTCGAGAAGCTCTTCTGGGAAGCCTGTGGGCGAGGTCAGGAGACAGTCTCAGGGTTTACCTCAGTCAGGGCATCAGGCAGGGTTATAGTATGGACGGAGTATCTGACATCCTGTAGATATATGGTCAGAGGGATGGGCTACTTTGTGTCTTCAGCTTCTGAAGTCTTCAAAGCCCTCTTCCAGTTCTTAGAATTAGGTCAAATGAAAAAATCTGGTAGGATGAAATGAATGTCAGAGCAGGGCATGGAAAGGAGAGTAGAAACTTTATCAATGTGCTGTTGAGAGGTCTGAATCCACACCGATTCTTGATTCTTTGTGGCTGGAAGCTTATAGAGCCTTCGCTGTCTATGGTGTTCTGCAGTTTTACAGTGATACGCCCTTGTGTGGGCTGCTTTCATCCACGAGGTATTTTTGGTGGGCATTTTCAATCTGGCAATTATGTTCTTTGATTCTGAGAACTTCTCTTGACAACTTCCTCTTTTCCCTCTTGTATTTATCTTGAGCTATGATTTTATTGAACGTTGGACTTCCTATTTTGGTCTTCTGACTTTCTTATCATTTCTCTCCAGTTTTCCTCTTTGTCTCTTTTTCTCTTTGGGGTATGTGTATATGTTCAGTTTTTAAAGATTTCCTTATCTTGGTCGTCCAACCCTACTATCCAGTTTTTCCTTTCTGCTACCATATTTTTTATTATCTAAGAGCTCTTTTGTTTTTAGAATCTTCCTTTAAAAAAAATAGTAAAATCCTGTTTCTGTGTCTTGGATATAGTATTTTCTCTTACCTTTCTGAGGCTATTAATGACAGGTTTTTTTCTCTCCTCTGTGCATGGTCTGTTTCTTCTAAGTTGCTTTTTCCTATTCTTTGTTTTGGTTTTTCTATTTCATATTCAGATGTTTATTAATTCTTAATTTTCTGCTCCTCATTAACATTGTGGTACTATGTAGCCAGTTGGAAGCTCTGAGCAAGTGGGTGGGCCTTATCAATTTTGACTTAACCATTGGATGATTTTCATTGTCTCTTTTATTGGGGGAAATCCCTCTTGTCAGTATCTTGAGGTCTGTCCTCGAGAGTAAGCTCTAGAGGAGCAGTGGCATGGAAGGGCCTTTTCCTGTGTCCTGCTTGAAGCATGAAGGTCTTGCTGGTGGTATTCTGGTGGCTGAGTGGTGGAAGAAAGCTTCATTTATTGTGCACACAGCATTTACTATGTGTATTGTCACTTAAATCCTCAGTTTTTTGTACAGTACCTTTGTTCACAACTGAGCGTGGTTTCTGCCAGTCCAGGGAACCTCAGTTTACCTCCTCTAGAGACTAGACCTTTGGCAGCTTGAAGGGGAGAATGGTGGTTTAGGAATCTGCTCCAGCCAGTTCCCTATTCTAGAGACACCCCTCCTTGTTATCATTGCGTTTTGAGGATTGTGTTCTCAACTTCATCTTCCTTTTTAGTTTGAGATCAGACTTTCTTGGGTCTGCTGAAGCAGTAATCACTTGTTCATCTACTTAAAAATTTTTTTTTGTTGTTACCATGTCTCCCCTACTTTATCCTTATGAGTTCGTCTTTAACAATTTTTTTTTTTTTTTTTTTTTGAGACAGAGTCTTGCTCTGTCGCCCAGGCTGGAGTGCAATGGCGTGATCTCGGCTTACTGCAAGCTCCGCCTCCCGGGTTCACACCATTCTCCTGCCTCAGCCTCCGAGTAGCTGGGACTACAGGTGCCCGCCACCGTGCCCGGTTAATTTTTTGTATTTTTAGTAGAGACGGGGTTTCACCGTGTTAGCCAGGATGGTCTTGATCTCCTGACCTTGTGATCTGTCTGCCTCGGCCTCCCAAAGTGCTGGGATTACAGGTGTGAGCCACCGTGCCTGGCCAGCAGATTTTAAAATTTTTTTTTGAAGACAAGATCTCCCTTTGTCACCCAGGCTCTGGAGTGCAGTGACACTATCTCGGCTAACTGCAGCCTCGACCTCCTGGGCTCAAGCAGTCCTCCTGCTTCAGCCCACCAAGTAGCTGGGACTACAGGTGTGTGCTACCATGCCCGGCTAATTTTTGCATTTTTTGTAGAGACAGGGTTTCACCATGTTACTCAGGCTGATCTCGAACTTGTGAGCTCGAGCCATCTGCCCTCCTCAGCCTCTCAAAGTGCTGGGATTATAGGCGTGAGCCACTGCGTCTAGACTAACAATATTTCTTTCTTTCTTTTTTTTTTTTTTTTTTTTTGAGACAGCGTCTCACTCTGTTGCCCCGGCTAGAGTACAGTGGTGCGATCCTCGGCTCACTGCAGCCTCCATCTCCCGGGTTCAAGCGATTCTCCTGCCTCAGCCTCCCAAGTAGCTGGGACTACAGGCATGCGCCACCACACCCAGCTAATTTTTGTATTTATAGTAGAGATGGGGTTTCACCATATTGGTCAGGCTGGTCTCGAACTCCTGACCTTGTGATCCGCCCACCTCAGCCTCCCAAAGTGCTGGGATTACAGGCGTGAGCCACTGTGCCCGGCTAACAATATTTCTTTAGCATGGTTTTAAGAAGGTTTCAGGAGGGAACAAAATGAAATCTGTCACCTTAACCCAGAAACTGCTGTGAGAAACAATACTTAAGGTTTTAAATGTATATTCTGTGTCTTTTGGTTTGGATCAGATATTTTAAGAAATATGTGTAAAATATGTGTAACTTTTTTCTTTTCTTGCTCCCTTACCTCCCAAACATCTGGTCATGGTATTCATTGTGCCATTTTTTGTTTTTGTCTTTGTTTTGACATTTTGCTGTTGAGGTGGTAACACAGAAACCTTTGTCAGCAAGGTCATTTCAAATGGTGAAATAACTGTAACCACATTTTTAAAGTTTAAAGTTTACTGCTCTCAGGAAGCTGAGGCACAGGAATCGCTTGAACCTAGGAGGCGGAGGTTGCAATGAGCCGAGATGGCGCCACTGTACTCCAGCCTGGGTGATGGAGTGAGACTCTATCTGTCTCCAAAAAAAAAAAAAAGTTTACTGCTGTGTTGTCATTGTAAGTGGAAATTCAGCGATGCTGCCTGTCAGGGAGCCCGGTGCTTGTACTCTGTATAGACATTCAGCAGTTAGCAGGTCACGTTCACGCAATCTCAAGTGCCCTCCTGAAAGGAGCTCATAGTCATCAGGATGGCTGGGAACAAATTAGGAAGTAAGTGAAATTTAGTCCATGCTCCAATTCTCCCATTCCTGTGCCTTCCTTCCTGTGCTGCTTGTCCTTACCCTTTGGATATTCACTCTCACTGCCTCTTTCTTTCCCTGTGCTGCCCTTTTTGGCCAGATACAGACCAAAGGTGTCTTGTCCACATACAGAAACACCTTGACATCTTTAAGGCTCATTACACAGTAATCAGTGGTATAGGTCTTAGTTTCAGAGACCTGTAAAAAGAAGTAGTTGTGATAAGTTAGTAACAGCCAAGAGCAACATTTATTGAGCACTTCATGTGTGCCTCACAGTGTCCTAAGCATTTTATGTATTTTAAAATTAATCCTCCCAACAGCCCAATAATGCAGGTACTATATTTTTTAATTATTATTTTATTTTTAATTAATTAATTACTTTTGGAGACAGGGTCTCACTGTCGCCCAGGCTAGAGTGCAGTGGCATGATCATGGCTCACTGCAGCGTCAGTCTCCTAGGCTCAGGCCATCCTCTCACCTCAGCCCCCCTAGGAGCTGGGACTACAGGCATGTGCCACCGTGCCCAGCTAATTTTTTTATTTTTTATTTTGAAGAGGTCTCACTGTGTTGGCCAGGCTGGTCTCAAACTCCTGGGTTCAGGCAATCCTTTCACTTCAGCCTCCCAAAATCATAGGGTTACAGGCCTGAGCCACCATGCCCTGCCTTGGAGGCACTATTTTTGTCTGCTTCTTATAGATAAAGAGACTAAATCTCAAAGAGGTTAAATAATTTGCCCTTGATTTGCCCAAGACCCTGTGGCTCTTAGGAGGTAGAACCTGGAATTTTTTTCAGAATGTGTTTTATAAGAATATTTTCAATACCTTATTTTATACTGTAGTCTAGTTTTCAAACCTTCTTGAGAAATCTGCAACTTGCATTGTTTTAGCTGTTAAAACCAATGCTTATAACTTGGGGAGAAAGATACTGTAATGGTTTCTGTTATATCTGCAGTGAGTATTTATGAAATCTTTAAAGATTTGAAATAAAGGCGTTTTTAGAAAATCTAAACTAAGTGGCAATTTCAGAAAAGTTCTGTTTCCTAATACATCAGTATCAGTCTACGAAACAGCATTCAGGGAAGCAAAATATATACTATTCGATAATTACATAAATGCAGACCTTTGAAATCACGTGACTCAGATGACTTTTTAAGTACCTGTGGGTGATTTTTTGATACATTGTCGAGGAAATCAAATATTTTATTTTTCTTAGTGGAACAGTAAAATACTTATGTTTGTCAATAAAACTGTTCATTTAAGTTTATTTGCTTTAAAAGCTATGGTCGTCATTCAAATTGCCTTTTTTGATGCATAATAAACTGCACAGATTTTAAAGATGATTTCAGGCAAATAGGATTATCTTTTTCCATGCTGTGATATCTTGAATATTTTTCTATGTAAAATCAAGTAGGAAACTTTAAACATAGTGATATGTGTCAACAATTTTGACAAATCTGAAAGATTTTACATCTTTTATGAAAATGAGATTAAAATAATTTCAGTTTAACTGGACCTTTTTGGTAGATTATATGTGGACTCCTCATGATAGTTTTAAAGCCATGTAGAATTTTCACGCAGTTTATAGTATGCAGAGGTTTTAATTGTAATGTTAGCAATTTATAGAAATTAAGTTTTCTGTTATTGCTTTTATTTAATAAGTGCTTAAAAATATGTTATTTGTATAGATTAGTGAAGCTTATAATAAAAAAAGGTTCTTATACATGAATTTATAGTCCATCTGAGAAGCCAAGACATATTTAGCATATAACTCAGAGGCCAGTTTTCATTCATTATGTAAGTGGGCCAATCTTTCTTAACTATTGCTTTTATCCTGTCAATCCTTTGCTCTGAAATTAGGACCTACTAAAATAGAAATTACCAGATTAGATTAGCATGTTTTTCTGTCACTCTCCATTCTAAATATAATTACGTGAACACAGCATTATATTTCATTTTTTTGCAGAGACAGAGTCTGACTATGTTGCCAGGCTGGTCTCGAACTCCTGGGCTCAAGTGATCCTCCAGCCTTGGCCTCCCAAAGCGCTAGGATTACAACAGGCGTGGACCACCACACGCCTTTAAACAGCATTTTAAAAATCTGTATTCATTTTCCGAATGAACTAAACTATGCTTTTAAATCTATACAGCTTTCTACTCCCCATTCTAGGTACAAACCACATATTAACTTACTGACTTCCCGTGCCTGAATTCCTTCTGTCCACGTTCAGTTCTGTATGTCCAGCAGACTCCTGGACATGTCCACAAGGCAGGCACCTCAAACGTGTTTAAAACCAAACTCATCATTTCCCCCCATTACCTACTCTTCATCCAGTGTTCTCATCTTAGTAAATGGGATTACTGTCCCACCAGCTGCTCAAGCTAGAAATATGAGAATAAACTTTTTCCTTTATTGTTTGCTATGCCTTTAAAATAAATATTGAATCAGTTTCTCTCCATTCCCACTGTCCCTCCATGATACAAGCCAGTGTCATCTTCATTAGACTAGTCAGTCACCCCTAAAGTAGTGTAACCCCCTACCCCAACCTTCCAAGATTTTCTTTCTTTCTTTTTTTTTTTTTTTTTTTGAGATGGAGTCTCACTCAGGCTGGAGTGCAGTGGCCCAGTCTCAGCTCACTGCAACCCCCTGCCTCTTGGATTGAAGCGATTCTTGTACCTTAGCCTCCCGAGTGGGTGGGATTACAGGCGGCCGCCACCACACCTGGCTAATTTTGTATTTTTAGTAGAGACAGGGTTTCACCATGTTGGCCAGGCTGATATTGAACTCCTGACCTCAGGTGATCAGCCCACCTCAGCCTCCAAATGTGCTGGGATTACAGATGTGAGCCACCATGCCCAGCCATAGCTGGATGATTTTTAAAACAGCAATTTTGATCAAGTCTCCTTTTCCCTAAGTTGAAAAACCTTTTGATTACAATTACTTCCATTTGCTCTTAACCAAAACTTCAGATTCTTTAGCACAGATCCCTAACTTTGTACATTTAATTATCTTGCTTTCTAACACTTAAGACAACATAAATAAAAAGCAAACCAAAGCACCTAAAAAAACCTGTTGGCTAACTAGCTCATTCTTGAGGTCTCAGCCTATTTATGCTACTTCCTAGGGATTTCTTTGCCTGCACCCCTTTCTTTCCCTGAACCCCTTTTTCTCTTGCATCGTGAAATACTACTTTTTAAAACACCCATCCTACCAATAGTTTTTTTGTTTTGTTTTATTTTTTGATACAAGTCTCACTCTGTCGCCCAGGCTGGAGTGCAGTGGCACAACCTTGGTTCACTGCAACCTCCGCCTCCCAGGTTCAAGTGATTCTTCTGCCTCAGCCTCCCAAGTAGCTGGGATTACAGGTGCCTGCCACCACACCCGGCTAATTTTTGTATTTTTAGTAGAGATGGGGTTTCACCATGTTGGCCAGTCTGGTCTTGGACTCCCGACCTCAGGTAATCCACCTGCCTCGGCCTCCGAAAGTGCTGGGATTACAGGCGTGAGCCATCGCGCCCGGCCCAGTTACTTGTTTTAAGGTAAATATTATACACTTCATAAGGTGAGGAAAATGATGACAACTATGTATATGATACCCATGAAGTGCTGGTACTACTCTAAACACTTTATAGATTTTAATTAATTTAATTCTAACAACAGCATCTTCCAGGATATGTACCGTCACCCTATTTTTCAGATGGAGAGACTGAGGCATAGAGAGTTTTAAGTAATTTATCCAAGATCACACAACTACAAAGTGGTGGGATCGGGATTTGAACCTAGGCATTCTGGCTCCAGAATGTGTGCTCCTAAGCACTACTTGGGCTGCTTGACCAAGAGCTTAGGACCTAGCTTTTGTCTTTAATTGCTGAATTGCTAGTTTTATCAGTTTCCTGCAGCTGCTATAACAAAGTACTATACCAAAAAAAAGTACTATAAAACTGGGTAGTTTAAAACAGTAGAAATTGATTATTTAACAGTTTTGGAGAATAGAAGTCTAAACTCAAAGGTGTCAGCAGGGCCATGCTCCCTCTGCAGGCTCTAGGAAAAAATCCTTGCTTTTTTTTTTTTTGGCCTTTTCTAGCTTCCAGCACCCCAAGTGTCCTTGGCTTGCTGGCAGCATAATTCCAATCTCCCTGTCACTATCTTTTCAAGGCAGCTTAGGTTTTTTCTATCAAGCACCTAACAGTTCTTCAGCCTCTTCCCATTACCCAATTCCAAAACCACTTTCACATTTTTGAGTATGTTAGCAGCAGCACCCCACTTCCCGTACCAAAAGTTGGGAGTTTTCTACGGCCACCATAACAAAGTACCACAAATGGGGTGGCTTGAAAAAATATGAATTTATTGTCTCACAGTCCTGGAGGCCAGAAGTCTGAAATCATGGGTCAGCAGGGTTGGTTTTTCTGGAGACTTTCAAAGAGAATCTGTTCCATGCCTGTCTCCTAGCTTCTGGCAGTCCTTAGCATTTCTTGGTTTACAAACAGACACATCACTCCAGTTTCTGCCTCTATGCTACCTTCTTTTCTTTTTCTTTTCTTTTTTTTGAGACACGGAGTCTCTGTTGCCCAGGCTGGAGTGCAGTGGCACAATCTCGGCTCACTGCAACCTCCACCTCCCAGGTTCAAGTGATTCTCCTGCCTCAGCCTCCCAAGTAGCTGGGACTACAGGCACATGCCACCATTCCTGGCCAATTTTTTGTATTTTTAGTAGAGATGGGGTTTCACCATGTTGGCCAGGATGGTCTCCATCTCCTGACCTTGTGATCTGCCCGCCTTGGCCTCTCAAAGTTCTAGAATTACAGGCGTGAGCCACCACGCCCGGCCCATTACCTTCTTTTCTATGTGTCACCTTGGGTCCTCTCCTTTTCTAAGGATACCAGTCATTTGACTTAGGGGCCACCCTAAATCCAGGATGATTTTTATCTCAAGATCCTTAACTTTACATCTGCAAAGACCCTATTTCCAAATAAGATCACATCCTGAGGTTGCAGGTGGACATGAACTTTGGGGACATTATTCAACTCATTTCACTAGTGTTCTTTACTCTTCATTTCTATGGGTTTGTTTAGAAACGAAAGTTGAAACTTACTGTGAATCATTAACCTTCTACTTAGCTAGCCTAGGTAAAAGTCAAAGAAGCTTTAAAATGTAGACATATAATATGTATGTTTGCTCTTAATTATATTTTTAGCAAACCTTTTCTTGCCAGTCTGTCTTCTCTTTGCCACCCTATGAGTCCTTGAGAATGTGTGCCCAGTGGTAACTTCAAGGAAGCCTGGCCAGTTTGGGTGAGCCTGAGGAACATGGTAGGCCTTGTAAGAACCAGAGCTTCTACAGAACCACATTATAACTCCAAAACCAAATATACATACATAATGTATATTTATGTGGAAAGCTGTTGTCACTTTTACAATGAGGACAAATAATTTTGATTATATAAACTGTATATAGGCCAAGTAACTAAGTATAAAAAAACAACTTTTCAGCCTGGTGCGGTGGCTCCTGCCTGTAATCCCAGCACTTTGGGAGGCTGAGGCGGGCGGATTGCTTGAGGCCAGACGTTCAAGACTAGCCTGGCCAACATGGCGAAACCCTGTCTCTACTAAAAATACAAAAATTAGCTGGGCGTGGTGGTGTGTGCCTGTAAATCCCAGCTTCTTCAGAGGCTGAGGCATGAGAAGTGCTTGAACCCAGGAGGCAGAGGTTGCAGTGAGCCAAGATTGCGCCACTGCACTCCAGCCTGGATGACAGAGCGAGACTGTCTCAAAAAAAAAAAAAAAAAAAAAAAAAGCCTGGCCACGGTGGCTCACGCTTCTAATCCCAGCACTTTGGGAGGGCGAGGCAGGTGGATCGTGAGGTCAGGAGTTTGAGACCAGCCTGGCCAACATAGTGAAACCCCGTCTCTACTAAAAATACAAAAATTAGCCGGGCATGGTGGCATGCGCCTGTAGTCCCAGCTACTTAGGAGGCTGAGGCAGGAGAATCGCTTGAACCCAGGAGATGGAGGTTGTGGTGAGCCAAGATTGTGCCACTGCACTCCAGCCTGGGCAACAGAGTGAGACTCCGTCACAAAAAAAAAAAAAAAAAAAAAGGAAAAGAAAAAAGTTAAACAAAACAAAACAGACCAAAAAAACCCCCAACTTTTCTTTGAATGGATTAGCAGGTATTCACTGTTTTGCTGCTTTATGCTTTAATGAATTTATCTTTCTGTGGCTTCAAGAAGAAAAATGTTAGGTCGGTGAATACTGTATAGGTTGAGTATCCCTTATCTAAAATGCTGTGGATCAGAAGTATTATGGGCTTTGGAATATTTGCATTATACTTACCAGTTGATCATTCCTTATTTATTTATTTTTTTGTTTGTTTTTGAGACAGAGTCTCGCTCTGTCGCCCAGGCCAGAGTGAACTGGCGTGAACTCGGCTCACTCTAGGCTCCACCTCCCAGGTTCACACCATTCTCCTGCCTCAGCCTCCCGAGTAGCTGAGACTACAGGCGCCTGCCACCATGCCCGGCTAATTTTTTTTGTATTTTTAGTAGAGACCAGGTTTCACCGTGTTAACCGGGATGGTCTCGATCTCCTGACCTTGTGATCCGCCCACCTCAGCCTCCCAAAGTGCTGGGATTACAGGTGTGAGCCACTGTGCCCAGCCAGTTGATCATTCCTAATCTGAAAATCTGAAACGCTCCAATGAGCATTTCCTTTGAACGTCATGTTGGCACTCAAAAACTTTTGGATCTTGGAGCATTTTGGATTTCAGATTTTCGGATTAAGGGTACTCCACCCATATCCTTTTATTTATCTGTGATTTAATATAGGCCTTCTTTCTTCAGAATTACTGAATGACTTATTCCTGGAATGCTGCTAAATTTTTATTCATTTATTACCTTAGTAATAATATTTAACATTTATTGATCACTGGTGTGCCCAGGCACTGTGGTAGATGCCTTATCATTATACCTTTAAGTCTTACAGTGGCCTGCAGGCAGGTTTTATTATATCTTCATTTTACAAGTGAGGTAAATAGAATGGCTTAGAGACTCAGAGAGGTTGTGTCTTGTCCATGTCCACATATCTTACAAGCAAATGAGTGTATTTAAAGCCAGATCTCTCCTAAAGCCCAGTTCTTTCAGTTCCCTCAGTTTGCCATTGAGTAAACAGGAAAATCAGGCTCACTCTCATCGAGTGCCTCACACATACTCTTGAATTCCTTTTGAGTGGGGACAGAAATACCATTATATGTGTTCCTCTATGTCTAGTCCTAGACATTAATTTGCCTGTTTGTTTTAAGTTAGTGACCATCTCTGTTGAAGTCTTTAACTCCATTAAAAGTGAATGGAACCTTAGGAGAGTTTTAGGCAGGAGAGGAAGCTCCTCTTCTCTCCACTTTGGGCTTCGATTGTCCAGAAGTAAAGAAGAGGGATGAGATATTATTTGAGATAACTCCTTCAAAAACCAGAACTTAGCAAAGCATTTACACCATTTTGTTAGAAATATTTCTAAACTATATTATAAAGTTAGCTGGGTATTGTGGCACATGTCTGTAGTCCTAATTACTTGGGAGGCTGAGGCAGGAGAATTGCTTGAGCCTAGGAGTCTGAGTACGCAGTGAACCACGATGGTGCCACTGCACTCTAGCCCGGGCGACAGAGTGAGACCCTGTCTCTAAAATAAATTTATTTTATTCTAAAATAATTCTAAATACATTCTTCTCATCATATTGTTACATTGATGATCTTAAAGTTGGTTGAGATGTAGCTGAAACTGGCTTCCACAAAGTACTCTCATGTGGTTCTGAATTTTGAGGTTATTTTTCTTTGTGTCATGTTTTTTAGATATCATTTCTCAGAGTAAATCAAGTTTGAGTGAGACCTGCAGAGTTTTCTTGTGAGCGCCTATATTGAGCTTTAGTGCATAAGCTTTGTTTTAAGTTTTCACTGGGTAGATGAACTGTCAGATAAGTGGCATTATGTCTAACATATAAAGTATTTCCCCCCATTTTTAAACAGAGAAGAAGATACAGAAAATGAAAATGAAAAGAAAATTTGGTATTACAGCACAAAGATCCAACTTGCAGAATTAATTGACTGTCTAGACAAAGATTATTGGGAAGCAGAACTCTGCAAAATTCTAGAAGAAATGCGTGAAGAAATCCACCGACACATGGACATAACTGAAGACCTGACCAATAAGGCTCGGGGCAGTAACAAATCCTTTCTGGCGGCAGCTAATGGTGAGAGGGGCATTTTCTCATTTTATTTTTGTTAAGTCTGAGCTAAACCGTTGGTATGAAATCACTGCAAAATTTGAAAATAGATTAAAATTTTCAAGTACAGTCATGCATTGCTTAATGATGGGGATACATTCTGAAAAATGTGTCATTTGACAATGTCATCATTGTATGAACATCATAGAGTACACTTACACAAACCATACACCTAGGTTATACGGCATAGCCTGTTGCTGCTAGGCTGCAAACCTGTACGTCATGTGACTGTACTGAATCCCATAAGCAGTTGTAGCACAATGGCAGGTATTTGTGTATCTAACTATATCTAAACATTTAAAAAGGTAATACGTATAATCTTATGTGATCACCATCACGTATGTGGTTCCTGGTGGACCGAAACATTGTGCAGTGCATGACTGTGTGTATATTTTACTTTAGTTCTCCATATTTCATTTTCCCAAGAGAACCTTGTTCATTCCACCATAAATTAGGGATGCTATACATTTTAGTGTTTTATTTCTGCCTTGGGTCATTACTGATATTCCCCAAAATGTTAGTTTGTTTCTTTAATTCAAGTATCTTATTAAACTTTTTTGGCGTTCCAGTTTTTAATTTTAAGAAATAATATTCTTTTTGAACTTTTTGCCTTTTTAAAAAAATAAAACTTTAAATTTTAGAGTATTTTTAGATTTATACAAAAGTTGCAAAGATAGTAGAGGGTTTCCATATATCCTGCACTTGGTTGCCCCTGTTATTAAAGTCTTAGATCTTAGTGTGAGATATTTGTTACAACTAATGGACCAGTATTGATACACCGTTACTAACTCAAGTCCATACTTCATTCCAATTTCCTTAGTTTTTACCTGATGTCCTTTTTCTGCCTCATGATCCTGTACCACTTGATATTTAGTCATCATGTTTTCCTCTGGGTTGTCGGTTTCTCAGACTTTCCTTGTTTTTGATGGCCTTGACAGTTGGGAGGAGTAGTGGTTAGGTATTTTGTAGAAAGCCCTCATTATGGGTTTTTCTCATGGTTAGCCTAGGTTTATGCATTTTGGGGAGGAAGACCACAGAAGTGAAGTGCAATTCTCATCTTCTTATCAAGAGTGCATGGTGTCCTCGTGACTTACCACTGATGATGTTAACCTTGGTCCCTGGGTGAGGCAGTGTTTGTCAGGTTTCTCCACATCCTCCCCCAACCCCTCAAACCCCCAATACTGTACTTTCTGGAAGCAAGTCACTATAAACAGCCACACTTAGCGGGTGAGGAGTTGTGTTCTACCTTCTTGAAGGGGCAATATCTACATAAATTATTTGGAATTTTTCTGCACAGGAGATTTGTTTATTTTTTCAGGCATTTATTTCTATGAGTATACATTCATGGATATTTTATACTTACTGGGTTATAATGTAATTGGATATTTATTAGGTTATAATTCAATGTCACCTTATTTATTTTGTTACTCAACTCTTTATTTTTTTAAGTTATAAATACATACATATCTCAAAAGTTTAAATAGTATAAAGGGTATGCTGTGAAAAATGAATCTCTCTCCTTCAAAATCTCCAATCTGACCTTCCTTTCTCCGGAGGCAATCATTATTGCTGTATGTTTTTTTGTCCTGCCAGATGTATTCTGTGCATGTTTAATAAATACCACCTGTGTTTTCTAATGTAGCCATCTCTCAGTATTCTCAGGGATTGCTTCCAGAGCCCTCTGCAGATAGCAAAATCCATGGATGCCCAAGTCCTGCAGTCAGCCCTGTGGAACCTGCTGATATGAAAAGTTGGCATTCCATATCCAAGGGTTCTGCATCCTGAGAATATTGTATTTTCAATTTGAGGGTGGTTGAATCCAAGGATGCAGAACCTTTGGCCACAGAGGGCTGACTGTAGTGCCTTTTAAGTTTTAGCTTAGATAAAATTATTAGGTAAGACTCTGAAAGTACACTTTTAAGTGCCTGGTTCTGAGTTCTGCTCTTCTGCATACATTATCTGCTATACATATAATCCTATTAATTTTCCCCATTCTCCATTTGCTTAAAAATAGAATGTTTATATTTAATAAAGATACCCAGATAGCTGTATCCAAGCTTGTTCTCACATATTCTACATCAATATTCCTGTGAATTCATGCGTATTTTTGGAGAATGATAGGCTCTCACATATAAATACTGTTGGGCACAAATATACTTTGTCTTCAGAAAAAAGCATTCTTAGTTACCATGAATTATATTTATTCATATCTGGTAGTTGGAAGTATTTCTCTATTAGATCTGTTTAGAAAAATGTGTAATTTTTTTATTAGAAAAGTTTTAGTGTTCAGAAGTCTTTGGGGGATAAGTAATTGCAGTAACACAATCTCCGTCTTACTCTCCCCCCATATAGATCAAATCATAGGAAATTTTATTAATTTCAGCCAGCTTACTTCCCCCCTTAATTTCCTTTTATGAATCATGGCATTAAAATAGACAAATCCCTTTTTGCTCTCCTGTGTTTTAGTACAACAACAGAGAACCATCTTTAGTCCTCTAAAAGGCAATGTGAGATAGGATTTTATAAAGTACATTGAATTAAAGTATTTTTCAGAATAAAAAATAGAAAAAACAAAAAAATATTTTCTGTGTGTTAGATTATGTATACAGTATAATCATAATTAAATAAAGAACAAAGTCAAAACAGGAATGGGCAATCAAGTGTTAAGTGGTGTGATTTGGGGGAATGTAAAAACCTAAAAATGTTAATATAGGGGAATTGATAAATTTCATTATGAATTATCATGTGATAGAACACTGCGTATTGGAGAATTAAGTAAAGTACCATGCAAAAACTGTGTGAGATACTTAAATTCTTCTTCCTCTAAATAACCAACTGGATCAGGTTTTATCATTAAAAAATAACCAATTAGCATAGTAGAATTGTAGTTGGTTTCCTTCTCATATTTTTTGCATTTCCTATAATGAGCATGTTATATAGTTCAGTATGATTCAGCATGTAATGTACTTTTAAAAATTAGTTAAACCGGCAGGGCGCAGTGGCTCACGCCTGTAATCCCAGCATTTTGGGAGGCTGAGGCGGGCAGATCACGAGGTCAGGAGATCGAGACCATCCTGGCTAACATGGTGAAACCCCGTCTCTACTAAAAATACAAAAAAAAAAAATTAGCCAGGCGTGGTGGCAGGCACCTGTAGTCCCAGCTACTCGGCAGCCTGAGGCAAGAGAATGGCGTGAACCCAGGAGGCAGAGCTTGCAGTGAGCCGAGTGAGCCAGTGCACTCCAGCCTGGGTGACAGAGCGAGACTCCGTCTCAAAAAAAAAAAAAAAAAAATATTAGTAAAACCTTTTGTAGTAATGGGGAACAACAAAGAGAACATTGAGCTTTAGGCCACAATATGTTCTTAGAAAGTTAGATGACTAAAGTTTGTGTGCTGTGAGATTGCCTTGCAACCTGCAGTTATCCTCTTAGTACTACATGGAGTACATGGAAATAAGGTGAGTTGTACCTTGGATTTAATGGTGAGATCTGGACCCCAAAAATGACATAAATATTTTTTTCTTTCTTTCCTTTTTTTTTTTTTTTTCCGGCTAAGGTACAACATCAACCTGGTACTGTAGGAGGAGGGATTCACAAGAATTGAAAATTGTTGGGGAAGAGAAGGGGACACTGACATTTTTGGGTGCCTACTGTGGGCCAGGTGCTCAACTAGGTGTTTTACAATTCTTTAATCCTCTCAGCAGCTTTTTAAGGAGTGTATTGGTAATGAATTGAGCATTCAAATAGAAGAATTCCCGATTAAAACACCAGTTCACCACTGTTACCTTTATTTGTTCTCTCTGGTAACTAAAATCTTGGCTGTGATAGTCAGTTTAGGACCACCCAGTCCAGGTAAATACCCAAAATAATATCTAATCATGTTCTTTAACTTGGGGTTTTATGAGATGAAAACAATGGAAACTACTGGGGTTCTGATAATAGCCAAGAATAATTTACAGCATAACAGGAATTTCAGAATTGTAGCCTGTCCTGATGACTTTGACTTGATGTTAACCTCTCAAAGAAAATGCTTCATTTCTAATGTATAACTCTCTGGTTTTTATCTGCACACACATGTGTCTACTTTAGGAGAGTTTAATTCTATTTTTGATAGTTAAATTTTTCTTCTCCATTTTTCCTCAATATTTTATTAAAAATTTCAAATATACACAAAAGTTGAAAGAATTATACAGTTACCAGCCTGATCAACATGGCAAAACCTCGTCTTTACTAAAAATACAAAAATTAGCTGGGCTTGGTGGTGCACGCCTGCAATCCTAGCTACTCGGGAAGCTGAGGCAGGAGAATTACTTGAACCCAGAGGCAGAGGTTGCAGTGAGCCGAGATCGTGCCACTGCCCTCCAGCCTGGGCAACAGAGTGAGACTTTGTCTCCAAAAAAAAAAAAAAAAATTATACAGTAAATACTCATATATTCATTGTATAGATCTGTACTTTATATTTGTAACTAAATATACAGCTTACTATATTTGCTTTATCCTATGCCTGTATGGTAATTATGAAATGCTTTATTTTGCTTATTTGAGGGAAGTTTATTTTTAGAAGAATTTTTTCTGAGTAGAGATGGCTTCTAAAACCTGGTAGGTTAATACTTTGTTTAGTTTTGAAATGTTCATGCAAAGTATAGAATATACTTGTTGATAGAATATGCATATTTAGTATAGATCAGATACAATGTAATTTTCTTTCATCCTTTAATGTTTTTCTCTCTGCTGAACATTTTGGGTCTCTTTTTCTTTTTATTGTTGTTGTTTGTTTTGTTTTTGTTTTTTTGAGACAGAGTCTCGCTCTGTCACCCAGGCTGGAGTGCAGTGGCATGATCTCGGCTCACTGCAACCTCTGTCTCCTAGGTTCAAGCAATTATCATGTCTCAGCCTCCCAGGTAGCTGGGATTACAGGCGTGTGCCACCACACCTGGCTAATTTTTGTATTTTAGGTAGAGACGGGGTTTCACCATGTTGGTCAGGCTGGTCTCAAACTTCTAGCCTCAAGGGATTCACCTGCCTCGGCCTCCCGAAGTGCTGGGATTACAGGCGTGAGCCACTGCGCCCAGCCCTGTTTTTGGTCTGTTTTTCTTATGGCTATGATTGCCATAGTTTTTTGAACCTAAAACTTGTATGAATGTATGTATGTATATGTGTGTTTAACAGTATAGACTATTTGAAATTAGAATCTTTATAGAAAGTCAGAGAACTATGGTCATGCAACCTGTGCTTTTCAACCAATTTAAATGGTCTAAACTTAGTAGGCAATTAAAACAATTTTTTTGGTTTTATTTTCATTAAGTGGCACTGGGAAAGTAGGGAGGATGTACAATGATTTGGTTAAGACAAGCTATAGGATGTAGTTATGTTTGAAAATGGCCGGGCGTGGTGGCTCACACCTGTAATCCTAGCACTTTGAGACAGGTGGATCACCTGAGGTCAGGAGTTTGAGACCAGCATGGCCAACATAGTGAAACCCCATCTTTACTAAAAATATAAAAATTAGCCAGGTGTGGTGGTACGCGCCTATAGTCTCAGCTACTTGGGAGGCTGAGGTGGGAGAATCGCTTGAACCCAGGAGGCAGAGGTTGCAGTGAGTCGAGATCACGCCACTGCACTCCAGCCTGGGCAACAGAGTGAGATTCTGTCTCAAAAAAAAAGAAAGAAAGAAAAAAGGAAATCTGTGCCTCTAAGAAAAACAGATAATCGGTAACTACATTTTCTTTTTCCAAATAAAGTGTTCTTTAAAATATAGGAATTAAGGGCTGGGCACTGCCAACGCCTGTAATCCCAGTGCTTTGGTAGGCCAAGGCACGGGGGAGTTCAAGACCAGTCTGGGCAACATAGTGAGACTCCATCTCTATTTTAAAAAGGATTAAAAAATTAGCCAGGCGTGGTGACACATACCTATAGTTCCATCTACTCGGGAGGCTGAGGTGGGAGGATCACTTGAGTCTAGGAGTTCAAGGTTACAGTGAGCTGTGATCACACCAGTGTACTCCTGAGCAAGAGTGAGACTCTGTCTCTAAAAAAGTAAAAAATAAATTTATAAAAAAGGAAACACAAACCCAAAAATCCAAGAGGAGTACTGTGGATATACATGGTATTAAGTGTTTCTTCTGGCCCGGTGCCATGGCTCACGCCTGTAATCCCAACACTTTGTGAGGCTGAGGTGGGCGGATCACCTGAGGTCCGGAGTTCAAGACCAGCCGGGCCAACGTGGTGAAACCCCGTCTCTACTAAAAATACAAAAATTAGCCGGGTGTGGTGGCAGGCGCCTGTAATCCCAGCTACTTGGGAGGCTGGGGCAGGAGAATTGCTTGAACCTGGGAGGCAGAGGTTGCAGTGAGCCAGGATTGCGCCATTACACTCCTGCCTGGGTGACAAGAGCAAAACTCCATCTCAAAAAAAAAAAAAAGAAAAAGAAAAACCGTGTTTCTTCTTATTCACAAATAGTGTACTCTAGTTGATAAATTTATTTTTATGAGGAAACAGTTTAGCAATTCCGAAACTATTTTACTGTGTGTACTAGGAATGAACAAATAACTAGATATGTTATAGATAATGTGAGCCAGATTTCTCACTGTCAGAGAAGTTACAGATAAGCAAGTGGGCATTGGTAAATGAACCCTATACAGACACATAGGCATTCACTCATATACATATGTACCCACACAAATAAATACAGAAATAATATAGATGTATATATTTATGACTACATTTTTTAGCTCTGTTGGCTGAGAGACTCTAGAATAGTAACACCCCAATAGTAACAAACACACCAACCACTTAGATTGTGACTTCTAACATCATTCTCCAATTTGTTCTTCAAAAAAGAACAAAGGCTCCTTGGAGAGATGGTGGATTGTAGGGCTGGGGCAGGGAAAATACAAGGTGAGCCCGGAGCATCTTGTAATAGTGGAAAGTAAGAAAATGCTGGATGGATGGATGGATGGATGGATGGATGGATATGTGTCAAAAGGACACTGGACTCGGAAAAAGTCCCCAGTGGCCAAAGCTGAAACAATTTGTGCAACAAAATTAAAAGTGATAGTATTGCATGATAACCCAAAGAATATAATTAATATCCATGAGTGCATACTGATATACCGCGTGTTCTGTACACTGTGGTCCTTCTGTATCCCGTGGTCTATAACATGCCATAGTATCACTCTGTCTAAGTTGAAAGAGGGTAAGTGTACTTAGAGACTTAGTGACTTTCAGAACAATTAAGGGACTTCAGAAAGAAAGTTGTTTCCAAAAGGGCTTCTGTTTTCTCTTTTTACAGTTGAGGAAATGATGGCCTGAAGAGGTTAGGTAGCTTGCCCAGAGTCACACAGCTAATCCAAGTCAGATTTGCAGTGGGTTTTGGGTTTCTAGGTTTTGATCACTGCAGTGTGCTGCCCAGACTGTGGGTCTATGTCAGCTTGCAGTTTTTGTCATCTGTCACAGATATCCGTGACAGATATCTATATCAAGGCTATATTTTAAAAAGATAGGCTCATTTTACTTTTTTTAAAAAGTAGAGCCCATAATTAGCATGTATTATCTAGAGGTGAAGGTACACCAAATTGATTGAATTCTGTAAACACAATTTTGTTTGTAATCTTGATTTTTATTTCATAGGTCTAATGCTTTAAAAATACTTAATTTTTCCTCTTTAATAGCTTGTATTGAAACTCGTAAGTGACATTTGTGGTACTGTTCTATTTGGTTATATATAGGAATAATTTGTTTGTTTGTTTTACACATTATAGAAGAAATTTTGGAATCCATAAGAGCCAAAAAGGGAGACATTGATAATGTTAAAAGCCCAGAAGAAACAGAAAAAGACAAGAATGAGACTGAGAATGACTCTAAAGATGCTGAGAAAAACAGAGAAGAATTTGAAGACCAGTCCCTTGAAAAAGACAGTGACGACAAAACACCAGATGATGACCCTGAGCAAGGAAAATCTGAGGGTAAAAAAATTACTTGATTAAAAAGAATATTTCATTAGTGTTATTTATGAAATCTCCAGTTTTACTTACAAAATGAAAGTGAAATATTGCAAGCAGCTACCTAATTTAATATTTCTAAAGAGATCAGGATACCGTCCCCTCTTGTAACGTGTGTAACAATTGTAATGAGTTTTATGTATTAGTGAATTTGCTATACTGTTATATTCATGTCTCTATTTATACTTCCCATTAAGTTGCCATTTCCCTATGAAAAAGTACTATTCTTTAATATTATACCAGAGTATACACTTTTGTATGTGATAAAATGTTCATTTTTATATTAATTACTTAAGCATTCTTAATATATTATTAAATATTCTTAAATACTCTCTGAATTACCTATTGCAGCAATATCCCAGAATCTACTTGCTTTAAAATGGCCATTCAATGGAAGCAGGTTTTTTGGTGATTATTTAGTAGTTGACTGAATGTGGCCATTTGCCCTGAAGCAATTTTAAAGAATATCTTTCAAGTTTTGTTGTGCATTTTGCTGTAGAGCCAACAGAAGTTGGGGATAAAGGTAACTCTGTGTCAGCAAATCTTGGCGACAACACAACAAATGCATCTTCAGAAGAGACTAGTCCCTCTGAAGGGAGGAGCCCTGTGGGGTGTCTCTCAGAAACCCCCGATAGCAGCAACATGGCAGAGAAGAAGGTGGCATCTGAGCTCCCCCAGGATGTGCCAGGTACAGAGGGCAGCGTATCAATGCCTCTGTAATGGGGGGAATCCTTCCCTTTTGTAGTAAAAGCCGAATGTCACCTAAAACCTTAAACTATGTGTTCATTCATGCTGCTTGCTTACAGTGCCATCCCCATTTGCTAAATTGTCACCTAACATTTGGAGTTTGGTAAATGTCCTCGCAGTTAGTGCTTGAAACTCATCATAATTTTCATGCTTCTTAAACTTCATTTAGCTGTTTTTGTTTAATAGATTTATTTTTATATTTTATCACCAGACCATAGTGGCAGATATTTTGGTTTTAATTACTTATGTACTAATGGCTCAATGTTGAATGATCTGACCTTTCCAGTTCTGTAGATACTAACAAATTAATTTTATGTTTGCATGTGCTCGTGTAATATTTATAGCATTTCAAACCGTAGTATTATGGTAGAAAATCATTATCACAGAACATTGTTGTCAGATGTATTTTGACATAAAAATGTAAGTTGACCAGTAATTCACATTTTCAGTTTTTAAAATTAAAGTTATACTCCAAGTAAGTTATAGCACACCAAGAGTGTCCTGTTGCATAACATGAAGGATTTTGACAACCTGCAGTTCTTATGGGGATGACTTCCATTTGAGTACTGGTCAACAGTGAGCTGTGTTGCTGAAAACACCAGTTTAACAGGGCGCTACACATAGGGATGTAAGTGTAAGCTCCAGAAGAACCACAGCAATCAGCAGTTAAGTCCACCTTATTTTATACTGATGAGAGATTGATCATTAAGATCAAGAACAGGGCCAGGTGTGGTGGTTCATGCCTGTAATCCCAGCACTTTGGGAGGCCTAGGCGGGCAGATCACCTGAGGTCAGGAGTTCGAGACCAGCCTGACCAACATGTTGAAACCCCGTGTCTACTGAAAATGCAAAAATTAGCTGGACATGATATCATGCACCTGTAATCCCAGCTACTTGGGTGGCTGAGGCAGGAGGATCACTTGAACCCACGAGGTAGAGGTTGCAGTGAGCTGAGATCGTACCACTGCACTCCAGCCTGGGCGACAGAGCAAGACTTCATCTTAAAAAAGTAAAAAAAGAAAAAGAAAATATATTTATATGAAAACATAAGCAAGAAGTTTCAAGGAAACTAGAATGGGAGCAAATATAGCAACTGTCAGTGGCCGGCATCAGAGGGGAATTTGGGTCATTAGCAGGGTGAGAGTGTTGGACAACTGAAGATGCTGTACCTACAAATTCAAAACCTTCCCATTTAATAACTCATAGTTCTCTTCTTGAGTAGAGTAAAAAACAAAACAATGATCAAACATGAAAAGCATTTTAAAAGACTTTATTAAATATATCATACCAGATTTTAAAGAGGAGTTTGGTACTTTTGTAAAGTAGATAAACATTTTAATAGGTCCCTGACTTCAGAATATACTAACGGAGATGTATCAGTGACCAAAATAGATAAGGTCTGGGCCCTTGGTGACTTACATTCTAGTGGGCAGTAGACGGACTTAATAGAGTTCTGACCTTCACCTGCTTCCTTCTGTTTCTGTGGCTCTCTATGCAGTTATTTATTCAACAGCTATTTATTGAGTGCCCTACAATGTGCCTGGCTATGTGCTAGACACTTTGTGATGTCCCTGGACCAAACTCTGTTACCACTGTTTACTACCTATGGTCAGTGGATGAGATGCCTTGTTAGAAGAATTGGGGTGGGAGAATTGTTAAAGGCAGACTAAGAACAATAGCCGTGATAGAAGACATCTTACTTGGTTTTCTTTTCTAAACTTTCAGAATGTATTTAGGCACCTAATTTAATGATTAAAACTTATCGACAAAAGATAACTGTCAGATTGGAAAGCATTTTGGATGTTAAGATATTTTTGGTAAAGTTTTTTTTTTTTGAGAGAGAGTCTCACTCTTTCACCCAGGCTAGAGTACAGTGACGTGATCATGGCTCACTGCAGGCTTGACCTCCCAGGGTCAAGTGATCCTCCCACCTCAGCCTTCCAAGTAGCTGAGACTACAGGTGTGCACCACCATGCCCAGCTTATTTATTTATTTATTTATTTATTTATTTATTTATTTATTTAGTAAACAAGTAAGTAGAGACAAGGTCTCACTGTGTTGCCCAGGCCAGTCTCGAACTCCTGGGCTCAAGCCATCCTCCCGCCTCAGCCTCTCAAAAGTGCTGGGATTACAGACATGAGCTACTGCACCCAGCAACTTTAAAAAATTGAAATATAACCTGCAGTAAAGTTTATAAATATTAAGTGAATAACTTGATGGATGTTTACGAAGTTAACACATCTGTGTTACCATATCGTGCCCCCTTTTAGCTACCACTACACCTAGCCCAACAAAGGTACTAACTATTCTGACTTCTATCACCACTGATTGGTTTGCCTTTTTAAAAAAAATTACTGGAACCATACAGTATATACTCTTTGATGCCTGATAGCTTTTTTCCCACCTCAACAAAACATCAATGAGAGCCATCCAGATGTTGCTAGTAGTAGCAGCTTATTCTTTTTTATTGCAGTATGATATTCCATTATATAGATATGTCATGATTCTTGTTACATTTTGGTGGTTATTTTAATGATTTTTGGTTTGGGACCATTATGAATAATACTATTATGAATATTTTACATGTTTCTTGTGCACATATATGTGCATTTCTGGAGGTATAAGCCTAGTTGTGGATTTTCTAGGTCATGGAGCTGGTTTATGCTCATCTTTGGTAGGTACTGCTAAACAGTTTTCCACAGGGGTTGTAGAAGTATTCAGTTCAACAGTGTATGAGAGTTCTAGCTCCTCTGCATCCTTGCTAACACTGGGTATCATCAGCATCACTCTTTGTCTTTTTGGAGGACTGAGGGGACATGCTAGTGGGCATGTAGGGATATTTTACTGTTCTTTGCACTTGCTAGCTCCCTCGTGACTAAGGATGTTGAGCGTCTTTATGTGTTCGTGTGTGTGTGTGTGTGTCAGTCGTTTAGATATCCTCTTTTGGGAGGTACCTGTCTGCTCCTTTGTTCATTTTCTATAAATGTTCTGTTTTTTGCTTTGTAGTTGTTTCATGGGAGAGGGTAAATCTGGTTCTTCCACTTTACCTTGACTAGAAGCAGAAGTATCTACACTGAATTTTGAATGTTAACCTAATCTCATGTTCCTGGGGTAAATATAACTTGTTGTGATGTATTTTCCTTGTTATATATTATAGCATCCAGTTTATTAATATTTTGTTTAGGATTTTTGCATTTACTTTCATGAGTAAAATTGGCTTGCATTTTTCTTCTCTGATAATGTCACTCTTTAGTATCAAGAATATTTTGGCCGCATATCATGAGTTGGTACTAGAAGAGTTTTTGTGGGGCTGTTGTTAATTATTTCTTTTTTTTTTCTTCTTCTTTTTGAGATGGAGTTTCAGTCTTTCGCCCAGGCTGGAGTACAGTGGTGCGATCTCGGCTCACCACAACCTCTGCCTTCCTGTTTCAAGCGATTCTCCTGCCTCAGCCTCCCAAATAGCTGGGATTACAGGTGCCCACCACCACGCCTGGCTAATTTTTGTATTTTTAGTAGAGACGGGGTTTCACCATGTTGGCCAGGCTGGTCTTGAACTCCTGACCTCGTGATCCACCCGCCTCAGCCTCCCAAAGTGCTGGGATTAGAGGCGTGAGCCACCGCGCCTGGCTAGGGCTGGTGTTATTTCTTAAATGTTTGCTGGAGTGATTTGGTTCTGGAGTTTTCATTGTGAGAAAGTTATTATAGATTTCATTCACTTCTTTAGTAGATAATGGATATCTTAGTCCATTTGTGTTGCTGTAAAGGAGTATCTAAGGCTGGTAATTTATTTAAAAAAAGAGATTTCTTTGGCTATGTGGTTTTGCAGACTGTACAAGAAGCATGGTACTGACATCTGCATCTGGCGAGGGCCTTCCACTAATGACGGAAGGGGAAAGGGGAGCCAGTGTATATTGATACCTCATTGTGAGAGAGCAAATAGGGGAGGCGGGGGTGGCAGATGACAGGCTCTTTTTCTAACAGTCAGCTCTAGTGGGAACTAATAGTGTGAGAACTCACTCACCCCCAACACCCAACCCGAGAGCATTAATCTGCTCTTGAGGGATCCGTCCCCAGAATCCAAACACCTCCCATTAGGCCCCACCTCCAACATTGGGATCAAATTTCAACATGAGATTTTTGGCAGGACAAACATCTAAACTATCCAAACTACAGCAGTGGGCTATTCATATTTTCTGTTGTTTTCTTAGGTTCATTTTCTTTAATCGCCTTTTTAAAAGGAATCTGCTCATTTTGGCAAATTTTTACAATTTATTAGCATAATAACATCGTATCTTTTTTATATATATAGGGTCTATACTCGCTCTATTTTTCCAATCTGGAAATTCGTTACCTGCCCCCGTTAATCGTGTTGTGAGGCTGTTAGCAATTCCATTAGTCTGTTTTTTAAAAAAACACAACTTTGTCTTTGTTGACCTTCTTTATTGTATGTTTTTCTCCAAATTAATTTCTGGTCTTAGTATTTTGTCCTTCCTTTTATTTTCTTTGTACTTTTATGGATTTTCTTTCCTAGCTTCTGAAGATGGTTGCTTTGATGGTTTGTAGTTTAGTTTTGTTTTTTTATGACGTCTACTATCAAGGCTATCAGCTTTCCTCTATGTCCTGCTATAGCTACATCCCACAAACTTATTTTATTTTTAAATGCGTGACCAGAACACAACCACAAACTGTAATAGGTCATGTTCCCTTTATCATTTAGTTTAAAATATTGTCTAATTTCTGTTTTAATATGGTGTGTGATGAAGTATATTGCTTAATATTCAAACATTTGTAGGTTTTTGTTTTTGGTTTTGGGTTTTTGGTTTTTTGTGTGTGTGTAAGACAGGGTCTTGCTCTGTTACCCAGGCTGGATTGCCGTAAAGTGGCCATAACTCTCTGTAGCCTGGAACTCCTGAGCTCAAGTGATTATCCCACCTCAGCTTCCTAAGTAGCTGAGACTATAGGCTAATTATCTTTTTTTTTTTCCTAGTTGATTTCTAGTTTAACCCTCTATCAGAGAACATTCTATGCATGATTTATGTCTTTTAAATTTTATTGACGCTTGTTTTGTGGCCCAACATTTAATTAATGTTGATAAATGTTCCATGAACAATTGAAGAGGGTGTATGTATATTACATATATATATATATACACACACACACACACGTATATATATTACATATATATATTTCAGGCTTTACTTTGAAATAAAATCTTGTCAGAATACTGTCATTTTCATATAATTTGGTAGAAGTTATTATGTGAAGGAGAAAATGACAAAATTGTAGTATAAAAAATGATGGGAGTGAGAACATAAGAAAATTGGGCAGATTTCATGATACCCATTATATTGAGTATGATCAGTGATCAGAAACATTTTGTGTGGCTCAGATTAAAGATTAAACTGAAAAAGTTGGGCAATATTTGGGGAAAGATTGCTACATATCACTTTTAAAAGTTAAAAAGTTAATCTCTTAATACCTATTCAGTTTCAACTGTCTTTGGCAAGAATACTTTATAAAGAATGTGCTGGCTAATTGATATTGTATCCCATCAAAAGGCTCATGGTATATGGTTTTTGTACCTTCAGAGATGCCTAGATTGATCAACGAGTTTAGGTGGTGAGATTGCAAGATTCTCTGTTAACCTCTCACTCATTAATAATCTTTCCATAATCAAGGTTTTTTGTTTTTTGTTTTTTGTTTTTTTGAGAGATGGAGTCTCGCTCTGTCACCCAGGCTGGAGTGTAGTGGTGCGATCTTATGGCTTACTGCAACCTCCGCCTCCCAGGTTCAAGCGATTCTCCTGCCTTAGCCTCCCGAGTAGCCAGGACTATAGACGCGTGCCACCACATCTGGCTAATTTTTGTATTTATAGTAGAGATGGGGTTTCACATGTTGGCCAGGCTGGTCTTGAACTTCTGACCTTGTGATCTGCCCACCTCGGCCTCCCAAAGTGCTGAGATTGCAGGCGTGAGCCACCCACCTGGCCCAGAATCAGTTATTTATTTGGAGACTGTAATATGGAGTTTTGGGGATTTTTGTTTTTGTTTTTGTTTTTTTTTTTGAGACAGGGTCTTGCTCTGTCACCCAGGCTGGAGTGCAGTGGCACAATCTCAGCTCACTGCAACCTCCGCCTCCTGAGTAGCTGGGATTACAGGCGCCCACAACCACACCCAGCTAATTTTTGTATTTTTAGTAGAGACAGGATTTCGCCATGTTGGCCAGGCTGGTCTCGAACTCCTGACCTCAGGTGATCCGCCCACTTCAGCCTCCCAAAGTGCTAGAATTACAGGCGTGAGCTACCGTGCTGGCCGGACTTCTTGCTTTTTAGCAGAATAAAATGTTTGAGGCTTATGTTACACAGTACCTATCTCGACTTGGAATCATTTTTTTTTCCTCCAAGAAGTCCTGGTTCCTTTTAATGGGAAATGATATTTAGAGACCACAGTCTAGACTCAGGGATACTTTTTGCTGTTGGGCTCTCACTGTCCCTATGCTTTTTTGGTGGGTAGTGTTATGAAAGACATATTTTTGAAAAGAAAAAGATCATCAGTTTACATTGACATTTCAGATTCAGATTGCAGATAGCATACTTAGTTTCTTTGTTTACATTTGTATATCTGTTCCCTTACACTGAAAGCCTCAGTTCCAGCAACAGTAATTCAGCTATATGTTTGCTTTATCCCAATACAGGGTATTCCTATCCTAATGTGCATTAATAATAAGAGGAAGTGATTTATTTTAAATAGTAGTATTTTCATAATACCAGTATTATTGTTCACACTAAGACTACTGAATGGCATTTACGACTTTTTGCTGCTCTTTATTTCTCATTATACTACATTTCTAGTAAGGATGTACAGACAAAATATCATATTCCAAAGTCACTTAAAATAATCCCCTGGGCTGGGCGTGGTGGCTGACGCCTGTAATCCCAGCACTTTGGGAGGCCAAGATGGGCAGATTGCTTGAGCTCACAAGTTCAAGACCAGCCTGCCCAACATGGCAAAATTCCTTTTCTATAAAAATTAGCTGGGTGTGGTGGTGCTTGCCTGTAGTCCTAGCTACTCAGGAGGCTGAGGTGGGAAGATGGCTTGAGCCTAAGAGGTAGAAGTTTCAGTCAACTGAGATCACGCCACGCCACTGCACTCCAGCCTGGGTGATAGAGCCAGACGTTGTCTTAAAAAAAAAAAGAAAAGAAAAGAAAAAAGGGCTGGGCTTGGTGGCTCACGCCTATAATCCCAGCGCTTTGGGAGGCCGAGGTGGGTGGATCACAGATCAGGAGTTCGAGACCAGCCTGGCCAATATAGTGAAACCCTGTCTCTACTAAAAATACAAACAAAATTAGCCGGGCGTGATGATGGGCGCCTGTAGTCTCAGCTGCTCAGGAGGCTGAGGCAGGAGAATCGCTTGAACCCAGGAGGCAGAGGTTGCAGTGAGCTGAGATCACGCCACTGCACTTCAGCCTGGGCGACAGAGCGAGACTCCATCTAAAATAATAATAATAATAATAATCCTTTGTGTAGTTATGCACAACTTGATACACAATTCATTTGTTTCAGTTTAATTTTTAGGGATTGTATTTCTATAATAACTTTTAATTTTTTGAAAATGTAGAGCATTTACATTATTATAAATTCAAAACTATGTAACTGGAGATATTCAGAGAATTTTGACTTTCATTCCTTCTCTCTCTAGGTAACCATGTCTTTCTTTTCTAAGTAGCCATTTTTATTGGTTTTTGGTTATTCTTGAATGTTGCTTGTTTGTTTTGTTTTGTTTGTGTGTGTTTTTTGAGACAGAGTATCACTCTGTTGCCCAGGCTGGAGTGCAGTGGCACGGTCTTGGCTCACAGCAACCTCCGCCCCCCTGGGTTCAAGCAGTTCTTCTGCCTCAGCCTCCCAGGTAGCTGGGATTACAGGCGCCTGTGGCCGTGCCCAGCTAATTTTTGTATTTTTAGTAGAGACGGGGTTTCACCATGTTGGCCAGGCTGGTCTTGAACTCCTGAGCTCATGTTCCACCTGCCTTGGCCTCCCAAAGTACTGCGATTACAGGCGTGAACCACCGCGCCCGGCTCGTTTTGTTTTTTATAAATAAAAGTAAAATCTGTTTATAAATTTGTATTTCCTCCTCTTCTCACACAAAAGTAAGCATATTATAAGTATTGTTCTACACCTTGCTTTTAACATTTAATCTTGGAGATCATTTTATGTGTGAACATAGTGATTATCCTCAGTTCTTGCTACAATGCATGGTATTTCATTGTGTATACCAGCTTTTATTCAACCAATGCCCTATTGATGGGCATTTTCTTTCTTTTTTTTTTTTTTTGAAACAATCTCGTGCTGTCACTCAGGCTGTAGTGCAGTGGCGCAATCTCAGCTCACTGCAACCTCAGCCTCCCAAGTAGCTGGGATTACAGGCGTGCACCACCACACCTGGCTAATTTTTGCATTTTTAGTAGAGACAGGGTTTCACCATGTTGGCCAGGCTGCTCTCGAATGCCTGACCTCAGGTGACCTCAGGTGATCCGCCCACCTCAGCCTTCCAAAATGTTGGGATTACAGGCATGAGCCACTACACCTGGCCCCTCCCTTTTTTTTTCTTTCTGACAAGTTCTCACTTTGTTACCCAGGCTAGAGTGCAATGGCGCAATCACGGCTCACTGCAGCCTCTGGCTCTTGGGTTCAAATGATCTTCCTGCCTCAGCCCCTCAAGTACGTAGGACTAGAGGCATGCACTACTATGCCTGGCTAATTTTTGTATTTTTCGTAGTGATAGAGTTTCACCGTGTTGCCCAGGCTGGTCTCGAACCCCTGACCTCAAGTGATCTGCCTGCCTCAACCTCCCAAATTGCTGGGATTACAGGTGTGAGCCACTGCTCCCAGCCTTCATAGACATTTTCTATGTTTCTGGGTCTTTTGCCATTTTAAATACTCCAATGAATAGCTAGCTCTATAGATAAGTAATTTAGTTTTTTTTTTTAGTGTATTTTGGGCTAGATTTCTAGACACAGGATTGCTATGTTAAGTAAATGCATGTGTAATTTTCCCTTCGTGTATTGTGAGACTTGGATTTTTGCCAGTTGATAACAGAGTAGTTTCTTCATATAGTTTTATTTTACATTTCTCATAGTTTGAATTGGGCGTATTTCCATATGCCTAAAGGCCATTTTCTTTTCTTTTATGACTGTTCACATATTTTCCCATATTTTATCAGGTTGTCAGGTTTTTTTCCTGAAACCCAAAATTATACATTAAAGATAGTTACTGCGATAGACTATCAACCAATTTTTAGGTGATTTGAAGAGTATCTTGTCAGTGGCAAAAACAAAGGCAGAGGGAGACTTTTAATTTCTGAACTACCATGGAAAGACAGGCTTTCTGTTCATGGTAGTGGTAATTTTTATATGCTTTTAAGAACTATACTCTTAGTGATACTATTAAATTGTCCTCAGAAGTTAACAATCACAGCTGGGCACAGTGGCTCACGCCTGTAATCCCAGCCACTTTGGGAGGCCAAGGTGGGTGGATCACCTGAGGTCAGGAGTTCGAGCCCAGCCTGGCCAACATGGTGAAACCCTATCTCTACCAAAAATATAAAAGAATTATCCAGGTATGGTGGCGTGCACCTGTAGTCCCAGCTACTCAGGAGGCTGAGGCGGGAGAATCTCTTGAACCTGGGAGGTGGAGGCTACAGTCAGCCGAGATTGTGCCACTGCACTCCAGCCTGCGCAACAGAGTGAGACTCCATCTTAAAAAGAAGAAGTTAACAATCGCATTTAGGCATTACCTTTCAGTTAATTTGGGCATAGTATTCAGGCAGAAGACCATAGAGTTAAATAATCCTGCTTAATTCTGTTTCTAATACTATTTGAGTACTTTTGAAAAGTAAGACTATAAGCTTCAGATTTTGAATATTATCTCAGCAAACTACCTCTGCAATATCTGGCGCACTGTAAGTTTTGAGAGATAGTCATATCACTTGGTTATTCTCCAGCTCTGGGGTATCCGAAAAATTGTCTGCCTTGTACTGGAGACTAAGGTGATACGAGTCAGTGAGTTAGAGTTGGGTTCTCACCCCCCCGAAAAAAGTCAATGAGTTAATAGCCTGGAAGACTTAAAAAAATAAGGTGTTGCCTACCACTTTCTTTTATACATTGCATTACTGATACATGAACAGATTTTCTTTTAAAAATACAGCTTCGTAATGAAATCCTAAAACAATTGTCTTTTCTGACAATTCGTCATTTTTCATGTGATTTCCAATTTAAAAATCAGATATTCTATTTTTCTAGAAGAACCTAACAAGACATGTGAGAGCAGTAACACTAGTGCTACCACTACCTCCATCCAGCCTAATCTGGAAAACAGTAACAGCAGCAGTGAACTAAATTCTTCCCAGAGTGAATCTGCTAAGGCAGCTGATGATCCTGAAAATGGAGAAAGAGAATCTCATACACCTGTCTCTATTCAGGAAGAGATAGGTAAGAATATACTTCATCCATTCCATTAAAGGGAAGTTTTTTCTTTTTTTTCTTTTTTTTTTTTTTGTGTGTGTGTGGTTTTTTGCTTTTGTTTTTGTTTTTTAGTTTTTAATTTTTTAAATGAAAGTTTGGTGGGGGGTGGAATTTAGATGTTCTTTTCCTTTATTTTTCATTTTTTTTTTAAACACAGCGCTTGCACTCAATGTTTTTGTTTTAAAAATCTACAAAAGCACACAGAGCAGGGAAGAAAGATCCTCTTCATACTCCCCTCCCCAAAGGTAACCACCATGCATCAACAGTTTGGTGTGTAACATTTTAGATCTTTCTGCAGTTACATTTATGTATGTATGTTTACAAAGGTTTTGGAGAGCTTTGGGTGATTTTTTAGTTTTGGGGGTTTTTGAAATATAAACAGGATCATTCTGCATGTATTGTTCTGCATCCTGCTTTTTTTACTCAGTGATACATGGAGAGAATCTTTTTGTGTTATGAATTGAATTCATTTTTTTTTTAAACTGCTGCATGGTACTCCAGAGTATGGATGAACCATAATTCATCTACTATTTCTCTATTAATGGACATTTATGTTGTTAACAGTTTTTCATTATTACAAATAGTGGTGCTTTTGAACATCCTTAACGTATATCTTTGTGTACTTGTGCAGGTATTTCTGGCAGTATAGAAACAGTAAGTGGACTTGCTGGTCAAATGGTAGCTACATTTAAAAAACAGTGATGGCTACTGCTTAATTGTATATCAAAAGAGATTTATACCAGTAACTTTCATACATTTCTGTTTCCTTATTCTCTCACTTAAATTCAACAACATCATTCCTCTTAACATTTTTGCCAATGGTGAAAAGTATTTCGTATACAAATTTACATATTCTTACTCATGTGGTTAAGTTTCTTACATGTATTTGTTGAACTTCCTGTGAATTGCTTATTCATATCTTTTTCTCACTTTTTCCTAATGAGTTTTGTTATTTTTCTTTAATGAATTTTAGGAATGCTTTATGTATTATGGCTATTAATCTTCAATTTTACGTATATTTGCATAGTAATTGCCTACTTTTAGCTCTTTGTTGTCATACAGACATTTTTACATTTTTATTTACTTAAATTTATCAATCTTTTTCTTTAGAGTTTCTCTGGATTTTGTGTTTTATTGAGGAGGGTTATCCCCATCCCAAGAATATATATATGTTTTATAGTAATTCTTTATAATACTTCTATAACTTTGTTTTCAACCTATCTAAAGTAATAATTTTCATTTGATATGAGTTGGAAATCTGTTTTAATTAGGACTTTTTCAATTGCAAGTGACCAAACCAACTTAAACTAGCTTAAGTGAAGAGGGAATTTAATTAGCTCATGTAGTTGGGAAGTCCGAGCCATCATCAGGTATAACTGGACCCTCAGGTATCAAACTCTTTGTTTTCCTCTCTCTCTCACCTTTTAGGTCTACATATATTTATGTGTGTTAACCTCATTCTCTCCCAGTACAGACAGGCTATTCCCATGTGGCAGGGAAGATGGCAGCAGCAATTTGTATTTATATGTTTCCAAGGTCTATGACCCAAAGGCAAGGCCCCTACTTCTGCTCCAAATCAAAAGCCCTTGAGGAAGGAATTTGAGTGGCTTATCTTGGATCATATTGTTTCTAACCCTATGGCCAGGGCAGGCAAGGTACTACGATTGATGCCTCCAGCAAAAGTTGGGTAGGAATGGTTTTCTAAGGAAAGAGGGACGCTGCAAGTATTATAGCATAGTAAATATCTACACTTCCATCCTTTGGTAGCTCAGCACGTGTGTGTACTCACATTTGTTCTCATACATACAATTCAAAAATGGTTCTGCCTAATATAATGCAAAGATTTCACCCACAACTTAAAACTTTTTCAAAAACCTCTTTCCCACAGTTACATCCTGTAATTGTATCTAGACCTAAATCTAGTATTTCTCTGTGTGTATATTAATTTCAGTAGATCTGGGCCGGGCTCGGTGGCTCACGCCTGTAATCCCAGCACTTTGGGAGGCCAAGGCGGGCGGATCACAAGGTCAGGAGTTCGAGACCAGTCTGGCCAACATAGTGAAACCCTGTCTCTACTAAAAATACAAAAAATATTAGCCGGGCATGGTGGTGTGTGCCTGTAATCCCAGCTACTCGGGAGGCTGAGGCAGGAGAATTGCTTGAACCCAGGAGGCAGAGGTTGCAGTGAGCCGAGATCGTGCCACTGCACTCCAGTCTGGGTGACAGAACGAGACTCCGTCTCAAAAAAAAAAAAAAAAAAAAATTCCAGTAGATCTCGAGGTGGCTTATCTTGATCTCACAATCCATGAGCCACATTATGAATTTAACTGCCTATGACACTCATAAACATAGTAGAGGGTGTTCTTTAATAAATCTGGATGCCATTGTTTTTCTGGAAGAATGGCTGTGTTTGAGAGGTGAGAAACATATAAGAAGATTCCCCTTCTGGAGGCCATTCTGTTTTACCTGCCTAGTTCCTGCTGTCTGTTACTGGGGTTGGGTTGCTGGGGACTTCTATAGGATTAAACAATCATATAACCCTATTTGGCAGGTTTGGGGTTTTTTCTGACAGTAGCACTCACTTGTAGATTCCTAGGTTCCCACCTAGTACTTAATGCCCAGTAACTTGCTTTAGGATCCATGAAGGTGAACACCCTCCACTTCCTCAGTTTATCTGTTTAGTAGGCCAGTAGTCCTAGCCCTCAGGTGAAGAGTTTGTGTAGGCTTCTGCCTGCTGGTATCATTAAACAATGAGCTGCAGAGGCTGATGTAGATCTGTAGCCTGCTGCCAGGCTGCATCACAAGGATCCACTGCTTTATAATAGGAGGAATATGGCCTTTGGGCAGAGGGTGTTCAGTAAAGACCTCTACCCTCAGTTTAGTTCTTTTTCTCCATTCCTTTAAGTCTTACCCCTGTGGTAATTTTCTCCTCCTTTCCCTTATTTGCACTAAATTTAGCAAGTGATAAAGGATTGACTCTGAGCAGTATTGGATCGTTGGCTCTGAATTAGGAAGCTTTTTAAAAGCACTGTGTCATTCTCTTTCTCCTTTCGGGAAATCTGACCCAGACCAAATGATGTCTAAAAAGTATCTATTACAGGACTTTATAGATGGTCCCAAGAACTAACCACCATAGTTCAACATCTTGGCATAAAACTCCATGATCTGAAGGCCAGGCGCAGTGGCTCACGCCTGTAATCCCAGCACTTTGGGAGGCTGAGATGGGTGGATCACCGGAGGTCAGGGGTTCAAGACCAGCCTGACCAACATGGTGAAACCCCGTCTCTACTAAAAATACAAAAATTAGCTGGGCATGGTGGCGGGCGCCTGTAATCCCAGCTACTTGGGAGGCTGAGGCAGGAGAATCGCTTGAACCCAGGAGGCAGAGGTTGCAGTGAGCCGAGATCGCACCACTGCACTCCAGCCTGGGCGACAAGAGCGAAACTCCATCTCAAAAAAAAAAAAAAAAAAAAAACCTCCATGATCTGAGACCCAAGAGAAAATTAATAGTCTGACCAACTGCTTTGCTACCACACATCCAAAGTGACTTGCTTTCCAGCCTGGGGTGGCAAGATGCTCAGCACCCTCTCTCCATTTTGACTTATTATTTAAGGAGGGCAAAGAGGTGTGTTCTTTCTGTTTAAAACAAAAATCTGTGGAATGTGAGATAATTTTAATTACCATACCTTAAAAATCGGGGCTGGAAATTTGTAGAAATTTCTAGACCTACTTTTGAATTGTATTTTCTTTATTTCCAAAACTGTAGTAGTGTGATATTTTGGAGTCAAAATCTTAAAATATTCTACCAGATTATTTAGAATTTACTGGTTTTGATAGAAATACATCAAACTTGCTTAAAAAGGGAATTTTATTGACATACACTATTGAGAAGTCCAGTGTTGGTGACAGCCTCAGGTGCATTGTTGGATCTAGGGAGCCAAATGAGGTTATCGAGGCTACTTCTGATTTTGCCGTTTCATATTTTTCTGTTTATTTCTTCTCTGTGATGGGCTTATTGTTTGCTGTTATCAACGGTTTTCTCCATGTTGTGAGAATAAAAGTGGCCAACTTCTGATTTACACCCTTCCTGCTCATTAGTACAAAAAGCAAAGACCCCTTCTCCATCTCTGGATTTTAAAAACTGGAAAAGGATGCTGAGAGGATTGAGCCAAAGAGCCAGTCCTGGGACAGTCACTGTGACCAGCTAATGGTGTGCTTTGTCTGGCCACGCTGGGTCCTGCTGCTCGCTCCAAAGGGGCAACATACTTGATTTGCAGCCCTGGCAGAATCATATGATTAAAGTGTGGGAGGGCGGTGGTGAGGGAAGTATCTCCCCAAAGGAAAGAAGGGGTATGGAACAGGCAAAATTAACAGATGTTTACAAAATTGTCTTAATTATTTTCCCCAAAATGCATAGCCAGTTTTCCCAATCCTAGTTTTTCTCTATTTACTTAAAATGCCATCTTTATTATATATCATATAGTAAATTATCTGTCTTTTCATTTGCCAGTGCCACAGTGTCTTCATTTTTTTAAAGCTTTAAATTAAAAAGGAAAAATCAGAGCTTATTCAACTATCTGGTCAATGGAAATTTAACAGTGATGCAGTAGTTTTAGAATGTATACAGATTTTTCCAGCCTGGGCAATATGGCGAAACCCCATCTCTGCAGAAAATACAAAAAATTAGTCAGGTGTGGTGGTGCATGCCTGTGGTTCCAGCTACTTGGAAGGCTGAGATGGGAGAATCACCTGAGCCTGGGGGTTGAGGCTGAGGTGAACTGAGATTGTGCCACTGCACTCCAGCCTGAGCAACAGAATGAGACCCTGTCTCAAAAAAAAGAAAAAAAAAATTCAGCCAAAATGAGATTGATCAGTATGTAAAGCAGAAATTTACTCCTGTGGAGTTTAGTGTGTCCTTAAAAATTTACTAGGAAAATGTTGAGAGGTCTTTATTAGGTTATAAAAAACTAATTTAGTTGATTGTTTTATATTGATAAGCCTACACAGATAATTATCTAAATTCCCTAGTGGAAAATTCATGACATTTATGTTTATAAGCTCAAAACTATTTGGTATTTAAACAGAATTTCAGTGGAAATCTTTCAAAAACTTAAACCTTTTTATACAGAAATCCATATTGAATATATAAGGCAACACTTTGTTAGTTTGCTTTTTGAGTTATTATTATGTTTGTTATTTGTAAGTTTGTAGCAGCTCTTCCTGTTTTCAAACAGATGAGTTTTTAAACAGATAACCCAGCATGTTTGAATTTTTTGTGGAATAATAGATGACTCACAGTAAAGTTACAACATATTTTCTTTTAAGTAAAAAACTTAAGGAATAATGATACTTGCTTTGCCATTCAAGGGCCTTTTTTTATCTGTTTACTTTGTGGATCTTACACATACACCAGATACGAGTTTTGGTGAAATAAGGTGGTTATAATTATTTACTTATTGTCAGCAATTGCTTTGTGGCCTATTCATTTGACAGTAGGTGATTTCAAATCGGAGAAGTCCAACGGGGAGCTAAGTGAATCTCCTGGAGCTGGAAAAGGAGCATCTGGCTCAACTCGAATCATCACCAGATTGCGGAATCCAGATAGCAAACTTAGTCAGCTGAAGAGCCAGCAGGTGGCAGCCGCTGCACATGAAGCAAATAAATTATTTAAGGAGGGCAAAGAGGTGTGTTCTTTCTGTTTAAAACAAAAATCTGTGGAATGTGAGATAATTTTAATTACCAAACCTTAAAAATAGGGGCTGGAAATTTGTAGAAATTTGTAGACCTATTTTTGAATTATATTTTCTCTGTTTCCGAAACTGTAGTAGTTAACAAGATTGAAAGTATTAGGCTTTATAAGCATAGTTGCGTACCCAAATTTCAGTCAAGGCATAAAAATGCTATAAATGGCTGATACACTTTCTTACTACATGATCAGTTTTATTCTACATATAATTCTAAAGAATTAAAGCCTTCTTTACACATATGAGTAGGCTATTTTGGGTTTTATGGTTTATTAAAGAACTGTAGATGATTCACTGCTCAGTTCTAGCTATGATCACTTCAGGTGAACCTGCAGCTAATTAGAGGATGAGGCTTACCCACTGATAGCAGAGTACTGTGGATAGGACAGCATGGCATCCCAGCTCTGATCATGAACAATGGGATCAGAGCTAGGACTCGGTATCTCTGTGCTTCAGCTAGCCATGGTGACAGGACATGGTCCCAACTTTGTCTCCCATATTCGGGAATTATTTGCAGGGTAGATATGCAAGAATAAAGGACATTCTCAACATTGCAGCAATTGCTTAAAAGCAGTGGCTTTCATACTTCTTTTTGACTCTGACCCTCAGTCACATACACATTTTTTCATAGCAGCCCAGTACACATATTCAAAAGCTTTCTGAAATACTATTTTACTTTATGATGTGGGAAGCACTGTGATATTTTCTGTGCTAGCCTATTGCATTACATTTTATTTTTTAAAAAAGCTAAATAAGGCCACTGTTTATCTCGTAGTCCACTAAGAGTTGGGATCAACTGTTTGAAAATACTATTTTGAAGTATCCATGGGGTCTTACACTGTAGCTGGAATGATAAAAGGACCCGAAAGGATGTTTTTAGGAATATATTTTTTGGGGGATAGTACATGCGATGCCCTTCTTTTTCCCTTAAGTATATGTTATAAACTTGAAAAAAATGGTAGGTGAGTAATTTATATGTATGGTTTCATGGGTATATTTGAAGTATTAATACATGAAAGCAGTGAATAATAGTATCTGACATGTAATAGGTACTTAATATGTGTTAGTTTTCTTTCTGCAGGCATATCTTGGTTGTTTAATTGTAAACAATTAGCTTTACTTTTAACTTAGCTTTTAGACTTCAAAAGTTCTATCATAAGATTTATCTTAACTTACTTTGAATGATTAATTTTAATTATTGAAAGACAGTTGATTAGATGAAATTTACATCTTTGATTGACATAAATAATGCAGTCTTTTTATTTTTTTGGTCAGGTACTGGTAGTTAACTCTCAAGGAGAAATTTCACGGTTGAGCACCAAAAAGGAAGTGATCATGAAAGGAAATATCAACAATTATTTTAAATTGGGTCAAGAAGGGAAGTATCGCGTCTACCACAATCAATACTCCACCAATTCATTTGCTTTGAATAAGCACCAGCACAGAGAAGACCATGATAAGAGAAGGCATCTTGCACATAAGTTCTGTCTGACTCCAGCAGGAGAGTTCAAATGGAACGGTTCTGTCCATGGGTCCAAAGTTCTTACCATATCTACTCTGAGACTGACTATCACCCAATTAGAAAACAACATCCCTTCATCCTTTCTTCATCCCAACTGGGCATCACATAGGTAAAGGAAACTAAGGTTAATTTATTGCTGTAAATATACTACATGTTTATAAAATGATTGTTGTAGTTGTGCACTTGAAAACGTCATTACCAATGAGTTGAATGAAGTCAATGTGGTCAGCAGACAGGACATTAGAGGCATGAGTGTACTTCTAACTTACTGAACCAACACCACTAACTATTTGGAGGATTTTTAGGAGTCATCGTCTTTATACCTGGAATCAGATGGAGGCCAAAGTTACAACTATTGTGCTTTTAATTTAAGGTCAACCTAGTGAAATAATTTCTCTCCTTTCTTCTGAAATACAGGGCAAATTGGATCAAGGCAGTTCAGATGTGTAGCAAACCCAGAGAATTTGCATTGGCTTTAGCCATTTTGGAGTGTGCAGTTAAACCAGTTGTGATGCTACCAATATGGCGAGAATCTTTAGGACATACCAGGTAAATGAATTCTGAGCCTTGTAAATGATGAATATTGGACTCCCTTTTGAAATACTAGCCTATTAATAATGAAAGTTAATATATTTAAGAGGCCATATTGAAGACTTTACTTTTGGCCTCATTTTCTTCCTATATAAGTTGTAAACATGAATGAATATTATTAGTTCTTTCTTTTTTTTTTTGAGACAGAGTCTTGCACTGTTGCCCAGGCTGGCATGCAGTGGTGTAGTCTCGGCTTGCTGTAACCTCTGCCTCCCATATTCAAGCGATTCTCTTGTTTCAGCCTCCCAAGTAGCTAGGATTACAGGCACCCGCCACTGTGCCCAGCTAATTATTTGTATTTTTAGTAGAGACATGGTTTCACTGTGTTGGCTAGGCTGGTCTTGAACTCCTGACCTTGTGATCTGCCCTCCTCGGCCTCCCAAAGTGCCGGGATTACAGGTGTGAGCCACCGCACCCACCATGAATATTAGTTCTTATTTGCCATACAGGATTGTGATGAAGATCAAAAGAGATCTGGTATATGAAAATTTAAAATATTTTCTAAAGTAAATAGCATTTTTATTGACTAGAAAGAGCACTCACATTTTTTAGTATTCTGGAATCTTGTAGGCACTATGCTAGGAATCTGATTTACATCCTTTTTTAAAGTTCATTGTCCAACCAAAGATCATATAGCTCCTGAGTAGACCCAGGGCTGTGCAACTTCAACAGATGATTAAAAAGAAAGAAAATTTTGTGACTTGAATCTACTTTTTAGCCCTGATAGACTTGCTTTGTAACTTTAGTCTTTAAAAAGTTATTATTACAAAACTAAGGTTATGGTAAATAATAGAATATTTAAGGGCATAAAGCAAAAAGTAAGAACCATTTTATCTTCTCTGCCCCAATCTTTTCTACAGAGTCCACTCCAAAGGCATAGCCCTATAGTTTTTAAAATATAAATACAAGCCAGGCACATGGGCTCAACCTCTGTAATCCCAGCACCTAGGGAGACCGAGGTACTAAAAACACAAAAATTAGCTGGGTGTGGTGGCACATGCCTGTAGTCCCAGGTACTCGGGAGGCTGAGGCAGGAGAATCACTTTAACTCAGGAGGCGGAGGTTACAGTGAACCGAGATTGCACCACTGCACTCCAGCCTGGGTGACAGAGCAAGACTTCATCTCAAAAAAAAAAAAAAAAACGTAATATATGTTTTTGAGAAAAGTAAATTTATGCCTACTAAATGGTTTTCATTTGCTAAAGGTATGGCTCCCAGTTTTCTTTGGTGTTTCCACCACATACATATATATATATATATATTTTTTTTTTTGACACAGGATCTCACTGTCACCCAGGCTGGAGTACAGTGGCGCCATCACAGCTCACTGCAGCCTTGACCTCCCTGGGCTAAGGTTATCCTCTTACCTCAGCCTCCTGAGTAGTTGGGACTACAGACGCATTCCACTATGCCTGGCTAATTTTTGTATTTTTTATAGACACGGGGTCTCATTATGTTGCCCAGGCTGTTCTTGAACTGTGGGCTCAAGCAATCTGCCTGCCTCAGCCTACCGGAGTGCTGGGATTACAGTTGTGATACATTTCTGATAAGAGTGCAATTAGTACAATGGTTGCTATAACCATTTTAGAGAATGGTTTGACAAAAACAAAGTTAAAAATGCAATTCGACTCCTTCCTAATACAGTAGAGAGACTTTTACCCTGTGTACATGAGAAGACATTATAGCAGGGTGTTCCTTATAATATTATTTCATAATGGTGAAATTTGGAAACAATTCCTAAGTACTCATAATCAGGCTTTTTTTTTTTGAGACGGAGTCTCGCCCTGTCACCCAGGCTGGAGTGCAGTGGCGTGATCTCGGTTCACTGCAGCTCCGCCTCCCGGGTTCACGCCATTCTCCTGCCTCAGCCTCCCGAGTAACTGGGACTATAGGCACCCACCACTATGCCCAGCTAATTTTTTGTATTTTTAGTAGAGATGGGGTTTCAC
Organism: Pan paniscus; assembly: GCF_029289425.2. Lineage (NCBI taxonomy): Eukaryota > Metazoa > Chordata > Mammalia > Primates > Hominidae > Pan > Pan paniscus. Next base: position 83,921,013 of record NC_073268.2, read on the forward strand.
CATGTTAGCCAGGATGGTGTCGATCTCCTGACCTTGTGATCCGCCCGCCTTGGCCTCCCAAAGTTCTGGGATTACAGGCATGAGTGACTGTACCCAGCCAATATTGGGCATGTTTAAATTGTGTTATTTCATGATGGACTGTTACATAGCAGTGAAAAACACACTAGAGCAACAAGTGTCGAGATTGAATCTCATAAGTTTACAATAGAATGAAAACATTTGGAGAGGGTGGGAGGGGCACAAGGGTTGTAAAAATTACCTATTGGGTACGGTGTTTACTATACAGGTAATGAGTAACTAGAAACTGTTCCCCCCAGTGCACATATACCCCTTGAATCTAAAATAAAAATTTTTAAAAAGAAAAAACAGTTCCATCACTAAAAATACATCAGGATAAATGTATATACTACATACATTTGTGTAGATTTTAAAAGCATGTGTGATAATACAATGTTACAGTATTGTTTAGGGATATAGACGTTTGTAAAATTTTAAAGGCAAGGGCTATATGCTTGAAAGGTAAGAAATACACTTCTAAATAAATAAATACTCAACTATAAATCATAAAACTAGAAGACATTTTGATCTGGATGTTCATGAAAGTACTACATACATTGAAATTTGTCAGATGCAATTAAAGACTTCCTAGGAGAAGTTGCTAGCTTTTAGTGCTTATATTAGAAAAGAAAAACTGCAAATTAATTAGCTAGGGGTACATCTCAAGGAACCACCCTAAAGAAAGAAAATATTAAAGATGAGCAAATATGATGAAATAGAAAACAAATATACCTTAGATCCCATTATGTTTTATAAGTCTCTGATAAGATTATCAAGGGGGGGGGGGAATAATACAGCACAAATAACCAATATCAAGAATAAAAAAAGAGGCCGGGCATGGTGGCTCATGCCTGTAATCCCAGCACTTCGGGAGGCCAAGGTGGGCAGTCACCTGAGGTCGGGAATTCGAGACCAGCCTGACGAACATGGAGAAACCCTTTCTCTACTTAAAAAAAAAAAACCCAAAAAACCAAAAAAACGAAATTAACCAGGCGTGGTGGCACATGCCTGTAATCCCAGCTACTCCGGAGGCTGAGGCATGAGAATCGCTTGAACCCGGGAGGCGGAGGTTGCAGTGAGCCGAGATCATGCCATTGCACTCCAGCCTAGGCAACTAGAGTGAAACTCTGTCTCAAAAAAAAAAAAAAAAAAAAAAAAAAAAAAAAAAGAGTAAAGAAAGAGACATACTAACCAATATTTCTGATTCTCTTTTATTAGAACTTGGAATTTTAAAGCCTTCACAGGGTCACTAACACAGTATTCAGGTTTCCTACATCCACAAAGAAAGGGGTCCACCTAGAAAGAGTGGACCAAGATGGTGGAATAAAAGTCCCCAACTCATCGTGCCCCACCTTCCATCCCCACTGCCACAGAAAGGGACCCACCGAGCTCCTTTTGGGTGGGGGGAAGGGTTGGGGAGGATGCCACAATGATCTCAGTCCTTAGTAGGGCAGAAGCCACACTCTTAGGCAGGAAAAGGATTTCTGGTTATCACTGCACCTGTCATTAAGGTGATCGCAGGACCAGATGATTTCATAAGGTATTTCTTAAATTTCGAGAACCAGATAGTTCTATTTAAACTTTTCTACCAGAATAGAAAAAGGAAAATTTATAATTATTGTTTCTGTTAGTGTGAAACTGTTAGGAAACTTGATAAATAGAAATAGACAAATAGAAAATTATGGCCCTGTCTTCTTTATTAATATTTATTAATAATTAATAGCAAATAGGTGTATCTATAAGAAATCTGAAAATATTGGTATGCCGATATATCCAGGAGTAAATTTAAAGAATAAGAAACCATGGCTGAATTGGCCTCACCTTAGACACCAATCTCCAATACTAGGAGATTACTAATATCATACTATTTTAAGAAGTCAAAGAAAGGCTGGACGCAGTGGCTCACACTTGTAATCCCAGCACTTTGGAAGGCCAAGGCGAGTTGATCACTTGAGCCCAGGAGTTTAAGACCAGCATGGCCAATGTGGTGAAACCCCATCTCTACTAAAAATTAGCCAGGCATGGTGTTGCAGGCCTTTAGTCCCAGCTACTAGGAGGCTGAGGCAGGAGAATCACTTGAACCTGGGAGGCAGAGGTTGCAATGAGCTGAGATCGCACCAGTGCACTCCATCCTGAGCAACAGAGCAAGATGCTGTCTTAAAAAGAAAAAAGTTGAAGAAAGGAAACCTTTTGATCATCTCATTAGATGCCAAGAAGGTATTTTGTCTAAGTTCATTATAATTTATTGGGTTTTTTTATTTTTAATTATTTTACATTTTTAATTTTTTCGTAGAGATGGGGTCTCCCTATGTTACTCAGACTGATCTTGAATCTCTGACCTCAAGTTATCCTCCCACCTTGGCCTCCCAAAGTGCTGGGATTACAGGTGTGAGCCGCTGCACCTGGCCTATTTATTCATTCTTTTTTTAAACTCTTAGATAAATACGAGTATATGAAGTCTTTTTTTTTTTTTTTGAAGATGTATTGCAAACCAAATTATTATGCCTTTTGGTGAAACCCTTGAAGCATTCCCAATAACATTCAGGTGGAACAAAAAAGATACCCACTATTGGCCAGGTGAGGTGGCTCTCCCACCTGTAATCCCAGCACTTTGGGCAACCACATCAGGAGAATCACTTGAGGCCAGGAGCTGGAGGCTGCAGTGAGCCATAATTGCACCACTGCACTCCAGCACGGGCAACAGAGTGATACCCTGTGTCAAAAAAAAAAAAAAAAAAAAAAAAAAATTCTAAAAGTACCAGGAAATGCAGTTTGCCAAGAGAAACAAAACTTATAAATATTGTCAAGATATAGACACAATTATTATATGCAGTTGATCTAATTAATTAACACATACAATTTTGTTCCACGCTGAACTCCACCAAAACTGTGGCCAAACTTTTGTAAAATTACAGACCCACAGGGACAAGGGGAACAACAGAAAATACACCACCTATAAAATTGCTGAAGCAATAATGCAGGTAGACAAATGGCAGCCTACCCACAAAGGCCAAATCGATCCCAAGTCAGTGGGGGAAAACAGTCCTCAAAAGATCCAAAAGCAGGAAGTACAGAGCCAGCCGCTTTGGATGCTTGGCTGTAGTAGACCTGTTTTATGCTGCAGTCACGCCAGATACCTTGATTGTGGTGAGCCCTGTATCTTCCAGGGTTTGCTCATGATCTCACCCACTGATTTCACCAAAAGAGGTCTGTAAACTTTCCTGAAAGCTGAAGCCAGACTGTGACCCAGAGACAAGTTTATATTTTCCTGGGAACCTTCTTTGATAGTAACAATACTGCTCTATGCAGGTGGTTTTATACTTGATGCTGAGTTTTCTTTCTTTTTTTTTTTTTTTTGAGACAGAATCTTGTCTGTTGCTCAGGCTGGAATGCAGTGGTGCAATCTCAGCTCACTGCAACCTCCACCTCCCGGGTTCGAGTGATTCTCCTGCCTCAGCCTCCTGAATAGCTGGTATTATAGGCGTGTGCCACCACGACCAGCTAATTTTTGTATTTTTAGTAGAGATGGGGTTTCACTGTGTTGGCCAGGCTGGTCTCCAACTCCCAACCTCATGATCTGCCCACCTCGGCTTCCCAAAGTGCTGGGATTACAAGCATGAGCCACCGCGCCCGGCCTATGCTGAGTTTTCAAAAGGCAAACTTTATACAGTTTGGGATGCACACACATAGGTTCTAAAAGTATAAGGAAAAACAAGGGAATGTTTAGCACAAAAGTATTGATTGCCAGGGAGTTGGACACACAAGCATCTGATGTATTGGTTGTAGATAAAGTTCTGTTTCTTAACCTGGTTGCATTTTACATATTTTTGAAAATTTTAATGAAGCAGAAGATTCCAGGAACAACAACAACAAAAACCTCCAACACCTAGGAATAATTGTGTGTGTGTGCATGTGTGTGTCTGTGTGTTTTGAGACAGAGTCTTGCTGTGTCGCCCAGGCTAGAGGGCAGTGGCGCCATCTCGGCTCACTGCAACCTCCGCCTCCTGGTTTCAAGCAATTCTCCTGCCTCAGCCTGCTGAGTAGCTGGGATTACAGACAAGTGCCACAATGCCCGGCTAATTTTCGTATTTTTAGTAGAGATGGGGTTTTGTCGTGTTGGCCAGGCTGGTCTCGAACTCCTGTGCTCAAGTGATCCACCCTCAATGGCCTCCCACAGTGCTGGGATTACAGGCGTGAGCCACCGCGTTCAGCCAAATGTAACAAGAAATATTCAAGGCCTGTGTAAAGCAATCGTTAGGCCAGGTGTGGTGGCACATGCCTGTAATCCCAGCACTTTGGGAGGTGAAGCGGGAGGATTGCTTGAGCCCAGGAGTTCAAGACCAGCCTGGGCAACATAGGGAGACCCTGTCTCTACCAAAAATAATAATTAATGAATTAATTAATTAAAAAGCTAAGCAATCTTTAAAGCTTAACTAAAGACATGAAGGATACTTTGGGAATAAGATTTTCCATCCTGGAGCAGGGGAGGTTTGACCAAAACGATACTAATATTTGATCTAGAAAAGTTAATGTGCAAGAATACTGCGCACAGTAGCTCATGCCTGTAATCCCAACACTTTGAGAGGTTGAGGGAGGATCACCTGAAGTGAGAAGTTTGAGACCATCCTGGGCAACATAGCAAGACTCTGTCTCTACAAAAAAATTAAAATTGGCCAGGCATGGTCTTGCTTGCCTGTAATGCCAGCTGCTTGGGAGACTGAGCCCAGAAGTTGGAGGAGGATTGCTTGAGCCCAGGAGTTTGAGGCTGCAGTGAGCTATGATTGCACCACTGTACTGCATCCTGGGCAACAGAGTGACAACCTGTCTTTAAAAAAAAAGAAAAGAAAAAAAAAGTTATTGTGTAAGAATAGCCAAAAGGGGAAAAAATAGATGTTAGTGAAAAAGGTACTAGATATTAAAGCACATTTTGAAGCTTCAATAATTTGTTCTACAGAAGAAGCAAATCAGTAGATAAAATACAGAATCCAAAAATAGACCTAAGCATGGGGATTTAGCTGTAGTAGCATTGCACATCACAAAGGGAAAGCATGTTTGGGAAAATATCACTTAGGTCTCTGCCTTAGCAAAAAACATTTAGATTGATGAAGAATTGTTAAAAAAAAAAACAAACCCAGAACCCTAAAAACGAAAGAAAACGTCAGTAAGAAAGCATGAATTAATTTATGTTTTTGTTGTGATACTTTCTTTTTAAACAGATAAAAAATCCAGATGCCATAGAGGAAAAAAGTGGATACATATATTTAAAATTCTGAGTGGAAAAATGTTATTGTAATCAAAGTCAAAAGACAGATGACAAACCGAGGAAAAATATTTGTACCACAAATGGAAAATTTTCTTGATTGACAAAGACCTTTTATAAATGAAAACTACTAATAGTCTAATACAAACAAGACAAAGGATTTGAATAGGCATTTTGCAGAAAAATAAATATGAAAGGCCAGTAGACATAAAAAATGATTACTTCTCTCATAATTAAAAACAATGGGATAGTATTTTTTACCTCTGAGTTTGACTAACAGTTTAGAAGTTCAATACTAACTCAGCATGAGTGAAGGTATAGGAACGCAGGGTGGCTTTATGATTGCACTGTTCTGAAGAGCAGTTTGACCCTATATCCGTCAGCATTTTCAGTGCAAGAACTTTTGGACCCAGCCATCCCACCACTGGAGGATACAGCGGGGTACTCCCCAGGTTTACCAAGAAAGACATAAAATATTGTTACAGCTATGGCTGTGATAGCAAAACACCACAAAACCCTGAGCACCAGTGGAGTTGAAGTTCAGTTCATTCTCTTGGTTGGACTTCGTTGGCCAAGGAGAAGTAGAAAGAAAATCTGCCACTGGCACACCCACCAGCATGCTACTCTGGGATAGGTAGCATCAGAGATTAGCCATAAGACTGCCTAACTGGCCTTGCTTCCTCCACAAAGAGAAGCCTTTGTATTTGGTGATAAAAGGGACCTCTTTGCCTCATGGACACCAAGAACACAACTGAGCACCCTGCCCAGCTTTGAGCTCCTAGGGTGTCACTGCGCTGAAGTCCTTCAGACAGTGCTCCATTCCTGGCCTCTCTCAGTGAAAATGGCCCAGTTGCCATGCTGGACCTGGCCTTTCAGAGGTGTATAGAAGCCAAGCCCTCAAAATCTCCATGAGAAATCCTACACAGTCCTCCTGGCATAGTCACCCCGCCTTACTCCTGTAGCCTGAGACTGTCAGGTTATCCACCGTATTGTGCCTACAGAGCTAGTCCTTCTCCTTAGTTCCAAGCGTGTTGGCAGAGGGATGGAATTTGAGTACATTAGCTCCCAGTGAGGATCTGCTCCCTTTCCCCTCCTCCCATCAGCTTATGAGAGACTACGAAGAGCCTATGGAGAATGTTTGCTACACCAGTTGAGTGCAGTTAATAGGCATGAGCTGTCAGCCTGGGGGAGACTATATTCTGGGAACCTGCAATCACAGGGACACAAAGCCGTCGTAAAAGTTGGGAGGGAGAGAAGAAGCAGGGAGAGTGATGGGGAGTTTTTGGTGGGGGTAAAGGAGATAAAAAGACTGAAATCCCCTCCCACATCTTTTCGGCATCACTACCCCAAGTTAACAAAAGGTCTCTATTCTTTCTGCAGAGCTGTGCATGAGAAATTGGCTGCATCTGGTTAGGGTGTGATAAAAGCAGTTGTTCTGCCACTAGCGCTCTTAGAGACAAGAGCTCCTTTCTTTGTAGGTTTTGCTTCGTGTCTCTCTGAGAAATATTCTGATTCATAAAAATCTAGTCTAATCCCCTAAATGTAGAGCCTCACCACAGTCTTTACTGGTAGGTGCAGTGATTTCCTTTCCTGCCTGAGAAGGAGTTGTGGCCGATGCCTGTGTCTCATGATTTAGGTCAATATGGGCCGACCTTCCTCATCCTTCCTCTCTTTCTCTCTCGAAAGTTGGGGCCCCATGGGCCCCTTTCTCTGCGGATGTAAGAAACCTGATTTCTGTTAGTAGATCTGTGAGTGCTTTAAAATCCGCAGTGCTTGTGAGAATCAGAAATACTGGTTGATAAAATAAATGTTTTTGTATTCTTTGGTCTTTGTTTTTTGGAAGGAAAAAACTCTGGAAACAAAGTATTCTTTAACAGTGACCTGGTTTAATAAATTATGGCATATCCATGCAATGGAATGTTTTTTAATTCCTTAAAAAATCTGTGTATTTTGATAAGGAAAGATCTTCTAGTGTAATTATCCATTGATTAAAAACTGTGGTTGTATGTGCACTAAAAAGTACATATGTGTGAATATGTAATGGACTATGTAAAGAGATACATAAATGTTGGTATATACCATATATACATGAAATGTTTTAGAAATAAATCATAATTATTTCTTATTGGGAGGCATGGAAAGGATAATATTTCTTGTTTTTGCCTTTTTGTACTCTTTTATCTTTTCTTGTTAAGGAATTGTACAACTACAACTAAGTTTTCTCAGTTGGGGTTGTCTGGTTTGTAGGATTATAACAGTCTGCTTTGTTTTCCTAATTTTTCAGTATTGCATTTTTATCTTTTCTGTTTATTTTTCCAAGTTAACATTGTCTTTCTATGCATGAATTCTTAGGTTACACCGGATGACATCAATTGAAAGAGAAGAAAAGGAGAAAGTCAAAAAAAAAGAGAAGAAACAGGAAGAAGAAGAAACGATGCAGCAAGCGACATGGGTAAAATACACATTTCCAGTTAAGCATCAGGTAATTTTTACAACAACCCTTTAAAATAGTGTTAGCCATTTCTGAGACTTTTATTCTGAAACTTTGAATACTTACTAATTTTATTTTTGACATAGTCTTTGTATTTTATTTATTTATTTATTTATTTTGAGACAGAGTCTCGCTCTGTTGCCCAGATTGGAGTGCAGTGGCACAATCGTGGCTCACTACAGCCTCCGCCTCCTGGGTTCAAACGATTCTCCTGCCTCAGCCTCCCAAGTAGCTGGGATTATAGGCGTGCACCACCACGCCTGGCTAATTTTTGTATTTTAGTAGAGATGGGGTTTCACCATGTTAGCCAGGTGAGTCTTGAACTCCTGACCTCAGGTGATCCTCCTGACTTGGCCTCCCAAAGTGCTGGAATTACAGGCATGAGCCACTGCTCCTGGCCTACTTTTGACATAGTCTTTTAATTGATATGTTAGGGATAAAGTACATCTTCCTGGCAAATTTACAAAGCATCGGTTTATCTTAGAATATTGGAGGCTTACAAGGCCAATTTGTTGAAATTGTTATAAAACTGTAAAATTGTGTTATATTTTACATGCTAAAAAGGAGTATTAGTTCATTAATCTTTGATTCCCAGTGAAAACTAAATTGATTAGTAAATTTTTTTTGTCCCCACTTGGAAAAACCTGGGGATGATTAGTAAATTTCATTTGCCTGACTTTGAAACTTGTTTGGTAAAAATGCATAAAACCACATGTGGTTTATAAGCATTGTTATTCTTATTGTTTAATCAAAATGTTTTCATTTACACCAGGTTTGGAAACAAAAAGGTGAAGAGTACAGAGTGACAGGATATGGTGGTTGGAGCTGGATTAGTAAAACTCATGTTTATAGGTTTGTTCCTAAATTGCCAGGCAATACTAATGTGAATTACAGAAAGTCGTTAGAAGGAAGTAAGTAATTAAAATTACATGTCCTGCATAATCGTTTCTGCTTTATATTTCTTATAAATTTGTAGTATATTGACTATTTTAGATAAAAACATTTTTCTGAAATTTTTATTCGTACTGCAGAGTTACTAGTTTAGTTTACTAAAACCCTAAAACTTTAAAAATTACCTTTATTCACAGGAATTTGATGTCTCAGATTTCCGTAAGATTGTAGAATGGAACTTGTTTTTTAGAAGACGCCTCAGCCGCCTGATTATCATTTTTCAAAATCTTAAATTTAGGCCAGGCAGCCAGGCGCGGTGGTTCACACCTGTAATCCCAGCACTTTGGGAGGCCGAGGCAGGTGGATTACTTGAGGTCAGGAGTTCTAGACTACCTGGCTAACATGGTGAAACCCTGTCTCTACTAAAAATACAAAATTTGCTGGGTGTGCTGGCACACGCCTGTGATCCCAGCTACTGAGGAGGCTAAGGCAGGAGAATGGCTTAAACCCAGGAGGCAGAGGTTGCAGTGAACCAAGATTGCACCACTGCACTCCAGCCTAGGTGACAGAGCAAGACTCTGTCTCAAAAAAAAAAAAAATTCAGGCCAGCCACAGTGGCTTACACCTATAATCCCAGTGCTTTGGGAGGCTGAGGCAGGAGGATCACTTGAGGCCAGGAGTTCAAGGCCAGCCTGGGCAACATAGCAAGACCCCATCTCTACAAAAACGTTTTAAAAGTTAGCCAGGTGTAGTGCCACATGGCTGTGGTCCCAGCTACTTGGGGGTCTGAGGCAGGAGGATTGCTTGAGGCCAGGAGTTTGAGGCTGCAGTGAGCTATAATTGTGCTGTTGCACTCGAGCCTGGATGACAGAACCAGACTCAATCTCTTAAAAAAAAAAAATCTTAATTCAGTACTAATTCACTGAGGAGTCATGTATCTAGTAACCTTAGCATTGTTGCAAGTAAGAGAAAACCAGAAAGAAAGTGATAGAGGCTTCCAAAACACTGTCACATAAATGAGGTTTTTTCAGTGAGAACATTTGGACACAGGATGGGGAACATCACACACCGGGGCCTGTCGTGGGGTGGGGGGAGGTTGGGGGATAGCATTAGGAGATATAGCTAATGTAAATGTAGAGTTAATGGGTGCAGCACACCAGCATGGCACATGTATACATATATCACAAACCTGCACGTTGTGCGCACGTACCCTAGAACTAAAGTATAATTTAAAAAAATAAATAAATGAGGTTTTTTTTGGGGGGAGGGGTTGTTTTTGTTTTTTTGAAATGGACTCTTGCTCTGTCACCAGGCTGGAGTGCAGTGGCGTATCTGGGCTCACTGCAACCTCCGCCTCCTGGGTTCAAGCAGTTCTCCTGCCTCAGCCTCCCGAGTAGCTGGGACTACAAGTGCACACCACCATGCCCAGCTAATTTTTGTATTTTTTATAGAGACAGGGTTTCACTATGTTGGCCAGGATGGTCTCAATCTCTTGACTTTGTGATCTGCCCGCCTCGGCCTCCCAAAGTGCTGGGATTACAGGTGTGACCACTGCGCCTGGCCTATAAATAAGCTATTAATTGAGTTTTTACAACTGGCTAATGAGCTTTAGTATTTAGAATCACTGAACTCTATAGAGATGAACTGCTCTTTTAAAAGATCATGTGTTTTTAAACTCAAGTTCAATAAGCCGATTATTTCACGAGGGTGCCAGGTGACATAATGAAGACCACATATGCACAGAGTGATAGAACGCTGGCAGGACCCAAGCCCTTTTCTGTGATTCTTCTCTTACCTCACCACTATCCTGCTCTTGACAGGATTACGGTTTCTTTGCACTCTCTTCCCTTTCTTCAGCCAGACCTTTCTGGAAGAAATCATTCATTTAAATTAAAAATAGATATATTTTTTATATCTATTTTCTCACACCAGTATCTTGCTCGCGACAGAATTATGATTTCTTTGCACTCTCTTCCCTTCAGCCAGACCTTTCTGGAAGAAATCATTCATTTAAATAAAAAATGGATATACCTTGCTAGGTCCTTGGGATATTTAGGTTCAAGTGAAGAAGGTAAAGAATAGGAAAATGCCTTTAAGTCCAGGTGCCGTGGCTCACACCTGTGATGGGATGCCAAGGCAGGGGAGGATCAGTTGAGCCCAGGAGTTCAAGAAACAGCCTGGGCAACTTGGCAAACCCCCATCTCTACAAAAAATGCAAAAATTAGCCAGACATATTGGTACACACCTGTATTCCCAGTTACTCAGGAGGCTGATGAGGGAGGATCGTTTGAGCCCAGGAGTTCAAGGCTGCAGTGAGCTGAGATGAACCCACTGTGCTCCAGCCTGGGTGACAGAGCAAGACACTGTCTCCAAAAAAAAAAAAAAAAAGCCTTTAAGGCCCAAGAATATTCATCTAGACAGTAGTTCTGTTTTGGGAGGCTTGATATTTTTTTTTTTGTAATTATTATGGGAAATTTAAAACTACACAAATATAAAGAATAATGAACTCATTCAGCTTCAACAATTATCAAAGTTTATCACTTTTTTTTTTTTTTTTTTTTTGAGATGGAGTTTTGCTCTGTCACCCAGGCTAGAGTGCAGTGGCATGGTCTCAGCTCACTGCAACCTCCACCTCCCGGGTTCAATCAATTCTCTTGCCTCAGCCTCCCAAATAGCTGGGATTACAAGTGCCCGCCACCACGCCGAGCTAATTTTTGTATTTTTAATAGAGACGGGATTTTGCCACGTTGGCCAGGCTGATCTCGAACTCCTGACTTCAAGTGATCTGCCTGCCTCGGCCTCCCAAAGTGCTGGGATTACAGGTGTGAGTCACTGCTCCCAGCCAAATTTTATCACTCTTTGTTTAGTTGTCACTGACCACTTTTTTTAATCCTGCAGTGTTTTAAAATAAATCCCAGAAATCATGTTTCACCAGAAGTTCAATATGTATCTCTACGTAGACATTTTTCCATAACCATCATGTCATTATCACACTCAACAAATTAACTATAATTAACAAATTAATCATCTGATTCTCAGTCCATATTCCACTTGCCCTGGTTGTCTTAGAGATACCTTTTTACTGTAAGCAGTAAACAAGGCCACAGATTGCCTTTGATCCTTTTTTTCAGTCTTTTATTCTGTTATATAAACTTCAAGGAGTCCAAGAACTATTGAAATAGATTACAAAAGTTTATATACATACTTTTTTCCTTGGTAGAGGATCATAGCATTTATCCATTTCTAATAGGGTTCTGTGACACAAAGTATGTTAGAAACCACTGATATGGGCTTTCTGGAATGATCAAACAGATTGTGATAATCCTTCATACACGAGTTTTCTTTCATTTTTTTTTTTATGTGTGTGACAGAGTCTTGCTCTGTCAGCCAGGCTGGAGTGCAGTGGCACCATCTCAGCTCGCTGCAAACTCTGCCTCCCAGGTTGAAGCATTTCTCCTGCTTCAGTCTCCCAAGTAGCTGGGACTACAGACTCGTACCACCATGACTGGCTAATTTTTGTATTTTTAGTAGAGATGGGGTTTCACCTTGTTGGGCTGGTGTTGAACTCCTGGTCTCAAGTGATCTGCCTGCCTCAGCCTCCCAAAGTGCTGGGATTACAGGCATGAGCCACCACACTCACCCAAATTTTATCACATTTGTTTCAGTTGTCACTGACCACTTTTTTTTTTTTTTTTTTTTTTGAGATGGAGTCTCACTCTGTCACCCAGGCTGGAGTGCAGTGGTACGATCTCAGTTCACTGCAACCTCCAACTCCCAGGTTCCAGCGATTCTCCTGCCTCAGCTTCCTGAGTAGGGATCACAGTTGCGCGCCACCATGCCTGGCTAATTTTTGTATTTTTAATAGAGGCGGGGTTTCACCATGTTGGCTAGGCTGGTCTTGAACTCCTTGTCCTCAAGTGATCCGCCCACCTTGGCATCCCAAAGTGCTGGGATTACAGGCATAAGCCACTACACCCATCCAAATTTTATCACTCTAGTTTCAGTTGTCACTGACAACTTTTTTTTTTTTTTTTTTTTGGAAATGGAGTCTCACTCTGTCGCCCAGGCTGGAGTGCAGTGGCGTGACCTCAGCTCACTGCAACCTCCACCTCCTGGGTTCAAGCAATTCTCCTGCCTCAGCCTCCTGAGTAGCTGAGATCACAGGTGTGCACCACCACACCCAGATAATTTTTGTATTTTTAGTAGAGATGGGGTTTCACCATGTTAGCCAGGCTGGTCTCAAACTCCTGACCTCAGGTGATGCACCCACCTCGGCCCCTCAAAGTGCTGGGATTACAGGCATGAGCCACCGCACCAGCCTACAGTATTAATGTTTATCTTGTAGCTGACTATGTTACTGAATCACAGTTTTGTTTTGTTTTGTTTTAATTTTTGGACACAGAGCCTCACTCTGTCACCCAGGCTGGAGTGCAGTGGCATGAGCCACCGCACCAGGTCCCCCCCCTTTTTTTTTATCCTGCAGTGTTTTAAAACAAATTTCCTAAATCATATTTTACCAAAAATGTTCACAAAGTTTTCTGAAATGTCTGAAGTTCAGGCATTCCTTCTATGTTTTAGGTCAGCCAGGCATATGGGATTATATGGTACCTTATACTCAATAAGACCTTTGTCCTTTTTTTTTTTTTTAATGAAAAAATGAAACATAACTTGCTGGAAATTACTTGTTTATTTTCACTAAACTTGACATATTAAAGTGCTAATACTCTGGAAATAACATAAATTATCGTATACATGGTTCTTTTTAGCCAAAAATAATTTGGATGAAAATATGGATGAGTCAGATAAAAGAAAATGTTCACGAAGTCCAAAAAAAATAAAAATAGAGCCTGATTCTGAAAAAGATGAGGTAAAAGGTTCAGATGCTGCAAAAGGAGCAGACCAAAATGAAATGGATATCTCAAAGATTACTGAGAAGAAGGACCAAGGTAAGGAGAGTCAGCTGTGGAGGGCAGCCTGGGGGTGATAAGAATGCACTGGATCAGGGTCCCACCACAGGAAAGGTACTGCGTTGTGTTTTCTTGATAACAGCTTTATCAAAACATAATTGATATCCCATACAATTCACCCAATTAAAGTGTAAATTCAGTGGCTTTTCGTATATTCACAAAGTTCAACCATTATTACATCAATCTTAGAACATTTTCATAACCTTGAAAAGAAGCCTCATTCATACCCATTAGCAGTTACTTCCCAACCCCTCCCGAAAGTGCCACCAGCTTAGTGGTCTACTTTCTGTCTCTCTGGATTTGCCTATTTTGGACAGTCCATAGAAATGGAATCAGACAATATGTGGTCCTTTGTGGCTGGCTTCATCCACTTAGCATGGTTTTAAGGTTCATCCATGTTGTAGCATTTATCAGTACTTTCTTTTTGTTTCTGAATAATACTCTGTATGGATATGCCACATTTTGTTATCCATTCATCAGTTGATGGACATTGGGCTGTTTCCTCTTTTGGCTATATGAATAATGCTGCTATGAACATTCATGCAGAAGTTTTTTGTGGCCATGCGTTTTCACTTCTCTTGGCGATATACCTAGGATTGGAATTACTGGATCATATGGTAACTCTGTTTAACCTTTTGAGGAACTACATTGTCTTTTGTAAGAAGTCATTTTTTTAAAAAAACTAGATAAGCTAGATAATGCATGTGGCTAGAGATACTTTAAAAAAATATTTTTGGCTGGGCGTGGTGGCTCATGCCTGTAATCTCAGCACTTTGGGAGGCTGAGGTGGACGGATCACCTGAGGTCAGGAGTTCAAGACCAGCCTGGCCAACATTGCGAAACCCTGTCTCTACTGAAAATTCAAAAATTAGCCAGGCATGGTGGCACATGCCTATAATCCCAGCTACTTGGGAGGCTGAAGCATGAGAATTGCTTGAACCCAGGAGGCGGAGGTTGCAGTGAACTGAGATCATGCCACTGCACTCCAGCCTGGGCAACAGAGTGAGACTCCATCTCAAAAAAAAAAAAAAAATTATAAATTCCTCCTTTCAGAGTAAAAATTACATTTATATAAATGTCTTTGTTTCACAGATGTGAAGGAGCTCTTAGATTCTGACAGTGATAAACCCTGCAAGGAAGAACCAATGGAAGTAGACGATGACATGAAAACAGAGTCACATGTAAATTGTCAGGAGAGTTCTCAAGTAGATGTGGTCAATGTTAGTGAGGGTTTTCATCTAAGGACTAGTTACAAAAAGAAAACAAAATCATCCAAACTAGATGGACTTCTTGAAAGGAGAATTAAACAGTTTACACTGGAAGAAAAACAGCGACTCGAAAAAATCAAGTTGGAGGGTGGAATTAAGGGTATAGGAAAGACTTCTACAAATTCTTCAAAAAATCTCTCTGAATCACCAGTAATAACAAAAGCAAAAGAAGGGTGTCAGAGTGACTCGATGAGACAAGAACAGAGCCCGAATGCAAATAATGATCAACCTGAGGACTTGATTCAGGGATGTTCAGAAAGTGATTCCTCAGTTCTTAGAATGAGTGATCCTAGTCATACCACAAACAAACTTTATCCAAAAGATCGAGTGTTAGATGATGTCTCCATTCGGAGCCCAGAAACAAAATGTCCGAAACAAAATTCCATTGAAAATGACATAGAAGAAAAAGTCTCTGACCTTGCCAGTAGAGGCCAGGAACCCAGTAAGAGTAAAACAAAAGGAAATGATTTTTTCATCGAAGACTCTAAACTAGCCAGTGCAGATGATATTGGTACTTTGATCTGTAAGAACAAAAAACCGCTCATACAGGAGGAAAGTGACACCATTGTTTCTTCTTCCAAGAGTGCTTTACATTCATCAGTGCCTAAAAGTACCAATGACAGAGATGCCACACCTCTGTCAAAAGCAATGGACTTTGAAGGAAAACTGGGATGTGACTCTGAATCTAATAGCACTTTGGAAAATAGTTCTGATACCGTGTCTATTCAGGATAGCAGTGAAGAAGATATGATTGTTCAGAATAGCAATGAAAGTATTTCTGAACAGTTCAGAACTCAAGAACAAGATATTGAAGGCTTGGAGCCATTAAAGTGTGAATTGGTTTCTGATAAGTCCACTGGAAACTGTGAGGACAGGCTGCTGGTCAAGGTAACTGAAGCAAATGGTAAAAAACCAAGTCAGCAGAAGAAATTAGAGGAGAGACCAGTTAATAAATGTAGTGATCAAATAAAGCTAAAAAATACCACTGACAAAAAGAATAATGAAAATCGAGAGTCTGAAAAGAAAGGACAGAGAACAAGTACATTTCAAATAAATGGAAAAGATAATAAACCCAAAATATATTTGAAAGGTGAATGCTTGAAAGAAATTTCTGAGAGTAAAGTAGTAAGTGGTAATGTTGAACCAAAGGTTAATAATATAAATAAAATAATCCCTGAGAATGATATTAAATCATTGACTGTTAAAGAATCTGCTATAAGGCCATTCATTAATGGTGATGTCATCATGGAAGATTTTAATGAAAGAAACAGCTCCGAAACAAAATCGCATTTGCTGAGTTCTTCAGATGCTGAAGGTAACTACCGAGATAGCCTTGAGACCCTGCCATCAACCAAAGAGTCTGACAGTACACAGACGACCACACCTTCAGCATCTTGTCTAGAAAGCAATTCAGTTAATCAGGTAGAAGATATGGAAATAGAAACCTCAGAAGTTAAGAAAGTTACTTCATCACCTATTACTTCTGAAGAATCTAATCTCAGTAATGAGTTTATTGATGAAAATGGTCTGCCCATCAACAAAAATGAAAATGTCAATGGAGAATCTAAAAGAAAAACCGTCATCACAGAAGTCACCACGATGACCTCCACAGTGGCCACAGAATCAAAAACTGTGATCAAGGTAGAAAAAGGCGATAAGCAAACTGTGGTTTCTTCCACAGAAAATTGTGCAAAATCCACTGTCACAACCACCACTACAACGGTGACCAAGCTTTCCACACCTTCCACAGGCAGCAGTGTGGACATCATCTCTGTAAAGGAGCAGAGCAAAACCGTGGTCACCACGACAGTGACAGACTCCCTGACCACCACGGGAGGCACACTGGTTACATCTATGACTGTGAGCAAAGAGTATTCCACACGAGACAAAGTGAAACTGATGAAATTTTCAAGACCAAAGAAGACTCGTTCAGGTACAGCTCTGCCATCCTATAGAAAATTTGTTACCAAGAGCAGCAAGAAGAGCATTTTTGTTTTGCCTAATGATGACTTAAAAAAGTTGGCCCGAAAAGGAGGAATCCGAGAGGTCCCTTATTTTAATTACAATGCAAAACCTGCTTTGGATATATGGCCATATCCTTCTCCTAGACCGACCTTTGGCATCACTTGGAGGTATGTACTTTAAAATGTATTTGGGGGAGGGAGAAAATTTTAAAAAGAATTATCTCACAAGAATATCTCATTTTTTAAAAATGAGATAATAGAGATAAGACAGGAAACATATTAATGGCCAAAGATAGTAATGGAAACAGGATACAGAAAGCTTCAAAATTGGCCAACTGGTATGTACTAAAGTTTTTGTAGGGAAAAATGTTTAAAGTCTTAAAATTTAAGGGACTATTTTAAAAATGAAATTCAGTTTTAACTTTCATAAGACAAAAGGAACATGTCAGATGTGATTGTCTTTGTGGTCTGATTTTCTGAGTTACTGCTCTGGGAACAAGATGATCACCAACTTTCTGGAATGTTTGTATTTTATTTTTATTAGGTAATTCATAAAAAATAAGACATAAACACGCCTGTAAATTTCATAAAGCTTATCATAATGTGAAAATCTTCCTAATGTAGCTTAGTTGCATGATAAACATTTGTTTTGGAGTTCTGTTATTTATGTATGAATAGGTAGTCTCTAAGATTCCTTAGAAATTTTTTTAAACCCAGAAATAGTCCTAATTTAAAATTTTCTGGGCACTTTAGGTTTAGGGGATGCGTCCTAAATAGATAGTGTTGGTAGTTGTAAAATCATATAGTTTTATGTTGGGAAGGCACCTTAGAAACTCTTATCTTTTGTAAATGTACAGTAATTTGCCTGTGGCTACAGAGACACAGGAATAGTGCCCGGTTTTCCTAAATCCCAGTCTAGTACTTTATTTGCTATATCACATTTCACTTATGTGTCCTTGCTTTCTCCTTTTTCATGTCCTTGTCTTTATCTTTTCACCCCTGTAATTGAGAAGGATGGAACATAAACACTGAAAACATGAGAGTTCTGGGAACATCTTTAGAAATCAGAATCAGTCATAGTTGCAGTTAGATTTTGCTAGGACCCCCAAATTATTTCAGCAAGTTACTGAGCCGTTTTCATTTCCCCTTAGGCTTCGTTTTTGTGTGTCTTTTAATATTTTTCCAATTTCTTTAAAAATCACACTTTTTTTGGTTTCCTTTATATTAATTACAATCAGCTAGAAAAAAAATGTAAGTACTCTCTATAAAGGAATTCATTTATTAATACAACCAGTCATAGTTTGTTTGACCAAGTTTTTTATAACTCATCTTTTGATTTGAAATAAAATATCATCACTCCATTACACATTCAATAGAGACAGCTGAAAAGTACAATTTCTCTGCAGGGCCTGCAATGAAGGATTTGCAGAATCCTGCAGGGAATCAAGGAACTCTTCATTACAATTCATGGATTTATAGGATTACTCTGCACTTTTCTGCTTTCTTCATTGAGAGCGGTCCCAAAATGTATCCTTGACTGTCCTGCAGGTAACTTCTTTCCCACTGGAAAAGTTACTATGTACAAATACTTTAATTAAAGTGACCTGGCAGTTGTGGAGGCCGACCTTTCTGCTCTTTGTATTCTAAAATGGAGGGTAGGCTCAACTGGGAAGCACTCTTCTCTGAACTCTCCAGGAGAGTTAGGCACTGGTCCCAATCAAGTGTTGCTCGGGGCCCTGTTCTGCATAGCTGAATTTCTGGAGCTGAATTTCATGTCTTAGTATGCACTATGGTACAGCTTATATTACTTGATTTCACATTTTTTAATGGGAGGAAATACCTTCCGTTAAACATTCATTTTAAACTGATACAGCCTTCAAATGTATGCTAACGTCTCAATTTGCCAAAACATATTTGAGAGAAGCATAATCCTTTCTGTCTAATGGAGGCATGGGTAAATATGTAAATTGATCATGACTTTAGAATGCATTTTTAAAAAGCATATTGCTATAAAAAGCCATGCACGTGAAATGCATTTTTATACTAACACTAGAATAGAATACATCTGATGGTTAGGAGTTAAGAATGCCAAAGATGCATGTATGATCTTTGTTATTAATGTTAAGGCTGAGCAATATTGGAAAACTTGTCTCATACACTCAATAGGGCCTCTTTTTCCCTCCACACCATCCATTCCCTTATGCCCATCCTCCCAGGCCCTGATTCTGTGCTTCATTTTCACATTGAACTGATAGTTGTCCTCCACAGTGCTGCCAGAAAGATTCTCCTAAAATGCCCCTCTATCCTGTGAATAGTCTGACTGAGCTAAGGGACTTGGTAACTACTGCAGCAAGGAGCGGGGAAAGCATTTGTCGCCTGTAGATCACATTCATGGAAAGTACTTCCCTTTACAACCCATCCAGTACTGGATAAATCTCAGAGGACTTAATATACATACCCTTTAATGCTCTTCTTTAATCTTTTATTTTGGTACAGCGCATTCTGGCTTCTGCCTTTTTCTCTCATGCACCTTCATCTCTTTCTGTACCTCTACACCCCTTTCCTCCAGTCATAAAACACTGAACGTGGTTTCTGGGAAGAAATGTGTACTCCTGCACACTGTTCTCTTTAGCATATGTGTGCCCCTTGCCTTTGATCAGCAACCCCCATACTCTTAACTTGTCCTTTGAGACTCCAGCAAAGCTCTGATCCTCATTCCCGAGCCAACTCAGATGTCTCTCCCTTGTCCTTTCCTCTCTTACAGCTCCTTGAGAACACAGACAGATTCTAGTTTACCTCTGTGTCCCCAGCTCCTTTCACATAGTCTAACACATAGAAGATGCTCAAGTATTTTTTGAATGAATGCTTGAATGAGCAGACTTACCATGCATGTGGTGTGTTCCTCCCTGGTGTTATTTCCATTTTAAAATAAGGATACTTTAAAGTCATTGTTTGACCACAGAGAATGAGGACGAACTTTTCCTTGCAAATAAATATTTATTTGCTTTCTCCTATGACACTAAAGATCTCTAGGAATTACTATGGGGTATGGTCTGAAAGTGACAGACACTTTCCCCCTCTTGGGACATCCCTGCACTAGTTAACATTTCCCCTCTGATTTCCCCTTGACCTGCTCTGTCCAGGTCAGAGGATTCATAGTGCGATAACACAGTGGAGAAAGTAATGGTGTCACAAGTGGATATGGGAAGTTAAGAAGCTGCAGCAACTTTTTGGCTAGAGCTTTCTCTTTCACAGTGTTCATTTTTCCAACTGAATGCTGTCAATAGAAAGCATTGTCTTTCAGGTGGGCTCACGCCTCCCAGCACTTTGGGAGGCCGAGGCAGGTGGATCACCTGAGGTCAGGAGTTTGAGACCAGCCTGGCCAACGTGGTGAAACCCCGTCTTTACTAAATATACAAAAATGAGCCGGGCGTGGTGGCGGGCGCCTGTAATCCCAGCTACTCAGGAGACTGAGGCAGGAGAATCACTTGAACCCGGGAGGCGGAGGTTGCAGTGAGCCGAGATCGCACCATTGCACTCCAGCCTGGGCGACAAGAGCAAAACTCCGTCTCAAAAAAAAAATAATAATAATATACAAAAATTAGCTGGATGTTTGGGCGGGCGCCTGTAATCCCGGCTACTCGGGAGGCTGAGGCAGAAGAATTGCTTGAACCTGGGAGGCGAAGGTTTCAGTGAGCCAAGATCGCTCCACTGCACTCCAGCCTGGGTGACAGAGCAATACTCTGTCTCAAAAAAAAAAAAAAAAAAAAAGAAAGCATTGCCTTTTACATACAGAGTTGTTTGAGATTTACCTTCCACCTCTGTTAGAGGAGGAAATTATTTTTATTTTATAGCCTTTGTCTACACCATAATCAACCACTAAGTTCATTTAAGTAGAGTAAAAATGTCAACAAAGTATTCAGTTACACAAAGATATATAGTGAATTCCATTTTAGGACATGATATTTAATGCAGTTAAGTAAATTTATTTTGAAATACGTTTTTAGTATTTTTTAAGAATGTGTAAAACGTTTAGTACTTCCACACACAATGTTTAGAAACAAACATGAACACAGAGAGATTTGTCTGTTGATAAGTAACTAATATGGTATTGTCCTTTTCCTTTCTTTTTATTTATTTATTTATTTTTTTGAGATAGAGTCTCACACTGCCGCCCAAGGTGGAGTGCAGTGGAGCGATCTCGGCTCACTGCAACCTCTGCTCTCCGGGTTCGAGCTATTCTCCTGCCTCAGCCTCCCAACTAGCTGGGATTACAGGCGCCCGCCACCATACCCAGCTTAGTTTTAGTAGAGATGGGGTTTCACTATGTTGGCCAGGCTGGTCTCAAACTCCTGACCTCGTGATCCCCCCACCTTGGCCTCCCAAAGTGCTGGGATTACAGGTGTGAGCCACTGCGCCCAGCTGATATTGTCCTTTTTCTAATATTTTACTATTCATTGTAGAATTTGAAAACTACACTAATGCTGTTAAAGTTTCATTAGTATTAACTTTATTCATCATCCAGTTGTTCATGTTTTGAATAACCACCATTTGGATGCAGAATGTTTTTGTCCGTTTGGAAAGGTCTTACTAGATTTGTAAGATGTTTTTGGTTTAATTAATTAATTAATTTAGAGACGGAGTTTCACTCTTGTCGCCCAGGCTAGAGTGCAATGGCATGATCTTGGCTCACTGCAGCCTCTGCCTCCTGGGTTCAATTGATTCTCCTGCCTTAGCCTCCCAAGTAGCTCGGATTACAGGCATGCACCACCATGCCCAGCTAAGTTTTGTATTTTTTGTTTTGTTTTGTTTTTGAGATGGAGTCTCGCTCTGTCGCCCGGGCTGGAATGCAATGGCCGGATCTTGGCTCACTGAAAGCTACACCTCCCAGGTTCACGCCATTCTTCTGCCTCAGGCTCCCGAGTAGCTGGGACTACAGGCACCCACCACCGCGCCTGGCTAATTTTTTGTATTTTTAGTAGAGATGGGGTTTCACCGTGGTCTCGATCTCCTGACCTTGTGATCCGCCCACCTCGGCCTCCCAAAGTGCTGGGATTACAGGCATGAGCCACCATGCCCGGCCCTAAGTTTTGTATTTTTAATAGAGATGGGGTTTTGCCATATTGGTCAGGCTGGTGTTGAACTCCTGACCTCAGGTGATCTGCCCACCTCGGCCTCCCACAGTGCTGGGATTACAGGCGTGAGCCACCGCATCTGACCTTATTTTATTCTTTTAGAAAATTTAAACATTTTCAGGTTTCTTGTTTTTGCAAAAGTTAGGATTTTTCCTTCAAAACTCCTTTATCACATTTAATAACAATTATCTATTTCTCTATATTTGGTCCCCAAAATTTTCCTAACAGGTATTTTGGAATTAGGTTAACTTTATAAAGTCTTCATGAATTTTTGCCTTATCAACCTTACAATGAAACATTCTCATTTTATAAACTTATATGGCATTTAAAATGAATATAGCCCCTTTTTAAAAAAAATGTTAGGTGCGTGTTATGCCTATGAACGAAGAAGTTTTTCTTTTAAAGGACATATAATACCAAAGTCTTACAAAACCATATTATAAGTACTGGAGTCCTAATGAGGACAAGAAACACAGCCCTTCAGTTTAGTAGAGTGAATATGAATGTGTATGTGTATGTATATACATATAGATATATATGGATTTCTTTGGTTTTCCTTTCAGGTATAGACTTCAGACAGTAAAGTCCTTAGCTGGAGTGAGCCTGATGTTACGGTTACTGTGGGCAAGTTTGAGATGGGATGACATGGCAGCCAAGGCTCCTCCAGGAGGAGGGACTACACGGACAGGTAAGGGGGAAGGGAGGTATTTTCTAATTTAAGTTTAAAAGCTAAAATCACAGGCCAGGCGCGGGCGCTCATGCCTGTAATCCCAGCACTTTGGGAGGCTGAGGCAGGTGGATCACGAGGTCAGGAGATCCTGACCATCCTGGCTAACATGGTGAAACCCCGTCTCTACTAAAAATACAAAAAATTACCTGGGCGTGGTGGTTGGCCCCTGTAGTCCCAGCTACTCGGGAGGCTGAGGCAGGAGAATGGCGTGAACCCGGGAGGCGGAGCTTACAGTGAGCTGAGATTGTGCCACTGCACTCTAGCCAGTGCGACAGAGTGAGACTCTGTCTCAAAATAATAATAATAATAATAAAAATAATAAAATATAATGCTTGTTTTTTAAAAATACAGTTTTGGCCATGTGTGGTGGCTCTCACCTGTAATCCTAGCACTTTGGGAGGCCAAGACAGGAGGATCACTTGAGGCCAGGAGTTTGTGACCAGCCTGGACAACATAATGAGACCTTGTCTCTTCAAAACTCTAATTTAAAAAGAAAAAAATCAACTAGGCCTTGTGTTTGTAGTCCCTGCCACTTGGGAGGCTGGGGCCAGGAGGATTGCTTGAGCCAGGAGTTCAAGGTTGCAGTGACTGTGGTCCACTGATGTCTTCCAGTCTGGATAACAGAGCAAAACCCTGTCTCTTAAAAAAAAATTTTTTTTCACATACAGCTTTGTTGAAGTTTGGCACATGCTATAAAATCCCAGGGGCCAGAAGGGAAGGTTCAGATTATAAAGTGAGTCACTTATGTGTGAACCAGTCTACATTTTTAAAAAGATATTTATTATTGTTTAATTAAAAATTTAAACTAAGAGTTCTGGAGGCCTGTGCTTGCTGCTTCTGTCCTAGGCTTTTTATTATTTTGATTGAGTATTGCCACCAGGAGCTCAGCTATACCCAGCAGCATTTTGTTTCGTTTAGGAATTTGCAGCGAGGAAGAAGCTCAGTGTTGTTGCAGTCTAGCAGTGATCCTGCTAGATGTTAGTGATCCTGTTAATTAAGTCAGGTGTTTCCAAAAGTTTATTCCACGTGTGTCTCTTTCTGAAAGCACCAGATGTACCTTTTTAGTCTCTGAGTATTTCAGTTGGTTATTAATACTATTGAATTAAATCACCATAGAAACATCCGAAACTGAAATCACAACAACAGAAATAATTAAGAGGAGAGATGTTGGTCCTTATGGCATTCGATCTGAATATTGTATCAGGAAAATCATTTGTCCCATTGGAGTTCCAGAAACACCAAAAGGTAAGAAATAGAATTCTGTTCTTTCATGATTAACCTGTTAACCATGTATTTTATGAATTGAAATTTGATATAATTTTTTCTTCTCTGTTCACCTTTTAAAAAAGACATATTTTACAACTACCAAATTTTGAAAATGATATTAAAGTAATAAACATATCAAGATTCTGGTAGACACACATCGATGCCTATAAGCCTTGTTCTAAGCACAGCAAAGGGCTATAATAATACCTCTTGTAATTAAGATGTGAGACATTGATTGACCCCAGACCAGCAGCTCCTGGAGAGCAGCCATCTCGTCTGTCTGGTTTATTGAAGTCATGGCAGCTAGTACCGAGTCTGATATGTAAGTGGGTCAATAAAGGTTTCTTAAGGATTAAAACTACTGTGAAATACTTCAGTGCTCAAGCTAGAGATAATCCAAGAGGCATAAAGAGTTACTCAAAAAATGTTTATAGAGCACCAATACAATAGGCACTGGGTGGCAAATACATAGAAGAATGATATTTGGCCCCTAATCTCAAGGAAGCAAAGTAAAGCTTATAGTATTATAATATCAGTGTTATATGTGTTGCAGTAAGCTAAGAGAGTAATATTGGAAAAGAAGATTAACACTAATTTATAGATAATTATGAATGTCTACTTAGAAAATTCATGAGAATTAAAAGTATTAGCACTAATAGGAGTTCATTGTAGTATCCAGATTGAAAATATATAAATTCCATTTTATTTTATATAAACAATAAAAATATTTAGGAAAAAACCTAGTAAGAAATATATAAAAGGCCAGGTACAGTGGCTCACACCTGTAATTCCAGGACATTGGGAGGCCAAGACAGGTGGATTACTTGAGTCCAGGAGTTCGAGCCCAGCCTAGACAATGTAGTGAAACCCTATCCCTACAAAACATACAAAAATTACAAAAATATTGGTAATGTGCATGCCTGTAATCCCAGCTACTCAGGAGGCTGAGGCCCGAGAATTGCTTGAGCCTGGGAAGTGGAGGTTGCAGTAAGCTGAGATCACACCACTGCACTCCAGTCTGGGTAACAGATTGAGAATCCGTGTCAAAAAAAAAAAGAAAAAGAGAGAAAAGAAATACAGGCCAGGCATGTGGCTCAAGCCTGGTCCCAGCACTTTGGGAGGCCGAGGCGGGCAGATCACTTGAGATCAGGAGTTTGAGACCAGCCTGGCCAACATAGCAAAACCCCATCTCTACTAAAAATACAAAAAATTAGCCAGGTGTGGTGGTACACACGTGTAGTCCCAGCTACTTGGGAGGGTGAGGCGGGAGCTACTTGGGAGGGTGAGGCGGGAGAATCACTTATACCCAGGGGGCAGAAGTTGCAGTGAGCCAAGATTGTGCCACTGCATTCTAGCATGGGCAACAGAGTGAGACTCCATTTCCAAGTAAATAAATAAATAAATAAATAAAAAGATAATGTCCTTAGATAGAAACATAGTGTTTTTATAAAAGTTAGTTCTCCCCAAATGTATACAATTAATTTTTGAAACTTGATTAAATTAACTTGGGAGTTCTTCTTGGAGAATAACCTTTTTGAAAAGAGTACCAATGAAGTAATACCTGTTCCTAGTAGATGATAAATTTTAGCTTACTTAAAACAGCGGCCAGGTGCGGTGGCTCACGCCTGTAATTCCAGCGCTTTGGGAGGCCAAGGCGGGTGGGTCATTTGAGGTCAGGAGTTCAAGACCAGCCTGGCCAACATGTTGAAACCCTGTCTCTTCTAAAAATACAGAAATTAGCGGGACATGGTATTACACACCTATAGTCCCAGCTACTCGGGAGGCTGAGGCACGAGAATTGGTAAACCCAGGATGGGGGTGTTGCAGTGAGCCGAGATCACACCACTGTACTCCAGCCTGGGCAACAGAGCAAGACTCTGTCTCCAAAAAAAAAACAAAATCACAAGGTCGTCCTGGCACAGAAACAGCTCTGTTGATGGGCAGAGACACAGATGGGAGATGTACCTGGCCGGCCTTCAGTCTCCTTGACCCCACAGCCTTTGATGCAAACCACTGCAGTCCCCTAAAATCACTTCTCTTTGGCTTGTATCCCTTTGTACAATTCAGGTCCTGCTTTCATTTCTGTTTCCTTCTGCTGCTTCCTTGTGATTGAATATATGGGAAGGTTCAATGCTTGTCCCTCCCTACTTTTTATTTTTTAAATCTTTTTATGAGGAGATTTTATCTATTCTTAGGTTTCACATCTCCCCTTTATATTGGTAACTCTCAAATCCCCCTTCTCTGTGCGGTGATAGGGAAACACATATTGTACACCCAAGTGTGAGAAGAACATGCTAGGCTTTTGTAGGAAGTTGAATTCATGTTGGGGTCTGGAGGATGAATTGACATTAGTCAGATGAGCGGTGGAGGCTTGGAATAGTGCTCCAGGTGGAAGAAACAGGTTGTATAAAGGCTCATAAGCCTTGTATTTTGGGGGTCAGCAAACCATAGCCCATGAGCCTTGGCCTACCCTGCTTTTATAAATGAAATTTGATTGGAACACAGCCACATTTACTCACTTATGTATTATCTTTGGCTGCTTTCATGATACAAAGGCACAGCTGAGTAGCTGCAGCAGAGACCATCTGTCTATTTAAGAAGAAGTTTGCCAACCACTTTTTCATGATAGAAGATGCCAGAAGTACTTTAATTTTAGAAGCAGTATTGCTTAAAATATTCTGATTTCCTTTCCAAAGAAACACCTACACCTCAGAGGAAAGGCCTTCGATCAAGTGCACTGCGGCCAAAGAGACCAGAAACGCCCAAGCAAACTGGCCCTGTTATTATTGAAACCTGGGTAGCAGAAGAAGAACTGGAATTGTGGGAGATTAGGGCATTTGCTGAGAGGTAAGGAAATCGTTAATACCTGGTCAGCTATTTGAAGATTTTATCACTTCAGAATCAAGAAATTACTTTTTTTTTTTTTGAGACAGGATCTTGCTCTGTCACCCAGGCTGGAGTGCAGTGGCACAATCTTGGCTCACTGCAACCTCTGCCTCCCAGGCTCGAGTGATCCTCCCACCTCAGCCTCCCCGGTACCTAGGACTACAGGTGCATGCCACCACACCCAGCTAATGCTTGTATTTTTTGTACAGAGATGGGGTTTTGCTATGTTGTTCAGGCTGATCTTGAACTCCTGGGCTCAAGCAATCCACCCAACTTGGCCTCCCAAAGTGCTGGGATTACAGGCATGAGCTACCCTGCCTGGGGTAAAAGAACACTTTAATCATTTATTCAGTGCAGTAAAGTCCTAGCTTGACTTTACTCCACCTTTGATTTTAAGTGCTAGCTGTAAATAGTTTAGTAAGGTCCTCTCTCTCTCTCTTTTTTTTTTTTTTGGAAACAGAGTCTCGCTCTGTCAGCTAGGCTGGAGTGCAGTGGCATGATCTCGGCTCACTGCAACCTCTGCCTCCTGGGCTCAAGCAATTCTGCCTCAGCCTCCTGAGTAGCTGGGATTACGGGGGTGTGCCACCATGCCCGGCTGATTTTTGTATTTTTAGTAGAGACGGGGTTTCACCATGTTGGTCAGGCTGGTCTCAAACTCCTGACCTTGGGTAATCCACCTGCCTCAGCCTCCCAAAGTGCTGGGATTACAAGTGTGAGCCACCGCGCCCGGCTCTCTCTCTTATTTTTAATGTGTTGTCCATTTGTCGATTTCTAATGACCATAAATGTTTTATCTTTATTTTTTATTTTATTTTATTTTTGAGACAGTTTCACTCTGTCCCCCAGGCTGGAGTGCAGCGGCACGATCTTGGCTTACTGCAACCTCCCAGATTCAAGCAATTCTCCTGCCTCAGCCTGCCAAGTAGCTGGGATTACAGGCATGTGCCACCACGCCTGGCTGTTTTTTTTTAAGACGGAGTCTCGCTCTGTCATCCAGGCTGGAGTGCAGTGGCACAATCTCGGCTCACTGCAAACTCCACCTCCCAGGTTCAAGCAGTTCTCCTGCCTCAGGCAGGTGGCCACCACCATGCCTGGCTAATTTTTTTGTATTTTTAGTAGAGATGGGTCGAACTCCTGATCTCAAGCCATCCACCTGCCTCGGCCTCCCAAAATGATGGGATTATAGGCATGAGCCACCGCACCCGGCCTGAGGCACTGTGCCCAGCTCCGACTAACTTTTGTATTTTTAGTAGAGACAGGGTTTCACCATGTTGGCCAGGCTGGTCTTGAACTCTTGACCTCAAGTGATCTGCCTGCCTTGGCCTCCCACAGTGCTGGGATTACAGGCATGAGCCACTTCGCACAGCCAAATGTTTTATTTTTAAATTGAGATATCATACCTTTGTATGATGTGAAAATCAACCAGATTTCACTTTTATTAGATGCCAGATGCCTA
This sequence comes from Pan paniscus, assembly GCF_029289425.2. Taxonomy (NCBI): domain Eukaryota; kingdom Metazoa; phylum Chordata; class Mammalia; order Primates; family Hominidae; genus Pan; species Pan paniscus. The sequence goes on from NC_073268.2 coordinate 83,949,383, forward strand.
ATAGGCTAGTTTCTGATAAGTTTCTCCTTTTTTTCCTGCAGAGTGGAGAAAGAAAAGGCACAAGCAGTTGAGCAACAGGCTAAGGTTAGTGAACAGAAGAAGGCAGAGGACATCAAGGCCCAAATGGAGGCTCTTTCAAAACAAAAGCACTTGACTTCCCATCAGCAGGGGGAGTTGGTGCTGGTCCCACTTGACAACATACATACATTTTTTAGCCAAATTCATGCACACCCATGCACAGTAATGATACATTCTTGTGGGTTTTGGTGTTTATTTTTTTGAGACAGTGTCTTACTATCACCCAGGCTGGAGTAGATCACAGCTCACCGAGCCTCGACCTCCCTGGTTCAAGCGGTCCTCAGCCTCCCTAGTAGTTGAGACTACAGGCACACACCACCATGCCCAGCTAATATTTGTATTTTTTGTAGTGATAGGGCTTCGCCGTGTTCCCCAGGCTGGTCTTAAACTCCTGGACTCAAGCGATCCACCTGCCTCAGCCTCCCAAAGTTCTGGGATTTTAGGTGTGAGCCATTGCACCCATCCAGGTTTTTTTTTTTTTTTTTTTTTTTAAAGTGTATCTCACGTCTATCTTATTGTCATTATTTGAAAACAGCTCTGTGGGTACACCAAGCTGTGGTTTTGTAAAAAGTATACATATTTGGAGGACATCTGAAATAAGATTTCTATTATTTATTATCTTTAGAGTTGCATAAGTAATTTCTGAAAATAATTTTTTCTTGTGAATTGCCAATCTGGAAAATTTCTGTAGTCTATGAAAAAGCAAAGTATGCTAAAACTCCATAAGAGTTTGTTGTAATTGATTATTATAAAGCTACTGATGGGTTCTTAGTGTTTTCATACTATAAATAATGTGCCATGGCCAGGCACAGTGGCTCATGCCTGTAGTCCCAGCATTTTGGAAGTCCAAGGCAGGAGGATCCCTTGAGTCCAGGGGTTCGAGACCAGCCTGGGCAACATAGGGAGACCCTGTCTCTAATAAAAGAAAAAAGCAAAATTTTAAAAATAAAAATACAATGTGCCATATGTGCCTAAACATTGAGGACCTGAATAAAAGATGATTACCACTTATTCCTATTGAGAAAATACTATAAGAGTTTTTACCAACTTCAGTATATAAACATTGAGGATACAAGTGAATAGATATATCTATATACAGTATTATTAACATAGTTATACATAACTATTTAAAAATCGCATAGAAACCAAATTATTTGTTTCAAACTAGTTTTCCCTTTCATTTTATAAAACATTTTTTCAAATTCTTGTGTATCTTTCAGTTTACTATAGGTCCTTATCTTCACTTACATCAAAGTTTGAGATGATAGCACTTTTGGATTCTATGTATGATGCTGTCTGTCACAGGAAACCAATCACTAAACCCAAATATCTATAACAACTGGCTAGTTGTATTGTTTTTTATTTTATTGGGTGTGTTTTCTCATCTCTGCAATGTAACCTAACATATTACTTTTTTTTTTGAGACAAGGTCTCACTCTGTTGCCCAGGCTGCTGGAGTGCAGTGGCACGATCATGGCTCACCACATTCTCAATCTCCTGGGCTCAAGCAATCTACCCACCTCAGCTTCCCAAGTAACTGGGACTACAGGCATGCACCACCGTGTCTGGCTGATTTTTGTGTTTTTTGTAGAGATAGGACTTTTGCCATATTGCCCAGGCTAGTCTTGAACTCCTGAGCTCAAGCGATCTGCCTACCAGGGCCTCCCAAAGCGCTGAGATAGCGAGCACCACTGCATTTGGCCCTAATATACTACTTTTTTTTTTTTTTTTTTGAAATGGAGTCTCACTCTGTCACCCAGGCTGGAGTGCAGTGGCGCGATCTCGGCTCACTGCAAGCTCCGCCTCCTGGGTTCACGCCATTCTCCTGCCTCAGCCTCCCGAGTAACTGTGACTATAGGCGCCCGCCACCACGCCTGGCTAATTTTTTGTATTTTTAGTAGAGATGGGGTTTCACTGTGTTAGCCAGGATGGTCTCGATTTCCTGACCTCGTGATCCGCCTGCCTTGGCCTCCCAAAGTGCTGGGATTACAGGCGTGAGCCACCGCACCCAGCCAGTATATTACTTTAAAAAATTGATTTAAGATGCTTATTTATGAATATAGCTAACACTTCAACTTTGAAGGCATATCCTCCTATAAATAAGTACTAATATATCTGTTCTATTTGTTTGCCTCCTTTTTTTTTTAGAGATAGGGGCTTGCTCTGTTGCTGAGGCTGGAGTGTAGTGGTGAGATCATAGCTCATTGCAACTTTGAATTCCCAGGCTTAAGGTGATCCTCCAGCCTCAGCCTCCTGAGTAGCTGGAGCTACAGAAACACTACCACACCCACCTTTGCCTCCCTCTTTTTTTTTTCTTTCTTTTTTTAACTGATTTAATCAGATGATGTCTCTAAGAGTTGAAAACTAAGCCCTTTTTCTTCTGAGGAATGAGAAATTGTGTAAAGTACTTTATATTATATTCAGGTATATAGGATAGGTACAAAAGTAGTCCTAAAAAAATTGGACGTGATGTCATAGGTGAGCAGGAGGCTCACCTATGTCAAAGGCAGGAGATAGTGGTGCAGGATTGGAATTTGATTTTAGCAGACATCCCAACATCACCCTTAACTAGCTCTGTGGCCTTGGGCCAGTTACACAACCTCTCTAGTCTCCGTTTCCTCATCTTATAAGATAATGAAGGTAAAGCATCTGCCACCAGGTTTGAAATAAATTTCACCTGTTGTTTTACATGTGTGTGGTTATATTGTTACTCATCACACCACTGTTGATAAGCTGTTAGAAAAGTTTAGCAATCTATAATAAAAGATATACAGAATATCTTTAATAACTGTAGTTTTAAAGATCGTATTATACTACTCTGTATAGTATAAAGTATTTTTCTGTAAAAATATTTGAATGTATAATAGAAAAACTATTTTATAATTTTCAGCTTGCTTGATTGCAGGTTTGCCAACTTTAATAATAGTGTCATTAACTATTGACATGTTTTTATAGTTGGATAAATTAATATTACAGTGAAACAGAAACCTTTCACAGCTCCATTTGTTCTCAGCTCTGAATCTCACTGCTGAGCAGCATGGTGTTTCTGTCTCCAATAAGCTTACCCACATCTCTGTTGTTTTCAGTCTGAAACCTTGGATGTTTGTACAAGCCAGAAAAACTTGTTATAAAAATTTCTGCTATGAACAGCTTAGTACTTTTAATGTAATATATGTGGTATAGAGACATGAAAATACTGCCTTCATAGATAGGTTCCTTGGAGGAATTAAAAATATATATATGGCCTTCATCAAGAAATTAAATTCAGGTAATTTTTTTTTTTTTAGAGATGGAGTCACTCTGTCACCCAGGCTGGAGTGCAGTGGCATGATCTCAGCTTACTGCAACCTCTGCCGCCCGGGTTCAAGCAATTCTTCTGCCTCAGCCTCCCGAGTAGTTAGAATTACAGGCATGAGCCAGAATGCTCAGCTCATTTTTGTATTTTTAGTAGAGGTGGGGTTTCACCATATTGGCCAGGCTGGTCTCGAACTCCTGACCTCAAGTGATCCACCCACCTCAGCCTCCCAGAGTGCTAGGATTACAGGTGTGAGCCACCGCAGCCAGCCATAAATATGGGTAAATTTATATGGACATATATTCTTTTTGGAAGTAAAATACTTCAGAAATGTAGTGGAATTTCTTAAGGTGAGAGAAATTGTGGACAGACTTCTTGTAGAATGGTATTGTTTTTATTTAGAACTATTTTGATTCATGTTTCCTCTCCTTCACTTTTTTAGAAACGACTGGAGCAGCAGAAGCCGACAGTGATTGCAACTTCCACTACTTCCCCAACAAGCAGTACAACCAGTACCATCTCTCCAGCACAGAAGGTTATGGTGGCCCCCATAAGTGGCTCAGTTACAACTGGAACCAAAATGGTACTAACTACTAAAGTTGGATCTCCAGCTACAGTAACATTCCAACAAAACAAGAACTTTCATCAAACCTTTGCTACGTGGGTTAAGCAAGGCCAGTCAAATTCAGGTATGGAACTGTCATTAAGTAAAAGATTACTTTGGTTCAGGAAAAAGAATTTTCAACCCTTTAGCTACTGAAATGAAACATTTTTTTAGAAGATTGTTTTTCTTTTGCAGCCAGTTGAGCAAACAAGCTGTAACGGTTGGTTTGTTACAAATAATGTTCATAATATTACATTAGCAAACTCCTCTCTTACATTATTTCACTTTCAACATTTACATAGTTCACTTTGAGTGGAGAGGAATGTTTTTATTAAAAATACAAAATGAGCCACATTTCATGCATTGGTGCCCTTTCCTAGAAGTCACTACGTTGCTGGTTATTTTAAATCTAAAGCTTATTAAATGTCTTATACCCCATTAGCCACCAGCACAGCTGCCACATCTGCTACAACCATTGCCAGCACAGGTCAGACGTTCCAAATTACAGGCAATCCAGTCACTATGGCAGGAAAAGTAATTACCAAACTGCCACTTCCTGCAAACAGCAAGATTGTCGCTGTAAATGTGCCAGCAACACAAGGAGGTAAGGGAAATGTGAAGTTTTAATTCACATTTGCCAGATCATACTGTTGCCATTATTTTTCATCTCCTTTTCACTGATTTCAGTCCTCGGATCTCACATTCTATGTAGCCCACTATAAAACCCTGCCACAGTAGTTTCTCCTCAGCAACCGAGCACCACGTAATGCTTTCCAATAAAGTGATAGTTTTTAATTATGGCTTCATCTTTTTTTAAGGCGTTGTTCAAGTACAGCAGAAAGTCCTGGGTATCATTCCATCAAGTACAGGTACCAGTCAGCAAACCTTTACTTCATTCCAGCCCAGGACAGCAACAGTCACAATTAGGCCCAATACCTCAGGCTCTGGAGGAACCACAAGCAATTCACAAGTAAGAATTCTTACAGACTTATTTGGTTTGATGTGTTGAGCACATCACATTATTTTTAGAATGACTTCTTCCAAGATTAATCCAACTCAGTTTCCTTTGCCTATTACTGAATCTGTGACAGAGTACTGATTTGGAAAAAAATCTGTTATATTTCTGATAAGTGAAAATGATACATGAAGTATTAATGTCTAACATTTAGTTAATGACACATTAGTATGGTTTATGAAGAATAATAATTGCTTTCTAGGATTTTATAAAGAAAATTTCTTTATGTAAAACAGTGGACAGCACTAGACCACCCAAGGAAGTGTGCTGTGCAGGCTCGCTAAGAAATCGAATTTAAAATGCTGGGCCAGGCGCGGCGGCTCACGCCTGTAATCCGAACACTTTGGGAGGCCAAGGCGGGTGGATCACTTGAGCTCAGGAGTACAGGGCCAGCCTGGGCAACATGGCAAAACCCTGTCTCTACAAAAAATACAGAAATTAGCCAGGCGTGGTGGTGCTTACCTGTAGTCCCAGCACCTCAGGAGGCTGAGGTGGGAGGATGGCTTGAGCCTGGGAGGGGAAGGTTGCAGTGAGCTGAGATTGTGCCACCGCACTCTAGCCTGGGCAATAGAGCCAGACCTTGTCTCAAAAAAAAAAAAAAAAATTAAAAGGTAATCTACAGTACTGTTAACTAATTTGTTATCAGCTGATATATGCACATATTAGATACATCATTTCTTTTTTTGAGACAGAATTTCAATCTTGTTCCCCAGGCTGGAATGCAATGGCATGATCTCTGCTCACTGCAAACTCCGCCGCCTGGGTTCAAGCGATTCTCCTGCCTCAGCTTCTCAAGTAGCTGGGATTACAGGCACCTACCACCATGCCTGGCTAATTTTTGTATTTGTAGTAGAGATGGGGTTTTACCATGTTGGTCAGGCTGGTCTCAAACTCCTGACCTCAGGTGATCCACCTGCCTCGGCCTCCCAAAGTGCTGGGATTACAGGCCTGAGCCACCGCACCTGGCCCAGATATGTAATTTCTTTGTTACTAGTATGGAAAAGGCTTAAAGTTTTGTAGACTAGCATTGTGGAAAAAGGTTTAAAGTTTTAAATTTTTGAAAATGTTCTGAACCTAACTATAAAACTGAAAATAAAATACTTTCTAGTTTCCCTTTTAAAACTACGAAAGGACCAGGGGCAGTAGCTCAAGCCTGTAATGCCAGCACTTTGGGAGGCTGAGGCGAGAGGATCACTTGAGGCCAGGAGTTCGAGAACAACCTAAACAAAATGGCAAAACCCCATCTCTACTAAAAATACAAAAAATTAGCTGGGCATGGTGGCATGTGCCTGTAGTCCCAGCTATTCCCAGCTGCTTGGGGGAGGGTAAGGGATGAGAATTGCTTGAACCCACAAGGCAGAGGCCACAGTGAGCTGAGATGGTGCCACTGCACTGCAGTCTAAGTGACAGAGTGAGACTCTGTCTCAAAAAAAAAAAAAAGTTCAAAGATTAGCTGGGCCGGATGCGGTGGCTCACACCTGTAATCCCAGCACTTTGGGAAGCCAAGGGGGGCGGATCACAAGGTCAAGAGATCGAAACCATCCTGGTCAATATGGTGAAACCCTGTCTCTGCTAAAAATACAAAAACTAGCTGGGTGTGGTGGCACACGCCTGTAATCCCAGCTACTTGGGAGGCTGAGGCAGGAGAATTGCTTGAACCCGGGAGGCGGAGGTTGTAGTGAGCCAAGATTGTGCCACTGTACTCCAGCCTGGGTGAAAGAGCGAGATTCTGTCTCTAAATAAATAAATAAGCAAGACTGTCTCTAAATAAGTAAATAAATGAATGAATGAATGAATGATTAGCCGGACATGGTGCCATTCACCCATAGTCCTAGCTTCTTGGGAGGCTGAGGCAGGAGGATTGCTTAAGCCCAAGAGTGAGCCAGGCTACGATGAGCTGTGATTGCATCACTGCATTCCATCTTGGGCAACAGAGTGAGACCCTGTCTTTAAAATAAATAAATAAATAAATAATTTTTAAAAAACTATGAAAGAACATTTGGTTTCTGATCTTCCTGTTATATTCTGTGGGTTACAGGTATGGTCTGGAGCTTACAGAAAGTGGGACTCCACATTTTCCTGTGAGCACTAGTTACAGAGCAGAGCCTCGCTGGCACATGCTCCTTCCTTTTATTCCATAGGCTATTTTGGTATCAGTGGCAGGGAATTTTATATGATAGCATTTGAATTAAGTTTTCTTTCCTCAAAATTCCGTCTTTATTCTGATGTTTAATACAATTTAAAATGTAATGTTCAAGAGCCCCTGTCATTCCTGTAAACATTTTTATTAATATAGAATGTTTAAAGATCTTGTGTTCTAAGTCCATTATACTTTAATCTTTTTAAAGCATTTTAATTCATTGTTGTTCTTTGTGTCATTTATAGGTAATTACAGGGCCTCAGATTCGCCCTGGTATGACCGTGATTAGAACACCACTCCAACAGTCAACACTAGGAAAGGCAATTATTCGAACACCTGTGATGGTACAGCCAGGTATTTATCCATCCAGCATTATCATTTTACATCTCAACAGCCAGTCTAGGAAATATGTAATTCTCTGCATTTGGCACTACATACGAGAAATACAATTTGAATTAATACTTCAAAGCATACTAAATTTCTAATCCATTGTGAGCTGTATTCATTGATATTATTTCGTTTTGACATTGACAGTAAAATAGGTTGAAGTATGTTTATTAAAAATGTAACAGAAATCACTAATAAATAAAATATATAATTGAAGTAAAGAAAACAGTCTGTATAGCAAAAGACAGAAAATCAAGGAGATAGCAAAGAAACATATAAAACAAAATTACAAATGCAGTGCCAGATGTTCATTTATTACTTTTAATGAGAATACATTAAAACTACCATTTTAAAAGTTGAAGACTGGCCAGGCTAGGTGCTTCTCCCCTGTAATCCCAACACTTTGGAAGGCCAAGACAGGAGTATCACTTGAGCCCAGGAGTTCAAGACCAGCCTGGCCAACATGGCAAAATGCCATCTCTACTAAAAATATTAAAAAATTAGCTGGGCATGGTGCCTCATGCACCTGTAATCCCAGCTACTGGGGAGGCCGAGGTGGAAGAATCGCTTGAAACCAGGAGGCAGAGGTAGCAGTGAGCTAAGATCATGCCACTGCACTCCAGCTTGGGCAACAGAGTGAGACCCTGTCTCAAAAAAGAAAAAAAAGTTGAAGATGTTAAAGATTTTTTTTTAAACCCTATACATTTATGAGAAATTTAGCTAAAATCAAATTACTACAAAAGCTACAAAAGATAAAAAAACTAAAGATGGACACAGGCACACAAAATAAAGGCCATAAAAAGAAAGAAAAGACGAGGATGGCCCTACTGATACTGGGCAGAATAAAATTCAATGTTTAATAAAAAGGAAAAATTTATGAAAAAGAGTCATTTTTTTATTGGCTTAAAGGTAAAGATCAGCCAGGCGCAGTTGCTGATGCCTGTAATCCCAGCACTTTGGGAGGCCAAGGCAGGCCAGATCACCCGAGGTCAGGAGTTTGAGACAATCCTGGCCAACATGGGGAAACCCTGTCTCTACTAAAAATACAAAAATTAGCAGGGCGTGGAGGTGGGCGCCTGTAATCCCAGCTACTCTACTCGGGAGGCTGAGGCAGGAGAGTCGCTTGAACCCAGGAGGCAGAGGTTGCAGTGAGCCGAGATTGTGCCACTGTACTCCAGCCTGGGCAAAAAGAGTGAGACTCCGTCTGAAGGAAAAAAAAAAAAAGGTAAAGATCATGGCCAGGCACAGTAGCTAAAGCCTGTAATCCCAAAACTTTGGGAGGCTGAGGCAAGAGGATCACTTGAAGCTAGGAGTTGGAGACCAGTCTGGGCAACATAGGGAGACCCCATCTCTACAAAAAATAAAAATTTAGCCAGGCGTCCTGGAGCACGCCTGTAGTCCCAGCTACTTGGTAGGCTGAGATGGGAGGATTGCTTGAGCCCAGACATTGGAGGCTGCAGTGAAGTATGCTCATGCTACTGCACTCCAGCCTGGGAGACAGAGCACGACCTGTTTAAAAAAAAAAAAAGAAAAGAAAAAAGAAAAAAAGATTGCAGTTAAGGTATAATCTTGAATCTTTATGAATTAAGTAACATGTCAAAGTGTAAAAAGCAAAACTATTTGAAATCAAGGAGAAATTAATAGGAGCATAGTAAGCCACAATTAAACTATGTATCAACTTTTGTACCTTCCGAAATACACATTCATTTAAAATACTTGTAGGCTTAACCCAGGCGCAGTGGCTCATGCCTGTAATCCCAGCACTCCAGGAGGCCGAGATGGGCAGATCACCTGAAGTCAGGAGTTTGAGACCCGCCTGGCCAACATGGTGAAACCCCATCTCTACTAAAAATATAAAAATTAGCCAGGCATGGTGGTGGGCACCTTGGGAGGCTGAGGCAAGAGAATTGCTCGAACTCAGGAGGCGGAGGTTGCAGTGAGCTGAGACCCTGCCAGTGTACTCCAACGTGGGCAACAAGAGTGAAACTCCATCTCAAAAAAAAGAAAAAAGAAAAATAATAATTCATAGGCTTTTTGGTGGAAAAGTAGTTCTTGAGTCATAGATAAAACCTTGATAAATTCCAAACAATAAAATGTGTATAGGCCACATTCTTTATAGTAAAGCTAGAAATTAATATTAAAATACTATATTATGCTGTAACAAGATGTGTTAAGAAATAAAAGACATGACCAGGCGCTGTGGCTCACACCTATAATCCTAGCACTTTGGGAGGCCAAGATGGACAGATCACCTGAGGTCAGGAGTTCGAGACCAGCCTGGCCAACATGGTGAAACCCCTTCTCTACTAAAAATACAAAAATCAGCTGGGTGTGATGGTGAGCACTTGTAATCCCAGCTACTTGGGAGGCTGAGGCAGGAGAATCACTGCAACCTTGGGAGGTGGGGGTTGCAGTGAGCCGAGATTGCACCACTGCACTGCAGCCTGGGCAACAAGAGTGAAACTCTGTCTCAAAAAAAAAAAAAAGATATTAGATATTATACTAATAATCTTAACTTGCTTAGAAGTATGTGAGTACAGCTGGGTGTGGTGGCTCACGCCTGTAATCCCAGCACATTGGGAGGCCGGTGGGTGGATCACGAGGTCAAGAGATCAAAACCATCCTAACCAACATGGTGAAACCCCGCCTGTACTAAAAATATAAAAATTAGCTGGGTGTGGTGGTGCACGCCTGTAGTCCCAGCCACTTGGGAGGCTGAGGCAGGAGAATCGCTTGAACCCAGGAGGCAGAGGTCGTGGTGAGCCGAGATGGCGCCATCGCACTCCAGCCTGAACAACAAGAGCGAAACTCTGTCTCAAAAAAAAAAGCATGTAAGTACATTCTAAGTAACTTTTAAGTTAAAGATACATCAAATATGTAATTACAAAACAATTCTCAAATAGCAGCCTTAAGCCTTGAAGCCGCAGTTAAACTTAGAGGTGATTCAGTTTATTCAGTACATATTTGAACACCTACTATAGGCAGTTGAAGTAAATCAGTGAATAAAACAAACCAAAAATACCTCTATTCTTAATCAAAAGTTAGAAACATATATAAAACAAGTTTCGAAAGAAAACAAGACCTGATGCGGTGGCTCACACCTGTAATCCCAGCACTTTGGGAGACTAAGGCAGTCAGATCACTTGAACCTATTAGTTCTAGACATCCTGGGCAATGTAGTGAGACCCCCATCTCTACAAAAAATTTCTAAAAAATTAGCCAGGCGTGGTGGCACATGCCTGTGGTTTCAGCCACTTGGGAGGCTGAGGCAGGAGGATCACATGGGCCCAAGAGGTCAAGGCTGCAGTGAGCCACAATCTTGCCACTGCACCTCCAGCCTGGGTGACAGAGTGAAACCCTGTCTCAAAAAAAGAAAAAAGGAAAGAAAATGAGGGAGGAAATGAAAGCACAAGTAATAATAATTACAAAACAGAAAAGACCAAAAAAATTAGACCATTATTTTGCAAGTCTAATCTAGGGAAAAGGGAGGAATATGCTTGTTCACAGAATTAGGAATGAAAAAGTACAATAAAAATAAAGTGAGCTTTTTTAACTCAAAAGGAATTGTATATCACCTGAGGTCAGGAGTTCAAGACCAGCCTGCCCAACGTGGTGAAACCCTGTCTCTACTAAAAATGCAAAAATTAACTGGGAATGTTGACAGGTGCCTATAATCCCAGCTACTTGAGGTCAAGGCAGGGAGAATTGCTTGAACCCTAGAGGCAGAGGTTGCAGTGAGCCAAGATTGTGCCACTGCACTCCAGACTGGGCGACAGAGTGAAACTCTCAAAACTGAAAAAAAGAATTTTGTATAGGTATCCTTGTAGTAAGACTTTCAGAAGTCTTACTATCCATACTTAGGACGTAAATCTATTTGAATAGCAAGACATAATTAAATATTGTGCTTATAAATTGAATGTCTCAATGACATATCAACAGAAGAAATTTGAAAAGTTGCCATAATTTTACCTATAGCAAGGAATTACAGACTTCATGGTTTTACAGGTAAAGTTCTTGGAAATGGGTAGGAAATAATTTTCTTACTATAAAAGATGGTTCCAGGGCATAAGGGGAAAGATAGATAAAATCTTTCCCATTTTACTAATTTAGCACCAATTCTAATATGAAATATAGCAGGGTTTTTTTTGTTGTTGTTTTGTTTTAAGGCAATCGTCTTGCCTAAGTAGCATTTACCTGAGAAAAGAAAGGAAGATGGATTATTTCAGTTAATGCTGCAGGAACAATTGATAAGATTTAATATCTATTATGTGAGACAGGTAGCTACTAGGAAAGAGAACTAATATAAAGGAGAAAGTGCAATTTATAGGTGATGAATGTTTTCTATATACTTAGAAAACTGACAGTTGTGGTAAATTGCCAGAGAAACTGTAAATGCTGGTATTACTATGGATACACAGAGCTTTTGTTGCATAATGCCCTATGTAGCTGTAAGTATGTGTTTGTCTGACATGCATAAGTGAATGTGTAGTTTCCAAACCACTCTCTTCTCCAGGGTTTTGCCACTTTTCTTCCCTGGAGTCTTGAATCCCCTGTGAGGATAGGGTTTGTATGATGAACTACCCAACCCTGCCGCCTGGCTGTGCAGTGCTCATTTAATGTACTTAAATGAAAGTCTGCCTTAAATGAATTAATTCTTAGTAGTAATACTCTAAAATAGCAACTGTCATATATTCATCATTTACTCTATGCCAGGGTGTATGTGTTTTGTACATAAGCATTCATTTAATCTTCATATAAAGCAGGTACTAATACTATCCCCATTTTACCGATGAGAAAATTGAAATTCAGAATGTTGAGTAATTTCCCAAGCTATTAATCTGGGATTCAAACCAGATTTATCTGATTTCCAAGTCCAGATATTCATTTATTCATTCAACAATTATTCAATACTACCTATGTGCCAGATGCTGTTCCAGGCCCAAATGGCCATGGTTATAAACTAATCAGACAAAATAATGCCCTCATGAAACTTACAGTCTAGTGGAAAAGGTAGATGATAATGAGGTAAATTAATTATACATATATTTAAATATACTGTATAATAATGTGTGAATTTTACACATATATCATGTTAAATAATGAAAAGTACTGGCCGGGCACGATAGCTCACACCTAATATACCAGCACTTTGGGAGGCTGAGGTGGGTGGATCGCCTGAGGTCAGGAGTTCAAGATCAGCCTGGCCAACATGGTGAAACCCCATCTCTACTAAAAATACAAAAAATTAGCTGGGCATCATGGTCGGTGCCTGTAATCCCAGCTACTCGGGAGGCTGAGGCAGGAGAATCAGACTTTGTCCAAAAAAAAAAAAAAGAAAGAAAGAAAAGTACTTAGAAAAACTGAGGGGAGGAACGATAATGTTTAGAGTTGGGATTTGGGAATGATTTGCAGGGAGGGTTGAAATTTTAGGAAGGATGGCCTGAGAGGGACTCACTAACAAGATGAAATTTGGATAAAGACCGGAAGGAAATGAGAGAGCTGTGGAGCTGTGCAGATATCTGAGGAAAGAGTCTTTTATGAAAAAGAAACAGCAAATGCAAGGGCCCTGAGGCAGGAGTGGACCTGGTTACATTGAAGGGATGGGTACCCAGTGGGTCTCAGGGGGACCCAAGGAGGACAAGAAGTGGGAGTCAAAGGAGTTATGGTCAGAGAGGTGGAGGGTGGGTGGGTATGGGTTGTGTCTTCAGGTGTGCACAGATCACACTGGAACTTATCCCTCTTCCTACGCCACACTAGCTTTTCCTAAGATGAGATCCGGCCGGGTACAGTGGCTCACGCCTGTAATCCCAGCCCTTAGGGAGGCCAAGGCGGGCGGATCACCTGTGGTCAGGAGTTCAAGACCAGCCTGGCCAACGTGGCAAAACCCCATCTCTATTAAAATACAAAAAATAGCCGGGCATGGTGGCACAGCCTGTAATCCCAGCTATTTGGGAGGCTGAGGCAGGAGAATCGCTTGAACCCAGGAGGCAGAAGTTGCAGTGAGCTGAGACCGCCCCTCAGCCTGGGCAACAGAGCGAGACTTCACAGACCCTCGGAGTACAGTCAGAAATTATTACATTTTTGAATTTCCATTTTGATCTAAAAATAAATTGTTATATACCTATTGGAGATCATCTGGGTGGCTTATAAAAATGAATCAGTACCAATCCTTTTATCTGTCTCTGCTTATGATGGCAATGTATCTGTACCAGGTGATCTCTGGAAGTGATAACTTTTCATGTATTGTTTCTCAAACTGCAATGCAAGGACATAGCGCTGGGATATAGGAGTTCTCAAATTAAAGACCTTGGCCACACTATGTTATGCTGTCTTTCAGTTCATCTTGAGTAAATGAATGAGAGTAACCAAGAAAAATTTAGAAGAAAGAGTAATAATGGAAAACTTGTACTACCAGTTGTTAAAGCATATTATAAAGTCACCAAAATTAGCATGATACCAAAGGAAGCAACACAAATAGTTACAGAGGCATTAAATGTGGGAATTGGCTGCATGACAGTGGTGTCATTTTGCATCAGTAAATGATACTAGAATAATTGGCTTATAGTTTGGGGGGAAAATAGACTTCCGTGTTACAACATATACCAGGACCAAGAACATTCTTGGGAGGATATATCTAATGAGAGAATACAAGAGAACTTTACAAGCAATAATTAAAGCCAAAATTTTTAAAAAGACTAGTCTGTTTGGCCGCATTTTTTAAAATTGCAAGTTTAGAAATAAAAACATAGATGGCAAAGTGAAAAAAATAGTCTTTAAAAATATGTATTAAATAAGTAGGAAAAGAAATGGGCAGTGTGGAGAGAGAATTCACAAATGAAGGACAATGACTTAAAACAGTTTTTAATGCCAACCTGTGGTAATTGAGGAAATTTAGCACTGTGATACATGATACTATTTGCAGTTGCCTGAATATTTTACTTTACTGGTGATATCAAGGGTTGGCAGGGTTCAGTGAAATAGGCACACAGAGGTGGCAGTAGTGTGAATTGGAATAACCTTTCAAAACTTCAATTTAGTACTATATTCCTACTATGCACCCAGTATTATTTTTTGGAGGGTTACTTTAAAGAAATAATCAGAAGCACCCAAAAATGGATAAGCAGGAATTTTACCATGGCGTTAGTTTAACAACAACAACAAAAAGGTGTGGGGGAAGTATTCTGAATGTCCAAATAAGTTTCATTTTACATATGTGCAGTAATATGAAGTATCATTCAGCCATTAAGAGAAACACAAAGAAATATATCTGTATCCACAGATGGAAAAAAGGCAGCGAGTAAATATTAAAAGCTTGAGAAATTTGATGTTATTCAGTAGTTAGTAATGAGTCTGTAAATGTCAAATTAGCTACCAAAAAATTATTCTTAGCAACTGTTCTACATGGGGGAAAATTCCACTTGCCTATTCTAGTTTCAGCAAGTTAAACTAAAAAGAGGTTTATGGAAAACTGTAGAGCCATTCCAGTTCAACTTCATTCATTCAATAGACATTTATTGAACAATGACTATGAAAGCATTATTTGGGCCAGGTGAGGTTGCTCATGCCTGTAATCCCAGCACTTTGGGAGGCCAAGGCGGGTGGATCACGAGGTCAGGAGATCAAGACCATCCTGACTAACATGGTGAAACCCCGTCTCTATTAAATACAAAAAATTAGTCGGGTGTGGTGGGACATGCCTGTAGTCCCAGCTACTCGGGAGGCTCAGGCAGGAGAATCGCTTGAACCCAGGAGGCAGAGGTTGCAGTGAGCCAAGATCATGCCACCACACTCCAGCCTGGGCGACAGAGCGAGACTCCGTCTCAAAAAAAAGAAAAGAAAGCATTATTTGAGCACTCTGCCCTAGTATTGAGGATATAGTGGTCCTTGCCTTCATGGCTCTCCCAAGCTGTCTGTCAAATAGCTGTAAGAGAAGCTTATTATAAATGCAATTGGCCTAGAATATTCCAGATTCTTTATATTTTGTTTAAAATTCATATGAATTAATTTTTTATTAAATTAGCATCTTATTTTTAATATTATATTCCTAAGAAAAGGCAGCCTTATAAATGGCATATTTTACACATTCTTTTTTGTCTTCCCTATTATCATTTTGGTTTTAGATTTATAGGAAGAATTTTAATTGGTTTTTTCCATTATCCTACAGACAGCAGAGACTGGATAACGGTTGGCAGTGAAAACAGACTCACTGCCAACCAGGCAGGACCTTTGGATGTGGGTATATGTCTGAATGTATCCTTAGGCTCTGAATATCCCAGTGTTTTTTTGAAGATGGAAAAGAATACGTTCATGTGAGGTGTTGAATTATTTCAATTCAAAATAATGCCAAGGGTGTATAAGCATTCATAATGTTTTGCTGTTTGTGTAGGTGCTCCTCAGCAAGTGATGACTCAAATCATCAGGGGGCAGCCTGTCTCCACTGCAGTCTCCGCCCCTAACACGGTTTCCTCAACACCTGGGCAGAAAAGCTTAACTTCAGCAACGTCCACTTCAAATATACAGTCTTCAGCCTCACAACCCCCTCGCCCCCAACAAGGACAAGTGAAGCTCACCATGGCTCAACTTACTCAGTTAACACAGGGCCATGTAAGTAACATAAGCTTTATTTTAACTTTAGAGGTGATCTTATTTATTCTTGCCGTAAGTTTAAAAACATGAACTTATTTTGATACGTTTTTAAATGTGCTGATTTGAAGAAATGGTTACTTCCTGGAGTCAAACAGAAATACCTCTTAGACAGGATATAATAAACCCCAACTACTAGAGTAATCTTTAGACAGTGAGCTATAACAGTGAGACAGATAACCCTTTTAAACACCAAAATTTTATTAGTTGGCTAATCTCCATGAGACAAATAAAATTTGAGTACATTAAGCTGCTTCCTTGCAAGACTCAATATTGTTAGCAAGTCTTCTAATATTGATTAATAAATTGAATGCAGCTCCCATCAAAATCCCAAGAGGTTTTGTTTTTAGTGAAACTTCACAAGCTGATACTGAAAGTTTATATGGAGGTACAAAGTATTAAGAATATCTGTACCTTTGAAGAACAGGATTATTTGGCCTATATATGATAACCTGATATCAAAACTTAGTATAGGCTGGGCCTGGTGGCTTGCGCCTGTAATCCCAGCACTTTGGGAGGCCAGGGCGGGTGGATTGCTTGAGGTCAGGAGTCCGAGACCAGCCTGACCAACATGGTGAAACTCCATCTCTACTAAAAGTACAAACAAATTAGCTGGGCGTGGTGGCATGCGCTTGTAATCACAGCTACTCAGGAGGCTGAGGAAGGAGAATTGCTTGAACCTGGGAGGCGGAGGTTGTATTGAGCTGAGATTGCACCACTGCACTCCAGCCTGGGTGACAAAGCAAGACTTCATCTCAAAAAAAACCAAAAAACTTAGTATATAATACTTCACTAATTAATATAGTGAGGTACAGACATAAGGAGAGGCAGATAGACCAACAGAACAGTAGAGAGTGCAGAACATGAACCCCATGTATGTGGACACTTGTTATATGACAAAGGTGACATTGCAGATCATTGAGGAAGAGATGACTTTTCAGTAAATGGTGCCAGGACAATTGAATATACATAGGAAACTGTGAAATTGGACCATTATTACCTCACTCTACATAAACTCAATTCCAGGAGGATGAAAGTCCTAACTGTGAAAGGTAAAACTATAATACCTTTAGAAGATAGAAGAATATCTTCATAGCTTTCCTAAACAGATAGAAAATGCTAACCATAAATGAAAAGATTTATAAATTCAACTACTTTAAAAATAAGAGTAAGAACCTCTGTTCATCAAACTCACTATAGAGAGAGTGAAGAAAATGAGAAAAGAACCAACCAAGGACTATTATATATCCAGAATATATAAAGAATTACTACAAATCAAGAAAGAAAAAAATCCAGATAGATCAATAGGAAAAAAGACAAACAGGCAAGGTGCGGTGGCTCACACCTGTAATCCCAGCACTTTGGGAGGCCAAGGTTTTGGGAGGCCAAGCCAGGTGGATCACTTGAGGTCAGGAGTTTCAGACCAGCCTGGCCAACATGGGGAAACCCCGTTTCTACTAAAAATACAAAAATTAGTCGGGCGTGGTGGTGTACGCCTGTAATCCCAGCTGCTTGGGAGGCTGAGGCAGGAGAATTGCTTGAACCCAAGAAGCAGAGGTTGCAGCGAGCCAAGATATACCACTGCACTCCAACCTAGGCAAAAGACTCCGTCTCAAAAAAAAGAAAAACGAAAAAAAAGGACAAACCAACATTATGAGGAAAGAAGAAATCTAAATGTCCCAAATTCCAAAAAACTGCTGAACTTTATTAATAATGAGAGAAGTACATAGTAAAACCATATGCTTAAGAGATTGGTACAAATTTAAATGTCCAGCAAAACCAAGAGTTAGCAAAGACATAGAGCAGAAAGAATTCTCATGCACAGCTGGTGGGCCTATCAGTTGGTTCAGCCATTTTGGAAACCTCCTGGACATTGTCTGGTAAAGTCAAAGCTGTGTATGCCTAAGGTCCCAGTATACCTTCTAGGTATATCCCTAGAGAAGTTGTCGGCCATGTGAGCACCAGAATACATGGCATAAATATTCATAGCAGCATTGTTCATAAGAATCAAAAACTAAGAACAACTCAGGTGTCTGTCAAAATCAGTTAGCTAAGTAAATTGTAGTATATTCCTACAGCAATGAAAATGAATAGACTTCAGCCACACAGAACTATGCAGATGATTCTCACAAATATATAATGGTAAGCTAAAGAAGCAAGTAGCTGCCAAAAAAAAATACATGTTATAATTTCATTTGTATAAGATTCAGAAATAGGCAAAACTAAGCTATTTTGTGTAGGGATACAGGGCTGCTGCATTGCCTGCCTGGAGGGGGCACTATTCCCATTGTATTCTTCGTGAATATTGCTCCTGAGTTTGTGAACCTCAGTGGCCCTATATATACCTAAGATACATACCGAAGTAGTTATGAAATACAGTGTTATCATCAAAGTGAGGATAGTGCTTACCTCTAGGGGAGAGGGAGGGGATTGAAATCTGGGTGAGTCATATGGGGGCTTCTAGGACACTGGCAATGGTGACCACAGTCGTGGTTTTATAGATGTTTACTTTATAATTTTTAAATTATACTTGGTGTTTTGTGCATTTTGTGCATAAAAATGTATTTTAGAAAAGCAAGAGTAAATAAGTTTTGAGGGATTCACATGTATATGGAGCTTACTTAGTACATGGACTTTGCGCCATCAGTTTTGGTCATTGGGAGTTTAGGGGATGGTTTTTACTTTTGCTTTCCAGTTCTCCAGCATGTTCCTGGTATTCAGGGTTTCTAGTTTAATTACAGTTCTGGACAGAAGAGACAGCGCCTAGAGAATTTTAAATTTCTGGACCCCTTTTTGGTAACTGCTCAGACCTTAGTGATCCTCCTTACTTGGTGTTTGCATTACATATCTAAAACCCTAAGTTTTTTACAGTTTAGCACACACACACCCCATAGGTCATTTGGCATGTATTGAAAGACAAAATTCAGGAGATCTAGGTTCCTTCTTTTATCTCACCTTTAAGTTGGGCAGGGTACGTGACCTTTCTAACCTGAGTTTCTTAGTTGGGAATCAGAAGAATATTTTCTCTGCCTACCCCATAAAGTCACAAGTCCATTGTGAGAATCAAATGAGGCAGTATCTATGAAGATGCTTTTGAAATTGTAAAATATGAATATAAGATTATTTAAAATCAGAATTTTGTGGGGACTTTAGTTATTCAATACCTTTATTTTATAGATTGGGAAACTTGGATCTGGAGGAACAATGTTGCTTGTGGACAGATAACTGGCTGACCATTGGGGGAGCTTGAACTGGAACTCTGGATTGTTGATGTTTTTCCTACTAAGCAACATAAATATTCTTACTTTAGCTTATCTAAATTCCTGCTGGTGACATTCAAATATGTATTTTCATTATATTAAAAGATAATTACACATAAAAATGATTTAATAAAAATGATATACATACAGATTGATGCTTTGAACACTGTTTACATGTTGTGTTTTTTCCACAGGGTGGCAATCAAGGTTTGACAGTAGTAATTCAAGGACAAGGTCAAACTACTGGACAGTTGCAGTTGATACCTCAAGGGGTGACTGTACTCCCAGGCCCAGGCCAGCAGCTAATGCAAGCTGCAATGCCAAATGGTACTGTTCAGCGATTCCTCTTTACCCCATTGGCAACAACAGCCACCACAGCCAGCACCACCACCACCACTGTTTCCACGACAGCAGCAGGTAGAGCTGTGGGTTTATCAGAAATGTCGGATGTTACTACTACACGTGGCTGGGCTAACAGAGGCCAACAGGAGAACCAGTATTTACCTTTGGAAGGATATGCCTCAAGCCAGTGAGCTCAACAGTTGACATAGTCAGCCTCACAATGTCTCGAAGCTTTTATACCCTATTCTTACAGACTCCCTGTTACCACCACCCTCTCCCTCCTATTAAAAAAGAGAGAGAGAGAAAGGGGGCAAAAATAATGGTTATCTTGGTAACTATGCCCACACTTACTCCTTGCTAAGCCTTGTAGGTGCTGATTCAGTCATGGAGGTGATCTCAGGGAGGGTGGGTAAATCCAGTTCATGACCTGAGATTGAGAGTGGGTCCAGAACCACTTTGTTGACCTTCTGCTGCAAGTCATTGTAACTAACTACCACCACATCATGGGAGAAAAGTGAGGCGTGACAGTTAGCCTGGGCCAGATGACCCAGCTGATTTCCAGAGGCTGCAACTTACTTTGGAAACCAGCCCTCTAGAGTTAGGAGAGTGTACAGGGGACAGCCAAGAAGCAGGGCCCAGGCTCCCCAGTTTCAGAGCGTCCTGCCCTAAGCATGTCCAAATGGAGCATTTCAAAGGCATAGACCTTCTGTACCAAAATACAAAATTCTCAACTTTATTTACTTTATTTATTTTTTCGAGACAGGGTCTTGCTCTGTCGCCCAGGCTGAAGTGAAGTAGCACCATTACTGCTTACTGCAGCCTTGACCTCCTGGATGCAAGCAATCCTCCCACCTCAGCCTCCCGGGTAGCTTGGACCATAGGCATGCTCCACTATGCTCAGATAATTTTTTATTTTTTTTGTTTTTGTGTAGAGACGGGGTCTCACTATGTTGCTCAAACGATCCTCCCACCTCAATGTCCCAAAGTGCACAGGCGTGAGCCACCGCGCCTGGCCAGAATTCTCAACTTCAGAAGATTTCCTTCAGATTCTTCTTTAACCACAGTTTTATGTTCCAGAGTAATAGAAATGGTTCATCCTTCCTTTTTACAGGTACAGGTGAACAAAGGCAGAGTAAACTGTCACCCCAGATGCAGGTACATCAAGACAAAACCCTGCCACCAGCTCAGTCATCAAGTGTGGGTCCAGCAGAAGCCCAGCCACAGACTGCTCAGCCTTCAGCTCAGCCCCAGCCCCAAACCCAGCCCCAGTCCCCAGCTCAGCCTGAAGTTCAGACTCAGCCTGAAGTTCAGACCCAAACAACCGTTTCATCCCATGTCCCTTCTGAAGCACAACCCACCCACGCACAGTCATCCAAGCCCCAAGTTGCAGCACAGTCTCAGCCTCAAAGTAATGTCCAAGGACAGTCTCCTGTTCGTGTCCAAAGTCCATCACAGACTCGAATACGTCCATCAACTCCATCCCAACTGTCTCCTGGACAACAATCCCAGGTTCAGACTACAACCTCACAACCGATTCCAATTCAACCACATACATCTCTTCAGATACCTTCCCAAGGCCAGCCACAGTCACAACCCCAGGTACAGTCTTCAACTCAAACTCTTTCATCAGGACAAACTTTAAATCAAGTTACTGTTTCATCCCCATCCCGTCCTCAGCTACAAATACAGCAGCCACAGCCCCAAGTCATTGCTGTGCCTCAGCTGCAACAACAAGTCCAGGTTCTCTCTCAGATCCAGTCACAGGTTGTGGCTCAGATACAGGCTCAGCAAAGTGGTGTGCCCCAGCAAATCAAACTCCAGTTACCTATCCAAATTCAGCAAAGCAGTGCTGTGCAGACTCACCAGATTCAGAATGTGGTTACAGTGCAGGCAGCCAGTGTGCAAGAGCAGTTGCAAAGGGTTCAGCAACTCAGGGATCAGCAGCAAAAGAAGAAACAGCAACAGATAGAAATTAAGCGTGAACACACCCTCCAAGCTTCTAATCAAAGTGAAATCATTCAGAAACAGGTAAAGTTATTAAGTAAAAGCAGCATGTTCAGTAGCTTGAATTATTGTGCTGTGCGGTAGAATTAGTGTTTGGTTGTGTTAGGTTTCCTAAATGAGACAAAGTCACTAATGTTTAAATTTAGAAGAAACACTGAATTGACCAAAAAAAAATACTGAATGACTACTGTGGTGTGGAACACTTCGTTAGATACATATAATATGTAGTCAGTGCTTATTAGGAATGACCTGTATTTTGGGAGGACTAAGATGGGAAGAATGGAGTTATGAGCTTTAATCTTTAATATAAAACTTGAGGGTTTAAGTTTTAAAGCCACTTCAGACATTATAGCAATTCCTTTAAAGTTATTCAAAGTTGTCATTCCTTAGTTTGCATGTAGATTATGCAAATTATAGATAGATTAAACTCATTTGCATTTCTAGCCACACCTTTGTAAAAAAGTTTTTGAAAACGTATTATTTCATAGCTTAAGTAAAAAGTGGCATCATCCAGCAACATCTTGCAATGGCACATTAGTGAAATAAAGCAATTTAGATGAGTTAGAATTAGTCTACTAAAGTGAAGTCATACATAGAACATCTGATAACATTACTGGCAGAAACCATCTTTTCATCTACCTATAGCTTGCTTCGCTCAGCACTAGGCAGGAGTTTGAATGTGGATTTTAAGTGTTACCAAGTTGTGAGACCTTCATTCAGTTCCTAGGTCTCCCATTCACAGTCCATGAAACTCACTTATCCCTCCTTAGCTATAGCCTCTTAAAACCCTTCTCTTTCCAGCCACATGAGATTATTGCAATGATTAAATGAGGTCATAAATGTAGAAGCACTTTTTAAACAGCGAAGTTATTTTAAAGATGTAGTATTCTTATGAAAATGATGGTCATATATATTATATTTAAATGTATTATTACCCAGCTTTACTGTGTATCTATAAACTGAGAATTACTACACTGTCTGTCTATCCGCTAATCTTTGTATAGGGGAGACGAGGGACAGCTCTTTAAAATTCATTCCTGGGAAGAAAGCATAATGTTAAAAATATGGCCTTTGGAGAAGGATAGCCAGGTTAAAATTTCAGCTGTATTACTTACTGTTTCTCAAACAAGGTGGTTAATTTCTTTATGTCTCAGTATCTTGTTTATAAAATTATTGCTATGGTTCAGTGTTGTTGTAAGGAATAAACGAGGTAATGTCAAGTGCTTAGCCTAGCACGGTACCCAGCAGGTGGTAAGCACCCAGGCCATCTGGTAGCTGCTAATTTTATTTATGTTACGATATAAAATTCTTACAGTTTCTTTAAAAAAAACACATATGTGCTCAAATTTCTACTGTTGTTATCTGTGTACTAACCTGTGGTGATTATAAAATATGCGCTTTTGGATTTATTCTGTCCTGAAGGTGGTGATGAAGCATAATGCTGTAATAGAACATTTAAAACAGAAAAAGAGCATGACTCCAGCTGAAAGAGAAGAGAATCAAAGGTAGGGGAGACGCAGGGTCTTGTTGTCTGTCCGTCTCTTCTCTTTATCGTGCACACGCACAGAGTTCTGAGTTTATACTTGTTTATCTTGATTGAAGTTCATTAAATGAGAACACTTGGCACTAATAGTTGCTCATAACTGGTTTAAACCACTCTTGACGTTTTCCAGTCACAGAAAGTTTTTGTCTCATCTGTAGAGGCATAGAAGAATCATGTCTTAAGCCTTTCAAAATGAAACGCCCAGCATTACATAGGTTGTGTATTTTTCTCTAGAATGATTGTCTGTAACCAGGTGATGAAGTATATTTTGGATAAGATAGATAAAGAAGAAAAACAGGCAGCAAAAAAACGGAAGCGTGAAGAGAGTGTGGAGCAGAAACGTAGCAAGCAGAATGCCACTAAGCTGTCAGCTCTGCTCTTCAAGCACAAAGAGCAGCTCAGAGCCGAGATCCTGAAGAAGAGAGCACTCCTGGACAAGGATCTGCAAATTGAAGTGCAGGTAAGAGGGCACGTCCTTTTCTTCTGTGTCCAGTGTTTAACATCTGAGGTTCTGCTTTTTTCCCTTGCCTTTTTAATAAAGCTTAAAATTTCAGTATGTTTTCTAGAACTTACATTTGTGTACATAGAGTAAAAAGCAGTGCAGCGTGTGTCTTGCAAAACAAGTCAGAGCTTTTATAACTAAATGTGTAGTTATATTGTATTCTCCAGACTAGCAACTCTGAGAGGTGAACTTGTTGATTGAATTGTTGAAAAACTCTGAGAAGAGCTTTTCATGTCTATGACATAGTCTAGCCAAAAGTAATTAGGAGCAGAGCTTCATGAGAAAGGTACAGAGACAGTGAAGTAACGTTGAAAGAATGAAAAGTAACATGAGTCCATTAAATAAGACAAATTGCACCAGGATGAGGTGGCTCACTCCTATACTTCCAGCAGCTGGGGAGGCCAAGACAGGCAGATCACTTGAGCCCAGAAGTTCGAGACCATCCTGGCCAACATGGCGAGACCTCATCCCTACACAAAATGAAAAAGTTAGCCAGATGTGGTGGCACACAGCCCAGGTACTCGAGAGGCTGAGGCAGGAGGATCACTTGAGCCTGGCAGGTTGAAGCTGCAGTCAGCCCTGATGGCACCACTGCACTGCAGCCTGGGCAACAGAGCAAAACCTTGTCTCATAAACAAAACAAACAAACAAAAAATTTCTTCCTTGACTTGTAAACGATTCTGTAGGTATTGCTAACCTGCTTTCTAGAGGAATTTATTAAAAAATGAAAGTAGGCTGGCTGTGGTGGTTCATGCCCGTAATCCCAACACTTTGGGAAGCCAAGGTAGGCAGATTGTTTGAGCCCAGGAGTTCAAGATCAGCCTAGGCAACATGGCAAAACCCTGTCTCTACAAAATACACAAAATTAGCCAAACATGGTGGCATACGCCTGTAGTCCCAGCTACTTGAGAGGCTAAGGCAGGATGATCACTTGAACCCGGAAGGCAGAGGTTGCAGTGAGCCTTGATCGCACCACTGCACTCCAGCCTGGGGAACAGAGTGAGACTCTGTCTCAAAAAAAAAAAAAAAAAAAAGTAGGGCCGGGTGTGGTGGCTCACACCTGTAATCCCAGCACTTTGGGAAGCCAAGGCGGGTGGATCACGAGGTCAGGAGTTCGAGACCAGCCAGACCAACATGGTGAAACCCTGTCTCTACTAAAAATACAAAAATTAGCTGGGCGTGGTGGCAGGCACCTGTAATCCCAGCTACTTGGGATGCTGAGGCAGGATAATCGTTTGAACCTGGGAGGCAGAGGTTGCAGTGAGCTGAGATCACACCACTACACTCTAGCCTGGACAACAGAGTGAGACTCTGTCTCAAAAAAAAAAAAAGTAGACATCTATTTATATATATATATATACACACACACACATATATATACACATACGTACATATATATACACACACACACAGACATATATATACACGCAGACATACATATATACATATATATACACACATGTATATATATAATTTACACATAATTACACAGCTTTTTAAAAGAGAAGTAGGTTATCTCAAGCATTTCAAGGCCGGACACAGTGTCTCACGCCTGTAATCCCAGCACTTTGGGTGGCCGAGGCAGGTGGATCACCTGAGGTCAGTTCAAGACCAGCCTGGCTAACGTGGTGAAACTCCGTCTCTACTAAAAACAAAAATTAGCCGGGCATGGTGGCAGGTGCCTGTAATCCCAGCTAGTTAGGAGTCTGAGGTGGGGAGAATTGCTTGAACCAGGAAGGTACAGGTTGCAGTGAGCCAAGATCGCACCACTGCACTCCAACCTGGGCAACAGAATGAGACTGTCTCAAAAAAAAAAAAAAAAAAAAAAATTTCATAACATATCTTAAACATTTTAAGAAGGTGAGAAATAGACCAGGCACAGTGGCTCATGCCTGTAATCCCAGCACTTTGGAGAGGCTGAGGCGGGCAGATCACTTGAGCTCAGGTGAAGGTTGCAGTGATGCGAAATCATGCCATTGCCCTCCAACCTGGGCGACAGAGTGAGACTGTCTCCCTGCCCCCACCGCCAAAAAAAGAAGGTGAGAAATAGTAAGATAATATTAACCAGACTAATAATACTACCTATCTGTGAAACATTAGAGATCTTCCAGTTAAAGTCAGAAACCAGAAACCCCAGTGATGCCAACAATCAACGTTATTATTTAGCATTTCTGGAAGTTCTGGCAAATATGTTAAGCCAAGCAAAAGAAACAAAGACAAAAAATTGAGGAAAGAAGACATTGTTTTTATGTGTGATATGATTATTACATCAAAACCCCAAGAAAATAATTATTACAATTTATAATTCAAGGCTGGGCACGGTGGCCCACACCTGTAATCCCAGCACTTTGGGAGGCTGAGGCGAGCGGATCATTTGAGGTCAGGAGTTCGAGACCATCCTGATCAAGATGGTGAAACCCCATCTCTACTAAAAATACAAAAAAATTAGTCAGGCATGCTGGCGGGTGCCTGTAGTCCCAGCTACTTGGGAGGCTGAGGCAGGAGAATCGCTTGAACCCTAGAGCAGAGGTTGCAATGAACTAAGATCATGCCACTGCGCTCCAGCCTGGGTGACAGAGTGAGACTAGGTCTCAATAAAAAAAAAAAAAATTCAGTAACGTAGTCAGTTACAAGATAAACATTGAACCTGCCTCCCAGGTTTAAGTGATTCTTCTTCCTCAGCCTCCCGAGTTGCTGAGATTACAGGCATGTGCCACCATGCCTGGCTAATTTTTTGTATTTTAGTAGAGAGGGTGTTTCACCATGTTGGTCAGGCTGGTCTCGAACTCCTGGCCTCAAGTAATCCACCCGCCTTAGTCTCCCAAAGTCCTGGGATTACAGGCATGAGCCACTGTGCCCAGCCTCAATTTGGGTTTTTATGGAAGCTTCATTACATAGTCATTAATGATTACATCATTGGCTGTTGGTGGTCAGCTTAACCTTCAGCCTCTCTCTCTCTCTTTTTCTCAGAGGTTGGGAGGTGGCGCTGAAAGCCCTGAGAATCAGCCCCAATCCTGAGGCTCTCTAGGAGCCTCCAGCCATCAGTCAATCGTTAGCATTAAAAAAAAATCTTATTTTGCAGATTCTGAGGGTTTTAGGAATTGTATGCTGGGAAACAGGGAGGAAGATCAAATATATATTTCACAGTATCACAGGACCACAAAGAGGAGATTGGTCATCAGTGTTTCTCAACAGAAGCACTTTGGCCTCTTGAACAAGCCAGTTTACACACTGTAGAAGTTTAGCATCATTTAAGGTGTGCCACACACTGTTTCCGTTCCACATTCTATACAGAGTGGGAAAATAGTTGTAGTTTATATCCTTTATGTATAAAAAAGTTGGTCAGTTGCCCTTCAAAGCCAACAAATGAAAATGATCTCTAAATCTAACCCCCAAAGACAATCATTTTTAAACAACTTTAGAATATATCTTGTATATATTACTTTAATGTATGTATTCATATATAAACCTGTTTTATACAGAAACAATCTAACGAGGAAGAAAAGTTATACTTTGAGAAAGGAGGAGCCAGGTGCAGTGGTTCATGCCTGTAATCCCAGCACCTTGGGAGGCCAAGGCAGGTAAATCACATGAGGCCAGGAGTTCGAGACCAGCCTGGCTGACACGGCGAAACCCCATCTCTACAAAAATACAAAAATTAGCTGGGCATGGTGGTGCACAACTGTAGTTCCAGCTACTCAGGAGGATCAGGCAGGAGAATCACTTGAACCCAGAAGGTGGAGGTTGCAGTGACCCGAGATCATGCCACTGCATTCCAGCCTGGGCGACAGAATGAGACTCTGTCTCAAAAAAAAAAAAAAAAAAAAAAATTATTGCTAAGGTAATTTGCTTTGAGTTTGAGACCAGCCTGTCCAACATGGTGAATCCCCGTCTCTGCTAAAGTTTCAAATATGTATATTTGAAACTGGCATATTTTAAAAATAAATTTTAATTTTCTTTTTATAAGATATGTGATTGCTTCCTTAGATCTGCCTGTTCTTATTTCTGCCTCTTTTTTTTAATGGGCTTATTTTTTTTTTTTTTTTTTGGAAATGGAGTCTTGCTCTGTTGTTCAGGCTGGAGCGTGTAGGGCCATCTCCGTTCACTGCAACCTCTGCCTGCTGGGTTCAAGCAATTCTCCTGCCTCAGCCTCCTGAGCATCTGGGATTACAGACACCTGCTACCACGCCCAGCTTTTTTTCTATTTTCAGTAGAGATGGGGTTTCACCATGTTAGCCAAGCTGGTCTTGAACTCCTGACCTCAAGTGATCCTCCCTCCTCGGCCTCCCAAAGTGCTGGGATTCCAGGTGTGAGCCACCACGCCCAGCCAATACGCTTAATTTTTTAGAGCAGTTTTATGTGCAGAACGTACAGTTCCCATATTATTCCTCCCCCACCCACACACAATTTCCCCTATTAATGTTA
This sequence comes from Pan paniscus, assembly GCF_029289425.2. Classification (NCBI taxonomy): domain Eukaryota; kingdom Metazoa; phylum Chordata; class Mammalia; order Primates; family Hominidae; genus Pan; species Pan paniscus. Next base: position 83,977,621 of record NC_073268.2, read on the forward strand.
GCATGGCACATTTGTTAGAATTAATGAGCCAATAGTGATTATTATTATTATTAACGAAAGTCCATAGTTTACATTAAGGTTCACTCCTCGTGATCTGTGGGCTTGGCAAATCCCTAATGTAACGTATTCATCATCACAGTATCATTCATAATAGTTACACTGCCCTAACAATCCCGTGTGCCACCTTCTTGTTCCTCCTCTTTCCCCCTGTGCTAGTCTTTTTGATAAAATAATTTGTTTTTAATAAAGCTTATACCTTCATTACATCTTTGAATATATCAATAAAGTTTTTGTCAAATTATTCTTTACTTTTTTTTTCTTTTTTTTTTTTGAGATAGAGTCTTGCTCTGTCGCCCAGGCTGGAGTGCAGTGGCACGATCTCGGCTCACTGCAAGCTCCGTCTCCCCGGGTTCACGCCAGTCTCCTGCCTCAGCTTCCCGAGTAGCTGGGACTACAGGCGCAGGCTGCAACGCCTGGCTAGTTTTTTGTATTTTTAGTAGAGACGGGGTTTCACCATGTTAGCCAGGATGGTCTCGATCTCCTGACCTTGTGGTCCACCCACTTTGGCCTCCCAAAGCGTTGGGATTACAGGCGTGAGCCACCGCGCCTGGCCTTTTTTTTTTTTTTTTTTTTTTTTTGAGACGGAGTCTTACTGTGTCACCCAGGCTGGACTGCAATGGCGCGATCTCGGCTCCTGCAGCCTCCTCCTCCCAGTTTCAAGCGATTCTCCTGCCTCAGCCTCCCAAGTAGCTGGGATTACAGGTGCCCACCACTGCACTCGGCTAATTTTTGTTTTTTTGTTTTTTGAAGAGATAGGGTTTTGCCATGTTGGCCAGCCTGATTTCAAACCCCTGACCTCAGGTGATCCACCCACTGCAGCCTCCCAAAGTGCTAGGATTACAGGCGTGAGCCACCATGCCCGGCCCGTCAAATTGTTCTATAATTTTTTTTTTTTTTTTTTTTTGGAGAAAGAGTTTTGCTCTTATTGCCCAGGCTGGAGTGCAATAGCACGATCTCGGCTCACTGCAATCTCCACCTCCCAGGTTGAAGCAATTCTCCTGCCTCAGCCTCCCGAGTAGCTGGGATTACAGGCGTGCACCACCATGCCCAGCTAATTTTTTTGTGTATTATTCGGAGAGATGGGATTTCATCATGTTTGCCAGGCTGGTCTCGAACTCCTGACCTCAGGTTATCCACCCACCTCAGCCTCCCAAAGTGCTGGGATTACAGCTGTGAGCCACTGTGCCCGGCTGTATAATTTCATTTGGAGTGAATTCAGATTAGACCATTGATTTTATTGGCTTTTTTATCTTTTTTCTTTTTCTTTTCTTTTCTTTCTTTTTTTTTTTTTTTTTTTTTTGAGAAGCAGGGCCTTGTTCTGTTGCCCAGGCGGGAGTGCAGCGGTGCAATCACAGCACACCACAGCTTCCACCTACCCAGATCAGTCAGTCCTTCCGCCTCAGCCTCCCAAGCAGCTGGGACTACGAGCGAATGCCATGCCACCCTGTCTGGCTAATTTTGGGGTGTTTTTTGTTGTTATTGTTGTTGTCGTTTTTTTGTAGAGACAAGTTTTTGCCATGTTGCCCAGGTTGGTCTCAGAATCCTGGGCTCAAGCGAGTGATCCTCTTGCCTCGACCTCCCAAAGTGCTGGGATTACAGGCATGAGCCACCGTACTCGGCCCTGGTTGTCTTTTTTTCATATTACATGTTTTCCTTTTCAAACATTTAAGTTTTGCAAGCTTATTTTGAGTGAGAGGAGTTTTGTTTTTGTTTTCTCTCCCAAAGCCCAGTGGAGCCCAGTCAACCCTTAACTTCCAACAGGGAGCCGGCTCTTATCACTGCCTCACACACAGCATGTTAGTCTCCCTTACCCCCCAGAAACCCTAATGTTAGTGTTCGGCCACCTCTTCTTCCTTCTGAATCTGGAGCCTAGCAGGCCTGCAGTTTTAGTCCTGCTCACAGTTTTGTGTCTCTATTCCATTGAGATTGTTGTAACTTATTTAAGCGTGACTATTTCTTCTCAGTTTCTCTTTTTTATATTTTATTCTCATTTGTATGTTTTTGAAGGGAGAGGGAAGATCAAAGTGTGTGCCCACTATACAATCTTGGTTTTCCCAAAATCCGTCCCATGATGTTATAAACATATGAACTAGGAGATGAAACTCAAGGTTTTCTTTCTAACCTAGGAAGAAGTTCAGTCTCTCTCTATAAATAGAGAAGGGCTGTTGAATAATTTGTCACCTGACTTCTCTTTTGACTTTGTAAGACCAGATACTCTATAGACAGAAACAGATTCATTAAACCAGGGCCATTCAGGTTTATTTAGTAAAATATTTGTGATATGTTTAAAAGCTTTGGCTGGGTACGGTGTCTCATGCCTGTAATCCTAGCACTTTGGGAGGCCGAGGCGGGCGGATCACGAGGTCAGGAGATTGAGACTATCCTGGCTAACATGGTGAAACCCAGTCACTACTAAAAAAAATACAAAAATTAGCCAGGCATGGTGGTGGGCGCTACTCGGGAGGCTGAGGCAAGAGAATGGCATGAACCTGGGAGGCAGAGCTTGCAGTGAGCCGAGATAGCGCCACTGCACTCCAGCCTGGGCGACAGAGCCAGACTCTGTCTCAAAAAAAAAAAAAAGCTTCCTGAGGTACTCATGTAATTATTGTTACTAGTGTAATTGGTGCATAGGGATGGGTGACCCTGCAAAAAAGGGGCACAGCAAACTCTATTTCAGGTACAAATGGACCTTATCTTTAGGCAAATCCTTGAAATTTTGGCAGGGGGAATCAGGTTTTCCTGTGAGTTTTTTGTTTTTGGCTTTTCATAGACATCTACATGAAGTCTCTGCTTTAGAATCTTAAAACTGTAGCTTCAGAGGCCGGGCACGGTGGCTCATGCCTGTAATCGCAGCACTTTGGGAGGCTAAGGCTGGAGGACCACTTGAGCTCAGGAGTTTGAGACCAGCCTGGCTAACAGGGCGAAATCCTTTCTCTACTAAAAATGCAAAAATTAGCCAGACATGGTGGCGGGCGCATGTAATCCCAGCTACTTGGGAGGCTGAGGGAGGAGAATCACTTGAATCCTGAAGGCAGAGGTTGCAGTGAGCCGAGATGACACCACTGCATGACGGAATGAGACTCCATCTCGAAACAAAAAACCGTAGCTTCAGAGATTCACTTAAATTATCATTTATAGGCCAGGAGAGCTGTGGCTCATGGCCTGTAATCCAAGCACTCTAGAAGGCTGAGGCGGGTGGATCAGTTGAGGCGAGGATTTTGAGACCAGCCTGGGCAACATGGCAAAACCCTGTTTCTACAAAAAAGAATTCTCTGGGTGTTATGATACACGCCTGTAAAGACAGGGTCTCACTTTGTCACCTATGTTGGAGCACAGTGGTGCCATCATAGCTCACTGAAGTCTTGACCTCCCAGGCTTAAGGGAGCCTCCCACCTCAGCCTTCCAAGTAGCTGGCTGTATAGGCATGTGCCACCACACCTGGCTGATTTTTGTATTTTTAGTAGAGATGGTGTTTCGCCACGTTGGCCAGGCTCGTCTTGACCTCCTGGACTCAAGCGATCTTCCAGCTTCAGCCTCCCAGAGTGCTGGGATTACAGGTGTGAGCCACTGTCCTGAACCAATTTTTTTTAAAGAAGGAAAAATAAAATTAATTCAGTTCTACTTAAAAAACAAAAACAAAAAAAAAAAAAACGGTCAGGCACAGTGGCTTACGCCTGTAATCACAGCACTTTGGGAGGCCGAGGCAGGCAGATCACGAGGTCAGGAGATCAAAACCATCCTGGCTAACATGGTGAAACCCCATCTCTACTAAAAATACAAAAAAATTAGCCGAGTGTGGTGGCGGGCGCATGTAGCCCCAGCTACTCAGTAAGCTGAGGCAGGAGAATGGCATGAACCCAGGAGGCGGAGCTTGCAGTGAGCTGAGATCGCACCGCTGCACTCCAGCCTGGGAGATAGAGCGAGACTCCGTCTCAAAAAATAAACCAGAAAAAAGCTCTTTAAAGGAAACGTGCCCGGCACGGTGGCTCACGCCTGTAATCCCAGCACTTTGGGAGGCTGAGGCGGGTGGATCACCTGAGGTCCGGAGTTCGAGACCAGCCTGACCAACATGGAGAAACCCCGTCTCTACTAAAAATACAAAAATTAGCCGGGCGTGGTGGCGCATGCCTGTAATCCCAGCTACTCAGGAGGCTGAGGCAGGTGAATCACTTGAACCCAGGAGGCAGAGGTTGCTGTGAGCCGAGATCACGCCATTGCACTCCAGCCTGGGCAACAAGAGTGAAACTCCGTCTCAAAAAAATAAAAAAATAAAAAAAAAAAAGGAAACGTGGGCTAATTTATTTTCCTGAGAGACTATAAATCATGATGAAGTGTTTTGGGAATATTTTTGGTACTTTAAATTATTGTAGAAATTTATAAATGTGTCGGATTTTGGCCAAAGTGGCTCACACCTGTAATCCAAGCACTTTGGGAGGCCAAGGTGGGCGGATCACCTGAGGGTAGGAATTGAAGACCAGCCTAGCCTACATGGTGAAACCCTGTCTCTAAAAGTATTTTTTAAAAAAATTTTAAGTCAGATTTTAAGAAATATTCTTATGGCCGGGTGTAAGTGGCTCATACCTGTCATCCCAGCACTTAGGGAGGCCCAGGCAGGCAGATCACTTGAGCTTAGGAGTTCAGTTACCTGGACAACACAGCAAGACTCCATCTCCTCAAAAAAATTAGCTGGGCATGGTAGTGAGCACCTGTAGCTCCTTGAAGGGGTTGAGGTGGGAGGATCACTTGAGCCTGGCAGGTCAAGGCTACAGCAAGCCGTGTTTATGTCACTGCAGTCCAGGCAGGGTGACAAAGTGAGACACTGTCTCCACATAAGAAATACTCTTGGTCATAGCTATGATTTCTTTACACCAAGTTTGTTTGTGGATGCCAATCACAATGGGTTTGTTCCTAGGGTAATAAGGTTTGCTTTGATCATTTCCAAGAGTAAGTTGTCCCACTAGATAGCAGAAGAGGTGTGCTTAAAAAGTATGGTAAATGCATATTGAGGAAGTAGTATGTTGGCCAGACACAGAGGCTCACGCCTGTAATCCCAACACTTTGGAAGGCCGAGGCGGGTCACTTGAGGTCAGGAGTTCGAGACCAGCCTGGCCAACGTGGTGAAACCCCATCTCTACCAAAAATACAAAAATTAGCTGAGTTTGGTGGCACGTGCCTGTGGTCCTAGCTAGGTACTTGGGAGGCTGAGGTGGGAGGATCACTTGAGCCTGGGAGGTGAAGGGTACAGTGAGCCCAGACTGTGCCACTGCACTCTAGCCTGGGTGACAGAGTGAGACCCACTCTCAAAAAGAAAAAACAGAGTACAGTAAAGAAGCCGGCCAAAACCAAGATGGCGATGAAAGTGACCTCTGGTTGTCCTCACTGCTCATTAAAACTTTTTAAAAAATATATGAAAAGGGGCCAGGCAGTGTGGCTCACACCTGTAATCCCAGGACTTTGGAAGTCTAAGGTGGGTGGATTGCCTGAGGTCAGGAGTTCAACACCAGCCTAGCCAACATAATGAAACTCTGTCCCTACTAAAAATACAAAAAATTAGCTGGGTGTGGTGGCGGGTGCCTGTAATCCTAGCTAGTTGGGAGGCTGAGGCAGGAGAATCACTTGAACCCAGGAGGTGGAGAGGTTGGAGTGAGCTGAGATTGTGCCACTGCACTCCAGCCTGGGCAACAAAGCACTTTGGGAGGCCGAGGCGGGTGGATCACCTGAGGTCAGGAGTTTGAGACCAGCCTGGCCAACATGGCGAAACCCCGTTTCTACTAAAAATACAAAAAAATTAGCTGGGTGTGGTGTTGCATGCCTGTAATCCCAGCTACTTGGGAGGCTGAGGCAGGAGAATCGCCTGAACCCAGGAGACATAAGTTGCAGTGAGCTGAGATTGCACCATTGACAAGAGCGAAACTGCATCTCAAAAAATATATATATGAAAAGAAAGTTATCTTTTAAAAAAAGAAAATAGTGCATTATGTTGCACTACTCTCCCTGCAGTCTGAAATTCTAGACATAGGAGCATCATAATAAATAAGGCAAATCTGCCTCTTTTCTGCTTTATGCTGGTCAGACCACATTTTGAGTCTCAAGGCCAGTTCGTGTCCAGTCTCACTGTAAGGACAGAGAGCAAGAGCAACTAGAAGAAAGCAGCCAGTGAGAGAGGATGCTTGAAATCACCTTCTGAGCAACCACAGAAAGAGCCCAGATGGGACAGGGGCAAGCCGGGAGGGACGCTCTTCCTAGCCACTTGGCTCATCTTTCAGTCAGCTCTCCTTTGAAGATAACTAGCAGCTTTCTAGTTGTTCTTACATAGTCTTCATTTTGTTTCTAGTTGTCTTAGTTGGGTTTAAGATATAAGAAAACTCTTGTTTGCAACTAACTAAAACTCTCACGTTAGGCTGAACTGTGGAGCTACTTTGACAAGAGTGGGTAGTGTACCATCTTCTGGCCAGATCACACATTTACATGACTCTAATGATAGTCTTGTATTGTCTTTAATTGACAACAGGAAGAGCTGAAGAGAGACCTGAAAATTAAGAAAGAAAAAGACCTGATGCAGGTGGCTCAGGCCACAGCAGTGGCTGCACCCTGCCCCCCAGTGACACCAGCCCCTCCAGCCCCTCCACCTTCACCTCCCCCTCCACCTGCTGTGCAACACACAGGCCTTCTGTCCACGCCCACCTTACCTGCTGCTTCCCAGAAGAGGAAGCGGGAAGAGGAAAAAGACTCCAGCTCAAAGTCCAAGAAAAAGAAAATGATCTCTACTACCTCAAAGGAAACTAAGAAGGACACAAAGCTTTACTGTATCTGTAAAACGCCTTATGATGAATCTAAGTGAGTAGATCTTTTTGAGCTCTAGTTTTTTGTCTTGAAAGTTTAGCTATTAAATTGGATTTTGAAGAAAATGAATATTTTGGGAGTGATATACATGAAAATATTAAATTTAAGAGTAATGTTTCATCCATGGTCTTGCATGTGATATTCTTACCATTGACGCTAGTAAAGTAAAATTTGCTATTTCACGTGTTTGTGATTGTCCTTTGTTATATTCTTTTCTGTCAAAAACAAGCTTTCTGTTGCTCCTTTGCTTTCTCTTCTTCCCTCTGAATTAACTCCAAATCAGTGAGTAATTGATGTCTGGAGAAGGAGGTGTATTACTGTTGCCCAAAATGGAGAGCCATCCTTTCTGGGATCTGTTCAAAGCCCTGCGAATACATGAAATCCTGGAAACCATTTGAACATGAATGGTCAGAGGTTTTGAATTTGAGTGGTTCGGTTTCTTAATTGTTTTATTTTAAGCAGTTGTTTTTTTGTATTAAAATACTGCAACTCATATTTTTGTCAAAGTTTCCACTTTCTTATCAGAGACAAAAGCCAGAAAAATACAAAAAGTGTTCCTTTCCCCCATTCCTCAAGCATAACGTCCAACAGTTTGGCAGCTGGAAGCTGTTTTTGACAGTTGTGACTTGTATTTGGTGATATAAACAAGATTATAGAGGCACTAAACCGTAAATGTAGTTTCATTTTTTTGGTCATTACTATCATTTTACAAAATATTTAACTTCTACTTTGAACATTAAAATGTAGTCCAGCTTTTTAAAGCCACAGTTAACCACCATACTTTTTACAGGACCAAAAAGTCTGATTGTGCTTTAAAAACTGATCATTTAGAATCAATTAATTAGAATTAGGAATGCTCAATGCCTACCTTAAGTGGATACCTAATTGATTCCTAAAATAAAATTGTGGTCCCTTTAATGATGTTCAAATTGCAACATTGAAGCTGCTTTGGTGGTGCTATCTAAATGATAATCTGTTTGCAAATGCCAAATGAAAACTCTTTGTTGGCAGATTGAGCTGTGTGCTGAATTAAACAGAAATCAATTTAGGCATCTTCACTTTTTATTATCTTATCTCATTGGAAATTATACATAATGTAAACAGTAGAACGTGATTCACTGATTTTTTTTTACTTTAGTTTAATACAAGTGTGCCTCACTTTAAGCAAAATATACTAAATGATTTCTGAAACAGGAGTTTCCTTACTTTTTCAGTTAAAAAGATTTGTTTACAGAATTTCTTTAAATAACAAGGCTTCTTTGGCCTGTTTAGAGTATTCAGATCACAGAAATTGATTTCACACACAACTTCTTTGAAATACCTACATTGCATAAAATGAGGCACACAGATACATGTGCCCATTCCATCGAGATTGCCTCATTATTTTGTGTTATTTTATATTTTTCATTTTGTCATTATTAATACTTTAGTATACCAGGTTCATTCACTCCCTATTATAGTTGAGATGAGTTAGTGTTTCTAAGGAGTGTTTCGTAATCTCTTGTCCCAAACTAGGCTGGTTTGGGAATCCAGTGAGAGTGACTGAAAACTGAAATTCAAGTCCTGAACATCCTTCCAGAACACAGCCTATCACCCTGTGGAGATAACACACAAACTATCTCAGAGGACCCCCACCTGTGGCAGTGAAAATCATGTGAGAGTCATAGTTCAAAAGAAAAAAGTGCTGGGCACCGTGGCTCATACCTGTAATCTCAGCACTTTGGGAGGCCGAAGTGGGAGGATCACTTGAGCCCAGGTGTTTGAGACCAGTCTGGGCAACATAGGGAGACCCCGTCTGTACAAAAAATTGGCCAGGCGTGGTGGCTAATGCCTGTAATCCCAACACTTTGGGAGGCCGAGGTGGATGGATCAGCTGAGGTGAGGAGTTCGAGATCAGCCTGGCCAACATGGCAAAACCCCGTCTCTACTAAAAATGCAAAAATTAGCCAGATGTGGTGGCACACACCTGTAATCCCAGCTACTCGGGAGGCCGAGTCAGGAGAATCGCTTGAACCCGGGAGACTGAGGTTGCAGTGAGCCGAGATCATGCCACTGTACTCCAGCCTGGGAGACAGAGCAAAGCTCTGTCAAAAAAAGAAAAAAAGAAAAAAAGCCGGGCCTGGTGGCGCATGCCTATAGCCCCAGCTACTCGGGAGGCTGAGGTGGGAGGATCACATGAGCCTGGGAGGTCCAGGCTGCAGGGGGCCGTGATCCTGCCCCTGCTCTGCAGCCTGGGCTATACAGCGAGACAAAAGAAAAAAAGAAAAAAGTTAGTGGTAACAGGATAAACTACATAACCATATATTATTCCTTCACATTCATGAAGCAGGTCAATTTGAAGCTTGAGGACGACTTCCATTCCTCTAGGTGAATCTACCAAGAAATGCCTTGGTAGAGCTAGGAGTGCCAATGGTATCAGCAAGGCCAGTCTGGTTCCCTGTGATTCATGGTAATTCTCACTATGACTTTGACATGGTGTTCCTACACAGTGCCTATCAACACTTATAGACACACTGTGTAAGCGTTTGTTACATTTACTTTTCCTTTTGTCATTAGGTCTTTTGTTACAGAGGCCACTCTGCTCTCCACAATCACACATTTACACAGCTCCCCCTTGCCAAGCAGTGTAGACCCTCACAGGCTTTGGATAACTATCCTTGCATCATTCTCCACACCTTGTCCCCGGTGTTGAACTGAAGCATCTCCTTCCACGTTCCCTGCCCGTTAGTTAGCCAGGCCACTGCCCACATTGTCACAAACATTATTTTAACAGGAAAACTGGCCCGTGCCATATTCCATTATGAGAGGTTATTTTTAATTCGATTAAATTCCAATGTTTATTCAGAAAACCTGGTAGAGATTGAATTGCTCTATGTACTTTCTTAGTTTTCTTCTTCATATCATATTTTGACCATTTATCTTCTACACCTGGCTGACCTGCATGTTCCTTGTAGTGTAACTTCTACTTGGTGTTTGCGCTTTGCTTTGTTTTCAAATTTAAATTGTGAGATACATTTTCAAACCTATCTAAGAAATAGCCCTGATATTGAAATGGCTTCTGTGGAATAGGTTTGACAGATGTAAGTCTTTGATTCTTTGGCTTTGGTTTTTGTGCCTGTTACAGTTTTACACACATTCATTCAGAGGAAGACATTACCATCAATGTGTTGTTTCTTTTTTCAAATTCCAGTATGTTTTTAAAGACCCATATTTCACTAAGCAGTGTACTTGTTGAAACTGATGTGAGTGACTTTATGTTTCCACATGTGATAGAGCATCAGATACTGGAGTTTGCCAGGGGTAGAATGGTTGGATTCAGAAATGTTTAGCTGACTCATTGCAGGAAGTTACACTGTAAAAAAGTGAATCAAGGCAGGGAAGACAGATTTAAGTACCATGCAGCTCAAAATGACAATTACATTGTCATTTTCATTGTGAATACTTTTAGGTTCTATATTGGCTGTGATCTTTGTACTAACTGGTATCATGGAGAATGTGTTGGCATCACAGAAAAGGAGGCTAAGAAAATGGATGTGTACATCTGTAATGATTGTAAACGGGCACAAGAGGGCAGCAGTGAGGAATTGTACTGTATCTGCAGAACACCTTATGATGAGTCACAGTGAGTTCTGATAAGAGCATCATATTTAATAATTTAGGAAGCCAAATTGCTCTGACTGGTTACTTATTTATTTTAAAATAAAAAGCAGATTTTTTTTCTACATTTATTATACACTTACATTACAAATTCCTTTTCATTTTTCTCTTTTTCCCTTTTTACCTACCCTTCAAAATTTATCTTGCTTCATAGTGAATGTTTGAGACACATTGGGGAAAATGTGGTTTAATGGTAGATTTGATTCTTCAATATGTAACATAGAAATTAATGAGATTAAAATAGCCTGACTTGTTTGGACTTTATCAGTGTTTGAAATGGTGCTTTATTGTAGGTTAGAAAAACACTAATTTGGGTACAAGCTCTGAGACTCTGTTATTAGCTTATAGGATTTTGAACACCCATATGGTACAGTACTAGTTGAAAGATTTTTGGCTTTGTTTTCAGCTTTAAAATCAATTGAATGTTTCATATTTATCTTTAAATTGGTTCTCCAGTATTACACAGTGTTCTTATAAATTTTTTTACTGCTTGTTCTTAACATCAAAAATACTAAATTAATGAACTGGAATGTCAATCTTGAAAGTATTAAAACCATAATACTAAAACTATTTTATATCCCAGGGTTTAGCAAATTTTCAGGTGCATGCATTATTATAAGTAACATCATCCCATCTGTTTTGAACTCACATTTCCATTTCGGATCTTGCAGATTTTATATTGGCTGTGATCGGTGTCAGAATTGGTACCATGGGCGCTGCGTTGGCATCTTGCAAAGTGAGGCAGAGCTCATTGATGAGTATGTCTGTCCACAGTGCCAGTCAACAGAGGATGCCATGACAGTGCTCACGCCACTAACAGAGAAGGATTATGAGGGGTTGAAGAGGGTGCTCCGTTCCTTACAGGTGAGACCCCTCTGTGTGCAGCATTTCAAAATGAAATCAGCCAGCATAATTTTGGAAGCATTTCTAGGATTTCAAGTTTCCAATCTCAGAATGATTATTTACTGACTCCCAGCTAGTCTAGTGAAGTGCCTAACAAACTGCAGTCCTTCCGTACCAGTGCCATGAGCTTTACCATATCCCCACATCACGTCAGCTTATCTCACACTCACAAGAGTGTTAACATGACTCACTTCTTTATACATTTTATTTTTAAGGAGACTTCCTCTCACCCCCATGGATTGAGAAGCAGTATGATTAGATTATAGTTATTCTTGGCCGGGCATGGTGGCTCATGCCTGTAATCCCAGCACTTTGGGAGGCCAAGGTGGGCGGATCACAAGGTCAGGAGATCAGACCATCCTGGCTAACACGGTGAAACCCCGTCTCTACTAAAAATACAAAAAATTAGCTGGGCGTGGTGGCGGGCGCCTGTAGTCCTAGCTACTCCGGAGGTTGAGGCAGGAGAATGGCATGAACCCGGGAGGCAGAGCTTGCAGTGAGCCGAGATGGCGCCACTGCACTCCAACCTGGGCGAGAATGTGAGACTCCATCTCAAAAAAAAAAAAAAAAAAGATTATAGTTATTCTTTTCCTTATGAAAAACAAAAAGGGGACTGGGCGTGGTGGCTAACACCTGTAATCCCAGCACTTGGGGAGGCTGAGGCGGGCGGATCACAAGGTCAGGAGTTCGAGACCAGACTGGCCAAAAGGATGAAACCGCATCTCTCTACTAAAAATACAAAAAGTTAGCCAGGTGCGGTGGGGCGCACCAGTAATCCCAGCTACTAGGGAGGCTGAGGTAGGAGAATAGCTTGAACCCGGGAGGCGGAGGTTGCAGTGAGCCAAGATCGAGCCACGGCACTCTAGCCCAGGTGACAGTGTGAGACTCTGTCTCAGAAAAAAAAGAAAAACAGGATCGAGATGGTTTGCAGGATTAGCAAGTGATAGAGATATATTGAAGACATAGAAAGCCAGTGTGGTTGCTCACACCTATAATCCCAGCACTGTGGGAGGCCAAGGCAGGAGGATCACTTGAGTCGATGAGTTAGAGACCAACCTGGGCAGCAAAGTGAGACCCCATCTCTACAAAAAAATTTTTAAAAAATCAGCCAGGTGCGGTGGTGCACACCTGTAATCCCAGCTACTAAGGAGGCTGAGGCAGGAGAATCTCTTGAACCCAGGAGGCAGAGGTTGCAGTGAGCCAAGATTGAGCCACGGCACTCTAGCCCAGGTGACAGTGTGAGACTCCATCTCAGAACAAAAAGAATAACAGGATAGGGATGGTTTGCAGGATTATCAAGTGATACAGATGTACTGAAGACATAGAAAGCCAGTGTGGTTGCTCACATCTATAATCCCAACACTTTGGGAGGCCAGGGCAGGAGGATCACTTGAGTTGAAGAGTTAGAGACCAACCTGGGCAACAAAGTGAGACCCCCACCTCTACAAAACATTAAAAAAAAATGAGCTGCACATGTTGGCACGCACTTGTAATCCCAGCTACTTGGGAGGCTGAGGTGAGAGGATCACTTGAGCACAGGAGATTACAGTGAGCTATGATCACGCCACTCGACTCCAGCCTGAATGACAGAGCGAGACCCTGTCTCAAAAAAGTGGGGGGAAATAAAAGGATATAGTGCACTGGATTGAAACTTTCTCCTGTCGTTATCATAATCACAAGAATTGAAGTAACTAAAAAGAGAATCATAGTCTCAATGTGTGCTTGAATGTTATTTAACATCACGTCTCTGCTACCTCATCATTAACCAGCTGTGGTAATGATTCCACACTTCGAACCCATCCCACCTGTTGACAGAAGCGATCGCAATGCCAGCATCACTCAGTGACAGCTCATCATGTAGGGCCCAGAATACTGATTTTGTGACTTCTAAGCTTGTGCTCCATTCCCAACACAAAGTCTTCTGACCAGCCTTTGAGTACCATTATTGTAGAGGAAGCTCATCTTAGGTAACTATTACTAGAGCAGAAATCACTTAATATAAAATATTTCATGTATCAAATTTAAAACTCACTTTTGGGTTCATTGATGTAGTAACTCAACCGGGAAACTTAAATGGAATTAGTGTTTTCACTGACAATAATGATGCTACTTTTTCATTATAGGCCCATAAGATGGCCTGGCCTTTCCTTGAACCAGTAGACCCTAATGATGCACCAGATTATTATGGTGTTATTAAGGAACCTATGGGTAAGTACATGAGTTGAATATGAAGTTTTTCAGAAGTCTCAGTGGATGTTTTATTATCCATAAAATTAATATCTTAGAATATTTTTAGCAAGGCTGGTGGGGGTATAAATTGGTATGGTCACTTTGGAGGGTAAATTGTTAGTATCAAAGTTTAATTGTGGCTGGGTGCGGTGGCTCATGCCTGTAATCCCAGCACTTTGGGAGGCCGAGACAGGCGGATCATGAGGTCAGGAGATCGAGACTATCCTGGCCAACATGGTGAAACCCCATCTCTACTAAAAATACAAAAATTAGCTGGGCATGGTGGTGCATGCCTGTATTCCCAGCTACTCAGGAGGCTGAGGCAGGAGAATCGCTTGAACCAGGGAGGCGGAGGTTGCAGTGAACAGAGATCGCGCCACTGCACTCTAACCTGGCAAGAAAATGAGACTGTCTCAAAAAATAAATAAACTAATAAATAAATAAATAAAATAAAGTTTAATTGTGCATACTTTTTTTTTTCTTTTTTTAATGAGACGATGTCTTGCTCTGTCGCCAGGCTGGAGTGTACTAGCGCGATCTCACATCACTACAACCTCCGCCTCCCAGGTTCAAGCAATTCTCCTGCCTCAGCCTCCCGAGTAGCTGGGACTACAGGCATGCACCACCATACCCGGCTAATTTTTATATTTTTTGTAGAGACAGGGTTTCACCATGTTGGCCAGGATGGTCTCAATCTCCTGACCTTGTGATCCGCCCCCCCTCGGCCTCCCCAAAGTGCTGGGATTACAAGTGTGAGCCACCACACCCGGCCAATTGTGCATATTCTTGAACCCGGCAGTTTCATTTCTTAGGATTTACATGTGCACAAGTATGTTCATTGTGGCAGTGTTTATAATTACAAAAACATTGGAAATGGCGGGGTGGCTCACGCTGGAATCCCAGCACTTCCGGAGGCCAAGGTGGATGGATCACCTGAGGTCAGGAGTTCGAGACCAGCCTGGCCAACATGGCGAAATACGTCTCTACAAAAATAGAAAAATTAGCCAGTTGTGGTGGCAGGCATTTGTAATCCCAGCTGCTAAGGAGGCTGAGGCACAAGAATCACTTGAACCCGGGAGGCAGAGGTTGCAGTGAGCTGAGATCACGCCACTGCATTCCAGCCTGGACGACAGAGCGAGACTCCGTCAAAAAAAAAAAAAAAAAAAGATTGGAAATGAAATAAGTAGCCATCAATAGAGGAGTAGCTATATCAAATGGTGTCTGAGTGGAGTATTATGCAGCCTTATAAAAGAATGAGTGAAATTAATGAATGGGTTGGGGTCTCTTTGATCCTCTCATCCTTCTCCATTTACTTCTTCTTCTTTTTCTGAAGGAGAGTAAATTTTATGAACTAGAGAGAATACCCTCATTTCCCAGAAAAAAAAATGGTAATAGGAGCCACGAGTAATCGTATCAACACGAATGGCTACAAATGATTTTACTAAAAAATAATTTATCTGCAAAAGAAATTAGAAAAATTAAAACATAGCTAAAACCTTCCAAAGGATCACTTACCACTAATGAAAGAATTATGTTCCAAAAGCCAGCTAAGCATTTTTTTTAATGAGAAGAGTTTGTGTTTCATGGCAGCATGAAAGAGGGGGAAACATGAAGTGGAAATAAATGAAAACTATCTCTGAAAAATAAATGTAATGAAGTAGTTATTACCTCTGTTCTCCTGATGTTGAAAATGGAAGGAGTTAATCATTGTACATATTTCAAATTTGGGTAGTCGCCTTTGAGAAAGTACCTGGGATGTTTACTAAAATAATAAGTTAATTATGCTGGTAATAGAAGTAATAAATACAAGTTAATGGTAGAAAATTCATAAAATAAGGTCAGGTGGGATGGCTTACGCCTTTTATACCAGCACTTTGGGAGGCCGAGGTGGGTGGATCACGAGGTCAGGAGATCGAGACCATCCTGGCTAACACGGTGAAACCCCGTGTTAGCCCGTCTCTACTAAAAATACAAAAAATTAGCCGGGTGTGGTGGCGGGCACCTGTAGTCCCAGCTACTCAGGAGGCTGAGGCAGGAGAATGACGTGAACCCGGGAGGCGGAGCTTGCAGTGAGCCAAGATTGTGCCACTGCACTCCAGCCTGGCTGACAGAGCGAGACACGTCTCAAAAAAAAAAAAAGAAAGAAAGAAAATTTAGAAAATAAATACTATACAAAATTAGCCCGGCGTGGTGGCACATGCCTGTAATCCTAGCTGCTCAGGAGGCTGAGGCGGAGAATTGCTTGAACCTGGAAGGCAGAGGTTGCATTGAGCCGAGATCGCGCCATTGCACTCCAGCCTGGGTAACAAAAGCGAAACTCCATCTCAAAAAAATAAAAAATAAAATAAATAAAGAAGATAGGCCAGGCACAGTGGCTCATGCCTGTAACCCCAGCACTTTCACAGGCCGAGACAAGCAGATGGCTTGAGCCCAGGAGTTCAAGACCAGCCTGGACAACATGGCAAAACCCTGTCTCTCCAAAAAAAATTTTTTTGAATCAGCCAAGGCCAGGCGCAGTGGCTCATGCCTATAATCCCAGCACTTTGGGAGGCTGAGGCAGGCAGATTGCTTGAGATCAGGAGTTCAAGACCAGCCTGACCAACATGGTGAAACCTCATCTCTACTACAAAAAAAAAAATACAAAAATTAGCTGGGTGTGGTGGCGGGTGCCTGTACCCAGCTACTAAGGAGGCTGAGGCACAAAAATCACTTGAACCTGAGAGGCAGAGGTTGCTGTGAGACAAGATCGTGCCACTGCACTCCAGCCTGGGCAACAGAGAAAAACTCTGTCTCAAAAAAAAAAAAAAAAAAAAGAGATAGCCATTACTTTTGGTGTGTTCTTGTATGCATGGGTGTTAAAATTCATATCATACAGTGAATACATTTTCCTATGTAAATCTTCTTCGAAAACCCATAATTTTAATGGGTTTTTATGGTCCATTACTTGAATATACCTTAGCTTATTTAACCAAAATTATTTTCTTGAAGACCTGGTTTTCCTGTTTGTTTTTGTTTTTTTTAATACCAAGATAAGCCCCAAATGGTGGTTCACCCAGCACTTTGGCCAAGGCAGGTGGATAGCTTGAGCCCAGGATTTTAATACCAGCCTGGGCAACATAGTGAGATCCTGTCTTTACAAAAAAACAAAAAATGCTCAGGAGGCTGAGGCAGGAGAATCGCTTGAACCCAGGAGGCAGAGGTTGTGGTAAGCCAAGATTGCACCATTGCACTCCAGCCTGTGGAACAAGAGTGAAACTCCGTGTCAAATAAATAAATAAAAACAAAAAATGGCTGGGCGCAGTGGCTCACGCCTGTAATCATAGCACTTTGGGAGGCCGAGGCAGGCAGATCACCTGAGGTTGGGAGTTCAAGACCAGCCTGACCAACATGGCGAAACCCTGTCTCTACTAAAAATGCAAAAGTAGCCAGGCGTGGTGGCACATGCCTGTAATCCCAGCTACTTAGGAGGCTGAGACAGGAGAATTGCTTGAACCTGGGAGGTGGAGGTTGCGGTGAGCTGAGATCACGCCATTGCACTCCAGCCTGGGCAGCAAGAGTGGAACTCCATCTCAAAAAAAAAAAAAAAAATTTAGCCAGGCATGGTGCCTCATGCCTGTGGTCCCAGCCCGAGAGACTGAGGCAGGAGGATCACTTCAGCTGGGAGGTGGAGGCTGCAGCGAGCCATAATCGCACTACTGTACTCCAGCCTAGGCAACAAGCAAGACCTTGTCCCAGAAACATAATAATAAAATACATATATACATACATACTAAGTTAAACATAATCTCCTATATCTCCTAAGTAGGTACATAAAGATAGTAATATAGATCTCTAAAACGTATTGTTGGGAAAAGAAGTGAAAGTTACAGAGCAGTACCCAGATTTTAAGCAGTAAACATTTATTTTCTAAGAGTACCTAAATGTGTTTAGAAATGCATAAAAAATGTCTGGAACAATATAGACTAAATTGAAAATAGTAATTTTCTTTGAGGATATAAGGGAACCAACAAAATCAGCAACTTTTATATTCTTAAATAGAAATAGGTTTAAATGAATTATGTTTGCTAATGTATTTTGTAAACTTAATACTTTTTCACATCAGCTGTTATAGACCTACATCATTTTAAATTATATGAAATTAAAATTAACAGCCCCCATCAATAGATTTTTTTATTGTGTGTAGTTTTTGCTAGTATAAACAACATGCCACTGGACATCTTTGTTTATACATCTGCCTGTACTTGTTTGTTCTAAGAAAACAGTCTCCAGGTGAAAGGGTCTAAGTACATTTTAGGCTTTGCTGTTGTTGTTCTGCCCAGGCTGGAGTGCAGTGGCGCCATCACCAGCTGACTGCATCCTCGTCCTCCCAGGCACAGCTGATTCTCCCACCTCAGCCTTCTGAGTAGCAGGGATGTAGTATACTTTTTTTGTTTGTTTGTTTTTTGAGATGGACTGCCCAGGCTGGAGTGCAGTGGCGCTATCTCGGCTCACTGCAACCTCAGCCTCCCGGGTTCAAGCGATTCTCCTGCCTCAGCCTTCTGAGTATCTGGGATTGCAGGCATGCGCCACCACACCCAGCTAATTTTTGTATTTTTGGTAGAATCAGGGTTTCACCATGTTGGCCAGGCTGATCTCGAACTCCTGACCTCAAGGGATCCACCTGCCTTGCCCTCCCAAAGTGCTGGGATTATAGGCGTGAGCCACCGCACCTGGCCCATTTTAGGCTTTTTTTTTTTTATAAAACAATGTCCAGGCCAGGCAAGGTGGCTCATCACTGTGACACCTCCACACTTCAGCATGGGCTACAAAGTGAGACGCTGTCTTTAAAAAAAAAAAAAAAAAAAAAAATTATTTTTAAATTACACTTTAGGGCCGGGCACGGTGGCTCATGCCTGTAATCTCAGCCCTTTGGGAGGCTGAGGCAGGCGGATCACGAGTTCAAGAGTTCAAGACCAGCCTGGCCAACATGGTGAAACCCCGTCTCTACTAAAAATACCAAAATTAGTCAGGCATGGTGGTGTGTGCCTGTAATCCCAGCTACTCAGGAAGCTGAGTCAGGAGAATTGCTTGAACCCAAGAGGCGGAGGTTGCAGTGAGCCAAGATCGTTGCGTTGCAGTGATCCGAGATCATGCCACTGCACTTCAGCCTGGGCAATAGAGTGAGACTCCATCTCAAAAAAAAAAAAAAAAAAGAAAAGAAAAAAATTACACGTTAGCAAATTGAACCAGCTTCCACTAATAGTGTATATCTATAGCATTCTGTCTGCACTACTGGAAAACACTGAGTATTATCACTCTTTTGAGGGGTATATTTTTTGTCTTTGAGAATATTTATTTCAAAAGTAGTGTGTTTTATGGTGTACAAATGCAGATGTTACAGAGATGTAAAATGTAATATTTACCACTACTCCTATAGTGTCCCCTATAGTTAACCTCTGTTAATAGGCCAGTGTTACCATTTTTAATTTCTGCTAATTTGGCAAAGAAAGTGTTTTTATGTAAGAGTTTCCTATTCACATATTTCTTCTATTTTTCTCTCGAGATATTTGTATTGTTATCAGTATTATTTAGGGCTTTTATTTTATTATTTTATTTTTTTTGAGAAGGAATCTCACTCTGTCACCCAGGCTGGAGTGCAGTGTCGTGATCTTGAATCACTGCAACCTCTGCCACCCGGGTTCAACCGATTCTTCCACCTCAGCCTCCCAAGTAGCTGGGATTACAGGCGCCCACCACCATACCTACCCAGCTAATTTCTGTATTTTTAGTAGAGACGGGGTTTCACCATGTTGGTTGACCAGGCTGGTCTCGAACTCTTGACCCCAGGTAATCCGTCCACCTCTGCCTCCCAAAGTGCTGGGATTACAGATGTGAGCCACTGCGTCTGGCTATTTAAGGGCTATTTATATACTAAAGACAAGTAAAAGTTTTATAGTTTTTTTGGCATATGGTAGTTTTTAACATTTTTTGGAGTCATATCTATTAATCATTATAAATTCAGCCTTTGGTGTCATGCTTGGAGTCTTTTTCCTCCTCCATAATATATACTCACCTATGTGTTCTCCTAGGACCTTAAGGGATACCTAATTAACTTGGAACCATACAATGTCCAAGCATTATTCACATACTTTATTAAAATGAAAATTAGTCAAGCAGTAAGTAACCAGAACATAATATAAGTATGAACCAAGAATGTCCTAGTGTGATGTGTGCGCTCTTTCCTGAACACCTTACATGAACCTACAGCATGGATGTGCCAAGTCTTGGAATCAAGCTCTGTGTGTTTTCACAGTTCTTCACATTTACACATTTTTTTCTTTAACTGCATAAACTGGAGCTTTCAAAGAGTAGTGTGTTTGTGTGTCTGTGTGTGTACTAAAATATATATATATATGGCCAGGCACGGTGGCTCACGCCTGTAATCCCAGCACTTTGGGAGGCCGAGGCAGGAGGATCACGAGGTCAGGAGATCGAGACCATCCTGGCTAACACGGTGAAACCCCGTCTCTACTAAAAATACAAAAAATTAGCAAGGCATGGTGGCAGATGCCTGTAGTCCCAGCTACTCCAGAGGCTGAGGCAGGAGAATGGCCTGAACCCGGGAGGTGGAGCTTGCAGTGAGCTAAGATCCCGCCACTGCACTCCAGCCTGGGCGACAGAGCGAGACTGTCTCAAGAAAAATAAAATAAAATATATATATAACAAAATTTGCCATTTTAATCATTTTAATAAACCCACAATTATCTTGGCATATAATGAGAGAGTATTTTTTGTTCCAGATTTGTAGGCAGTTGCTCCAAACCCTTTTTTTGTTTTTGTTTTTTGAGACATTGTCTGGCTCTGTTGCACAAGCAGTGGTGAGTGCAGTGGTGCGATCTTGGCTCACTGCAGCCTCCACCTCCTGGGTTCAAGGGATTCTCCCCTCAGCCTCCCTAGTAGCTGGGATTAAAGGCATGTGCCACCATGCCTGGCTTATTTTTGCATTTTTAGTAGAGACAGGGTTTCGCTGTGTTGGCCAGGGTGGTCTCGGAACTCATGACCTTGGATGATACGCCCACCTCGGCCTCCCAAACTGCTAGGATTACAGACGTGAGCCACCCCGGCCGCAACCTCATTTATGAATGAACTCCTTTCCCTACTGACTTGAAGGGACACCCTTAATATATGTGAAATTCTTATACTAGATGCAGTTAAATCTGTTCCTGTTTTGAACTTGTCTGCGTTAGTGTTTGTGTTGTTCTGCATGCTGCCACACTTTTCATTACCACAGCTTTAGAATATTTTTTAATGTCTGACAGATAAGATTATCTCTCATTACTTTTCAGATATTTCTTAGGTATTCTAGTACTTTTATTTATTGGTTGAACTTTCAAATCACTTTCAAATTCTAAAATATTCACTAACCTTTAGTTTGAAATGTGTTGTCTGTCTACTCTAGATTGATTGGAGATTACTGGCCTTTCACTCTCTCAGATATTTATGTCAAATTGTATACAGAATTTTATTTCAAACACGTCGTTCTCCTAGGATCAATGTTGTTTCAGATAGATTTATTTCAGTCAGTACATTCCAAAGCAGTTGCCTGCTCTACAGCAAAAAAAAAAAAAAAAAAACTTGTTTTCCTGTGCTCTCACGCTAAGGTCAACATGGGAGAATTCTGTTTGGCGGCCTCTGGTCACCAAGAAGTGGGTGGGGATTTCTCCCCATGAACAACCAATCCAGCCTCAGACCCCAACTGAGTGTCTTCTAATTCAATTCAATTCAATTCTGACACTATCTACCTGAAGATAGGGTCAGATCCCACAGGTTGGGGACTCAGTCCCCAAGATTACCCCCTCTTCAGATGCCGGTCGCCAGCCCCAGGTGGTTTTACCTGCACGTCTGACCATCTGGCTATAAATCAGGGTTCCCACAAACCTCTCCTAAGGTTCAGTAATTTGCAGGAGCAGCTCACAGAACTCAGGGAAACACCTACTTAGGCTTACCGGTTTCTCAAGGACACTGCAAAGGATTCCGATGAACACCAGGTGGAGAAGATGCACGGGGCAACGCTGTGGGGAGGGGCGTGGAGTCTCCATGCCCTCTCTGGGCACACCACCTGACAGTTGCCTCCACATGTTCAGCTGTATCAGGAAGCTCTCCGAACCCGGTCCTTTTGGGTTTTTAGGAAAGCTTCATTACTTAGGCATGAGTGATTACATCATTGGCCATTGGTGATCAGCTTAACCTTCAGCCCCTCTCCCCTTCCGGAGGTTGGGGGATGGGACTAAAAGTCCCAACCCTCTAATCCTGACTAGGTCTTTCCGGTGACCAGCCCCAATCCTGAAGCTATCTAGGGAATTCCAACCACCAGTCATTAACATATAAAAGAAACTCTTATCACTCCGGAGATTCCAACCGTGTTAGGAGCTAAGTGTCAGGAAATGGGGACAAAAACCAAATATATATTTCACAATATCACACCCATCTATCACCATAATGATTTTCTCCTTTCTGCATATTGCCTGTACTATTACATACTAATATTCGTATCAGCTGATATTTTTCCCTTACATTTAAGTGGACACTTACCATTGCAGTCACGAATGGTAAGACAGTATCACTTTGTCACAAATATAAGGTAACAATAAAAATAAAGCAAAATGATGTTATTAAAGTCTAATACCAGGATCATAAAGCCACTAGTACAGAGATTTTGTTCTTAATTCTGGATTCCCATCTTTATACATACACTAAATGGTTTGCACGTAAAAATGTATTATACTTAGATATGCATAGAGCATGTCGGTGTGTTTCCTTGATCTCAAACCATTTGAATGAAGAACGGTTCTGTGCAGTTACCTGAAAGTAAAAGAACCTTAACAGCAACCCGGATTTATATTTTAGAACCTCAATCAGAAACAAAATTGGAAAAGTACTCTTTTGTTCTTCATGAATTGCAAAATAACCTCCAGGGTGAACCAGCCTGACTCCAGGACTGCTTGCACAGTAAACATATATACTTGTTAGAACTTCGGAGAATATTCACATTGGAAAAACCTTAAAGCTCTGAAAATGTTTTACATTTTGTGTTTTTAAGACCTTGCCACCATGGAAGAAAGAGTACAAAGACGATATTATGAAAAGCTGACGGAATTTGTGGCAGATATGACCAAAATTTTTGATAACTGTCGTTACTACAATCCAAGTGACTCCCCATTTTACCAGTGTGCAGAAGTTCTCGAATCATTCTTTGTACAGAAATTGAAAGGCTTCAAAGCTAGCAGGTGAGTAGATGGGTTCGGTATTCTGAATTAATTCAACTCTTCACACTCTTTATACTATTCTGTCTAACGATTCAACCAGTGCAGTTTATGGTAAATTTAACCTTAAATATCTTTAAAAAAAATAAAAAAATCAAGACTCCAGGGTTATGATCTACTGCCAAGGAGAAGTGGACAAATTGCTGGGTTTGTTGTTGATCTACTTAAAGTCTTTTTTTGAAAATTCAAGAAGTGGCCGGGCATAGTGGCTCACGCCTGTAATCCCAACACTTTGGGAGGCCAAGGCAGGCAGATCACCTGAGGTCAGGAGTTCGAGCCCAGACTGGCCAACATGGGGAAACCCCGTCTCTACCAAAAATACAAAAATTAGCCAGGTGTGGTGACGCACGCATGTAATCTCAGCTACTTGGGAGGCTGAGGCACAAGAATCACTTGAACTTGGGAGGCGGAGGTTGCAGTGAGCCAAGGTCACACCACTGCATTCCAGCCTGGGTGACAATGAGACTTTCACAGGAGGTGGGGGGAACATCCCAGCCTTGTCAACATAATGAGACCATGTCTCTACAAAAATTTAAAAAATTAACCAGGCATAGTGGCATGCACCTGTAGTCCTAGCTACTCAGGAGGCTGTGACAGGACGATCACTTGTGCCCAGGAGTTCAAGGCTGCCGTGAGCTGTGATTACACTACTGCTCTCCAACCTGAGTGACAGAGTGAGACCCTGTCTCAAAAAAAAAAAAAAAAAAAAAAAAAAACAAGAAATGAAGAAAAATTTCCTGAGCTGATGATTGTCACAGGACTTTAAATTCTAGCAGAATAAAGTCCTTCACTCAGCAAATGACTTTTGAGAACCTGATGTGTGCCTGATACTGGGAATTTAGCAATGAATAAATTAAGGCCCCTGCACTCTATGAGGGGTGGGTGGAGCAAGGGGGACAGTTGATAAACATCATAAACCAGGTAGACAAATGGAAAAAGACTCACCCCTACATACATCGCTATAAAATTTCCAAATGCTACGAATAAAAGAAACTCTTAGATAAAACCGACAATCTATAAAACAAGAATTAGATTGGTGTCAGATTTTTCTGCTGTGACATTTAGTGCTAGAAGATTATGGAAGAATAAATCTAAAAGTTTAAGAAAAAATGATTGTCAGCCTAGAAGTCTGTGCAGCCAGTCAAGTTTAGAGGCAGAATAAATATATTTTCAGTCATGTGAGGACTCAGGGCATCCTTTCTTGGCAGGTATTTTTTAAAAGTGTGTGCTATTGGCCAGGTATGGTGGCTCACGCCTGTAATCCCAGAACTTTGGGAGGCCAAGGTGGGTGGATCACTTGAGGTCAGCAGTTCAAGACCATCCTGACCAACATGGCAAAACCCCATCTCTCCTTAAAATACAAAAATTAGGCAGGCATAATGGTGCACGCCTGTAGTCTCAGCTACACAGGAGGCTGAGGCATGAGAATCGCTTGAACCCGGGAGGCACAGGCTGCAGTGAGCTGAGATTGCGCCACTGCATTCCAGCCTTGGTGTCAGAGTGAGACTCCATCTCAGAAGAAAAAAAAAAAGTGTGCTGTCAAAAATAAGGAAACAAATTTTTTCCTTTTAATAATGTATCTTCCTGTAATCCCAGCACTTTGGGAGGCCGAGGCGGGCGGATCACGAGGTCAGGAGATGGAGACCATCCTGGCTAACACGGTGAAACCCCGTCTCTACTAAAAATACAAAAAAATTAGCCGGGCGTGGTGGCACATGCCTGTAATCCCAGCTACTAGGGAGGCTGAGGCAAGAGAATCACTTGAATCCGGGAGGCGGAGCTTGCTGTGAGCCGAGAAGGCGCCACTGCACTCCAGCTTGGGCGACAGAGGGAGATTCCATCTCAAAAAAAAAAAAGTATCTTTTTTTTTTTTTGAGACGGAGTTTCACTCTTGTTGCCCAGGCTGGAGTGCAATGGCGCGATCTCGGCTCACCGCAAGCTCCACCTCCCGGATTCAAGTGATTCTCTTGCCTCAGCCTCCCTAGTAGCTGGGATTACAGGCAGCCACCACCATGCCCAGCTGATTTTTGTATTTTTAGTAGAGACGGGGTTTCACCATGTTGACCAAGCCGGTCTCAAACTGCAGACCTCGTGATCCGCCTGCCTCAGCCTCCCAAAGTGCTGGGATTACAGATGTGAGCCACCGTGCCCGGCCAGAAATTTTTGTTTATTTGAGTTCAGAAAACAAGAGGTTCAGGAAAGCAATGAGAATTACTCTGACCCAAGATGACATTTATACAGCAGGCTGTAAAATGTCAGCAGACCAAATCCTAGCAGGAGAATGGAGCACTCCCCAGAGGCTCAGTAGAGCAAGAAAATGACTCATACATTAGATAATTTGTTTAAGACAGAAAAACATAAGGCTATGATTAAATCAAAGAATGTCAGGGATAAAAATGAAAGGCAATTAGAAACGCCACTAAAAACAGAAAGTTGTGTAAGTGTACCCTGTTAGCTGGGCACGGTGGCTCATGCCTGTAATCCCAACACATTGAGAGGCTGAGGCAAGAGGATGCTTGAGCCCAGGAATTCTAGACCAGCCTGGGCAACATGAGGAAACCCCATCTTTACAAAACACAAAAATTAGCCAGGCATGGTGATGTACACCTGTGGTCCCAGCTGCTTCAGAGGCTGAGGTGGGAGGATTGAGCCCATGAGGTAGACACTGCAGTGAGCCATCTTCATGCCACTGCACTCCAGCCTGGAAGACACAAGACCGTGTCTCAAAAAAAAAAAAAAAAAGGCCCTGTTAGCAAAGGACTAGGTGCTACAGAGAAAAATATTTACATTTTCGTAGTAACGTAAATAATGACATTGGGCCGGGCACGGTGGTTTACATCTGTAATCCCAACACTTTGGAAGGCCAAGGCACGTGGATCATCTGAGATCAGGAGTCGAGACCAGCCTGGCCAACATGATGAAACCCTGTCTCTACTAAAAGTACAAAAATTAGCCAGGTGTGGTTGCACATGCCTGTAATCCCAGCTACTCAGGAGGCTGAGACAGAATCACTTGAACCTGGGAGACGGAGGTTGCAGTGCACCAAGACCGCGCCACTGCACTCCAGCCTGGGCCACAAGAGCAAAACTCCGTCTCAAAGATAATAAAAATAATGACATTGATTTTCAACTTTTAGAATCACCCTATAGACAAAGCATAGAATGATATAATTTTTAAATTATAGGGAAATAAAACTTGGACTCAAAAAAGGGAGGTTGGGAAATGGTTAAGTGAGCTTGGTTCTCCTTGCCATAGCAGGGCTTAAACAAAATT
The DNA here is from genome assembly GCF_029289425.2 of Pan paniscus. Taxonomy (NCBI): domain Eukaryota; kingdom Metazoa; phylum Chordata; class Mammalia; order Primates; family Hominidae; genus Pan; species Pan paniscus. Next base: position 84,003,888 of record NC_073268.2, read on the forward strand.
TGATAAAACAAGAAATAGCAGTATAAGAAATTACCCTGGCCGGGCGCAGTGGCTCATGCCTGTAATCCCAGCCCTTTGGAAGCCCGAGGCGGGCGGATCACCTAAGGTCAGGAGTTCAAGACCAGCCTGGCCAACATCGTGAAACCCCGTCTACACTAAAATAAAAAAATTAGCTAGGTGTGGTGGTGCACGCTTATAAGTCTCAGCTACTCGGGAGGCTGAGACAGGAGAATCACTTGAACCTTGGAGGCGGAGGTTGCAGATCACACCACTACACTCTAGCCTGGGCAACAAGAGTGAGACTCCGTCTGAAAACAAACAAAAAAAAACCTACCCAGGCCGGGTGTGGTGGCTTATGCCTGTAATCCTAACACTGTGGGAGGCTGAGGTGGGTGAATCACTTGAGGTCAGGGGTTCAAGACCAGCCTGGCCAACATGGTAAAACCTCGTCTCTACTAAAAATACAAAAATTAGCTGGGCCTGGGGGCAGGCACCTGTAATTCCAGCTACTGGGGAGGCTGAGGCAGGAGAATCATTTGAACCTGGGAGGAGGAGGTTGCAGTGAGCTGAGATCCCGCCACTGCACTCCAGCCTGGGCAACACTGAGGCTCCATCTCAAAAAGAAAAATACATCTACCCAGAGAACTGAAAAGTCAAAGGGATTGATCATAGGGAGCCTGGATTTCAGATGGAGTTAAGGTAGGACAGAGGAGCACAACTTCTCATTATAAGCCCCTCTATGCTTTTTCATTTGTACATCGTGGTTATTCCTCTGGTTCAGTTTCTAAAATTGCTTTTTTAAATTGGGAAGGCCTTTGGTGGTAACTGTGAGGTAGAAGCCAAGGAGTGTGAATCCTACCCTGCTGCCAGCTTGCCGGCAGAGCCCACAGGATGACTGCTGGCAACTGCTGATGAAGGAGAGGAAATTGCCTGGAGGTCCTGGGGCCTGTAGGCAAGACAAAGGGAATTGGTAAAGGAGAGATGGAGGCCTAGGCTGGGCCTGCACAGTGAAGGGGCCACTTAGGATGTCTTCTTGCCACGTGGTTATTTTATGTAGCTTTTTAATATACTCAAGTTGATATAATTTTCATTAAAGCACATGGGAGCTGAATTGAGAAGTTTGCTCAATTCTGCTTAAATAAACAAATTAGGCTGTGTGCAATGGTGCCTGTGATACCAACACTTTGAGAAGCCAAAGCAGGCAGTTCGCTTGAGCCCAGGAGTTTGAGACCAGCCTGGGCAACATGGGGAAACCCCATCTCTACAAAAAATACAAAAAATTAGCCGGGCATGGTGGCATGTGCCTGTAGTCCCAGCTACCCAGGAGGCTGAGGTAGGAGGATCACCTGAGCCCTGGAGGTTGAGGCTGCAGTGAGCTGTGATTGCGCCACTGCACTCCAGACTGGGTTACAGAGTGAGACCTTGTTTCAAAACAAAACAAAACAAAACAAAATTACAATGTAAAGAGTTGTATAAGGGCAACTTGCTGTTGCCTTTTTAGGGAATTTCTATTGTTTTCCAGATTTAAGGCAGAATGAAACATAACTAGCCAGTTATTGAAAATTGATTTATTTATGGATTTTCAGAATTTCCTTTGCCATATTTTCCCATTTTATGATCTCCAGCATTGTTTGCACATTGTTTTCATTACTGCACTTTGTTATAATTCATCATTTATACCATCCATATTCTTTCTTTTCTTACAGATTGTGATATCTTTAGTCTGAATTTTTAACTGGAATCAGAACTGGATGTTGGGGTCACTCTTTGTTTTATTGTACCTCGTGATTACCTAATTCAAAATTGCCCCCCAAAAAGTCAGATTAGTTAATATAATTTTTTAATGTTAAAGATGTATCGTGGTAAAAAATTTACTCTAGCAGCCATGTTGAACAATGTATTTAAAAATTGTAAACTCTTGGAATACTGTATTTATCTGCTATTTCCATATAAAGTCCTTTGACTTAGTCCTGGTAACTGTACAGTAATTTGGTTTACTAATGAAAGTTGTGAATAAAACTGTGAAACTAGAAGGGAGACTTTCTGGACTTTAATAGAAAAATGTGATTTTAAGATTGCTTTTTCTTTTGTTTTAGCGTAATTTTTCCCTTTATATTCCCCTCATCAATGTAAATAAACACACACACACACACACACACACACACATCTTTCACCACAATGGTAATGCTTCTGTAAATGCCTCTATTTGTCCAGTTGGCTGAAAATGTTGTAATCTTTATTAGACAAATATATATATATATATATATTTAAATATTGGCTTTTTCCAGTGAGCTATTATGTTTAGTGTACAGTGAAAAGTTTTAATATTATAGGTTAAAAATTTCTTAATCGTTCTTTTCTATTCGCTTGCCAAGGGTGAATGAAAGAACATGGCTGCTTCTCCCAGACTGACTGACCTTGGCATCCGCATAAAGCATCATTGTTTTCAAAAATGAAGGGTGCTTAATTGTTCCCTTTTTTCTATATTCTGTAGGTCTCATAACAACAAACTGCAGTCTACAGCTTCTTAAAGTTCAGCGTGTTAACCTAACATAAAACACAGCAAGAATCTGGTTGTCTGAACTATTTTAAATTAAGGAGCCAGATGTTTTTAGTCAGGCTATCCTGACAAGACTTGACCTAAACTTCGTTTTTATTGGTCATAACAGTCCAATTATATTCTTGGCCAATTTTGTCCAACGGACAAGAAAAAAGCAAAGTCAACGACACCATTATCTTGTCAAGATCAAATGGTTTTACTATTGTGGCAGAAGCGAGAAAACTTTGTTTATTGAAAAAAAAAAGAAAAAGAAAGCAAGAAAAAAAGATACTATGGGGTCAAGTGTAACTCCATGGAAATGCCACGTCTGCTCTTCAGTGAAGAAGCTGGTTTAGAGTCTCACAGAAAACTTTTGACTGTATTTATTTATTGTTGCAAAAAAGACGCTTTTTTATTGCTGCCCTCATTTGTCAGCTAATTATTTTTTCTTATAAAATCCAGCCCCGGTTACATATAATCATCTGTATCTTATCATGATTCCTGTAGGTAAAAGTACAAGACGACCTCTAGATGTCTTTTCTTTCTATGAAAGGAGCTGCTATGTACACATGTGCACACACACACAACTGGGAATCAACAATGAGTTTATTGTTCATGGTAGATTAAAATTAAGCTTGCATAAAGGTTGGGCTAAGTGGTCCTGGACTACAGACTCTGTTGCCTTGAATATAACAGTACAATTTGTCAATTACTCCGCACCAGGCTAAAATGAGTAAAATCTATTTGAAGGTATCTTGTTTGTAAACATTTGTCAGATTCTAATTTTTTTCTTTTGTATTAAAATTCAACTATGGATGTATATGAAACAAAATAAATGGAGATAATTTTTCTCCCACAGACAGAGGTGTCTTTGAATGTGCGCTAATGATTATCTGTAAGCCTTTGTGGGGAGGGAGGCCTGCAAGGTCATGAAAGGCAGAAGAGTCTAATTGTGCCTGGATTTCTCCAGGACAGCAGAGGCCCCTCGTTTTATCATTCCCAGTCCATTGTCATCACGTCAGAGAAAAATCTTCAGGGGTGCTAATCCTGTTGCATCAGTTGATCATACTAACGAGAACGGTAATGCGACAAGATACACATTGCCTTCATCTGTACATTCTGTGATACCAGGCAAATTACCAATTACACACAGCTACTTACATTTTATGAAGGGCATTTTTTAGATGACCTCATCCTCTGTGTTATTTGTTGATTGGGTTTGTTTTCTGTTTGTTGGTTTGTTTGTTTCTTCCACGTAAGGAAAAGTAGTGTAAACAGTAGCGAGAAAATGGAAACCACAGAGGAAGATGTATTTTGCATGTTTTTCCTTTCAGTGTTCTTACACGTTGTATCACTGCATTGTGGTAATAGCTTCTATAAAATCTGCCATAGTTGGATTATGCAGCTTTGCAAAAATTTTTACTAGATTTTGCACTAACTCATATTAGCTTTGTCCTACCAACTTCTGGAATTTATCTAATTATTGTTTTTCAAAGTTTCTTTCCTTTTAATGTTTCCCTGCTATGCAAAACCTTTCCCAGACCTCAGTTTCTTAAAAGAAAGATGTTGCTACAGTTCCCGATTCTTTCTTATTACAGGCTCAGGTGTACAGGTTATTCTGGGTTAATTTTATCTAATGAAGCCCATTCCTTTTTGTACATAAAGATGTCACTTAAACTTATGCTTACAAACTAAAGAGACTAATCGCTCAATATGAAAACATGAAAAAATTTTTGCTTAAAGTATTAAGATGGAAGTAGTTAAATATGGGTTATTTTGTCCTTTTACTTTTTTTAAAAATGTTACATATTGTATGCACTGTGCTGATGCAAGAATTCTACATTTTAATGAATTATAAAATTATTCTGCATCTCATCACGTCACAGTATTTCTGTACTATTTATTCATATATATATAAATATATATGGGCTTAATCATTTAAAATTTGTTGCAGCAAGAACTTTCCTACCTGTAGGCAATAGATTGCTATGTTTTTAACAAATTGTGGCAAATTCTAAACAGCAATTCTTTTGTACGTAATAGGACATTTCATCCTAGAAAAATAAAGTAATGTTTTTGACATTGGATTTGGTGCAGTTTCTAATGAAGCAATGGTTGGTTGGTTAATATGTTTTCTATAGCTGTTAGCCTTGCCAAATTGTACAAAAAGGATAAATTTTATGGAAATCTGAAACCAGGAAGATGTTAATTTCATATGTGTATTTAACGGTATAAAGTGTTGTATAGTTTCTATCACCATACAAATACATAGACATTTTATAGTTTCATCAACTACAGAGCTTTAGTCCTTCAGAAGTAATTTTTGAAAAACATACTTTTTTTTTTTTTTTTTTTTTTTTTTTTTGAGATGGAGTTTCACTCTTGTTGCCCAGTCTGGAGTGCAATGATGCCATCTCGGCTCACCACAACCTCTGCCTCCCGGGTTCAAGCAATTCTCCTGCCTCAGCCTCCCAAGTAACTGGGATTACAGGCATGCGCCACCACGCCTGGCTAATTTTGTATTTTTAGTAGAGACAGGGTTTCTCCATGTTGGTCAGGCTGGTCTCGAACTCCCGATCCCAGGTGATCCGCCTGCCTCAGCCTCCCAAAGTGCTGGGATTATAGACATGAGCCACCACGCCCGGCCTGAAAACCATACATTCTTATAGAACATAATGAATTCCAAAAGCTGCTTTTCTGTGACAAGCAGAAATCTTTGACAAGCTTCTGCTATTCAGAAAGATCTACATAATACAGCTATTTTGCTTCCAATAATTCAGGCAGTAAACTGTACATTTGTGATACTCTTAGGATGTTTCTACCCCAGGCCTTGGGCTTATAAATACATTTAATTTGCATCAATAGATTTCCTTGGCTAAAAGTATTTTCAGTACCTGTTATACTTTACCTGCCAAGTTCACAATCCTTGAAACCATTTCATGAAAAGTATTTTCCTATTGGTAAAGCTTTTATTCTCCTATCCAAATTCTGCAGGAAGTTTAAATAAAATTGTGGCTGGGCATGGTGGCTCACGCCTATAATCCCAGCACTTTGGGAGACTGAAGCAATGGGTCACTTGAGGTCAGGAGTTGGAGAGACCTGCCTGGCCAACATGGTGAAACCCTGTCTCTACTAAAAATACAACAATTTAGCTGGACAAGAGGCACACGCCGGTAGTTCCAGCTACTCAGGAGGCTGAGGTGGGAGGACGGCTTGAACCCGGGAGGCAGAGGTTGCAGTGAGCTGAGATTGTGCCACTACACTCCAGCCTGGGTGACAGAGCGAGACTCCGTCTCAAAAAAAGTGAGCTTTTGGAGATATTTTCTGAAGTAAAATAATTACCTTTTTATATTTCAAATGGCCTAGAGTGTTATTTAGAGACACTAAGATTTGCTGTTGTTTGTAATCTACCTTCCTAGGATCTGCAAATAAAAGTTACTTCCCTATTTCTGTTAATTCCTTTAGGCAAACTCTCTGCTTCTTTATGTTAAAGAGCCAACCTGGTGGCCTTTCAGATCTCTGCACACTTAGACAAAGCTACATGGTTATTACAGCTTTCGCTCTTCATGATTGAAGCTATTACCATAGGTCTCAGACTTCTTGTCCTTAATGTGAGAATGGTGATATTTCATGGATAAAGTAATGAAGTACTTGAGGAGGTGGGGGTAAGAACCAGCTGAGAAGTATTTTTAATAATTTGAAACATTCTGAGGTATTTCTAGATACTTGGAGCGAGATACTAAAAGATTTTCTCAGAAGATCATACCGCTTGATCCAATTTGAACCAAATTCAACTAAGAAATTAGCTATATTTTCAACTAAAATTAGCTATATTTTTAAAATGTTAATGTCCTGCTTTATCTAATTTATTTATTGCTTGCTCAAATATTTCCTGAAATTGAGGTGATGCATTATAGGTGGCGGGTCAGTTTTTATGAGTTTGTTTCTATGTGTGAATGGTCAACCTTAAAAATGATTTTGTCCGGGGGCGGTGGCTTATGCCTGTGATCCCAGCACTTTGGGAGGCCGAGGCGGGCGGATCACCTGAGGTCAGGAGTCCGAGACCAGCCTGGTCAACATGGTGAAAACCCCGTCTCTACTAAAAATACAAAAATTAGCAGGCCGTGGTGGCACATGCCTGTAATCCCACTACTCGGGAGGCTGAGGCAGGAAAATTGCTTGAGCCCGGGAGGCGGAGGTTGCAGTGAGCCAAGATGGTGCCACTGCACTCCAGCCTGGCCGATAGAGCGAGATTCTGTCTAAAAAAAAAAAAAAAAAAAAAAAATTCAAGAGAAATACTAACAGTGCCAAATGATACTTTCTTTACAAGGCAGTTGTAAAGAGCTATGGGTCGGGCGTGGTGGCTCACGCCTGTAATCCCAGCACTTTGGGAGGCCAAGGTAGGTGGATCACAAGGTCGGGAGTTCGAGACCAGCCTGGCCAATGTGGCAAAACCCTGTCTCTACTAAAAATACAAAAAGTAGCCGGGCGTGGTGGTGGGTGCCTGTAATCCCAGCTACTTGGGAGGCTGAGGCAGGAGAATCGCTTAAACCCAGGAGGTGGAGGTTGCAGGGAGCCAAGATTGTGCCACTGCACTCCAGCCTGGGTGACAAGAGCAAGACTCAGTCTCAAATAAATAAATAAACAGTGTATGTGTTTTATAGACGTTTTCCTACCCAAAGAAAAGTGCTTGGCTGGGCGCGGTGGCTCACACCTGTAATCCCAGCACTTCGGGAGGCTGAGGCGGGCGGATCGTGAGGTCAGGAGATTGAGACCATCCTGGCTAACACGGTGAAACCCCGTCTCTACTAAACATACAAAAAAAATTAGCCTGGCGTGATGGCGGGCGCCTGTAGTCCCAGCTACTCGGGAGGCTGAGGCAGGAGAATGCCGTGAACCCGGGAGGCAGACCTTGCAGTGAGCTGAGATTGTGCCACTGCACTCCGCAGTGCGAGACTCCGTCTCAAAAAAAAAAAAAAAAAAAAAAAAAAAAAGAAAAAGAAAAAAAGAAAAACAAGTACGTTTTCCCCTTGAATTGTAAAATAATAGCTTCATTTGAAGGAGGGATGCTATTGAATTACTACTGAAGGCAAGAGAGTATTCCATTTAGGGACTATTAATGTGTGCACATAGGCACAAACCCATTTGCTAAGAAAAATCTATCAATGGGACTAGATTATAAGAAACTATAGTGCATTTGCTAATTAAAATTTTCCATCAAATTGGCAGGGCGCAGTGGTTAATGCCTGTAATCCCAGCACTTTGGGAGGCTGAAGTGAGTGATTCACTTGGGGCCACAAGCTCAAGACCAACCTGGGCAACACGGCCAAACCCCGTCTCTACTAAAAGTACAAAAGGCCAGGCATGGTGGCTCACAACTGTAATCCTAACACTTTGGGAGGCCGAGGCAGGTGAATCACTTGAGATCAGGAGTTCTAGACCAGCCTGGCCAACATGGTGAAACCCCATCTCTACTAAAAATACAAAAATTAACCGGGCGTGGTGGTGGGCGCCTGTAATCCCATCTACTCGGTAGGCTGAGGCAGGAGAATCGCTTGAACCTGCGAGGCAGAGGTTGCAGTGAGCCGGGATCACGCCACTGTACTCCAGCCTGGGTGACAGAGTGAGATTCCATCTCAAAAAAAAAAAAGGACAAAAGTTAGCCGGGCATTGAGGCCGGGCACGGTGGCTCACGCATGTAATCCCAACACTTTGGGAGGCCGAGGTGGGCGGATCACAAGGTCAGGAGATCGAGACCATCTTGGCTAACACAGTGAAACCCCGTCTCTACTAAAAATACAAAAAAATTGGCCGGGCGTGGTCACCCAGGCTGGAGCGCAGTGGCGAGATCTTGGCTCACTGCAAGCTGCAAGCTCCGCCTCCCAGGTTCATGACATTCTCCTGCCTCAGCCTCCCGAGTAGCTGGGACTACAGGTGCCCGCCACCACGCCTGGCTAATTTTTTGTGTTTTTAGTAGAGACGGGGTTTCACCATGTTGGCCAGGATGGTCTCGATCTCCTGACCTCGTGATCTGCCCGCCTCGGCCTCCCAAAGTGCTGGGATTACAGGCGTGAGCCACCGCGCCCGACACAGACCTGGTTTTGAATGAAGACCTTAATGTTTAGCCAGGAAGTTTCTAAGAATCTGGCCTGCATGTGTTTGCCAAGGTGTGCAAGTTAACTATGTGACCTCCAAGTATCACAGGTATCACAGCTCTGGCACTTTTTTTGTTTCCAAAATTACCCAGAAACGGACTATTATCAAACCAATCTAAGTCAAACCCTAAACTTAAGCTTCAGGATTATGTAAAAGTTATTTTTTTCCTTTTTCTTTCTTTCTTTTTTTTTTTTTTTGGAAACTGGGACTCGCTCTGTTGCCCAGGCTGGAGTGCAGTGGCACAGCTCACAGCAGCCTTGACCTCCTGGGCACAAGCCATCCTCCTACTTCAGCCTCCCAAGTAGCTGGGACCAAAGGCACACGCTAGCACGCCTGGCTAATTTTTTTTATTATTTGTAGCGATGAGGTCTTGCTATGTTGCCCAGTCTGGACTCAAACTTCTGGCCTCAAGTGATCTGCCTCGGCCTCCCAAAGTGCTGGGATTACAGGCATGAGCCATTACACCTGGACCTTTTTTAAACTAGAGTTATTTCAGCAGGATACAGACTAAAATTTTAAAAATCAGCCCAGCGCAGTGGTTCACGCCTGTAATTCCAACACACGCAGGCCGAGGGGGTTGGATCACTTGAGGTCAGTAGTTCAAGACCAGCCTGGCCACCATGGTGAAATGCTGTCTCTACTAAAAATACAAAAGTTAGCCAGGCATGGTGCTGGGCACCTGTAATCCCCAGCTACTAAGGAGTCTGAGGCAGAAGAATCTCTTAAACCTGGGAGGTGAAGGTTGCATTGAGCTGAGATCACACACCACTGCACTTCAGCCTGGGTGACAGAGCAAGACTCCGTCTCGAAAAAATATTCCAGAACTATTTATAACTTTTCTCTTTGTTTTAACATCTGAGCATCCAACCAATAATTTATCTATTTGGTCATCTTGTAGTTGTCTCCACCACATTATTCGAGATAACCACTTAGCCTTTGTTTGTTTGTTTGTTTTTGAGATGAAGTCTTGCTCTGTTTCCCAGGCTGGAGTGCAATGGCACAATCGCGACTCACTGCTACCTCTGCCTCCCGGATTCAAGCGATGTTCCTGCCTCAGCCTCCCGAGGAGCTGGGATTACAGGCATCCGCCACCATGCCCAGCTAATTTTTCTATTTTTAGTAGAGATGTGGTTTCACCATGTTGTCCAGGCTGGTCTCGAACTCCTGACCTTGAGATCCACCCACCTCGGTCTCCCAAAGTGCTGGGATTACAGGAGTGAGCCACTGCACCTGGCCTAGCCTTTAGACATTTAAAAATTCAACTTTGATTTGACTGGCCTGAGTTATGCCTGAGTTAGTTTTTTATCTTAAAGAAAACTAACTCAGGAGGTCTTCATTAGCTATGTACTCTATCACCAATAGTTCATGTAATAATGCTGCTGACTCCCAAAAAGCGATTCTAGTAAAATTTATAAGTTTGGACAAAACTCATTTTTGAAAAATACTTGAAAAATCCCTCAGTAGTGCTTTACCATAGAACACTCAGAACCTCTCAACCCTTTATTACCTGTATGCCCCATAATTGGAACAAATAATAGTATCAGATATTGTAATGTTGGGCTATTGCTTCTTGGCTCCTGTGATTCCCTAGCGTCCCATCCTGGATGTCCTTTAGGTGCACAGTGCTACTACTGTGTGCCATGGACAGTGTCAGGACACATTCTGAGCTTCCTGAGTGCATCACTGTGAGGCCAAATAGGCTGTTCTCTCTCCAGTGAAGATTCCTTTCTGTCTTTAGGCAGTCATCTTCATCTATACATTAGTGGTGTCTCTGTTCACCATGCTTCATATAAACTAAAGTACAGCCTGATCTTCCAAAAAAATACTCTCTTTTGTGGACTCAAGTATAAAATCAATATTTAATTTAGCTAGTGATTAAACCATTTTTTTGTTGTTGTTGTTTGTTTTTTGAGATGGAGTTTCGCTTTTGTTGCCCAGGCTGGCATGCAGTGGTGTGATCTCGGCTCACTGCAACCTCCACCTCCCGGGTTCAAGCGATTCTCCTGTCTCAGCCTCCCAAGTAGCTGGGACTACAGGCACCCACCACCACGCCCGGCTAATTTTATATTTTTAGTAGATATGGTGTTTCTCCATGTTGGTCAGGCTGGTCTCGAACTCCCACCCTCAGGTGATCCGCCGGCCTCGGCCTCCCAAAGTGCTGGGATTACCAGCATGAGCCACCACACCCGGCCAATTAAACCTTTTTAAAACCAACTGAAAAATGTTTGAAATTCACTTGCTTGTGAGCTGTCATTGGTGAATATTGGTTCTAAGGTTTGGGGAATGAATTTGAGAAAGCCTTTCTCTCAAACCTTTAGGGCTCAGTAAGGCTAAAACAAAAACAAACAGGTGCATCCAAGATCTGATTTCAAGGCAAGATTTATTGCTTTACAAACAAACATTATACTTGGTCTTAATAGAAAAATGACACCAGATACATCCAAAATACATTTCACATTGGGATAGCTGCCAGTTCAGCACAAAACATACATTATTAGGAGCAGGGAGGCATGAAAATAAACTATATCTTACTTTTTGGTACATCAGGAACACTTTTGCCTGAAGCCCTTTAGTACTATTTTTTATTTTATTTATTTTTTTAATCCACCCATCTGCACACTGGCCCTTTAGTACTCTTTAAGTATAAAACTTTAATACTTGTCCTGGGCTTTGACCCTTGTGTTTGATCTAAATGACATTTCAAACATAAGTGTCTTTTGACTAGTGCGCTTACTGTTATGTACAGAATTTAAAATGTGATCGTTTGAATATAAAATCTGGTTTGATACATGATATAAAAGTTGTATATTTAAATTCAAGAAAATGTTTTTGTGGACTATTTCTACTAAAGAATATTAAATTAAAATAATTTAAAAACTTATGAAGCAGTGATCTGTTAACTGGACAGGTCAATTATCTGAGCTGTGTAAATCATTGTCTGGCACTACAGTTGAATCACCTTGACACTGAGCTCAGGAGCAGCCCATTTAAGAAGCATCTTGTAAATAACAAAGTGACACCTTCGAGATTACAGTTGCAACTATGCAAGTCATTCATAGAGTAGCTGAGGGCTCTCTTCTGAAGGAGGACCCATTACATGAAGGTAGACCTTTCATGTCTTGTTGCCGACGTCCAAGTCTCTTGCGGTCCAGAAATGCCAGGATGGTTGTTTCAAATGCATTGGGTATGAATTGCACCTTGAATCTGCCCTTCCCTTTTTCGATTAAACCTTTTCACATAGCTGCTGCTGCTCCTTAGCAGTCCATCCCCTGGACGGAGGCGGCCTCTCAGGACCTGGAGCAGAGCTGTAGGGAGCTGCCGTCTCTTATGGTAGATGTGGCCCATCACAATATACCTGCTGCCTGGACAAAATAACCAGAACATTAATTCATAGTGTCTTTTAAATGCCATGAAACAGAAAATGTAAGGCCTTTAAGAAACGCCTAAGCTGCAATCTATTATCTTGCTGCACAAGTTGAAACTGATATTGAGTCTACAGGCATCTGGTGGAAACAGCCTAGCGACCCTTAGAAGATAACCAACCCGGCCGGTGTGGTGGCTCACGCCTTTAATCCCAGCACTTTGGGAGGCCGAGGTGGGCAGCTCACTTGAGGTCAGGAGTTTGAGACCAGCCTGGCCAACATGGTGAAACCCCGTCTCTACTAAAAATACAAAAATTGGCAGGGCGTGGTGGCGCATGCCTGTAACCCCAGCTCCTTGGGAGGCTGAGGCAGGATAATCGCTTGAACCCGGCAGGTGGAGGTTGCAGTGAGCCGAGATCGAACCACTGCACTCCAGCCTGGGCGACAGGGCAAGACTCAATCTCAAAAAAAAAAAAAAAAAGCTGTATGTAACCAGACCACATTACAGAACAAAGGTCCTTATCACAATCTATCAGGATTTCCCAGAGCACATGTCTAGAAAGATGTGGGAGTGGGTATTCCCCGCTACCAACCCCACATACACACCCAAAAAAGCAGCTTTTCTAAACTCAGTTCTGTACAGTCCCTTCTGGCAATGGTGTTTGGTCGTCCACCCCATTTGTCAACATCTATTTATTGACAGCCCGCTTTGTGCCAACCCTTGCTGTTCTCACCCTTGAGGGTGGGGGCTGACAGGGCTTAAATCACAGAGTGGCCGAAATAATACCTGTCGTCTAAATCCCATTCATGTCATTGTCCCCCATCGCTCCCAAAAAAAGGCTGGGCGACCTACAGCGCGGGCTGTGGCACCCACGTTACAAACGGTGGTATAAAGTACATATGCAGCGTCATTCAGGTCAGTTTCAATACCAGGTTTAAACTCTGGACACGGCTTATTGCAGCTGGAGGAGTCCAGGGCTAACATGTGGACTCGGAAGAAGAAGCCGTCGGGGGTGAGGTACAGGCGGTTCATCTTGTACAGCCCGTCCCGATCCACCAGCAGGGTCACCAGCCGGATGCCCGCGCCCAGCACGTCCACATCGTGCACGATCCCGTTCACCGCTGCTTCCGAAAAACAGTTTGGAGAAGAGCATTACCCCGAGTTCCTCTCCCAGTCCCCCAGGAGGTGGTTTTTAGCAACCGCGAAACGGCCCGCACGGGTCAGGCGCCCTGGGATCTCGCGGGCGGGCTTCTCCGGGGCTCGGAAAGGCTCGCGGGGCGGCGGCGCGGCGGCCGGGCTCACCGAATTCGCTCTCGCAGAACGCCTCGCGTTCGTCCAGATCGGACAGGCAGGCGCGCGCGCAGGGCTCAGCGCCGGGCTCCGCGTCCCTCTGCGGCGGGCTGAGGCCGAAGCTGAGGCTGAAGCGCGGCGGCGGCGCGGGCGCGGGCGCGGGTCCCGGGGCCAGCGCGGCGGCGCGCGGCCGGTTGGGGTGGGCGTGGCCGGCGGAGCCCTCGGTGGCGAGCGCGGGCGGCCGGGCGGCGGGGAAGCGCAGGGCCCGTGAGCGCGCGCGTCGCGGGGCGTCCTCCGACGCGGGCTCGCGGCGCGGCGACGCGCGGTTCTCGGCTTGCGCCAGGCGCGGGCCCGGCGGGCCAGCGGGCGCGCGTGCGGCCTCCCGGAAGCTGGCCTGGTTGTCGGCCGGCGCGGGGGGCTTCCGGCGGCGCGGGTCAGGCCAGGCGCGGGCGGCGGGAGCGGCCTCGGCCGCGCGCGGCCGCTGCGGGGCCTCAAGGAGCGGCTGCGCGCGGGGCCCCGGTGTCTCCTCCGCGCTCGGGCAGCCGCGGGAGTCCGGCTTTCTGCTGTGCGGCGGCGAGGCTGTGGGGAGAGAAGAGGAGAGGCGGGAAGGCGGTGGGGGAGGAGAAGCAGTGAGGGGAGGCCGTCGGGGAAAGCCGAAGAAGCCGAGAAGGAAGAAGAGGGTAGGGGAGGCTGAGACGGGAGGCCGAGAGGGGAAGGGAAGCCAGGAGGGGAGGAGGCCGCTAGTGGGGCAGGGGCGCTGCAGAAGAAGGGCTCTGGGAGGGGGAGAGGAGATAGAGGACAAGGGAGGCTTCGCAGGCACCTGCAAGAGGAGAGATGGGAGGGAGGCCCGGAGGCCTGGAAGTGAAGCAGGGAGAACCCGGACGCAGCGTCGCGGCCAAGCGGGGCACGCGCTTCCCAGGCCCCAAAGGAAGAAGGATACGAGGGTCTTGCCCTCTAAGATTATAGCTTTTAAAATTACAACCCCCTATTTACTCTAAGACTAAACATGTCTTACAACACTGGTTAGATAAACTTTTTTGCCCTTCCTTTAATATATACGTATATGTGTGTATGTGTGCGTGTGTGTGTGTGTGTGTATATATATATATATATATATATATATATATATATAAAACATATAAACATCCGCCTCTTTGCTATTTACGGTTTTTGAGAAAGTACCAAGAGCAAACCCCAGGGGGAAAGGTCTCATATTACAGGTTCTCCTAATTGTTTAAGCGCCCCTGACAACAGAACTATTTGGTTTTCCCATCCATGTTTACACTGTCATCCCGGTCTCTGCAGAATCCAGCATTTGTAAGTGGATTTTTATCTGGCTTCTTGGACACCACTTACTGGTAAACCACAGCTAAGGAAGGTTTTAAAAGCTTGGCTGGGAGGCAGAGAGGCCCCTGGTTAAGTATAAAAGCACACATCGCTTACATTTTTTTCCCCATTAGATGATGGAGGAAAGACTCCTAAAATGGTATGGCATGAAAACAAATTTTTAAAATTATTAGTGATTTTCCCTAGTTCTGCAGACAGGTTGGTGAGTAAACCTCAGCCAGCTTGGGAGCTGGGCACCTTTCCATACCAGTTACACAATTTCACCTCCTTGCTTGCCTGGGTCCCAGTGCCCTCCAAACAGTCAAGAACTAGCCTTTATTTTTCTCTCCCCTTGCATTAAAGAGATGGATCTGCCCATTTGCAGCTCTGGCAACACTTCATTTAAAGTTGATCAGTCTTGCCAAATCGATAATCTGCTTTAAAATCAGCTTTCACCCAGCAATAATAGCTGGTTAGAGTTCATGTTTTTGCAAAGAGGTTGATTCTGACTCATTATGTTGTTAAACGGTTGTGCCATGCACAGCTGAATAAAGTTCTGGTGGATATCCAATTCCTGACTGTCAACTGTTGACCTCACAACTGCTTCCCCATTGATATCACCATCTGTTGTCATGGGAAAGATTGTCTGATATTTGGGTTAAATGCCACTGAAGTCATTCAATTTCCATGTGGAAAAATAACCCAGAGTAAATTGCCCTGTGAGGTACGGAAACTGTTTTTCCCAGAGATAGCGAAGCCGACAGAACATCCAAATAAAAGCAAAACAAAAACACGATCCCCCAGAGAACCCCTCATTTCTTCACGGGCTGAGTAACTTAATTTCATTTCGTGCATGAAGTATAAGAGTGTGTGCGTGTTAGTTAAACCCCGGCTCAGGTGTCCCAAGGTTGTGCGCTGGGGCTGCGGGGAGAGCAAAGTGCCCGGGGCTGCCGGATTTCGGCCCCGCTTCCCCCCAGCCCTCCACAGCGCCCCCCGCAGCCCCTGCTCACCCAGTCGAGGGGGGCGGACCCCGCGGCGTCCTGCGAGCCCGGCCCGGGCACGGCTCCCGAAAGGCGCGCCACGACCCCTTTTGACACTTTCCCTCCTCTGTGATGGAGCAACTACTTAACATGCAAAGTTTTCCCCAGCCTGCCCGGCTTGCTCGGGATCATTTCAGTAGCTAAATTGGCTTCTTTCCGAAAAGGCGGCCAAGAGACACGAAACCTTGGGGACACACTTTGCTCCTTTATAAGACGAACGCAGACCCGGGGTGTCCTCTCTTGCGAGCTCTGACCCCCCTCCTCGTCCCACGTTTCACTGAGCCTCCTTCCCAGCTTCCCCCCCCCCAGATCCCGCTCCGCTCCCAGGGCTCCGCACTACACCGATCTTACTTTTTCTCTCCGCCACCGGTGCTTCGGGGGATGATCCGACGATCAAACAGAGGAGCCAGAAAGCTCTAGCTGTCATTTTTGCAGACAGGGTTCCCAGGCTCTAAAAGTGAGCCTGGTCTTTTGCTTGCTTTCTCTCCCCCAACCCCTTCTCCACACCCCCACCCCCGTTCATGCTAATGAGGGGCAGCCTTTGGGGAAACGGGAATCACTCGCTGAGCAGACCATTGGAACAAAACCGAGCCGCAGGGATTTCTCCCTCTTCCTTCCTAAGGGGGACGAGCACATGGCCTTGCAAAGTTGTCCCCGGGAATGTCTGTCCTGTGATCTGCGGGCGAGGAGAGCATCACAGCCTAAACTTTAAACCTGTGTGCGTTTGCGCGCTGGGGTGGGGGCAGCAAAGGGTGGGGTGACAAGTGCAGAGAATAAGCGTGTTTCGGGACTGAGGGACTGGGTGGGGGAGAACGAGTGACGGGAGCTTTTTTCTAGATTAGGTCAACAACAAATAGGAAAATAGTGCTTAAGACAGCGTGGGTTTGTGGAAGGGAGATTCCAGATGACAGAGAATGTATCCTGGAATGTGTGTGTTAGGCAATTTCTAGAGAAACCAAGTCACTGCTTCCTAAGTTTAGTAAAACTGTTTCATTATATATCACAGCTCATTGTAACCTCTGCCTCCCGGACTAAAGCGATTCTCGTGCCTCAGCCTCTCAAGTAGCTGGGATTACAGGCATACGCCACCATGCGAGGCTAATTTTTGTATTTTTAGCAGAGACGGGATTTCACCGTGTTGGCCAGGCTGGTCTCAAACTCCTGACCTCAAGTGATCCACCCACCTTGGCCTCCCAAAGTGCTGGGATTACAGCGTGAGCCACCACGCCGGGCCCAGAGGTCTAATTATTAATCAGAATGTTGCCTGTTGAGGCCAGGCAGGGTGTTTCATGCCTGTAATCCCAGTACTTTGGGAGCCCGAGACAGGAGGATCTCTTGAGCTCAGGAGTTCAAGACCAGCCTGAGCAACATGGAGAGAACCTGTCTCTACAAAAAATACAAAAATTAGCCAGGCATGGTGGCTCGCATCTGTGGTCCCAGCCACTTGGGAGGCTGAGGTGAGAGGATCACTTGAGCCTAGGAGGTGGAGGTTGCAGTGAGCCGAGATTGTGCCACTGCAGTCCAGCCTGAGTGACAGAGAGAGGCCCTGTCTCAAAAAAAAAAAAAAAAAAAAAAAAAAAAAAAAAGAAGAAGAAGAAAGAAAAGAAAGAAAGAGGAGGAGCCAGGCACAGTGGCTCACCCCTGTAATCCCAGCATTTTGGGAGGCCAAGGCAGGCGGATCACGAGGTCAGGAGTTCAAGACCAGCCTGGCCAAAATAGTGCAACCCTGTCTCTACTAAAATTACAAAAAAGTTAGCAGGGTGTGGTGGCACACGCCTGTAGTCCCAGCTACTCAGGAGGCTGAGGCAGGAGAATCGCTTGAACCTGGGAGGCAAAGGTTGCAGTGAGCCGAGACTATGCCATTGCACTCCAGCCTGGGTGATAGAGTGAGACTTTGGTCTCAAAAAGAAAAAAAAAAGAGGAGGAGGAGGAGAAGGAAGAAGAAGAAGGAGGAGAGCAGGGCCGGGTGTGGTGGCTCACGCCTGTAATCCCAGCACTTTGGGAGGCCGAGGTGGGTCGATCACGAGGCCAGGAGATCCAGACCATCCTGGCTGACACAGTGAAACCCCGTCTCTACTGAAAATACAAAAAATTAGCCGGGCGTGGTGGCGGGCGCCTGTAGTCCCAGCTACTCGGGAGGCTGAGGCAGGAGACTGGCGTGAACCTGGGAGGCGGAGCTTGCAGTGTGGCGCCACTGCCCTGCCCTCCAGCCTGGGTGACAGAGTGAGACTCTGTCTCAAAAAAAAAAAAAAAAAAAAGAAGGAGAGGAGGAAGAGGAGGAGGAGGAGGAAAGAAGTTTGCCTGTTGAGCATTAAATCAAAGAAGATAAATTTGCTGGCTGGGTGCGGTGGCTCAACCTGTAATCCCAACACTTTGGGAGGCCAAGGTGGGCAGATCACGAGGTCAGGAGTTCGAGACCAGCCTGGCCAACATAGTAAAACCCCATATCTACTAAAAATACAAAAATTAGCCAGGCATGGTGGCAGGCACCTGTAATCCCAGCTACTTGGGAGGCTGAGGGAGGAGAATCGCTTGAACCCAGGAGGCAGAAGTTGCAGTGAGCCAAGACTGCGCCACTACACTCCAGCCTGGGCAACAGCACAGGACTCCGTCTCAAAAAAAAAAGAAAGAAAGAAAGAAAAAAGAAAAAAAAGAAAAGAAATTTGCCTGTTGAGCATTAAATCAAATTGCAGCTAAGGAGATGAGCTAATCTTCCCTCATTCCGGTGTTAGAGGAGTGAATTATATTCTCCATCCAAAAGAGTAAACCTCTACAGCCCCTGCAAAGCTTGGGTACACCAGAGTCAGGGTCTCCAGACCCTAGACAAGACCAGATAAACACTAGTAAATTCATGCCCTCGGGGCCCTGTTTATAGATGTCCTCAGATCCCCTTCTTTCACGTGCTCTTTCTTTAAGTCAAGTGGAATAAAATTCACTAGGCTTAAGATTTCTCAGTTACAACCACATCTCTGACATACCTTCTTACCATTACATTCAAATCACCCAGAACCTATTGGGGGTGTTCCCGAAACTCTTCTGTTGCAGGAATGTTGTGAATGCCCTGAAACCCACACCCTGAAATGCAGAGGCAGGGAGCAGGCTGGATGGCTCCCAGGGGCTCCCAGAGGCTCCTGGGGTGGCACCAGCTGGAAGAACTTGCCAGAGTCCAGTCCTGGGTCTTGGACAGTGTCTGCCTTGAGCCTTAGAAATCACACTAATGGGCCAGGCGCGGTGGCTCACGCCTGTAATCTCAGCCCTTTGGGAGGCCGAGGTGGGCGGATCACCTGAGGTCAGGAGTTTGAGACCAGCCTCACCAACATGGTGAAACCCTGTCTCTACTAAAAATACAAAAATAGCCAGGCATGGTGGCAGGTGCCTGTAATCCCAGCTACTTGGAAGGCTGAGGCAGGAGAATCGCTTGAGCCCGGGAGGCGGAGGTTGCAGTGAGCCGAGATCGCACCATCGCACTCCAGCCTAGGGGACAAGAGCGAGACTTCGTCTCAAAAAAAAAAGAAGAAGAAGAAAAAAGAAACCACACTAATGGTGGAAGGTACAAAGAGTTCAAAGAGACTGATCTATGTAGCCAGAATGCCAGTTTATTAATTTACAATGAGAAATCAAATCAGAAATGCAAACTCATGTCAGCCTGGGTAGCATTCTCTTTCTATAAACAAGCCACAGAGGAAGCCAAGTTATCCTCCGGGTGCTTGGTAATATAAACCAGAGCCTGGGGAGTTTGTCACCTGATTGGAATGTTTAACAGTATTGGTTTCTCACAGCCTAAGTGTTTGTCTCTGCAATAGGTGTGTATACCTGTCAGGAGGAAGAACCCAAGAGACCAACTGGCATTCCCTTCCTTGATAATTTCTGGTATTTTGAGGTGTGTTTCTGCTTAGCAGATATTTATTGAGCATCTACTCTGTGTTGTATAATAAAGAATTTGAAGTCCAGGCGCAGTGGCTCACACATGTAATCCTGGCACTTTGGAAGGTTGAGGCGGGCGGATCACTTGAGTTTAGGAATTCAAGACCAGCCTGGGCAACATGGTGAAACTGTCTCTACAAAATAAAAATAAAAATAAAAATAAAATAGCCAGCTGAGGTGGTAATTCTAGAGAATTTGAATTCTCTAGAGTGACTCACAGAACTCAGGATAGCATTTTACTTACAATGAGTTGTATTATTATTTTGTTGGTTGGTTATTTTATGTTTCTTTTCTCTTATTTTAATAGAGATGGGGGTGGGGGCCAGGTGCAGTGGCTCACGCCTGTAATCCCAACAGTTTGGGAGGCTGAGGAAGGCAGATCATTTGAGGTCAGGAGTCCAAGACCAGCCTGGCCAACATGGTGAAACCCCATCTCTTACTGAAAATACAAAAATTAGTTGGGTGTGGTGGTATGCACCTGTAATCCCAGCTATTCAAGAGGCTGAGGCAGGAGACTCACTTGAACCCGGGAGGCAGAGGTTGCAGTGAGCCGAGATCATGCCACTGCACTCCAGCCTGGGTGACAGAGCGAGACTCCGTCTCAGAAAAAAAAAAAAAAAAAAAAAAAAATTCTCTTCGTTTTAATGCACATTTCTTTAATGGCAGGTGAAATTTTACATTTTTTTCATAGATTTATTGGCCATTTGCATTTCTTCTTTTGTTAATTGCCTGTTCATATGGTTTGTCTATATATGTTCCAAATATTTCCTGTCAAAATTTTGTTTGTTAAAACCTTTTAGTGATTTTTGCCATAGAACTTTAAAATTATGTATCATAAAATCCATCAAAATTTTTTTTTTTTGAGGCGGATTTTCGCTCTTGTTGCCCAGGCTGGATGCAATGGCGTCATCTTGGCTGACTGCAACCTCCGCCTCCTGGGTTCAAGCAATTCTCCTGCCTCAGCCTCCCCAGTAGCTGGGATTACAGGCATGCTCCACCACACCCGGCTAATTTTGTATTTTTAGTAGAGACGGGATTTCACCATGTTGGCCAGGCTGATCTTGAACTCCTGACCTTGTGATCCACCCTACTTAGCCTCCCAAAGTGCTGGGATTACAGGTGTGAGCCACTGCACCCGGCCGAGAAAGACTTTCTTGAAATCAAAATTTTATATATATATATATATACACACACACACACATATATATATATATAAAATCTCCCTATATTTTTATAATGCTTATAGTTAAATCTTGATTCCATCTGGAATTTATTTTGGTATTGTAGTCTGATGTAAGAATCTAATTTTAATTTTTTCTTGAGTAACAGAAAGTTGTCTAATCCAATTGACAGATAAATCCATCCCTTCCTAAATCTGAAATCTGAGCTATCATCTTTAACATAGACAGTATATTTTTTTATTTTTTTAATTTTTTTGAGATGGAGTCTGGCTCTGTAGCCCAGGCTGGAGTACAGTAGTGCGATCTTGGCTCACTGCAACCTTGGCTCACTGCAACCTCGGCTCACTGCAACCTCCACCTCCCAGGTTCAATCGACTCTCCTGTCTCAGCCTCCTGAGTAGCTGGGATCATAGGCACGCACCAGCATGCCTGGCTAATTTGTATATTTTTAGTAGAGACCCGGTTTCGACATGTTGGACAGGCTGCTCTCAAATTCCTGGCCTAAAGTGATCCCCCCGCCTTGGCCTCCCAAAATGCTGGGATTACAGGCGTGAGCCACCGTGCCCGGCTAGGGTATTATCATTTTCTTCGTCTAAGCTCTAAACATTTCTTCTTAGATTTAATTCCTGGGTATTTTATATTTTTGATGTAATGTGGATAGCATATTTTTTCTTTTGTATTTTCGGACTGGTTTTAGTAGGTGTCTAGAAAAACTACTAAGCTCTTTTTCTTTTTTTTTTTTTTGAGACGGAGTCTCGCTCTGTCGCTCAGGCTGGAGTGCAGTGGCGCGATCTCGGTTCACTGCAAGCTCCGCCTCCCGGGTTCACGCCATTCTCCTGCCTCAGCCTCCCGAGTAGCTGGGACTACAGGCGCCCGCCACCACGCCCGCCTAATTTATTTTGTATTTTTTTAGTAGAGACGGGGTTTCACCGTGTTAGCCAGGATGGTCTTGATGTCCTGACCTCGTGATCTGCCCGCCTCGGCCTCCCAAAGTGCTGGGATCACAGGCGTGAGCCACCGCGCCTGAACTTTTTTTTTTTTTTTTTTTTTTTTGAGATAGAGTCTTGCTCTGTCGCCCAGGCTGGAGTGCAGTGGCGCGGTCTCAGCTCACCGCAAGCTGGGCCTCCCAGGTTCATGCCATTCTCCTGCCTCAGCCTCCAGAGTAGCTGGGACTACAGGCGCCCGCCACCACGCCAGGCTAATTTTTTGTATTTTTGGAAGAGACGGGGTTTCACCGTGTTAGCCAGGATGGTCTCGCTCTCCTGATCTTGTGATCCACCTGCCTCGGCCTACCAAAGTGCTGGGATTACAGGCGTGAGCCACCGCGCCAGCCTGTTTTTTGTTTTTGTTTTTTTTTTTTTTTTTTTGAGACGGAGTTTCGTTCTGTCGCCCAGGCTGGAGTGCAATGACGCGATCTCAGCTAGCTGCAACCTCTGTCTCCTGGGTTCAAGGGGTTCTTCTGCCTCAGCCTCCAGAGTAGCTGGGACTACAGGTTCACGCCACCACGCCTGGCTAATTTTTTGTATTTTTTGTAGAGATGGGGGTTTCCCCATATTGGCCAGGCTGGTCTCGAACTCCTGACCTCGTGATCCACCTGCCTTGGCCTACCAAAGTGCTGGGATTACAGGCATGAGCCACTGCGCCCAGCTCAAATATTCATTTAGCTTTTTTATTGCATTAATAAGAGCTCTTTTTTTTTTTAGACGGAGTTTCGCTCTTGTTGCTCAGGCTGGAGTGCAATGGCGCGATCTCGGCTTACCACAACCTCCACCTCCTAGGTTCCAGCAATTCTCCTGCCTCAGCCTCCCTAGTAGCTGGGACTGCAGACAGCCACCACGCCCAGCTAATTTTGTATTTTTAGTAGAGATGGGGTTTCTCCATGTTGGTCAGCCTGGTCTTGAACTCCCAACCTTAGGTGATCCGCCTGCCTCGGTCTCCCAAAGTGCTGGGATCACAGGTGTGAGCCACCACGCCCAGCCATGCATTAATAAGAGGTTTCTTTTTTCTTTTCTTTTTTTTTCTTTTAGACAGAGTTTTGCTCTGTTGCCCAGGCTGGAGTGCAGTGGCACGATCTCAGCTCACTGCAAGCTCCACCTCCCAGGTTCACGCCATTCTCCCGCCTCAGCCTCCTGAGTAGCTAGGACTACAGGTGCCCGCCACCACGCCTGGCTAATTTTTTTGTATTTTTAGTAGCGACGGGGTTTTACTGTGTTAGCCAGGATGTTCTCAATCTCCTGACCTCGTGATCCGCCCGCCCCGGCCTCCCAAAGTGTTGGGATTACAGCTGTGAGCCACTGCGCCCGGCCTTAATAAAAGCTTTCTAAGCTTTGTTAATAATACTAATCATAGCCATCATCTTTGTTTTATTAATATTCCTCATTTTTAGAGAGCATTTCAAATATTTCACTTTCAAGTAACTAAAAATTTGATTTTACACCGATTATATAGAGCTATTTTTTTTTTTTTTTTTTGAGATGGAGTCTCGCTCTGTCCCCCAGGCTGGAGTGCAGTGGCACGATCTCGGCTCACTGCCAGCTCTGCCTCTTGGGTTCACGCCATTCTCCTGCCTCAGCCTCCCGCGTAGCTGGGACTACAGGCACCTGCCACCACGCCCGGCTAATTTTTTTGTATTTTTTTTATAGTAGAGACAGGGTTTCACCGTGTTAGCCAGGATGGTCTCGATCTCCTGACCTCGTGATCCACCCCCCTCGGCCTCCCAAAGTGCTGGGATTACAGGCGTGAGCCACCGCGCCCGGCCTATATAGAGTTATTTTTATCCGCACTCCTGGGCTGTTGTTTTTGCCTTAGGAATCTGACAAATATTCCTATTTTCTTGTTATGTTATCAGTGTTGATATTCTACTTTCGGCCTTCCATTTTATCTTCTATCTCTACTATTATTTATTTGCTTGTTTATTTATTTATTTATTTATTTATTTATTTATTTATTTATTTATTGAGACAGGGTCTCACTGTTGCTTAGGCTGGAGTACAGTGGCAAAACTCGATCAAGGCTCACTGTGGCCTTGACCTCCCGGGGCTCAGGTGATTCTCCTACCTTCGCCTCCAGAGTAGCTGGGACTACAGGCACGCACCACCACACCCAGCTAATTTTTGTATTTTTTGTAGACATGGGGTTTCATCATGTTGGCCAGGCTGGTCTCCAACTCCTGGGCTCAAGCTATCCAACCTCCTTGGCCTCCCAAAGTGCTGGGATTATAGGCATAACCTACCACACTCGGTTTTCCTCGTTATTCTAGGAGACATTCCGGAATTTGTACATTTGTTGCTGATTTCATTTTCAGGAGCATCAGTTCTGCCTTTTGCTCTTTCCAATAAGGATCTTCTTTCCTTTCTCCCCTCCCCTCCCTCCGCCCCTGCTTTTTTTTTTTCTTTATTAATAGAGATGGGATTTCACCCTGTTGCCCAGGCTGGTCTCAAACTCCTGGGCTCAAGCTATCTGCCCATCTGGGCCTCCCAAAGCCCAGGGATTAAGGGAGTAAGCCACTGCACCTGGCCCCAGTAAGGGGTTGAAAGCTCAGGAATTAATAGTCAGCTTCCTTTTTTGTTCATCCTGTTGTTTGTTCATTTCAGTCTATTGCCTTCTTATAATTTCCTTCTTTACAAGGACTATTTCTCCTTGTTTTTTTTTTTTTTTTTTTTTGAGATGGAGCCTCACTCTGTCACCCAGGCTGGAGTGCAATGGCATGATCTCGGCTCACTGCAACCTCTGCCTCCTGGGTTCAAGCGATTCTCTTGCGTTAGCTGCCCAAGTAGCTAGGACTACAAGTGCAAGCCACCACACCCAGCCAATTTTTTGTATTTTTAGTAGAGATGGGGTTTCACCATGTTGGCCAAAATGGTCTTGATCTCTTGACCTTGTGATCCGCCCTCCTCAGCCTCCTAAAGTGATGGGATTACAGGCGTGAGCCACCGCGCCCAGCCGAGAGTGCCTGTTTCTTAAAATTGTCTTGGCCAGGTACAGTGGCTCACACCGGTAATTCCAGCACTTTGAGAGGCCGAGGCAGGTGGATCACCTGAGGTCAGGAGTTTGAGACCAGCCTGGCCAACATGGTGAAATCCGTCTCTACTCAAAATACAAAAATCAGCCGGGCCTGATGGTGGGCACCTGTAGTCCTAGCTACTCCGGGTGCTGAGGCATGAAAATTACTTGAGCCCACGAGGCAGAGGCTGCAGTGAGCCGAAATTGCACTACTGCACTCCAGCCTGGGCAACAGAGCAAGACTCTGTCTCAAAAAAAAAAAAAAAAAAAAAAAAAAAATATATATATATATATATATGTATGTATGTATGTATGTATTTGGCCCGGCACTGTGGCTCACGCCTGTAATCCTAGCACTTTGGGAGGCCAAGGTGGGTGGATCGCTTGCGGCCAGGAGTTTGAGACCAGCTGGGCAACATGATGAAACTCTGTCTCTACTGAAAATACAAAAATTAGCCGGACATCATGGTGCTCGCCTGTAGTCCCAGCTGCTCAGGAGGCTGAGGCAGGAGAATTGCTTGAACTTGGGAGACAGAGGTTGCAGTGAGCTGAGATGGTGCCACTGCACTCCAGCCAGGGCAACAGAGTGAGACCCTGTCTCAAAAAAAAAAAAAAAATTGTCTCTAGGATTATTTGTCAACATTATGTGAGGTATGCTCTGCACATTTTTAAGGATAAAATATTTTTATTTTTATTATAAAACATTCAAAGTTATAGAGAATAGTGTAATCAACAGCTGCACAAATATAACCCAGTTTTATCAGATCTTAGTATTTTCCCATACTTGTTTCTTTTTTTTTTTTTTCCAGTGGTTAAAAAATTACAAATATAGTCGGGCGTGGTGGCTCAGGCCTGTAATCCCAGCGCTTTGGGAGGCCAAGGCAGGGGGATCACTTGAGGTCAGGAGTTGTAGACCAGCCTGACCAACATGGAGAAACCCCGTCTCTACTAAAAATACAAAATTAGCCAGGCATGCTGGCGCATGCCTATAATCCCAGCTGCTTGGGAGGCTGAGGCAGGAGAATCGCTTGAACCCAGGAGGCAGAGATTGTGGTGAGCTGAGATCGCACCATTGCACTCCAGCCTGGGCAACAAGAGGGAAACTCTGTCTCTATCTTTTGTTGTTGTTGTTGTTTTGAGACGGAGTTTCCCTCTTGTCACCCAAGCTGGAGTGCAATGGCACGATCTTCACTCACCCCAACCTCTGCCTCCTGGGTTCAAGTGATTCTCCTGCCTCAGCCTCCATAGTAGATGGGATTACAGGCGCGTGCCACCACGCCCGGATAATTTTGTATTTTTAGGAAAGACGGGGTTTCTCCATGTTGGTCAGGCTGGTCTCGAACTCCCGACCTCAGGTGATCGGCCCACCTTGGCCTCCCAAAGTGCTGGGATTACAGGCGTGAGCCACCACGCCCGGCAGGAAACTCTGTCTCTAAATAAATAAATAAATAAATAAGGCCGGGCACAGTGGCTCATGCCTGTAATTCCAGCACTTTGGGAGGCCAGGGCGAGCGGATCATGAGCGAGGTCAGGCCTGGTCAACATGGTGAAACCTTATCTCTACTAAAAATACAAAAAATTAGCTGGGTGTGGTGGTGCGCGCCCGTAATCCCAGCTATTAGGGAGGCTGAGGCAGGAGAATCACTTGAACCCAGGAGGTGGAGGTCGCAGTGAGCCGAGATCACGCCATTGCACTCCAGCCTGGGCGACAGAGCAAGACTCCATCTCGAGAAAAAAAAAATTACAAATATAGTTTGTAGTAACCATCCTCCAAGTAGCCAGCCCCCAGTGTGCCCACTTTTTGGTATTCACATCCCATATAGTCCCCACCTACCCTGTAGCAGGGTTGGTCTGGAAGACTGATAGGATAGGATAATATACACTTCCAAGATTAGATTACAGAAAGACTGAACTCTTTTTTTTTTAAATTTTTTATTTCCATAGGTTATTGAAGAACAGCTGGTGTTTGGTTACATGAGTCAGTTCTTTAGTGGTGATTTGTGAAATTGTGGTGCACCCATCACCCGAGCAGTATACACTGCACCTAATTAATAGCCTTTTATCTGTCAACCCCTTCCCACACTTTCCCTCTGAGTCCCCAAATTCCATTGTGTCATTCTTATGCCTTTGCATCCTCATAGCTTAGCTCCCACTTATGAGTGAGAACGTAGGATGTTTGGTTTTCCATTCCTGACTTACTTCACTTGGAATGATAAGACTCCAATCCCATCCAGGTTGCTGCAAATGCCATTAATTCATTTCTTTTTATGGCTGAATAGTATTCCATTGTGTATATATATATATATATACACACACACACACACACACCGCGGTTTCTTTATCCACTCATTGATTGATGGGCATTTGGGCTGGTTCCACATTTTTGCAATTGTGAATTGTGCTGCTATAAACATGCATGTCCAAGTATCTTTTTCATATGACTTAGAAAGACTGAACTCTTATCTGGGGTGTGTGTGTTCTTGCTGTCTCTCTTTTAGCTCATTCACTCTGGCTATGTGGGGAGGACATTCAAGCAGTCTATGGAGACGTCCATGTAGCAAGCCAGTGATGTCTTCAGCCAACATTCAGTAAGAAACTGCAGCCTGCCAACGACCAATGAGTGACCTTGCATACATATTTCCTGCCAGTTGAGTCTTCAGATAAGAGTGCAGCTCCAGGCCACTGCTTGACTGAAACATCCCGAGAGACCTGAGCAGAACCACCCAGCTAAGTCCCTCCCAGATTCCTGGCCCACAGAAAGTGTGATATAATAAATGGTTTTTGGCCGGGCGTGATGGCTCCTGCCTGTAATCCCAGCACTTTGGGAAGCCAAGGCGGGCAGATCGCCTGAGGTCAAGGGTTGAAGACCAGCCTGGACAGCATGGTGAAACCCCATCTCTACTAAAAATACAAAAATTAGCCAGGCGTGGTGGCAGGTGCCTGTAATCCCAGCTACTTGGGAGGCTGAGGCAGAAGAATCACTTGAACCTGGGAGGTGGAGGTTGCAGTGAGCCGAGATTGCACCATTTGCACTCCAGCCTGGGGGACAAGAGTGAGACTTCATCTCAAATAATAATAATAATAAATATTTTTTGTTTTAAGCTGCTAAGTGTTGGGAATAATTTTTTTTTTGAGATGGGTCTCACTGTGTCGCCCAGGCTGGAGTGCAGTGGTATGATCATGGCTTATTGCAGCCTCAACCTCCCAGGCTCATGGGATCCTCCCATCTCAGCCTCCCAAATAGCTGGGATCACAAGTGTGTACCACCACACCTGACTTTTTTTTTTTTTTTTAAAGGAGAAACAAAGTCTTGCTATGTTGCCCAGGCTGGTCTGGAATTCCTGGGCTCAAGTAATCCTCCCTCTTCAGCCTCCCAAAGTGCTGGCATTACAGGCATGAGCCACCATGCCTGGCCCAAGTGTTAAAGGCTTTTTTTAATCTTATTTTTATTATCATGTTTTTCTTTTGTTCAAAATGTTAAGTCTTTTTTTTTTTTTTTTGAGATGGAGTCTCGCTCTGTTGCCCAGGCTGGAGTGCAGTGGCACAATCTCAGCTCACTGCATCCTCCACCTCCCAGTTTCAAGTGATTCTCCTGCCTCAGCCTCCTGAGTAACTGGGATTACAATCCCATGCCACCACACCTGGCTAATTTTTTGTATTTTTAGTAAAGACAGGGTTTTACCATGTTGGCCAGGCTGGTCTTGAACTCCTGACCTCAGGTGATCCACCGGCCTCGGGCTCCTAAAGTGCTGGGATTACAGGCGTGATCCACCATACCTGGCCTAGTATTAAATCTTTATAACAACATAATTACAAGCTTGAGACTTCTATTACCCTGTTTTACAGATGAGTAACTGGGGCACAGTAAGGTTCAGTAATTTGGCCAAGGTTATACAGCTAGTAATTACATGATACAAAAACCGATAGCTTCTGCCAGTGCTCTTAATATAAGGTTGAAAGAGGCCAGGCGCGGTGGCTCACACCTGTAATCCCAGCACTTTGGGAGGCCGAGGCGGGCAGATCACGAGGTCAGGAGATCGAGACCATCCTGGCTAACACGATGAAACCCCGTCTCTACTAAAAATACAAAAAATTAGCTGGGCTTGGTGGCGGGCGCCTGTAGTCCCAGCTACTCAGGAGGCTGAGGCAGGAGAATGACGTGAACCCGGGAGGCAGAGCTTGCAGTGAGCCGAGATGGCGCCACTGCACTCCAGCCTGGGCGACAGAGCGAAACTCTTGTCTCAGAAAAAATAATAATAATAATAATAATAATAATAATAATAATAATAATAAGGTTGAAGGAAAAAAGAAAAGAGCCAATTAACATAAAACATAGCTGTTAGAAGCCTCCTTCTACAAATGGCCATGAAGTCTAAGTCGATAATTATATCTGCTTTCTTTTTTTTTTTTTTTTCCTTTTTTGAGACAGAGTCTTGCTCTGTTGCTCAGGCTGGGGTGCAGTGGCGTGATCTCGGCTCACTGCAACCTCCACCTCCCAGGTTTGAGCGATTCTGCTGCCTTAGCCTCCAGAGTAACTGGGACTATAAGCATGCACCACCATGCTTGGCTAATTTTTGTATTTTTAGTAGAGACAGGGTTTCACCATGTTAGTCAGGCTGGTCTCGAACTCCTAACCTCAGGTGATCCACTCGCCTCACCCTCCCAAAGTGCTGGGATTACAGGCGTAAACCACCACACCCAGCCGATAATCATAGCTGCCTTCTTCCACCACTTCTTCCAGTCCCCTTTTGAAGGATGCCTCACAGGGACACCCAATACTTTATTCCCATAAGACCTGACTTCTTGGTGGTCTTGTTTTTACTGGGTTGCTCTACTTTTCCATTAACCAGGTCTTAGGGTCAAGAGCCTGCTAAGATGTGTCCCCAGTGAATTTTTGGTTTCCAGACATAGCCTCCTTCCTCTTTTAAGTAACAGAGCCATTTTCCTCTTGCTAATCATATATACAGAGGCTAATTCAGTGATGGTTTTAGTCAGCTCAGGCTGCTATTACAAAATACCACATACTGGGTGGCTTAAACAACAGATAATGATTTCTCACAGTTCTGGTGGCTAGGAAGTCCAATATCAGGTTGATAGCATGATTGGGTGCTGGTGAGGGCTCTTTTCCTAGTTTGAAGACGGCTGCCTTCTTTCCTCACTTGGTGGACAAAGAGAAGAAAGGCTCTCTAGCATCTTCTTCTTTTTTTTTTTTTTTTTGAGATGGAGAATCTCAGATGCTCTGCCTGTCAAGGCTGGAGGCTGGAGTGCAATGGCTTGATCTGGGCTCACTGCAACCTCTATCTGCTGGGTTCAAGCCATTCTCCTGCCTCACCTTCCCAAATAGCTGGGATTAGAGATGTGTGCCACCATGCCCAGCTAATTTTTGTATTTTTAGTAGAGACGGTGTTTCACCACGTAGCCCCAGCTGGTCTCAAACGTCTGTCTTCAAGTGATTCACCCGCCTTGGCCTCCCAATGTACTGAGATTACAGGCATGAGCCACTGTGCCCAGTCATCTGGTCTCTTCTTATAAAGACACTCATCCCATCGTGGAGCACTGTCTGCATGATCTCCTCTAAGCTTAATTACTTCCCAAAGGCCCCACCTTCTTCTTCTTCTTCTTTTTTTTTTTTTTTTTTGAGATGGAGTGTTGCTCTGTTGCCAGGCTGGAGTGTAGTGGTGCAGTCTTGGCTCACTGCAACCTCCCCCTCCTGGGTTCAAGCAATTCTCCTGCCTCTGGCTCCCAAGTAGCTGGGATTACAGGTACACGTCACCACACCCAGCTAGCTTTTGTATTTTTAGTAGAGATGGGGTTTCACCATGTTGGCCAGGCTGGTCTTGAACTCCTGACCTCATGATCCACCCACCTCGGCCTCCCAAAGTGCTGGGATTAAAGGCGTGAACCACTGTGCCTGGCCAGGCCCCACCTTCTAATACCATCACGCCGGGGTTAGGGCTTCAACTTAAGAATTTCGGAGGGATGCAAACACTTAGCCCATAATAGTGGCCGCCTTCTCTCCTTATTGATTCAGCAGCATGAGGAACTTTAAATGGACAGCCTCGGCTGGGCAAGGTGGCTCATGCTTCTAATCCAAGCACATTGGGAGGCCGAGGAAAGACAATCAGTTGAGCCCAGAAGTTCCAAAGCAGCCTTGGGCAACATACTTGCCCATAGTTTAAAAATTAGCTGGACAGGGCTGGGCACGATGGCTCACACCTGTAATCCCCGCACTTTGAGACGCCAAGGTGGGCGGATCACCTGAGGTCAGGATCATAAGAACAGCCTGGCTGACACGGTGAAACCCTGTCTCTACTAAAAATACAAAAATTAGCTGGGTGTAGTGGAGCGTGCCTGTAATCCCAGCTACTCGGGAGGCTGAGGCAGGAGAATCGCTTGAACCCGGAGGCAGAGGTTGCAGTGAGCCATGATCATACCACTGTACTCCAGCCTGGGTGACAGAGCAAGACTCTGTCTAAAAAAAAAAAAAAGGCATGGTGGCATGTGCCTGTAGTCCCAGCTACTCAGGAGGCTAAGGTAGGAGGATCACTTAAGCCTCGGAGGTTGAGGCTGCAGTGAGCCATGATTGCACCATTGCATTCCAGCCTGGGAAACAGAGTGAGATTCTGTCTCTAAATAAATAAATAAACAAACAAACAATAAAATAAATGGCCAGCCTCGGCTTCCAGTTGAATAAAACCACAATAATGTTTCCTGATCTACACATTCCTTCTTTTGGCACTAGGACCTCTGGACCCACTCAGTCCCGGGTCCCTGGCAAGGAAAACAAAAATTCTTCATGTGAATTCTTAGGGGCCACAGTGGGAGGAGCCACTCCCACCTCCTCTCCTCGCTTCCTGGACTCATTCTAACATTGTCTAAGTCTAGGAACGGCAGTGCTAGCAGAAGCCCCGCAGGCAAGGGAGGAAAATCCACACCCAGAACACGGGTCTGTCGCTGTGACAGGCACTGTCCGCACACCCCAGTCTGGTCACTACAAAAAAGGATGGCCTCTCAGGGCGCGACCTTCACCTTGGAGCAGCGCCCTCTGCTGGTCACCCCTAAGATCTGTGGCCACGCGCATCTCCCTTCCAATCCTCACCAACAGAGGTAGGGATTGGTGTTTTGTTGTTGTTGTTGTTGTTTTGTTTGTTTGTTTGTTTGTTTTGAGACGGAGTCTCGCTCTGTCGCCCAAGCTGAAGTGCAGTAGCTCAATCTGCTCACTGCAACCTCCGCCTCCGAGGTTCAAGCGATTCTCCTGCCTTAGCCTCCCAAGTAGCTGGGATTACAGGCACCCGCCACCATGCCCGGATAATTTTTGTATTTTTAGGAGAAACAGGGTTCACAATGTGGGCCAGGCTGGTCTCGAACTCCTGACCTCAAGCAATCCGCCCGCGTCGGCCTCCCAAAGTGCTGGGATTACAGGCGTTGAGCCACCGCGCCCAGCCTCTTCACTGTTTTTGTAGCCTTTTTCTCCTTTTATTTGAAGTTTCTGATATCCCCCAGTTTCACTGAAGTGGTCTTTGTGATTCTGATTCTCATCCCCCTTGTTGCTTTTGTGGGATTTCCTAGAAGAGTAGAAAAAAAAAATTGCATCTTCACTGTCATTTTAATGCTGGAACCTGGCAAATGTTAAAAGCATTATAGTATTACAATTTCAAATACTGTGTTAAGGGGCAGGCATCGTTGGCTCATGCCTGTAATCCCAGCACTTTGGGAGGCCGAGGCGCGCGGATCGTTTGAGCTCAGGAGTTCAAAACCAGCCTGGGAAACATGATGAAATTCCATCTCTACAAAAAAATACAAAAATTAGCTGGGCATGGTGGCGCACACCTGTAGTACCAGCTACTTGAGAGGCTGAGATGGGAGGTAAGCCCAGGAGGTGGAGGTTGCAGTGAACTGAGATCATGCCACTGCACTCCAGTGTGGGCAACAGAGCAAGACCGTGTCTGGGAAAAAAAAAAGTCAACCCAATCAATGAATGGTGACCCTAGCAAACACCTGATACTTTATTTATCTGGCTCAATTAAAATAAAAAAGAGAATTTTATGCAAACATTTCGGACCACTGAATTTTGCCAAATGATTCCATTTCCTAAGGATTCCATCTTTGGTTCTAATGTAATGTATATTCCCTGTGGAGGAAATGGATTTCTCCAAATAACTGGATCCATAGTCATGTAATGCTAGTGGGGAAAATCGCCCCAGCTTAGATACTATCAAATGAATTCCAACATATTTGGGCTCTCCCATTATTTGTCTTCTCACCTGGCAGCCTGCCTCTCTTGGCAATGCTAGGGTTCCAGAATCAGGCCCTAAACTCAGCAAGGGCCTCCACGAGGGCCATATTACACCCTAAGATTCCCAGATGTCTATTTGGAACCACCTTTGACTTATGTCCTTACTTTGCCCCTGAAAGTGCATGGGGAGAAAGAAGAAATCGTTAAAACAGGGACAATCAATGTGGCCCTAAATATTTTAATGTGGCCTATCAATAATTCATCATACCATCCCTGTTTGCCAAGCCTTTACGGCAGTTTCTTCCCCTTGACACAGTTGACATTTTGGGCTGGATCATCTTTTTTTTTTCTGAGACATTGTCTTGCTCTGTCACCTAGGTTAGAGTGCAATGACATGATCTCGGCTCACTGCAACTTCTGCCTCCTGGGTTCAAGCGATCCTCCTGCCTCAGCCTCCCAAGTAGCTGGGATTACAGGCACCCACCACCACACCTGGCTACTTTTTGTATTTTTAGTAGAGACGGGGTTTCATCATGTTGCTCAGGCTGGTCTTGAACTCCTGATCTCAGGTGATCCACCCACCTCGGCCTCCCAGAGTGCTGGGATTACAGGCGTGAGCCACCACGCTCGGCCTGGATCATCATTTTTTTGTGGGGGACTGTCCTGTGTGGTTTAAGATGTTAAGCAGCATCCCCGACCTCTGCCCACTAGATGTTAATAGCAACCCCTTCCAGTTCCACTGTGACAATTGCAAATCTCCAGATACTGCCAAATGTTACTTGGGGAGCAAAATTGGCCCAGTTGAGAACCACGGGAATAAAGGAAGCAGAATTATCAGGATAAAACAGACAATTCACCTCTATCACAGCAGAGTTTTTTGTTTGTTTATTGTTTGTTTTCAGAGACAGGGTCTTGCTCTGTCACCCAGGCAGGAGTGTGGTGGTGTGATCCTCGCTCAGGAGGTTGAGAAGCAGTGCCACTACAATTGTGCCACTATACTGCAGCCTTGGCAATGATCTTGTCTCAAACAAGAAGAGGAAGAGGAAGAAGAGGAAGGGGAGAGGGAGGGGGAAGGAGAGGGAGAAGGAGATGGAGACTCTGGGGCTCAAGGCATTCTCCTTCCTGAACCTCCCAAAGTACTGGGATTACAGGTGTGAGTCACTGAGTGTGTTAGGTTTCTCTAGAGGGACAGAACTATATATAGGAGTTTATTAAGTATTAAGTATATTAAGTATTATAGGAGTTTATTAAGTATTAACTCACATGATCACAAGGTCCTACAAAAGGCGGTCTGCAGGCTGAGGAGCAAGGAGAGCCAGTCCAAGTTCCAAAACTGAAGAACTTGGAGTCAGATATTCGAGGGCAGGAAGCATCCAGCATGGGAGAAAGTCGGCTGGGAGACTAGGCTAGTCTCTCTTTTCACATATTTCTGCTTGTTTATATTCTAGCTCTGCTGGCAGCTAATTAGCTTGTGTCCACTCAGGTTAAGGGTGGGTCTGCCTTTCCCAGCCCACTGACTCAAATGCTAATCTCCTTTGGCAACACCCTCACAGACACACCCAGGATCAACACTTTGTATCCTTCAATCCAATCAAGTTGACACTCAGTATTAACCAACACACTGAGCCTGGCCAAAGCTGGACTAATTGTAAGATTTTGTCTGGAACCTTGACTCAGGAGCAAGTGGCCCGAGGATGATGAAAACCATCAGACGTGGCCAGGCATGGTGGCTCATGCCTATAATCCCAGCACTTTGGGAGGCTGAGATGGGTGGGTCATTTGAGGTCAGGAGTTTCAGACCAGCCTGGCCAACATGGTGAAACCCCATCTCTACTAAAAATACAAAAATTGGCCAGGCATGGTGGCTCACACCTGTAATCCCAGCACTTTGGGAGGCCAAGGTAAGTGGATCAGCTGAAGTCAGGAGTTCGAGACCAGCCTGACCAACATGGTAAAACCCCGTCTCTACTAAAAATATAAAAAATTAGTTGGGCATGATGGCGAGAGCCTGTAGTCTCAGTTACTTAGGAGGCTGAGGCAGGAGAATTGCTTGAACCCAGGAGGTGGAGGTTGCAGTGAGCTGAGATCCTGCCACTGCACTCCAGCCTGGGCAACAGAGCAAGAGTCCATCTCAAACAAACAAACAAACAAACAAACAAACAAACAATCAGAGGCGCTGACTACAGTGACGGCCATCTGGCTCTGACATTTGCTGTGCTTCCAGCTTCTTGCTATTTCAGGGGCTCTGGTCTTGATTCTTGCAGGTTCCCAAACCTGGTCCTACAGCTCCCCACCTCCTGTCTCTTTAGTGGTTTAGTGGGCACCCCCTCCCCTCTATCTTTCCAGTGAGTTATAATGTGCTTTGTTTAGGTAGGGCTGGTTTGTTTCCATCATTGGCAACAAGAGGGAATTGGTCAAGGAGTCTAAGGAGTTGTCTGGAGAACCAAGAAAAAGATTTCCTGGAAGCCTAGAAAAAGTGTGTTTCCAGAAGAAAGATTCGTTAGGAGTTTCAAATGTCAGGGCCAAGTTAAACAAGACAAGGACTGAAAGGTGTTCCTTAAATTTGTCTATGAAGAGGCCACTGCTGGGGAGGAGTGTGTCAGGTGGCAGTGGAGGGAGGACAGCAAGTGAAGAGGAGACTCTGGACACGTAGACAACACTCATGATGCAGCCTGACTGCTCGGAGAGAGGGCAAACAGGACTTGTGAGAAGCGCCATAGGCCTGGGGCTGAGCTTGGAATGGGTGGAGAACCTGCAACCTGCAGAATGTTTTTGTTTTTTTGTGTTGGAATCTTGCTCTGTCACCCAGGCTGGAGTGCAATGGTGCGATCTCAGCTCACTGAAACCTCTGCCTCATGGGTTCAAGCGATTCTCCTGCCTCAGCCTCCTGAGTGTCTGGGATTACAGGCATGTGTGACCACACCTGGCTACTTTTTGTATTTTTAGTAGAGACAGGTTTCACCATGTTGGCCAGGCTGGTCTTGAACTCCTGACCTCAGGTGATCTGCCCACCTCGGCCTCACAAAACGCTGGGATTACAGGCTTGAGCCACTACGCCCAGCCTTGCAGAATGTTTTTGGACTCAGAGGCAAGAGCCAGCAGAGGGACAAAGTAAAGGCACCCAATCACTGTTTGCTGACTCCAGCTCAATGGACTATGGTGAGTGAGGCTAGAAACATCTTCCAGAGAGAAGGAGCTGGGCTCACAAGGAGGCTAAAGGAGGGGAAGGAGGTGGGAGAGGCAGATGAGCACTGTGGAGGACTGAGCCGCTGTCAGAAGCTCAAAGGGCAGAGAACCCAGGATGAGTTTGTTGTGCCCAGCCTTGGGGGCTGCACATTCCAATATCTGTGCATTTGGGGGACCAAGGATACATTGTCACTGTCTGTAATTTCCAGACGCTGCCTGCAGGTGGGGGACAGGAGACCATGCAGTTTAGTTTTTTTTGTTTGTTTGTTTGTTTTTTTGAGACAGAGTCTCACTCTGTTGCCCAGGCTGGAGTGCAGTGGCGCAATCTCTGCTCACTGTAATCTTCGCCTCCCGGGTTCAAGCGATTCTTTTGCCTCAGTCTCCTGAGTAGCTGGGACTACAGGACCGTGCCACTATGCCCGGCTAATTTTTGTATTATTATTAGACACGGGCTTTCACCATATTGACCAGGCTGGTCTCGAACTCCTTACCTTGTGATCTGCCTGCCTCGACCTCCCAAAGTGCTGGGATTACAGGCGTGAGCTACTGCATCTGGCCGTTTTGTTTGTTTTGAGATAGCGTCTCGCTCTGTTACTCAGGCTGGAGTGCAGTGGCATGAACACAGCTCACTGCAGCCTGAATCTCCTGGGCTAAAGGGATCCTCTGACCTCAGCATCCTGAGTAGCTGGGACCACAGGTGTGTGCTACTGCACACCAGGCTAATTTTTTTTTTTAATTTTGTTGTTGAGATGGGGATTTCACCGTGTTTCCCAGGCTGGTCTTGAACTCCTGGGCTCAAGTGATCCTCTCGCCTCGGCTTCCCCAAGTGTTGGAATTACAGGCATGAGCCACTTCACCTGGCCTCAGTTCAGATTTTTTGAATACCTACTGCATCCAAGGACCTAATGTGGCCACCAATATTCAACTCTGAGATACCTACCAGAAATTGAACTAGAAATTATTCTTGGTCTTCTGTATTTATTAATGCTTTCTGGTTTAAACATTCAGCACTAAGTGCTCGGTCTCGATCTCTTGACCTCGTGATCCGCTCGCCTTGGCCTCTCAAAGTGCTGGGATTACAGGCGTGAGCCACCGCGCCTGGCCTAATTTCTAATCTTAAGGGACAAAGGTGTCCGTTAAAATTCTCCACTGGTTATTAGTAGTTGGGTTTTCTTTTAATACACTTTTTATTTTGGAATAAATTCAGATTTACAGAAAAGCTGCAAATGTAGGGCAGGGTTCTGGTGTATCCCTTAACCCTAATGTTAACATCTTACGTCACTATGTATATTTGTCAAAACTAAGAAATCAACACTGGTACATTACTAGTAATGAAATTCCACACTGTACAGTATTTGAGTCCACTGATTTTTTTCCACTAATATCCTTTTCTGTTTCAGACTTCAACCCAGGATACCAAACTGCATTTAGTGTTTAGTTGTTTTTAAAGAGTAGTGGTGAACTCAGTGGATGTTCCTTTTGTACAAGTGTGCAAGAAGAGTTTAAACTTTCCAGGCTAGGCCAGGTGCAGTGGGTCATGCCTGTAATCTCAGCACTTTGGTAGATTGAGGCGGATGGATCACCTGACGTCAGGAGTGCAAGACCAGCCTGGGCAACATGGTGAAACCCCATCTCCACTAAAAATATAAAAATTAGCCAGGCGTCGTGGCGCACTCCTGTAATTCAGGCTACTCTGGAGGCTGAGGCATGAGAATCGCTTGAACCTGGGAGGTGGAGTTGAAGTGAGCCCCCATCATGGCACTGCACTCCATCCTAGGCAAAAGAGCAAGACTCTGTCTCAAAAATACATAAATAAATAAAATTTTCAAGCTAGTCAACTGAACTGGTCTGAAAAGCTTAAACTCTGATTATTGTGTGTGTGTTTTTATTTCACTAATTTGCAGATCTCTCTCACACACACATATGCACAAACACACGAACTGTTCTAATTACAATTTGTTGTTCATAATATTTTGAAGACAGCAGCAATAAATTATGTTTATCATAGTTGTATGGGGTAACTCCACAGTTACTCTGCTGTAAACTTTCCTTGGTACCGTCCTGGAAATCTGAGGCCAGCACAGTTGGACCTGCTCACACATCCCTTGGGATAACAATAGGTAGAAAGTTTTGTAAGTGTGGCTGCCCATTGCTAATCTTAGCTTGAAAAAGTAGACAGAACTCAGAAGGCTGAGGCAGCAGAATCGCTTGAACCTGTGGGACAGAGGTTGCAGTGAGCCAAGATCGCGCCATTGCACTGCAGCCTGGGCTACAATATCGAGACTCCGTCTCACACACACACAAAAAAGTAGACAGAAAAAGAGATGATGCCACATGTCTAGTCGCCAGTTTGTGTTTGCTAAGGTCTTTTTCTTTTAAAAATCAGTATAAGTTAAGCAAGAATAAATGCTTCCTCAATGTGTGCAATTTTTATTTGTCAATTATATCTCAATAATGCTGGGGAAAAACACTTTTTAAAATTTTTATTTTTATTATTATTATTTTTTTAAGAGGGAGTCTGGCTCTCTCACCCAGGCTAGAGTGCAATGGCACCATCTCAGCTCTCGGCTCACTGCAACTTCCAGCTTCTGGGTTCAAGCGATTCTCCTGCCTCAGCTTCCAGAGTTGCTAGGATTAGAGGCATGCGCCACCACGCCCGGCTAATTTTTGTATTTTTAGTAGAGACAGGATTTCACCATGTTGGCCAGGTTGGTCTTGAACTCCTGACCTCAGGTGATCCGCCCGCCTTGGCCTCCCAAAGGGCTGGGATTGCAGTTGTGAGCCATCGCGGCCGGCCTAAAAGAATTTTTTTTTTGAGACGGAGTTTCGTTCTTGTTGCCCAGGCTGGAGCGCAATGGCGTGATCTCGGCTCACTGCAACCTCCGCCTCGCCGGTTCAAGGGATTCTCTTGCCTCAGCCTCCCGAGTAGCTGGGATTACAGGCGCGCACCACCACGCCTGGCTAATTTTTTGTGTTTTTAGTAAAGACGGGGTTTCACCATGGCCAGGCTGGTCTTGAACTTCTGACCTCGGGTGATCCGCCTGCCTCGGCCTTCCAGAGTGCTGGGATTACAGGTGTGAGCCACCGTGCCCAGCCAAGAATTTTTTTTTTTAAGTAAATATTTCTTTTATGGGGGCAGATTTCGTGTTCACTTGCAAGCTCTCAATGACAGTGTTTTTTGCCTCGGCCTCCGAAAGTGCTGGGATTACAGGCGTGAGCCACCGTGCCTGGCCATTTTGGTTTTTTAATTTTTTTTTTTTTTCTTTTTGAGACAGAGTTTTGCTCTTGTTGCCCAGGCTTGAGTGCAATGGCGCAATCTTGGCTCACTGCAACCTCCATCTTGCGGGTTCAAGCGATTCTCCTGCCTCAGCCTCCCAAGTAGCTGGGACTACAGGCATGCGCCACCACGCCCGGCTAATTTTTTCTATTTAGTATTTCAACAGTTGGTCAGTCTGTTCTCGAACTCCTGACCTCAGGTGACGCCTCGGCCTCCCGAAGTGCTGGGATTACAGGAATGAGCCATGGCCTGGTTTTTAAATTCTTTTTAAAGATTGATACTTCATATTGATTTTGAATTTTTTTGTTTTTGTTTTTTGAGACAGGGTCTCGCTCCGTTACCCAGGCTGGAGTGCAGTGGCCCAATCATATTATAACTTACTGCTAATTTAAAAATTTTTTTCTGGGGAGGTTGGGGTTGGGGGTGGTGTCGTCTCCTTATGTCGCCCAGGCTGGTCTCAAACTCCCGGACTCAAGTGATTCTCTCGCCTTGGCCTCCTAAAGAGCTGGAATTACAGGCGTGAGCCACCCCACCCCGAATAACAAGTGATATTGTGTTACATTCGTATAATGTGTAATGATCAAATCAGGGTAACTGGGATAGCTGTCACCTCAAACACTGATCATTTCTTTGTGTTAGGAGCATTTCAAATATTTTCTTCTAGCTACTTTGAAATATACAGTAAATTACCGCTAGCTATAATTACCCTACTGTGCTACCGAACACTAGGTCTGACCGTATTTTAGTACTCATTCGCTGACAGTGTTTTTAAAACTCTCAAAAGCACCTCTTTATTTGTGATGACGATAGCTGCCAAGAACCATCTCTCAATCAACTGTCCAATGATCGCCCTCTCTTCCACCAAAACTAATCTCACGCGACCCAGATGGGACTCGAACCCACAATCCCCAGCTCCGGAGGCTGATGCCTTATCCATTAGGCCACTGGGTCACCACAGGATCCAGCTTCTCACACCCTCTCCTTACGCGATGCCATCATCACGCTCCCGCCCCCGCGCATCGCGGTCTCGCGCCGAGAGGCAAGTGATTTGGCAGCCGCCCCCAGCGGCGGCGGCGCGCGCCTGCGCTTTTCTGCGTCCCTGTCGGCCGCCTGGACTTCCCGCGCGCTGCGCCATGGGCCCGGAGCGGCCGCAAGGGCCCCGGAGGGCCTGCGCGTGACCCTCCGAGCTCTCCTGCCCGGTAACTGCATGGCATCCACCCCGCCGGGTTTGGGTGCTATCCTTCCTGTCGGGTTCTTCAAGCGTTCTTAACTCCAGTTGTCCATTGGGCTCACCTGGGGAATTTTAAACAAGGTTCCAGTGCCTGCCCCATCCCATTCTAGTTCAGTTGACTTGGGCGGACCTGGGCGTCTTCATTTTACAAAGTTCCCCGGGACCCTCTGCAGGGCAGGCGGCGTTGGGAGCCACTGCAGATCGCGAAATCCTCCCGTAGCTTCCCTGTCCCGCCAACCTTCTTGTCCCTGTCTTCTCTTTCTTTCCCGCGTTTATTCAGCAGAGATTAATGTGATAACCTGTTATGTGCTGGGAACTGTTGGGCTCCTGGGTGAACAGGCTTTTCCACCCCACGAGAACTTCAAATCTGACCTCTGTCCCTACGGCCATTCACCTTCAGCCGTTTTCCTCCCCCTGACTCTTCTTTCCCTCTGGAGTAAAGGGAAAATGAACATAACAAAGTCCCTAAGTGCAAAATAGTACGGGTTTGGCTTCCCCCTTCCCTCAACCAACATCCTGAAGTTAAGTTTTGAGTAAAGACTTGGAGACTTTCTGGTGCCATGCACACTATCTGTATGCTTGTTGCATGTAAAGATGCTGCATTTGTGATTTTTACAAATACACAATTTCGTTTTCTTAGACACGTAACACTTGTTCTTCACAAGTCTGTTTAAAATATGGCTAAGCCGGCCGGGCGTGGTGGCTCCTGCCTGTAATCCCAGCACTTTGGGAGGCTGAGGCTGGCGGATCACTTGAGGTCAGGAGTTGGAGACCAGCCTGGCCAACGTGGTGAAACCCTGTCTCTACCAAAAATACAAAAAAATTAGCCAGGCGTTTGGTGGCGTGCGCCTGTAATTCCAGCTACCAGGGAAACTGAGGCAGGAGAATCGCTTGAACCTGGGAGGCGGAGGTTGCTGTAAACCGAGATTGTGCCACTGCACTCCAGCCTGGGCGACAGAGCAAGAAGGTCTCAAAAAAAAAAAAAAAAAAAAAAAATAAGCCAGGTAAAGAAAATCGAAATTGGGCCGGGCTCGGTGGCTCACGCCTGTAATCCCAGCATTTTGAGATGCCCAAACGGGCGGTTCCCTTTAGGTCAGAAGTTCGAGACCAGCCTGGCCCAAAAGGTGAAACCTAATCTCTACTAAAAATGCAAAAATTACCGGGGCGTGGTGGCGAGCGCCTGTAGTCCCAGCTGCTTCGGAGGGTGAGGCAGGAGAATCGCTTGAACCGGGGAGGCGGAGGCTGCAGTGAGCCGAGATCTCGCCATTGCACTGCAGCCTGGGTGATAGAGCAAGACTCTTTCAAAAAAAAAAAAAAGGGGGGGCCGTGCGCGGTGACTCACGCCTGTAATCCCAGCACTTTGGGAAGCCGAGGCGGGCGGATTATGAGGTCAAGAGTTCGAGACCAGCCCGGCCAACATGGTGAAACCCCGTCTCTACCAAGAATACAAAAATTAGCGGGCCGTGGTGGCGCGTGCCTGTAATCCCAGGTACTGGGGAGGCTGAGGCAGGAGAATCGCTTGAACCTGGGAGGCAGAGGTTGCAGCGAAGCGGGATTGCACTACTGCACTCCACTCTGGGCGATAGAGCAAGACTCTGTCTAGGGGGAAAAAAAAAAGAAAATCGAAATTCTGTAAGTCGGAGTTAACCACTCCTACAAAATGTATTAACATTTTGGTGCATATCTTTCTAATTTAGTCTGCGTGTGATGTGTCACTTAACTCTTTTGTTATCCTTGGCCTGTGAACTCTGAGGCATTCAGGAAATGCTTTTCATGAAAACAGGTTATTTATTGCGTTGACATTTGCACCGATGGTGCAGAAGCAATAGCGGGTGAAACAGCAAATTTAAGGCATTTGAACTAAACTAATAACAGTCATATTCTTTACCTTCGTGCACTGGCAGAGGGAAAAAGCCAGGTTTACTGAAGCATATCCTTGGTGACGCTGTAAGAATAATTAAGTGTATTAAGTTTCAACGCTTGAGTGCACAGCTTTTTAATATTTTCTTTGACAATGGGAAGTACGAATAAATCACCTCTACGCATACCAAAATACAATGGTTTTTGCTTGAGTAAAGCACTTGTGGGATGTTGGAGTTGCACTCCGAACTAGCTGCTTTTCAGTCGTACCGAATTTTCATTGAAGGAACAACTGACCGACAAACTAGATTATTCAGAGTTGGGCATTTTGCAGATATTTTTTAGAAAATGAACAAAGTGAGCATGTCGCTTCAAGGAAAACAATATGCACTGTTTGTGGCTAATGAAATAACCTACATTTTCAAGGGAAGGCCGGGTGCGGTGGCTCAGGCCTGTAATCCCAGCACTTTGGGAGGCCGAGGAGGGCAGATCACG
The DNA here is from genome assembly GCF_029289425.2 of Pan paniscus. Lineage (NCBI taxonomy): Eukaryota > Metazoa > Chordata > Mammalia > Primates > Hominidae > Pan > Pan paniscus. The sequence goes on from NC_073268.2 coordinate 84,046,994, forward strand.
AGGTCAAGAGATCAAGACCATCCTGGCCAACATGTTGAAACCCCATCTCTACTAAAAACACGAAAATTAGCTGGGCGTGGTGGCACGCGCCTGTAGTCCCAGCTATTCGGGAGGCTGAGGCAGGAGAACCGCTTGAACCTGGGAGGCGGGGGTTGTAATGAGCCTAGATGGCGCCAGTGCACTCCAGCCTGGCGACAGAGCGAGACTCCGTCTCAAAAAAACAAAAAACAAAAAAACAAAAAAACCGTCAAGGGAACATTTAAAAGCTTGAAACCTTGTATTCACCACTGTAAGCTTGATAGCTTTCAAATACTTAAAGACATTTCTGTTTAATGAGTGCAATGTTTTGGTGTTGTACAATTCAATGTGTCAACACTTGGAAGATCTGCATACCTCTTAGTGTAACGTGTTTCAAATGACCAGTGCATAATGTTCGATATTCCTGCATGGGTAAAGGTAAAATATGCATCCAAGTGGAGTACAGACTAATGAGCCACCACCGCACGGCCAGACTAATGGATTTTAATGTAACAGAATACAGAAAGTTTGGTGATATGCTCTAGTTTTCACATTGCAGCATATTTTCTTAATTAATTGACTTTATTATTTTTTATCAGTTTTAGGTTTGCAGAAATATTGAGTGGAAAGTACAGAGGGTACCTGTATATTCCTTCACTTTCCCTCACCAATTTCCCGTTATTAACAGCTTGTATTAGTATGGTATATTTGTTACAATTGATAAACTAATACTGATACATTATAATTAACTTCATTAACAATATAATAATTAATATTAATAATAATATTTAATATACATTATTATTAAAGTCCATAGTTGACACTTGCAGGGTTCACTCTTTGTATTGTGCATTCTATGGCTTTTGACAAAGGTATAATGTCATATATCCACAGTTACAGTATCACACAGAATAGTTTCACTGCCTTTAAAATGCCTTATTCCACCTATTCATTCTCCCCTTCCTCCCCTGAAACCCTTTCCAACCACTAATCGTTTTTTTTTTTTTTTTTTTTGAAATGGAGTCTCGTTCTGTCACCCTTGCTAGAGTGCAGTGGCGCGATCTCGGCTCTCTGCAACCTCCGCCTTCCAGGTTCAAGCGATTCTCCTGCCTCAGCCTCCCAAGTAGCTGGGACTACAGGCACAAGCCACCATGGCCGGCTAATTTTTGTATTTTTTAGTAGAGACGGGGTTTTACCATATTGGCCAGGCTGGTCTCGAACTCCTGACCTCGTGATCCGCCCGCCTCGGTCTCCCAAAGCGCTAGTATTACAGGTGTGAGCCACCGCACCTGGCCCCAACCACTAATCTTTTTTGTCTCCATAGTTTTATCTTTTCTAGAATGTCATTTACTGTAGTTGGAATCATACAATGTGTGGCCTTTTCAGACTGGCTTCCTTCATTTGGCAATATGCATTTAAGGTTTCTGCATGTTTTTCTCATGGATTGATAGCTCAATTTTTGCTTGCTTGTTTGTTTCTTTGTAAGTTTGTTTTTGAGATGGAGTCTTGCTGTGTTGTCCAGACTGGAGTGCAGTGGCACGATCTCGGCTCACTGCAACCTCCACCTTCTGGGTTCAAGCAATTCTGTCTCCTGCCTCAGACTCCCAAGTAGCAGGGACTATAGGTGTGTGCCACCATGCCTGGCTGAATTTTTTTTTTTTTTTTTTTTTTTTTTGAGATGGAGTCTCACTCTGTCACCCAAGCTGGAGTGCAGTGGCTATGAGCTCGGCTCACTGCAACCTCCACTCCTGGGTTCAAGCAATTCTCCTGCCTCAACCTCTGGAGTAGCTGGGATTACAGGCACATGCCACCACACCTGGCTAATTTTTGTATTTTTAGTAGAGATGGGGTTTCTCCATGTTGGCCAGGCTGGTCTCAAACTCCTGACCTCAGGTGATCCACCCACCTCGGCCTCCCAAAGTGCTGGGATTACAGGTGTGAGCCACCACACCCAGCCTATATTTTGTATTTTCAGTAGAGACGGGGTTTCACTGTTTTGGCCAGGCTGGTCTCAAACTCAAACTCCTGACCTCAAGTGATCTATCTGCCTCGGCCTCCCAAAGTGCTGGGATTACAGGTGTGAGCCACCATGCCCGGTCTGCTTGTTTTTTTGAGACTGGTTCTCACTCTGTTGCCCAGGCTGGAGTGCAGTGATGCAATCACGTCTTACTGCAGCTTCCAACTCCTAGGCTCAAATGATCCTTCCGCCTCAGCCTCCCAAGTAGCTGGGATGACAGGCGTGCACCACCATGCCTGGCTAATTTTTATATTTTTTGTAGAAACCAGGTTTCACCATGTTGCCCAGGCTGGTCTCAAACTCCTGGACTCAAGCAATCTGCCCACCTCAGCCTCCCAGACTGCTGGGATTCTAGGCATGAGCCACCATGCCCAGCCTTCTTTTCTTTTCTTTCTTTTTTTTTTTTTTTGAGACAGTCTTGCTCTATTACCCAGGCAGGAGTGCAGTGGCTCAATCTCAGCTCACTGCAACTTCTGCTTCCCAAGTTCAAGTGATTCTCCTGAATCACATCATGGCTAGCTAATTTTTGTATTTTTAGTAGAGACAGAGTTTTGCCATCTCTACTGGAGTTGGCCAGGCTGGTCTCGAACTCCTGACCTTAGGTGATCCACCGGCTTTGGCCTCCCAAAGCGCTGGGATGACAGGCACGATCCCCGCGCCCGGTCTGGACTTTTGTTATTATTATTATTTTTTTTAGAGACAGGGTCTTGCTCAGTCACCCAGGCTGGAGTGCAGTGGCTCAATCATAGCTCACTGCAGCCCCAAACTCCTGGGTTCAAGCAATTGTCCTGCCGCAGCATCCCAAGTACCTGATACTACAGGTGCACACCACCACACCTGGATAATTAATTTTTTTTTTTTTTTTTAGAAAAAGGGGGTCTCCCTCTGTTGGTTACACAAACCCCTGGCTTCAAGTGATCCTCCTACCTCAACCTACCAAAATGCGGGGATTACATGCATGAGCCACTGCACCCAGCCTTCTTATTTGAGGTGGCAAATTCCTTTACTCATAAGCCAACTTAGGATTGGGTCTTCTGCCTCTTGCAACCAAAAGAGTCATAAACAATACACTCAGGAATTTGTGAGAGGAAGATAGGATTGACAACAAAGGTGGTTTGGAGAAGGGGTAGATGTATGGATCTTTTGGAATGAACTTAGAAGGTGTGGATTTGAGTTATATGGATGTTCACCCAAAGGCCTCCACTGTGGAATAGGCTATTAATATTCAGGTGGCCATGATGGCCTGCTCTGTAGATGTCCATCATCCTCCTTCCCCTGCCAGGCTAGTGCTTGCTTAATGGGATCATGAACCACATGGCCAAGGCAGCAGAGACAGAGGCTATGCATACGCTCAGTATCATTCACTTCCTACTACTGAGTCTGGTCTGGCTACTATTTCTGTTGGGGGCCCAACCAGCCCTGATGTTGGCTTCACACCCTGAAGGGACCATTCAATTACCTGGTGATCATGACAATAACATTGGACCCTTTCCATAATAGATCAGGAGGAAGAGACATTTTATCTGGATTGGGCCATATTTACTTTCCAATGTGTCACTCTGCTGCCAGCACCACCATCCATTCACTTTCTTTTTTTTTTGAGACGGAGTCTTGCCCTGTCGCCCAGGCTGGCGTACAGTGGCATGATCTCGGCTCACTGCAACCTGAGCCTTCCAGGTTCAAGCGATTCTCCTCCCCCAGCCTCCCGAGTAGCTGGGATTACAGTCGCGTGCCACTACGCCCAGCTAAATTTTTGTATCTTTAGTAGAAATGGGGCCACGATGTTGACCAGCCTGGTCTCGAACTCCTGATCTCATGATCCGCCCACCTCGGCCTCCCAAAGTGCTGGGATTACAGACATGAGCCACCGCGCCCGGCCCCTCCTTTCACTTTGCAAGTCTTTTATGCTGTCATGGATTCCCAGACAGACAACACTGCTCCAACCAAGAAACTCACCTCACAGTGAAATTATGGAATTGCAAATCAAAATAATGAGATACCGCTACACATCTATTGTAATGGCTAAAATGCAAAACACTGACAACACCAAATTCTGGTGAGGATATGGAACAAGAGGAACTCTCATTCATTGCTAGTGGGAATGCAAAATGGTACAGCAACTTCAAAAGATAGTTTGGCAGTTTCTTACAAAGGTAAACATAGTCTTACCATACCATCCAGCAATCGCAATCCATGGTATTTATCCAAGTGAGTTGAAAACGTATGTCTACACAAAAACCTCCACCTGAACACAACTGTTTATAGCAGCTGTATTCGTAGTTGCCAAAATTTGAACCAACCAAGATGTGCTTCCATAGGTGAATGGATAAACAAACTGTGGTACATCCATATAATGGAATTTCTTTTTCAGATTTTTTTTCTTTTCTTTCCTTTTTTTTTTGAGACAGGATCTTGCTTTGTTGCCCAGACTGGAGTGCAGTGGCGTGATCACTGCTAACCTCAAACTCCTGGGCTCCAGTGATCCTCTGCCTCAATCTCCCAGGTAGCTGTGTACAGGAATGCACCATCATGCCCAGCTAATATATTTTTTATTTTTTGTAGAGATGGCATCTTGTCATTTTGCCCAGGCTAGTCTCGAAACTCCTGGGCTCAAGCGATCCTCCTACCTTGGTATACAAACATACAATGGAACATTATTCAATGATAAAAAAGAAGGCTGGGCCAGGCACGGTGGCTCACGCCTGTAATACCAGCACTTTGGGAGCCCGAGGCGGGCGGATCACCTGAGGTCAGGAGTTTAGGACCAGCCCAGTGAAACCCTGTCTCTACAAAAAAATACAAAAATTAGCCAGACGGAGTGGCATGCACCTGTAATCCCAGCTACTAGGGAGGCTGAGGCAGGAAAATCGCTTGAACCCAGGAAATGGCGGTTGCAAGATCACGCCACTGCACTCCAGCCTGGGGAGACGGAGTAAAACTCTGTCTCAAAAAAAAAAAAAAAAGTCCAGAGATAGGTCTGCCTTTCAGATGTGTCTTGATTAGGGGTTTAAAAGAAATCAGGGAGGCCGAGGCGGGCGGATCACGAGGTCAGGAGATCAAGACCATCCTGGCTAACATAGTGAAACCCCATCTCTACTAAAAATACAAAAAAAAAAAAAAAAAAAAAAATTAGTCGGGTGTGGTGGCGGGTGCCCGTAATCCCAACTACTCGGGAGGCTGAGGCAGGAGAATGGCATGAACCCGGGAGGCAGATCTTGTAGTGAGCCGAGATCGCACCACTGCACTCCAGCCTGAGCAACAGAGTGAGACTCTGTCTCAAAAATAAATAAATAAATAAATAAATAAATAAATACAATAAAATAAATCAGAATCTGGTGTCTCTCTTGAACCTGTTCTGCTTTGTTCTATTGTCACTCTATTTTCAGACAGGCTCCAGGCTCTTTCCTTACAGTGGTAAAATATTTACAACAGCTCCAGACTTTACATCCATTATCATAATTCCAAGTGTAGAGGAAGTACATCTCACCCCTATTAGTCAAAGTCCCAGGCCTGATTCTTACCGGTCCCTATTGAGTTATATGCTCTCCATGAAACCATACCTGTGACCTAGGGGAAGGGTTTCCTCCTTGGCTTATGCCAGTTAGAGTCCATCCAGGGTAGGGAGTCAACCTCATCCAACCACATGGACTGGTGGGGGTGAGCGCTGGTTCCTGCAGGAAAGTTAGGAATTACTCTTTTAATAGAAGTGTGCATATCTGCTGGGCAACATAAACAAAATTAATGACCCTTATACCAACCAGCCAGCTAAACTGGTTTTCACTGTTTGGGAATCAGTGTGGATCTCACCTCAGGATATCTGCTCTTTCAGAAAAATGTGTACCAGCTGCATGCTTCAAGGTTCTACCCACTAGGGAGTTTGACTACTTACTTTCCTTTAGAGCTGTGTGTTAGTCCATTTTGTATTGTTATAAAGGAATACCTGAGGCTAGGTAATTTATATTTTTTTAAAAAGGGGAGGTTTAGTGGCTCATGGTTCTGTAGGCTGTACAAGAAGTATGATGCCAGTATCTGTTTCTGGTGAGGGCTTCAGGAAGCTTCGAGATGGAGTCTCACTCTGTCACCCAGGCTAGAGTGCAGTGGCACGATCTTGGCTCACTGCAACCTCTTCCTCCCAGGTTCAAGTGATTCTTCTGCCTCAGCCTCCTGAGTAGCTGGGATTACAATCATACGCCACCATTCCCAGCTAATTTTTGTGTTTTTAGTAGAGGCGGGGTTTCACCGCGTTGGCCAGGCTGGTCTCTAACTCCTGACCTCAAGTGATCCACCCACCTTGGCCTCCCAAAGTGTTGGGGTTACAGGCATGAGTCACTATTCCCGGCCCAGGCTCTTTTTAACAATCAGACTTCAGCCAGGCACAGTGGCTCACACCTGTGAGCACTCTGGGAGGCCGAGGTGGGGAGATTGCTTGAGCCCAAGAGTATGAGACTAGCCTGGGCAACATAGTGAGACCCCGTCTCCATTTTAAAAAGAAAAAGAAAGGGCCGGGCGCGGTGGCTCACGCCTGTAATCCCAGCACTTTGGGAGGCGGAGGCGGGTGGATCACGAGGTCAGGAGATCAAGACCATCCTGGCTAACACGGTGAAATCCCATCTCTACTAAAAATACAAAAAAAAATTAGCCGGGCGTGGTGGCGGGCGCCTGTAGTCCCAGCTACTCGGGAGGCTGAAGCAGGAGAATGGCGTAAACTCAGGAGGCAGAGCTTGCATTGAGCGGAGATGGCGCCACTGCACTCCAGCCTGGGCGACAGAGCGAGACTCCATCTCAAAAAAAAAAAAAAAGAAAGAAAGAAAAAGAAAAAGAAAGAAAAAGAGTCAGATCTCACAGTAACTGACAGTCAGAACTCCCTTGTTACCATGGGGAGGGCACCAGCCATTACTAAGAGATCTGTTCTCATGACCCAAACGCCTCCCACTAGGCCCCACCTCCAATACTGGGAGTCAAATTTCAACATGAGATTTGGAGGAAACAAATAGCCGAACTATATTAGGTTGCCTACATGTGAGGCCATCGGTCAGGAGCAATCCACTTCAGCTAATGTCAACATAGTATGCAGAGCACCTAGCTTGACCTTCATCTTGGTGGTCATTGATTGTCCCATGAGGCCACAGATGTAATCCGCTGGCAGGAGTCAGCAGCTGGGAACATAAGTCACTTGTTCATGCAGTTTTCTTCTACCTTCTGGGTCCTTTTGGTCCAGGTCCCTCCCATCCCACTTCTACTTCGTTATGGAGTGCTGCTGTGCCCACCCAACTTCATGGGATCAGATAACCCCCAATTCGTCATGAGTAGCTCATATTACATTGGTTTTATTTTATTTGTTTTTGAGACAGGGTCTTGATCTGTTACCCAGGCTATGGCGCAGTGGCATGATCACATGGTTCACTGCAGCCTCAACCTCCTGGGCTCAGGTGATTCTCCCACTTTAGCCTCCTGAGTGTCTGGGACTACAGACACGTGCCACCAGGGCTGGCTACACACCAAGCCTGGTTAATTTTTTTTTTTTTTTTTTTTGAGACAGGGTCTTGTTCTGTCACCTAGGCTGGAGTGTGGTGGTATGATCTCTGCTCACTGCAACCTCCACCTCCTGGGTTCAAGCGATCGTCCCGTCTCAGCCTCTTGAGTAGCTGGGACTACAGGTGCATGCCACCACACCCAGCTATGTTTTGTAGAGATGGGGTTTTGCCATGTTCCCCAGGCTGGTCTCGAACTCTTGGGCTCAAGCAATCCACCCATCTCGGCCTCCCAAAGTACTGGGATTACAGGCATGAGCCACCCCACCTGGCAGGTTACATTTTTATTTGGAGTTCAGTAGGTGATCAAGAGCTCTTTCTCAAAACGAGGATAGTTCCTTACTGAAGAGCCTCCATATGTGGCACTAATCTCTGCAGTTTCCCCAAGGATGCAGTTTTGCTTCTGAGTTACTGTTTTTGTGGGGAAGGGAGCACCAATGGCTTTCATTTAGGCAAGCCTGCCACAGTAGCCCTGACGCAGAGGGTAAGAAAGCCAGCGTGGGGGTTCTGCCAGCAGCTGGGAACATCCGTCCCACCCGCAGACTCAGGAACAGGCAAGTAAACCTAGGATGGGTTTGGAGACTCTTCGGCTGACACAGGGACCCAGGTTCCTTCCGTGTTGCAGCTCTAACACCTTCCTCATAGGGCTCCCAGTGTGGCCAGGCTTGTCTGCTTCAAGCCAGGGAAAGGAGAGAGAGAGAGAGACACCATTTTGTAAGCGCTAACCCATTAGACAAATACATTACTTTCACTTGAACTAGACTTATGGCCTCACCTGGATCCAAGGAAACTGAAAAGTAGAGTCACTGGCTAGGCACCCATCCACCCATCTACCAGCAACAAGTAGACCAAATGGAAGGTGAAACATGAGTTTTGGTGGAGAATTAGGGATTGCTGCCACACTCAAATCAGAAAGGGCTGTATTTGGCTGAGCACGGTGGCTCACACCTGTAATCTCAGCACTTTGGGAGGCTGGGGTGGGCAGATCTCTTGAGCCCAGGAGTTCTAGACCAGCTTGGGCAACATGGCAAAATCCCATCTCTACAAAAAAAACAAAAATTAGCTGGACGTGGTAGCATATGCTTGTAGTCTCAGCTACTTGGGAGGCCGATGTACGAGAATCACTTCAGCCCAGGAGGTTGAGGCTGCAGGGAGCTCTGATCGTGCCACTGCACTCCAGCCTGGATGACAGAGCAAGACCCTGTCTCAAAAAGAAGACAAAAGTGAGAAAGTGGTGTGTTTGAGGGATGTTGTATAGTTCACAGAACTGAAACATGAGTTTACAAGACGGCCTAGAAAGACAGTAACTGAAGGGCCTCAGCCTCAGTAGCTGGTGGTCCTATGTCTTTCAGCCAGCTCAGCTCCAGGCCCCTTTCTTTCTTTCTTTGCATGTTTTAACTCAACATTCATATTTTGAAGGAAGATAATCTGAATGGATTTTTTTTTTTTTTTTTTTGAGACAGCATCTCACTCTGCCACCCAGGCTAGAATGCAGTGGTGCAATCTCGGCTCAATGCAGCCTCCACCTCCCAGGCTCAAGCCATCCTCCCACCTCAGCCTCTCGAGTAGCAGGGACTACAGGCATACACCACCATGCTTGGCTAATTTTTTATTTTTACTTATTTATTTTTTTAGACAGAGTGTCACTCTGTTGCTCAAGGTGGAGTGCAGTGGCACAATCTCAGCTCACTGCAACCTCTGCCCCTGCGTTCGAGTGATTCTTGTGCCTCAGCCTCCTGAGTAGCTGGGACTATAGGCACGCGCTTGGCTAATTTTTGTATTTTCAGTAGAGACAGGGTTTTACCATGTTGGCTGGGCTGGTCTCGAACTCCTGACCTCAAGTGATCCACCTGCCTTGGCCTCCCAAAGTGTTGGGATTACAGGCGTTAGCCACTGCTCCCAGCCTCTGCTAATTTTTTTTTTTTTTTTAATTTTTGTATAGATGGTTTGGAGGAGGGCATCTCGCTATGTTGCCCAGGCTGATGAATGGATATTAAGAACTGAATGTTTGCATCCCCCTCAAAAATTCATATGTTGAAAACCTAACTCCCAGTATGATAGTATTTGGAAATGGGGCCTCTGGGAGGTTGAGATGAATTCATGAGGGTGGGGCCCTCATGATGAGATTAGTGTCCTTATAAAAAGAGCCATCAGGCTGGGTGCAGTGGCTCACGCCTGTAATCCAAGCACTTTGGGAGGCTGAGATGGGCGGATCACGAGGTCAGGAGTTCAAGACCAGCCTGGCCAACATGGTGAAACCCCGTCTCTACTAAAAATACAAAAATGAGCCGGGTGTGGTGGCATGCACTTGTAATCCCAGTTACTTGGGAGGCTGAGGCAGGAGAATCACTGGAAACCAGGAAGCGGAGGTTGTAGTGAGCTGAGATCGCGCCATTGCACTCCAGCCTGAGTGACAGGGTGAGACTCCATCTAAAAAAAAAAAAAAAAAAGAGACACCAGAGAGCTTTCACTCTCCCTTCTCTGTGCTAAAATGAAGAGATCATGCTAGCACACAATTAGGCAATGGTCATCTGGACGCCAAAGAGGGGGGCCCTTTCTGGAAACTGACCACTCTGGCACCCTTATTTCAGATTTTGTGATCCAGAAATGTGAGAAAAATAAATGTTTGTTATCTAAGCCTCCCAGCCTGTAGTACTTTGTTATGGTAACCTAAGCGGACTATGCTAGTGGACTAATACATCAGCTAAAACTTGGTCATAAATGATAGGACTTTTTGTTTTTTTTTGAGATGGCGTCTTGCATTGTTGCCTGGGCTGTAGTGCAGTGGCACCATCTCAGCTTACTGCAACCTCTACCTCCCAGGTGTAAGTGATGCTTGTATCTTAGCCTCCTGAGTAGCTGGGACCACAGGTGTGTATCACCACACCTGCCTAATTTTTTATATTTTTAGTAGAGACAGGGTTTTGCCATGTTGGACGGGCTAGTCTTTTTTTTTTTGAAATGGAGTTTCGCTCTTGTTGTCCAGGCTGGAGTGCAATGGTGTGATCTCGGCTCACTGCAACCTCTGCCTCCCAGATTCAAGCAATTCTCCTGCCTCAGCCTCCCAAGTAGCTGGGGTTACAGGTGCTTGCCACCACGCCCAGCTAACTTTTTGTATGTTTTAGTAGAGACAGGGTTTCCCTGTGTTGGCCAGGCTGGTCTTGAACTCCTGACCTCAGGTGGTCTGCCCACCTCGGCCTCCCAAAGTGCTAGGATTACAGGTGTGAGCCACTGTGCCCGACTATATCGTATCTTTCAAAGGCAATTTTGGGCATTATACTTCTGTTTCAGGTTGTTTTTAGGTGCAAGTACAGAATAGTGGTTCAGAACACAGATCCTGGAACCAGACTGCTTATGGCTGAATCCTGTCTTTGCCATTTACTGGCTGTGTGACCCTGGTACAAGTTACATAAACACTTGTGATTCAGTGCTCTCTTTTGTGAAATAGAGCAAATAACAGTACTACCTCACAGTTGTGAAGATCAAGTGTATTAATATATGGTAAACACTCAGAACACTTCTGGGCACATAGTAGTCAGTATTTTCAAGCAAAAGAAACTCAACTTGGCTTGGTATGGTGGCTCAGGCCTATAATTCCAGCACTTTGGGAGGCTGAGGTGGGTGGATTGCTTGAGCTCAGGACTTCGAGACCAGCTTGGGCAAAATAGTGAAACCCTGTCTTTACAAAAAATGCAAAAATTAGCTGGACGTGGTGATGTGTACCTATAGTCCCAGCTATTTGGGAGGCTGAGGTGGGAGGATGGCTTCAGCCCAGGAGGCAGAGGTCGCAGTGAGCTGAGATCGTGCCACTCCACTCCAGCCTGGGCGACAGAGCTAGACCCTGTCTCAAAGAAAAGAAAAAAAAGAAAAAAAAAAGAGAAGAAACTCAACTTGACAATACAAAAGAAATGTGTATCGGATCTCCTAACTGCAAACCTTCAGAGATAGAGCAGGTCAGACCTCTCAAGGTTTCCCTACAGTTTTCTTATTCAGATTTCTAGGACTCACATCCCTTAGTTCAGAAGAACAGAGGCTGCTTTCCTACCTCCAACCAGTAAATAAAAGGCAGAGGCTGTCCAACTGGATGAATTTAGGTCATGTGCCTGCCCCTGAACCATTCTCAGTAGCTGAGAGAATGCCCCACAGTGATTGGTTTAGGGGTGAATTCCTTCCACATTCTTGCATTTAGGGGGATGGGATTATGCTGATTAAGAGTAGGTCCAACCCTTTATGAACTCTGGCTGCTATACGATGAATGAGGCTGGCATTAATGCCTGCAAGAATGGACAAAGTTGCTGTTTGAATTTATTTATAATAAGAAATAAACCATGAAAACTTTTCTAAAATGTAGTCTTTTAGAACACAAAAAAATTGCAGAAACAAAAATGGCCCAGAATCCTGATGCTCTGTTGACCATCTTTGTTTTGTTTGTTCGTTTGAGCATATGGCAAAAAATGCAAAATTCAGAAATGTGTAATGAGCATAGAATGTTACTATAACAATTGAAAAAACTTGAACACACACTACATACTAAACAACAGCATGAAATTTCAGTTTTTCTGAATTTGATGATTGCAGTGTGGTTATATAAGAGAATGTCTTTTCTTAGGAGAGACACCGTGAAACAGAGGAAAAAGGACATGATTCTGAAACTTACTCTTAAATGTTTCAAAAAGTAACATATTAAAATCACACATATGTACACGCGTGCATATGTATACATATATATGTATAGAGAAAGCAATAGCAAATGTGGCAAAATGTTAAGATTTGGCAAATCTGGATAAGGATTTGCAATTCTGCTGCATTTGAAATTATTTAAAAATAAAAAACTTGAGTTTTTGGAGAAACAGGCATAAGAAACCTTTTGTTACCATATTTACGGCTTCTATACAGTCTTTTATGACGCAATTAAAAAAAAAACTAAACTAAAAAATATAACACAAATCTTCCCTCCCGTAGTAGCCAGAAACCCCCGCCGAGTACTTTGGGTGTCATAATAGGAAAAAAATGCAAAGCAATATGTTTTTCTATAAAGATTACTTATTTACTAATTAGAATTTTTTTATTTTCATGAAGATCAACAACAAAGTTTTTTAAAATAATGACTTTGAGAATCATTTTGTGGTATTTGTTTAAGGCTGTCGCCCAGGAAAACGCCCAAGGACCATGCACGCTTCAACCCTATGGAAACACGAACGGCCCAGGGAACCGCCCCTTCGCGCTGCTTGACGGGATCTGGAGTCCTCCCGCTCCGCCCCGCCAGGCGCTCAGGGACCGCCCGGCCGCTCCCTCACCGCCCGGCCGCTCCCTCACCGCCCGGCCGCTCCCTCATCTCGCGATGCCATCCTCTTTTTTTTTTTTTTCTTTCCCCCCTCCCACTCGCCCCCAAGCCCTATGACTCCCTCCCCTCCCAACGTGTTTTTCAAATCCACCAATGGGCACACAGCTTAGGCTTGAACCAGCCAATCGGAATGCGGAGTCACCGGGAAATTTAAATCGCGCCGGCCGGCTGCACGAGCCACACGGTCTTTGAGCTGAGTCGAGGTGGACGCTTCGAACGCAGTCGCCCCACAGCCGCTGATTCCCCCCGCATCGCCTCCCGTGGAAGCCCAGGCCCGCTTCGCAGGTACAGACTCAGGCGGCGGCCCGGCCCGAGCGCTAACGGCTTGCCCGTGGGCGGCGTTCGCCTTTTGGGTTGGGGGAGGGAGGCCCCGGGTCCACGCCGAGCCTGGCTCTGCCTCCCGCGTTGACTAGGCCTCGGGGGCGACGTTCATTGACCAGGCGGCTGAGTTTCGCGGGGTCTGCGGGTTTAGGGCGCCGACGCTCTGCAAACGGCAGCGGAGGCCTTAACGCGTCGCGGCCGGGAGAATCGGAGCGAGCCAGGCTTGAGGGCGAATGTCCCGGGAGGACTTGTGGCGGCCCTGGCCTCGCCTCCTCCTTTCTCGTTGCATCTTCCCCGGCCTGGGGGCAGGGGCTGGGGGTGGCAGTTGGGAGCACCGTCTCTGACACCTAGGCCCCGGGGTGGCTCTGCCACCAAGTCGTAGGCGAGCGTAATGAAAGCAAAGATAGCAAATTGTAAGGAGGGCTTTGACTTTTGTCATCTTCTGAATGACGCACAGCTGATGTCATCCTAATTAAGCGCATTCACTTCTAGTCTCTGGAAATGCAAATCAAATATGCGAGATGCGGCACTGCATTTTTAATGTTGACCATAATGTAATGATGAAGCAAATTTTTATTTAATTTTCGAGTCTGCACCTATTTTGGTCAAGTAAAGACAGTAAAATAGGGAGAGCCTCCTGAGGATCTGAATTTATTGCCCTGGCACATAATTTTTAGCTGTAAGTTGACTTGGTTCCCCTACTTTGTCTTGAATTAACTATTAGGGACTCTGGAGTATCGAACTAGGCTGTCAGAAACGGTGGACACATGTGGCTAGTCCAAATTGAAATACGCTGTAAGCTTAAAGTACACAAAAGATTTCAAAGATGGAGTATGGAAAAAGAATGTAAAAGATGTCAGTTATTTTATATATTGATAACACGTTGAAATACTATTTGGATATGTTGGGTTAAGTAAAATACATTATTAAAATTAGTTTCACTTGTTTCTTTTCTCCTTTTTAAAAATATGGCTACTAGGAAGTTTCAATTTATATAGCTTGCATTCTATTTCTGATGGAGAGCCCTCTCCAGGAAGTCTCAGCCCTTTAGAGGGAAGGGGGACACTTCCCCTTTGGGTAAAGCTATTTCATAGTGCCGAAAACATGATGATCCCCCCTCTAGTATACAGGTGTGGATTCAGTAGATGCTTGATAATTCAGTTCTTATTTGGTACTATTATTGACAAAGGAAAACGATAAAGGAAATATTTTTCTCTTCCCCCATCTTTTAGCTTTCTCCCTTTGTCTCATAACCATGTCCACCAACGAGAATGCTAATACACCAGCTGCCCGTCTTCACAGATTCAAGAACAAGGGAAAAGACAGTACAGTGAGTACCTTCTGTTGCTTTCCTGTGGTGGTATTTAAATGGGAAGACATTTGGAAAGGGGTGAAAACTGAGGGATTTAAAAAAAAAATGCCCTCACTTAGCAACAAAAACTGGTATGATAGGTGAAACGGCATGTTATCTTTTATCAAGGAAATGAGGCGTCGCAGAATAGAGGTCAATGTGGAGCTGAGGAAAGCTAAGAAGGATGACCAGATGCTGAAGAGGAGAAATGTAAGCTCATTTCCTGATGATGCTACTTCTCCGCTGCAGGAAAACCGCAACAACCAGGTAAAAAATGTATTTTAGTTTATGAGTTACGTGAAATCCAGAAAATCAGTAGGGACTTTTCTTAGAAATTCAAGTAAACTTAACATTTCTAGTCTTACGGTTTTAACTATCTGTGAACATCTTTTTCTCTGTTTGCAATTAGTAATTGTCTTCTTTCCTACCTTCTATAATCCACTGAAGCTGATTTAGGATCTTCCTTTAGCTCTGACCTTCCTTCAGACTTCCCTGCATTTCTAGCTACTAGCTGGGTACCTTGGCCTGACCAGCGTGTCCAGAGCCAGCCAGTTTCTGGTTTATTTCTTCTTTTTTTTTTTTTCCCCCCGAGATGGTCTTGCTCTGTTGCTCAGGCTGGAGTGCAGCAGCACAATCGGCTCACTGCAACCTCTGCCTCATGGGTTCAAGCAATTCTCCTGCCACAGCCTCCTGAGTAGCTGGGATTATGGGTGCGCATCACCACGCTTGGCTAGTTTTTGTATTTTTTTGTTTTTGTTTCTTTGAGACAGAGTTTTGCTCTGTCGCCCAGGCTAGCGTGCAGTGGTGCGATCTCCGCTCACTGCAAGCTCCATCTCCCGGGTTCACGCCATTCTCCTGCCTCAGCCTCCTAAGTAGCTGGGACTACAGGCGCCCGCACCCTGTCCGGCTAATTTTTTGTATTTTTAGTAGAGACGGTGTTTCAACATGTTAGCCAGGATGGTCTCGATCTCCTGACCTCGTGATCCACCCGCCTCAGCCTCCCAAAGTGCTGGGATTACAGGTGTGAGCCACTGCCCGGCCTGTTTTTGTATTTTTAGTAGAGGCGGGGTTTCACCATGTTGGCCAGGCTAGTCTTGAACTCATGACCTCGTGATATGCCTGCCTTGGCCTCCAAAAGTGCTGGGATTACAAGCGTGAGCCACCAGGCCCTTCCCGTTTTTGGTTTATTTCTGCCTTTTTTGGTATTCTCTATGTTTTTGTATTTGTCACCAGCTTTGTTCAGGACTTTCCTTCTGAAATATTTACAGTAGCCTCCTAATTTATCATATCCTTCTTTATGCCATATACTATTTTCCTGAAAATGTTCCTAAAGTACTGCTTTAGACCTGTGTTTTCGCTCCTTAAAATCCATACTCCAAATTGCTTGAACCTGGGAGGTGGAGGTTGCAGTGAGCCAAGATCATGCCATTGCACTCCAGCCTGGGCAACAAGAGTGAAACTCCGTCTCAAGGAAAAAAATAAAAATAAAAATAAATCCATACTCCAGCTGGGCATGGTGGTTCATGCCTGTAATTCCAACACTTTGGGAAGCTGAAATGGGAGGATCACTGGAGGCCAGGAGTTTGAGCCCAGCCTAGGCAACATAGGAAGACCTCGTCTCTATAAAAAGTAAAGTTAGCTGGGTGTGGTGGCGCCGGCCTTTAGTCCTAGGTATTCAGGGGGCTGAGACAGAAGAATCACTTGAGCCCGGGATTTTGAGGCTGCAGTGAGCTGTGATTGCACCACTGCACCCCATGCTGGGTGACAGTGAGACCCTGTCTCTAAGAAATCCCTACTCTATGAAGGCCTTCCATAAAGTAGACTTAACTTAGATTTTCAAATTTATCTTTCATCTGGGCCCTTTCCTACATGTTTTTCTCACAATATGCTTCCTTTTTTTTTGTTTTGAGACAAAACCTTGGTTTGTTGCCCAGGCTGGAGTGCAGTGGTACGATCTTGGCTGACTGTAGCCTCCGTCTCCTGGGTTCAAGTGACTCTCCTGCCTCAGCCTCCCAAGTAGCTGGGATCACAGGGGATCACCACGATGTCTAGCTAATTTTTGCATTTTTAGTAGACATGGGGACTCACCGTGTTTCCCAGTCTGGTCTCGAACTCCTGACCTCAGGTGATCCACCCGCCTCAGCCTCCCAAAGTGCTGGGATTATAGGCGTGAGCCACTTCGTCCCTCCAAACATAAACCATTTATATTTGCAGCAACACTTAACCGTGGAAATATGTAGATTATAAAATTAGATATGAAAATCCTCGGCCGGGTGTGGTGGCTCACACCTGTAATCCCATTACTTTGGGAGGCCGAGGCGGGTGGATCACCTGAGGTCGGGAGTTTGAGACCAGCCTGACCAACATGGAGAAACTCCATCTCTACTAAAAATACAAAATTAGCTGGGCATCGTGGCGCATGCCTGTAATCCCAGCTACTCAGGAGGCTGTGGCAGGAGAATCGCTTGAACCCGGGAGGTGGAGGCGGTGGTGAGCCGAGATCACGCCATTGCACTCCAGCCTGGGCAAGAAGAGCAAAACTCTGTCTCCAAAAAAAAAAAGTCGGGCATGGTAGCTCATGCCTGTAATTCCAGCACTTTGGGAGGCTGAGGCAGGTGGATCACCTGAGGTTGGCAGTTCGAGACCAGCCTGACCAACATGGAGAAACCCCGTCTCTACTAAAAATACAAAAAAAAAATTAGCCAGGCATGGTGGCGCATGCCTATAATCTCAGGTACTTGGGAGGCTGAGGCAGGAGAATCGCTTGAACCCAGGAGGCGGAGGTGGTGGTGAGCCAAGATCATGCCACTGCACTCCAGCCTGGGGATTGAGTGAAACTCCGTCTCAAAAAAAGAAAAGAAAATCCTCAGAATGTTGCCTGTGACTTCATGTCTTTCTCCCTCAAAGTATATCTGAATGCAAGTGATTGAGACTAACGTAGAAATAATCTTCAGTCTGCTCTGATTCTTGATTTTTGAGACAAGGTCTTGTATGGCGACAGGCAAACACCACCATGCCTGGATAATTTTTTTTTTTTTTTTTTTTTTTTGGGAGGTCTCACTGTGTTGCTCAGGCTGGTCTCACCTGAGCTCAAGCCATCCTCCCTCCTGAGCCTCCCAAAGTGCTAGGCTTACAGGTGTGAGCCACCATGCCTGTCCTTCTCATTCATTTTTTAAAATTGTTCAAAGCTGCCTTTTTTAGCGACAAAACACTTGGATACTCCACAACTTGAGACTCCAGTGAGTCATGACAACAAGTTTGCAAACTGTTCTACGTATAAAATAATGAATATTTAACAGGCAAAATTAAATGTAGGGCTAAATATTTAGTAGCTGGCTATAAGGCTAACGATGTTGACACTTGCCTTCACAAGTAAGTGTGGATTTTATTGTTTGTATTTAATCTTAATGATAATGTGCAAACTTTCACTTTTCTTCTAGGGCACTGTAAATTGGTCTGTTGATGACATTGTCAAAGGCATAAATAGCAGCAATGTGGAAAATCAGCTCCAAGCTACTCAAGCTGCCAGGTAAGTCTTGTCTGCGATAGCATGGGTAGCCTAAGAAATTCGTGTTTTTAGATTTTTTTTTGGGCGGTGGGGCAGGAAGGGACAGACAGATAGTACAAGGAAAGATTAGGCCAGCCAGCCATAAGCCAAATAGTATTTTTTATTTATTTTTTTGAGAGGGGAGGCCTTGCTATTTTGCCCAGGCTGGCCTGGAATGCCTGGGTTCAAGCAGTCCTCTGACCTCAGCCTCCTGAAGTGCTGGGATCACAGGTGTGTGCCATTGCACCTGCCCATAAAGTTTTTACCAAAGTAATGTTTCAAGTCACTGGCAGGGGAAGGAGGAAATAAATAGTAAGTGGGATTGAGACATGCATTTAGAATGATAGATCCATTTAGGAGATAAGTATAATTTGACCTTTACCTCCCACTATACGTGGATATTTATGATATAATAGAAAGGATTAATAAGTTCTATAGCTTGACAGTGTGCAGAAGAAAAATTTCAATGGTAAATTATTAAAAAGTTCTAGACTGGGAGCTGTGGCTCATGCCTGTAATCCCAGCACTTTGGGAGGCCAAGGGGTCGGTTACTTGAGCCCAGGAGTTTGAGACCAGCCTGGGCAACATGGTGAGACCCAGTTTCTACAAAAGAAATTATTAGCTGGGTGTGGTGGCACATGCCTGTAATCTCAGGTGTTTGGGAGGCTCAGGCACAATAATCACTTGAACCCAGGAGGCGGAGGTTGCAGTGAGCTGAGATCTTGCCACTGCATTCCAGCATGGCGACAGAGCAAGACTCTGTCTCAAAAAATAAATAAATAAAATCACCTGGGTGTGGCGGTGCGCACTTGTCGTCCCAGCTACTAAGGAGGCTGAGGTGGGAGGATCACTTGAGCCCAGGAGGTCGAGGCTGCAGTGAGCTGTGATCGTGGCACTGCACTCTAGCCTGAGTGGAGTGAGATCCTATTTCAAAAAAACAAAATGTGCTTAACCACAACTATCAGAACAAATTCAGTGAGAGTATAACCCTGTCAGAATGTGAAGTTTTTTTAAAAAGTGACAAGATCTGGAGTAGATTTCTGCAGGGATGGAAAGGAGGGTAATCTACATTAATTTCTGGAAAAATGGTAGTTAATTATACCGCATACATAGCACCATACAAGTAATCTGTTCAGCTTCTCTTAGGTTCCAGAATGTCTCAGCATTTAGTGATTTACTTAAAAGGTTGTCTGAAGTTCTAAACTCTTGAATTGCATTTTATATTGGTTTTTACACAAACTCCTTTTGTTAATCACTGTCAACTTTTATTTCTCTTTTTGTTCCCCTTTAGGAAACTACTTTCCAGAGAAAAACAGCCCCCCATAGACAACATAATCCGGGCTGGTTTGATTCCGAAATTTGTGTCCTTCTTGGGCAGAACTGATTGTAGTCCCATTCAGTTTGAATCTGCTTGGGCACTCACTAACATTGCTTCTGGGACATCAGAACAAACCAAGGCTGTGGTAGATGGAGGTGCCATCCCAGCATTCATTTCTCTGTTGGCATCTCCCCATGCTCACATCAGTGAACAAGCTGTCTGGGCTCTAGGAAACATTGCAGGTACTTGGACTTGAAGTTCTTTTGACTGAATGTATCTAAGCGTAATTAGTTGGAAGAAAGGCCTTGTTATAAGTAATAGCGACTTTGTCAAGTTTTGAGCTTGCTTTCAAGCCCTTATTAGGAATGAAAGTGTCATCTTTACAAAGGCAGCAGAGGGGCATCTAAGTAAGTTTGGGAGTTTTTGCTGGTGCATTCAGTCACTGAAAATTGATGGTGTTGGACAAGGTAATAAAATTAATCTTGCCTCGGCCGGGCACGGTGGCTCACGCCTGTAATCCCAGCACTTTGGGAGGCAGAGGCGGGTGGATCATGAGGTCAGGAGATCGAGACCATCCTGGCTAACACAGTGAAACCCCGCCTCTACTAAAAATACAAAAAATTAGCCGGGCGTGGTGGCGGGCGCGTGTAGTCCCAGCTACTCGGGAGGCTGAGGCAGGAGAATGGCTTGAACCCAGGAGGCGGAGCTTGCAGTGAGCCGAGATCGCGCCACTGCACTCCAGCCTGGGCGACAGAGAGAAACTCCGTCTCAAAAAAAAAAAAAAATTAATCTTGCCTTTTTTTTTCAGGTGATGGCTCAGTGTTCCGAGACTTGGTTATTAAGTACGGTGCAGTTGACCCACTGTTGGCTCTCCTTGCAGTTCCTGATATGTCATCTTTAGCAGTAAGTTACTAACATGAGTAAAGTTACTCACTTCTTCATTCTAATTTCCCCCATCTTCTCAAAAGACAGAACCTCTCATTGCCTATTTTTTTTCCCCCAGTGTGGCTACTTACGTAATCTTACCTGGACACTTTCTAATCTTTGCCGCAACAAGAATCCTGCACCCCCGAGAGATGCTGTTGAGCAGATTCTTCCTACCTTAGTTCGGCTCCTGCATCATGATGATCCAGAAGTATTAGCAGATACCTGCTGGGCTATTTCCTACCTTACTGATGGTCCAAATGAACGAATTGGCATGGTCGTGAAAACAGGAGTTGTGCCCCAACTTGTGAAGCTTCTAGGAGCTTCTGAATTGCCAATTGTGGTAAGTTATTTACTTGTAGATTAGGACATAAGTATAAGAAGCATGATCAGGGCTGGGCGTGGTAGTGGTGGCTCACACCTGTATAATCCCAGCACTTTGGGAGACCAAGGCGGGTGGATCACCTGAGGTCAGGAGTTCGAGACCAGCCTGGCCAACATGGTGAAAGCCCATCTCTACTAAAAATACAAAGAAATTATCTGGACATGGTGGCACGTGTCTGTAATCTCAACTACTCGGGAGGCTAAGGCAGGAGAATTGCTTGAATCTGGGAGGCAGAGGCTGCAGTGACCTGAAATCGTGCCATTATACTCCAGTCTCTCAAAAAAAAAAAAAGCATAATCAGTTGATAGTAATATTGAAATATTGCCTATTTCAGGCCATGGTGGGCCTCTTGTTAAAACTTTTAGGGTATAGAATTTCTAAAGTGCTGGGGAAAAAATAACCAGCATCAACATATTTTTTTTTTTTCAGACTCCTGCCCTAAGAGCCATAGGGAATATTGTCACTGGTACAGATGAACAGACTCAGGTTGTGATTGATGCAGGAGCACTCGCCGTCTTTCCCAGCCTGCTCACCAACCCCAAAACTAACATTCAGAAGGAAGCTACGTGGACAATGTCAAACATCACAGCCGGCCGCCAGGACCAGATACAGCAAGTTGTGAATCATGGATTAGTCCCATTCCTTGTCAGTGTTCTCTCTAAGGTAACGAAGTCTTAGGATTTAATCAAGTCATTTTTAGTATTTATAGAAAGCTGTGCTTGATAAGCTTCTTCATGTGCAAGAATCTTGGGTTCTACTAGGAGTCCTTTGCTGAACAGTACCCAGTAACCCCTTTTACTTAAGGTTGGATAGAACCTTGGTACTTTCAGTCATTGTTTTTGTGAAAAACTACTCTTGGAATCTTATTTGTGCAACTGTTCTGAAATAAAACCATGTCCTTATGTTTAATAGGCAGATTTTAAGACACAAAAGGAGGCTGTGTGGGCCGTGACCAACTATACCAGTGGTGGAACAGTTGAACAGATTGTGTACCTTGTTCACTGTGGCATAATAGAACCGTTGATGAACCTGTTATCTGCAAAAGATACCAAGATTATTCTGGTTATCCTGGATGCCATTTCAAATATCTTTCAGGTAAGTCCTATCAAGGTGGCTTTGTTTGAATTTGGACTTGATAATAATCAGTTTACTATTTAGACTTGGGAGGGCAGCTGTAAGTTTACTCACTAGTAAGCCACAGAATCAGAAAGCCTGTTTATGTGGCCACCCCTTTAATTAAAAATGAGGCAGGCATTATAAAAGATACAAAAGAGACGACAAGTGGATGGTGTGACCTGAATCGGAGTCAGGCGCTTATGTGGACTCATCACACCTGTTTACTTGGTTGATTTAATTTCCCAATTTCATACCGATTTTTGGTGACATTAAATTTGAATGACTTGGCCAGGCACGGTGGCTCATGCCTGTAATCACAGCACTTTGGAAGTCCGAGGTGGGTGGATCACCTGAGGTCAAGAGTTCGAGACCAGCCTGGCCAACATGGCGAAACCCTGTCTCTGCTAAAAATGCAAGAATTAGCCATGTGTGGTGGTGGGCGCCTATAATCCCAGCTACTCAGAAGGCTGAGGCAGGAGAATCGCTTGAACCCGGGAAGCGGAAGTTGCAGTGAGCCAAGTTTGTGTTATTGCACTCCAGCTTGGGCAAGAGTGAAACTGTCTTAAAAAAAAAAAGTTGAGCCTTCAATAATGGATGCTAGCGTATCTGTTACTGTGTATAAATAATTTGTCAGTATGTGGCCAGTATTTCTTCTTCCCCTCATCTAATCCCCTAAGTT
Organism: Pan paniscus; assembly: GCF_029289425.2. Taxonomy (NCBI): domain Eukaryota; kingdom Metazoa; phylum Chordata; class Mammalia; order Primates; family Hominidae; genus Pan; species Pan paniscus. The sequence continues at coordinate 84,069,545 of NC_073268.2, forward strand.
ATTTTGAAGCAAATCTGTTTTTTTCATCTATAGATATTTATGTATCTCTTTAAGGTTGAAAATTTAAAGGAAAACTAACCTACATACCATTCCATATGTCCAGTAAATCCTTAATACCAACACACATTCTGTTTGGGGACATTTAGTTTAGCACACCATAGGCCATCTTTGCCCTTAGACACCTTGACTACACCTTGTGATGACATAGGATGCTTTACAAAACAATACACCCCTGTTCCCATAGCAGACCAGTTGAACTGGAATGTAGTGTTGTTTTAAAAGTTGCCCGCATGATTTTGATACATAGAAAAGGTTGGGAGCTACTGATTGTAAGATCTTTGGCTCCAGTTGAAGTAGTGCTAAAAGCAGGTACAGATCCAATCACATTGAGTGTCAACAAAATATAAAATGGACATAAAACTGTGATAGGGTTGATGAAGGAATTGTTAGGTGCTTATTTCTGCCTGACGTATCAGTATTCAAATTATTGATGTTTTCTTCATTAAAATAAAACCAGAGTATATGCCAGTAAACTTGGATTTTTTTTTTTTTAGGCTGCTGAGAAACTAGGTGAAATTGAGAAACTTAGTATAATGATTGAAGAATGTGGAGGCTTAGACAAAATTGAAGCTCTACAAAACCATGAAAATGAGTCTGTGTATAAGGCTTCGTTAAGCTTAATTGAGAAGTATTTCTCTGTAGAGGTGAGTAATGGATGGTAATATTAATAACAACTTGGAAACATAAAGTCAAGGCCATAAGCCTTTTTTTCCCTTTTAAAAATAAGTGTCATATCTTTGTTAAATATAGTAAAATATCAGTGTGCATAGGACATAATGTACTTATTTGCCCCTCTAGTTTGGCTTGATGGTAATAAAATCTTTTTAAACTGAGATTTTAAAAGCCACCAGATTAGTTTCAAATGAACAGCCTTGAGAATCTTAGAATATCTTGAGGGTAAGTTAACGGGTGTCATTGTAGGAGGTGATAGAGAAGTAGGCCAAACCCATCACCATGCTCTGGGCCTAATACAGTCTTTTCCTATTGAAAAGTGACGGTTGGGGAAGAAAAAAATCTCGGCCTGTTTCTGTTACTGTAGTAGCTAGCATTTATGAATTGGCAAAGTTTCAGAGACCCTCCCTCCCCTATGTCAAATACTATAATATCATACAGGATTAAAGGTGTAAAATGCAGATCAAGACCTAGAGATTAAATACAGACTTCAGGTAGGCTGCTGCTTGGAATACTTATATCATTTTTATACTTATTTTTTAATATATTTCCAGGAAGAGGAAGATCAAAACGTTGTACCAGAAACTACCTCTGAAGGCTACACTTTCCAAGTTCAGGATGGGGCTCCTGGGACCTTTAACTTTTAGATCATACAGCTGAGACATACATTTGTCGTGTACTATGTTTGGTATTTTGTCTTATTGTTTCTCTACTAAGAACTCTTTTTTAAATGTGGTTTGTTACTGTAGCACTTTTTACACTGAAACTATACTTGAACAGTTCCAACTGTACATACATACTGTATGAAGCTTGTCCTTTGGCTAGGTTTCTAATTTCTATGTGGAATTTCCTATCTTGCAGCATCCTGTAAATAAACATTCAAGTCCACCCTTTTCTTGACTTCATCATGCCTATGTGTTGCTTTCTAATTTGGGGCCTTTAATGTTGCTAGTGAAAGGTAACCCGTCCAAACTGATGGGATTAACCAGAGGTAGTCCTGGCTGCAGTTTTTGCAGAAGAATGAATAACATTTTCTGGAAACCCTCAGCCAGTGTCTCCTTAAGTCTCCTTGGCCAGGGAGTTGGGCTAAACACCGTAAATTTAATCATAAATCTCTCCTGGAGCTACAAGTGGAATTCTTTCCTCCCAAACTTCAAGGCCGAATGGGGTTTCAAGGTAAATCACGGCTGCACATGGGCCTCATCTGGGAAAGTACCCAGTTCTGTTTCGTTGATGAGGGGCATGAGGGTCCACCATGTGTCTTTTTTAGAAATGTAATTCCCAAGGGCTCCTGTACAGTGTAGGTTGATAGCCACTACTCTTTGAGATGGTGTCTCGCTCTGTCACCCAGGCGAAACCCTGTCTCTACTAAAAACACAAAAAATTAGCTGGGATTACAGGCATGGTGGTGGGAGCCTGTAATCCCAGCTACTCAGGAGGCTGAGGCAGGAGAATCGCTTGAACTCCGGAGGCGGAGGTTGCAGTGAGCCGAGATTGCGCCACTGCACTCCAGCCTTGGTGACAAGAGCGAGACTCTGTCTAAAAAAAAAAATCCCCTTTGATAATATATCTTTACCTATAACTTTAATTTTTGTATTTGTTTTTGTTGTAAGCAAGGGAGGAAAGGTAATATTCCTAATACCATTTGGCAATTATAGTAAAAACTGCTGACACTTACTTTGCTTGTTGAAATAATCTGAAAAGAGTAACATTAAAAGATGTCAGTGTTAAACATTTCACAAAGTATTCTTTCATTGCTATATTGCATTTTGGCTAAAAATAATCAAGCTACTTGATTATTTTTAGAACAAAGGAAATCAACATTCTGTTTCCTAATGTTGATTTTTTTTTTCTCTCATCAATCTGGCTGCATCATCACTGAAGAAAAAACTTGGGGTAATTTTTCGTTACTGTAAATCCTTATTGTTAAGATTTTTTATTTCAGCATTTGGCTGCTTTAATTGCATAACAGCAGTAAGAGCAAAGTCAGTTTTGTTCATATGAGCCATTGGAAACCTTGTCAGATACAGGACCCAAGTTCAGAAGGCCATTAAGGCCTGGCTGCTCCTTACCCCTCTCCACCCTTGCTGGAGCTTGCCAAAACCCAGTGGACTGATTTTGGAAAGCCCTTGAAACATGTCATTTCACTAATGGTGCTTTCTTTTGGGATTGGGCTGTTGACCTAATTTGTGATGAACAAAACCCGGCCAAATCATGCAGCCTCCCTCTAACTCCCCATGGGAAAGTGTTAGAGAAAAGTGTTTTAGCAACATCACCCATTTAAGTTTCATAACCCCAGCTAATAAAAATGATAAGAAACACCCAAGCTATCAACTAGGGTTTTTTGAGGGCAGAAGTGCAATTTAATTTTGAGCACTTGCATGTTAAATGACATGTTGGCATAGTTTGAAAGCTAATTCTAGTGTCTGAACGCTCAGTTCCTCCTAAATATTTGGGACAGTTTCGTAACTGGTGTATGCATCGAACCCTCTTAAACTGATCAGTTCGTGCGTTCCAGGCTTTTCACAATCGTAAATGTCTTTTCCCACCCTAGTTGTGGGAGGTAGCATGGTGCAGTGAAGTGGACTAGTATTTAAGAGACAGATCTGTCTGAATTCAAATCCTGCCTCTTTATTGTGTCAGTGAAAGACCTTTTGGTGGGGCAGCTAAGTGCTGGCATAAGAAAAGTATAGATACTAATTCCTACATAATAGAAATATCCTAGATGAGTATTACGGCTATTCCAAACTTTTTGTTGTTGGGAATAGCTGTAATAACTGAAGAAACAAAGTCTCGCTGTGTTGCCCAGGCTGGTCTCAAATTCCTGGCCTCAAGCTATCCTCCTGCCTCAGCTTCCCAAAGTGCTGGGATTACAGGCATGAGCCACTGCACCCGGCTGCCTCTAACCTTTTAACACCAAAGATTTCTGTTTGTTCTTACATAGACTCTTGTTTGATATATTTTACCTTCTAGGCTAAGTTTATTATTACTCTTCTTTTTTTTCCCCCTTATCAGTCAGATACACATAACACAAGATGACCATACTGGATTGTTCATATACTTAATGATAGGATTCTACCGAAAAGTCAGATGTTTTGTCAGCCTTTAGGTCTTTTAGGGGCTTGGCATAGCTCTCTGAACAGTGGAACTAGCTCAAGGAGGGCCCACTGTGACTAAGTTCCTAGACTGGCTGTTAGCCTTTGCAGTATCCCAGTGAGAGGTCCAGCTGTCTTCCTGTGCCCACTGGTTCCCTTTCTCTTAATTCTATTGGACAGAATAATTGGAGCACCTCCTCACCTAACTTCTCATTGGCCATGAGAACAGGACTGAACCACCCAAGTCCAACTTGGTGATGGAAGCTTGTCAGTATCAATACCTGATAGGGCCCTAATACTAGTGTTAATGAAGTTTCTTGAATGAGCAAACACTTGACTGTTGAGACAGCCACCACAAAGCCATATTTTCTACTATGAAGAAACTCATGTTTAGAACTTGAACAAGTTTAGGCAGAAATATTGGAAGCTTATCCATAAAAACAAGGGAATATGAGGAAAGATTGGATGAATGAGAAAACTTTGAATCAATTCAAAATTAAAATTAATGGTCAAAGGATGATATCCAGAAGGCATCTCCCGATAGTGGCTGCAAAAATACATATTTTAAAAGCAAAACTGTTGAAATAGAGGAGAAATGTAGAAAAACATGTATGAATGAGATGGTCTTTTTCTTTTTTTTTGAGATGGAGTTTTGCTCTTGTTGCCCAGGCTAGAGTGCAATGGTGTGATCTCAGCTCACTGCAACCTCCGCCTCCCAGGTTCAGGAGATTCTCCTGACTCAGCTTCCCGAGTAGCCAGGATTACAGGCATGCACCACCACACCGGGCTAATTTTGTATTTTTAGTAGAGATGGGGTTTCTCCATGTTGGTCAGGGTGGTCTCAAACTCCCGACCTCAGGTGATCCGCCTGCCTGGGCCTCCCAAAGTGCTGGGATTGCAGACATGAGATACCATGCCTGGCCAAGATGGTCTCTTTCAACCCTTTGTCTTAGACTAAAGTTGTAGGTGACCAATGACTGTCACCCTACTCTGTTCTTGCCCATCCTTTCAACCAACATCTCAGCCACTCAGCAAAGATTAACTTGGGGAACACAAAGCTAATTCATTTTCCTTACTTTCTCTCCCTTTCCCTTCCCGTTCCCATCCCTTTCCCATACCTTTCCCTTCCCTTTCTTTCTCCCTTCCTTCCTTCTTCTCTTTCTCTCTCTCACTCTTTCTTTTTCTCTCCCTCTCTCCCCTCCCTCCCTCCTTCTCTTTCTTTTTGCTCTCCCTGTCTCCCCTCCCTCCCTCCTTCCTTCTTCTCTTTCTCTCTCTCACTCTTTCTTTTTGCTCTCCCTCTCTCCCCTCCCTCCCTCCTTCCTTCTTCTCTTTCTCTCTGTCACTCTTTCTTTTTTCTCTCCCTCTCTCCCCTCCCTCCCTCCCTCCTTCCTTCCTTCCTTCCTCTTTCTTCCTTTTCTTCCTGGTAACTCTTTAAAATGTATTTTCCTAGTTACAGAAATAATACTAATTTTAGAAAGTTTGAAAAACAGAATACCACAAAGATTAAAATAATAACCTAAAATTCTACCTTTGGATTGTATATTTTGGCATGAATAAGAATTCTTAACCTGTGTAACCTGAGATCCAAGATAGGTTACGGGGCTCCTGAACCTCTGAAACTGTATGCACAGTTTACTGTTAAATACATGTGGGTGCTTTTCAAAGAAAGGGGATCATAGCCTGGGGAAAATTAGGCCCTCAAAAGCAGAGCTACCTTCAAAATATTACAAGTTTCAGGTGTAGTTCCTTTCCATTTCTTTTCTTTTTTTGTTTCTTTTGAGATGAAGTCTCACTCTGTTGCCCAGGCTGGAGTGCAGTGGCAAAATCTCGGCTCACTACAACCTCCATCTCCCAGGTTCAAGCAATTCTCCCACCTCAGCCTCCCGAATAGCTGGGATTACAGGCGTGCGCCACCATGACCAGCTAATTTTTGTATTTTTAGTAGGAGACGGAGTTTCACCATGTTGGCCAGGCTGGTCTTGAACTCCTGACCTCAGGTGATCCACCTACCTCAGCCTCCCAAAGTGCTGAGATTACAGATGTGAGCCAATGCGCCCAGCCTATTTCCTACACTTTTGTAAATGTGCTTTTTTTTTTTTTTTTTTTTTGGAGATGGAGTCTCACTCTGTTGCCCAGGCTGGAGTGCAGTGGCGTGATCTCGGCTCGCTGCAACCTCCACCTCCCGGGTTCAAGCGATTCTCCTGCCTCAGCCTCTCGAGTAACTGGGACTACAGGCGCATGCTGCCATGCCCGGCTAATTTTTTGTATTTTAGTAGAGACGGGGTTTCACTGTTGTTGACCAGGCTGGTCTCAAACTCCTGAGCTCAGGCAATCCGCCGGCCTAGGCCTCTCAAAGTGCTAGGGTTACAGGTGTGAGCCACCGCGCCCGGCCTTTTTTTTTTTTTTTTTTTTTTTTTTTTTTTGACGGAGTCTTGTTCTTGCTGTCCAGGCTGGAGTGCAATGGCGCGATCTCGGCTCATTGGAACCTCCACCTCCCAGGTTCAAGTGATTCTCCTGCCTCAGCCTCCTGAGTAGCTGGGATTACAGGCATGCACCTCTGTGTCCAGCTAATTTTTATATTTTTAGAGACGGGGTTTCACCATGTTGACCAGGCTGGTCTAGAACTCCTGACCTTGTGATCTGCCTGAGAGGTGACAGCGTGCTGGCAGTCCTCAGAGCTCTCGCTTGCTCTCGGCACCTCCTCTGCCTGGGCTCCCACTTTGGCGTCACTTGAGGAGCCCTTCAGCCCACCATTGCACTGTGGGAGCACCTTTCTGGGCTGGCCAAGGCCAGAGCCGGCTCCCTCAGCTGGCAGGGAGGTGTGGAGAGAGAGGCGTGAGCGGGAACCGGGGCTGTGCGCAGCGCTTGCCGGCCAGCTGGAGTTCCGGGTGGGCGTGGGCTTGGCGGGCCCGCACTCGGAGCGGCCCCGGGCAGTGAGGGGCTTAGCACCCGGGCCAGCGGCTGCGGAGGGTGTACTGGGTCCCCCAGCAGTGCCAGCCCACCGGTGCTGCGCTCGATTTCTCGCCGGGTTGTAGCTGCCTTCCCACGGGGCAGGCCTCGGGACTGCAGCCCGCCATGCCTGAGCCTTCCTCCGCCTCCGTGGGTTTCTGTGCAGCCCGAGCCTCCCCAAGGAATGCCGCCCCTTGCTCCACGGCGCCCAGTCCCATCGACCGCCCAAGGGCTGAGGAGTGCTAGCGCATGGTACAGCACTGGCAGGCAGCTCCACCTGTGACCCCGCTGTGGGATCCACTGGGTGAAGCCAGCTGGGCTCCTGAGTGTGGTGGGGACGTGGAGAGTCTTTATGTCTAGCTCAGGGATTGTAAATATACCAATCAGCACCCTGTGTTTAGCTCAAGCTTTGTGAATGCACCAATCGACACTCTGTATCTCACTGCTCCGGTGGGGCCTTGGAGAACCTGTGTGTCGAAACTCTGTATCTAACTAATCTGATGGGGATGTGGAGAACCTTTGTATCTAGCTCAGGGATTGTAAACGCACCAATCAGCGCCCTGACAAAACAGGCCACTCGGCTCTACCAATCAGCAGGATGTGGGTGGGGCCAGATAAGAGAATAAAAGCAGGCTGCCCGAGACAGCATTGGCAACCTGTTGAGGTCCCCTTACATGTTGTGGAAGCTTTGTTCTTTTGCTCTTTGCTATAAGTCTTACTACTGCCCAGTTTTTGTGTTCACGATGTTTTTAAAAGCTGTAACACTCACCGAGAAGGTCTGCAACTTTCACTCCTGAGCCCAGCGAGACCACAAGGCCATCGGGAGAAATGAACAACTCCAGATGCGCTGCCGTAAGAACTGTTAACACTCACCGTGAAGGTCTGTAGCTTCACTTCTGAGCCAGCGAGACCATGAACCCACCAGAAGGAAAAAACTCCGAACACATCTGAACATCAGAAGGGACAGACTCCAGATGCGCCACCTTAAGAGCTGTAACACTCACTGCGAGGGTCTGCAGCTTCACTCCTGAGCCAGCGAGACCACGAACCCACCAGAAGGAAGAAACTCCCAACACATCTGAACATCAGACAGGACAGATTCCAGACACGCCTCTTTAAGAGCTGTAACACTCACAGCGAGGGTCTGCAGCTTCGTTCTTGAAGTTAGGGAGACCAAGAACCCACCAATTCTGGACACATGCCCACCGTGGCCTCTCAAAGTGCTGGGATTACAGGCATGAGCCACTGCACCCTGCCGCTTTTTTTTTTTTAATGTCACTCCCTGAGCCTAAGTAGTTTAAGACCTCAGATGAATGAATGTAACTGCCATTGACTAAAGAACTCTAGTTGAACAGGCGTTTTAGCTGCTGTCCCTAAAAGATGGCCTTTGGTTGACATTCGTTCCAAAAGCATGATGAAACACTGAAAATCTGTGTGGTTCCTTTGTCCCAGGAAAGGGAAGATGGCAAGGGCTTATATCTCGTTTTGCCAGGAGTTCAGTTTCCCTGTAAGCCCCAGAAGGTGGGTGGTGACAATGGGACGTGTTTGGCTCCTCATCCTCCTGCTGACAGCCAGGTCTCAGAGACGCAAGTCCCACACTTCCCAAGCTCCGGATCCGAGCTTCACTGCCGCAGAAGGAAAGTCTAACTGTAGTTAGGAAGCACAGAACTTGCCTGGCCTTCACCAGCATAATCAGATCTGTCATTCTCTTTAGGAACTGGCTCTGCTCTAGGCCTTGTTTTTTGCTCTGGAGGTAACAATTGCCATTTTTCTTTGGTATTTCTGCTGTAGTGATCATACTTGCCCTTCTCATAGGAAATCATGGGAATCAGCCCCAGTCACAGCTGGCTCCCAGATGGCTCTTGATCCTGTGACCCCACCAACATTCCAATGCTGATTTGCTTGGGAGGTTCAAACTTGGCTTGCCGGGGCACCATGCTTCTGGAACCCCACCCTGGGAGATTTATAGGCAGGCCTTGGAGAGAACAAATCTCTAGAGGTCGGATGGGGCCAAGCAGTTTCCTTGTGTTGCATGTTCTAGAATTCTGCGTAAAACAAGAGGCTGACCTCATTCTTGCCCCACCCGAAGATTGAGCGGGAATAACTAACTAGCAAGTTATTACTGACATTGCTAAATTACCTAACAAAGTTCTTCTTTCTGTCTCTGTCGATATATACTAATATATGTGTATGTATACTATATATATAAGAGAATTCTTCATATATATGTGCATACACAAGAGGAATTCTCTTCCAGCATGTGTTCTTGCAGTAGGATGCTAAGTTTGACATAAAAATGATATAAGAAGATTGTATTCTGCAGGTCCCAGGCTGAGAGTATCCAACCTGTTCAGGTAGAAATGGCCAGTAGAGCTCAAATAGTTTCTCGTTACAAAGAAATTCTTTGGTGTCCATTTCCTGGAGATACTGTGGAGGATGCTAGCAGGTTTCTAACATACTTCAGCTGTTCAGGAAATACTTTAAATAATTTCCTGCTGTAGAGAATAGGAGGAGGGCCTGAAACTTGGAATGCATTACTCTCGTCCTTTATGGTCTCAAATGTGGTTCACAAGGACCCTTCGCTATTCACACACACGCTCCGAGGCGTTCTTTTCTGCCTCTACCAGCCTTTTTATGTGGGAATGTTCTTTTTCTAAGTGTGGCGAGAATCCTACTAACTTGGAGTTCCCATAGCATGCTGGCCTGAGCTTCCTAAGGAAATTTACAAACATGAGCTAATTAAGCTTGGAAAGCCCCATGCCAGTCCTCCTGGCTATTACTGAAATGAGGCCAGCTCTGAGGTGGACCAGCTGCAGTTTTTGCCCCGCACAGCAACAATTCAAACAGTGGAGAGGAAGGGAAGCTGGCTGCCTAACGCAATTGAAACTGCCAGGGAGAAGCAAGTTAGGCAACACGTAATTAATTGCCTCCTTGGTTTGCTTCAGCGTAACAGTGGGGCTCAGATACTGGCATTTTAACTGAGTCAGTTAGGCCTTTGTCCAGGATTTCAGACAATGGCCCAAAAATGGACAAGTCTAAGATTTTGCTTTTTGTTGTTGTTGTTGTTATTGAGGTGGAGTTTTGCCTTCGTTGCCCAGGCTGGGTGCAATGGCGCCATCTCAGCTCACTGCAACCTCCATCTCCCAGGTTCAAGCGATTCTCCTGCCTCAGCCTCCCAAGTAGGTGGGATTACAGGCACGTGCCACCACACTCAGTTAATTTTGTATTTTTAGTAGAGTCAGGGTTTCACCATGTTGGTCAGGCTGGTCTCGAACTCCTGACCTCAGATGATCCACCCACCTCGGCCTCCCAAAGCGCTGGGATTACAGGCGTGAGCCACCAAGCCTGGCCTAAGATTTTGCTTTTATCTAAAGCAGTGGTTCTCAGTCGAGGGAGATATTGCCCCCCAAGATGACAATTGACAAATTCTGTAGACTTTTTTTTTTTTTTTGCGACGGAGTTTCGCTCTTGTTGCCCAGGCTGGAGTGCAATGGCATGGTCTCAGCTCGCTGCAACCTCCACCTCGTGGGTTCAAGCGATTCTCTTGCCTCAGCCTCCCGAGTAGCTGGGATTGCAGGTGCCTGCCACCACATATGGATACTTTTTGTATTTTTAGTAGAGATGGGGTTTTGCCATGTTGGCCAGGCTGGTCTTGAACTCCTTGGCCTCCCAAAGTGCTGGGATTACAAGTGTGAGTCACTGCACCCAGCCTGGAGACATTTTTGTTTGTCACTTCTGGGGGAGGGCGATGCTGCTGTCATCTAGTGGATAGCGACCAGGGATGCCGCTAAACACCCCATAATGCACAGAACAGCCCCACAATAAATAATTTTCTGGTCTAAGATGTCAATAGCGTGGGGATTAAAAACCCTGATTTCAAGCTTCAAAGTGACTCAGCGTTGGCTTGTCTCCTCTGTGTTACCCCTAAATCTTAGCCTTGTGACCTTTCAGCCCACTCAAGTCTAGGATCTGAGCTCATGGCAGCACCCTGAGCCTCTCGTGGGTTCCTGAGCTCAGCCCTCCCATCGATGTCTCTGTGAGTGATGACATTGTCCTGAGCTTCTGGGTGATGAAGACACGCCTCTCAGTGTGCCATATGTTCCTGGGAAATTGGATGTCTCTACATCTTATGAGTGGGCTTTCTGGAAAAGTAACCACTTGTGTAGTTCCCGGTTGGGCCCCAGAGCTTTGAGGTCCTGTGTTTCTCGCAATGAATACAGTGAGGCATTCCCGTTTCTCCGAAGAGCCCATTCAGAGAACAGCTATTTACTTCCTGCCTCCTCCGGGCCCAGCTGCCAGGGAGACCCCAGGCTTCAGCAAGAGGCAGCTACAGGGAAATTAAGCCAATGGAAAGAAACCAGGGAATTTAATTTCAGCCTTTCCTTTTGTAAACTTAAAAGACATTCTCTCATGAGAAAGCCTGGGAAACCTTCACTTCAGCCAGGGAGACTCCTCAAGCAATCCCCGTCTCGGCCTCCCAAAGTGTTGGGATTACAGGTGTGAATCACTGCACTCTGATCCAATTTACTTTTTGTTGTTGAGACAAAGTCTCGCTCTGTTGCCCAGGCTGGCGTGCAGTGGTGCGATCTTGGCTCATTGCAACTTCTGCCTCCTGGGTTCAAGCTATTCTTTTGTGCCTCACCCTCCTGAGTAGCTGACAGGTGTGTGCCACCAGGCCTGGCTGATTTTTGTGTTTTTAGTAGAGATGGGGTTTTACCATGTTGGCCAGGCTGGTCTGGATCTCCTGACCTCATGTGATCCACCCGCCTCAGCCTCCCCAAGTGCTGGGATTACAGGCGTAAGCCACCACGCCCAGCCAACAATTTACTTTTAAAAGGTAAAAGTAAAGCTGGTGATAATGAAAAGGGCATGACTTTGCCCTTTTCTGCCTAAGAGATTAAAACGTGGACAACATGCAATAGCCTTCAACTCTGGTCTCCCTGCCTTCTCTTCCTCTGTTGTCCCACACCAGTCCTCACAACCACCACAGGGTGTGTGCGTGTGTGTTTTATGAACCTTGTTCGCCCTTATAACAACTTATTCTCCCAGATTCCTCCCTTTATATTGTCTTTATTATAATAAGGTACAACTTTTTAATTTAATTTTTTTTTGAGACGAGTCTTGTTCTGTCGACCACGTTGGAGTGCAGTGGCGCGATATCAGCACGCTGCAACTTCCACCTCCCAGGTTCAAGGGATTATCCTGCCTCAGCCTCCGAAGTAGCTGGGACTACAGGTGCCCAACACCATGCCTGACTAATTTTTGCATTTTTAGTAGAGACGGGATTTCATCATGTTGGCCAGGCTGGACTCGAACTTCTGACCTCAGGTGATCTGCCCATCTCGGCTTCCCAAAGTGTTGAGATTACAGGTGTGAGACACCACACCTGGCCTTATGGTGCAATTTGTATTCAGTAATGAGTGTGAAGTGCCGTAATCTGAAGCGTGCCGCTCAATGCTTTTTTTTTTTTCCAGACAAGGTCTCACTCTGTCATCCAGGCTGGAGTTCAGTGGTGCAATCTTGGCTCACTGCAACCTCTGCCTCCTGGCTTCAAGTGATTCTTGTGCCTCAGCCTCATGAGTATGTGGGATTACAGGCCCAAGTCACAATGCCCAGCTAATTTTTGTATTTTTAGTAGAGATGGGGTTTCGCCATATTGCTCAGGCTGGTCTTGAACTCCTGGACTCAAGTGACCCTCCTGCCTCAGTCTCCCAAAGTGCTGGGATTTTACAGGAGTGAGCCACTGTACCCAGCCACTCAATGCATTTTTACCTACATGGACACCCAGGTAACCACCATCCAGATAAAGACATGGAACATTTCAGCTCAGTGCGGTGGCTCACTCCTATAATCCCAGCACTTTGAGAGGCCAAAGCAGGAGGATTGCTTGAGTCTAGGAGTTGAAGACCAGCCTGGGCAACATGACAAAACCCCGTCTCTACAAAATACAAAAATTAGCCAGGCATGGTGGTGTGCACCTGTAGTCCCAGCTACTTGGGAGGCTGAGGTGGGAGGATTGCTTGAGCCAGGGAGGTCAAGGCTGCAGTGAGCTGAGATTGTACCACTGGACTCCAGCCTGGGTGATACAGTGAGACTCTATCTCAAGAAAAAGAAAAAGAAAACTAACGTGCCTCCTTTATCTAAAACACCAATATTAAGAACAACGATATTTCTAAAAATTCAGAGCTAGGTGTCAAAATGAATTCACCCCAGAGTGCACCAGGCATCGTCAGATTCTCTTCACTAGATTCAACCCCCAGGGCTCCTAAGTGGCTTCCAACCTGTGCTGTGGATGGACAGTGAGTGAATGCTTTTGGCTTTACATAGGAACGGTGAGGGCCGGGTGCGGTGGCTCACGCTTGTAATCCCAGCACTTTGGGAGGCTGAGGTGGGCAGATCACCTGAGGTCAGGGGTTCGTGACCAGCCTGATCAACATGGCGAAACCCTATCTCTACTAAAAATACAAAAAGTAGCCAGACATGGTGGCAGGGGCCTGTAATCCCAGCTACTTGGGAGGCTGAGGCAGGAGAATCACTTGAACCTGCGAGGCGGAGGTTGCAGTGAGCTGAGACCATGCCATTACACTCCAGCCTGGGCAACAAGAGAGAAATTCCGTCTCAAAAAACAAATGAACAAAAAATGGGAAGGGTGAGAACAAATGTTTTTCCTTCTAATAGTTTAGAAAGACAGAAAGTGGAAGTTATTGGTTCACACACACACACACATCAACAAAGTATTTTTTTTCTCATGGTGTGCCAAGATTTTATGCATGTCAAAAATATGAACACAGGGCATAGGGTTTGCTATGAAAAGCAACAGGGGGAGACTGAGTTCCATGTGTTGTGGGCGAGGGAGGTATAGTATTTGTGAAAGCTGAAGACTCCCTCCTGACTGGAAAACCGCCACAGGGAGGCAGTAGAGCTTAGTGGCAAATAGCGTTGGCTCTGGAATCAGATTTGAATTTCAATCCAGCTCTGACACCTAACAGCTGTGTGATCTCCAGCAAGTTGCTTAACTGCTCTGTGCCTCACTTTTCAACTCAGCAAAATGAGGATAAAACTAGTATCTAACTCCTACCAGTGCTTTAAAGGTGATTTGAATACGCAGCTCAACAAGTAAGCTCTCAGTCAGTGTTAGTTTACAAAGCAGGAGTTTAAGGGGGCAACTAATTTCATTTCAGATAGATAGATAGATGATAGATAGATAGATGGATCTTGGATAAATAGATTTTTTTTGAGAGCATAATATTTTTCAAGCTGTGCCAAATGGTTTAACCCAAAATCTAAACAGTTGCTCAAACAGCCTTTTTCCAGCCTCCACCTACAATCATGTCCCCTTCTGATCATAAAGCAGATTTCAACAGCTCCTTCAGAGAAACCAGGCCCTCCACAATGTTATTCTTCTAGCTCTTTCTTGTCATGCAAAGGATGTATAATTTGTTCCATTTCACTCTCTCTCTCTTTTTCTTTCTTTCTTTTTTTTTTTTTTTTGAGACAGGGTCTCAGTTTGTTACCCAGGCTGGAGTGCAGTGGAGCAATCATGGTTTACTACAGCCTCCACCTCCTGTCCTCAGCAATCCTCCCACCTCAGCCTCCCAAGTAGCTGGGACTGCAGGTGTGCACCACCATAGCTGGCTAATTTTTATATTTTTTGTAGAGACAGTGTCTCATTATGTTGCCCAGGCTGGTCTTGGTCTTGAACTTCTGGCCTCAAGCAATCCTCCTGCCTCAGCCTCCCAAAGTGTTGGGATTACAGGCGTGAGCCACTGAGCCCAGCCCCATTTCACTCTTGAGTGTGGAAAACTTTCTTTTAGCCTTTGGGGTGACTATAGATAGACAGATGGAGATAGATAGATGATAGAAATTTAGAATACATAATACCTATATATTCCAAATATATCTAATATATATGCATATGATAAATACATTATGATATATTATCATTACTTATACAATTTATTTTGGGTATTCTACTTGGAGTTTTACCTACAATTTCACCGAGATTAGGAGATCTGCTTTTTTCTGCTCTTTTTCATGTTCAAAGTTTCAAAGTAAGAGCTTAATGTGAAAGCTCCCAATGTTGCGTGTCCATTAATTACACTGAGTGTCTAAGCTTGGGAGAGGGGGAGTAGTAAGCTCTTGGCTGGTGGTTAAACAGGTTATTGGAGGCATGTAGGGGATTGATAACATTTCTGGAAGAGGAAGGGGTGAGTTGGATGTGTAGGGATCCCACTGATCAGATGGGAGGAATTTAGATTTAATCCCTGATTGGATTGTAGTTCACCAGCTGGGACTGCAGGCTGGTTTATAGGAGTGGATTCCATGTTGATGGAATATCAGACTCCTTGCTTCTGAAAGGAGTGAGAGAAACTGCATGAAGGGGCTGGGCGTGGTGGCTCACGCCTGTAATCCCAGCACTTTGGGAGGCTGAGACAGGCAGATCGCCTGAGGTCAGGAGTTTGAGACCAGCCTGACCAACACAGTAAAACCCCGTCTGTACTAAAAATACAAAAAATTATTCAGGCGTGGTGGCAGGCGCCTGTAGTCCCAGCTACTTGGGAGGCTGAGGCAGGAGAATCGCTTGAACCTGGGAGGCAGAGGTTGCAGTGAGCCGAGATCGTGCCACTGCACTCCAGCCTGGGCAACAAGAGCAAAACTGCATCTCAAAACAAAAAAGTCATTTTTACAGATGAGAAAACTGAGGCACAATGAGGTCAAATGATTTGCCAAGGTGTAACCAGTTTGTCTAATTTCACCTTCTCCGAAGGACCAAGGCGGATGGTGTCCCGGGCTTTTGCTTTGTAGGGGCTCCTGGACAAGGGCTTTTTTTTTTTTTTTGAGACAGAGTCTCTCTCTGTCTCCCAGGCTGGAGTGCAGTGGCACGATCTTGGCTCACTGTAACCTCCTGGGTTCAGGCAATTCTCCTGCCTCAGCCTCTCAAGTAGCTGGGACTACAGGCATGCACCACCACACGGGGCCAATTTTTGTATTTTTAGTAGACACGGGGTTTCACCATATTGGCCAGGCTGGTTTTGAGCCCCTGACCTTGTGATCCGCCCACCTCGACCTCCCAAAGTGCTGGGATTACAGGTGTGAGCCATCAAGCCCGGCCGGCCAAGGGCTTTCGACAGCGGACAAGTGGGCCCACGGAAGCGGACTCCCCAGGAACACCCTGGAGGGTGCTGGAGGAGAGCAAGCTGGTTGCATGTGGCAAAGGGGCAACGTCCTTTTCTGTAAGTTTGGGGACAGCAAGAGGTGAGTTCAGGGTAGGAAGCTGAGGTCTCTACAAGGTGCTGGCCAGGATGTGGGCCTCAGGGCTCTCTCCAGAATGAATCTGCTCCCTGCTGTCGATTTATTTATTTATGAGGCAGAGTCTCGCTCTGTCGCCCAGGCTGGAGTGCAGTGGCACGATCATGGCTCACTGCAACCTCTGTCTCCTGGGCTCAAGTGATCCTCCTGCCTCAGCCTCCCAGATAGCTGGGACTACAGGTGTGCGCCACCATGCTCAGCTAATTAAAAAATTTTTTTTGTAGAGATTGGGTTTCATTATATTGTCCAGGCTGGTCTCAAACTCCTGGGCTCAAGTGATCCCCCTGCCTTGGCCTCCCAAAGTGCTGGGATAACAGGTGTGAGCTGTTGTGCCTGGCCATGGTGCCACTTACTGAAGAGGAAAGAACTAACGCTGAGCAGAGAAAGGGCTGTACCCAGGTGGTTTTGAAAGGTGCTTTCCTGGTGTGTTTCACCTCCACCCAACAACTATTCTTTGAGCCTTTAATATGGGCCTGGGAAGGAAAATAGTATTTACTACAAACCATACCCTTCTCTGATATGCATTACCCCTCCGAATTCTCACAAATACATGAGAGGCAGGGCAAGAATTCTGCTTTTACAGAAGAAGGAGCTGAGGCTAAGAGAGGTTAAGGAAGCTATTTAGTGTCACACAGCCACCAAATAACAAAACTGGAAAGTCATCTGTGGTCTGCCTGCCACTTGCCTCAAATTGCCAGGGATAGTACTAATTGCTGGAATACAAATCCTAGAGGAAAGTCTTCTTTTCCTAAAACTTTTTTTTTTAGATAGAGTCTTGCTCTGTCACCCAGGCTGGAGTGCAGTGGTGTGATCTTGGATCACTGTAACCTCCACCTCCCAGGTTCAAGTGATCCTCCTGCCTCAGCCTCCTAAGTAGCTGGGACTACAGGCACACACCATCATGCCCAATTAATTTTTGTATTTTTAGTACAGACAAAGTTTCACCATGTTGGCCAGGATGGTCTTGAACTCCTGACCTCAGGTGTTCCACATGCCTCGGCCTCCCAAAGTGCTGGGATTATAGGTGTAAACCACTACGCCTGGCCTAGAGGAAAGTCTTTTTCTCCTAAAAATTTTTTTGAGACAGAATCTTGCTCTGTCACCTAGGCTGGAGTGCAGTGGCACGATCTTGACTCACTGCAACCTCTGCCTCCTGAGTTCAAGTGATCCTCCTACCTCAGCCTCCCAAGTAGCTGGGGCTACAGGCTAACTTTAAATACCCAATAGACGAGAGAAGGCTGGAGTCCAAATGACCAGTAGAAATGGTGGACGCTGATTGCGAGCTTTTTGGCACTGTGGCTGGGCCTGATGCTCAGTAACTCTAGTAGGCCAACCATGACCCCTTAAGGAGGAACTGTTGTTTCCATTTTATAGCAGGGGAAACTGAGGCTCATAGAAGTTAAGAAAGTTGTTCCAGATCCTACAGCAAGCCATTGTCTCTTCCCAGCCAAGGGAGACATTACACGAAGCACAAACAAGCCCTGTGGGTGGACATGGTGACATTTGGCACGTGTGCAGTCTCAGTCTCATTCAAGGGCCTGAAATGAGTCATCTACAAATCAAAGAACCAGCCTCTCTGGACACAGAATGAGGCTGGTTTGTACATTAGGAGGAGCTGGACCCAGATAATGTGGTTCCAAGCAGAGAAGATGGCCTTATTCCAATTGCGTCCCCTCTGCAAGCCCTTGGGAGCTGGCCAGGCCCAGTGACCCATGGAAGAGAGGATGCTGTGCCCTAGTGTCCGAGCAGCACGGCTTGGCTCAGTCCACTGGGCTTCTTCCAGCTCACAAACCTGTTTGTTTTTACCCTTCAGTGTGAACCAGATGTGGGCACCTCGCTCTCCAGGAGGTCCCTCGCCCGTACCCCCCCCCAGCAGGCATCATTGGCAGCTGCAGCTGATGGACCAGCCTCCTCCCTGCTCTCCGGCCTCTCTCACCCCCATAGCCCCTCCCTCACTGCACCTCCTGCACCTTCCCTTCCCCCAGCACGATTTGAAACAGGAAATGACACTGGGCAGATCTCAAAAGTCCATATGTCCTGGACACTCTCTCTAGGAATTTCCTGGGCCTCCAGCTTGCTCTGTGTCATGTCCTTCCCACTCACAGTATCTGGGGGGAAAGAAGTGCTAAAGGAAAATGAGAGTGAGCGTCCCTCGTCCCCAGTGCTATCTTATCCCATTGTGATCTTGGGCAAGTGATTTATCTATGTCTGCATGGACTCGTGAATGCAATAGGTTATAATCCATGACTCTCACTATTCACTGTAATAATTAAATTATTCCCAGGCCGGGCACAGTGGCTCATGCATGTAATCCCAGCACTTTGGGAGGCTGAGGCGGGTGGATCACTTGAGGTCAGGAGTTCGAGACCAGCGTGGCCAACATGGTGAGACCCCGTCTCTACTAAAAATACAAAAATTAGCCAGGTGTGGTGGCACACACCTGTAGTCCCAGCTACTCTGGAGGCTGAGGCAGGAGAATCCATTGAACCTGGGAGGCAGAGGTTGCAGTGAGCTGAGATTGCACCACTGCACTCCAGCCTGGGCAACAGAGTGAGACTCCATCTCAAAAAAAAAAAAAAATAATAATAATTCCAGTTTGGCCAGTGGGAACCCACTCAAGCTCGCAGCTGTGCCCTTTTTTGGTGACCCATCATTCTTTGAGCTTTTTAGTACAAGCTGTTATAGAAGCATCCGTATTTTTTTTGTCCTAGCCCTGGAATCAGTCTGTTCTCCAAAGATCCTGGTTCTCCTTTTTGAAAATGGTATTTAGAAGTCAAGATCTGGATGCTACATATGCTCATTGCCACTAGGATGAGGCTGTTCCTTGTCCCTCTCAGTGGGTACAGCTGGGGTATGTAGATGTGTACACACACATGCACATGCACATATACAATCAGTCACATCTGTGTTGATTTCTTTATTATTTTAAGAAATTGTGAGTTGGGTGCAGTGGCTCACACCTGTAATCCCAGCACTTTGGGAGGCCGAGTTGGGCAGATCACCTGAAGTCAGGAGTTTGAGACCAGCCTGGCCAACATGGTGAAACCCTGTCTCTACTAAAAATACAAAAATTAGCCGGGCATGATGGTGGGTGCCTGTAATCCCAGCCGCTCGGCAGGCTGAGGCAGGAGAATCGCTTGAACTTGGGAGATGGAGGTTGCAGTGAGCCAAGATTGCACCATTGCACTCCAGCCTGAGCAACAGAGCGAGACTCTGTCTTAAAAAAAAAAAAAAGAGAGAGAGAGAAAAGAAAGTGTGGTAAAATACATATAATATAAAATTTTAACTATTTTTATTTGGCAATCTTAACTATTTTTATTTTTATTTCACTTTTATTTTTATTTTTTGAGACAGAGTCTCACTCTGTCACCCAGGCTGGAGTGCAGCGATGCGATCTCAGCTCATGGCAACCTCCACCTCCCAGGCTCAAGCAATCCTCCCACCTCAGCCTCCCAAGTAGCTGGGACTACAGGTGCACCCCACCATGCCTGGCTAGTTTTGCATTTTTTCACCGTGTTGGCCAAGCTGGTCTTGAACTCCTGACCTCAGGTGATTCACCTGCCTCAGCCTCCTAAAGTGCTGGGATTATGGGTGTCAGCCTCCGTACCCTGCCCCATAATTTTTATTTTATTATTTATTGTTTATTATTATTATTATTTTAAGATGGAGTCTCGCTCTTGTCGCCCAGGCTGGAGTGCAATGGCACAATCTCCACTCACTGTAACCTCTGCCTCCCTGGTTCAAGTTATTCTCTTGCCTCAGCCTCCCAAGTAGCTGGGATTACAGGCGTGTGCCACCATGCCTGGCTAATTTTTTGTATTTTTAGTAGAGATGAGGTTTCACCATGTTGGCCAGGCTGGTTTCAAACTCTCAACCCTCAGTGATCTGCCCACCTCAGCCTTCCAAAGTCCTGGAATGACAGGGGTGAGCCACTGAGCCCGGCTGTTTTGTTTTTTGTTTTTTTTTTTTTGAGAAGGAGTCTCGCTTTGTCACCCAAGCTGGACTTCAGTGGCACGATCTCGGCTCATTGCAACCTCTGTTTCCCAGGTTCAAGTGATTCGCTTGCCTCAGCCTCCTGAGTAGTGGGATTACAGGTGCGTGCCACTAGGCCCAGCTAACTTTTGTATTTTTAGTAGAGGCGGGGTTTCACCATGTTGGCCAGGCTGGTCTCAAACTCCTGACCTCAAATGACCCACCCATCTTGGCCTCCCAAAGTGCTGGGATTACAGGTGTGAGCCACCTTGCCTGGCCTAGATCCATGATTTTTCAACTGGACTAAACACTTTCTTCAGGTCTCAGCAGTTATCTTACTAATAATGGCCTCTTTCCCTTCCTGGACCTAATCCAGGACACCGTGGTGCGTTGAGTGTCCATGTCTCCTTAGTCTCTGCTGACTGGTGACAGTTTCTGGTCTTCTCATGATTAGACTGGGACTGCAGAATTTTGGGAAGAACACCTAAGAGATGAAGTGCCCTCATCCTATCACGTCCGGGATGTGTGATATCAACATATATGAGTCATGTTGGAAAGATGGACAAATGGGGATTCCAAAGCTGTTCGTCACAGTCAGCGAATGGATTTGAACTGGGGCCACTCTGAGATGTGTGCTCGTTTCCTTAGTTTGAGAAAAAGAACTGTCTGGTGAGGAAAACAAGGAAAGACCTCCAGTATTGAAGCAACGGTGGGAGGTAGAAGTCTGCACCCAGATGAGGTCCTTCAGGTGGGGTGGATTTGCCACCTGTGGCCTCTTTCCCAGGACCTTGTCCAGTCTTGTCTTAGCTTCTCTCTGTCTGGTGCAAGTGGCACTATCTTTTATCCATTACATGGGATTGTCTGGTCTTTGTGCCACTAGTGCAAAGATGAAAATAATCTAATAATCCATCAAAAATGCATGTTTCATGAGAATTCAAGTTATACAAGAGTCTTATACTATGCCAACCAGCAGTCATAGGTCATCTGTACCCTCCTCCCTGCCCTCCCTGCAACCCTGCCTTCAGAGCTCTTACCAGTTCTTGGAGCCCCTCCCAGTGGGATGCCAGCAGAGGAGGCCATCCACATGGAATTGGCTTATGGCTGTTGGTGACACTGGCTTTCCTTTACCTGCTGTGGACACCTTTGTCTCGTAGTCATCAGGAAAATCACTGTCACTGCATCAGGAACGCTGGAACATCCTGAAGTTTCAAAGCAGAAATTCCAAACCATGTCCTCTGGGCAGTATTCAACAAGCATATGTGTTTCATTTGGCCCTCACTTAATTTAAAAAGCTTAAAATTAGTCCACAACATGAAAAAATCAGGAGCTCATCATAAAAGACTGGCTTTTGGCTTCTTTTGAAAAATCAGATGTGGTAATAGATGGCCCACATTCCCACCTGGCAGCATGAGGGCAAGCGGAGTGGCAGCTGCCCCGGTGGCTCGGGCACATGTCCCCACTCCACCCCTGTCCTCTCCACTCCCCACGAATCACCACCCCCAACCTCATTCATTGGTGGTGTCTGCCTGGCCTCTGAAAGCGTTTGAGCCCACAGCCCTTGCATGAGATTCTTGCAGTTCATTCATTCACTCAGCAAACGCTTACTGCGCTTCTACCCAGGCCAAGTTCTGTGAGAGGCTCCCGCATCAACAAAGGATACACTGGTGATTCTAGAGCCACACACTAGGTCCTTGATTAAGGGAAATCCTGCTGATGTGGGAGCATGGAAGAGGGGTCTGCAGCTCAGCCTGGAGGGAGTCAGGGGAGGCATCCCAGAGACGCACACCCCTGGGAAGTTGGTTGCCATCTAAATTCTTTTTTTTTTTTTTCTTGAGACAGAGACTCACTCTGTCGCCCAGGCTGGGGTGCAATGGAGCGATCTTGGCTCACTGCAAACTCCGTCTCCCGGGTTCAAGGGATTCTCCTGCCTCAACCTCCTGAGTAGCTGGGACTACAGATGCATGCCACCACACCTGGCTAGTTTTTTTGGTAGAGACGGGGTTTTGCCATATTGGCCAGGCTGGTCTCAAATTCCTAACCTCAGGTGATCCACCCGTCTTGGTTTCCCAAATTGCTGGGATTACAGGCGTGAGCCATCATGCCCGGCCTGCCGTCTAAATTCAAGTGAGGTATAAAAAGGACCCTGACCTCGGGCTGAGCCATCTGTCTCTGGACTTGACCTGGAGTTTGCTCTCCAATGCCTCATCTCTGTGCTGATTTTGATGGCCTCTTCACAGAGCAGGACTTTCTGTGTTTATCCAGGGAGTGCAGAAAACACAGTGCAGGACACTCAGCTGTGGTGTGAGGCAACATCAGGGCTAGAAAGATCTATCATGGGCAGCATGGAGGCCCCATTCTTGGAGCTTGTGTGTATGTTAGCAGGCAACATGAGAAAGGGCCAAAGCCTTGGAGTCAGGTAGACTAGGTTTAGATCCGGTTTTGCCATTTATTGGCTATGTGACTGGGTGGTGATTACACTCTGTTTCCTTGACTATAAAGTTGGAGATATAGTGTTTATTCCTAAGGTGACTGTCTGGTTTGTTTTTGTTTTTGTTTTTATTTTTTGAGACAGAATCTTACTCTGTTGCCCAGGCTGGAGCGCAGTGACTCAATGTTGGCTCACTGCAGCCTTGACCTCCCAGGCTCAAGCAATCCTCCCACCTCAGCTTCCTGAGTAGCTGGGACTACAGGCACACACCATATATATATATTTTTTTTTCTGTAGAAACAAGGTCTCACTATGGCCCAGTTTGCTCTCGAACCCCTGTACTCAAGCGATCTGCTTGCCTTGGCCTCCCAAAGTGCTCGGATTACAGGTGTGAGCCACCGCACTTGGCCAGTTACTGTCAATGTTGCGTGTAATATGTGTAAAGTCCCAAAAGCAGTGTTGGGAACGTAATAGATATATACCAAAGAGACACTCATCTTTTTCTTTTGGTATATAATTCTATGAAAAAAAATTTTTTGAGACAGGCTGGAGAGAAGTGGCACAATCATAGCTCACTATAACCTCAAACTCATGGTCTCAAGTGATCCTTTCACTTTGGCTTCTTCAAGTGTTGGGATTACAGGCCACTGAGCCTGGACAAGTTTTATGAAATTTTATCACGTGCATCAAGTAACCATCCCCACAATAAGAATACAGAAGTATTCCATCACCACTAAGAAATTTCTTCCTGGGGCTGGGCATGGTGCCTCATTCCTGTAATCCCAGCACTTTGGGATGCCGAAGCAGGTGGATCACTTGAGCTCAGAAGTTTGAGACCAGCCTG
Organism: Pan paniscus; assembly: GCF_029289425.2. NCBI lineage: Eukaryota > Metazoa > Chordata > Mammalia > Primates > Hominidae > Pan > Pan paniscus. The sequence goes on from NC_073268.2 coordinate 84,092,874, forward strand.
GGCAACATGGTGAAACCTCATCTCTACAAAAAATACAAAAATTAGCTGAGCGTGCAGATGGCACACTCCTCCTGCAGTCCCAGCTATGAGGGAGGCTGGTGTGGGAGGACTGCTTGAGCCTGGGAGACAGAGGTCTCCCTGAGCTGAGATCGTGCCACTGCACTCCAGCCTGGGCGACAGAGCCGAGACTCTGTCTCAAAAAAAAAAAAAAAAAAAGAAATTTATTCCTGTTACCCCTCAGTCACATTCTTCCTCCAACTGTAACCCCTGGAACTGCTGATCTATTCTCCAACTCTGTAACTTTGTCACTTCAAGAATGTTATATAAGGCCAGGTACAGTGGCTCATGCCTGTAATCCCAGCACTTTGGGAGGCCAAGGCAGGCAGATCACTTGAGGTCAAGAGTTCAAGACCAGCCTGGCTAACGTGTTGAAACCCTGTCTCTACTAAAAATACAAAAATTAGCCGGGCATGGTGGTGCACACCTGTAATACCAGCTACGCAGGAGGCCGGGACCCTAGAATCACCTGAACCAGGGAGGCAGAGGTTGCAGTGAGCTGAGATCGTGCCGCTGTACTCCAGCCTGGGCTACAGAGCGAGACTCCGTCTCAAAACAAAACAAAACAAAACAAAACAAAACAAAATGTTGGCTGGGCACGTTGGCTCACGCCTGTAATACTAGCACTTTGGGAGGCTGAGGCAGGCGGATCATGAGGTCAAGAGATCGAGACCATCCTGGCCAACATGGTGAAACCCCGTCTCTACTAAAAATACAAAAATTAACTGGGCGTGGTGGTGGACGCCTGTAATCCCAGCTACTCGGGAGGCTGAAGCATGAGAATTGCTTGAACCCAGGAGGTGGAGGTTGCAGTGAGCCGAGATCGTGTCACTGCACTCCAGCCTGGGTGACAGAGCAAGAGTCCGTCTCAAAAAAAAAGAAAAAAAAAAAAGAGTGTTATATAAATGGAATCAGACGGTGTGTGGCCTTTCGAGATTGGCTTTTTCCACTCAGCAAAAAGCCCTGAGACCCATCCACATTGTTGCATGGATCAATTGCTCATTACCTTTTATTGCTGAGTTACTTCACTGAATGGATAGACCATCATGTGTTTATCTGTTTACTTGTTGAGGGACATTTGACTTGTTTCCAATTTTTGGCTTGTGATGGTTAATTTTATGTGTCAACTTCACTGGGCTATGGGGTGCCCTGACAGTTGATCAAACAGTATTCTGGGTGTTTCTGTGAGGGTGATTTTGGGTGAGTTTAACATCTAAGTCAATAGACTGAATAAAGTCGACTGCCCTCCCTAAGGTGGGTGGGCCTCATCCAATCAGTTGAAGGCCTGAATAGAACAAATAGACTATCTTTCCTGAATAACAGAGAATTCCTCCTGCCTGACTGCCTTTGAGCTGAGACATCAGTTTTTTTTCTGCCTTTGGACTGGAACCGAAACATCTGCGCTTCCTGGGTATCCAGCCTGCTGGCCTTGGCACTGGAACAACACCATCGATCCTCCTTGGTCTTCAGCTTGGCTGACTGCACATCTTAGGATTTGTCAACCTCCATAATCACGTGAGCCAATTCTTTGTAATAAATGTATATATTATATATATATATGATTTATTATATACATATCATTTATCTATATAGATCAATATATATCATTTCTTATCCCTATGTCTTTTTTTTTTTTTTTTTTTTGAGGCAGGTTCTTGCTCTGTCACCAAGGCTTGAGTACAATGGTGTGATCATGGCTCACTGCAGCCTCAACCTCCTGGGCTCAAGCAATGCTCCCACCTCAGTCTCCTGAGTAGCTGGGTCCACAGGTGTGCGCCAGCACACCTGGACAATTTTTTTTTTTTTTGAGCTAGGGTCTCACTTTGCCACCCAGGCTGGAGTGCAGTGGCATGATCTTGGCTCACTGCAACCTTCACCTCCCCGGTTCAAGAAATTCTCCAGCCTTAGCCTCCTGAGTAGCTGAGACCACAGGCATGTGGCACCGTGCCTGGCTAATTTTTGTGTTTTTTGTAGAGATGGAGTTTAACCATGTTGCCCAGGCTAGTCTTGATCTCCTGAGCTCAAAGCGATCTGCTACCTTGGCCACCCAAAGTGCTAGGATTACAGGCATGAGCCACCGTGCCTGGCTCAACCTGGCTAATTAAAAAAATTTTTGTTTTTTGTAGAGACAGGGTTTCACTATGTTGCTCAGGTGGCCTGAAACTCCTGGGCTCAAGTGATCCTCCTGCCTTGGCCTCCCAAAGTACTGGGTGAGCCACCATGCCTGGCAATGATTTATTATAGATAGATATATCCTATAGGTTCTATTTCTTTGGAGATCCCTGAGAGATAGTGTTGTAACCAAGCGAGTTATAGAGAAACGCCACACTTTGAGACAAATTATGGAGTTCTTTATTAGCCGGCGACTGAGAGACAGCTAGCACTCAAAATTCTCTCAGCCCCGAAGAAGGGGCTAGATTCTCTTTTATACTATGGTCTAAATAGGGGAGGGGGAGTTTAACTGAAGCAGTTTTACAGAAGCAGAACAGGCAAAAAGTTAAAAAATTAATTGGTTATAGAAGCAGTTGTAAAAGATAAACAGTTCCAGGTGCAGGGGCTTAAACTATCACTAAGAGATAAATGCAGGGGCTTTTAGGTACCTTCCACCGAGCACATTCCCAGGAGCTGCCGGTACAGCTTGCCTCAATATCTTATCAGCAGGTGCATTACTGGATGTGCTTAGAGTCAGCTTGCACTAGTTATTCCCTTAAGGGGGATAAAGGGGGCTGTGAATGAAGAAACTAAAATGGAGTCTGTCTGGCTCTCTCTGCTAGGAGAGAGTCACTCAGGTTAAAACAAGGTAGGTTATCACAATATATGTATGTGTTTGTGTATATATATATATAACTTCTTATATATATCATTTATATATATGATTTATTATGTATGTATCTCTCTTCTATTGGTCCTGTTTCCTTGGAGAATCCTGATTGATACATGACTATTACAAATAAAGCTGTTATAATTATTTGTGTACAATATTTTATATGAACATAAATTTTCATTTCTCTGGGAGGGTGATTGCTGGGTCTTGTGGTAACCATATGTTTAACTTTATAAGAAACTGCCAACTGTTTTCTAGAATGGCAGCACCATTTTGCATCCACTCCTCATTTTAACTATTTTGTTCTATGAGTTAAATGTGTTAACTTCAGCATGAGCTAACATTTGAAGGCTGGTCATGCAGGGATCTTTGCTTACATGAATTATAATCACCACGGCGACACACATCCTTGTTTTAACTTTCACATATGTAAGCCAAGCACAGAGGTCTGAAGGTTTAGAGATTTGAAATAACAAACCTGGCTGCCTCAGATTTTCTTGGCTGGCACCAGGCCTTGCCAGGCCTTTGAATTGGCTGGGTGCAGGGAAGGGTCACCAGGAAACTCAGGCTGCCCAGACCGACAGGAAGCATGGGACGAAGCTTACAACGGGTCTGGCTTGTGGTCAGCCTGGCTGGGGTCTGAGGCTTCCAGGCCGGCACAGTGTGCATGATCAGGAAACAGCCTGGACTCTTGAAATCACCCCACCCCTGAAAAATGAATTCATGAACAGAGACGCTCACAGCTCCTTTTTTTGAGAAATAGCTTCTTTTAGCCTGGAATAAAATCAATTTGCAGAGCTGCTATGACTCCGTGTTCCTCGGGCTCTGCGCACCTCTGCATCAGTGGCAAGTGGCTTTGGGACTTATTTTCCTGGAGAAGGTGGCTGTGGAGTTTTCTTTTCTTTTAATTTTTAATTAACCTTTTGTTGTTGTTGTTTTAGAGACAGGAGAGTCTCACTATGTTGCCAAGGCTGGTCTTGAACTCCTGGCCTCAAGCGATCCTCCTGCCTCAGCCTCTCAAAAAGCTGGGATCACAGGAGTGAGTCACGGTGCCTGGCTCTAGAGTTGTTTACTGATGCTTTATATATATATAAAATACATATAATATATTATATATAAAATATATAATATATAATATACAAAATATATAATATACAAAATATATAATATATAATATACAAAACATATAATATATAATATACAAAATATATGAAATGTAATATATAAAATATATTCTCTATAATATAAAATATATGTTATATCATATAAAATATATATTAAATAATATATAATATATAATATAAAATATATATTATATAATATATAATATATATTATATAAAATATATTATATAAAATATATATTATATAATATATTATATATTATATAAAATATATATTATATAATATATAATATATATTATATAAAATATATTATATAAAATATATATTATATTATATAATATATAAAATATATTATATAATATATATTATATATTATATAATATATAAAATATATATTATATAATATATATTATATATTATATAATATATAAAATATATATTATATAATATATATTATATATTATATAATATATTTTATATATTATATAATATATAATATATATTTTATATTATATATTTTATATAATATATATTATATAATATATATTATAAAATATATATATAATATATAATATATATATTATTATATAATATATAATAATATATATTATATATTATATAATATATAAAATATATATTGTATAATATATATTATATATTATATAATATATAAAATATATATTGTATAATATATAAAATATATATTATATTATAATATATTATATATAATATACAATATATTATATATAATATATTATAATATATTATATATAATATATTGTATATTATATATTATATATAATATATAATTTATATATTATATATTATATATATTATATATATTATATAATGTATAATATATTATATAAAATATATATTATATATAATATATGAAATATATATTATATATTATATAAAATATTTAATATATAATATATAAAATATATCTTATGTATTGTATATAAAATATATCTTATGTATCATATACAAAATATATATTATGTATTGTATATAAAATATATATTATGTATTGTATATAAAATATATCTTATGTGTAATATATATAAAATATATATAATATATAATGTATAATATATATAAAATATATATAATAAATTTATATTATGTATTATATATAAAATATATCTTATATATAAAATAGATATAATAAATGTATATTATATAATATATATAATATATAATAAATATAATATATAATGAATATATATTATATAATATATAAAATATATATAATAAATATATATTATATAATATATATGAAATATATATAATAAATATATATTATATATAATATATATGAAATATATATAATAAATATATATTATATATAATATATATGAAATATATATAATAAATATATAATATATAATATATATGAAATATATATAATAAATATATATTATATATAATATATATGAAATATATATAATAAATATATAATATATATGAAATATATATAATAAATATATATTATATATAATATATATGAAATATATATAATAAATATATATTATATATAATATATATGAAATATATAATAAATATATATTATATATAATATATATGAAATATATAATAAATGTATATAATATATATGAAATATATATAATAAATATATATAATATATATGAAATATATATAATAATATATATTATATATAATATATATGAAATATATATAATAAATATAATATATAATATATATGAAATATATATAATAAATATATATTATATATTATATATAAAATATATATAATAAATATATATTATATATAATATATAATATATAATAAATATATATTATATATTATATATAATATATAATAATATATTATATATAAAATATATAAAATATATATAATAAATATCTTATATATTATATATAATATATATCATAAATATATATTATATATTATATATAATATATAATATATAATAAATATCTCTTATGTATAAAATATATAAAATATATATAATAAATATCTCTTATATATAAAATATATAAAATATATATAATAAATATATATTATATATAATATATAAAAAATATATAATATATTATATATAATATATAAAATATACATAATATATACTAAATATAAAATACATATATATTATATATAAAATATATATAATAAATATATATTATATATTATATATAAAATATATATAATAAATATGTATTATATATAATATATATACAATATATAATAAATATGTATTATATATAATATATATAAAATATGTATAAAAATATATAATATATATAATATATATAAAATATATATAATAAATATATATGATAAATATATATTATACATAATATATATAAAATATATATGATAAATATATATTATATATGATATATAAAATATATATGATAAATACATATTATATATAATATATATAAAATATATATGATAAATACATATTATATATAATATATATAATATATATGATAAATACATGTTATATATTATATATGTATGATAAATACATGTTATATATAATATATATATTATATATGATAAATACATATCATATATACTATATACTATATATGATAAATACATATATATACTATATACTATATATGATAAATATATATCGTGTATACTATATATTATATATGATAAATATATATCGTGTATAATATATATTATATATGATAAATATATATCGTGTATAATATATATTATATATGATAAATATATATCGTGTATAATATATATTATATATGATAAATATATATCGTGTATAATATATATTATATATGATAAATATATATCGTGTATAATATATATTATATATGATAAATATATATCGTGTATTATATATTATATATGATAAATATATATCGTGTATAATATATATTATATATGATAAATATATATCGTGTGTAATATATAATATATATGATAAATATACATCGTGTGTAATATATAATATATATGATAAATATACATCGTGTGTAATATATAACATATATGATAAATATACATCGTGTATAATATATATTATATATGATAAATATACATCGTGTATAATATATATTATATATGATAAATATACATCATATATAATATATAATATATGATAAATATATATTATACATAATATATAATACATATGATAAATATATATTATACATAATATATAATATATATGATAAATATATATTATACATAAAATATAAAATATATGTAAAATATATATTATATATTATATGTAAAATATATATTATATATTATATATTATATGTAAAATATATATTATATATTATATGTAAAATATATATTATATATAATATATGTAAAATATATATTATATATAATACATATAATAAATATATATTATATATAATATATATAAAATATATATAATAAATATATTATATAATACATATAAAATATATATAATAAATATATATTATATAATATATAAAAAATATATAATAAATATATATTATATAATATATATAAAATATATAATAAATATATATTATATAATATATATAAAATATATATAATAAATATATATTATATGTTATATAGAAAATATATATAATAACTATATCTTATATATAAAATATATAAATATATATAATAACTCTATATTATATATAAAATATATAAAATATATATAATAATTATATATTATATATAAAATATATATAATAATTATATATTATATATAAAATATAATAAATGTATGTTATATATTATATATAAAATATATAATAAATATATGTTATATATTATATATAAAATATATAATAAATGTATGTTATATAATATATATAAAATATATAATAAATATATATTATATATAATATATGTAAAATATATAATCAATGTATATTATATATAATATATATAAAATATATAATCAATGTATATTATATATAATATATATAAAATATATAATCAATGTATATTATATATAATATATATAAAATATATAATAAATGTATAGTATATTATATATAAAATATATAATAAATGTATAGTATATTATATATGAAATATATAATAAATGTATAGTATATATTATATATAATATATAATAAATATAATAAATATATAATATATTATATATAATATATAATAAATATAATAAATATATAATATATTATATATAATAAATATATTATATAATATATAATAAATTTATATATATTATATATAATAAATATAAAAATATATATAAATATGTATATATTTGAGACAGAGTCTTGCTCTGTTGCCCAGGCTGGAGTGAAGTGGTGCAATCTCGGCTGACTGCAAGCTATGCCTCCCGGGTTCACGCCATTCTCCTGCCTCAGCCTCCCAAGTAGCTGGGACCACAGGCGTCCGCCACCATGCCTGGCTGATTTTTTGTATTTTTAGTAGAGATGATGTTTCACCATGTTAGCCAGGATGGTCTCAATCTCCTGACCTCGTGATCTGCCTGCCTCAGCCTCCCAAAGTGCTGGGATTACAGGCATCAGCCACTGCGCCCGGCCTACTGATGCTTAATATTATGACTTTCTCCTTTCCACCCTCCCTGCACCCCTCACCCCACTTTAACATGTACAAATATATGTATATATATAAAATATATATATCTGTATATTATATTTATATTTTTTTTATAGAGATGGGGTCTTGCTATGTTGCCCAGGTTGGTCTCAAACTCCCAGCCTCAAGTGATCCTCCTGCCTTGGCCTCCCAAAATGCTAGGATAACAGTGCGAGCCACCACACCCAGCCCATATTTTTTATCTTGTTTATGGTTATTATTACCTAACACTATAAGGTTTCTGAACATACTGCATTTGGGTACTGTTTTGATAAATACATTCAATTAGACATCACAATGGTATGGACCTTTCTAGTTTTACATTATCTCACCTGAGGCAGGTGAACTCTTAACTCCATGTTATCCAGAATTTCCCAGGGCTAGAACCCATAGATTCAGAGCTTTTCTATTTTTTTTTTTGAGACAGGGTCTCACTCCCATCACCCAGACTGGAGTGCAGTGATGCAATCTTGGATCACTTCAGCCTTGACTTTTAGGGGTTCAATGATCCTCCCACCTCAGCCTCTGGGGTAGCTGGGACTGCAGGCGTGTGTCACCATGTCCGGCTAATTTTTTTTTTTTCAGTAGAGACAGGGTTTCGACCATGTTGCCCAGGCTGGTCTTGAATTCCTGGACTCAAGCTGGCCGGGCGCAGTGGCTCACGCCTGTAATCCCAGCACTTTGTGAGGCTGAGGTGGGTGGATCATGAGGTCAAGTGATCGAGACCATTCTGGCCAACATGGTGAAACCCTGTCTCTACTAAAAATAGAAAAATTAGCTGGGCATGGTGGTGCGCACCTGTAGTCTCAGCTACTCAGGGGGAGGCTGAGGCAGGAGAATCCCTTGAACCTGGGAGGCGGAGGTTGCAGTGAGCCAAGATCGTGCCACTGCACTCCAGCCTGGCAACAGAGCGAGACTCTTGTCTAAAAAAAAAAAAAAAAAAAAAAAAAGCCTCAAGCTATCCGTCCATCTTGGCGTCCCAAAGATTTGGGATTACAGGTGTGAGCCACGACACCTAGCCTAGATTCATAACTATTAAGGCACTCTCCAAAGCTCCCATGGCTACAAGTGGTTGATCAGGAGCTGGAAGCGGGGGGACTGTCTGGTTCTGTGCCTTACTGTCATTCTAGTGTGGAGCTGTCCGATGTGAAAGCCACTAGATGCATCTGGCAGGGGGCATGTGATATGGCTGGTCCATATTGAGATGTGTGGGAAGTGCAAAATCCACATGGTAAGACTTGGTATACAAAGGATAATGAATGTAGGGTATCTCGTTAATATATTTTTATACAGATGTTCCTCAACTTATGATGAGGTTATATTCTGACATATAAAAATGAATAACCCCATCTGTCTTTTTTTTTGATTCAGAGTTTCACTCTTGTTGCCCAGGCTGGAGTGCAATGGCTTGATCTTGGCTCACTGCAACGGCTTGATCTTGGCTCACTGCAACCTCTGCCTCCTGGGTTTAAGCGATTCTCCTGCCTCAGCCTCCTGAGTAGCTGGGATTACAGGCCTTGCCACCATGCCCGGGTAATTTTTGTATTTTTAGTAGAGATGGGGTTTCTCCATGTTGGCCAGGCTGGTCTTGAACTCCTGACCTCAGGTGATCCACCCGCCTTGGCCTCCCAATGTGCTGGGATTACAGGTGTGAGCCACTTCGCCCAGTCCCCCATCTGCCTGCTTCCCTCCCTCCCTCCCTCCCTTCCCTCCGTTTCTCTCTCTCTCTTTCTCAGGGTCTTACTCTGTTGCCTCGGTTGGAGTACACTGGCATGATAACGGCTCACTGCAGCTTTGATTTCCCAGGCTCAAGTGATCCTCCCACCTCAGCCTCCCAAAGTGCAGGGATCCACAGGTATGAGCCACTGCACCTGGCCTCATATTTTTATTTACAAATATTTTAGACATTTGAAATACTACAGCATTCAGATCTGCTTACAAAATGAATGAAAACGACTGCTTATCAAGAAACTACCATGACTTTGTGACATGACTATAGCAGTCTTATAAGTAAATTTGGAGTAGTTAAGCAGATCTAAAATATGGAGTAACATTTAGGCTGGGCATGGTGGCTCACAACTGTAATCCTAGCACTTGCAGAGGCCAAGGCGAGTGGATCACTTGAGGCCAGGAGTTCAAGACCAGCCTGGCCAACATGGTGAAACCCTGTCTCTACTAAAAATACAAAACAAAAATTAGGCAGGTGTGGTGGTACATGCCTGTAGTCCCAACTACTCAGGAGGCTGAGTCATGAGAATCGCTTGAGCCTGGGAGGCAGAAGCTGCAGTGAGCCGAGATCATGCCACTGCACTCCAGCCTGGGCGACAGAGCAAGACTCTGTCTCAAAAAATGAAATAAAATAAAATAATAAAATAAAATGTGGAATAACATTTTAAACCAACATATGCCACTCCAAAGCTCACTTGTTTCCTACAATTAAACATTTGCTTGGCTATAGGAGACAGGGACAAACATTCTTGATGACCACACTGCAGCCTATAAAACTGGATTTCTGACACTGGGCTCCAGCTTCATTTCCTCAGGGTCTTTGTAGGAGGGCAAGCATTTGAACAGTGTGCAGCTCACACTCCCATTGTGCTGTCCTGAACTTCCTTCTAGGGGCAAATGGTGGAGGCGATATAGAAATGGGCAGAGCAGGCCACAAACTTTAACATAAGATTCTCCGTGTGTGTGTGTTTTTAATTGAGGTATAATTGACGTGCCATAAAATTAACCCTTGTAAACTGTACATTTCAGTACTTTTACTGTATTCACAGAGTTATGCAACTATCACCGCTATCTAATTTCAGAAGATTTCTTCATTCCCTAAAAGAAACTGAGCATCTATTAGCAGTCACTCCCCACTGATCCCTTCCTCCCCAGCCCTAGGCAACCTCTCATCTACTCTCTGTGTCTATGGACTTGCCTACTGTGCACATTTTATATACATGGAATCATACTCTCTGTTGTCCTTTGTGTCTGGCTTATTTCATTTAGTGTGTTTTCAAGGTTTATCCCTGTTGTAGCATGGATCAGTACTTCATTCCTTTTTATTGCCAAGCAACATTCCAATGTATGGAGATACCACATTCTGTTTATCCATTTGTCAGTTGAAGAGCATTTGGGTTATATCCACTTTTTGGCGTTTATGAATAATGCTGCCATGAACATTTGTGTACAATTTTTTGTGTAAATGTATGTTTGCAATTCTTTTAGATGTATAGCCAGAAGTGGAATTGCTGGGTCATAAGGTGATATAGGGCAACTCTGTGTTTAAGATTTTGAGAAAGCCATCAACATGGTGAACCCGTCTCCACCAAAAAAAAAAAAAAAAAAAACAACAACCCAAAAAACAAACAAACAAACAAAACTTGGCCAGGCATGGTGGCTTACGCCTGTAATCCCAACACTTTGGGAGGCCGAGGCGGGTGGATCACCTGAGGTCGGGAGTTCGAGACCAGCCTGACCAACCTGCATAAACCCCATCTCTACTAAAAATACAAAAATTAGCTGGGCGTGGTGGTGGGTGCCTGTAATCCCAGCTACTCAGGAGGCTGAGGCAGGAGAATTGCTTGAACCCAGGAGGTGGAGGTTGCGATGAGCCGAGATTGCACCATTGCTCTTCAGCCTGGGTAACAAGAGTGAAATTCCATCTCCAAACAAAACAAAACAAAAAAACAAAAACCAAAAAAGTAGCAAGGTGTGGTGGTGCGTGCCTGTAGTCCCAGCTATGCAGGAGGCTGAGGTGGGAGGATTGCTTGTGCCTGGGAGGCAGAGATTGCAGAGAGCCGGGATCGTGCCACTGCACTCCAGCCTGGGTGACAGAGCGAGACTCAGTCTGAAAACAAAACAAAACAAAACAAAACAAAAACTTCAGCATGCTTTCAAATTTGTTTTTGAAATTTATCCATAGTGATATATGTGGCTCTCGTTCTTTTTTTTTCAACTGTATGCAACTTGTTTCTCTGGCCTTCTGTTGATGAATATTTGAGTTGTTTTGCAGTTTTTTACTAGTACAGACAGAGTTACAATGGGCATTGTTGTTTACTCCGTTTCGGGCAAGTGTGTGAGCTTATGGTGTATATCCGGAAGCAGAACTGGTGGACTGAAGGATTTGTTCACCACTGATTTTACTAGCTATGGCCAAATTGTTCTTCAAAGTGACTGTAATAATTTACACTCTGGCCAGCAGTGTGTGTGAGTTCCCATTTCTGCGTGTCCTTGCCAACACTTGCCATTGTCAGTCCTTCAAGCTCTTGCCAAGCTGAGGGATACAAAGTGGTCTTTCCGGGTTGTTTTAAGTTTCATTTCCCTGTTAATGAGTTTGGAGGCTCTTTTCACATGCCCTTGACCATTCTGTGAGTTTCCTTTTAATATCCTTTGCCCATTTTCCACTTGGGTTGTTTGTTATTTTCTTGATTTTATAGGAGTTTAAAACAAATTTTCTGAAAATGAATCTTAAAGTCTGTGGCTTTATTTTCACTGTTGTTATGGCTTTTAAATTTTCCTTCTTGTTTCCTTTATTTCTTTTGGTAAGAAGTTTCTAAAATAATTTTATAGTCTATCCTTTTTGTGTCTTATTTGAGAAACTCTTTTCTATTCTGCTATAAACAAAATCCCCTATGTATTTTTTCTACCCGTTTTGGAGTTTTGCCTCCACATTTAGGTCTTCAATTCACCTATAATTTATTTTTGTGTATGCTATGAAGTAAGGATCAAACTATTTTCTTCCATTTGGGTAACTAATTAGGCCAGCACCACTATCTTCTTTTCACTGATCTGTAATGTCTTCTCTGCCATATATTATTTTCATATGGCATGGGTCATTTTCTGATTATATTTTGTTCCACTAGGTTCTTTGTTTCTCCCTGAACAAATACTACACTTTTTTTTTTTTTTTTTTGACACAGGGTCTGGCTCTGTCACCCAGGCTGGAGTGCAATGGCACCATCATGGCTCACTGCAGCCTCTGCAGACCTCCTGGCTTAAGCAGTCCTTCCACCTCAGCCTTCTAAGTAGCTGGGATTACAGGTGCACACTACCACGCCTGGCTAATTTTTTGGTTTAGTAGAGGTTTCATCATGTTGGCCAGGCTGGTCTCAAACTCCTGGCCTCAAGTGATTTGCCTGCCTCGGCCTCCCAAAGTGCTAGGATTACAGGTGTGAGCCACTGCACCCAGCTGGATTTATTCTTAAGCCTTTTATAACTTTTGTTGCTATTGTAAATGGGATTTTTTTTGTTTTTGTCTGAGATGGAGTCTTGCTCTGTTGCCCAGGCTGGAGTTCAGTGGTGCGATCTCAGCTCACTACAACCTCTGCCTCCTGGGTTCAAGCAATTCTCCTGCCTCACCATCCTGAGTAGCTGGGATTACAGGCGCCCGCCACCACGCCTGCCTAATTTTTGTATTTTTAGTAGAGACAGGGTTTCACCATGCTGGCCAGGCTGGTCTCGAACTCCTGACGTCAAGTGATCCACCCACCTTGGCCTCCCAAAGTGCTGGGATTACAGGCATGAGCCACCGCGCCCGGCCTGGCCCTCCAATGTTAAATAGAAATGGTGACAATGGGCTTTCATTCTTTGTTTCTGCTCTTAAAGAGAAGGCTTCCACATTTCCATTATTATTTCTCCTGCGTGTTTTGATAGAAAATGTTCATCATGTTAAGGAAGTTGGCAGCTAGTCTGTTTCCTACGAATTTGTTATTACTGTTTTTTTGTTTGTTTGTTTGTTTTTGAGACATAGTCTCCTCCCTCTGTCGCCGAGGCTGGAGTGCAGTGCTGCAATCTCAGCTCACTGCAACCTCTGCCTCCCGGGTTCAAGCGAGTCTCCTGCCTCAGCCTCCCGAGCAGCTGGGATTAAAGGCGCCTGCCACCATGCCCGGCTAACTTTTTGTATTTTAGTAGAGACGGGGTTTCACTGTGTTGGTCAGGCTGGTCTTGAACTCCTGACGTCGTGATCTGCCCGCCTCGGCCTCCCAAAGTGCTGAGATTACAGGCGTGAGACACCGTGCCCAGCCACCCTTTTGTATTTTTAGTAAAGTCAGGGTTTCACCATATTGGCCAGGCTGGTCTCGAACTCCTGACCTTGTGATCTGCCCGCCTCGGTCTCCCAAAGTACTGAGATTACAGGCGTGAGCCACTGCGCCCAGCCTGTTACTGTTATTTATGAATGTTGAATGTTATTGCATGCTTTTTCTGCTTTTATTAAGATGATCCTGCATCTTTCCTCCTTATTCATTTTCTTTATTATGGAATACTTCAAAAACAGAGAAATAGAGAACAGTACAACAGCTTCAATAAGAGTTGTCAGTCGCAGGCCATAGGAATCAACTTTAGCGGTAAGATGATTCATGAGGAGGAGAGTGGCATCTCTCTGAATTACGGGGAAGACTGGTTCTCTGAACTGTAGATGCTGTTGCTTCTCCTCCCACCTCTCCAGCACTGAAGCCTTCAGACTGCCAGTAGCACTGCTGCACCTGCTCCAGGAACTCTATCCTATGCCACTGCAGGTGGGGCAACTCATGTTCCATTCGAATTAGGGCTGAGTGTTTTTAGTTTTTATTTTTTCATTTTTGAGGCTGAGTCTTGCTCTATTGCCCAGGCTGGAGTGCAGTGGTGCCGTCTCGGCTCACTGCAACCTCTCCTCCCGGGTTCAAGCGCTTCTCCTGCCTCAGCCTCCCAAAGTGCTGGAATTACAGGCGTGAGCCACCACTCCTGGCCAGGCGCTGAGTGTTTTCATATGGCTGAGCCCAGGTCATCTGCTTGTACCCTAGAGATATAGGAAGAAGGTTCAGGTGTTGGGTGGCCAAAAGGAAAGATATTTGTCTTTCCTTCCGTGCCTGCTGGATCAATGACATAAGTATGTCCAGATGGCCTGAGGAAAGCCTTAGCTTCCAATTTATCAGAACCATGACCATGGTAGTACAATTCCCTGGTAGAAACAGTCCCCACCGTAGGCACTAGAATATTCAAACTCCCAAATCCAAGGTCATAGCGAGAGGTGACAGCATGCTGGCAGCCCTTGCAGCCCTCGCTCGCTCTCGGGGCCTCCTCGGCCTTGGCGCCCACTCTGGCCACGCTTGAGGAACCCTTCAGCCCGCCGCTGCACTGTGGGAGCCCCTTCCTGGGCTGGCCAAGGCTGGAGCCGGCTCTCTCAGCTTGCGGGGAGGTGTAGAGGGAGAGACGCGGGCGGGAACCGGGGCTGCGCGCTGCGCTTGCTTGCGGGCCAGCGCGAGTTCCGGGTGGGCGTGGGCTCGGCAGGCCCCGCACTAGGAGCAGCCCCCGGCCCGCAAGCCCCGGGCAGCGAGGGGCTTAGCACCTGGGCCAGCAGCTGCTGTGTTCGACTTCTTGCCGGGCCTTAGCTGCCTCCCCGCGGGGCAGGGCTAAGGGACGTGCAACCTGCCATGCCTGAACCTCCCCGCCACCGCAGTGGGCTTCTGTGCGGCCCCAGCCTCCCCGAGGAGCGCCGCCCCCTGTTCCACCACGCCCAGTCCCATCCACCACCCAAGGGCTGAGGAGTGCGGGCGCACAGCGCGGGACTGGCAGGCAGCTCCACCTGCGGCCCCTGTGTGGGATCCACTGGGTGAAGCCAGCTGGGCTCCTGAGTCTGGTGGGGACTTGGAGAATCTTTATGTCTAGCTAAAGGATTGTAAATACACCAAACAGCACTCTGTATCTAGCTCAAGGTTTGTAAACACAGCAATCAGCACCCTGTGTCTAGCTCAGGGTTTGTGAATGCACCAATGGGCACTCTGTATCTAGTTAGTCTGGTGGGGACTTGGAGAATCTTTATGTCTAGCTAAGGGATTGTAAATACCCCACTCAGCACTCTGTATCTAGCTCAAGGTTTGTAAACACACCAATCAGCACCCCGTGTCTAGCTCAGGGTTTGTGAATGCACTAATCAGCACTCTGTATCTAGTTAGTCTGGTGGGGACTTGGAGAATCTTTATGTCTAGCTAAGGGATTGTGAATGCACCAATCAGCACTCTGTATCTAGCTCAAGATTTGTAAATGCACCAATCAGCACTCTGTGTCTAGCTCAGGGTTTGTAAATACACCAATAGACACTCTGTATCTAGCTAATCTAGTGGGGACATGGAGAACTTTTGTGTCTAGCTAAGGGATTGTAAATGCACCAATCAGCACCCTGTCAAAACGGACCAGTCAGCTCTCTGTAAAACAGACCAATTGGCTCTCTGTAAAATGGACCAATCAGCAGCATGTAGGTGGGGCCAGATAAGAGAATAAAAGCAGGCTGCGCAAGCCGGCAGTGGGAACCTGCATGTGTCCTGTTCTATAGTGTAGAAGCTTTGTTCTTTGGTGCTTTGCAGTAAGTGTTGTTACTGCTCACTCTTATGGTTTACGTTGTCTTTATAAGCTGTAACACCACAAAAGTTTGCAGCTTCACTTGTGAAGCCAGCGAGACCACGAACCCGCCGTGAGGAACGAACAACTCCAGATGTGCAGCTTTAAGAGCTCTAACACTCACCGTGAAGGTCTGCAGTTTCACTTCTGAGTCAGCGAGACCAGGAACCCACCAGAAAAAAAAAAAACTCCAAATGCATCTGAACATCAGAGGGAATAAACTACAGACACCTCTGCCTTTAAGAACTGTAACACTCATCGAGAGGGTCCGCGGCCTCATTCTTGAAGTTAGTGAGACCAAGAACCCACCAATTCCGGACACAATAGGGATGGGCAGTGAGAGTTCGAGAGTGTTCTTACGTGTAAGAGTGAGAGCAGCTACTCCTTCATCCTGTTTCCTAGATGTACGTTTTTTTTTTTTTTTTCTTTATGAGACAGTCTTGCTTTGTCATAGGCTAGAGTGTGGTGGTGCGATCTTGGCTCACTGCAATCTCTGCCTTTCAGGTTCAGGCGATTCTTCTGCCTCAGCCTCCCAAATACGTGGGATTATAGGTATCTGCCACCATGCCTGACTAATTTTTGTATTTTTAGTAGAGATGGGGTTTCACCATTTTGGTAAGGCTGGTCTCAAACGCCTGACCACCTGATCCACCCCCCCTCGGCCTCCCAAAGTGCTGGGATTACAGGCGTGAGCCACCTTGCCCGGCCTCTAGGTGTACACTTTATAGTTACGAAGGAGACAACTCCAAATGTTAGCATCTTTTAAAAGACATAACTGCATCCTGTAGGCCAACACTTGAAGCCCACGGGGTGTCGTCTTTAGGCTAACCCTGTAAATTAACTTTCAGCAGCCATTTCACCGCTTTCTAAGCCAGCTGCTTCTGGGTGGTGGAACTTCAGGTCTCTATAAGTCAAGTCCCGACTTAGCCATTGTAGATTATTCATGCCAACTCCAAAGCCCAAACCTGGGTGAGTGTATCAGTCAATTCAGCCCAATCAAGCCTTTTATTTATTTTTGAGACAGAGTCTCACTCTTTTGCCCAGGCTAGAGTGCAGTGGCACGATCTGTGCTCACTGCAACTTCCGCCTCCTAGGTTCAAGGGATTCTCCTGCCTCAGCTTCCTGAGTAGCTGGGACTACAGGCATGCATCCACCACCACACCTGGCTAATTTTTTGTATTTTTAGTAGAAACAGGTTTCACCATGTTGGCCAGGATGGTCTCAAACTTCTGACCTGGTGATCTGCCTGCGTCAGCCTCCCAAAGTGCTGGGATTACAGGCGCAAGCCTCTGTGCCCAGCCAAGCCTTGTATTTACCATCTTTCGGCTAACACAATGCTTAGAATCCACTCCACACGTGCTCCCAAGAGCCTTGTGGGTTTGAATTGGCAAGGTCTTGGAACTACTTTAGTGTATAGACATTCTTTTTCTAGAGCAGGCCTTGTACTGCCCAAGTGGGCTATGTTGGGATCTAACTCTCCTTTTGATGCTGGAGGAATGAAGAGAAGATCTGGTGTCCCTTTTTAGTGAAGCAACTGTCCTAGGTGCAGTCACAGAAGGTCCCTTAGGCAGGGATAAGTTGGTTACCTCTACACGGGAGGACCTACCTGAACAGACAGGATTTGAGAATTCAAAAGTGCCAAAGTCTCAGCCTTGTCTGTGACCACTTAGATGCTCCTATTCTAAGTCTCAAGGTCCCACTACGTCCCCACTATGCCCTTTCCTAAGCATTTATTTGGAGCTCTTACATGAACAATGAGGCCCTGGACTGAGTCTTCCATCATATCCACCCTGAAAGTACAGGAGATGAAGTCTCCTTCTAAGATGCCACCAAACCTTTCTTGCTGTCTATTGCATTCTCAGTTCAACATTCACAGCTTTTTTTTTTTTCTTTTGAGATGGAGTTTCACTCCTGTTGCTCAGGCTGGAGTGCAATGGCATGATCTGGCCTCACCGCAACCCCCGCCTCCCGGGTTTAAGCGATTCTCCTGCCTCAGCCTTTCGAGTAGCTGGGATCATAGGCACATGCCACCATGCCTGGCTAATTTTGTATTTTTAGTAGAGACAGGGTTTCTCCATGTTGGTCAGGCTGGTCTCGAACTCCCAACCTCAGGTGATCCGCCTGCCTTGGCCTCCCAAAGTGCTGGGATTACAGGCATGAGCTACCGTGCCCGGCCTTTTTTTTTTCCTTTTTTGTTGGAGACAGGATCTCACTCTATCACCCAGTAGAGTGCAGTGTTGAGATCTCGGCTCACTGCAAGCCTCCACCTCCTGGGCTCAAGTGATTCTCCTGCCTCAGCCCCCCAAGTAGCTGGGACTACAGGCACGAGCCACCACATCCAGCTAATTTTTGTGTTTTTTTGTAGAGACTGGGTTTCGCCATGTTTCTCAGGCTGGTCTCGAACTCCTGATCTCAAGTGATCCACCCACCTCGGCCTCCTACAGTGCTAGGATTACAGGCATGAGCCACTGTGCCAGGCCCTCATTCATAGCTTTTGACTTTTCCTTTTCCCTGTGTAATCTCTCCAGTGCTGTTGAGAGAGGCCAAGTGACTCTCTATAATCTTTATAATGACCATCACTGTCACAGTGTCTAAGTGCCCAAGCCATTCCAAATCCCAGTGCCTTATCCTCTATACCTACCCTTCATCCCATGCCACTGCTGATAATTTGTGTGATTTTAATGCCACTGAATGCCATTGATTGCACTTGACCCATTCCATCCCCACTACACATTTTCCAGGATTCTATTTTGAGGGGATGTCCTTCGTTGTAGTAACCCCTGCTAATCTGAGATAAATCTTACTTGATCATTTTAATTTTTAAAAATTCCCTAATGAATTCACTTTATATAAATATATGTATATATATAGTGTATATATTATATATAGTGTGTATATATTATATATAGTGTATATATATTATATATAGTGTATATATATTATATATAGTGTATATATATTATATATATATAATATATATACACACACACACACATACTATTTAGGATTTTAAAATCTTTGTTCTTATTTATTTATTTGAGATGGAGTTTCACTCTTGTCCCCCAGGCTGGAGTGCAGTGGTGCGATCTTGGCTCACTGCAACCTGCCCCTCCCGGGTTCAAGCAATTCTCCTGCCTTAGCCTCCCAAGTAGCTGTGATTACAGGCATGTGCCACCACATCCAGTTAATTTTTGCATTTCTTGGTAGAGACGGGGTTTCACCATGTTGGCCAGGCTGGTCTCAAACTCCTGACCTCAGGTGATCCACCTGCCTTGGCCTCCCAAAGTGCTGGGATTACAGGGGTGAGCCACTGCACCAGGCCTTTTTCTTATTTTCTCACCAATTTAAAGAAGGGTTTCCCAAGTTGCAATTAATTTTGGCAGAAATGTCCCTGTATTGATGATTATCTTTTTGTGAAAGTTGATGGAGTTTGTCTTCACACTCTTGTCCTTTTTTTACTCTTTTTTTGAGACAGAATCTCACTCTGTCACCCAGGCTGGAGTGCAGTAGTGCTGGTGCAATCTTGGCTCCCTGTAGCCTTGACCTCCCAGGCTCCCTCTGCAACCACCTGAGTAACTGAGACAACAGGTGCATGCCACCACGCCCAGCTAATTTTTAAAAATATTTTTTTGTAGAGACGGAGTTTTGCCATTTTGCCCAGGCTGGTCTCAAACTCCTGGGTTCAAGTGATCTGCCTGCCTCAGCCTCCCAAAATGCTGGGATTACAGATGTGAGCCACCATGCCTGACCATCACTCTTGTCCTTGATATCCATTTTTTCCCACCGACAACACCATGGGAATGTTTTCCTATTCTTTTTCCAGACTTCTAGGCCACCTAGTTTTAGTCTTCTAGGTCAGTGGAGCCCAATTTTTGCACAGGACGATACTCCTAGAGAAAGTCATTCCTTTGCATGGTGTGCTGGGGTAATGAACCTGCTGCCTGTGGCTAGAGACACCCATTATCTCAGGTCTGCCTGAAGGGCCGAGGGGAGCAACCTCTCAGGCTTACCTATAATCCATTTGCCCCCAGATGTGGCTCTTATGACGACATTCCAGTGTGTAAAGTGTGAGAAGAAATGATGTATTCAGCCACTGGGCTGTGCCCTTAGAGGAAATGCATACCTTCCCCTCCCTTTTATTGCCTCTGCAGGCTGCAATGTGGCCACAGTGGGGGGAGCTATAGTGAACTATACAAGCAACAAAATAGAGTCTGAATCCCCAGCAACTAAGAACTGCTAACAGAGAGATAGGAAGAGTTTGGGTGTGACATTGGAGTCAGGCAGCCTTGGCTTTAAATGCTGATTCTGCTAATCCCTAGCTGTGGGCCTTGGGTGAAGAATTTAACCTCATGGTCTTCAGTTTCCTTAGCTGTAAAATGCTGGGAGGATGCAAGGAGCTGTCATAACAAAATTGCCTAGCAGTGTTCATGATCCAGAGCAGGGTTTTAACGAACAGAAGCTGGCACGTCACCACTCTCTGTCCCTAGGAGCGTTGCCTTTTGCCTCCCTTTTCTGCCTTGATCCGCGCCCCCACCCATCTCTCCTCCTGTTCTTTCTTCACTTTCACTTTCTGGTCTGCCTCTTCCTTAAGCTGGACTCTGTGACTGCAGGTGTGTTTAATGTTTGGCTGCCTTCAGGAGGCCAGCAAGGCTCTCTGGCCAACCTTTTACTTTTTTTTTTTTTTGAGACAGAGTCTCACTCACTCTGTTGCCCAGGCTGGAGTGCAGTGGCACGATCTCGGCTCACTGCAACCTCCACTTCCCGGGTTCAAGTGATTCTCCTGCCTCAGCCACCCGAGTAGCTGGGACTACAGGTGCCCACCACCACATCTGGCTAATTTTTGTACTTTTAGTAGAGGAGGGATTTCACCTTGTTGGCCAGGCTGGTATCGAACTCCTGGCCTCAAGTGATCGGCCCACCTTGGCCTCCCAAAGTGCTGGGAATACAGGCAGGAGCCACCATGCCCGACCATGGTTCCCTGGCCAACCTGTTACTCATTCCTCTTCCTTCTACAGTGATGCTTCTCCACCACATCAAAAGGTCCTCTCCTTTCCTCTTCCACAGCCATTGGCTGCAGGGAAATCCCCAGGGGGCAGAGCTGCAACTTGCCAGGCCAGCCCTGGAGGCAGCCCTGGGACCCTCTTGCTCCCTCAACCTTCTCCCTCCCCTTTCCCGGGAGGCCCAGGAAAGGGAGCTGGCACCCTGGGCCACTGAGCCAGCGGCGAGGCTCAGCCAGCAGGAGGAGAGCAGCGGATCAGGACTGCCTCAGACCTTTGATAAACCAGGTCTTGGAAGAAGGCCACTCACTCTTCTCTGTGTTTCTCTGTGTGCTGGTTCCTGAGATTTGTAGGACATGTTTAATATTTGCATGGAGAATCTATGAAAAGAAAAACAGAGAGGGAAGGAAACAGGAACCAAAATGCCACTTATCCCATGAGGGCATCGAGGCCCGGGCTCTGAGTCTCTCTGTTGCTGGCGGGGGCCAGGCTTCCTGTGGTGGGAGCAGCAGGCCTCGCTTCTCAGGCGTGGGTTCCACCACGGCTTGAAGGCCCCAGACCACCTCGCCCCTCCCTGGGAACTCAGCCTGTTGTGCAGCCACATAAAGGTAACCAGTGTCTGGTGGCTTGATAGGACAGACTTGTGAGGGACTTCCTGCCTTTTGATGCATGCCATTCCTGTGAGCTGGGCCGGGCCTCTGAAGAGGAGAGGTCCCTTTCAACTTCCTGAGTGTCTCAACGTTCAGACTCTTGGGGTTTGTGGTTAGAGACACTGGTATGAAAATTGTGTTCTATAAAGTATGCCCTCCGGGTCCCATAAAGCTAACAGGCAAAGCTTTGTGAAAATACCCCCTAACCAAACGGACCAAGAGGGTCTGAAAAGCCCTTGACCTTGGAGCTTTTTTTTTTTTTTTGAGACAGGGTCTCGCCCTGTCGCCCAGGCTGGAGTGCAGTGGCGCGATCTCAGTTCACTGCAACCTCTGCCTCCTGGGTTCAAGCAATTCTAATGCCTCAGCCTCTGGAGTAGCTGGGATTATAGGCGCACACCACCACGCCTGGCTAATTTTTGTATTTTTTTTTTTGTAGAGGCAGGGTTTTGCCATGTTGGCCAGGCTGGTTTTAAACTCCTGATCTCAAGCAATCCACCCACCTCAGCCTCCCAAAGTGCTGGGATTATAGGCGTGAGCCATCTCACCCTGGCCCCTTGCAGCTTTAGTGAAGAATGAGTGAAGGACTGGAAAGTCTGGCAGTATGAGGGGATCTGCCCGAGGGAAAGTGTGTCAACAGCAGGACCCTTCTGCAAAGCCACCCCTGACTCCACTCCAGTACTTTGGAGCTGCCTTCAAATAGAATATGATTCCAACAGCACTCACAGTTGCTAAGGGCCAGACAGACGTCACTGCATTCTTTTTCTTTTTTAATGTCATGTATTTTTTAAGACAGGGTCTCACTCTGTCACCCAGGCTGCAGTGCAGTGGCACCATCATAGCTTACTGCAGCCTCAACCTCCCAGGCTCAAGTAATCCTCCCCACTCAGCCTCCTAAGTAGCTGAGATTACAGGTGTGCACCACCACACCCAGCTAATTTTTAAATTTTTTGTAGAGATGGAGGTCTCTCTATGTTGCCCAGGCTGGTCTTGAACTCCTGGGCTCAAGCGATTCTCCTGCCTTGATCTCCCAAAGTACTGGGATCACAGGTTTGAACCACTGCACTCGGCCTCATCGCTGCATTCTAATCCTCTTCTCACAGATGGGGAAACAGACTCAATAAGGTTGAGTGACTGCTCCAAGAGCACACAGAGGTAGGATTGGAGCTCAGAGCTGGCCGACTCCAGATCTAAGATCTTTATGCTTCACCAGACTGTTCCCCACAAGACTACGGGGTGTCAGCAAAGTTGAGAAACACAGGACATACACGCTTGCTCTCTCTGCTATTAATTACCTGGCTGAAGTAGTGTTTGTCAGTTTCTCCACTGTAAAGTTACTCTTTTTTCCCCCATTTTCCATACCATCCTCTTTGGTCATTCACCATGTACAACCCATGTATAAAGAGTGGGAGTTAGGAGGTGGAGTATCTACCGAAATTATCTGGAACACTACATGGGAGATTTGTCTTTTGTCTCTATTTACTTATTTACATTTATTTTTAAAAGTGTATGCTACTGACATTTTCAAATATGCTCATTATGTTTTCAGGCAAAGTATCTTTTTTTTTTTTTTTTTTTTTTTTGAGATGGAGTTTCACTCTGTCTCCCAGACTGGAGTGCAGTGGCACAATCTTGGCTCACTGCAACCTCCGCCTCCTAGGTTCAAGCGATTCTCCTGCCTCAGCCTACCAAGTAGCTGGGATTACAGGCACCCATCACTATGCCTGGCTAATTGTTGTGTTTTTAGTAAAGACGGGGGTTTCACCATGTTGGTCAGGCTGGTCTTGATCTTCTGACCTCAGGTGATCCGCCTGCCTCAGCCTCCCAAAGTGCTGGGATTACAGGTGTGAGCCACCGTGCCTGGCCCTGGGCATCTTTTTAAACTGCAGGCACTGATTCAGTAGGTCTGAGCTGGGGGCTGAGACCTAGTACTTGTCTAATAGGCGTCCTCTGAAGCCAGGCTGCAATTCTGCACCACACTTTGAGGAGCAGGTTCAAGACCAGTGTATCTTCCGCCATTTCAAACTACTCAAAAATCCTTTCTCCTGTTTCAAGGTCTGTCTCAGTATAATTCCAGTTGCAGCTCCACCACACTGGTCCTGGCTACTTCCTGTAGAACCACATGGAACAGATTTAATTGACCTGAACTTGATAGCTTACCAGGTAACATACCAGGTATGTTAAGGCAGCTAGCTGTTAGGGTCCCCTGAGTTTTCTTTTCTTTTTCTTTTTTATTTTTTTTGAGACAGGGTCTCACTCTGTCGCTCAGGCTGGACTGCAGTAGCACAATCTTGGCTCCCAAGTTCAAGTGATTCTCATGCCTCAGCCTCCCCAGTAGCTGGGATTACAGGCATGCGCCAGCACCTGGCTAATTTTTGTATTTTTTAGTAGATATGGGGTTTTGCTATGTTGGCCAGGGTGGTCTCAAACTCCCAGCCTCAAGCTGTCTGCCCACCAAAGCCTCCCAAAGTGCTGGGATTACAGGCGTGAGCCACCGTGCCCCGCCCCCTGAGTTTTCTTTCTCAGCTTCTCCAAACATTCCTTGCGGTACATGACTTGACGTCCCTAAGCACTTTGATTCCTCTCCTCCTTGTCCCATTTACAGTAAAACACCCAGAACTGAAAGTATTGCTTGTGGCTTGGGCTGCTGGGCTGCTGGCAGCAGGTCACCATCATGTCCCTCATCCTCAGTGCAATTCTTTGGCCAAGAGCTCATGTCACTAGAATGACTCATACCGAGCCCATCGTCAACTAAAAGCCTGAAGTTGTTTCCACAGAGGCTGTTCTTGACTCACACGTCCCTCAACTTCTACTTCAGCAATTGATTCTTTGGATCCAAGTAACCCTAGGAACCCCTGTTAAGCTCCAGTTTTCTCACTTGAATTTGGCCAGGGGTTGTTCCTGACGACATCAGAGAGAGGTGCTCTGACCACAGGAACGGGGCAGTGTTGAGTTAGGGAACCCCTCTACCATTTGGACCAGTATGAAGGTGTCATTGCTACTTGCAAATCACATCTTTACCTGCTTCATTTAGGAATCCTGCTATTGACAATTACACATCTTTAAAAGAAAGACTCTATAGCAGTTGACGATAATGAGAAGTTATTAGTTTTAGTTTATTGAAGTGACCCTTCTAACTCTGTAACCACTTATCTTCCTCTTCCCATTCATCTACTATGAGGTGATATAATATGTGATATTACCAATATAATTCTAATATATGCTTTTTGTGGAAAATTCAGAAAACATAGACGTTAAAGATGAAAATTTGCCTGCCAAGGTAGCTCACCCCTGTAATTACGGCACTTTGGGAGGCCAAGGCAGGAGGATCACTTGAGGCCAGGAGTTTGAGACCAGCCTGTCCAACATGGCAAAACCTTGTCTCTACTAAAAATACAAAACTTAGCCTGGCATGGTGGTACACACCTGTAGTCCCAGCTACTTGGGAGGCTGAGGCAGGAGACTAGCTTGAACCCAGGAGGCGGAGATTGCAGTGAGCCGAGATTGTGCCACTATACTCTAGCCTGGGCAACAGAACAAGATTCCGTCTTAAAAAAAAAAAAAGTTGAAAATAAAAATCTCAGATGATGCCATCATCTGGTGACAACCACTGTTGACATTTGGTATATTTCTTTTATTTCTTTTATATTTGCATATTTTATCTTACTAATACTCAGTATCTTAACTGTTTTAACGATAGATGTTCATTATAGAAAAAAGTGGAAAATACAAATATGTCAAAGAAGAAATAGAAATCCCCATGGTCCCATTATCTAGAAACAACCCTAGTTACACTTGCATGTGTTTCCTTTAAGATGTTTAAATCGGCCAGGCGCAGTGGCTCACGCCTGTAATCCCAGCACTTTGGGAGGCTGAGGCAGGTGGATCACCTGAGGTCAGGAGCTCGATACCAGCCTGACCAATATGGTGAAACCCTGTCTCTACTAAAAATACATAAATTGGTTGGGCGTGGCGTGGGTGCCTGTATTCCCAGCTACTCGGGAGAGGCTGAGGCAGAAGAATTGCTTGAACCTGGGAGACAGAGGTTGCAGTGAGCCAAGATCACACCACTGGACTCCAGCCTAGGTGACAGAGTGAGACTCTGTCTCCAAAAAAAAAAAAAATAAAACTTTAAATCTGCCTATATGGTATATTTTTCTGTTAAGAGATGAATTTATACAGTAATACTATATCATAAAGGTTTTTTCCACTTAACAGCATGTTGGAAGCATGTTTTAGAGAATATTTAGTGAACTGACTCTGTATGTTTTTACATTGTGAGATTTACTCTGTAAGACTATTATTTCGCCTCTATTTAGAGAAAGTTGCTTGTTTTGGCAATTGCTCTTTTGTTATGAGAATTCACATGAGCCAAGTTCCACTTTCAGAAATGCTATGGGCAAAGCTTCATGATGTTCATGAATTCATACATAAAGACTATAAATTTCAGCCAGGGGCAATGGCTCATGCTGATAACAGCTACTCGGGAGGCTGAGGAAGGACAATCGTTTGAGGCTAGGAATTAGAGACCAGCCTGGGTAACACAGCTAGATTCCCCGCTGTCTTCCCCTCTAAAAATAAATACATAAATAAATTAGTGTGGTGGCATGCACCTGTAATCCTAGCTACTAGGAAGCCTGAGGCAGGGAGGATGGTTTGAACCCAGGAGATCGAGGCTGCAGTGAGCTATGATTATGCAATTGCACCCCAGCCTTGGCAATAGAGAAAGACCCCACTCTCTATTTTTTTTAAAAAAGGCTGTAAATTGGCCGGGCGTGGTGGCTCACGCCTGTAATCCCAGCACTTTGGGAGGCCGAGGTGGGCAGATCACAAGGTCAGGAGTTCAAGACCATCCTGGCTAACATGGTGAAACCCTGTCTCTATTAAAAATACAAAAAATTAGCCAGGTGTGGAGGCGGGCGCCTGTAGTCCCAGCTACTCGGGAGGCTGAGGCAGGAGAATGGTGAGAACCCAGGAGGCGGAGCTTGCAGTGAGCCAAGAGCGCGCCTGTGTACTCCAGCCTGGGCAAGAGTGAGTGAGACTCCATCTTAAAAAAAAAAAAACAAAACTGTAAATTTCTGAATGAGTTCTTAAGATGAAATACATCTTACTTGTGCCCACTTCCTTTTCTTAGAAATTAACTCCAAAGGCCAGTCACGGTGGCTCATGCCTGTAATCCTAGCACTTTAGGAGGCCAAGGTGGGTGGATCACCTGAGGTCAAGAGAGTGAGACCAGCCTGGCCAACACAGTGAAACCCCATCTCTACTAAAAATACAAAAATTAGCCTGGCGTGGTGGTGTGTGCCTGTAATCCCAGCTACTCAGGAGGCTGAGGCAGGAGAATCACTTGAACCTGGGAAGCAGATCTTACAGTGAGCCGAGATCATGCCACTGCACTCCAGCCTGGGCAACCAAGCAAGACCCCATCTCAAGAAAAAAAAAAAAAAAGAAAGAAATTAACTCCAAAATGTTTTCAATGCCTACATACAATATTTAAACTGTGTGCTTTTTAAATTTTGTTTTGATTTTTTGAGACAGGGTCTTACTCTTGGTGGTGTGATCTCAGCTTACTGAAGGCTCCACTGCCTGAGCTCCAGTGATCTCCTACCTCCGCCTCCTGGAGTAGCTGGGACCACAGGTGTGCACCACCACACTCAGCTAATTTTTTGTTTTGTTTCGTTTTGAGACAGAGTCTCGCTCTGTCGCCAGGCTGGAGTGCAGTGGCGTGATTTCAGCTCACTGCAACCTCTGCCTCCTGGGTTCAAGCGATTATCCTGCCTCAGCCTCCCAAGTAGCTGGGACTACAGGCGCCTGCCACCACATCCAGCTAATTTTTAAATTTTTATTAGATATGGGGTTTCACCATGTTGGCCACGATGGTCTCGATCTCTTGACCTCATGATCCGCCCGCCTTGGCCTCCCAAAATATTGGGATTACAGGTGTGAGCCACCTTGCCTGGCCCACACTCGGCTAATTTTTTGAATTTTTTGTATTTTTTGTAGTGATGGGATTTTGCCATGTTGCCTTGGCCTCCCAAAGTGCTGGGATTACAGGCGTGAGCCACCACGCCCAGCCTTTAAACTGTCAGTGATAGCAGCGAATGAGTTCAAATGAATTCAGAAAAAAGACATATGGATTAGACCACAATGGTTTTTTTTGTTTTGTTTTTTGTTTTTTTTTTTGAGACGGAGTCTCGCTTTGTTGCTCAGGCTGGAGTGCAGTGGCTGTGATCTTGGCTCACTGCAACCTCCACCTCCCAGGTTCAAGCAGTTCTCTGCCTCAGCCTCCCGAGTAGCTAGGATTACAGGCCCATGCTACCACACCCGGCTAATTTTTGTATTTTTACAGTCAGGGTTTCACCATCTTGGCCAGGCTGGTCTCGAACTCCTGACCTCGTGATCTGCCTGCCTCGGCCTCCCAAAGTGCTGAGATTACAGGTATGAGCCACTGTGTCCAGCCAGTGCCATATTTTCTACTATCCTGGTAAAGTAGATATTTGTACCAAACCCTATCAAACTTGAAATGAATGGAATGTTCTTAATTTTCAAGGTGCTATTTTTTTTTTCTTTTTTTTTTGAGACAGAGTCTCACTCTGTCACCCAGGCTGGAGTGCAGTGGCACAATCTCGGCTCACTGCAACCTCCACCTCCTGGGTTCAAGCGATTCTTCTGCCTCAGCCTCCCAAGTAGCTGGAACTACAGCCACATGCCACCACGCCCGGCTGATTTTTTGTATTTTTAGTAGAGACGGGGTTTCACCATGTTAGCCAGGATGGTCTCGATCTCCTGACCTGGTGATCCGCCTGCCTCGGCCTCCCAAAGTGCTGGGATTACAAGCATGAGCCACCGTGCCCGGCTACAAGGTGCTATCTTTAAAGATCTTCTCCAGAATGACTTGTGATATCTTTATAGGGGCCAGGGGGTTTCCCCTCAGTATCAGAATTTCTTTACTTACAAGATTATAATCTTGTAAATAATTATAGAATCTTGTAAGTAATTGTAAGATTATGATCTTGCAGTTAATTATAGAATCTTGTAATTGTAAGATTATAATCTTGTAAGTAATTATAGAATCTTGTAAGTAATTGTAAGATTATAATCTGTAATCCCAGCTACTCAGGAGGCTGAGGTATGAGAATCGCTTGAACCCAAGAGGCAGAGGTTGCAGTGAGCGGAGATCATGCCACTGCTCTCCAGCCTGGGCGACAGAGTAAGACTCTGTCTCAAAACAAAACAAAACAGGCCAGGCGCGGTGGCTCATGCCTGTTTCCCGTGAGGCATCCTCAGCTTTCAATCAAGTTGGGGAGTGAAGGTCAGTAAACCAGTGGCTGAGCAAACCTCCACCCCGACCTTTCTCACAGGGCTGCAGATGAATGGGAGAGCCAGCCGAGAAATCTAAAGTGCCTCGCATCCCCAGCACTTTGCTAAAGGAGGTGGTGGCTGGACAGGTTAAGACACCCTCCCAGCCCCCTAGCCTCCTGCGGTATTCAGGGAGCCATTAGGCACCTTCTTCTGCAGCCACCAGTGGGGCAGTGTTGCCAAGAGGGTACCAGGAGGAGAATCCTGCAGCCTTGACCTGTGCAACTGATAATGAACTACAGATGGGATGGAGGGCATCTTACCTGATGCTGGCCAGTAGATCATGACATGGAGAACTCACCACTATTCCTGAGAAACTTGGACTTTGACTCAACAGAGAGGTAATCTTTGGATGGTGGAAGATCTCTCTAAGGAGTGAGTATTGATCAACAAAACCTGGAGAAGCAAAAGAAACCCATGAAGACTTCCTAGAGAATTTACATCTTCAAGGTCAAACTGCCTTAATATTTGGTGCAAGAATATTAGACTATGTAATCAATTTGTGCAAAGGTAAATTTGACTTCCTTGAACGGCTCTCAGACGATTTGCTCCTGAATATCATTTCTTATCTGGATCTTGAAGATATTGCTAGGCTTTGTCAAACATCACACAGATTTGCAAAGGAGGAAGTCAGGACACAGAGGGCCACAGCACAACAGGGCTGGCCAGGGCTGGTGCTGTTTGGGATAGGAGGACAACAGCCTTCAGCAGCATCCATGTTGCTGCAAGGACATGGTTTCATTCTTTTTTTATGGTGTGCAATGGCAAAAGTTAACAGAAGAATAGAATATCTTCTACATTCAAGACCAAGAAGTGCTCACACCTTGCAGGAATTGGAGAAGCTGTGCATGTCTGATAAACTGTGGGAACAGATAGTCCAGTCGATCTGCGACACCATCACTCCTGACGTGAGGTCCCTGGCGGAGGACACGGGCTGGAGATAGCTGTTCTTCACCAACAAGCTCCAGCTCCAGCGGCAGCTCCGCAAGAGGAAACAAAAATATGGAAGCTTGAGAGAAAAGCAACCTTAGGCACACATTTTCCTACCAGCAGGGAGCTGAGGCATGGCTGTGTTTCTCTTCAGTGTCCAAATCTCTTCTGTCCCCTTTTCTTAAGAACTAAGAGGTTTTGCTGATGCATGGAGCCATTTGTAACTCATAGAGGATTTGCACACAAATGCAGCAGAATCTGGCTTCCCAGTGCCTTGCTAGAGTCACCATCATTCTGAGGTCAAATCATGGCCTGAGGACAAGGGCTGTAAGACAGGGAGCCCCATAGGCCATCATCGTCCTTATCCCACACTCATTAAAAAAGAGGCTTCTATTGTATATAAACAAACAATAAATGATTATTAGCAGGTTTTTATTAGACATCTATTTTATCTAGGCATTGGAAAGGGTAATGGGGCTTTTAATTTTTTTCCTGGCGTTGTGTCATCTGAGTCCAGCCATGAAGCTGGTGACTGAGTGTCCCCACCAGGAACCGTGAAGGGCAGGTACCACAGGAGGCACAAGGGGTGAGTGCAGTTGCCTTCCCAACTTTGTTCTGCTAAGTCCATATTCAGGGCCCTGTCCTTGTGGGCCCAGGACGCCAGGCTCCATCCCCGCATGTGGACAGCTTCCGACCTGGCGCTGGGGCATGACTGGAGAAGTGCAGGAATACTGCTTGCGGACCTTGCTCAAAGTACAACTTCCCAGGACTACTTCACATTGTTAAATAAACCTATAAACATTTTTAAAAAAAATAATAAAAAAATAAAAAATAAAGAATGGTCCTGTTTTCATGTCCAATGGTATTTTCCTTTCCTCAAAGATTTTACACCTGAATGTATATAATTCATTTTATGTAAGATTCCCATCCCTTAATTTTCCGTCTTATCTTTCCCAAGTTCCGGCTATTAATTTGGTAATTCCCTACATGTTGTCATTATAATGTACATATATCCCCCTTTGGAGACATAAACATAAACCCAAGGGAAGAGAAACATGGAGACTTTTATTTTTTTTTTTAAGGTTTCTAACCCAATCATCTCTGAAATCTGAGCCTGGACTAGTTGTGGACACTCACTTAAGAGAGGCCTTCAAAATGATTTTCCTATTAGGAGTGTTCTGTTTTTGTGTGTGTTT
The DNA here is from genome assembly GCF_029289425.2 of Pan paniscus. Classification (NCBI taxonomy): domain Eukaryota; kingdom Metazoa; phylum Chordata; class Mammalia; order Primates; family Hominidae; genus Pan; species Pan paniscus. Next base: position 84,124,951 of record NC_073268.2, read on the forward strand.
GTTTTTTTGAGGTAGGGTCTTACTCTGTTGCCCAGGCTGGAGTGCAATGGCATAATCAGGGCTCACTGCAGCCTCGACCTCCTGGGCTCCAGTGATCCTCCCACCTTGGTCTCCCAAAGTGTGGGGATTACAGGCATTAGCCACCACGCTCGGCCCCTATTCTGTTTTATTTTTTCATTTATTTTACTTCATTTTAAATGTTTAGTTACTTTAAAAAAAAGGTTTCGGTCAATGTCAAATAATATTTAACATGGCAAGGAAAACAATAAAATGAACATCCATGTAACTACTTAAAAAAAAATCATTACCAGTATATTGATTTTCTTTTTTTGTGTGTGATATTCTCAGTCTGCTGCTGAGGGTGGAATGCAGTGGCACTGGAATGAGTGGCATGATCACGGCTCACTGCAACCTTGACCTCCACGGGCTCAGGTGATCCTCTTATCTCAGCCTTCTGAGTAGCTGGGCCTGTAGTTGCATGCCACCACTTCCGGCTAATTTTTTGTAGGTATGGGATTTTGCCATGTTGCCCAGGCTGGTTTCAAACTCCTGGGCTCAAGTGATTCCTCTGCCTCGGCCTCCCAAAGTGCTAGGATTACAGGCATGAGTCACCATGCCCAGCTCTTGAATGGTTTTAAAGTGTTATTCTTATCTGAATATTTGTTTTAAACAACAGGATTTAACCTTACAGGAAAGCCTAAATACAAACCTCTGCACGTTAACCCTATATACATTTTTCTATGCTGTTACTTACATATTTGAATGTACTGCTTTCAACTTCAAAACAAGCAGTCTCCCCCAAGTCTCCCATTACGTTCTGAAATCCTAACTTCTATTACCTAATACAAGACTACAAATTATGTTCATTGGATGGTTGGGAACAAAGTGTATGCCATAAAAATAAGGTAAATGTGAATGTGTGAAACAGTTTGCTAAGCTTTTTGCCACCGTCTGGCCTCTTAAATTGTGGTAGCAGCTATTGTTCACATTGATTTGTATATGTTTGTAGTACAAGGAAGCATTTCTAAAGGACCTTGTTCATTGCTTTGCACAAAATGGCCACTTAATATTTGTTGAATGAATTGCTGGCACTATCTCTGGTATTTTTATTTTTATTTATTTATTTATTTTTGATATGGAGTCTTGCTCTGTCACCTAGGCTGAAGTGCAGGGGTGTGATCTCGGTTCACTGTAACCTCCTGTGTTCAAGCGATTCTCGTGCCTCAGCCTCCCTAATTGCTGGGACTACCGGCATAAGCCATCACGCCTGGCTAATTTTTTTGTATTTTTTTTTTAGTAGAGATGGGGTTTCACCATGTTGGCCAGACTGGTCTCAAACTCCTGACCTCAAATGATCCGCCCGCCTCGGCCTCCCAAAGTGTTGGGATTACAGGCGTAAGCCACCGTGCCCAGCCTATCTGTGGTATTTTTAGTGTGATGTCTAGAACTTCATATACTTTTTGGATTACTTTAATTGTAGGGCTGTATCCAAACTGATCAAATGCTCTCGGAGGTAACTATTTGGAGAAGTGACTTCACTGATTCATTAAAATAAATGACTGGCATGGAATAAGGATTAAAATATATTAATCCAAAACATTTAAAATTGCATTAATGTTATAACAGCCTAAAGCAAAACAAATGAATCACATAAAAAATCCCCCACGTGGCCGGGCACGGTGGCTCACGCCTGTAATTCCAGCACTTTGGGAGGCCCAGCCGGGCGGATCATGAGGTCAGGAGATTGAGACCATCCTGGCTAACACGATGAAACCCTGTCTCTACTAAAAATACAAAAAATTAGCCAGGCGTGGTGGCGGGCGCCTGTAGTCCCAGCTACTTGGGAGGCTGAGGCAGGAGAATGGTGTGAACCCGGCAGGTGGAGCTTGTAGCGAGCCGAGATGGCGCCACTGCACTCCAGCCTGGGCGACGGAACGAGACTCCGTCTCAAAAAAAAATTCCCCACGCTGTTGTCCTTACTAGTTTACTTTGTGCTAGACACTTTCGCATGTATATGCATACAACTTTTATTCTGTTTTTAAACTTTGCATTACATATACATTCTTCCATATTATATGATCTTCATTAAAATAGTTAAATGGCTGCATAAAAAACCATGCGGTTCCTGGACCATTATGCTGTTCCCTCATTCCCCTTTTGTTTTTAATGGAATAGAGCAAAGAACATCTTCTGTATTATTGTCAAGAATAGTGAGAGGTGACAGCGTGCTGGCAGTCCTCACAGCCCTCGCTCGCTCTCGGCACCTCCTCTGCCTGGGCTCCCACTTTGGCGGCACTTGAGGAGCCCTTCAGCCCACCGCTGCACTGTGGGAGCCCCTTTCTGGGCTGGCCAAGGCCGGAGCCCACTCCCTCAGCTTGCAGGGAGGTGTGGAGGGAGAGGCGCGAGCTGGAACCGGGGCTGCGTGCAGCGCTTGCGGGCCAGCTGGAGTTCCGGGTGGGCCAGGGCTTGGCGGGTCCCGCACTCGGAGCAGCCGACCGGCCCTGCCGGCCCCGGGCAATGAGGGACTTAGCACCCGGGACAGCGGCTGCGGAAGGTGTACTAGGTCCCCCAGCAGTGCCAGCCCACCGGCGCTGCGCTCAATTTCTCGCCGAGCCGTAGCTGCCTTCCCGCCGGGCAGCCCTCGGGACTGCAGCCCGCCATGCCTGAGCCTTCCCCCGCCCCTGTGGGTTCCTGTGCAGCCCGAGCCTCCCCGACAAGCGCCGCCTCCTGCTCACGGCGCCCAGTCCCACCGACCACCCAAGGGCTGAGGAGTGCGAGCACATGGCGCAGGACTGGCAGGCAGCTCCACCTGCAGCCCCGGTGGGAGATCCACTGGATGAAGCCAGCTGGGCTTCTGAGTCTGGTGGGGTCTTGGAGAACCTTTATGTCTACCTCAGGGTTTGTGAGTGCACCAGTGGACACTCTGTATCTAGCTACTCTGGTGGGGCCTTGGAGAACCTTTATGTCTAGCTCAGGGATTGTAAATACACCAATCAGCACTCTGTATCTAGCTCAAGGTTTGTAAACACACCAACCAGCACCCTGTGTTTAGCTCAGGATTTGTGAAAGCACCAATCGACACTCTGTACCTAGCTCAGGATTTGTGAATGCACCAATCGACACTCTGTATCTAGCTGCTCTGGTGGGGCCTTGGGGAACCTTTGTGTCCATACTCTGTATCTAACTAATCTGATGGTGACATGGAGAACCTTTGTATCTAGCTCAGGGATTGTAAACACACCAATCAGCGCCCTGTCCAAACAGACCACTTGGCTCTACCAATCAGCAGGATGAGGGTGGGGCCAGATAAGAGAATAAAAGCAGGCTGCCAGAGCCTGTAGTGGTCACCCGTTCGGGTCTCCTTCCACATTGTGAAAGCTTTCAGTCTTTTGCTGTTTAGGTCCACACTGTTTCTATGAGCTGTAACACTCACCATGAAAGTCTCAAGCTTCTATCCTAAAGGCAGTGAGACAACAAGCTCACCGGGAGGAATGAACAGCGCCGGACACGCCGCCTTAAGAGCTATAACACTCACCAGGAAGCTCTGCAGCTTCACTCCTGAGCTAGCGAAACCAAGAACCCACCTGAAGGAAAAAACTCTGAACACATCTTAACGTCAAGAAGGAACGAACACCTGACGCGCCACCTTAAGAGCTGTAACACTCACCACCAGGGTCTGTGGCTTTATTCTTGAAGTCAGTGAGACCAAGAGCCCACCAGTTCCGGACACAATAGGGCTGAGTGCGGTGGCTCAAGTCTGTCATCCCAGCACTTCGGGAGGCCAAGGCAGGCAGATCACTTGAGGTCAGAAGTTCGTGACCAGACTGGGCAACATAGAGAAACCTAAATGTCCCTCCTAAACGTGTCTTTACTAAAAATAAAAGAATTAGTGGGGTGTAGTGGTGCACACTGTGGTCTCAGCTACTGCAGAGGCTCAGGTGGGAGGATCACCTGGGCCTGGGAAGTTGGGACTGCAGTGAGTCTGGGCGACAAAGGGAGACCCTGTCTAAAAAAAAAAAAAAAAAAATTTTAGCAGTACAGTTACAAGGTCAAAGGATATGGTACGTTTTTAGAAAGTTTTTATTATCTTTCTGCTCCTGAGATAAATACAGTAGTGTACGAACAACTCTTCATACGTTACTCTCCAAGGTTTATCTTGTTAATCCTTTAAGACGTATCATCTCCCTATCCTTGGCTGCACCTGAAAAGAGCGGGACTCTGCAGGTAACCCGATCTTCTCCACCAGGTGAGTCCCGGATAGAGGCGTCAACTACAGGACCAGGAACAGCACTCCTGGGGCTTTGCTGGAACCATCGGCGTGGGAATGCTGTCTCTTCCCTCGCCCGAAATACGCCAAGTTCCCGGCGGGTAGCAGACTCGGTTCTAATTTTCCTCGCCCCAGCCTGTTGGAGCGCCCTGCACGCTGTGGGCGTCTAATAAATGCAGTCGGCCCTGCTTGGCCTAAAACTCTCCCTTGAGTGGACCGGACACTAAACCCCTCCAGGTGTCACAGCTGCCGCTCCCGCCGCCACTTTGCTCCTTGCCTGCTCCCTCCCCGCGTTCCGCCTGGGACCGTCGGCGGCAGCTCACACCTTCCCTCAGTGCCGGTGCCCGCTCCGGGCATCCAGCGCGCGCCTGCCGGCCCCGCCCCGCTGACCCCACCGGCCCCGCCTCCCATCTCCCCCTCGCCCCCCGGAGCCGACAAATGGCCGCGGCGGCCCCAGGTCCGGCGTCACTCAGACAAGAGGGCGGGTAGAGGAGGAAGCGGCCAAGTCCACAGTCCTGCTCTGGTGCCGCCGATCACCGCTCACCTCAGCTGACCAGCCCTGTCCTCTACTGGGCCTCGCCTAGAGGAGGGAAAGGCCGCGGCGTCCGCTTCCTCCGCGGCTCATGGCGACGACGCTTGGCACATCCGGGACCCTCAGGCCGCTGCGGTCGCGTCGCCGGCTGCTCGGGCCCCAGCCCCGGCCGCTGTGGTGACTCCGCCGCGCCTCGCCGTCGCCCCCGTCCCGCCCGCCGCCCCAGCCGCCAGGAACATGTCTAACCTCGGAGGCCGTAGGAACGGGCCTGTCGAAGTGCGCCTGACAGGTGAGGGGGGCGCGGCGGGCCGGGCTGGGCAGCCGCGAGGTGGGCGAGCTGGCGGGGGTGCCTGTGGCCTTGGGAAGGGCCAGGGTCGCGAGTAGTGGTGAGTTGGGGGTCAGAGGTGTGGGAAGGCCTAGTTCAGAGAGAGCAATTGGGAAACCACGTGTTCCGATTTGGACATTGTTTAAAAAGCCGAGGATGACTCGGGGCGGGGGGCTGGTGTTTTGTGGAGGGGAGAATACACCGGTTCGCATCGCAGGCGGGTTTCAGGTCGGAAAGTCTTGGTCAAGGAGCCCGACGCTGCCTCCTGGGGCTCGGGGGAGCAGCCCCTGGGCTACAGCCCAGGTGAGATCGTGAAGGGAATGAAGAGCTCCCGTGGCGAGGATTATTGAATCCGGTTGCTGACTGCGCGCAGTAAACACTCCTTAAAGATGGAGCGCTTAACGGGAGGGTGTGCGTGTGTGTTCCTGGGTTGTTACCTTGCACACACCCACTTATGCCCGCGTGAAAAACCTTTACTCCCCGCCGCCGGCCACCGCTGCCGGGGCCACACACCTTAAACTCACGTCTCTCTGAGGAGGGGAGACAGGTTGACTTCCGGTGTGCCTGTCTGATCCGACCGCTCGGGCTCATTGTACACTGTGTTTTGGAAGTGTCTGATTGTAGGGTGGCATGTTTGGGGTTGTTCCTTATAGGCCGCAGAACTTGTGTCTCACTTCTAGCTCCAGACCTGCTTTAAAAACACAATTTTTTTTTTGGTGGGGGGGCGGAGAGGGTACAATTCTAAGTATGTCCTCATACAAATTTTCGAACAAACTTTGTTACTCTCCCCACCCTCCCCCTTCCTTTTTCGAAATGGAAAAGAGTGTCCGGAGGGGTTGCTAGATAGAAGACTACACTTACAAAGTGTTTATGATTCCAGGTGCATGAAATCTTTAACATTACAGGTACGTTTTGCTTACAGTGCCATTTTTGGTATTCTTACAGGGACATGCCACCCCCGTTTTAGGAGAACTTGTATTTGGTTTGAGAAGGAATTAGAATCATGGCGTTATCCTACCTTCACCATTTATCCCTGATAAATTGTCCACGTTTATATTCGGGTGAGTGGTGAGAAAGATAATTTTCCGTAGAGGATTTTTGTGTGCGTGCACATGTACTAATAAACTGTAATTATATTTGCCCACACTAGACTTTGAGATTTATTTGGACTAATTTTGCAGTTGAATGCTTGTGTGTCACATCCCAGTCCACTGGCTAAACTTGCTGGATGAAAACTTGCAGTGAATTTGGTATTTGAGAATTTAGCTTGAATGTATGTTGGCTGCAATTTAGATAATGTATTACCTTCATGACAGTTTTCCTTTCCCTAGGGAAAATTGCCAGGAATCATTAACTGAGTGGTTCTTAATGGAAAACCTGGATTGGAGGATACTTATATTCCTCCCCCACCCCCCCATTCAGTGTCCTTATATTGGGAGGAGTCAGTGGAAACCTTTGTAGGGGATCTTTGTTGCTTTGGAGTTTATCTGTTGCTGTTACTATCTGGAGTCAGTGATTGTGGAAAGAACATGTGATCCCAGGTGTGCAGAAAGCATCAGAAATAGGCTGTTTCCATTTACTTTCCTCTGGGCTATATAGAGAAAATGAGGAAAAAGTAGGGATTTTGATTTTCTGCAGATAAAATGAGTTGAGGTTTTAAGTATGACTCAATAGATCTTAAAGTGTTTATCTGCAGTTTCTGTACTGCCTAAGATACATTATAAAAATCTGTATGTAAAGTTTGTTAAGAGGAAAGATTATGCTTATCTTTTAGGGGAAGAGGGAATATTGAGCTACATTTATAGAGTGATTTTGTTTCAGGTTTTTCTGAGGAATTTTAAATACCCTGTGTCCTCTTAATAGTAAAAACAGTTTGAGGTACTCTGAGTTTCTTACAACTATTTGTCTCTGAATAGTTTTCTCTTAAAATTTGACAAATATTAAAAACATTGTCCTTCCTTCTTTGGTTACAGTGGAGTCTCTTCTGTTTTGCCAGGAAAGTTAACGTATTTTTTTTTCATTTTTGTTCATCATTTACAAATTAGATGGTATAGATTTTAGCAAATAGATCTCAAGAACTGGATTCAATTAGCAGCTTTTAAGGACATAAACATTAAAGGGTTAGATGGAAAAGATTGTTTTGACTGACTGGATAAATGACAGGGCTGTGTTTGATGTGTGTCCAGGAATTGGTCTGGAGCTGGTGCCCAACTTCTCAGTCCATCTTGAGAAGCCAAATAAAATACTTAACCTAGGCCTCATTTTGTTCAAAAAAAAAAAAAAAAAAAGTTGATTCTTTGTGAAGACCTTAAGAAATGTTTGGCATACCTTTAGACTAAGTGACAGTTCATTTAGATCTGGGTTCCCTAATAGAGGAAAAAAATCACTTAAAAAAAGACAGATCCCACAGCGAATTTATATTTGGTTTACAATACACTTGGGCTATAAGATGTTTTAAAATTATTGTTCTTTGCTTTAAGTTAATAACATATTAGTATTTTAAATTTATAGAGTACCTTTGATTTCAAGATGCTGTATAAACTTCAGTTACTTGGTAATAACCTTATTGTGGAATTGCCCCTTTACTGAAAGGTATCAACATTTCTTGCATGGTGACACACACACACACACACACACACACACTCTCTCACACACTCATACACACTCTCTCTTTCTGAAGAAAAGGAAACATTTAAACCATGAGATCTCTGCCCACAATTGATATTAGACGTTTCCACATACTATTCTTAAAACCACTATCAGTGAACTGTTTGGTGTTTGTCAACGCTAACAAGGTGGGGCTAATTTAACAATTTAATCCCAAATTTTAGATTCCTCAGGCAATTGGGGGTTAGAATCCGATTTCATCCATCAAGCTACTTCTGTTCTTTATGACACATTAACATATGATCATTAAAATGGGCTGTGTGGTAACACTATTAACTTCAACTAATATTTCTATAACAAATTGATGACAAAATGTATAATTTCTATATCATTATGTTTATATGACTGTCTTATACAGGCTTTTCTTCCAATGGGTTGGATAGAAAAATATTCTTTTTTTTTTTTTTTTTTTTTTTTTTGAGTTGGAGTCTTGCTCTGTCGCTCAGGCTGGAGTGCAGTGGTGCAATCTCGGCTCACTGCAAGTTCCGCCTCCCAGGTTCACGCCATTCTCCTGCCTCAGCCTCCCGAGTAGCTGGTACTACAGGCGCCCGCCACCACGCCCGGCTAACTTTGTTTTTGTATTTTAAGTAGAGACGGGGTTTCACCGTGTTAGCCAGGATGGTCTCGATCTCCTGACCTCATGATCCGCCCACCTTGGCCTCCCAAAGTGCTGGGATTACAGGCATGAGCCACGGTGCCCGGCCTAGAAAAATATTCTTTACAGTGAAAACTTTGGGATAATTTTTTAGACCATTATTGTTTCTGAAAACCAAAGGCTGGAAAAAGCAGCTTAGTGTAATTTCTAATATTTTAAATTCTTAGGTATGGAGAAGTAGAATAAGATTACTCCTCCAGAACATTTATTTCAGACTTTTTAATACATTTAATGTTTTTGTATGCTGTTTCTCATGTTATTAATTTCAAAGCCCTTGGCAATAAGGAGGTTAAACTTGTCTATAATGTAAGGAAATTTAACTTTAAAAATTTTCCTTTAGATATGCTAGCATCTTAATCTTTTATGTATGTAATCTACACTACATATTTTATCGAGTCAAGGCTTTAAAAATGATAGCTTCATTCTGTTTGACAGGTTTTTAAGTATGCCTATACACCATAATGATTTTATTTATTTTTTAAGATGGAATTTTGCTCTTGGCTGAAGTGTAATGGCCCAATCTCGGCCCACTGCAACCTCCGCCTCCCAGGTTCAAGCGATTCTCCTGCCTCAGCCTCCCGAGTAGCTGGGATTACAGGCACCCGCCACCAGGCCTGGCTAATTTTTTTTGTATTTTTAGTAGAGATGGGGTTTCCCCATGTTGGCCAGGCTGGTCTTGAACTCCTGACCTCAGGTGATCTGCCTGCCTTGGCCTCTCAAAGTGCTGGGATTACAGGCGTGAGCCACTGCACCGAGCCCATAATGACTTTTACATACTACAGGTGTTAGTGATTTGAATGTCCCCAGTTCATTTTATTTTTCTTGGTTTCTGAGGAGGAAGACAATGTAGCTGAGCTCTTTCCTTTTCTCTTAAATCCTGTCTACTAGTCTAACCCTCTTCAGGCAGGCAGTAGAACATGTCAAGGTCCTTGATGTAGTTTGGTATTCATAGTAAAGTCTGTGTATTTTAGTCATCACTTTTACTTTTTTCTTGTTGGTTGAGCTGTTACTATCACAGCATACTAACATCTCATTTAGCATAACTCAGTTTTCAAGATAAATGAAGGGTCATACTTAGGCATACAAGATTTTATTTTAGCCTTTTTTATTTTTTTGGCAGAGTCTCATTCTATTGCCCATGCTGGAGTGCAGTGGCAACAGCGTGCAGTGAGTGATCCCGGCTCTCTGCAGCTTTGACCTCCTGGCTCAAGGGCTTTTCCCACCTTGGCTTCCCAAGTAGCTGGGACTACAGGTACGCGCCACTGTGATTGGCTAATTTTTTTTACTTTTTTTTTTTCCCCTCCAGTAGATATGGGGTTTCTCCAGGTTGCTCAGGCTGGTCTTGAACTTCTCCACTTAGGAGATCCTCCTGCCTCCGCCTTCCAAAGTGCTGGGATTACAGGTGTGAGCCACCATGCCTGGCCTATTTTAGTCTTTCTTGGTGAGAGTCTTAAAGATGTAATATGTCCTCCTCTTTTCAAATAGATCATACTTAGAACTTAATGTTTTACTTATGATTCAATATAATTATGAATATAAATTATTGTTTTGTTGCATATGCAATGTGAGGATCTCATTAGGGCCTGTAGAGAGAAGTATTTCACCCTGGCTAAATGGTGATAGGTCATTTAACTTGTTCTTACTAGTTTTTCTCTTTGCCTTCATTTTTGTTTACTGATACTTTCTTTGTCTAAGAATGCTGAACCCTTGAAATACGCCGTTGTAATCAGCATTGTTACGTGTTTCTGTATGATTGACATGTATTGAAAGTTTAAGTGCCAGATGCTATGTTAAGTTCGTATCTATTATCACTTTTAATTTTCATAGTAGCTCTAAGTGATAGGAGAAACTGAAAGTTGGAGAAGTACATGTCACAACCAAAGTTGTCTAGAAAGCTTATTACAAGTTTATTAGAATTTGTGTGGAAAAATAAAATTGACATATTCTGTTCACTTGGAATTGCACTCGCCCCTAGCAATACTTGCCCATCTTTTAAGGCTCAAGTCAAGGATTACTGTTAGCCCTAGAACTTTCCCTGACCTGAGTTGAACTGTTCTCTGTGACTCTAAGAAACTCTTCTTTTAGTATCAGACCTAACCCACTGATAGGCATCTATTGTTCCTATGCTTTAAGTTCCATGAAGTCAGGATCCTTGTGTGAGCATGGATTAAGACCTTTTTGGCATTTTATTTAATGAATGCTGGAGAGCTATAAATAGTTCCAAATAGTTCTGCGTGTGTTCTTTATGGCTAATGCACTGGGGATGAGTGGCAAGAGGTGAGGCTCTTGGACAGGGACCAACCTAGTTTAGGACCTTATTATAGTGTGCCAAGAGGTTCATTTTTTTTAAGGTGGTGGGAGCCATTGCAGGATTTTAAGCATTGATATATTTGTTGTTTAGACACAATCTGGGAGCAATATGGAGGATGGACTGGAATGGGAGCTGTGAAGACTGGTTTTAGGATAACTGGTTAAGAAGATTCAACAGCAGCCATCGTTCAGATTTTTTTTCTTGTTTGAACATTTATTTCCAAATTTTTTATTACAAATAATTGCTGTAAACATCTTGGTGTAGGTAACTTTGAGTTTTTTAAAAGGATTTTTGTTTTTTTAGGATGCTTCCATAAAAATAGTGTTACTGAGTTCAAGTGTGTGGATATTTTTAAGGTTTTGTGATTAATTTTTCCTTTAGGCTCTTTCTTAAAAGAGTTGGGACTGTTTAGAGCAGCAGTAAATAAAGATGTCCCTTTTTACTATTCTGTTATAAGCATTAGCTAATTGCATTTTAAATATTTTGCTAATTTCATGGTATGTGCCATTTAAACATTCGTGAAGCAGAATATTTTCCTGTCTGTTTACTAATCATACTTATTTTCATTGATTTGTTTGGCCTTGTCCTAGTTATGTTAAAGCCTTAGTGTTTTTCTTATTGATCTACCTGATACTTACAAATATATTAATCTGTTGTCATATTTGCTACAAACATTTCCATGGTGAATTATTTGTCTTTTAATATTGGTCATTGTTTGGACATGTAGAAATGTGTTATCTTAGGAGTCAAAATCTGTCCAACTTTTGTTTTGTTTTTCTTGTTCTATACTTGGAAAACCTTTTACTTCAAGGAGTTTGATGAATAAGTACGTTATATTTAGTGTTTTTAAAAAATGCTTTAATAAACTATTCCCCCTTCAATTCCTATTTAGCCGTCTCATCATTATTTATTAACCAGTTCTTCCTTTCCACAGTGATGTAGTATCTTTTCAGTTAATTATAATAGAGTCAGATATATCTCTTGTTCAGTGCCATACTGTTTTCATTATTGTAGCTTTATAATTTAGTTTAATATTCTCACTAGGCCAGTTTTTTTAAGAGATGGAGTCTCGCTCTGCCACCCAGGGAGTACAGTGGCGTGATCTTGGCTCACTGCAGCCTCTAACCCCTGGGTTCAAGTGATTCTCCTGCCTCAACCTCCCTAGTAGCTGGAATTACAGGTGCATGCCATGACTCCCAGCTAATTTTTTTGGGGTGGAGATGGGGTTATATTGGTCAGGTTGGTCTCGAACTCCTGACCTCAAGTGATCTGCCTGCGTTGGCCTCCCAATTTTTTTTTTTTTTTTTTTTTTTTTTTTGCTATTCTTATTTTTTGTTTCCACATAAATATTAAACTTGTTAAATTTAATAAGAAATTTCACTGGGGCCGGGCGTGGTGGCTCACGCCTGTAATCCCAGGACTTTGGGGAGGCTGAGGAGGGTGGATCTTCTGAGGTCAGGAGTTTGAGGCCAGCCTGGCCGACATGGTGAAACCCTGTTTCTACTAAAAATACAAAAATTAGTTGGGCGTGGTGGCACACTGGGGAGGCTGCGTCACGAGAATCACTTGAACTCAGGAGGCAGAGGTTGTAGTGAGCCGAGATCATGCCACTGCACTCAGCCTCAGCCTGGGTGACAGAGTGAAACTGTGTCTCAAAAAAAAAAAAAAAAAAAAAGACATTTAATTGGGATTATTATTAGAATTTCCTTACTTTGGGAAAAAGAGGCATCTAAGTTTATTTTCTTACCCAGGAGCATGCTAAGTTTTTACGTTTATTTAAGCTTTGGCTCATATTGCTCAGGATAGCTTTATAATTTTCTTCCTATGTTTGAATTTAATTTCAGATAATTTACATTTGTGTGATTTACATTGTGTTTTCTAATCCTAGTTATTGCTTGTATTTAGGAATGCAGTTATATGTATTTTTGCTTGATTAGAACAATTTTGGCTGGGCGTGGTGGCTCATGCCTGTTATCCCAGCACTTTGGGAGGCCAAGGTGGGAGGATCACTTGAGCCCAGGAGTTCGAGACCAGCCTGGGCAACATAGTGAGACCTCATCTATATATATATTTATTTATTTATTATTTTCTTTTGAGACTGAGTTTCGCTCTTGTCGCCCAGGCTGGAGTGCAATGGCGCCATCTTGGCTCACTGCAACCTCTGCCTCCTGGGTTCAAGCGATTCTCCGGCCTCAGCCTCCCGAGTAGCTGGGATTACAGGCATGCTAATTTTGTATTTTTAGTAGAGACGGGGTTTCTCCATGTTGGTCAGGCTGGTCTCGAACTCCTGACCTTAGGTGATCTGCCTGCCTTGGCCTCCCAAAGTGCTGGGATTACAGGCATGAACCACCGTGCCCGGCTGATGCTAGTTTTCTAGGTATCAGTGTTTGGTACTTGTTACAGTTGAATGTTAACACTTAAAATTTTTCTTTTCTCTTGGATTCCTCCCCAACATATAAGTAGTTGAACAAAGTGAGAAATTTTGTTTATTTTATTAAAATTTTTAAAAATACGAGCAGTCTCCTGAACAAGAATAGTTTCAGACAGACTCTCTGTTTTAGATTAGCTTCTGATGGCATTGGCTACCTTTTTTAAAAACCACCTTTGATATTGTATTAAAAAGTATCAAAACCTAATCTTAAGTTTGATTGGCAGTTTGGTTTGGTTTTATACAAAAATTGATAGCAGACATAAAGTTTAAATTATTTATTTATTTTGAGACAGTTTTGCTCTTGTTGCTCAGGCTGGAGTGCAGTGGCGCCATCTCTGCTCACCACAACCTCCGCCTCCCGGGTTCAAGTGATTCTCCGGCCTCAGCCTCCCGAGTAGCTGGGATTACAGGCATGTGCCACCATGCCAGTCTAATTTTTTTTGTATTTTTCGTAGAGACGTGGTTTTTCCATGTTGACCAGGCTGGTCTCGAACTTCCAACCTCAGGTGATCCGCCTGCCTTGGCCTCCCAAAGTGCTGGGATTACAGGTGTGAGCCACCGCGCCTGGCCAAAATTTTAAATTTTTAAATAAACCGTGATGATTCATTTTTAGGGAGGAATTACCACATAGATGATTGCAATCATGCAATGCTCTTCCCATTTCTTCCCAAAAAGTTTCCTCTTACCTCTTCATAGCAGGTTGTCTTCTTTAATACCCAGAACTTGTCAACTACTGATCTGTTTTCTGTCACTATAATTTTGCCTTTTCTAGGATTTTGTGTAAATGGAATCATACCGTCTGCAGTCTTTTGGGTGAGGCTTCTTTTAATATAATGCTTTTGAGATTCATCCATGCTGGGTATCAGTACTTTGTTCCTTTTCATTCCTGAGGAATATTGCATTGTACATCAATTTGTTTATCTGTTTGTAAATATCCACAGACATTTGTTGTTTCCGGTTTTTGGCCATTACGAATAAACATTTGAGTACATGGCTCTTTGTGAACATGTTTTTCTTGCCCTTGGGTAAATGAGTGGGATTGTTGCACCATACAAAAAGTATGCATTTTAACTTTTTAAAAATCTGCTGGGCAGATTGCTTGAGCCCAGGAGTTTGAGACCAGCCTGGGCAACATGGCAAAGCTCCGTCTCTACAAAAAATACAAAAATCGGTCAGGTGTGGTGGCCTATGCCTGTAGTACCAGCTACCCAAGAAGCTGATGGAGGATTGATTGGGCCTGGGAAGTTAAGGCTGCAGTGAGCTGTGCTCACACCGCTGCATTCTAGCATGGGTGACCCTGTCTCAAAAAAAAAAAATAATAATAATTTTTTTTTCAAAGTTGTACCATTTTGCATTTCTACCAGCATTGTATGAGTTTCAGTAGTTCCTCATCCTAGTCAGCACTTGATATTGTCTTTGATTTTAGCCATTCTTAATTGGTAGGTATAGATATTTCTTTATACTTTAATTTTTACTTCATTAATAACCTACAGTTTTAAGCATATTTTAATGCACTTATTTATTGTCCATATAATCTTTGGTGAATATCTAAGTCTTTTGTTCATGTTTTAAAATTGGATTGTTTTCTTATTAAGTTTGAGAATTCTTTATGTATTCTGGATATAAGCCTTTTATGAGATAAATACTTTGCAAATATTTCCTCCTGGAGTGTAGCTCCCACCCGGCCCCCAAAAGATGTCCCAAAGAGAAGAAGTTTTGAATGCTGATGAAACCTGTTTATCAATTTTTTTTCTTTTGTGGTTCATGTTTTTTGAGTCTTAACTCTTTTTTTTTTTTTTTTTTGTGAGATGGAGTCTCATTCTTGTCACCCAGGCAGGAGTGCAGTGGCGCCATCTTGGCTCACTACAACGTCCGCCTCCCAGGTTCAAGCGATTCTCGTTACTCAGCCTCCCAAGTAGCTGGGATTACAGGCGCCCGCGACCACGCCCGGCTGATTTTTTTTTTTTATTTTCAGTAGAGATGGGGTTTCCCCATGTTGGCCAGGCTGGTCTCGAACTCCCTACCTCAGGTGATCCACCTGCCTCAGCCTCCCAAAGTGCTGGGATTACAGGTGTGAGCCACCGTGCCCGGCCCTAACTCTTTTTCTAACCCAGAGTTCTAAAGATTCTCTCTGTGTTTTCTTCAGCATTATTTATAATTTTAACTCATACATTTAAACTTATTTTCAAGTTAATTTTTTAATATGCTGTGAGAAGTAAGAGTCATGGTTTTTTTTTCATATGGATATTCCATTTTTGTAGCACTATTTGTTGAAAATACTTTTGTTTCCTCCATTGAATTGTCGTGGCACCTTGGTAGAAAATCAGTTGACAAGCCAGGTGTGGTGGCTCATGCCTGTTCTTTGGGATGCCAAGGCAGGCAGATCACTTGAGGTCAGGAGTTCGAGACCAGCCTGGCCAACATGGCGAAACCCCGTCTCTACTAAAAATACAAAAGTTAGCTGGGCATGCTGGCGGGCGCCTGTAATCCCAGCTACTCGGGAGGCTGAGGCAAGAGAATCCCTTGAATCCAGGAGGCGGAAGTTGCAGTGAGCCCAGATGGTGCCACTGCACTCCAGCCTGGGTGACAGAATGAGACTCTGTCTCAAAACAAACAAAAAAATGAGTTGACAATATATATATAATTCTATTTCTGGACTGTCTTCTGTTTTCTTTATCTATGATTCTACCCCTTTAAGTTTATTCTTTTTAACACCGTGCTGTCTTGATTACTATAGCTTTAAAATAAAGCAGCTTTCAAACAAATTGAGTCTTTGATTTAGGATCTTGTAATGCTTTGGAGCCATTGTTTAATTTGTTCAGCCAATAAGTATCATTTTTGATCTGTGACAGATATTATTTTTATTATGTGGTACCATGAATGGAGATATAAGAAATCAGAAAAAGCCTAGATGGGGTCCTGTAGTTTTCCTTTCAGAATTTCTATTATGAACCTTACATTTTTAAATTAATTAATCTTTTTCATCTCTTACTGATGTGATGAAAGAGGATTATGACAACCAGGACTTAACAAAGTTTGCTTGTTTACCAGCTGTCAGTCCCCTCAAATCATTTTTGGAAAAAGGTGGGATATAAAGAATAAACATATCTAAAATGTGACCATAGAAAAGAAAGGAGGTGATTGGTGTGTTAAGTATGGGTTGGATTATGAGTATTTATCGTTTTTGCTTGTATTATTTTTGTGACAGGGTCTCTGTCACCCAGGCTGCAGTGCAGTGGCACAATCAGAGCTCACTGTGATCTTGAACTGGGCTCAAGTGATCCTCCCACCTCAGCCTTCTGAATAGCTGGGTCTACAAACATGCACTACCATGCTCAGCTAATTTTTTAATTTTTTAAATTTTTCGTAGAGATGGGGCCTCACTGTGTTGCCCAGGCTGGTCTCGAACTCCTGGCCTCAAGTGATCCCCTGCCTTGGCCTTCTATAGTGCTGGGATTATAGGCCTGAGCCATTGCTGTGCCTGGCCTGCTTTTGCTTGCCTTATTTTATGTGTATATTTTTTCTAAAAGGCAAAAGAAAGGAAGAAACTTAATTTTATTAGAATGTAAGCATATATATATTCAAAAATATATACACATATATACAAATATATGTGTATACACATACAAATTTGTATACACGTATACAAATATATATGTGTATATATTTTTTGAGATAGAGCCTTGCTGTGTTGCCCAGGCTGGAGTGCAATGGCGTGATCTCAGCTCACTGCAACCTCCGTCTCCTGGGTTCAAGCGATTCTGCCTCACCCTCCTGAGTAGGTGGGATTACAGGCACCCACTACTACGCCCAGCTAATTTTTGTATTTTTAGTATACATGGGGTTTTACCATGTCTGCCAGGATGGTCTCGATCTCTTGACCTCGTGATCCGCCCGCCTCGGCCTCCCAAAGTGCTGGGATTACAGGTGTGAGCCACTGCACCTGGCCTCTTTATTTTTTTAAAAGAGACAAGGTCTTGCTCTGTCACTCAGGCTGGAGTGCAGTGGCATGATCATAGCTCACTGTAGCCTTGAACTCTTGGGCTCAAGTAGTCCTCCCACACCTTAGCCTACCAAGTAGCTAGGACTACAGGCGCCTGCCACCATGCCCAGCTATTTAAGAAAAAACTTTTTTGTACAGATAGAGTTTCACTGTGTTGCCCAGGCTGGTCTAGAATTCCTGGCCTCAGGTGATCCTTCCACCTGAGGATTACAGGTGTGATCTACTGCACCTGGCCAAATTTCACCTTATTTTGACTTGAGTTTTTTGAGCAGATTGGCAGGGAGCAATTAATTAAGTAATAGGCTAACAGGACCTAATAGTAATAGTGTGTTAAAAATTATTTTTTTCAGGAATCATATTGACAGGTCATGAAAATGAGACCAAAAGATCTCTGGAAGCGATTAATGATAAAATTTCATGGAGAAGAAGGCCTTGACTATGGAGGGGTTGCCAGGTAAGGACTTGCTTGCCAGCTTATGACATACGCATCTTTGTACTTACCAACTTAAGATACTTCCTGCGGTGTAACTTTCTCATCGACATTTATTTTTTGGGTATTCTATTCCCTAATGTTTGTATTACTGAGGATATCCTAATAGATATATTCATAATGAGGTTAGGATAGTACTGCTACTGGACAAGTATTTTAGAACTCCCCAATAGATCATCTGAGTCCAATGAGACTGCAGGCCCTGTGTTTTCTCCATCTCTCTCCTTCAGCATGTTATTGCCTCTGCTTTACATTGTCAGGAACAGTTTTGAGATTTAAACGATATATGACGAACTGAATACTGGTTCTCTTTGCCTCCATTGTTATGCCTTTTTTCCTTGTTAAATGAATGTGTATGCATGCATGTGTGTATACACATGTACATATCATGATGGTCCTCAGAATGTTTCAGTACAGAAGGTATAATGCTTCTGCTACATTTGTAACTCACAGGTCAAGTCAAATTGATTTCTTTTTCTTTTCTTTTCTTTTCTTTTGGAGACAGGGTCTCCCTCTGTCACCCAGGCTAGAGTGTAGTGGCGCGATCTCGGGTCACTGCAACCTCCCCAAGCTGGGCTCAAGAGATCCTCCCACCTCAGCCTCCTGAGCAGCTGGGACTACAGGTACAAGCCACCACACCCAGCTAATTTTTGTATTTTTTTTGTAGAGATGGGGTTTCGCCATGTTGCCCAGGCTGATCTCGAACTCCTGAGCTCAAGTAGTCTGCCTGCCCCGGCCTCCCAAAGTGCTGGGATTACAGGTGTGAGCCACCGCACCCAGCCAGTGATTTATTTCTGATATTATATTTACTATAAGAATTCTTTTCTAAATATGAAAATTAGTTTTATATAAATGTAGGATAAACACTGTAGCTCTCTACTGAAATGTTTTAAGGATCATTGTAATTCTGCTTTCCCTAATCTTAAATCCAACCAAAATTAAATTATGTTTTCAATAATTCCCATTAATTATTATTTAGCATTACATGTGTGTACTTGTAGACTTATTTTCATTCTGTTATCTTTTAAACCTATAGATGGGTGGTTTCTTTAGCATGGTTTTTTTTTTTTTTTTTTTTAGTATTTATTGATCATTCTTGGGTGTTTTTTGGAGAGGGGGATTTGACAGGGTCATAGGACAATAGTGGAGGGAAGGTCAGCAGATAAACAAGTGAACAAAGGTCTCTGGTTTTCCTAGGCAGAGGACCCTGCGGCCTTCCGCAGTGTTTGTGTCCCTGGGTACTTGAGATTAGGGAGTGGTGATGACTCTTAACAGCATGCTGCCTTCAAGTATCTGTTTAACAAAGCACATCTTGCACCGCCCTTAATCCATTTAACCCTTAGTGGACACAGCACATGTTTCAGAGAGCACAGGGTTGGGGGTAAAGTTATAGATTAACAGCATCCCAAGGCAGAAGAATTTTTCTTAGTACAGAACAAAATGGAGTCTCCTATGTCTACTTCTTTCTACACAGACACAGTAACAATCTGATTTCTCTTTCTTTTCCCCACATTTCCCCCTTTTCTATTTGACAAAACCGCCATCCTCATCATGGCCCGTTCTCAATGGGCTGTTGGGTACACCTCCCAGACGGGGTGGCAGCCGGGCAGAGGGGCTCCTCACTTCCCAGACGGGGCGGCCGGGCAGAGGCCCCCACCTCCCTCCCGGACGGGGCGGCTGGCCGGGCGGGGGCTGCCCCCCACCTCCTGGACGGGGCGGCTGGCCGGGCGGGGGCTGCCCCCCACCTCCCGGACGGGGCGGCCCCCCACCTCCCGGACGGGGCGGCTGCCGGGCGGAGACGCCCCTCACTTCCCAGACGGGGCGGCTGCCGGGCGGAGACGCCCCTCACTTCCCAGACGGGGCGGCTGCCGGGCGGAGATGCCCCTCACTTCCCAGACGGGGCGGCTGCCGGGCGGAGACGCCCCTCACTTCCCAGACGGGGTGGCTGTCGGGCGGAGGGTCTCCTCACTTCCCAGATGGGGCGGCTGCCGGGCGGAGGGTCTCCTCACTTCCCAGACGGGGCGGCTGCCGGGCGGAGGGTCTCCTCACTTCTCAGACGGGGCGGCTGGGCAGAGACGCTCCTCACCTCCCAGACGGGGCGGCGGGGAAGAGGCGCTCCCCACATCTCAGACGATGGGTGGCCGGGCAGAGACGTTCCTCACTTCCTAGATGGCATGGCGGCTGGGAAGAGGCGCTCTTCACTTCCCAGACTGGGCGGCCGGGCAGAGGGGCTGCTCGCATCCCAGACGATGGGCGGCCAGGCAGAGACGCTCCTCACTTCCCAGACGGGGTGGCCGCCGGGCAGAGGCTGCAATCTCGGCACTTTGGGAGGCCAAAGCAGGCGGCTGGGAGGTGGAGGTTGTAGCGAGCCGAGATCACCCCACTGCACTCCAGCCTGGGCAACATTGAGCACTGAGTGAGCGAGACTCCGTCTGCAATCCTGGCACCTCGGGAGGCGGAGGCTGGCAGATCACTCGCGGTTAGGAGCTGGAGACCAGCCCGGCCAACACAGCGAAACCCCGTCTCCACCAAAAAAATACGAAAACCAGTCAGGCGTGGCGGCACTCACTTGCAATCCCAGGCACTCAGCAGGCTGAGGCAGGAGAATCAGGCAGGGAGGTTGCAGTGAGCCGAGATGGCGGCAGTACAGTCCAGCTTCGGCTCGGCATCAGAGGGAGACCGTGGAGAGGGAGGGAGAGGGAGAGCTAGCGTGGATTTTTAAAAATAATCTCTTGCACATCATACTTAGGACTTGATAGTTTTTGTGGAATTTGTGTTATAACTAGAGTTTGAATGTTTATTGGGAAAACTTAATCATGATCATCTGCTGGTGGCATCTAAGTACTATAATTATATGTATAGGTCAAATAAGTAGTTTAATTAATTAATTTCTTAGGGACAGGGTCTCTCTCTGTCACCCAGGCTCAATGGAGTGCAGTGGTGTGATCATGGCTCACTGCAGCCTCAAACTCCTAGGTACAAGTGATCTTCTTGCCTCAGCCTCCTAAAGAGCTAGGACTGTAGGCACATGCTTCTATGCCTATTAAATTTTTTTTGGCCAGACACGGTGGCTCATGCCTGTAATCCTAGCACTTTGGGAGGCCGAGGCGGGCGGATCACGAGGTCAAGAGATTGAGACTATCCTAGCCAACATGATGAAACCCCGTTTCTACTAAAAATACACACAAAAATTAGCTGGGCGTGGTGGCACGTGCCTGTAGTCCCAGCTATTCGGGAGGCTGAGACGGGAGAATCGCTTGAACCTGGGAGGTGGAGGTTGCAGTGAGCCAAGATCGTGCCACTGCACTCCAGCCCGGGTGACAGAGTGAGACACTGTCTCAAAAAAAAAAAAAAAAAAATTAGAATAATTAGTGTCAGCATTAAGCTAGTGCTGAGACCATAACCACTGTAAACAGGCACTCAAAGAGAAGGAAGACTAAGAGTCTTCCTTCTTGAATAGTTCTTGAACTCCCAAGAGATTCTTGACATGCCAATCGTAAGTTTATTTTGTTCCCCCATCCTAGCTATAAGGCTGTTTGGAATGGTTCTTTTTCTTGGTATCTCCAGCAAGTGCCTGGCCCAGAATCATACAAGATGAGGGAATAAATTATGACCATCCCAATGTCTTTAACATAAAATAACAAAGGTAGGTGAAGGGAACTGGAAGGAAGGAGACAAATGTGAATTTTAAGATTTTTATGGAGCAGAGATGCTACCCTGTCCCATCAAGCTTTGAGGCCCTGGCAAGACAGGATGCCTGAGCCTGCAAAGCAGAAGCTAGACCTTGGGCAGGAGTGAACTCAACATGGTCAGTGCCACTCTGTGGAGCCCTGTGGGGCGCCCAGCCTGCATCCCCAGCAGACGTCACTCTGCCTCCAGCTCGAGGCAGGGGCTGCAGAGCTTTCCTCTTCAACCTTCAGCTTGAGTTGGCAGGTGCACAGTCAAAACCTTCAGGGTCCTAGAGCATTCATTTTCAGGAAGTAAATCTTCAGGATGTACTGAAGCATCTTCAGAATAGCAAATATGAAGAGGCTGACCCACACTGACAGTTCTGTGATTTACATGATCATATTCAAGAAACAGAGCGAGGCCAATCACATATCCATATGGAAAAATATGAGCTTTGACTTCTCACACCACACACAAAAATTAATCCCAGAAAGATCATAAACCTAATTGTGAAAGATAAATCACTAAAGCTTCTAGAAGATAATATAGGCAAATACCTTCAGATCCTTGGGGGAGATGAATATCTCTTAAATGGGACAAAAACCAAGCAAGCCATAAACAAAAATACTGATAAACTGCACATCATTAAAAGAATCTCTGTTCAATAAAAATACCATTAGGACATTTAAAAGTCAAGCCCTATAGACTAGAAAAAGATACTTGATATATATACTATTTTTGTCCAGTAAAAGACTCATATCTATAATATACAAAGAGCTCCTTCAAATCAATACATACACATACAACTCAATTTAAGACTGGGATGAAAACTTGGACAGACATTCTATAAAAGAGGATCGACTGGCCAATAAGTAAATGAAAAAGTATCATCTTTAGTCATCAAGGAAATGAAAATTAAAACCACATCTACTAGAGTGGCTAAAATGAAAAAGATTGGTAACACCATTGGCCAGGATAAAGAGCAACTAGAATGCTCATTTGTTGCCAATATGAGTATAAATTAGCACAAACAGTTTAGAAAACTGTTTGGTGGTGGTATCTATTAAAGCTAAACATGCCAGGCACGGTGGCTCACACCTGTAATCCCAGCACTTTGGGAGGCTGAGGCGGGCGGATCATGAGGTCAGGAGGTCGAGACCATCCTGGCTAACACAGTGAAACCCCATCTCTACTAAAAATACAAAAAATTAGCTGGGCGTGGTGGCACGCGCCTGTAGTCCCAGCTACTCAGGAGGGTGAGGCAGGAGAATTGCTTGAACCGGGGCGGCAGAGGTTGCAGTAAGCCGAGATCACACCACTGCACTCCAGCCTGGGCGTCAGAGAGAGACTCTGTCTCAGGAAAAAAAAAAAAAAGTAAATCTATCCAAGAACCTAGCAATTCCTTTCCCAGGTATATACCCACAGAAATAAGCACTGAGGTTCTCCAAAAGCATGTACAAGATGTTCACTACAGCTTTCTTCATAATAGTCAAAACCTGGAAACAGCTGGGTGCGGTGGCTCACACCTGTAATCCCAGAACTTTGGGAGGCTGAGGCGGGCGGATCACAAGGTCAGGAGTTCGAGACCAGCCTGGCCAATATAGTGAAACCCTGTGTCTGCTAAAAATAAAAAAATTAGCTGTGTGCAGTGGCACGTGCCTGTAATCCCAGCTACGTGGGAGGCTGAGGCAGGAGAATCACCTGAACCTGAGAGGCAGAGGTTGTAGTGAGCCAAGATCATGCCACTACACGCCAGCCTGGGCAGCACAGTGAGATTCCGTCTCAAACAAATCTGGAAAGAACCCAAATGTCCATTAACGAGAATGGGTAATAGGCTGTGATATATTTTTACAATGGAGTATTACAGAACAATGGAAAAGAATGAACTACAGTCTTATGCTGTATGTACAGCTGAAGCTCACAGATGTAGTGTTCAGTGAAAGAAACCAGACACAAAAGAGTACATACTGTGTGATTCCATTTATAGGCGTGAGGTTCAACAACAGGAAAAACTAATGCACGGCTCTAGAAGTCAGAATGGTGGTTTTCAAGGGGCACAATGACTGGGAGAAGGTACACAGGAGCCTCTGGTGGGCTAGACATGTTCTAGATCTTGATCTAGGTGGTGGTCACAGGGTGCACATCATATGTAAATACTCACCAAGGTGGAGGACACTGAAGATCTGGTACTTTAGATACATCATTCCTCAAAAAGTTTTTAAAGGAGAAAGTGGGGCAATTCAATGGGGGAAAGGACGGCCTTTTTAACAAATGGTGCTGGTTCTACTGGGTATCTGCATCCTTGATACACAGAAGTTAACTCAAGATGAACCACAGACTCACATGTAAGAGCTAAAATAACATTCTTAGAAGAAATCATGGAAGTAAATCTTTGTGACCTTGGATTAGGTAATGGGTACTTAGATACCACACCAAAAGCACAAGTGACAAAAACTAGATAAATTGAACTACATCAAAATTAGAAGCTTTTATGCTGCCAACAATACCATCAAAAGAGTGAACAGAATGGGAGAAAATATTTGTAAATCATGTATCTGGTAAGGTTCTAGTATCCAGAATAGATACGATTTAAAGAACTAGCCTGGGCAACATGGTGAAACCTCGTCTCTATAAAAAATATTTAAAAAATTAGCTGGTCTTGGTGGTGTGAGCCTGTAGTCCCAGCTACTCAGGAGGCTAAGGTGGGAGGAGCACCTGAGCCTGGAAAGTTGAGGCTGCAGTGAGCTGAGATCATGCCACTGCACTCCAGCCTGGGTGACAGAGCAAGGCTCTGTCTCAAAAATAAATAAAAATAAAAAAGAAGAGAAAAAAAGTACTATTATAATCCAACAACAACAACAAAACATAGTTTTTAAATGGGCAAAGGTAGGCTGAATGTGGTGGCTAACACTTGTAATCCTGGCACTTTTAGAGGTTGAAGCGGGAGGATCACTTGAGCCCAGGAATTTGAGACCATCCTGGCAACATCACAAAGCCCCATCTCTACAAAAAAATTAGCTGGTCATGGTGCCGCATGCCTATAATCCCAGCTACGTGGGAGGCTGAGGTGGGAGAATCACTTGAGGTCGGGAGGTTGAGGCTGCAGTGAGCTGTGATCATGCCACTGCACTCCAGTCTGTACAACACAGTGAGATCCTGTCTCAAAAAAAAAAAAAAAAGCCAAAGGTTTGGAATAGACATTTCTCCAAAGAAGATACACAAATGGCCAATACGCACATGGAAAGATGTTCAACTTCATTAACTGTCAGGGAAACATAGATCAGAACCACGATGAGCTCTCACTTCTTACCCACAGTGATGGCTATCATAATAATTTTTTAAAAAACTAGACAGTAGGCCAGGCACAGTGGCTCACGGCTGTAATCCCAGCACTTCCGGAGGCTGAGCCAGGTGGATCACGGGGTCAGGAGTTCGAGACCAGCCTGACCAACATGGTGAAACCCTGTCTCTACTAAAAATACAAAAATTAGCCGGACGAGGTGGCATATACCTATAATCCCAGCTACTCAGGAGGGTGAGGCAGGAGAATCACTTGAACCCTTGAACCTGCAGCCAAGATCGTGCCACTGCACTCCAGCCTGGGTGAAAGAGCAAGACTCTGTCTCAAAAAAAAAAAAAAAAGGTATACTGACAAACCTTGGGAGGCTGAGGCAGGAGAATTGCTTGAAACAGTTCAGTTGTGAACTGCTGGGATGTATGTCACAGCTGATCAACATGTGAAGATACTGGTACTTGATAGCCTGTTAAGGAAAATTTGCTTCCAAATTTTAAGCTGGAAAGTCACTGGAATAACTTTAAAAAAGAATTACAATACCTGGCTTTTTAGATTTTCTTTATGTGTGTTAAGAATTGTGTACAAATTGAAATGTCTGTACTGATCCTCAATAAAATCTCAATTATGAATGAAAAAAAATAAGTAGTTTTGCAGGAGGCCTGATGTGGGCTGGAGTCACTCTGTGTTCTCCTCCTACAGCAGGGCCTCATTCTCCTCCCCCTCAGCAGCCGACTCTCCAGTTGGGGTCTTCTCTGTTGGGGATTCAGTGTCCCTGGGATAAGAATAACAGTGCCAAGGTTTTGATTCTTGAAAGGAGCAATTAAGCTTCTCACCCCCTCCTCATTTTAGATGGGAACCGTGAGGGCCCTGTCGTCTACCTGGTGTCCCTGTTGAAGATCTCATCCTCATTGGAAGACTCCTTGTCATGCAGCTTCATGGTTTCTTGTTTTTGTTTGTTTTTTTGAGACAGAGTTTTGTTCTTGTTGCCCAGGCTGGAGTGCAACGGTGCGATCTTGGCTCACTGCAACCTCCGCCTCCTGGGTTCAAGCAATTCTCCTGCCTCAGCCTCCCAAGTAGCTGGGATTATAGGCCTGCACCACCACGCCTAGCTAATTTTGTATTTTTAGTAGAGACAGGGTTTCGCCATGTTGGTCAGGCTGGTCTTGAACTCCCAACTGTTACGTATGTCCATGTGAGGAGAGTCCACCAACAGGCTTTGTGTGAGCAACAAGGTTGTTTATTTCACTTGGGTGCAAGTGGACTGAGTCCACAAAGAGAGTCAGCAAAGGGAGATGGGGTGGGGCAGCTTTATAGGATTTGGGTAGGTGGTGGAAAATTACAGTTAAAGGTAGTTATCTCTTGCAGACAGGGCAGGGGTCACAAGGTGCAGGGTGGGGAGATCATGAGACTCATTGTCCAGGGGAGGAATGTCACAAGGCCAGTTGATTAGTTGGGGTGGGGCAGGAACAAATCACCATGGTGGAATGTCATCAGTGAAGGCAGGAACTGGCTGTTTCATTTTTTTGGTGGTTCTTCAGTTGCTCCAGGCCACCTGGACGAATACCTGCAGATCACAGGGGTTAACGATGGCTTAGCTTGGGCTCAGCGGCCTGACATTGAGGATCCTTCTTTATCTTTTTCTGATGCCCTTCTATGAGAATGAATCTGTTTTGGAAGAAAATGCAATTAAGATTATCCATCACAACAACCACTATCTCCAAATCTGTATTCATTGTTTCTATTCATTATTCATTATAAGTCTCATCTACCTGATGAAATAACTTTTTTGAAGATAGGAATTGTATGCTGTTTAACAGTGCTTTGATTCTTCCACAGTTCAGTCATCCTTGATATCTTGCAGGGGATTGGTTCTAGGATACTGCTGCCACGCCATACCAGAATCTGTGGATGCTCAGTCCCTTACATATAATGGTGCAGTATTTGCGTATAACCAACACACATCCCCCCATATACTTTATTTACTTGGAGACAAGATCACCCTCTGTTGCTCAGCCGGAGTGCAGTGTCACAATCACAGCTCACTGCAGCCTCAACCTCCTGGGTTCCAGTGATCCGCCCACCTCAGCCTCTTGAGTAGCTGGGACTACAGGTGCATACCACCACACCTGGCTAATTTTTAAAAAATTTTTATTTTTAGTAAAGACAAGTTCTCACTATGCTGCCCAGGTTGGCCTCCCAAAGTATTGGGATTACAAGGGTGAGCCACGGTACCTGGCCCCATGTACTTTAAGTCATCACTAATAAAATGTATAGATATTGTACAATGGTGACAGTTGTTATGCTGTCTTTTCTATTTGTATTTTTATTGTTTCTTTTTTCAAATATTCAGCCTCATCTAGTTGAATCTGAAGATGTGGACCTGCTGATGAAGAGGGCTGACTGTATCTAACTTAGGGTCTTGCGTGCAGCTGGCACTTAATACATTTTATTGACTATTTTAGCTAATATTCAACAGACAATTCCTAATAAAAAACTCTTAAAAGTAGGAAAAAAAGTCCTTCCTCTAAAGTGACAGGAAAATCAGCCTAGGCAACATAGCGAGACCTTGTCTCTACAAAAAAAAATTTTTTTAATTAGCTGCCTGCTTGTAGTCCCAGCCACTCAGGAAGCTGAGGCAGGAGGATCCCTTAAGCCCAGGAGCTTGAGGTTACAGTGAGCTAGATCACACCATTGCTCTCCAGCCTGGGTGACAACAAGGCCCTGAGAAAGAAGAAAAAAAAAGAAAAAGGAAAGGAAGGAAAGAATATAAGTATTGAAAAGGAAGAGACAAAACTGATTATTTGCATATGAAATGATAAATGTGAGACAGCCAAGGAAGCCTAAGAGAATCAACTAAGTTAATTTTACTGGAAGTAATATGAGAATTCAATACAGTGGCTATATAAAAATCAAGACAGCAGCACACAGACCTCAACTACTTTTCCCATGTACCACCAATAACTAATTAGAAAATGGAAGGAAGATCCCATTTACAATAGCAATACAAATGTATGGAGTATGTAGGAACAAAAATACAAAGATCTTTTATCTAACAAAAAATATATAAGATCTATATGATGAAAACCCTAAAACTCTTCTGAAAGACATTAAAAAGAAATGAATACACGAGGCAGCACATTCCTAGAATGTTGTACAGATGTCAGTTCTCAAATTAGTCTACAAATTTAATGTAATCCTATTCAAATCCTCAGATAGTTTTTGGTGGTGGCTGTTTTTGAGACAGGGCCTCGCTCTGTTGCCCAGGCTAGAGTGCAGTGGTATGACTACAGATCACTGCATCCTCGACCTCCCAGGCTCAAGCAATCCTCCCACTTCAGCCTCTGAAGTCTCTCATACGGTGTCCGAGAAATGGGGACAAATCTCACAAAGGGACTAGTTTCAGGAGGGCTGGAATATTCAGGGAAGGTTTCAAGCAGAAAGATGAACTTGAGTTGGCTTTTGAGAGATTCATAGGATTCCCACAGGCAGAGTGAAATAAGGGAATTTTAGATGAACAAACGCACAGACAAAAGCAGAAATGCAGATGGTGTGACTGGGGGATGGTGAGGGGCTGCTCTGGCTGGAATGGAGGGCTGGCTGCCACAATAGTGGAAATGGTAAATGAAGCAAATAAGGTTGGATTGGTAGCATAGCATCAAGGTTGCCAGCTTATTAAATCACTCTTCCAATATGCTAGCACTGGCCTATTGGGAAAAGTAATGCATCATGTAATCAAACAAAAGGCAAACAGAGGCAAGCTCCAGGAATGGGCACTGTAAACAGGACTCACCCTAGAGTGGCCAGATGTAGACTTTAGATATGTTAATGCAGGTTGAGCATCTCTAATCCGAGGGGGAATGTCTCATATGGTGTCCAAGAAATGGACACATCTCACAGAGGGCCTAGACTCAGGAGGGCTACAGTATGAGACATTTCCCCTCCCCTGTGAACTTAAAAATGTGGCCAACAATTTTTTTAAAAGATGGTTACCCTGCAGTGCTTTAACTGGACCTATTTAGACAACGCCTTACACACTGGAGAAGGATGATACTTTGTGACTCTAATAAATCTACCGGACAATACTTCTCTCTTTTGGCTGTCTCCTTCCTCTCCAGGGTGATGACAACTCCGTGAGGGTGGAGATTATACATCTCTCATCATTTCAGCAACAAGGAAATAAATTAGTGGCAGAGTAAGGGTGACTTGGTGAGTACATCCAATTGTTAACATAGTTTTGGGTAGGAGAAATTTTGCTATTATATCAACTTCTTAAAATGGTCTAGTGGGATTAACTTTGTTTCAATTCACAGAGATCTCTTGGAAGCGAGGATCCTTTAAAAATCCTGGAATATACACTGCAGTAAAAGAACAAAGCATACCTCAGCCTTAAACGACTGAAGAAGAATGTCAAGTGGGGAAGTGGCTTTGGTTTTCAGTTTGTGGGTTCTGAATCCACACAAAGACAGGATTGCTTTCTGAAAACCTGAATTAATTATTGTCCTTACCTCGATAAGACAAAAAATTAGAATCAAAATCGTTAGTATTACAGTCACAGATATCGCCAAGATTAGTTTGTTGTTATAGCCATATCCTGGAACTTCTTTCGTGAGCAAAAAAAAAAAAAAAAAAAAAAAAAAAAGAAAGAACAATTAAAAAAAGAGTGAAAGCTAACTTTTCAAAACCCCAGTATTCCAGTTGAGTAGCTTACAGGTTCTTTTTTTTTTTTTTTTTTTTTTTTGAGACAGGGTCTCACTCTGTCACCCAGGCTGGAGTACAGTGGTGTGATCACAGTTCACTGCAGACTCGACCTCCCTGGGCTCAGGTGATCCTCCCGCCTCAGCCTCTAGAGTAGCTGGAATTATAGGCACAAGTCACCACACCCAGCTAATTTTTGTATTTTTTGTGAAGATAGGGTTTCACTATATTGGTCAAGCTGGTCTCAAACTCCTCTGACTTCAAGTGATCTACCCACCTCGGCCTCCCAAAGTGCTGGGTTTACAGGCGTGAGCTACCATGCCCGGCCTACAGTTCATCCTGTGCACTAATCTGTTTCACTCTCTAAATGAACAAAGTGGGAGATCACTGTCATGGCCAAAGTTACATGGCCAAGACAAACTATGGCCTGGGAGTCCCAGGTTCTCCTGTGTGGGCACTTTCCTGGCATATGCTAAATGATGGGAAAGTCTGGGTCTCATGTTTCTGTGTGGTCCTCGCCTCACTCGACTTCTGCTCTCATTGATACAGTTCTTAGTTTCTGTTCACTCTGGGCTTCTGTGCTCTCATTGATACAGTTCTTAGTTTTCCACTGGTCCGTATCCCATTCTGCCTTGGACGCCTTTACTTCCTGCTGCTCACTGAGAAGCTTCATCAGGAGGCCTGTCCTGGAGATGAGCTTGGCACAGGTCACTTGCACATAGGTCTCGGAGCAGTCCGTCTTCAAGGTCCAGATAACATGAGAAATGAAGCTTCTCACATCGTTGTTGGGTATGACGGACTGTAGTTGATGGGTTAGCGGAATTTCAAACTGATCACCTGGGGATGAGAGCAATGGGTAACTGAAGCTTTTGGGCTCGGGGGACAGGTCAGTGCCCACGTTGTTGTATTCCCATTTTGTCTCAGTTTGTTTAACAGTTGGCTCTAAGTTGAATGCAGTCCTAGTGGGAATCTGCCTCAGGAAGATGATTGTAGTTTGTGTTTTCAGAGATGGTGCCTTCTGGCATAGTAGTGTTTTCCATAAAAACGTTTTCTTCAGAGGCATTTCTTGCAGTTGTGTTTTTTACAGTAGTGTTTTCTATAAAACATTCTGAAGGAGCAAGTACTTCTGGAAAAGGGTTTTCTTGAGGACTCAGGTCTCCTGAGGATGAAAAAGCCCCTTGTGAAGGGGAATTTATGAGGCTCTTCACTGCAGAGAACGGCGGCCTCTTTGCGAGCATCAGTCTATTGAGATAACTTTTCTTTCTCAATTTTCTAATCTTTTTGGCCTTGGGTGTTCTGTGGGCCACACGGGAGTGAGTTTTATGAAAGTGGTATTTTTTTCTGGAATGTACGACTCGTTTAGCAGCCTTCATATTTTTTAACTCTAGCCTTTGCATTTTCTAAAATTAAAATGGTGTAGGCTAAGTCTTTCGATCTGTCTTATGACCTGAGGTAGGGCTTTTGCAGTTGTGGAAGGCAGAAGGCATGCCCATGGAGAAGGGTTTCAGCAAAGAGGAGACTGTTGGCTTCTGCTCTTGGGTGAATGAAGGCTTGGTGTAGACGGCGTTTCCCGCTACGTTCTCGGGCCCCTGCACTATGTGAGGCTATTCCAGCTCCCTTGGGGCTGGACTCCCGAGCCTTTTTTCTTTGGCAGCATTCTCCCCAAATGCCTGGGCATCCTGTTCCCTCCTGATACTCTGCTTTCCCACCTCTTTGAAGGGCCTTTTCTGGATGCTCCTTGGGCCCATGAGGACTCTGTTCACTCTCTGCAGGTTTTTGCCTACACTTTGAACCTTTGCCAGGCTGTTTTCCTGTGGTTGGACAGTTTCTAATTTCTTTTCAAATATTTGGCATTTAAATTTGTTACCTAGAAGGCTGGACTGCATAAGCATGGCAGTTTTTTCTTCCCTTTTAACTTCATCGATTTTTTTTCTTGTATTTCTGCATCTAACATCTTTTCTAGCAAATACACCTTTCTCAATTTATTTTCATAAGTTGAATTGTTGGATGCAGGTTGAAACAAGGGGCTCTTTGTATTGTTTTTCAAAACAGGAGCTTATCTCCATCTTGCACATTTGAAAAAAGCAGTTTAATGAATGGTAACAACATTGATTCCGCATCTAGATTTCCTGCTGAGAAATAAGGCAAGATGTAATTTAGCGTAGTGATAACATCACTCTTATCATAAGTGTCTAGCTGCTCACTCCCAAAGACTGACAAGTTGATGCTACTGCTGTCTGAGGCTGCCTCCGGCTCAGTAGTCAGCTCAATGCTCACGTGCTTCTTCCGGGCTTGTAACACCTTCATGAACACTCTTTCTGGATTCCCTACAGATGCTTCTTCACCTGTCAAAAAAAAGAGACTGCTTTGATCATGAAAGATAATGGAACGGCATGCATCAGTCCACAGCTGTATGCCCCAGTCACACAAAGTAGGAGTCAGCAAACATTAGAGTGCCATTCAGAGAGGAGAAACACACACCCAAGCCTAAACCTATGAAATGGCAACAACAAAAGGAGGAAAGACATCTTTTGAAAATATGGCTACCTACTTGGAACATTCCTAGTGTGACATAGAGTAACTCTGCTTAGGATTATTTCGTTGATCCCCAGGGGCCAATTGCCCACTGCTCAGTCAAAGCCCAAGGTGGAAGACAAGTGCTTCCGTGATGAGCTGATGAGCTGTCCTCTCTGCAGACTGCTCCGTACCCTGTGCTGTCCTGCCTCAGATGCAGAGAGAGCACAAGGCTCCCTCCTCATCCTCAGTGTGCCTGTGTTCTTGCTACCATCACAGCTGAATGCAATGAAAGGCTATCCTCTGAGAGGAGCAGGGTGGAGATGCTAAAGTGGAGGCCCCCTCCCATTGCTGATAGATCCTCATCTGGCATGCACTCCACCCACCCACCCCATTCTCTGCTACCACATATCGTAGCCCCATTAAAGAAGACGCGACACGGAAAAAACACTGTGCCCACCCTAGTCCTTTTCTTAAATTTGGGCAGAGATCCAGGGTATAGGTTAAGAGATTTTTAATTTGCCAGATGGTATGCCTATGTTGTTAAATATACAATGAATCTATGGTATGATAGCAGTTTCTGGATAAACATTACTTGAGGTCCTAAAATGCAGAAGGGAAAAAGCAGCTTTTGTCAGATGCTTACTTTGCTTTCATTTCATCTCTAATATTTTGGATGGGGAACCATCCAAAGCTTCTGGCCGCATGAAGGTCAAGTGTGCCAGTGTGCAGCTGGGTTTCTTTTCCAGAATTAAAAGTATTTTGGGTGGTGCTGAGGGTCAGAGGAAGAAGTAAAAATTGTGAGAAAGGAGAAACATGGGCTTGGGGAGAACCTAGAATTGGGGACAGAAGACCTGGCACTAAGCTATAGCACTTAGCACCTCTGATCTTGTTTTTCCTCATCTGTAAAAGGAGATTAACAATGCTTTTCTGCCCACCTCTTGGGGAGAAGGGAATAATTTAGTTGGTAAAAAAAAAAAAAAGTTTTGAAAAATAGGCAACTCTGTCTTTATATAAGTAGCCAAGCATTATTAATTATCCACCCCATATCACTGGTAGATACCTGTATTCAAGCTATGTGGACATAAAAGCAGTCACATTTTAGAAGTCATGAAGTTGGTGCTAATAAACCTAATCTACAGAAAAACTCTTGAAAGCACTTGAGCATTTGTTCTGTGAATAGAAAGGTTTGAGATTCAGAGCAAGTTCAGAGTTGGATGGTCTAAGAATGGAAAAGCCCTCCATTCCATTAGAAGAGCCAGGGAGCAATTTCTGGTTATGGAACCAGAAGCTCTCAGGCTTCAAATAAAACAGCATCACTTGTACTCTTATAAAATTGTAAAAACAAAAACAAAACTGGATCTACATCTGTCCTAAAAGGCAGAGAGTACTTGAGACCTCATGCATATAAAACCAGCTTACAAACTACATCGCACTATATGAAGAAATTATCACTGGGGGCAAAGCACCAAGTAGGGAGCACAATACACAGGGTGTGGATGTTAATGTCATTCCCTAGCCTTCCCATTCCCTTCTCTTGGTCCTTTATGCATATGGAACAGTTCCATTATTAAATTTTGTAATAATAACTGAGAACCTGACTCCCAGCAAGGGAGTAGTTCAGAAGTTGAGGGAGTTTAAATCTGAATGAGTAAATAAAGCAATTATATCATTAGCTTAAAATTTTATCATCAATTAAAAATAAATTTAAAAACAAATACTTAATGTAACAATTTATCACCAGGCAATTTGGACTCACGACAATGTGTGGTGTTTGTCAGACATGCACTGTTGCAATGCAGCTTGACTGTCTTGCAGACAGCCTCAATGCTATTTTTAAATTGGCAGAGGCAGCAGGCCATATGGCTAGGTAAGATCCTATAAGATGAAAACACAAAACAATAAATAGTGGTAAAGCAGTTACTTGAGTAGGCAAAGGAGGCAGGCCAACGCTACCACAGGGCTGGGCAGAAAGGTGTTACTGAGGCCTGTGGACTGGACAGTTGGGTAGGAACCAGAAGGGCAATGGGAAGGAGGACAAAGGTGCCCAACTGAAGGGTAAGCATGGCAGTGAGTATGGTATGCCTAGAATAAAAGTGGTTGGGATTAGAATTGGGTGACACTGATCAGTAGTTTAATTCAGGAGTATCTCTTCCCAACTCAAAAGTCTCACTTTGGGCTGAAAGTACACAGGAAGAAAGTAGACTTCTAAGAAGAGTCTGAATAAGCCCCCAACTTCTGGAGTCCCTTTCTCAATTTCTGTTGGCAGTGGGAAATATTAGAAATTACTCTGGGCATTAAAAATAGCTCAGTTTAACCTGGATTGTGGGGTTAAAAAAATAACAGATTGCATTGGCCAAATCTCGACAATTTGAACATTCAAAAGAGTAACAATAAGCTACAACATAATTAATATATAAAAAAGAATCCATGAAGAATGATATTTAAAAAGAGAGGGAGTTGTTCTTTAATGAAATAATGCCAGCTAATGAATGTAAAAGGAATGACAGAATTTTTAAAAGTGTTACTTTGCAACCACCAATGTAATAAAAATTGATTCAGACAAGGATTATCATTGATGGACACAGCTGGGTGAGAAGACATTTGAGAACAGGATCTTTACTGATCTCAAAGTACCACCACACAGATATTTTATTAATTACCAAAGGGAAAAATTATTTTTTATTTTTTTATGAGACAAAGTCTCACTCTGTCACCCAGGCTGAAATACAGTGGCAAAATCATAGCTCACTACAGCCTCGACCCCCGCCGGGCTCAAGTGAGTCTCCAAATTCAGCCCCCCAAGTATATGGGACTATAGTCTTGTACCACCACACCCAGCTAATTTTTTTTTTTTTTTTTTGTATTTTTAGTAGAGACAGGGTTTCACCTTGTTGCTCACGTTGGTCTAAAACTCCTGGACTCAAGCGATCTGCCCGTCTCGGCCTTCCAAAGTGCTGGGATTATAAGCATGAGCCACCACACCCAGCAAAATAACTACAATGGAGAGATCTGGAAGATCACCTTAAACAAGTGATCAAACTTAGCATTATGAGCCACCTGCAATCACGAGGCAGGAAGGATATATCACCTATGCAGTATTCTTCCCAAAAATGCTTACCTTGAATCTCATCATGTGGAAACAGACAAATCCAGATTGTAGGACAATTTACAAAACAACTATCTTTGACTCTTAAAAAATGCCATGTCATGAAAGATCAAAAAAAGTAGAGGAATGTTTTAGATTAAAGGAAATGAAGACATGACATGCAGTGCCTAATCTTTGATTGGATTCTGTGCTATTCTTTGATCTTTCTGGTATGTTTGATTTTTTTTTGAAATATAAACGGGCAAAAGAGATAACCAAGATAATTGATTAATTTATTGTTATGGCTCATTGGGGGCAGTTTCAGAGAAATAAAAACAATCTTTGTAACTGGAGTAAATTCTCAAGGTTAATCTTAAGCAATATAGCATGGTCATTAAGAATACAGATTACACAGCCAGACTAGGCTTAAATCCCAGCTCTGTGAATAATGTGAATTTGGGCACATTGATTAATCTCTGTTCCTTGGCCTTGTCATTATAATAGTACCTACCTCTAATGAGATTTGAGGATTAGATGAATCAGTACCTGAAAAATGCCTGACACACAGTGAGTGCTCAATAAATGTTAACTACTGTAATTATTACGTTACAGAGGTTGTGGGGGGGCCTTTTCTGAGTCCTCCAAAAGGATGACTTTATTAGGGCCACATTAAGACTGTGGAAACAGAAGAGTATTCAACAGATAAATGAAGTCTATGAGTTGGGGGTACAATTTATGGAGTTTTAGATTAAAACTGCATCCAATAAGTTGGTCTGACACATCTTTCAAAGCTATAGAGGAATAATCACAAGTGACTAGTATTCCTTTGGGTCCAATAGAAGTCTCTGATCTTCATACAGATTGAATGTACCCAGAACCGTAACCTAGCATTTTACTTATATAGCAACCTTAACTCTGACACAAAAGTGTTTCTTTTATTTTGAGGCCAAGTCTCACTCTGTTACACAGGCTGAGTGCAGTGGTGCAATCTCACTTCACTGCAGCCTCTGCCTCCTGGGCTCAAATGATCTTCCCACCTCAGCCTCCTGAGTAGCTAGAACTACAGGTGAGTGCCACCATGCCTGGCTCATTTTTGTATTTTTTGTAGAGATGGGGTTTCACCATGTTGCCCAGGCTGGTCTCAAACTCCTGAGCTCAAGCAACCCTCTCTCCTTGGCCTCCCAAAGTGCTGGGATTACAGGCATGAGCCTAAAGTTTTTGTTATGCTTTTCCTGCCCCCGACTTTTGATTTTAAACATTTTCTTTTTTTCCTTTAAGCCTTAGGATGGCTAGGAAGCATTTTCAGATGGTATAATGAACACCTGCATAACTTTCATCTGGAATCAACAGTTGCTAATACTTTGCCACATTTGCTTTCCATGTGTGTATGTCTATACATTTTCTGGACAAACCATTTGAGAGTCAGTTGCAGACAAAATGACCCTTTGCCATTAAAGACTTCAATGTGCAGCCCCTAAGAAGCAAGGCATTCTCCTACATAACCAGAGGACTATCATCACCCAATGGAACTTCATATTATCATTGTCTACTATGCAGTCCATATACACATTTTCACAATTGTCCCAATCAAAACATGGCTTAAAAAATTCAGAATCCAATCCAACATCAGACATTGCATTTAGCGTTCATGATTTTTTTTTTTTTTTTTTGTAGAAAGACCTTTAATACTTCTGTTTACAAAATTCAGGCATACATTTCAGTTTGCCCTGACCCGTGCCCAAGGCTGTGTGCTCATCTCTGCCAGGATGTCTGTGCCCTCATGTACTGCTGACGAGGAGGGTGCAGAGCAGAGCCTGGGGTCTGGAGGCTTCGCTGGGCCTCAGGGGGAGGGGAATGTGAATGTGGCCCAGCCCAGACGACCCTCCATTTCATCAATTTTGGATTGGGCAACAGAGGAAGCAGATGTCTGGGCTACAGACCTGCTGGTCTGGGCAGGGGTTTGGGAACCCCGGGGTTGCCTGCCATGGTCTAGAGGAGATGGCTGAGGCTACTTCCCACAGGGTGGGGTGGCAGAAGCTCGGCAAGGGGAGGCCTGGCCACTAGGGGCTTGAAGATTTGCTCACTGGAGCCTTTGTGCTTGGCCCTGGGCAGCACAGCTGGGGCTGTGGTCCTGTGCAAGGTGTGCTGAGGGTTGTGTAGGTGGCTGGTGGTGGCAGCTTGTGCCAGAGTGACACAGGCTTCCGTGGGCCTGGCTGGGGGCAGTTAAAAAGCCGAAAAGGTACTTGGCTTTGTGAGGGCAAGGCTTGGGAGGCAGGGCCCTGCAGGACGTCATGTTCTCTGTCCTGGTTAGGAGGGGGGAGGTGTGGCGGGGGGGAAGGTGGGGCAGATCCCAATTGGCCCCTGTCCCTGGGCTGCAAGCTGACAGCAGGCCAGGGAAGCAGTGAGGCCCTCTGCCCTGGCCTTGGGGAGAAGGAGTGCATGTGTGAGGCTGGGATACAGTGGCCCTGGAGTGGGGCTAGGGCTCATCGCCAGCACCAGGCACGGGGAGGATTTAAAACCAGAGTCCTGTCTCTGAGCCACCCCACAGGGACGCTTGATCCAAGCCTGTTAAGGCCGTGGAACTCGGGGGTAGGCAGTGGACTGGGCCACCGTGGGGTCAGGATGGAGGTGTGGGGGCTGCCCTGGAGGAACATTAGTGTTTCTGAGAGCACCTTAGTGTTGCTCTGCCTCAGCCAGCTGGGTGAGGAGTTGGGGAGCGGGGAGGAGGCCGGCGCCATGGAGTGGGGAAGGGAGCCGTCACCGTTGGGGATCAGCCGCTAGTGTAAACAAGCGTCTCCACCCACCCAGATAAGCCCCCCACCCAAGTGTGGGGCCCTGCTCAGGGAGTACCTCAAGGGCCCCGGCCTGGGTGGCGCCAGCAGGCTTGGACACTGCCCTGGCAGCAGGGGCCCCGTGGAAGGCAGGATACCCAGCAGGGGGTGCCACCCAGTGTGGATGGAGGGGCAGGGCGGGGGCGCCCCTGAGTCACTGGGCAGAGGCACGAGCACGTCCACATAGCTGAGCAGGAAGAAGCCCGACTGGCCATCCAGCATGCCCTCGTGTCAGTTCTCGTTCATCTGGTTGATCAGCATGAAGACATCGCCCTCATGGAAGCCCAGCTCCCTATCTTTCTCCGGCTCCAAGTCATACAGCCTTTGCAGCTCGGCTG
The DNA here is from genome assembly GCF_029289425.2 of Pan paniscus. Taxonomy (NCBI): domain Eukaryota; kingdom Metazoa; phylum Chordata; class Mammalia; order Primates; family Hominidae; genus Pan; species Pan paniscus. The sequence continues at coordinate 84,163,062 of NC_073268.2, forward strand.
GTCTAGGGGCGGCATGCTCCTGCTAGGAGTCCAGATGGACTTGTCGTAAGATCGGAAAGAGGACGAAGCTGCGATCTTGGGGACTGTGGGGCAGGGGAAGCCCCGGTTGGACTGCTCAGGCTTTCCGAGGTCAAAGCACTCCCGGGGCTTGGGCTTATACTCCCGCCTGGGTCGTGAGGAAGCTTCCCGGATCCTGCACTTGAGCTTCTGGGCCAGCTCGTCCAGGATCTGCACGGCCTGCCGGTGGTAGTCCAGCTGCGCCTCCGCCAAGGCCGGGAGTTGACTCACCTACTGGATGTCGGTCTCCAGGAGGTTATGCATGCTGGTTTCTGCCACCTCCTTGGACTCCTCAAACTTCTCCAGCGCCTGGTGCAGCTCCTCTTCGGGGATCTTGCCCTGCCGCTTCTTTTAGTCAAAGTCCAGGCGGCGGCCCTCCAGCTTCTGCAGGTGGTGCTGGATCTCCTTCAGGTCTTTCTCACATAGGTTCTGGAGGGGGTCAATGAAGTTATGCTTGACCTCTATGTCCAGGGAGTCCTTCACCTCTGCCGGGTGCTTCATGGGCTCGCCGGCATCCAGCAGTGCATCGCTGAAGTTGGACTCGTCGCGCAGCTCCTTCCCATGGCGGATCAGGCACTCGCCCAGGAGCCCCCCTGACTGCAGGTAGCCGGGGTTCTTCACCTGGCCCCGGATCTTGCACGCCGTGTTGAGCATGGTCAGTTTAGCCTGCGAGGCTGGGTTGGGCTGCGGGTACTCGATGGTCCTGGCCAGCACTTACGTCACCGCCTTGCTGATGACATCCACCTTCTTCTCCATCTCTTCGAAGTCATCATCCAGCTTGGTCCCCTCAGCCCCTCCGACCTTCTCACTGACCAGTTGGCTCGCCTTGTAGAACTGCTTCTTCAGCCCGGCAACCGACATGCTGCCTCCTGCCGCGGAACCTTCCGCCCAGACCCCCCTGCCCAGACCCCGCCAGCGACAGGCTCCCGGGCACCACCAACCCTCTGCGCGCCTCAGCGGCCCCCATCAGCACCGCCTCCACCACCCGCTTGCCAGCTCGGCGCCCGTCCCGGCGCCGCCTCGAGTTCATGATTCTTTAGTCTCCTTCAATCTAGATCTGTTCCCAGGATTGTTTAAAAGCATACTGACAAACCTTTGAGACTGTAAATGACCTGAGGTATACATTGTCTTTACTTGAGAATAGTAATTTTTCAATATGCATTAAAGATCATTACACATGAGCTAAGACAAATGAGCTGGTCTACTTACTTTGTATATAAATGTGTAAACTCCTGAAGACTTCCAATAATGAACTCCAATAAGGCAATTAGTTCAATGTCTTTATGGCCTTGGCGACAAATGGTTACAGACAATGAGAGCATTTTTCCTATACACTAATGGTCAAGAAAAAAGCAGACAGATCATCGCTATCTTAGAGAACTAAGTGAGAAAGCTGGTCGGTGAAGAGGACTTCATCCAGAGAGGAAGGGATCTAGCTGACAGAAAGATGCTGCAGGAGGCTGAGGAAAGTGAACCTAGAGCAGTAAAACAGATCTAACAACGTGGTGAAGGTAAGAAAGTGACCTGACAAAAATAAATGGAGCAGAGTACTAAATGAAGGGCTAATCTTGTATAATGCCCTCAACCAGCCTTAGCATAACTGAGTTTCTATTTAGCTTGCATATTGTGGGGGGATGGGGGTGGTGGTGGCACAATTTAAGTTGCAGTAAGTTGTGTAACAAACTCCCAATAGGGCCCTGGAGAAATACATATATATATATATATATATATATATATGTATTTTTTTTTAGAAAGGGTCTTGCTCTGTCACCCAGGCTGGAGTGCAGTGGTGCCATCTTGGCTCACTGCAACCTCTACCTCTTGGATTCAAGCAATCCTCCTGCCTCATTCTCCCAGAGTGCTGGGACTACAGGCATGTGCCACCACACCTGGCGAAGATATAGATATATATATATAGATAGATACATATATATCTATAGCTACATCTACAAAGAAGGCCAGGCATGGTGCCTCATGCCTGTAATCCCAGCACTCTGGGAGAATGAGGCAGGGGGATCACTTGAAGCCAGGAGTTTGAAACCAGCCTGGGCAACACAGTGAGACCTCGTTTCTCCAAAAAATAAAATTGAAAAAAAAAAAAAACACCTCACACCATATATGTAAATTAACTCAAAATGGATCATAGACCTAAATGATGTAACTATACAATTTCTGGGAGAAGACATAGAGAGTAAATCTTTTCTACTTTGGATTAAACAACAGGTTCTTAAAGATTTCTTTAGGTAAGAAACAAAAAAGCACAAGCCATATAAGAAAAAATTGCTAACTTAAAGCTGATCAAAATTTAAAACGTCCGCTCTTCAGAAAACATTTATTTATTTATTTTTTGAGACAGAGTCTCACTGTGTCACCCAGGCTAGAGTGCAGTGGTGCAATCACATCTCATTGCAACCTCCACCTCCCAGGTTCAAGCACTTCTTGTGCCTCAGCCTCTGGAGTAGCTGGGATTACAGGCGTGGGCCACCACACCTGGCTAACTTGTGTATTTTTAGTAGAGATGGGGGTTTTGCCACGTTGGCCAGGCTGATCTCAAACTCCTTACTTCAAGTGATCCACCCGCCTTGGCCTCCCAAGGTGCTGGGATTAGAGGTGTGAGTCACTGTGTCCAGCCAGAAAACACTTTTAACAGAATGAAAAGACAAACCACAACTGGAGAGAAGATATTTACCAAACACATATCTATAAGGCCTTGTTTTTTGTTTTTATTTATTTACGTATTTAATTTTTGAGATAGCATCTCACTCTGTGACCCAGGCTGGACTGCAGTGGCAATCATAGCTCACTGCAGCCTCGACCTCCCAGGCTCAAGCAATCCTCCCACCTCAGTTTCCCAAGTAGCTGGGACCACAGGTGAGCACCACCACACCTGGCTAATTTTTATATTTTTGGTAGAGACAAGGTTTTACCATATTGCCCAAGTGGTCTAAAACTCCTGGCCTCAAGCAGTCCTCCTGCCTCAGCCTCCCAATGTGCTGGGATTATAGGCATGAGCTACTGTACCTAGTCCCTGTAAAGACTTGTATCTAGAATCTATAAAGCACTCTTTTTTTTTTTTTTTTTTTTTTTTAGACGGAGTCTCACTCTGTCGCCCAGGCTGGAGTACAGTGGCGTGATCTCTGCTCACTTCAAGCTCCGCCCCCTGGGTTCACGCCATTCTCCTGCCTCAGCCTCCCGAGTAGCTGGGACTACAGGTGCCCGCCACTATGCCCGTCTAATTTTTTTTTTTTTATATGTTTACTGGAGACGTGGTTTCCCCATGTCAGCCAGGATGGTCTTGATCTCCTGACCTCGTGATCCACCCGCCTCGGCCTCCCAAAGTGCTAGGATTACAGGCATGAGCCACCACGCCTGGCCTAAAGCACTCTTAAAACTCAATAATGACGAATGTCTCATGGGATTACAGGGAAAAAAACCTCAATAAAAATATTAATATCCAATTAAAATATGGGAATAGATTTGAACAATTTAGTAAGGATATTTGCACATGAATATTCTATATCACTAGCTTTAAAGAAATGCAAATTAAAACCAGAATGAGATTCCACTACACATCTAGTAGTAGAAAGGTGAATATTTCTTTAAAAACTCAAATATAAGAATCTGCTGGGCTGGGCCAGGCATGGTGGCTCACGCCTGTAATCCCAGCACTTTGGGAGGCTAAGGCAGGTGGATCAAGTGAGGCCAGGAGTTCGAGACTAGCCTAGCCAACAAGATGAAACCCCATCTCTACTAAAAATACAAAAATTAGCTGGGCGTGGTGGTGCGCAGCTATAATCCCAGTTACTCAGGAGGCTGAGGGAGGAGAATCGCTTGAACCTGGTAGGCAGAGGTTGCTGTCAGCTGAGATCTTGCTGCTGCACTCCAGCAATGACTCTGTCTCAGAAAAAAAAAAAAAAAATCTGCTGGGCCAGGCATGGTGGCTCACGCCTATAATTCCAGCACTTTGGGAGGCTAGGCAGGTGGATCAAATGAAGTCAGGAGTTCAAGACCAGCCTGGCGAGCATGGTGAAAGCCCGTCTCTACTAAAAATACAAAAATTAGCTGGGTGTGGTGGCAGGTGCCTATAGCTACTTGGGAGGCTGAGGCAGGAGAACTGTTTGAACTCAGGAGGTAGAGGTTGCAGTGAGCCAAGATGGCACCACTGCACTCCAGCCTGGGGACAGAGCAAGACTGTGTTGCCAAAAAAAAAAAAAAAATGCTGAAGATGTGGAACAACTGTGACTCTCATACAATGCTGGTGGAAATGTAAAATGGCACAGCCACTTTAGGAAACAGTTTAGCAGTTTCTTAAAAAGTTAAATATACACTAAGCATGTGAACAATCCAACTCCTAGGTATTTACCCAAAGAAATGAAAACATAGGTTCACACAAAGACCTGTATATGAGTGTTTTTAGAAGTTTTATTCATAATTGCCAAAAACTGGAAGCTACCCAAATGTCCATACATTGATGAAGGGATAAACACATTGATACATCCACACAAGTGAAATACTACTGAGCAATAAAAAGGAGTGAACGGTTGTCCTTCGGTGTCTGCAGGGGATTGGCTCCAGGACCCCCTGCAGATACCAAAGTCCACAGATGCTGAAGTCTTTTATATGAAATGACATAATACTTGATATAATAAATGACATAAGCCTCGGGTATACTTTAAATACCTAATACAGTGTAAATGGTATGTAAATAATTATACCATAAATTTTCTATTGTTTTTATTGTTGTATTATTATTTTACATATTTTTATTTTTTCCCAAATATTCTCCATCCATTGTTAGTTGAATCCATGGATGAGGAACCTGCAGATATGGAGGGCCAGCTGTAGGGATAGGTGCAACAACATGGATGGTAGCATAATCTCAAAAAAATTATGCTAAGTGAGGCTGGGCAAGGTGGCTCACACCTGTAATCCTAACACTTTGGGAGGCCGAGGTGGGCGGATCACTTGAGGTCAGGAGTTCGAAACCAGTCTGGCCAACATGGTGAAACTTCGTCTCCACTAAAAGTACAAAAATTTGCTGGGCGTGGTGGCACACGCCTGTAATCCCAGCTACTTGGGAGGCTGAGGCAGGAGAATTGCTTGAACCTGGGAGGTGGAGGTTGCAGTGAGCCGAGGTCACGCCGCTGCACTGCAGCCTGGGTGACAGTGAGACTCCATCTCAAAAAAAAAAAAAAAAAAGCAGTACTAAGTGAAAGAAGCCAAACACAAGAGGCTACATGCTACATGATTTCATTTATAAGACATTCTGAAAAGCGTAAAACTATAGGAACAGAAATCAGATTAGTAGCTAACAGGGGCTGATGGTGGGAGGAGGGGATTGCCTACAAAGGGACACGAGGGGCCTTTTTGAGGTGACAGAAATGCTTTATATTGGGAATGTGGTGGTGGTTATGTAACTATACATTTGTCAAAACTCATCAAACTAGGGCCGGGCGTGGTGGCTCACGCCTGTAATCCCAGCACTTTGGGAGGCTGAGGTGGGCGGATCACGAGGTCAGGACATCGAGACCATCCTGGCTAACACGGTGAAACCCCGTCTCCACTAAAAATACAAAAAATTAGCCAGGCGTGGTGGTGGGCACCTGTAGACCCAGCTACTCGGGAGGCTGAGGCAAGAGAATGGCGTGAACCCAGGAGGCGGAGCTTGCAGTGAGCCAAGATCGCGCCACTGCACTCCAGCCTGGGCGACAGAGTGAGACGCCATCTCAAAAAAACCCAAACAAACAAAAACACTAATCAAACTATACACTTATAAAGGGTGAATGTTATGTGAAAATTATATCTCAATAAACCTGACTTAAGAAAATAATAAAACAAACCTAAAAAACCAACTAAGTAAAAATAAATCTAAGAAAAAAATAACTTACAGTTTTTCCAATTCAACAGTCATCCTGAGAATGTTCTTAATTGTTGTAAGTGGGACTTGTGTTGTTCCCATGTATCTGAAGAAGAAAGCCGAAACATTCATGATATGAAGCCCAATACCAAAATTCTGTACTTAAAAAGATATTTCAAGGACATGTGACTACTTCAATTTTGGCTTCTCTATAAAACAAGCCAGTTCAACAGTTTATTTGCTGTAAAATTCCAGAGAGCTCTTATTAAATAAATTTAAGTTGATCTGCATCATCAAATTTAATGATATTTAAGAGTAGAACTTACACTTTTTTTTTTACCATTATCTTCTCATTTCATATTGCATTCACCCATTTTGATTATTTACTCTTTTCTTCCTTTTTAGAATAATGAACACCTATTCCTCTTTGCTTTCTTGGTTAAGTAGTATTCCTCCATATGTCTACATGTTCCAAATCTATACAGGTTTTTCAACACGGTTCTCTTCCTCTGCTGCTGCTGGCTGTCTTGACCATTACACATCTTTTCTTAATCCTTTTCTTTGCCAATAACTTTTTTCAATAACTCAGTTAAGATTTATGACTTTTTAGCCTAAATGCAAAATACTTAATCTTTGATGACAAATTTAAAAAGAGCATAAATCATCTCATGACTCATGAGAGTACTATAGTACTTACAGATATATTAATGCCGGCAGTTCCAAGAGCTATGGATCTTCAACAGCTGTCAGAGGATTGTGATTGAGAATTCTGAAAAAAAATGCAATGAAATTAAAATTACCTGCATTTTCAATGTGTGAAACTGCATCAAAAGTTTATATTCATTTTTTGTTATGGAACTTTTAGGTTAAAAAAATCATTTTCTGTTTTTACCTAATAAATCACCATTAGAATCTGTAAAGCACTATTCCTTTGGGAACTACCTAGGTCTCTAGAAGATAGAGGAGAGAAAGAGGGGAAGAAATAGAAAAAAAAAACAAAAAGTGGATAGCAAAGAAAAAATATGCTGCAGAACTTTTCAGGTCAAAAACCCTAGAAGTGACTATGTTGGTAGGAAGCCCTGACTCTGCAGGAAACACTATTTCTAGTGTCCTCCATAATTCAAGTTGCTTGGTTTTTTTGTTTGTTTTTTTTTTGAGATGGAGTCTTGCTCTGTCGCCCAGGCTGGAGAGCAATGGCTCCATCTCGGCTCACTGCAACCTCCACCTCCTGGGTTCAAGCGATTCTCCTGCCTCAGCCTCCTGAGTAGCTGGGATTACAGGTGCCTGCCACCACGCCCAGCTAATTTTTGTATTTTTAGTAGAGACGGGGTTTTGTCATGTTGGACAGGCTGGTCTCAAACTTCTAACCTCAGGTGATCCATCCCCCTTGGCCTACCAAAGTGTTAGGATTACAGGCGTGAGCCACTGCGCCTGACTGCTTGCCTTTTATCTTCATAAAGTTTTTAAATTTTATGGTTTAATTTGCACAGTTAAGGAAAAAAAAATAGGACCAATTCTTTTGCTTTATAGCCAAAGTAAAAGGGATAAATCTAAGAGGAGAACTGGTCAAAACCATACTCCTATCACATACTCTCACTTGTCTTGTATGACATCACAGCCTTTGTTACATTGCATATAATCATCTGCCTACTTGTCAGTCTCCTGGGCTATCAGCTCCTTGAGGGCAGAGACCACGTCTTATTGTCATTGTCATCCCTGTGACTGGCATCATGTCTGAAATTTACTAGGGATTTAATAAATGTTTATTGAATAAACAAATGACATTTTGTTTATATGTCAATAAATGAATAAATTCATTTTGATATGAATTTTTATTCCAAAATGCTGGAATCTATTTTCTTTTTAATTCTTTAAAGTGAATGAGAAAAAGAAGAGAAATAGGAAGAAATAAAAGAAAACCACCCCTTAGGTTAACCCAAGAATCACTGTACTTTTGCAGAAATTATAAAAATAATAATTATTACAGTGAGTATCTATTGGGCTGCTAGGTATTTGTGATCAGCATTTCACATTTAATCCTCACAATAACCTTATGTGGTAGATATTATTGCCCTATTTTATAAATGAGGAAACTGAGGCACAGAGAGGTAACATAACTTGTCCTAGGTCACCAAGCTATTAAGAAACAAAGCTGTAATCTGAACTCATGTGCTTAATCTGTATGAAGAAAAAGGGTTTACTTTAACCTTATGGTTTTTTAAATTTTTCTTTTCTTTCTCTTTCTTTCATTTCCCTTCCTCCCTCCTTCTTTCCCTTCCCTTCCTTCCCTCCCTCCTTGTCCTCCCTCCCTCCCTCCCTTCCTCCCTTCCTTCCTTCCTTCCTTCCTTCTTTTAAGTTAAAGTTTCCATTTATTGGCTGGGCCTGGTGGCTAAGGCCTATAATCCCAGCACTTTGGGAAGCTCAGGTGGGTGGATCATCTGAGGTCAGGAGTTCCAGACCAGCCTGACCCAATCTCCGTCGGAGTCTTGCTCTGTCACCCAGGCTTGAGTGCAATGGCATGACCTTGGCTCACTGCAACCTCTGCCTCCTGGGTTCAAGTGATTCTCCTGCCTCAGCCTCCTGAGTAGCTAGGATTACATGTGCCCGCCACCACGCCCAGCTAATTTTTGTATTTTTAGTAGAGACGGGGTTTCACCATGTTGGTCAGGCTGGTCTTGAACTCCTGACTTCAGGTGATCCACCCACCTCAGCCTTCAGAAGTGCTGGAATTACAGGCATGAGCCACTGCTCCTGGCTGCCAGATTCTTTTGAGGGACTCCCAGTGTATAAAGTGTTTAGTAAAGGTGGTGAATTTAAGACATTTGTATTGATGCTACCTAAACCTCTTGATGGAGGGACCTAATGAGCCTGTTCTCTGGTGTGAGAGCAAACGAAAAACAGACCCTCAGTGCCCCTTCCCTAAGTTAAGCATCAGCAAATTAATGAGGACAGAGAGGAGCATCTGCAGAAACTGCTGCTCTAGCCCAGACACATCCTGAACGCCTCCCTCTACCTCAAAATGAACTGTGTGAAACTAGATTTCTGAACCACAAGAGAAGTGGAAAGTCTTTTCTAAAGTCAGATGTGGAGGAGAATCTTCACCTTGAGTCTAAACTCCCCTTCAGGCGATTGAATATACCCACTCTGATTTGCTGGGTATGTTATACAGAGAAATCATAGAATTCTTGCACTTATGGTAGAAGAGTAGTCAGGAAAGTATATGGAATTAAAATAGAGCGATGTATTTTCTTCACAAATTTTTTTTTTTTTTGGCACAGTTGCTTAATATAAACACTATCTTGGCCAGGCATGGTGGCTCACACCTGTAACTCCAGCACTTTGGGAGGCTGAGATGGGTGGATCACCTGAGGTCACAGGAGTTCGAGACCAGCCTGGAGGGAAGGTTGGAGTGCAGTGGCACAATCTTGGCTCACTGCAACTTCCACCTCCCGGGTTCAAGCCATTCTCGTGCCTTAGCCTTTCGATAGCTGGGATCACAGGCACCTGCCACCACGACCTGCTAATTTTTGTATTTTTAGTAGAGACGGGATTTCACCATGTTGGCCAGGCTGGTCTCAAACTCCTGACCTCAAGTGATCCTCCCATCTTGGCCTCCCAAGGTGCTGGGATTACAGGCGTGAGCCACCACGCCTGGCCCTACACTTTGGATTTAACTTTGATTCCTGCTCATATGCAGAGTTTCTAACTGCTTAAATGTCTGCAACATTTAGCTGCAAGGAAGGAAGCTTAACACAAAGTCCTCCAGGGAGCAAAAAACTGCACCACCACAACCAGCTCATTTTTTTGCATTTTTAGTAGGGACAGGGTTTCACTATGTTGGCCAGGCTGGTGTTGAACTCCTGACCTCAGGTGATCCACCCGCCTCGGCTTCCAAAGTTCTGGGATTACAGGCCTGAGCCACCCCACCCAGGAACAAGACTAATTTGGGGGTCACTTGTTTGATGCCTTTTCTTGCCCATGCCATAGGTCAGAACTAGGACAAGCAGAGCAGGTCATATATAAGCTATGTAAGTCTCTTGGCCTCTTTGTACCTTAGTTTCCCCATTTGAAAAAAACAAATGGATCTTAAGACATACTTTTCAGAGTTCATAATGGGCTTATACCCAGCTAACTAATAATTGTATGAGTTTTTATACATAAATAGATGTTTACACTTATTCATCTTCTGTTTCACTTACAACTTGTGTAAAAACTGCATTCCGTGCCAGGCCTGAAATGTTCCAAAGCTCAGTTCTGTTAGTAAATTGCAACTAAGATTTCTACAAAAAAAAAAACATAAGCCAAAGGAAAAAAAAATTATTTCAGAGCATTTATCATTTGCCGTGAGTTTAATTTATATAGGATGGAACATAACCTCAATCCTTTCTCTATGCACTAAGGAAATCTCCCTGTGGAAGATACTGGCTTATGATTTATACTTTAACACTGCACATGTGGTGCATTAGATACAAAACAGTGAATGCTCAGTAAATACCTGTGTTGAGTGATCTTTATTTCTCTAGAACAGGATTTCACAACTTCAGTGCCATCGACATTTTGGACTCTATAACTCTTTGCCGTGGAGGTTTGTCTTATACCTTGGAGGATGTTTAGCAGCATCTCTGGCCTCTGCCCACCAGATGCCAGGAGCACACCCACAGTTTTGTCAACCAAAACTGTCTCTGGACATTACCAAATGTCACCTGAGTACAAAATCACACCAGTTGAGAACCACTGCTCTCTGATGATTCACTATGATCTGTGTAATAATTCTCACACTAATCTTTGCTAGAGACAAAAACAGTTTGCTATATAATTTTAGTACCTTTCTACTGGTCAAATTTTAATCATATTTCAAAATGAATAGCAAAGAGGTTTATAATTAAGTTTTATAAAAATTCCAAATGTAATAAAGTTATATTTGTAACTTACATAAACTGCAAAAATGGTAGGAGTTCAAATGTATGTCTTTCAATAGACTGTATTTTATTGCAGGATAAATCTCTAGGAAAAGGAAAATATTGCCTTGATAAGTTATTAGATGTCGATTAGTATGAATAATAGAGTTTAGAATAATACTGAATACACATTTTTCAACTCTAAACGTTTGGACTTGTATTTGAACTTTCCAGAGCCCTAACCCTGCCCATACCTCTTACCTTCATAGTTTTAATAAATAAAATACACAACTTAATAGACTTCGGAATTAATTTTTCCTGAGAGCAGTAGACTTGATTAGATGCCCTTTTGTAGTCTCATCAAATCCTAGATTATGAGCTCAAAGTTTTGATCTCTATATATAGTTTCTAATATTAAAACAAATAGCCTCACATTTATACACCTTCCTAGTTTAGGTCTGTTTTCCTAAGCCAGTTCAGGATCAGAAGAAATAAAAGACATCCTTTCACAGCATTTGAAAGGAAGTTGCCCCTTTACCTAATACATAACTTTGAACTAATTCAAATCATATTAATATAATTAATTTATATCATATTAATATAAATTCATTTTTGGTTTTATATTGCTTTAATATTTCATGAAAGCGATTTCTTCAGTTATACAGTGATGGGGCTTGTTGTCCCTCCCTCTTTACCTGGATGGTGTTACGTTGTCTGGCTGGTGTCTCCATCTCTAGTCTCTCCCTTCCTAAACTATCCTGCACACAGTCATCATATAAACTCTCCAGAAGTGTCTTTTTTGGGGGCAATTAAAATTTTATATCTACATAGTCTACATAGTCTTCACCCCAATAATTCCATTTCTAGATATCTATTCCACAGGAATACTTGCCCATATTCACAAAGAAGCATGTACGGGGATTTCATTGCAGCAACGCCTGTAACAAGAAAACTAAGCCTAATCTAACAATTCATCAATGGGGGAATTATTAAATAAACTACAGTGCATCCATACCGTGGATTATGCAGGAGTTTAAATGAATGGGGTGACCCTCTAAGTACTGGGAAGGAAAGAAATCATGAAGTGAAAGAATATCATGTCATACAATAAGTGATACACGTATATGATATCATATAGGTGATACACTTGTCAAATTAGATATATAACCATGAAGTAAAAGAATCAAGTTGCAAGAAGTTACCATTTAGGTAAAGAAAAAAGATTTTAAAAACCACACAACAAATCTATTTTGCCTTATGTAAATATGTATGTAGGCAAATGGGAAAAAGTCTGGAAGCATGTATACTAAATGCAGAGCAGCATTACCTCAGGGATGAGGGAGTAGGGCACAAGGAGAGTTTTTGTTATACCTGTTATTGCATTTTTATACATTAAAAATAGAATCATGGGCTGGGGGTGGTGGCTCATGCCTGTAATATGAGCACTTCAGGAGGCCAAGGTGGGAGGATCACTTGAGCTCAGGAGTTCAGGACCAGCCTAAATGGCATAGGAAGACCCTGTCTCTACAAAAAATACAAAATGAGGTGGGCGTGGTGGCATGCACCTGTGGTCCCAGCTACTTGGGAGGCTGAGGTGGGAGGATCACTTGTGCCTGGGAGGTGAAGGCTGCAGTGAGCTGTGATTGTGCCACTGCACTCCAGCCTGGGGGACAAAGTAAGACCCTGTCTCTTAAAAAACAAAAGAAGGAAAAAAGAGAATATAACCACGTATTATTTCTGTGATAAAAAATAAATTTAAATTGCCTCTTATTTTAAAGAGAGCCTACCAAATTTAATTTTAAAATAACCATAGGATCGCAATCAACAGAAGTTGATTTGGGATATGGAGGAGAAATATCTTTTCTCAGAGGTACCGACCTCAAAATTCTGGACCAAGAAGGATCTTACAATGCAGTTAGTTTTTTGTCACATTTGGAGAGAATATACTCACAGTTTCTTGGTCCAACTGTATGCTTTCCATACATTTCCATCAATGTAGGAAATATAGTTTTCTTGGTAATTTCTGTGAAGAAACACAGTTTATATCCTTGAATAGGTAGGAAAAGAATGAACAGGATAAGTAAAAGAATCATGGCAACCTTGTCGGGGATATTCAGAAACAGAAAATAACACCTGCTTTCTCACCTCCAGAGCTGTTAGCTTCCCAGTTTGCACAGTTCATCAAGAAGTAATGCCGGGCCACTGGCACAAATGATGAGGCATCTCCTGGAAGCTTAACTTCCTATCCATCCCATCTCTTGGACAGACGATGCCAGTTAATTACTTTGAATGTAAGGCCTTTATCCAAAAGCACTTATGCGTCTAAACTAACTCCTTCTACACATAAAAAATGGTAAATACTTCAACAGAAAAATGGGCAAAAGCTTATCATTATCAATAAATAAGTAGAAAGAAACCCTATGCCAGGTGATACCAAAGCTTTGCCCTCTGTTGCAACATCCTAGGCTTTTTCTTTCCATTGTTATTACAACTGATCTGATTTAGCCCCTTCACACCTTACTCCTACATTTTGCTATTCCTTTCTATTTTGTCTCCCTGAAATAAGATTTTCCCTTTGAGCACTCTACATATGGATTCTAAAATAATCCTTTGCATGTTTACACTTGAACATAAAGCAAAAAACAAAATAAAATGAAAGAATCCTTTTGTTTTAATCATTTAATCTCTCTTGCTTGGAAACTTTCAATGGCTTTCCATACCCCATTTTGTAGCTTTCAAACTCCTATAGCTGATAGTCAAGGTTTTACATAATCATATCTTCATTGCTCCCTCACCTAATTCTTTGCAGCCAGATTGGTCTACTAAATTCCAACCATACCTGTAGCCATGCCTTTGCCTAGACTGTACTCCCATTTTTTTTTCTATTTAACAAATTATAGCTACTCTTTAAGACCCAAGTAAAGTTTTAGCTTATCCATGTGGCTTTCCCTGATCTCCACACCTCAAGGATCACAGATTCTGGTAAATTATAGCACCAATGGTCTGCATTATCTTTTAGTAATTAATTATATATACCTCCCTTTTTATGCCTATTCTCTTTCTTCCCTCCTATCATTTTCATGTTCTGGAGACAGTAGCATACTTGGCCCTGGGTGTGACACAAAACGAGTGCTACATATAGAAAGCCAGGGACAAAGATGAGTTCTGGACATAACTAAAGGACTGAGTAATCATGTTAACAGTCAACACATCCTACATATGCTAGGCACTGATGAAGTGTTTCATATATTCACTCACCTAAATTTCACAACAATCCTATGAAATGGTAACTAGCATAATCCTCAGTTTAAAGGTGAGGAAATTGAGTCACAGAGCAGAATAACTTGCTCTGGGTCACCAAGCTAATAAATGACAGACCTGGGTTCAAACCCAGGCAGCCTGGCTCCAGAATAAACCCTTAACCACTTACAGCATCATCACTGAGATCGGGAGAGGGACAGGCTGCTGTAAAGGGAGTGAAGGGAAAATGGGAGGAGAGCAGCGGTTAAGCAATGATGTGATGGGGCTAAATAAAAATGAATAAGAAATGAGTAAAAGACTGGAGTAAAAGGAAAAGACTGGAGAAAGGGCCTAACAGTAAAGGAGAATGAAAAGAAGGGAGAGTTGACAAGCAAAGGTGAAAGCAGAAAGTCAGTTGTCAATATGGCTTAGGGAGATAAAGAAGGCCCAGGAAGGCCTCCAGGAAAAGGCTGCCATGTCAGGCAGGACACAGAGGACAGTTGAGGAAATGTGATTCTTACAAGATGGGGAAGGTGCCATTGTGGGTGTTGGGCTGTGGCACAGGCACTTGGCGGAACCTCTGCTTTGGACTGAGATCAATACAAGGCAGCGTCTCATATCTGCAGGTACAGAGCTTACATATGTTGGTGCTTGTGGAGGCCTTCTGTTCCTCTGGTGCAGTTAAAGCCTTATTTTGGGCGTAACTTTCAGACTGCACCAATGAATCCTGAGCAGGTTCTAGTTCAGTAGGTGGACCTGTGACTTCAGTCAGGCTTCGATGCAGAGTCTGAACCTGGTCTGGACGAGAAGCTGTAGTCTTCTCCAGGGCGGTAGAATGTCCAGTCTCTGTAGTGGGTTCTGGAGTGATGGAAGCCCCAGGTCTGGAGGCTGAGTTGATGTCTCCTCCATGGTTGAAGATGGTTTAACCCCTGTAGTAAGTTGTGTAGTTATGGTAAGCTCCAGGTCCAGAGGTTGGACTGTGACTTGAGTCAGGTTTGAATGCTGAACCTGACCCTTGTCTGAAGGTGGAAGTGTCACCTCAGAGTGTTTTGGAGGAGGAGTTGTAGTCAGGGCTGTAGAAGGTTCAACCTCTGTCGTGGATTCTGGAGTGATGGTAAGTCCCAGGTCCAAAGGTTGAACTGTGGCTTGAGTCAGGTGTGAATGCTGAGCCTGAACCTGGTCTGGATGTGGAAGTGTCACCTTAGGGTGCTTTGGCGGAACTATAGTCTTCTTCAGGGGTGTAGAATGTTCAACCTCCATAGTGGGTTCTGGAGTGATGGTAAGTCCCAGGTCCACAGGTTGAACTATGACACTGGGTGATATTTGATGCTGAGCTTGATCCTGACCTGGTGTTGGAATTGTTACCTCTTGATATACTGGAAGTTGGGGTACAACTTTCTTAGGAGGCTGAGTTGGGGTCTCCTGCATGGTTGGAGAAAGTTCAACCTCCGTAGTGGATTCTGGAGTGATGGTAAGCCCCAGGTCCACAGGTTGAACTGTGGCTTGAGTCAGGTGTAAATGCTGAATCTGAACCTGGTCTGGATGTGGAAGTGTCACCTTAGGGTGCTTTGGAGGAACTATAGCCTTCTTCAGGGCTGTAGAATGTTCAACCTCCTTAGTGGGTTCTGGAGTAATGGTAAGTCCCAGGTCCAAAGGTTGAACTGTGACACTGGGCAATGTCCAATGCTGAGCTTGATCCTGACCTGGTGTTGGAACTGTCACCTCATAATGAGCTGGAGGTTGAGCTGCAACCTCCTTAGGTGGCTCTGGAAGCTGAGCTGGGACCATCTGCTGGCTTGAAGATTCTGCCTCCTTAGGGGGCTCTGGAGCCTGAACTGTGGCCTCCTGCTGGGTCGGAGAAGGTTCTGCCTCCATAGGGGGCTCTGGAATCTGAGCTGGAACCTCTTGCTGAGTTAGAGATGGTTCCACCTACTGAGGGAACTCTGGAGGCAAAGATGGGACCATCTGCTGGGTCAGAGAGGGTTCTATCACCCTAGGGGGCTCTGAAGACTGAGCAGGGACTGCCTGCTGGACTGGAGAGGATTCTACCTCTTTAGGTGGCTCTAAAAGCTGAGTTGGGGCCTGCTGTAGGACTGGAGATGGTTTGACCTTCTCAGGTGGCTCTGATGGCTGAGCTGGTATCTCCCCTGTGGTGGAGGACTGACCTCTTCAGTGGACTTCAGAGGATGACTTGAGGCTTCCTGCTGGGTTGCAGATGGTTCAGCCTCCTTAGGGGGCTCTGGTGGCTCAGCTGGGAACTCTTGCTGGACTGGAGAAGGTTCTGCCTCCCTAGGGGGATCTGGAGTCTGAGTTGTGGCCTCTTGCTGGACTGGAGATTCAGTCTTTTCAGGAGAACACAGAGGTGGGGAAGGGAGATCAGGCTGGGCTAGAGAAAAGTCAGCCTGCTCAGGCTGGGATGGAGAAGATTCAACCTCCCCAGAAGACTCAGAAGGCTGAGCTGGCTGCTTCTGCTCACTGGGGGAAAGTTCAGGCTCTATAGGAGGACCTGGAGGCTCAGTTGGAGCCTCATCTTGGATTGCAGAAGGTTCCATCTCTTCTAGAGGCTGAGCTGGGCTCTCCTGCTGGGTCTGAGAAGATTCAACCTCCCTAGAAGACTCAGAAGGCTGAGCTGGCTACTTCTGCTCACTGGGGGAAAGTTAAGTCTCCATAGGAGGAATGGGAGGCACAGTTGGGGCCTCCTGTTGGGTTGCAGAAGGTTCCACCTCCTCTGGAGGCTGAATTGGGGTCTCCTGCTAGGCTTGGGAAGATTCTATCTCATTGGTAGGCTCTGAAGTTATGGTAACATCCACATCTGCAGGTTTAAATTGTAATGTTGGGCAAGTTATAATGAGCTTGATCCTCACCCGGAGGTTGAACTGTCACCTCATGATTTGGTGGAGTTTGAGCTAGACTCTCCATAGAGGACTCTGGAGGCAGCCCTAGAGGCTCATCAGAGTTCACCGGAGTTCTGGAGGCAGGCTGCTGGGATACAGTATATCCACACTTGAATATTCATCCAGCAAAGTTTGTTTCTGACACCGAGGTTTGGATAATTGGTCAGCAAGGCTCCAGTGCTGAGCTAGATCTCTCTTCAGCTTCTTGGGCGAAACAATAAATTTGGTTGGTTTTTGAAACCTTACTGTCTAGTGGAACAAGTATTTCATCTGCCTGATGATCTGCAGCCTGATCTAGGTCTGCAGTTTGAAACTTACTTTTGAGGTGAGGAAGTTGAACTAGGGTCTAGTTCTGATCCCAGTCCAGCATTGGAACCACCTCTGGGTGCCTTTTTTTCGGAGTCAACTTGTCATTTAGATCCTGGTGTGCAGCCGAGAACTGCTCTGGCCCGGGGGGCAGCTCTCCAGCTGAATCCGTGTCCAGGAACAGAACCAAATTTTCAGTCGATTCCTGGGGCGGGGCTGACATCTGGGAGGAAGCAGACGACGCCACGTAATCAAAGCCCTCCAGGTCAGCAGAGGGAGTAGACGCATGGGGAGATTCCCATGGGAGATGGGAGGAGCAGGAAGACTAGGGCTCAGTAGGCCCCGGGGGGTTAGAGGTCAGCTGGAGCGGGTCTTTGACCCACTCCAGAGGCTGAGCCTCCTGGACTAGTAGCCACAATAGTTGCCACGTGAGGAAGGGCCTTGGGCCCCAGAGACGCAGCTGGGACATGACACACGCTGGCGCCGCGCAGTGAGTGGGAGCCATTCTAACAGCCTGGAGAGGCTCGCACCCGCGATAAGCGTGCGCCCCGCCCAGTCTTTATGACATCTTTATGCCACCTTTATTAGGCTTGGGTCCAGATCTGCTCCATGTCTCCATGGCAATCTTATGTCACAATCCCGCCTAAGCTCCCCTTTCCCCCCTCCCCTCTCCTCCCCTTAGCGAGGTAGGATTTGGGCTGCAGACCCGGGTGGTCCCAGGACTCCTGGGGCCTGTTGTGGTGGGGTGGGGTGGGGGCATGGCAGAGCTTCCCAAGGAAGTCACGGGACCCCGCCTCAGGATATTCAGAAGCTCTAGTCCAGTTCTGGCAGCCTGAACTCTTCCTCCTCCAAGGTGAAATCCAAGAATACGCTTCCTTCCAAGGACAGCAACTGACCTGCAAAATGGGCGCCAGTTAGGGTGGCAGGGAGGACGCACATTACAGTCATTTATTCCAAAATTTGCCATTTTCGCCAAACTTTGGGTATCTTTTGTTGCATGTTTGATAATTCACCACCCTATTAGGTAGGGGCTGTCAGGGAGTAAGCCAGGACTCCAAATTTTCTGTAGGAGGGGCGTTGGGGGTAGGCAGTTCAGTCTGGGAGAGTGAAGAATCCTTTGCACTAGCCTGGGAGGAGGCTGAACTGTCATCCTGCCTTGACTTAACACAGCCATTACCCTAGAAGTTACAGCACCACCCTTCAGAGATCTACCCTGTGTGTACACATGGAGAAGAGGCTTAGGTAGTTAAAGTCAGCATGTTAAATAATTTCCTGAAATGCGACTATAACTAGAACCCAGCTGACTTCCCCCACAGCCGTTCTTACCTATTGTATTACTGTCTGGCACAATTACCAGCATGTAAACTCCAAGAAGGTGCTTCATCTTCTTCCAGTGACTAGCATAGGCGTAGCGTGCACAGTGATGATTTTAAAATTGAAAGGGGGCCAGGTGCGGTGGCTCACACCCATAATCCCAGAACTTTGGGAGGCTGAGGTAGGCGGATCACCGAGGTCAGAAGTTCAAGAACAGCCTGACCAACGTGGTGAAACTCTGTCTCTACTAAAAATACAAAATTAGCTGGGTGTGGTAGCGCATGCCTATAATCCCAGCTACTCGGGAGGCTGAGGCAGGAGGATCACTTGAACCTGGGAGGCGGAGGTTGCAGTGAGCCGAGATCGCGACATTGCACTGCAGCCTGGGCAACAAGAGTGAAACTCTGCCTCAATAAAATAAAATAAAATAAAATTGAAGGGATTCCAAGATTCGCCTCATTTAGGGATAGATCTATTGTTATAATCAGATTTCTGAAATCAGTGCTGACTTCCTCTCACATTTCACGGGAAGCTAGACTTCTTAAAGCTTGAAGTTTTCTTGGTGGGTTTTATTTAAATTGAATTAAAATAATTATTTTACAGGGAAAAACTTCAAAACACTTTGCAACTTTGGTGTAAAAGTTAAATAAAACACTCTAGCCCCAAATGAAGTTCTCACTGAAAAGAAACTTTTGCTCTTTTTTTTTTTAAATTCCATATATAGTAAATAATGACTTTTTTGAGATTTAGAAACTTAATCCCTATTTAAGAGCTTTCATATACAGTCATGAGTTGCTTGCCATCATAGCGTATACTTACACAAACTTAGGTGGTATAGCCTACAGCACACCTAGGCTATTTTTAGTAGAGACAGGGTTTCACCACGTTGGCCAGCCTAGTCTTGAACTCCTGACCTCGTGATTCACCCGTCTTGGCCTCCCAAAGTGCTGGGATTACAGGCATGAGCCATGGCACCTGGCCTGTTTGTTTGTTTTTTGAGATGGAGTTTCACTCTTGTTGGCCAGGATTCAGTGCAATGGCATGATGTTGGCTCACAGCAACCTTCGCCTCCCAGTTCAAGTGATTCTCTTGCCTCAGCCTCCCGAGTAGCTGGGATTACAGGCATGCGCCACCATTTCTCCATGTTGGTCAGGCTGGTCTTGAACTCCTGACCTCAGGTGATCCGCCGGCCTCGGCCTCCCAAAGCACTGGCATTACAGGTGTGAGCCACCACGCCTGGCTCTGTTACCCTTGAGTTTTTATCTCCACATACTTGAATTAAGCCGTGTAGTTCTTCTTCCCATCTGACATCTACAATCTCTTCACTGGGTCTGTACTCCACAGCTATTTTACCACTTTCTGAAATAAAGTTAGCAAGGAGCAATTCAGAATCTTTTTCATTCTAAAACTTCCTGCATATAATGGTAGCACCCCACAGTGAGACATTCTTTTGGTTTCTAAAAGCAGAAAATAAGAGCATTTCCCTGGAAGTTTCCTCATCTCATCACATACTTCCCTTTCCCTTTCCCTTTCCCCCTTCCTTCCCCTCCCTTCCCCTCCCCTCCCCTCCCCTCCCTCCCTTTCTTCTTTTTCAGGGTCTCACTCTGTCACCCAGGCTGGAGTACAGTGGCACTGTCATAGCTCACTGCAGCCTGGAATTCCTGAGCTCAAGTGATCTTCCTGCCTCAGCCTCCAGAGTAGCAGGGACTACACCACTGTGCCCGGCTAATTCTCTTTTTTAGAGACATGGTCCTGCTTTGTTATTTCAGGCTGTCTCGAACTCCTGACTTGAAGTGTCCTTCTGTCTTGGCCTCCCAAAGTGCTGAGATTTGAGGTGTGAGTCACCATGTCCGGTCTCACACCTCAGTTTTTAACATATGTATGAAATATCAACTGTGTTTGGTTCAAAGGACTTTATGATCTTACAGATAGGAACTAAGGAATAATAACATAAGAAATAAAAAATTTGGAAACAAAAATGTTCAATCACAATATGATTAAATAGTAAGGCATCAGGTGGGGGGTCGAAGTTCAAATCCAAAATGGAGACCACTGGGCTAGTAGACACTTCACATTAGAAGCACGGCTAGGTGTCTACTCCCTGAGAACCAAAATTCCACCAGATACAATAAGCAAAGCTTCAGAGAGAGAGAACACTTGAATATTTTATTGGCAGAAAATATCCCGCATACTCTATAGACAATACAACTTCCTTCAAGACAAATTAGAGATATAAGGCTTTTGGTCTAAGAAGTTTTGAGTGTGTGCAAGGGGATACCTTTGTATACTAGGGAGAGGTAAACAACCCACACATTTAGCTTGGTTATTAAAGGTTGTTACTCAGACTTGACAGTTGATGACCAAGGAAGTAAGACTTTCACTAGAAGGGCGGCCCAGGTTGGAAAGCCGAGAGCAATCAGGGCCACCTCTTACAAGCAAATAAAGGTCTGTGGTAACTTAATTAGGATCTGTCTCTAAGTCTTCAGGGCTGTGACCAGAAGAGCAACTCTGTTCAGGGACTCTTTGCTAAACATCGGGCTTCCTCTGGGCACAGCCTATAACATTTGCACCACTGTAGAACTGAACAGGGAATACAAGCAATGCCATTCAATAGCATGACCACTTCCAAGGCTCACAGCAAAGCAGCTGATTATTGCATAAGAATCCTATTTGGCCAATATGTCAGTGCCAGAAATGAAAGCTGGAACTGAATTCTCGATTCGGGAAACAAAATCTAGTAAACTCTTCGGCAGAGAGTTTATTCAGAGAGAAAACAACAATAGCATATTTTGTCGCTTACCTTGTAAGTATAGTTCTGAGTTTTTACATTTGTCATCTCATTTTCTCAAACAATATCCCCCATAAGGTTGATTGGATTACTAACCCCAGTTTGCAGATAAAGAGATTGCAGCTTAGAGATATTAAATATCTTCAAATCTCTCTGGCTATAAGACTTAAAATTGAATAAAAAAAATCTAAGAGACAGAGTTAGGACTCAAGTCCATGTGTCCAAAGCTTATAATCACTATTCTGTATGATAGGCATGCAATTAAAGAAGACCTGCCTCAAACATTTTCCGTGTGAACTGAGGCAAGTCCTTTTACAACTATAAACTAGGGACAATAGTTGCTGCCATTTTTTCTACAAATGTCACAAATAACAAATTTGAGCCTGTCTCTGTGAAAGAATTTAGCAAATGAAAGCATACTATGGAGTGTTTTAGATATCGATATTTTTATCCAATTAACTTTTCAAAATGAGTTTATTTGCTCATTGAAACTGAAGTTAAAATTAAGAAAGTTTTACCTAGAACCACAATCAACAGTTTCTGGAATGCATCTGACAAAACCTTCTGAATAGCAAGCTTCTGGGCTGTCTTCCCTTTCATAAGGAACAATAACGGTCTTAAATCCAACCAAAACAAATGGATTTAAGATGCCTATCTGAGTGATAATTGCTACACGTTTAAAAAATACAAATGCATCCACGATTCTTAGCTCATAATCTTCATGGTTAAGGGTAGACAGCACAAGGGTATGGTTGAATGGCTCTGTTATAGGTACATCCTGGCAGGGCCCATTTTTACTGCCTCCATCTAGTTGGGAAGTTCCGGAAGTACTAGAAGGGAGATACAAGCCAAGAACCTGGCACATGCTCACATCACCCAGAGATTTCAAATTCATCAGTTAAGGCTACACTCCTACAGACCCTACCCTCCTATGCATCAAGGGCTGAAATCACTCACCGAAAAAGGTTTGGTTGGCTGGACATGGTGGCCCATGCCTGTAATCCCAGCACTTTGGAAGGCCAAGGTGGGTGGAGGCCAGGAGTTCAAGAACAGCCAGGCCAACGTGGTAAAACCTCATCTTTACTAAAAATACAAAAATTAGAGAAGTGTGGTGGCACGTGTCTGTAATCCCAGCTACTTGGGAGTCTGAGGCACAAGAATAGCTTGAACTGGGAGGTGGAGGTTGCAGTGAGCCGAGATCATACCACTGCACTCCAGCCTGGGCGACAGAGTGAGACTATTCTTAAAAAAAAAAAAAAAAAAGAGGCCAGGCACAGTGGCTCACACCTGTAATCCCAGTACTTTGGGAGACCAAGATGGGCAGATCATTTAGATCACTTGAGGTCAGGAGTTTGAGACCAGCCTCGGCAACATGGTGAAACCCTGTCTCTATTAAAAATACAAAAAAAAAAAAAAAATTAGCTGGGTGTAGTGGTGGGCAGGAGGCAGGAGAACTGCTTGAACCTGGGAGGTGGAGGTTGCAGTGAGCCGAGATCACACCAGTGCACTCCAGCCTGGGCGACAGAGCGAGACTCCATCTCAAAAAAAAAAAAAAAGGACTGAATGTTAACACAAAAGTTTTTGTAAATCTTTAGATGATGACCTGGCATGGTGGGTGGCTCATGCCTATAACCCCAGCATCTTGAGATCCTGAGGCAAGAGGATCACTTGAGGCCAGGAGCTTGAGACCAGGCAGGACAACACAGCAAGATCCCCCATCTCTAGAAAAAATAGCCACATGTGGTGGTGCATGCCTATAGTCCTGGCTACTCAGGAGGCTGAGGTAGGAGGATCCCTTGAGCCCAGGAGTTTGAGGTTACAGTGAGCTATGATCATGCTACTGCACTCTAGCCTGGGCAACAGAGCGAGACCCTGTCTCTAAAAAAATAATAATAATAAATAGATAAATAAATAAATCTTTAGATGATTTGCTGGGATAACTGAAGGCTACAAGAGATACGTATGTGAAGGACTATTTTAGTACAAAACAAGTTCTTAACCCAAAACTGGAAAAACATTACTTCCTTCTTCCTCCTAAGCTTCCTGGCAGGAAATTGACTATACAATTTTAAATTTAAAGGTTCTGTCAGGTATTGCCTAAGGTGAAAACCTATATTGTGAGACAGAAAAACTCTGCCTAGGACTTCAGTAGCTCAGAGAGGGAAGGACTTAATATGTGTCTGAAAAGATGAGTTTTAGAAATTAAGAAAAAAGAGATCATTCCCACTTCAACTCCTTACCCTACTCTACCCCCATTGAAAACAGACCTTCCTCCGCCTTACCCACAGGTTCCTCCACCAAGCCAATGCCAGACTCCTGCAATCATAGGATGGCAGCACCACCTCTAAAGCACAGAACTTCAGGCTTTGCTTCGGAAGTGGCACCATGTCTCTTCATTTTCCCTTTCTTCAAGGGAAAATCCTTGAAGAAATTTCCTTCAGAAAACTCCTGAAGCTGTTAGGATTTTTAGTGTGAGTTCCTTCTGAGGATATTAATTAGGCTTCAAACTGTTTTGTTCTGAGAAATAAAAACTAAACTCCAGTCATTCAAGCTAAGAGTTGAGGCATTCTATGGCTTCAAAATCAAGTAAGATTTGCAAAGGAATTGCTAGATACAACCATTTTTTATTATATGCCACACAAACAGTGGAGAAAATTATGGATACCACCATCCAAGTGATTGAGATTATTAATTTAGGTAGCAGGCCAATTCAGACATGTCCACTTATCAATGGCAGGAGGCCTCTCACATCTCCTCCCTATAACCCATTTCAATACTTCTGTCTACAGTCTAGAATTTCAATGTTGAAAGGAGAGTGTGGTTATTGAAAGAAATCTACAAAGTTTACCCTGATGATCCTTTTTGACATCCACTGAAATCAAAGTAGTAATTCGGCAGTTCTTGGCATCAGGAGCTGTTTAGGGCAAGAGCCTGATGTGGAACTGCCTTATGTCTGCTGCCAAGACGAACCTAAAGTCACAAGAGATAGACCCATAAATATCACAACCTGCCAGAGATTTGAAAGAAAAAGAAAAGGACACTTAAACTAGATGGCAGTGGTGGTCAGGTAGTAACCCAAGGCTCTGAGTTCAGTAAGTAAATCTAATATGAATGCCCTCTCCTTTCACCTATCTATTGACTTGTAGAACATTTCCTTCATTACTGCATCAGCGATGAGCTTTATGCTGTGAAATTCTCAAAACCTAAAGCTTATGAAGTGGTCTCAATGTCCAAAGCGCACTACAAACTCATTACTTACAAAATGATGCCAACTAACTGTTTCATCATCTTTACCGTACCTTTACAATATTTGAGTGGCTATGTGAAATGGTCACAGGTTAGAAACAGATCATAGTCCAAAAGTTAAATAATATCTTACAGGTAATCATTTCAGTCACAGGAAGTGGGACCAGGATTGAAGAGGGTGTTGAACAAGCTACAGAAGTGGGTATAGAATACCCGGAGTCATTACTAAGCAGAGTTCTCAGATTTGATCAAGGTTAATTCAATGAGGAATGGAATATAGACAAGAGTAGGCAGCAAGATTAGCAGGAAGCAGTCAGATCAAGTAGCCAATCAGGCATTGAAATGGTCCTTGAAAAAGGAAAGGTGATTGAGTCGAGGCATACAATGAGATATCATTCTGTGGCTCTGGGAAAGTAAATTGGTTGGCATGTTAGCATGGAATAGGATTTCTACAAGGCCGCTTAAAGAATGTTTCCATCCTCTGAGAACTGAAGGGAGTTCCAAATAAGCAGTTTGTGAGTGATGATGAGCATGATGATGATGATAAAGTCTTCTTATGTAAGAGCTGGCAGAAGAGTTGGTCACACCTACATGTTTTAAATTCACATAAAAGTAAATATATGGCCGGGTGTGGTGGCTCACACCTGTAGTCTCAGCACTTTGGGGGGGCTGAGGCAGGCGGATCACTTGAGGTCAGGAGTTGGAGACCAGCCTGGCCAACATGGTGAAACTCCATCTCTACTAAAATACAAAAATTAGCCAGGTGTGGTGGTGTGTGCCTGTAATCCAAGCTACTCAGGAGGCTGAGGCAGAAGAATTGCTGGAACCCGGGAGGCGGAGGTTGCAGTGAGCCAAGATTGCGCCACTGCACTCCAGCCTGGGCGAGAGAGACTCCATCTCAAAAAAAAAAGGTAAATATAGCTAGGCATGGTGGCTTGTACCTAGCTACTTAAGAGGCTGAGGCAGGTGGATTGCTTGAGGTCAGGACTTAGAGACCAGCCTGGGCAACACAGTGATACTGTGTCTCTAAAATATTTTAAAAAGTAAATATAAGCAGAACTCTTCTGGTGAAAATTTCATTCATTCATTCATTTTTTAGAGATAGGGTTTCACTCTGTTGCCCAGGCTGGAGTGCAGTGATGCAATCATAGCTCACTGCAGCCTCAAACTCCTGGGCCCAAGCAATCCTCCCATCTCAACCTCCCAAATAGCTGGGACTACAGGTGCATGCCACCACAACTGGCTGATTTAAATTCTTTTTCTCTCTCTCACTCTCTCTCTGTGTCTCTGTCTCTGTCTGTCTGTCTGTCTTTTTCTTTCGTCTGACTCCGTTGTCCAGGCTGGAGTGCAGTGGCACAATCTCACCTCACTGAAACCTCCACCTCCTGAGCTCAAGCAATTCTCCTGCCTCAGCTTCCCGAGTAGCTGGGATTGCAGGCACCGTCCACCACACCTGGCTAATTTTTGTACTTTTAGTAGAGATGGGATTTCACCATGTTGGCCAGACTGGTCTCAAACTCCTGATCTCACCCACCTTGGCCTCCCAAAGTGCTGGGATTACAGGCATGAGCCACTGTACCTGGCCTGAAAAAAATAATACTTTTGATAAATCTGAAAATCTGGGGCCATTTCTGTCACTGAGAGAAGGTGTGTCTTTCCCCTTAAACTAGGTTCATGTTGCTGAGGAGGCAGAGGGCTGAGTTCTTCCATCCATCGCCTTCAAGTGTCAGGCGGCTTCCGGTTGGACAAGATGGCTACTCCAGTGGGCTTGTTTCCTCTCTGGTCTCTTTTTCTGTCTAAGACTCACTCCATACCAGCCTGAGCTTGGGACCATTGTTTTGCTCCTCTCATCCTCCTACCCCTAGAGCTGACAGATTTAGCAAATAAAATTTACAAGATCCTGTTAAATTAGAATTTCGGACAAACAATAAACTACCCCACACTGTCTCAGGAGGGTCCCTCAGAGATAAGTGTCACTGAGCCTCAGGAAGGAGGAAGCTCCATCCCTGCCCATCAAGCCCCCTCTTGGGGTCCCCTCAAGGAAGACAGTGGTTCCAGAAGGTGTGTTCCCACCCCCTTTCACAGCCTACCTCTCTCCCTTCCCTCTCTGACCCCAGGTTCCAGCTGGCCTGGGGATTTCTGGGAGGATCTGAAGAACAAGGCCATCTGCAGCAGGAGCCTCCTGTTCCTCACCACCTATGCTTCAGCCCTGCCCAACTAACAGCTCTCCATGTTCTAAAGAAGGCAGGAGTGCTGGACCACCCCAGCCTTCTGGAACCCCAGTTCTGTGACATTATCCATCTCCTGGAAATATGCTGGTTTTAACCATGCAAATTAGTTAAGCATCAGGCAGAAATAGCAGCTGGGCCTGGAAGCACAGGTGACATCTGTGAGGAAAATGGCTGGGTGGGACAGGGTGGAGAGCACGGGCTGTTCCCTTCCTTTCTGGGAATAGCACCACCTTTGAGGTAACTCCTTCTCTCATGGGGTTTTAGGCGGTGGCTGCCAGTGCCAGGGCCCTGTCCCCTGTCACCCCCCATAGTCATAGGAACGCTTCTGCGCCAGTCACTACATTTATAAGGGGAAGCTGGTGGGGCTGCTCAGCTTCCAACAGGAAGCCCATGTGTGCAGGGCCAGAGGACACAGCCCATCTGAGGTGCTAAGCTTCTGTGAAGAGGGAGTGGAGTCTGGACGGGATTCCAGTCCCACGGTCCACCCTTTCTGGGACCCAAACACACCCTTCCCCTTCCTTCAATTCTGAGAAGCAGTAAATGTCCCTACTTGCGAACAAGTTTGAGTTGGGTTTCTGTCACTTGCAGCCAAAAGAAACCTGCCAGCTACTGTCAGCATCGGTCAACCATCTGTGAAACGGTGAGCTGACAACCTGTCCCCTCCCTGTGAAGGCCACAACATCCCAACACCATTAGTCACCAAGGAAGTCTGGGAGAAATTTCTACCAGAAAGGGGCAAGGGAGGAAACATTTTGTTAATGCTGGCCCACTCTACCCTCTGAAACAGGGCGGCAGGATCTGGCAGAAAGAAAGTTTACAAGGGGCTTCTAAGCAGGCAGTGCTGCCCCGTGCCCTCCGGGCTTCTCCTCCCAGCAGGGCAGCAGCATATGGCACCCTGGGATAGGAGGTCTGCAGGGGCGGGGGCAGGGAGGCTGAACATCCTGGGGGCACCACTTTATGAGGAACCATTTATGGCCAGAACTCTACAGGGGCTTCAGGGACCTGAATGAACTCATCTCTGTAGAGTGAGAGTCCTGGGCAGGAGGAGAGGTTTCCATAGCCCAGGACCACATGCTGGAAATTTGGTCTCTGCAGCTTAAAATCTGAGAGAAGATGGTGTCTGCAGCATTCAAAGGGGGACCAGAGGGACCCTCCACCCCTGGCCCCCCCAGCTATTACAAACATGAGCCCTGGGAAGATTCCTATCAAAAACCCAAGCTGGGGCCCATGAGTCAAGTCTGGACGTGCAGCTTGGGGCAAGAGGACAGATGGACGCCACAGGCCATCTGTCTAAATATTTCCAAATTATAAATTAAATTAACAGGGTGTTAAATAAAGTATGTTCTAACCTCATCCCCTGACAAATATTCCTTTAAAATGATAAAATTTAAAAATGTGTATGAAGTTATGATTTGTACATGACAGAAAGTTACCAAATATCAAAGATCATAATATTTCTTTCCTTTTTTTTTTGAGACGGAGTCTCACTCTGTTGCCCAGGCTGGAGTGCAGTGACGCGATCTCGGTTCACTACAGCCTCTGCCTCCCGGGTTCAAGCAATTCTTAATATTGAGATGCGTAATAAAATAAAGATATGTGTAATTTATAAATTACTGAAACTATTCCATGACATTTATTTTTATTCCTTTCAGCAAAATCAATTATTATTGTCAAGATTTAAAAATACATGTAAGAAGGCTGGGCGCGGTGGCTCACGCCTATAATCCCAGCATTTTGGGAGGCCGAGGCAGGCGGATCACGAGGTCAGGTGATCCAGACCATCCTGGCTAACAAGGTGAAACCCCGTCTCTACTAAAAATACAAAAATTAGCCGGGCGTGGTGGCGGGCGCCTGTAGTCCCAACTACTCCGGAGGCTGAGGCAGGAGAATGACGTGAACCTGAGAGGCGGAGCTTGCAGTGAGCCAAGATGGCGCCACTGCACTCCAGCCTGGGCAACACAGTGAGACTCCATCTCAAAAAAAAAAAAATACATGTAAGGATTAAAACAGTCATATTCAAAGTACAAGTATCTTAATATTTTCATCAAAATACGTTTATGTAAAAAATTTAATTTTGTCAGAAATGTTTTCCCAAACAATATTCTTTTCAAATATTGAAAAGTATCTATTGCTGGGCCCAGTAGCTCACGCCTATAATTCCAGCGCTTTGGGAGGCTGAGGCAAGCAGATCATGAGGTCAGGAGTTTGAGGCCAGCCTGGCCAATATGGTGAAACCCCATCTCTACTAAAAATACAAAAACTATTAGCCAGGTGTGGTGGCGCACCTGTAGTCCCAGCTACTTGGGAGGCTGAGGCAGAAGAATCGCTTGAACCCGGGAGGCAGAGGCTTCAGTGAGCCGAGATCGTGCCACTGCACTCCAGCCTGAGCGACAGAGCGAGACTCCATCTCAAAAAAAAAAAAAGAGAAAGAAAAGTACCTATTAAATGAAAAGGCAACATACAAATTAGAATTAATCAAATTTGTAAATCAAAATGATTGAAATCCATTTTATTTTGATTTTTGAAAACTTAATTAAATTACATTAAATTAAAATTCATAATTCTAGCATTCAATGACCACCTCATTGCCAATGTAAAGAAAAGGTGGCCGGGTGCAGTGGCTCGCGCCTGTAATCCCAGCACTTTGGGAGGCCAAGGGGGGCAGATCACGAGGTCAGGAGATCGATCCCATCCTGGCTAACATGGTGAAACCCCGTCTCTACTAAAAATACAAACAAAACAAAACAAAACAAAAAGCCAGGCGTGGTGGTGGGTGCCTGTAGTCCCAGCTACTTGGGAGGCTGAGGCAGGAGAATCACTTGAACCCGGCAGGTGGAGCTTGCAGTGAGCTGAGATCGCGCCACTGCACTCCAGCCTAGGCGACAGAGCAAGACTCCATCTCAAAAAAAAAAAAAAGAAAAAAGAGTAAGCATCACGGTTTGTCTGAGGGCTAGACATAGATACAAATTTAAGAGTAATGTGTAATGTGATTTACTTCATCCTTTTCTCGTTTGCCCAGAGAAGACTCACTGGTGGCACCTGCAGCTGCAGCATCTTCCCGAAGATAACTTTGCCATGAAATATCTCACTTTATTATTATTTTCGCATCACTCTAGTATATCCACTTTGGAAACAAAAGGCATCATTCTATTTATAGCATTGTGTTTTTAGTAGCGGGATTTCCATTTACAAAATACAGTAATTGTCCATGGCTGAAAATATCAAATCCTAGAAAACGTAGCATTCCTACACGATACTAACATCATTCTCGAACAGTTGTTGGCCAAAGATTCATTTGATGAATCTGATTTTTCCAGAATAGACTATTCTGATGATTCAGATGATTCTGATGTTAGTTCTGTTTATAAATAATTCCAAGAACAGTTTTTATATTTTATTTTCAAACTGAAAATCATTCAGATTTGTGGCCAGGCATGGTGGCTCACGCCTGCAATCCCAGCACTTTGGGAGGCAGAGGCAGATGGATCACCTGAGGTCAGGAGTTCCAGACCAGCCTGGCCAACATGGTGAAACCCTGACTCTACTAAAAAATAGAAAAATTAGCCAGCTGTGGTGGCAGGCACCTGTAATCCCAGCTACTCGGGAGGCTGAGGCAGGAGAATTTCTTGAACCTAGGAGGCAGTGGTTGTGGTGAGCTGAGATCACACCACTGCACTCCAGCCTGAGTGACAGAGCAAGACTCTGTCGAAAGAAAGAGAGGGAGTGAGGGAGGAAGGAAGGAAGGAAGGAGTCAGATTTGCTTCAGCATCAAAGAGCAAGTTTCTGTAAAAGGAAGGAAAGGAAGGGAAGGGGAGGGAGGTGGGAGGAGGGAGGGGGGGAAGGAAGGAAATCCGTGATATTTGCTTCAGCCTCAAAGAGCATGTTTCTGTAAAATTAAATGAGCACTGGCAGTGAGCTGCCCTTTTTTTCCTAAACGGGAAAAGGGTTAATATTGCAAACTTTTCCTCAGCTTCTATGCAACTGAGACAAATACTGTGCTAACTCATGAGGACCTCTGGAACCATGATGTTAACTTGTCTTTCTCTTATCTAAGTCCTTTTCTGCCCACAGCTTCTCTGTACATCAAAATAGTGCCTACCAGAGGCCCCATTCAACCTTTAGATTTAGTTATAATTTTTCCCATGGACAGAGGATAAGATGTAGAGAAGCATCCCTCTGGGGCCTGAAAATTGTCAGTCAAGAGAGGATGCATGGGGTTAGGTGGTGCTGCACCAACGCCAGGCACCAGATCCGGACTAGCAGAGGCATTCTGTGGGCCTTAATTTTTTTGTTTGTTTGTTTGTTTGTTTTTGTTTGTTTGTTTTTGAGACAGAGCCTTGCTCTGTCACCCAGGCTGGAGCGCAGTGGTGCAATCTCAGCTCACTGCAACCTCTGCCTCCCAGGTTCAAATGATTCTCATGCCTCAGCCTCCCTAGTAGCCGGGATTACAGGCATGTGCCACCGCACCCGGCTAATTTTCGTATTTTTACTAGAGATGGGGTTTTGTCATGTTGTCCAGGCTGGTCTCGAACTCCTGGCCTCAGGTGAACTGCCCACCTTGAGCTCCCAAAGTGCTGGGATTACAGACATGAGCCACCACACCCAGCCTTGTAGTCCTTAATTAATTTAGTTGTTTTGTATGTAGAGTTCTCTAAATTGCAGGGCCCAGTTAGGGGCTCCTCTTGTCAGCTCTAAGGACAGGACTGGGAAAATATACTTCTGGAAATAAATTGCTGTAGAAAACAGAGGATTTTTTTTCCCCCCGAGATGGAGTCTTGCTCTGTTGCCCAGAGCTGGAGTGCAATGGCGCAATCTTGGCTCACCGCAACCTCCCCCTTCCGGGTTCAAGCAATTCTCCTGCCTCAGCCTCCCGAGTAGCTGGGATTACAGGTGCCTGCCATCACACCTGGCTAATTTTTGTATTTTTAGTAGAGACGGGGTTTCACCATGTTGGCCAGGCTGGTCTCATACTCCTGACCTTGTGATCTGCCCACCTAGGCCTCTCAAAGTGTTGTGATTACAGGCGTGAGCCACAGCGCCCACCCTACAGAGGAAATTTTAAGGAAATGTCTGCTTTGAATACTCAATAAAATATAAGACAAAACCAAAAATGATACAGTCTGCTGAAATTCTGACAGCAATGATAAAAGAATTTTCAAGGAACTGAAATCCAGTGACAAAAATGAAATCGATCAAGGCTGTAGTTGCACACCTGAGACATTCCTCGAGAAGGCAGAGGAGAAAGGTGTGAAAAACAGTGAACCAGAGAAGGATGGCCAGGGACAACAAAGATTGGAGCTCGGAAGTTGAATGACAGATATTCTGGAGAAACACACCAGAGATGACAAAAGGTGGGTCTGTGGAGCTGACAGGTGTACTTTGTTCCAAAAAAAAAAAAAAAAAAAAAAAAAAAAAAGACCGTTACTGCTTAGACATATTTCAAATCATATGATTAATAAGACTGAATTTTTGGCTTTATTATCAGGCTTGTCTTTACTCCACAGAAGGTATACCTTCTCAGATATTTTAGGAATAAGTATACAAATTGATATAAACTGGGTTACAAAAAATACCTCAGGCTTTCCAAGGAGAAATTATAGAGATAAATATTCTGACTACAATTAAAATCCCACAGAGACCAGCCTGGCCAACATGGTGAAACCCTGTCTTAACTGCTTTTGTTCCAATAAAACAAAATAGAGAGCAGGATCCTCAGGCTTCGATGCTATTTGCTTAATCCAGGTGGTCTGTGGAGATGCCTGGGACAGAAAGAAGCAGCCGGACTCCAGAATCCCCCATGTTAATAGCTATTCTATGCTATGTCCCCGTCTTATTGCTGGCAACTCACCTCTCAGCTCAAGCATTGTGACATTACAGCAAGAAGTATTAATATAAACGACACAAAAGAAAAAAGAAACCATGGGGTTTTGTTTTATTAACTAGGTAGGCATTGTACATGTGCAGGGTGGGAAACGATCAGGAGACAGGTATCCAATGAGCATCTGCCGTGTATCAGGCACTGTGCAATGTTCCTTACATACCACGATCCCATTTAATCAAAAAACACTGCAGAGGGCTACCACTGCCTTCCTTTTACACACGAAAAAACTGAGGCTTAACAGTTGCTCATGGGAAGCTGAACCAAGAGTCAAAACAAAAGACTTTCAGGCCCCAAAGGCTGCACTGTTTCCACTGCACAAAGTTGTCTGCACTGTGAGCAACAGAGAGGAGGAAAGGGGACTAAAAACAAAAACCAAAAATCCCATAAATAAAATAAATGAACTGAGCGTTCAACCCAAAAAGTTATAAGGAGCAGAAGGAAAACATTTCCAAGGAAATCAGGAAGAAGCAAGCTTAAGAATAAAAGCATGACATGTATATTTAATTGGATCCAGGGGAAACTGTTGGGGTGAGATGTTAAAAATGGAGTTAGGAAATGACTGGAGAACTTGTGTATTACACTCCACTTCCTATGGACCTTGGGTCTTCTCTGTAACACCAATGTTGGACTAAATTCTTCAAAGTTTCCTTGCAAGGAGACGGCCACTCTAAAGCCAAGGAGTTACCACCAACAGATTCCTTTAATAACAACACAATAGGTAAATTACCCCTGAAGGCAAATATAACTGATTATCTTATAGGTTTTAAAATCTTGTCTCAGAAGCATTGCTATGGGCCAGGTGCAGTGGCTCACACCTATAATCTCAACACTTGGGGAGGTTGAGGTGAGAGGATGGCTTGAGCACAGAAGTTCAAGACCAGCCTGGGCAACATAGTGAGATGCTGTCTCTACAAAAAATAAAATGAGATAAATTAGTGGGGCATAGTGCTGTGTGTCTATAGTTCCAGCTATCCGGAAGGCTGAGGTGGAAGGATCTCTTGAGCACAGGAGGTCAAGGCTGCAGTGAGCTATGATTGTGTGTCTGGTAATTGGTGGGTTCTTGGTCTCACTGACTTCCAAGAATTAAGCCGCAGACCTTTGCGGTGAGTGTTACAGCTCTTAAGGTGGCACATCTGGAGTTTGTTCCTTCTGATGTTCAGATGTGTTTGGAGTTTCTTCTTTCTGGTGGGTTTGCAGTCTTGCTGGCTCAGGAGCAAAGCTGCAGTTCTTCACGGTGAGTGTTACAGCTCATAAAAGCAGTGTGGACCTAAAGAGTGAGCAATAGCAAGATTTATTGCAAAGAACAAAACAACAAAGCCTCCACAGCGTTGAATGAGACCCGAGCAGGTTGCCACTGCTGGTTCAGGCAGCCTGCTTTTATTCTCTTATCTGGCCCCACCCACGTCCTGCTGATTGGTAGAGCTGAGTGGTCTGTTTTGACAGGGCAGTGATTGGTGTGTTTACAATCCTTGAGCTAGATATAAAGGTTCTCCACGTTCTTATCAGATTAGTTAGATACAGTTTTGACACACAGGTTTTCCAAGGCCTCACCAGAGCAGCTAGATACAGAGTGTCAATTGGTGCACTCACAAACCTTGAGCTAGACACAGGGTGCTGATTGGTGTGTTTACAAACCTTGCGCTAGATACAGAGTGCTGATTGGTGTATTTACAATCCTTGAGCTAGACATAAAGGTTCCCCAAGGCCCCACCAGAGCAGCTAGATACAGAGTGTCGATTGGTGCACTCATAAACCCTGAGCTAGACACAGGATGCTGATTGGTGTGTTTACAATCCCTGAGCTAGACATAAAGACTCTCCACGTCCTTACCAGACTTAGGAGCCTAGCTGGCTTCACCTAGTGGATCCTGCACGGGGGCTGCAGGTGGAGCTGCCTGCCAGTTCTGCGCCATGCGCTCGCATTGCTCAGCCCTCGGGCGGTAGATGGGACTGGGCGCCGTGGAGCAGGGGGCGGCGCTCCTCGGGGAGGCTTGGGCTGCACAGGAACTTACGGAGGCGGGGGAAGGCTCAGGCATGGCGGGCTGCAGTCCTGAGGCTTGCCTTGAGGGAAGGCAGCTAAGGCCCGGCGAGAAATTGAGCGCAGCGCCGGTGGGCTGGCACTGCTGGGGAACCTAGTACGCCTTCCGCAGCCGCTGGCCCGGGTGCTAAGTCCTTCATTGCCCGGTGCCGGCAGGGCCGGCCGGCTGCTCCGAGTGCGGGGCTGCCAAGCCTACGCCTACCCGGAACTCCAGCTGGCCCGCAAGCGCGGCACGCAGCCCTGGTTCCCGCTCGTGCCTCTCCCTCCACACCTCTTTGCAAGCTGAGAGAGTGGGCTCCGGCCTTGGCCAGCCCAGAAAGGGGCTCCTACGGTGCAGCGGTAGGCTGAAGGGCTCCTCAAGTGCCGCCAAAGTAGGATCCCAGGCAGAGGAGGCGCCGAGAGCGAGCGAGGGCTGTGAGGACTGCCAGCATGCTGTCACCTCTCAATTGCACCACTGCACTCCCCACCCTGGGTGACAGAACGAGATCTTGTCTCAAGAAAGCATTGCTAAACACTTTCTTCCATAAAATTATATTTTGCCCTGAGGGAGGCCCCCAGCCAGACTGTGAAGTGCCACCTCCTGCTGCTGGCCCCTGAGGGTAGCGGGCAAGGAAGGAGCATGTCTCTGCTGTGGGAAGTGCCAGGGAAAAGCCCCTGGATTGGGTCACCATGAAACGCAAAGTGGGTGAAATACAAACATACCTTTGAAAGACAAATATGGACCTTAGTGAATGAGTCTGGGTCATGGCTGGACCGGAGAAATCCCAGGGTGAGCCAGCCCAAACACACCATCCGTGGAATAAAAAAAGGAACTGCTACTCCAATGGTCAGCCCTGTGAGAAACGCATCCTTCCATCCAGCTAAAATCTGCCTGTGTCCATCTTGTCTGCTCAACACCAGTCCCCATGCTTTGGGACACAGAGCACTGTACCCTCCTGCATGGAATGGCCAGCCACTGGGCTTCAGAGCCAAACAAACCTGGGCTCAAAGTCCAGCCCTGACTCTCTGTTGTGTGATGTCCGGCATAATGGTGCTAGTAGTTGATGTGCCCATCTGCCCCACCTCTGCCTGGCTGTACTTGTAGCTAGTACATGTATATTATATATGTGCCCGACTGTATCATTGTATGTTCCAGGATGGTCATGCCTGAGTTTTTTTTTTTTTTTTTTTTTGGTGGGGGGAATCTCACTCTATTGCCCAGGCTGGAGTGCGGTAGCACGATCACGGCTCACTGAAGCCTCAAATCCCTGGCCTTAAGTGATCTACCTGTCTCAGCCTCCTGAGTAGCTGGGACTACCGACCTGCACCACCAAGCCTGGCTAATTTTTTAAAATTTTTGTAGAGGTTGAGGAGGGCGGAGCTCTGTTGCCCAGGCTAGTCTCGAACTCCTGGACTCAAGTGATCCACCTGCCTCGGCACTGGGAGTACAAGTGTGAGCCATCACACCCAGCTTCCCTGAGCCTTTATACAGAACTCGCCTTTGAGTTAGGTTCTGTTGTATATTCTAGTTAGGGCATTATATTGATTTTTTAAATTACTATCATTCTGAATTAATAACAAATTGTGGTACATTCATACAATGGAATAGAACTCAGCAATAAAAAGTAATGAGGGGAGGTGGGGATGGTTAATGGGTACCAAAAAAAAAAAAAAAACCCCGGAATGAATAAGTCCTAGTATTTGAGAGCACAATAGGGTGGCTATAATCAATAATAATTTAATTATATATTTAAAAATAACTAATGGCTGGGCATGCTGGCTCACGCCTGTAATGCCAGCACTTTGGGAGACAGAGGGAGGTGGATCACCTGATGTTAGGAATTCGAGACTAGTCTGACCAACATGGTGAAACCCTGTCTCTACTAAAAATACAAAATTAGCTGGGCCTAGTGGCACGTGCCTGTAATCTCAGCTATTTGGGAGGCCGAGGCAGAAGAAATGCTTGAACCCAGGAGGCAGAGGTTGCAGTGAGCCAAGATAGCACCATTGCACTCCAGCCTGGGCAACAAGAGTGAAACTCCATCTCAAAAATAAATAAATAAATGAAAATAAAAATAAGAGTATATAATTGGATTGTTTGTAACACAAAGGATAAATGCTTGAGGGTCTGGAAACCCCATTTTCCATGATGTGATTATTATGCATTGCATTCCTGTATCAAAACATCTCAGGTATCCCAGAAATACATACGCTTACTATGTACCCACAAAAACTATAATTAAAAATTTAAAAAGTAATGAACTGTTGGCACATAAAACAACATGGATAAATCTCAAAATAATTATGGTGAGTGAAAGAAGCCTGACAAAAAAAAGTACACACTGTATGATTCCATGTCTAGAAAGCACTAGAAAATATAAACTAACCTATGATGACAGAAAGCAGATCAGGGTCAGGCGTGGTGGCTCATACCTGTAATCCCAGCACTTTGGGAGGCGGATCACATGAGGTCAGGAATTCGAGACCAGCCTGGCCAAAGTGGTGAAACCCAGTCTCTACTAAAAATACAAAAATTAGCCAGGCATGGTGTCGGGCACCTGTAGTCCCAGCTATTTGGGAGGCTGAGGCAGGAGAATTGTTTGAACCTGGGAGGCAGAGTTTGCAGTGAGCCAAGATCGCGCCACTGCACTCCGGCCTGGGTGACAGAGCGAGACTCCGTCTCAAAAAAAAAAAAAAAAAAAAAAAGAAAGAAAAAGAAAAAAAAAAAAGAAAAAAGAAAAAGAGAAAGCAGATCAGTAGTTGTTTGGGGGTGATGGGGAAGTAGAAAGGGCAGAAAGCAGGATCACCGGGGGTAATGAGGAAACTTTTTGAGAGGATGGATATCTTCACTATCTTGAATGTGATGATTTGAGCTGTATACCAAGGGTCAGATACCAAATTGTAATCTCGGTATATGCACAGTTTATTATATGTCAGTACCTCAGTAAATCTGCCTAAAATGTTTAAAAATTACTGTAATCATACAAAATACATTTTATGAAAAGGAAGTCATGAATGGAGCATGGTTGAGAACCCCAGCATCAGGTAGATTCAGAAGGAAGTCATGAGTGGAGCATGGTTGAGAACCCCAGCATCAGGTAGATTCAGAAGTGGGGAAAAGCATCTCCCACTTCCCCTTCTTCAGGCCAGCGTGCTGTGCAATTTATCCAGTGGCCACTAGAGGACAGCAGCGACTCATGTACAGGAAGTCGGCGTTTCAGGGTTTCAATACTAAGAATTCCCTGCTCTGTGCTCCCTATCCTGGGAGGTGGGCGTTAATACCCCCATAATACTCAGTTAGAGCTGAGACTTGGGACTTGGTTTCTGGCTCCTGGTTCCACCTTGTTGGTCCCCCAACACCGGGAGCACAGGGAGGTCGCCCAGGCTATAGCGCAGTTGGCACTATCTCAGCTCACTGCAACCTCTGCCTGCCAGGTTCGAGCAGTTCTCCTGTCTCAGCCTCCTGAGTAGCTGGGATTACAGGCGAGTGCCAACACGCCCGGCTAATTTTTCCATTTTTAGTAGCGATGGGGTTTCACCATGTTGGCCAGGCTGGTTTCAAACTCCTGACCTCAAGTGATCTGCCTGCCTCAGCCTCCCAAAGTGCTGGGATTACAGGCATGAGCCACCGTACCTGGCTGACAACACTCTTACTAAATTAACTGCAGAGAGGTTTAAGAAACGCCTAAAGAATCTGGTGTGGTGGCTTACGCCTCTAATCCCAACACTTTGGGAGGCCAAGGTGGGCGGATCACTTGAGCCCAGGAGTTCAAGACCAGCCTGGGCAACATGGCAAGACCCCTTCTCTACAAAAAAAATTACAAAAATTAGCCGGGCATGGTGGCGCGTGCCTGTAGTCCCAGCTACTCAGGAGCTTGAGGGAGGAGGATCCCTTGAGCCTGGGAGTTCGAGGCTGCCGTGAGCTATGATGGCACCACAGCCTGGGTGTGAGAGTGACACCCAGTCTCAAAAAAAATAATTGTGGACACACATTGAGCCCTCCCAGTGGGTGAGGCATGATGCCAAACACTGTATGAAGGGAATCATCTCATCTTCACAGCATTGTTACTAAATAAGCTGCAGACAGGTTAAGAAACACCCAAAGTCATAGAGCTGGTAGGAGGCAGTGCAAGGATTTGCATCCAGATTTGACCCTAACACGTGGGCCTCGCTACTGCTCTGTAGTACCCACTTAAACGGAAGTGTCCTTCTCGATTATTTAGTTCATGTGTTACACTCGTTGGTGTTGGTAGCAGATGGTCAGTATTGTAGTTCAGCTTTCTGGAGAAAGCTTGTCAGGCTTCAAGAGAATGTTTAGCATCTGTGATGGTCCATGAGGGAGGTTCCCCTCTCCACCCCTTCACCACTTTACATGGAGCATTTACAGTGTGTGAGTTTCCATGCTAAGGATGATACTTTCATGATGACAGTGTCTGAAGGGCAGGTGGGGAGAGGCCAGCAACATGGAACTGAGGGGTCAGTGATGCAGGAATCCAGTGACATTGTTTATTTGCACTCAAAAGGGTTTGTCACACACAGCCCAACTCAACTGGAGTCCTGAGAAGGTGACCAGACCAGGATGGAGGCCCAGGGAACTCACCAGAAGTCCCCATGCATCAGAACAAGGTCGAAGCATCCTGGTGAGCAGCTAACTCGTGCCCTTGGTTTGTGGGGGGAAGTCCTCCAGCAGTTTCTCTCCTTCCCCTTGGCTTTGACCCAGCCTACCTGGGATTATGCAGTTGGTTCTCCACTCCAGATGCCTCAGGGAGGTCACCCTTCCTGTTCTGGGTTCTGCAGAAACCAACAGCTCTGGGCT
Organism: Pan paniscus; assembly: GCF_029289425.2. Classification (NCBI taxonomy): domain Eukaryota; kingdom Metazoa; phylum Chordata; class Mammalia; order Primates; family Hominidae; genus Pan; species Pan paniscus. The sequence continues at coordinate 84,202,606 of NC_073268.2, forward strand.
TGTGCCCATCAAGCACTCTTCTGCCCATTTCATACTCTTGTGGACGCATGGTGGTGTTGATACAGGCCCCGAATTAAAGGATCCATGGCTGCCCGTGACAAGACAAAGCAAAAGCAGGCCAGAGTTAAACAGGCCCCTTGGGTCCCTTCCTTCATTTCATAAATGGGAAAATCAAGGTCTGGGCAGGGAAAGGGACTCAGCCAAGGCCACATACACAGCACACTGATGGCCGAGCCGGGTTAGGACTCCAGCATACCCTGTAGACTTCTCTAATAATAGATAGGCTGCTTGGTTTTTCTTTATTAAGGGTTGGTTACACATTATCTCTCTCTGTCTTTCTTAAAACAATTATTCTTTAATATCTTTATATATTCAGTAAGTGTTCAAATTTCCAACTATTTTATGTCAAAAAGCATTTTCTAACATTTTTATTAAATCAAGATCCAAACAAGATGCACACAATATGATTAGTTGATGTCTCTTAAATCTCTTTTAATCCATGGATTCCTCTTTCATCTTTCTCTTTTTCCCTTTATTCTTTTTTATTTACTTATTTTTTTCAGACGGAGTCTCGCTCTTGTTGCCCAGGCTGGAGCGCAATGGCGCGACCTTGGCTCACTGCAACCTCCGCCTCCTGGGTTCAAGTGATTCTTCTGCCTCAGCCTCCCCAGTAGCTGGGATTCTAGGTGTTCGCCACCAAGCCCAGATATATTTTTTTGTATTTTTAGTAGAGTTGGGGTTTTGCCATGTAGGCCAGTCTGCTCTCGAACTCCTGACCTCAAGTGATCTGCCTGCCTCGGCCTCCTAAAGTCCTGGGATTACAGGTGTGAGCCACTGCGCCTGGCACAGAAATGGTAATATTCTAATTCTATCATCCTGTCTTCATTTATTAGCTGGATTACTTCTAAAGAGAAACTCCTCCTTGTTAACTATTCCATTACCTGGAGTCTTATCTCATCAATTCTGGGAAGATTCTGGGTACGTGGGATTATCCCCACTTCCATGTTAGGCCAGAGGTCAGAGGGGCTGAAGGAACTGTCACCAGCAGAAGAATTGGCTGGCCCAGCCAACCGACAAAATCATAATAAATAATTAGAAAGCGAGGGCTGGATGTGGTGGCTCATGCCTGTCATCCCAGTGCTTTGGGAGGCCTGAGCGGGAGGCTTGAGGCCAGGAGTTTGAGTCTGCAGTGACCTACGGTCACACCACTGCTCTCCAGCCTGGGCAACACAGTGAGACCCTGTCTCTAAAGAAATTAATAATCAAGTGCTTGTTTTAAGGCCCTAAATCCGGCAGCAGCCCATGCATGGCAAAACCAGGCCTAGGGGCCCCTGGGCCCTTTCCTCCCTTCACAGGAGGTCAGACCTGCACAGAGTCATCAAGAGCAGGCAGTTCAGCCTCGCCATGTGCAGATGGGGCGGCTGAGGACTGGGAGGTATAGTGACTCATCCAGGCCTGCACACGTCACCCAGGTCATGGGCATATCCTTAAAAGAAACTCCTGAAAATTCCTTGTGATGGGTTTCAGTGTCTTTGCTGGCTGGGCCTGATGTTCTCACTCTAAAGCCTGTGCCTGTAAGCGCTTGCACTAGGCCCACCATTCGACCTGATCTTATTTCCTGTGGTGTTCTCAATGCTGATAACAAATGCTTGGTAAATATCTGTTGAAATGAGTCAATGAATGAAGGAGCCGTTGTTTCTGTATGTCAGGAACAGGCTGCTCCTGGACCTCTCCACTGGGGAAGATACTGGAGGCATTGGGATGTCCAGAGAGCCACCACCCTGGCAGGCCCAGCGCAGGAGCCAAGGGCACAGGGATGAGTGGGAAGCAGAGAGTGGGAGGCAGGCAAGAGAGCTCACTCCAGGAAAGCAAGCAGAGTGGGAGACCTGCCCTCCACCCTGGCAAGGGTCCAGCCGAGGAACAGAATCCTGCTGGGTGGGGAGGCAGCATAGATGGGGTTCCAGCAGGTAGCAGGGACCAGCCACTGAGCTGGGGTGAGGGCAGAACTCCAGTTGCAGGATGGAGCAGGCCAGGCCCCCATCCTTACACTGGGCAAGTGACCAAGGTGAGAACTCAGGCCCAAGGAGCAAGTCAGAAGCCCTGTGTATCAGGTAGGATTCAGTTGGGTTGAGAAGAATGAAAACCCTCAAATATCATTGTCTCAAACAAGTTCAAAGCTCAGTTTCTCTCTCATGTTTAGCTGTCCTGAGGGAATCAATCCAGAGCCAACAGGGTGCTCCATGATGCAAAGGCTCCTGTCTTATTGCTCTGCTATCCACAAACATGACTTCTACCCCATGATACAATATGGCTGCTGGAGCTCAGCCTTTCCATGCTATATCCCAGGTATCAGGAAGGAGTATGGGAAGGAGAAGAGTACTCTCCTTTTTTTTTTTTTTTTTTTAACAGCAATTCCCAGAACTGCACAGATGGTTTTCTTTACATTCTTTTCGCCAGAACTGAGTCACATGGCCATGTCTAGCTGCAATAGAGGGTTGGAAATGTTGTCTTCTTTTCACATATTCATGAGCCTAGCTAAAAATCAGAACCTGTAACTGAAGAACAAGAGAACATAACTCCACTGACTCAAATTATGACACAAGCCAGAGATCAACCAGGGAACTCACAGTTCAAGCCCAGGGTGCTGGGCTGCAGCCATTTACACCCCTGCTGCCCTAGGTCCTGGGGCTTAGGCAGGCTGGGGTCATATGACTCCCACTGTGGGAGGGAGGGGCTGTGGAGCTTAACCACAGTGCCTGGCTGTCCAAGTACCTGCAACCACAGCAACGGTGGGTATTGTTTGGGGGAGTGGGGGGAGATAGTCTCACTCTGTCGCCCAGACTAGAGTGTAGTAGCGTAATCTCTGCTCACTGCAACCTCTACCTCCCAGACTCAAGCAATTTTCCCACCTCAGCCTCCCCAGTAGCTGGGACCATAGGCGCACACCAATATGCCTGGCTAATTTTTTGTATTTTTAGTGGAGTCGAGGTTTCACCATGTTGCCCAGGCTGGTCTCAAACTCTTTGATTCAAGCAATCCACCCACCTTGGCCTCCCAAAGTGCTGCTGGGATTACAGGAATGAGCCACCGCAACTGGCCATTTTTTTTTTTTTTTTTGTAGCTAACCCAGCATTAGCCCAGGAAGAAGCCTCAATGGCAAGAAAGTAGGGTTAGTCTGCTCATTGGCAGGGACAGGCACAGACTCAGAGGCCAACAGCTGCTTGATGCTGAGAAAAGTATCCTCAAAATATGGGTCAAGGCCAGGGACTGCCTTTTCCCAGGAGGCAGTGATGTGGCTGATGACAGCTTCTTTTATTCTTTAAAATTTTACTATAGAATAGCATCTATGTAGAAAAGTACATAAATCATAAATGTACAGCTCAATGATTTTCACAAAATGAACACACCCAAGTAGCTAGCACCCAGATCAACAAATAGAACATTACCTAGAACTTCAGAAGCCGCCCCCATCCCCTTCTTCCTGTCCTCTTCCCACCCTTCCCAGTCTTCAACCACCAACCCCCACCAGCATTTTTTTTTTTGAGACGGAATTTCACTGTTGTTGCCTAGACTGGAGTGCAATGGCGTGATCTCAGCTCACTGCAAACTTCGCCTCCTGGGTTCAAACGATTCTCCTGCCTCAGCCTCCCAAGTAGCTGGGATTACAGGCGCGTGCCACCACACTTGGCTAGTTTTTTATATTTTTAGTAGAGGCGGGTTTTCACCATGTTGGCCAGGGTGGTCTCAAACTCCTGACCTCAGGTGATCCACCCGCCTCGGCCTCCCAAAGTGCTGGGATTACAGGTGTGACCTGCCGCGCCCGGCCCCCACCAGCGTTTTTGTAAATCAGTGCAGGTGATTCCACAGTATAGTCAATGTTAAGAACCACTACTTTCATAACAATGCTTCTCAATCCTGGCTGCAAGTTAGAATCCACTGGGGAATGTCTGTCTTTTGAAGTAGAAGATGGAACCAAGATAGCTAAGAAGGCAGAGTGGCACTTGCCATGGACCAGCTGTGTGACCTTCAAGGAGTTCTTTCATCTCTCTCAGCCTCATCTGGGAAATGGGAACACGATCACATTCCTGCACAGTTGGGGCTGAGAGATAGAGGATGTCAGCCCAGGCACATGTAGGGGCTCCTGATACGTGGCAGCCACTATTGTTCTTATTAAAAGTGAGCAGCCCCGGCCGGGCACGGTGGCTCATGCCTGTAATCCCAGCATTTTGGGAGGCTGAGGCGGGCGGATCACGAGGTCAGGAGTTTGAGACCATCCTGGCTAACACGGTGAAACCCCGTGTCTACTAAAAATACAAAAAATTAGCCAGGCGTGGTGGTGGGCGCCTGTAGTCCCAGCTACTCGGGAGGCTGAGGCAGGAGAACCCCGGCGGTGGAGCTTGCAGTGAGCTGAGATCACGCTATTGCACTCTAGCCTGGGAGACAGAGAAAAACTCTGTCCAAAAAAAAAAAAAAAAAAAAAAAAAATAGATTAAATAAATAAATAAATAAAAGTGAGCAGCCCCAGGAAGATGTAAAGCCCTCACTTCCTTTACGCAGATGGAACCCATTCTGGGGATAGGGGACACAGGTTTTGTTGATGAGAGGTCACGGTCCTTCTAGGGAACACAGAAAAATTCCAAGAGCAGCAGATTCCAAGCCGAGGTGGACGGTATCAGAGACCAGTGGCTGCAGATGAACTTGGGCAGGCCCAGCTTTGGCAAAGCCAATCTTCCTTTGGCAAGAACAGTGACTGGCTGCAGGCTGTGATGCTAAAAGCTGCTTATGGAGAAAGAAGCAACCTTTGTTGAGCACATACTACGTGCCAGACACTGCCTGCATGCCTTAAATTGTGGGAGCAGTCAGACTGATCCCTTTTTAAGTTGAGGAGCCTGAGACTTGGAGGCTGCAGTGCCTGACTTCCTCACCGAGGAAAACCTGGTGTCCCCATGAGCCTGGGATCTGCCTCTGTTGGGATGCATGCCTGAGGCATGCTGCATACAGAGTGACCTGGGGATGTGTTGTTTGATTAGATGCTCATCTTTGTAGTTTTGCCTAAAACAAAAAGTACATGGCTTTTTAAGCCATTGACAACTTTATTCTTTGCACCTATTATAAGATATCACATGTTCATTGTAGAACATCTAAAAAATACAGATAAGCGAAAAGAAAAAAAAATCAAAATCTGTCCTAGTCCCAGCCTACACAGATGGCCACTGTCAATGTGTGGGCATATATTTTCATACATGTGAGTCTGTTTACATGTGTGTGTAGAAACTTACCAGAAAGGAGTCACATGCTACACATTGTCAAAATCTTCTTTGTCTTCGGTTAATAATATATAGTGGCCATCTTTCTGTGTCATTAATTATTTATTATTATTATTATTTTTGAGATGGAGTTTCACTCTTGTTGCCCAGGCTGGAGTGCAACGGCACAGTCTTGGCTCACTGTCATCTCCGCCTCCTGGTGAGAGGTGACAGCATGCTGGCAGCCCTGGCTCACTCTTGGCGCCTCCTCGGCCTCGTCGCCCACTCTGGCCGTGCTTGAGGAGCCCTTCAGCCCGCCGCTGCACTGTGGTAGCCCCTTCCTGTGATGGCCGAGGCCGAAGCCGGCTCCCTCAGCCTGCGGGGAGGTGTGGAGGGAGAGGCATGGGCGGGAACCGAGGCTGCGCGCCGCGCTTGCGGGCCAGCTAGAGTTCCAGGTGGGCGTGGGCCTGGCGGGCCCCGCACTCGGAGCGGCTGGCCGGCCCTGCCGGCCCCGGGCAGTGAGGGGCTTAGCACCCAGGCCAGCAGCTACAGAGGGTGCGCCGGTTTCCCCAGCAGTGCTGGCCCACGGGTGCTGCGCTCGATTTCTGGCCGGGCCTTAGCTGCCTCCCCACGGGGCAGGGCTCAGGACTTCCAGCCCGCCATGCCTGAGTCTGCCCTGCCCCGCCGCCGTGGGCTCCTGCGCCGCCTGAGCCTCCCCGAGGAGCACGGCCCCCTGCTCCACGGCGCCCGGTCCCATACATCGCCCAAGGGCTGAGAAGTGCGGGGGCAGAGCATGGGACGGGCCGGTAGTTCCACCTGTAGCCCCCGTGCGAGATCCACTGGGTGAGGCCAGCTGGGTTCCTGAGTCTGGTGGGGACTATGGAGAACCTTTATGTCTAGCTAAGGGATTGTAAATACACCATTCAGCACTCTGTATCTAGCTCAAGGTTTGTAAACACACCAATCAGCACCCTGTGTCTAGCTCAGGGTTTGTGAATGCACTAATCAGCACCCTGTGTCTAGCTCAGGGTTTGTAAATGCACCAATCAGTGCTCTGTGTCTAGCTGATCTGGTGGGGACTTGGAGAACCTTTATGTCTAGCTAAGGGATTGTGAATGCACCAATCGGCACTCTGTATCTAGCTACAGGTTTGTAAATGCACCAATCATCACTCTGTGTCTAGCTCAGGGTTTGTAAATACACCAATTGACACTCTGTATCTAGCTAATCTAATGGGGACGTGGAGAAGTTTTGTGTCTAGCTCAGGGCTTGTAAACACACCAATCAGCACCCTGTCAAAACGGACCAATCAGCTCTCTGTAAAACAGACCAATCCGCTCTCTGTAAAATGGAGCAATCAGCAGGATGTGGGTGGGGCCAGGTAAGAGAATAAAAGCAGGCTGCTGGCGCCGGCAGTGGTAACCGGCTGTGATACCCCTTCACATAAAGGAAGGTGGTTTTTTTTTTGTTTGTTTACAATAAATTTTGCTGCTACTCACTGTGGATGTACACTGCATTTATGAGCTGTAACATTAGCTGTGAAAGTCTGCAGCTTTGCTCGTGAAGCTGGCGAGACCACAAAACCACCAAGAGGAGCTAAGAGTTCCACAGGCACCGTCTTAAGAGCTGTAACACTCACGGTGAAGGTCTGCAGTTTCACTCTTGAGCTGGTGAGACCACGAACCCACGACAAGGAAAAAGTGAGAGCACATGTCGACATCAGAAAGAATAAACTGGGCAGGGCGCTTTTAAGAACGGTGACACTAACTGCGAGGGTTCGCGGTTTCATTCTTGAAGTCAGTGAGCCCAAGAACCCACCAATTGTAGACACACTGGGTTCAAGCGATTTTCCTGCCTCAGCCTTCCAAGTAGCTGGGATTACAGGTGTTCACGCCGGGGTAGCTTTTGTATTATTAGAGACAGGGTTTTACAGCATTGGCCAGGCTGGACCCCAACTCCCGACTACAGGTGCTCCTCCCACCTCAGCTTCCAAAAGTGGTGGGAGAAGAGGTATGAGCCGCTGTACCTGGCCTCATTAAATATTCTACAACAGTGGCACTGCATTAGAACCCCTGGGGAAGCTTTAAAAATATTAATGCCTGGGTTCCACTCCTAGAGTCAAATTTAATTAATTCATCTGAGGGGGCCTGAGGTTTGGAATTTAAAAAAAAAACTCCCCAAGTAGTTTCAATATGCAGCCAAACCTAAGAGCTGCTAAACTGCAACTTTTTTTTTTTTTAGGTGGAGGCTTGCTCTGTCTCCCAGGCTGGAGAGCAGTGGTGCAGTCTTGGCTCACTACAACCTCCATCTCCCAGGTTCAAGTTATTCTCCTACCTCAGCCTCCTGAGTAGCTGGGATTACAGGTGTGTACGACTACACACGGCTAATTTTTTTTTTTTTTTTTTTTTTTTTTTTAGTCGAGTCGGGGTTTCACCACGTTGGCCAAGCTGGTCTCAAACTCCTGACCTCGGGTAATCCACCTGCCTCAGCCTCCCAAAGTGCTGGGATTACAGGCATGAGCCACAGTGCCCGGCCAGCATTCTTTTTCAGCAAGGGCTTTGCATTCCATTTGCTGAAGGGATGCACTGTAATTTGATCAATCCCCTTTTCTTCGACATTTAGGTTGGTTCCAATTTTTATATCATTATAAACCAGCAATTAGCATACTTTTTCTGTAAAGAGCTAGGTGGTATTTGTTCTGGCCTTTGCAGATCACAAGTTCTCTGTTATAACTACTGAACTCTGCCATTATGGCAAAAAACCAGCCACAGACAATGCATATATGAATGCACATGGCTGTGTTTCAATCAGACTTTATTTAGAAAAACAGGTGGTGGCCAGATCTGGCCTGTGAGCCATGGCATGGTTCACTGAACCAACTGTGTATAAACATTGTGTGGTACATCTTTTTGAAGCCAAACCTTCCTAGTATGAAATGATCATTTTCTTCTGACAATGATTTTATACTGTTTCTTTTTAGAAGGAGGATCCTTCTTTGAATGAAACTTAGTAAGATTCATATAAGCAACAAGTAAGAAGTCATTCTGTTATTTTCTTGTGACAGTGATTTTATACTTTCTTTTTAGAAGGACCCTTCTTTGAATGAAACAAGATTCATATAAGCAACAGGTAAGTCATTGTTAGCATAAATATATTTTATAAATTCAAATGTGCAGTATTTAGAAGGCCAGTTAGGGGTTGCAGATGATTGCCTCTTTTTTTTTTTTTTTGAGGTGGAGTCTCGGTCTGTCGCCCAGGCTGGAGTGCAGTGGCGCGATCTCAGCTCGCTGCAAGCTCTGCCTCCCGGGTTCACGCCATTCTCCTGCCTCAGCCTCCTGAGTAGCTGGGACTACAGGCGCCCGCCACCACGCCTGGCTAATTTTTTGTACTTTTAGTAGATATGGGGTTTCACCGTGTTAGCCAGGATGGTCTCGATCTCCTGACCTTGTGATCCGCCCACCTCGGCCTCCCAAAGTGCTGGGATTACTGGCATGAGCCACCGTGCCTGGCCAGATGACTGCAGTTTTAAATCAGACTCAGCACCAGTGACATTCAAATCAAAGTTTTGCAGAACTAGCAAAGCAACTCTATAGAACCCCAGGGTTCCACTGGGAACACAGTTTGAAAATCATTGCAATAGGATAAATTCCTGGAAGTGGAATTGCTGGAGCAAAGGGCCTGAACCTTTTAAAAGCAGTTTGTGGCCAGGCATGGTGGCTCACACCTGTAATCCCAGCACTCCACTCTGTGCCCTGACTCAGGAACCAGGTAACGTGCTGAGTCAGGCCCCAGGCGGCACAGGAAGCCGCAGATCAGACACAGCTCAACAACAGGCTTCCCTGAGCCCCCTCGGCTCACACCAGCAGCAACGCCGGGTTCCGTGTGCAGATAAGTGATCCATCTCAGTCTCTCCCGGCTGACAGGGAGTTGAAGGTTCTACTCTTGGCCCTGATCCTAATACCAGTGCCAATAATCGAGCACCTACTATTTGCAAAACACTGGGCCAGGAACTTGACCACATCCTCCCTTCATCCTCAGAACAACCCGTTAGGGAGGGCCTCCCTGTCCCCATTTTCTAGATGAGGAAATGGAGGCTTAGAGCAGCTAACGTGGCTTATACAACCTGCCTGCTGAACCTTCCAGGTCTGAGCTGAGGTGTCATCTCTGAACACCAGGCTGCTGCACTAACCAGAAGACCCCTCCCCCCCCTGCAGTGGCCTCGCTGCATCGTAAGGACGGAGGAGCTGTTGTCTCCACAGCTGACAGGTGCTTAGCGGTTAGAAGTCTGGTTTTGGCGCGGCTTAGATCTTTAACATCTGAACTAGTCCTGTCAACATATTTTGTTATATTTCTGGTGGCTTTGTCTTTGATGCTATTATAAATGATTATCTTTTAAAATAATACTTTGATGATATATAGAAATGAAATTGATTTATTTGACTGTATCCAGCAACCTTTTCAAATTCTAATAAATTGTGTAGGGAAAAAAAAAAAGTCTGGCTTCGGAGTCAGAACGGAATTGAATCCTGCCTCCACCACTTCCTACCTATATGACCTGGTGAAACTTATCCCTCTCTGTGACTCAGTTTCCTCATCTGTAAAATGGGAAAATTGAAAGCAACTAACAGGTTTGGGGCCTTTTCGCTTGCTGCTGCTGTTGCTTCAGTGCTGAGGCCTGGCACTCGGCGGGATGTCAGCCCAGGACTGGAGCTTCTTTCTCATGGGATTATTTTGAATTTAGATGAAAAGAGGTAATCCAGGAGAGCTCCTGGCACAGGGCCTGGCAGGTGGCACATCCTCAGTAAATGTGAGCTGCTGTCAGCTGCTGTGTGAGTGCCTGGTGTGGCCCTGTTGTCCCCTTGAGGGTTGGGGGACAAAACAGGCCCTCAGGAAGCCTGCCTGTGTATTCGGGGGCTGGGGAGATCTCTGACCTCCTGTCTCCTAGCTCCACCAGCATCTCTCACCTCCCCCAGCAATGTACAACCCCTTCTTTTCCCATAGCTTAGGGCCCTGAGGTACCAGCCCCCCAGCCTAGGGACAGCCCAGTGGCAAACTCCTGGTGACTTGGGTCAAGCTGCTGTTCTCCAGTCCTAACTCGGCTCTTCCCGTGAGTTGGCCCCAGGCCTTGGGTGAGGCTCCGATGAAATAACACACAGGAATGTGCGCTGAACACTGCCAAGCACTGCAGGTGGGCAGGGGCTTTGTGCTCCCCAGCGACTGTTCCTCTCCTGCGGGAATGGAGGAGACAGAAGCCCCACTCCTGGGCTGACATCCGGTCAGTGCCAGCCAGGCCTCAGCACCAGTGGGTCAGCCAGAACAGCAACGGCGAACAATGAGGCCCCAAACCCGTGGGCCCCCGACTTTCTATCTTGAATTTCCCTGTCTTTCCTAGGCCAGCAATGTTTGAGAGGGAGAGCGAGCTGAGGATTTCCTGATCTCAGATAGGCCTACAGAAGGATTGTAATTTTCTAGTGTGAAAAGGAAGTGGCACAAAGATGAGGGCAACGAAGAAGGAGATGGCTCAACGGAAGTACCAGGGTCCTGTAAATAGGGAACGTGTTTTATGATCAAACCGTTCTTTGCATTTTTGGTGATTTTGACGTTTAATTTCCTCTATGTAGTTAGTTAACTATTTAACACTGAGAGCAGGGGTGGGGATAAGGCAAACAACAAAAAAGCCAAAATCAAGCCAACTTCTGTGGGGTTTCCCCACCCCAGGGAGGTGGAGGCTGAGGTAGAACTGACTGAGAGAATCACCCTCCCTGCACTGTGATGAAGACATATCCACACATCAGGACTACACAGCTGGCAGGTGCTGGCTGTCCAGAGGAGCAAACAGCTTCTTCCTTGTGTTTCTGTGTCTCTTAGTAGAAATCTGTGCCCTTGGGAGAAAACCGAATTTGCACCCCTTGAGGCAAACACTTGACCAAATGAATTAGGTAGATGGGTGGATGGGTGGGTGAATGGGCAGGAGGTGTGACAGGCACACACTGCCACATCTGCCCTCCCAACAACCCCGACACAGACACTGTTAACCCTCCTTTTACAGATGAGGAAACTGAAGTTAATTTGCTCGTGGTAACACAGCTAGGAAAGTGGCTACGTTCAGCTGGAGAAAAGGAAAATTCTGAAAGACTTTAGGATCCATCTTATTCAAAAGCATTTGGTGAACATAAATATGTACCCAAGGTATAATATTAAGTGAACCAAGCTTGTTATAAAGCAGTATGAGTCCTGTCTGATTCCAACTTTATAAAAAATAGATGCATATGTCAATAAATGCACAGAAAAGGGTATACCCTAAAATGTTAATAATGGTGATCTCTGGGTTATGACACAAAATATTGATTGGTCTTTGGGCTTTTCTTTAATTTTAAAATGTTAATAGACATGTATTATCTTAATAATGGGAGGAGCCACAGAAAAAGTGCTTTTCAAAAACATGAAATCAATAAGCCCATGCAGGACCTGCAGGGGGCTGCAGTCACCTGGGCCTCATAGGCTTGGCAAAGGCTTCAGTTATGCCCTGATTGGAGGCCACTGGCATGGAGAAGCTGTAGGTCAGCTAACTGGAACTAGGACATCCAATGTGATTGGTTATGTGTGCATATTTGTCTTTCTTCATTGGGTCCTAAGTTGCAAGCAGGCGCAAAAATTAAGGAAGCTGTGAGTCAATGAAGCCCTGGCTGTTTTTCAGCTGGTTGCTATAGGGTTGTTTTTTGACTTTCTGGACTGGTTGCTGTAGAGGTGGGTCAGAGTTTTACTTTAATCTATGGTCTGGCCATTGTATTTGTATATTCAGTCTCTTAGTCACCCCTTTCGGTCATTCTCTTACTTTCAAGAGGTTGGCCAATTCAAGGAAAGCTGGAAATCTAGCTCTTTATCACTCAGAGATTATTCAGTAAACTCCATATAAAACTGTATTGCAAAATATTCCTGACCTTTTTGTTTTTGTATCATCATGGTGATTTTGACTAGAGAGCAGATATGCAGAAGCTTTTAAGAATCTAGATAGCACGCAGCATCATGTCCACTCTTACAAAGCCAGAATAATTAATAGTTCCTATAAGGTGATTTGGAACCAGGAACCTCAATTGCCAAATCAAGGCCAAAATAACAAATTTGATAGATTATGGGATCAACCTTAGCCAAATAGCTTATACCATGAAACAATATATAATAGTTCCAACTTGCTTGTTTCTTTGATCCAAGGACAAGAAGTATGAGCAACGGCACAGACACCAGGATGACTAAAAGAAAAACAAAAACAAAAACAAAACTAGGGTAATGTTATTGTCTATCACTGCCCATGCCAATGAGTTGAGATTGATCTGTATTTGTACCTAGGACAAAGGCAATATCATCAATAACTTCTGCCAGAGTGAGTATCTTAGTCCATTCAGGCTGCTGTACTAAAATACCATAATTTGGGTGGCTTATAAAGAACAGAAATGTATTTCTTTCAGTTCTAGAAACTGAGAAAATCAAGATAAAGACGCCAGCAGACTCGAGGCCGGGTGTGATCGCTCATGCCTGTAATCCCAGAACTTTGGGAGGCTGAGGTGGGTGGATCACCTGAGGTCTGGAGTTCAAGACCAGCTTGACCAACATGGAGAAACCCCGTCTCTACTAAAAATACAAAATTAGCCAGGCGTGGTGGTGGGCAACTGTAATCCCAGCTACTCGGGAGGCAGAGGCGGAAGAATCCCTTGAACCGGGAGGCGGAGGTTGTAGTGAGCTGAGATCGCGCCACTGCTCCCCAGCCTGGGCCAGAGCCAGACTCTGTCTCAAAAACAAACAACAAAATAAAACAAGAAAAGATTTAATGGAAGACCTCAATAAGCCATTGTAGGCTGTAAAATTCACCTAGTGCAATCTTCCAAAGAGTCGTTTTGGACTTGATAGTAGCTCAGTACCAAGATCATTACAGAAGTTAATACCAATAATAGCCACTGAATATATTGTCTCTATAATGTGGATCAAATTCTCATTTGACCGTACTGGCATTGGTGATAGAAGGAGCAAGTTATACCCCTGATTTACGCTGGGGTATATCAGGTGATTAAAGTTAAGGCAGGCTAGAGAAAAAGTGAAAGCACTCAAATTGCTGATTTGGAGTGAATGATAAAGCAATTTAATAGACCATCTCTAAAGCATCCGTTTTTGCCCGTCCGAAGAGTTTTAAAGGATATTTGGCCAGAAAATTTCTACCATGTGTCAGAATATTAATTTGCATGTATGCATTCATAGTTCATGGGATATTATTTTAGTGGTTTTATTATAACTGCATAGAATGGTTTGCTTCTTACTGAAGATCTTTCTTTTTTTCTTTCGTTCTTTCTCCTTCTTACAGCCATAGGTGCTTTAAGTCATTAAACTTTGAGCACTATAAAAATATCTAAAGAGTGCTTATTTTTTATAACATTAATACTCCATTTGCAACTTTAATTATAATTACTTCATTTTTAAAATCTCAGAAGATAATGAAATATGTAGAATTGCCAAAACAATTGAGAAAGCTCACTGCATTCGTTTGGTAGAGCTGTCGTAACAAAGTGCCATGGACTGGATGGCTTAAACAGAAACTTATTTTCTCACAGTTTTAGATGCCAAAAGTCCAAGATTAAAGGTATTGGTAGGTTTGGTTTCTTCTGAGACCTATTCGATTGGTCCATAGACTGCTATCGTCTCCCCGTGTCTTTCCATCGTCATTTCTCTGTATGTGTCTGTGTGTAAATGTTCTCCTCTTAGAAGCACAGCAGTCACATTGGATTAGGACGCACCCTACTCACCTTATTTAACCTTAATTGTGTACTTCTCTAAAGACGTTGTCTCCAAATACAGATACTCTGTGACATTGAGGGTTAGGACTTCAACACATGAATTTGGCGGGGGTGGGTGGGCACAATTTAGCTCATAAAACTCACTAAGGTTTAATTAGGGCATGGACTATAGAGCATTCTACTGTTAATTTAGTTTTTGTGTTTGGAAAGCATTTTGAAACATAATGATTTTTATTTACAATTTCATTATTTATATTTTCATTATGTTTAGGGTTGCTTGGAGGTAAATGAAGAAAGAAGAGTTCCGCATTAGTGAGGCAGGGATGTCAGTATATAAGGAATTGGAAAGACATCAATGATAATGGCAAAGGCTGCTTATAAATTAAATTAAGAGCTTAATTAAACTGAGGAAAAAAGCATATTGCCAAATTACATGCAGTTGTTTTGTAACAGCATTTGTCCACTTGCTATGCCCTGAGATTTCCAAGGCACATTCCTCTACTAAGCGTATTATAAGATGATTAAATATGCATAGTGCAAGTATGTTATGGAAGGCTGTGTTAACTGATATAGTGGGACCACAATAGTATGTGTAAGTGAGGTTTGGAAAATTTGATATGCCAGCAAGGACAAAGAAGTGTTGAATTTGCAAGTTTATGCACATAATTCTGAGAATCCAGGCAGCTATTTCTCCTTTTGAATTGTTCTCTTGGCTAGGGGATAAGGGTGAGACACAATACACATTTGAATGTGTCACTGTGTAAGTTACCACTGCAATATTTTCTGTATGTTGAAAAACTGGTACTTATATGTACTAATACTATCTACCATGCAAAAAACAATTAAAAATTTAAAATATTATGTAAATTAAATAAAGTTCAAATACCACTAGCCAGAAAAAATATTTTATATTATAGTCTGGGGTCAGAAGAGGAAAAACTTAGGTAAAGTATCAAAATTAATTTTTATTTCAATTTAAAAGCACCATCATATAACATAGTTTCATAACTGAAATTACATTTGTCAGAATTTGATCTTTTCATCATTAAAGAATTGAGGGAAAATTGATGGTTACAATATTGATATGCAATGTAAATAAACTTTTTTTCATTGGTATAGGAATGAATTGCTCAACTGATTGGCCAATGTCAACCACATATCTGTTTCCATGGAAACTGCAGCAATATTACTTCAAATAGTTTCATTTGTGAATGTGATAAACAATTTTCAGATAAAAAAATGTATACATACATATACCATTTGTCCTGGAATTTTTTTTTTTTTTTTTTTTGAGACGGAGTCTAGCTCTGTCACCCAGGCTGGAGTGCAGTGGCGCGATCTCGGCTCACTGCAAGCTCCATCTCCCGGGTTCCCGCCATTCTCCTGCCTGAGCCTCCCGGGTCGCTGGGACTAGTGCCCGCCGCTACACCTGGCTAATTTTTTATATTTTTAGTAGAGACGGGGTTTCACCTGTGTTAGCCAGGATGATCTCGATCTCCTGACCTCGTGGTCCGCCCGCCTCGGCCTCCCAAAGTTCTGGGATTACAGACGTGAGCCACTGTGCCCGGCTTTGTCCTGGATTTTTTAACCAAGCACTATTATTTATAGTTGCGTTACAATAAATAGGGATGGGTTTGATAAGTCACCACTTGGTGCTTTAAATTCTGCCATCATCTTTTCTAGGAGTGTAAGATATAGAGATACACATAAGCAGAAAAATTTTTTTAACATGAGGATAATACGATAATGTAACCAGTGATAACCTACCTCTCTTTTTCAATGCTTACCAGATGCAAATTGTATTGTATCAATCATTCAAGGACAGCTTGTAGGACTTTGAAGACCCAAGCAGCCAAAAAATAGCTAATTCCTCCTTATTTCAGTTGGTATGAAGAGAAGGTTACTAATAATGCTGCTCTTCCAGCACAAGTCTTCTGGGCTGTCAGTGAGCTTGGTCAGTGGGAACCACAGGAAATTATGAGTTATGTTTATGTTACATATGAGAGGAAAATTGAGGCTACCAGTCTTGTCACAGAGTTTATAGATAATTGCCTTGTGTGCCACCATGCCTGGACAATTTTTGTATTTTTAGTAGACAGGGGATTTCACCATGTTGGCCAGGCTGGTCTCAAACTCCTGACCTCAGGTGATCTGCCCGCCTTGGCCTCCCAAAGTGCTGGGATTACAGGCGTGGGCCACCGTGCCCAGCACCCCATTAAATCTTATCACACAGCCTCTTCAAACTTGGCTCCAATGGAGGGAATTGATACTTCAGCAATATTCTATCTTCTACTCCATGAGCATAAACTGATGCTATCCTGAGCAAACTAGAATGATTACCCTATGAAGGTTCAGTAACTATAATAGGGGTATTCTTGGCATTAGTTTGAGACCTACAGCCTGTGCCAAAAGTGAACAGGAAGCATCACATTTAAAAGATGTATAAAATATGTCTATATCCATCTGATATGGCTTAACTGTGTCACCACCCAAATCTTATTTGGAATTCCCACGTGTTGTAGGAGGGAACCGGTAGAAGGTAATTGAATCATGGGGGCAAGTCTCTCGTGCTATTTTCATGATAGTGAATAAGTCTCACGATATCTGATGGTTTTAAAAAAAGGGGTTCCCCTGCACAAGCTCTCCGTGTTTGCCTACTGCCATCCATGTAAGACGTGACTTGCTCCTCCTTGCCTTCTAATACATCATCTATCTGGTTATTTCATACATATTTTCTAGCATTTTATTATTGGTTTCTTCAAAACTCTTCAGAAACTAATATATGTATATTTTCCACCATGATCAACTGTGCATATTAATATATATTATTTGGTATATGAATCTGGATTCATAATTGAGATTATGTTCCAATGAGTCATAGTAAAAGTACAGAAAGTTAATATTTCTAATGCCTTATCAACTGATGATTATTATAAAACTAGCCTTTATGTCAAGTTCTCATTGCTCTTGAATTTCATTCCAAACAGAATTTTGGAATTCATATTATTTGGAATATTATAGCTGTCATACCTAAATTAGTTTAATAACCCACATCTAATGCAAATTTACATTAAGATTTTACATAATTAAATAATTATGGTGTAGAGTATGACAATCCTATTTCAAAACCACAGAGCCCTTAGAAAAACAAATTCTTGATTTTTCAGATATCTCAAATACTGTAAAATATAGTATAACTAAGAATAATTAGCCATGAGGTCAAACTTCAATTTCAAACATTATAAAAGTAAAATTAAGAATTAAAATCTAAAACCACATGAAAATTTATTCTTCATTGTAATCTCAAATTTGAAAACGTTATATAAGATTTATGCATTCATTAGAAAGTGATTTATTGTAATTTTATAAGATTTGCCAATTTTTAAAGGTGTATTTTTGATCAATGCAGATAAATGTTAAAATTATTATGCTATACATTATTAGTTCATGACACATTTTCAAACATGAATGTGATGTAGAAACAGGTGATTATCAGAAAATAAACTCTGTTTTTAGTTTAAGACTAAATTAAAGCTACCAAAAAGAAATTTAGTTTCAAGATAGGAAAGTTTATTTGTAAGGATGCTGGGATGTTTGAACCCGAGATGAGTGATGTTAAAAAGGTTTTGCAATGGCATTCAATGAATAAAAAATTTTTAGAGTTCAGTAACTTCAGTTACCATTTTGGACAGATAACGAGATCCAATCTGACTAGTAGAGAATAGTGTAAGACATTTAGAATAGTTAGCAGTTTAAATCAGAGGGTAGACAGATTATTTTCCAATGTAAAGTACATATTTCTCCATTTGCATAATCCTCACCAGTGGGTAGAATTTATGAAGAATAGAATTTGGTTCATGGAAAGAAAAGCAGGCAGGAACTAAATCAGATATAACTTTCTTCATATTTAGTAACTGAACTTTACTCCTATTTTGAGACTCAATTCTGATAGAAGTTGGAAAATTAATCTGTCAGTTTAACCCTATCTCTAACCCCCTGCCATGTAGAGAATTGAACTAGCCTTCGCTCTCATAAGTGGAATTTTAAAAAATAATGAGTTACATGAGCTGATAAGCACACATGCATAGTCAATGTTAAGGCTTAGCATTTATAAAATTTGGGATGATAATTTATGGCAAATGTTTAACACATTTAATAAGGTAAATAGTTTTTAAGGCATTGAATAGGTAGGAGTTCATATGAGTTTACTCTGGGTTGCTATTACTTTTACATAGTCAAACTTTATTTTGTAGTATTTTTCTTCTTGATTCTCTAGTCACTATGATAATTATTAGTATGGATGGTGACTTTTATTTCCAAGCACAGCATAATCCACAATAACATAACATTTAAAAGCAAAGGCTCTGTATCGATTATTAACATGAACAATTTCCTTTGCTACCATACTCCATCCAGATAAAGAACGGAATGTTCCTCTGAACCTTCCAATTAATTTCCTCCATTGTGATGAATCCTCCATAGATTTATTGGCAAAACATTATTTCTAAGTGTTCTCCACCCTACTATAAATTGTCTCAAAATAGTTTGTGTCTACCAACAAGGTAGTGTAGACTATAAACTTAATAAATAGTAATTATTGATAATTATGAGATACCAGGATGCTAATGAAACTTTATTGCTTGCATTGAGAAATGAGAGTATAAATTGAGTATAAAATGAAAAGACTTGAATGCTTAGTAAAGCATATAATTTAGCTAAAGTTATTAAACAGATATATGTGTATGCCAATTTGAATGTCTTTTTATCGTTGTTCAATGTATAGAATACTTATTTTTTCCTTTTTTTAGTTGACACAATAATTATACTTACAGGATACAGAGTGATATTTTGATATATCTATACAATATGTAAGGATCAAATCAGAGTAATTAACATATCCATCACTTTATTTATCATTTCTTTGTGTTGTGAACATTCAGAATCCTCTCTTCTAGCTTTTTGAAAATATATAATAAATTACAGTTAACCATATTCACCTTGCAGTGTTGTAGAACACCATAAATCATTCCATCTAGCTATAATTTTGTATCCATTAACCAAACTGTCCCCATCCTCCTTTTCCCTACCCTTCCCAGCGTCTTAATACTCACAATTCTACTCCCTACTTCCATGAGCTTAAATTTTACTTAGGTCTCACATTTGAGTGAGAACATACAGTATTTATCTTTCTGTGCCTGATCTTTTTCGCCTAATATAATGTCCTACAGGTTTATCCATGTTGCCAGGAAGGACAGGATTCCATTCTTTTTATGACCGAATAGTATTCCATTGTGTATATAGACCACATTTTCTTTATCCAAGCATCTCTTCATGGACATATAGGTTGATTCCATATCTTGACTATTAGGAATAATGCTATAATAAGTATGGGGGTGTGGCTATGCCTTTGGTATACTAATTTCATGTCCTTTGGTTATTTTTAAATACTATTTAATATGCACCTTTCTTTTTATCAGAAAATACATGAAGTAGTAAATAAAATAAACTCATCTCTATTTTGGCTTTTGAGGAAATGGCAAAAATATAGTTATAATTTGGAATTATTTGACTCCAATTATTTTGATCTTAAACTAATAAGTTGCTTTTCTGGTTTATTCATGAAAATGTCAATGAAATATTTAATAATGTGTATCTGTGTATTTATATAAGGCTCGTAATATCCTACAGCCCTTGAAAGCCAATATGGCTGACTTACTTTGCCATTTTTAAGTTGTCTTTTTATTAATGATTTGTAGAAAAACTATATGTCCTGGATAGAAGTCACTTGTCAGATATGCATATAGTACAAATAATTTTTTTCTGTCTCTGGCTTTTTATTTTTTTGATATTTATTTACTTATTTAGAGACTTCGCTCTGTTGCCAGGCTGGAGTGCGGTGGGGTGATCTCGGCTCACTGCAAGCTCTGCCTCCCATGTTCAAGTGATTCTCCTGCCTCAGCCTCCCGAGTAGCTGAGACTACAGGCACCTGCCACCATGCCCAGCTAATGTTTTTTGTTTTTGTTTTTGTATTTTTAGTAGAGACAGTGTTTCGCCATGTTGGCCAGGATGGTCTCAATCTCCTGACTTCATGATCCACCCACCTCGGCCTCCCAAAGTGCTGGAATTACAGGCGTCAGCCACCGCGCCCGGCCACCTTATTTTTTCCACGTATTTTGATGAGCAAAAGTTTGCAATGTTAATAAAATCAATTTATCGTTCTAAAACACATTTTGTAGGTGTTGTGCCTTCTTTAGGAAACATTTGCATGTTCCAAAGTCAGAAGTAATTTCTCCAATGCGTTCTTCTAGAATACATACAGTTATTTAGCCCTCTGTTTAGGTTTATTATCCACTCAGTTAATTTTTGCATTTCATGGAAGGTTGGTTTATTTTTTTAATATATGGAAATATAGTTCGGCACCATGTGGCAACTCTTTCTTTTACCCATAGATTTGCTTGGCATCTTATCAAAAGTAAATTAAACATATATGTGTGTATGTCTAGTTCGGTAATCTCTATTCTATTATATTGGTCTATTTTTCTTTCCTTAGCCAATACTAGTGTCTCCTGATAGTGTATATTTATATTAAAACTTGAGGTTCTGTAAAACAAGTCCTCCAGTTTCTTAGTCTTTATCGAAATTGTTCTGACTATTCTAGATCCTTTGCATATACATATAAATCTTAGAATTCACCTGTCAATTTTAAAAATTCTACCAGAATTTTAATTCAGCCTCTTTTGATATTTGCCAAATATTTGCCAAGGAGTTATTTGCCAAAATATCTCTTTCCTTTCCTTTTACAGTTACACATATGGTAGACTCAGAATTCTCCTACTGGTCACTGAGGCTCTATTCATTTTAGTTCAACCATTTGTTAAACTTTTAAACCATTTTTTTAACTTATAAAGCAAAGAAATCATGTAATTTTCAAATCAAGTTTCCTTGATTTGAGCTCAAATAATAGCTCAAATCAAATAGCTGATGGCGGGTGCCTGTAATCCCAGCTACTCAGGAAGCTGAGGCAGGAGAATCACTTGAACCCAGAGGTGTGGAGGTTGCAGTGAGCTGAGATTGTGCCACCGCACTCCAGCCTGGGCAACAGAGCGAGACTCCGTCTCAAAAAAAAAAAAAAAAAGCTGATATATGGTATGCGCTAGGCATGTGATAAGCACTGCTTAGTGGACCTCATTTAATCTTCCCAATAATCCAGTGAGGTGGGTGTTACTATCCCGTTGATAGGAAAGAAAGCTGAGCTGCAGAGATAAGGCAGAACTCCCAAGGCCTACCAGCCACCAGGCAGCAGAGTGGGGCATCATACATGCCTGACCCCACGCAAAGACCATCACCACTGCCAGCCGCTGCCTGGCTGTGCTGCAGGTGGGGAGAGACCTAAAAGGTAGGGAGGGAGAGAAGATTCCTCCAGTCGCTATTTTCTAAGCAGGTCAGGCACCAAAGACCAATGCTGAATTCTGCTGTGTGCCCACCCTGGAGGGTCCCAAGGTGCCACCAGGCCTCAGACACATTGAGATTCTCAGAGTAAGTGTGGACTCAACGGGTGGGCAACGCCTAGCAGGGGCAAACATATAGAGATAACGGAGTTCCAGAACGAGTGTGGCCAGATTCAGCTTCCTACCCAACCTTGGACCCCCAGGAGGTGGTGTCAAGAGGGGCCATGGCCTGGGGTGCGGGCGTCTCTTCCTCCCAGAACACTAGCCTGAATCAGCCAGCTCTGCACACACACAGCCAGGTCCACAGGCACAACTATTTCCTGGGGCCCCTGAGGGCAGGGGGTCTGCTGGGGCTGTGGCTTGTGATGTGTGGAGTGAGCGCAGGCTCAGATCAGGGCGAGGCAGCTTGTCCAGAGAAGCAGATAATTCCCAAACAGAAGACCTCCAAGGCAGAGGGCCCTGGGGCTGGAGTCCTGGCCTCCAGGAGGTTGTTCTGAGCTTACCCTGTGGACGGATTGGAGGTGGCCCTCTTTCCCCACAAGGATCAAGAGGGACTGGGGGATGGTGGGAAGGCAATCTGGCCAGGAGAAGCTGCGGGGGAGATTCCCGCCATCCCCAGTCCCACCATCTCAGCCCCGCGGCCTCTTCCTCCCTGGAGACAGCCAGGTGTGGCCCAGGATCCCGGGAAATGCAGCAGGGGAGGGGGTGGCGTCTTCGCTCCTCAGGCGCTGGCCCGGCGCCAGGAAGCCAGTGCGCCGGGGATTGTCTCTGTCAACTGCAGCCCAGACCCAATCCGGGAAGTTCTGCCAGGCGCTCTCCGCCGGTGCCTCCCTGGTTATACTGTTATACAGGAAACCTGGCAGCGCGGGAGCCGCGCGGTCGAGGAGGGAGCGCGGAACGCCGAGCCCACGCGCGTCTGCAGGGGCAAGTGGAGGCGAGGCCGGCGAGCGGACGCCCCGAGCTGCCCGGGCAGGCAGGGTCGGGAGTTAGGCGCCGAGCGGGGGTTGAGGTGGGAAGTGGGGTTAGGGGTGGGGGTAGGGGGTGGGGAAGGGGACAGGGCGGGGGAGGAAAGGGTGCGGCAGGTGGCTGGTCCGCACCTGGGAGCTCCGCGCGCCTGCTCCCCTTAGTTCCACGCTGGGGCAGGATCTGCGCGGGCCGCATCCCACGCGAAGCAGAAGGTAGGCGAAGGGCTGCCCTCCATTGGGCGGGAGGGCAGCAGGGAGGCCCCCAACGCCCACCCAGGCGTTGACGCCGCTGTATCTTGCGTCGCCTGGGCGGTGGACGCAGGAGACCTCCTGGCGACTGGTGCGCTCCCGCGCTCCAGGGATCCTCCCGGCACCCCGCCCCCCCCCCCACCAATCTCTCTCCTTCTCTGTGTGCCCCCAGGTCAGGGAAGGAGCCGTGGCCGGGTCCCCTTCTTATCCAGCCCGAGACACCGCGCCCGGTGGGCGTCCCTGCGCTGGGAATCCCGCTCGGAGTTTTTCCAAGCCCGGCCGGGCTGTGCGGGGAAAGGCCCTGGTGAGGGAGGTGGGCCCGGAGCTGGCGGTCTGCAGTCCGGTGGGAAGTGCTCGCAGTGGGGGATTCAGGGTGCAAATGATCTCCCCGCGAGCGGGAACGCCCGGACAAGACAACCAACCTCAGCCCAGCATTCCCAGAGCCGCGTGCGGGAGGGACGCAGGGACTCCGGGACAGCAAATCCCCAGGTGAGGGGATAAGGGGGAAGGCGGGGCAGGGGCGGCCTCACCCTCCTTGGGTTCTGCTAGCGATCAGCCAGCGCCCCTTCAGACGCAGCCCTCCCGGCTCCAGGCCCCGGCCTTCTGCTTCGGGCCTCGTCTTCCCCATGCCCCCAAGGTCCCCAGCAGAGGCATTCTGGCTCCTCCTCGCCCCGCCCAGACACAGCTGCTTTGGGTATCGGTGACAGCACTCCTGAGTGTCCCTGTCCCTCTTCGCTCCCGTTGCCAGCTCCGGTTCCGTGCAGCCTCTCCGGCCTCGTCCCTGGAAGCCCCGCCCAGGGCGATGGTCGGGGCCTAACCTGCCGGCTCCGCCCACCCGGCCCTTGGGCTCCCTGAGGCCCGCCCAGCCGACGTGAGTGCGCTGCGGGGTCCATGGGGAAGGGGCGCCGGGGCAGTGTCCTCCTTGGGGTTTGTTGGTCCAGCTCTGGGCAGCTCGATGACCCCGCCTCCGGGACCCAGTGTGCTTAGTGACTCAGTTTACACTTTTTCCTCGTCGAGGAACGCTTGAGAAAGTGGCGAAGGAGCCCTACGGGGGGCCTGGTTGGACCCTGCTCCTTCAGTCCCTCAGCCTCGGCAAGCGGCGGTCTCCTGGCCCCTGGTCCGGAGGAGGCAGGAGGAGATGTGGTCAGTGTGGGAGCTTGGAGGGGCCATGCACTTCCGGAGAAGACCACCGACTCGTGGCTTTGGTGGAGGGGTGCAGGCAGATTTAGTTAGGCTCTCCCCCATCCCTGACACACTGGAGCCGGGGCGGGAGCGGGGCTTGTGACCACTCCGGAGAGCTTTGGGGGCCCCTGCTCTGGGACTCCGCACGGATAGTCACTGTCTCAGAGTGCATTCTCCAGGGGCCACTCTCGTGGAGGAAGCCGGGGGGTCCCAGGGCAGGTGGGCAGCCTTTTTCGGGGGGGGGTGCGGTGTGAGAGCCGGAGAGCAGGGGGCGGGGCGGGCCCGGCTGGGGCTCACGTCTGCGTTGAAGCCGCTGGGGAAGGAGAGAGAAACCAAGAGAACCGGTTCCCCCGCCTTGACAGCGGAGGCCCTCACACCAAGGCCCTTGGACTAAACCGGGCAGGGACAGCCCGCAGGTAAAGCTGTTCTCCGGGGCGTCTGCAGAGCCCGCATCCCAACCCTGACCCAGGGGCCGGGGCGCAGGCTCCTGGAGGGAGGCGGTGCTACGGGACTCTGCGGATTCTCTGCGGGCGGGAGGCGTCCAGGCGGGACAGGGCCCGGGGAGCGGCAGGCAATGGGCTGCTCTTTCCACTTGACTGATGGAAAACTAAGGCTCAGTCAACTGAGTAAGCGTGGTGTCGACCTCAGAGCGGGCAATCACCCCGCGTTTTAAAACCAAAGTTTCCCTCGCAGTCGATTTGGACCAAGACTACTCACAATCTCCCCACCGCAAGACTGAAGCGAGGCTGAAATCTTAGAATCAACCCCACGGAATGAAGGGGTTGTCCTAATTCCAGTACTGAGTGTAAGAATGGAAGCCTTACATGTGATTTTATTCAAGTCCCCATTTTAGAAATGGGAAAACTCAGGCCCGAAGGCGAACGGCGAATGCAGCATCGGGACTCGAACCCAAGTCTGTCCCCGAGTGCGGAGCTATTCCAGGCTCGGTGGTCTTGACCTCTACGGCCCTCCTCCTTGTTGCCTGCAGAAAAATGCCGCGGCCACGATGGCGGCGTATGTGGGGGGGGATGTGTACCTGCTCGTGGAGCACCCCTTCGAGTATACCCGCAAGGACTGGCTCCGCGTGGCCATCTGGCCCAATGAGCGCTACTGGCTGCTGCGGCGCAGCACGGAGCACTGGTGGCACGTGCGGCGCGAGCCCGGCGGCCACCCCTTCTACCTGCCCGCGCAGTACGTGCGCGAGCTGCCTGCGCTGGGCAAATGACCTCCCCGCGAACAGGAAAGCCCGGACGAGACAACCTGCCACTGCCGCGCCGCCAGGTCCCCCCCACAGTCCCTTCGGCCACCGAGCCGCTCACCTACGACTACCGGCTTGTGAGCGCGGCGGCGGCAGCGGGCCCCGACGGCGCCCCCGCGGAGCCCCGAGGCCGCGCCAGCTCCCTGTGCTGCCCTTCGCAACGCGGCGCCGCGACCCAGCGCAGCAGCCTGGCGCCCGGCCTGCCCGCCTGCCTGTTCTTGCGGCCTGCGCAGTCCCTGGACTATCTGGCGCGCGCCGCCGTCTCGCCTCCCGCCGGCCACCTCGGAAGCAACGGCAGCTTCAAGGCCTGCAGTGTGGC
The DNA here is from genome assembly GCF_029289425.2 of Pan paniscus. NCBI lineage: Eukaryota > Metazoa > Chordata > Mammalia > Primates > Hominidae > Pan > Pan paniscus. The sequence goes on from NC_073268.2 coordinate 84,228,057, forward strand.
GGGTTCCTGGATGTGCCCGCGGCCCCTGGCGCGCAGCGACTCAGAGACCGTCTACGAGGCCATCCAGGATGTGCACGGCCCGCCGCGGGAGGAGAGCGGGGAACAGGGGTGGCGCGCTGGGGATTGCGCCCGCACGGAGCCGGGGCGCGAGGAGACCTGCCACGCTCAGCGTCGGGCACGATGCCCACCTCTGTCTGAAGACTTGGAATGAGCTCCCTCTCCCCAGCCGCGAAACGGGAGCCGTGCAGGCCCCCAGTCCCTCATCTGCGATTCCCAGGCTCCAAGCTGCCTGGAAGCCCAGAAGTTTTTCGTAATCCAATTGGTGGCAAAATTGCGCTAGAACTGATGTGAGGCTGTTGATGGTCTTTATTTGTCAAACTTGTGTGACTATTCATGTTTTGCTGCAGAAATGCAAATGAGCTCGATGGCCGGCTGCTGCCCCAAGCCCTGCTGGGAGGTTATGTAACCTACAGCAGGTGTGTGCCCCATAGTCTCTTTCCAAGTCCCAGCTATTCTGTGTTCCGAAGCGCATCAGGGCGCGGAACGGGGGATTGCGGGATTGCGGGCTTGCCGCCGGCTCAACAGCCTTGCCAGTCTCCCAGGAGCCTGGGGTCAGATGAGAGGGTGGATGTGAAAGTCAGGCGTCTGCTTCCCTTTGAGGGTGCTTCCAACATTTCAGATGGGTTTGTTTGGGTGCTTCCAACATAGATGGGTTTGTTTCAGAAAGGCGTCCGGTTATGGTGAGGTTGTTTTTTTCCCCTCTTCAGAATCCGGTTGTGTTAATCAGGGAAATCGAAAATAAAGCACGTTTTAAAAACACGCTTACATCCTTAGAACACTCTGGGCGACCCTGACATTTTGAACTTTAGGAACTTTTCAAGGAGGGGCAGCCCGAGTGGGAAAAAGGGATGCTCAGAACCGTTCTTTCATCTGCCACCAGCTGTGTGATGATCTAGGGGGCAGTTCCCTTCCTCTCTCAGGGTCTCGGTTTGTTCTTTAGCCCAAAGGGAGGGGATGGACAGATGACCGCTGAACCTTGGGAGCCTCTGATTTCTTTCGCTGTGCCTGATGTCATTACCATGAACACTGATGCCCACCATGTGCCAGGACTGAGTCCGGGATGCCCAGACGAAGGAGACACGCCTCCGTAGGCCCGCTGCTGGATGTTCCCTCCGCCCGACTCGTTACAATGCAGAGCTCAGGTTTCGAGACTAGGGAAAGGGGAATTGGACTCTGTTGGGTCACCTGCCAGTTGCTGACAGCCACTTAACTTACACGCGAGGACGCTCCCCGAGGCCCAGCGTCCTCTGGTGTAAGCACAATACCTAAGGATTAGGGTTGTGAGCCCTAAACGAGGTAAGGCTTCTAAGCACTTGGCAGCAGCAGGGGGTCCACCCAGACTGTCCGGGTCGTCCTGGTTTGGCTTCCTTAGGACTGTGCCGCTTTCACTCGAGCTCCTGCAGCGGTAGCCCGCCGCCTTGTGGCCAGGGTGGAAAACGGCACCCGGCGGACGGGGCTGGAGACCACGGCTGGTTCCTATTTCGCGCCCCTGCCAGCCAGCCAGGCAGCTTCTCTGGGATGGATGGCTGGATGCCAGCGCTCTTCCCCCGCAGCGCCCCTCCGTTTCCTGCGCAGGCTCCCGGTGGCGCACTTCCTGGCCTCTCCACATTCTCTGTCCTGGTGACTGTAGGAGGGTTCCTGCCCGTCTGAGCGGAGCCCCTGGAGGTGGGGGAATGGCCTTATTCTTTGAACCTCGTATCTGGCCCAGGGTCTGGCTCAGGCAGAGTGCACAGAGAGTGTGCGCTGAGGAGGGCGGAGGTGCGGCAGCCCCTTACCTATGAGCCAGGCCTCTGTAGGTCTGCCCAAGGGCCACCACCAGGCCCCAGGACCAAAGAGGAAGGAGACTGCCCAGGTCCTGACATCTCCTGAGAAGACAGATGACCCTAGCTGCCAGGGCGCCTGCCAGGTGGCCCCTCTGCCCATCCTTCCTCCAGCTCCCAGCAGGTTCCCAGTTGCAGTGGCGTATGGGGGGAGGGGCACAGGTAATGAGGGCAGGGGACTTACCCAGGGGGGAACTAGGACATTGGCCAGAGACAGGCTGCTCCTTGGCCCCACTTGTGGCCCTAATTCACTGTGTGACCTCCACAAGTCACTTTGCAACTCCGGTCCTGTTTCCTCCCCTGTGCAATGTGCTGTTGCACTCCAGCCTGGATGACAGAGCAAGATTCTCTCTCTTAAAAAAAAAAAATCTTAATTCAGTTCTAATTCACTTCTCGAGGAGAGTCATGTATCTGGTAACCTTGGCATTGTTGCACGTAAGAGAAAACCAGAAAGGAAGTAATAGAGGCTTCCAAAACACTGTCACATAAATGAGCTATTAATTGAATTTTTACAACCGGCTAATGAGCTTTAGTATTTAGAATCACCGAACTCTATAGAGATGAACTGCTCTTTTAAAAGATCATGTGTTTTTAAACTCATGTTCAATGAGCCGATTATTTCATGAGGGTGCCAGGTGACATAGTGAAGACCACATATGCACAGAGTGATAGAACGCTGGCAGGACCCAAGCCCTTTTCTGTGATTCTTCTCTTACCTCACCACTATCCTGCTCTTGACAGGATTACGGTTTCTTTGCACTCTCTTCCCTTCCTTCAGCCAGGACTTTCTGGAAGAAATCATTCATTTAAATTAAAAATAGATATATTTTTTATATCTATTTTCTCTCACCAGTATCCTGCTCTTGAAAGGATTATGGTTTCTTTGCACTCTCTTCCCTTCAGCCAGATCTTTCTGGAAGAAATCATTCATTTAAATAAAAAATAGATATACCTTGCTAGGTCCTTCGGATATTTAGGTTCAAGTGAAAAAGAAGGTAAAGAATAGGAAAATGCCTTTAAGGCCAGGTGCTGTGGCTCACACCTGTGATGGGATGCCAAAGCAGGGGAGGATCAACTGAGCCCAGGAGTTCAAGAAACAGCCTGGGCAACATGGCAAATCCCCATCTCTACAAAAAATGCAAAAATTAGCCAAACATATTGGCACACACCTGTATTCCCAGTTACTCAGGAGGCTGATGAGGGAGGATCGTTTGAGCCCAGGAGTTCAAGGCTGCAGTGAGCTGAGATCAACCCACTGTGCTCCAGCCTGGGTGACAGAGCAAGACCCTGTCTCAAACCAACAAACAAACAAACAAACAAAAAAGCCTTTAAGGCCCAAGAAAATTCATCTAGACAGTAGTTCTGTTTTGGGAGGCTTTTTTTTTAATTACTATGGGAAATTTAAAACTACACAAATACGAAGAGAATAATGAACTCCCAAGCAACCATCATTCAGCTGTGACAATTATCAAAGTTTATCACTTTTTTTTTTTGAGATGGACTTTTGCTCTGTCACCCAGGCTAGAGTGCAGTGGCATGGTCTCAGCTGACTGCAACCTCCACCTTTTGGGTTCAAGCAAGTCTCCTGCCTCAGCCTCCCAAATAGCTGGGATTACAAGTACCTGCCACCACGCCCAGCTAATTTTTGTATTTTTAATAGAGACGGGGTTTCGCCATGTTGGCCAGGCTGGTCTCGAACTCCTGACCTCAAGTGATCTGCCTGCCTTGGCCTCCCAAAGTGCTGGGATTACAGGCATGAGTCACTGCTCCCAGCCAAATTTATCACTCTTGGTTCAGTTGTCACTGACCACTTTTTAAAATCCTATAGTGTTTTAAAACAAATCCCAGAAATCACGTTTCACCAGAAGTTCAGTATGTATCTCTACGTAGACATTTTTTCCATAACCATCATGTCATTATCACACTCAATAAATTAACTGTAATTAACGAATTAATCATCTGATTCTCAGTCCATATTCCACTTGCCCTAGTTTTCTTAGAGATACCTTTTTACTGTTAGCAGTAAACCAGGTCCAAACAAGGCCACACATTGCATTTCTTTATTTTTCTTCAGTCTTTTTATTCTGTTATATAAACTTCAAGGAGTCCAAGAACCATTGAAATAGATTACAAAAGTTTATATACATACTTTTTTCCTTGGTAGAGGATCATAGTATTTATCCATTTCTAATAGGGTTTTGTGACACAAAGTATGTTAGAAGCCACTGATGTGGAGTTTCTGGAATCATCAAATTGTGATAATCCTTCATACACGAAGTTTTATTATTTTTTGTATGTGTGTGAGACTGGCTGGAGTGCAGTGGCACGATCTCAGCTCCCTGAAACCTCTGCCTCCCAGGTTCAGGCAATTCTCCTGCCTCAGCCTCCCAAGCAGCTGGGACTACAGGCTCGTGCCACCATGCCCAGCTAATTTTTGTATTTTTAGTAGACAGGATTTCACCATGTTGTCTAGGCTAATCTCGAACTCCTGGGCTCAAGTGATCTGCCCACCTGGCCTCCTAAAGTGCTGGGATTACAGGCCTGAGCCACTGTGCCTGGCTATCCTCTTCAAACAAAATATGGGCATTTCCATTGGCCTAGGTCTTCATCTTGCCTACTTTATTGACTTACATTACTTACCTGGTCCCTGGAGACATATACACATTTGTCACCCTTAGTGCTCAACCAAATTGTATTGAATGCATTTATTTGACAATTAGTTCTTGTATTTTAATTTTCATTTCACATATGTGTTCCATTTTCCTAACTAGACTGAAATAAGCCATTTGATATACAGAATCCTGTTAGGCATTTTTCTTTCTTTTCTTAAAATTTTGAGACAGGGTCTTGCTCTGTCACCCAGGCTGGAGTTCAGTGGTGCAATCACAGTTCACTGCAACATCCACCTCCCAGGTTCAAGTAATCCTCCCACCTCAGCCTCTCGGGTAGCTGGGACCACAGGTGCACACCACCATGCCCGACTTATTTTTTCAAAATTTTTCTAGAGACGAGGTCCTGCTATGTTGCTCAGGCTGGTCTTGAACTCCTGACCTCAAGCTATCATCCGGCCTTGGCCTCTCAAAGGACTGGGATTGCAGGTGTGAGCTACCATGCCCTGCCAACTATTTTTCTTTAAATTACTTTTCGGTTGTCACTTCTCTCAATAAATATTAATATGTTTATAAAACCTTTCTTTTATCTGAAGAGCTGACCTCAACCACTCAGGGTTGAGTCGCTGTGATAAGGTTTGAGGGTGCCTGAAATGTCATCATGATTCGTCCTTTGGGCTAAGCTGAAACCTAGTGACTTGTCAGGTCAATAAATTAAGGTTATTTCCCAATAATACAAACACTTAACACCGTGAAGTAGGTTTTAGGCAGGATTCCCTCTTTTCCACTGCAAAGGAGAGGTAAGTTCTTGCTGAGGTGGTCAAAGTCCCACCTGGGGCACTGGGAAGGTGGCGGGACATTGGAACGTGCAGTAGTTGCGTTCTGGAGTTTACCGAGGCTTTCCAAGTGGGCATTCCACGCAACAGGTCTTAGGGCGCCCCTCCCTCCGGGCGTGGCAGCCCGGGGCGTGGCTCCTGGCACAGATCCGTAGCAGTTGTCATCGGAGTCAATTTCAGGACTCCAGCTCCAAGCTTTGGGGTTTCCAAAATTCTGGGGGCTTGTCTCCCTGTCCCCCCCCTCTCCATTTCCCTCCGTCGCTGGCGCTGTCCGGTGCCTTCGGTCGCTCGGGCCGCCCCCCTCTACGACTTTTTTTTTCTTTCTCTCGCTGGCTTTTTCAGCATCAGTTTCCCTAGGGGGCGGGAGGGGAATGATATTTGGGGGCTCCCCTGCCTTCCTCTCCGAGCCGCGGAAGGGGAGACGCGGGGAGGAGGTCTGGCCGGCTTTGGGCTCCAGCCAGGGGTCTGCGGAGACTGGTCTCCGAAGGCCTTTGACGCCAGGCATTTCGCGAGCTACGCGCCCCTCTCAGCCGCGCCATCCGCGCCCCGAGTCCAGGCGCACCGCGCTGCGCCGAGCCCAGGCGATCCGGGCTCCGCGCTCCCGACTCGACGCCCCCGCGCTCCCCCTAGCGGCCGCCGCGCCGCCTCACTCGGTCTCAGGCTCGTCTGTGGCGCATCTCACGTGACCGCGCTGCTGGAGAGGGATGAACCAAGAGGGCGGCTGAAGCCGATCCTGAGTGGGGCCCCAGCAATTCGGAATGAGCCTTTTCCCTCCACCCGCTTCTGCCGACCGGGGCCCTCCCGCGCGGCCTCGCAGGCCTCCCCACCCGCCCCCGTCCCTCCTCCTCCGCTTTCCCTTCTCCCCCGTCCTCGGCTCCGACATTACGGGCAGGCAGCCCAAGCAGCCCGCGGCTTCCGCTGCGGAGCGCTGCGCCCCGGCCCCGGCCCCGGCCCCCGCCCCACCGCCGCCGCCGCCCAAGTCCGGACCCATCGGGGGGCTCAGCTCGCGGCACCGCGGTAGCAGCAGGGGCAGGTGGGCCGCCGCCTAGGTTGAGGCAGCCTCCAAGCCGTGGCTGAGCTCGCCCAGGGGGAGCAGCAGTAGCCGGAGGAAGCCGCCGCTGGTCCCCCAAGCACCAGCACCCGGGTGGAAGGGGCAAGGAGGCGGGGGCGGCGGCGGCGGCCACCTGGCCCGGACCACCGCGGCCCGGAGGGCCGTGAACAAAGTGGTGTACGATGACCACGGGAGCTAGGAGGAAGAGGACGGCGACGTCGAGGAGACCCAGGAGTCTGAGGACAACGAGGAGGATGAGATGGAGGAGGACGAGGATGATTCCGATTATCTGGAGGAGCTGGAAGACGACGACGACGCCAGTTACTGCACAGAAAGCAGCTTCAGGAGCCAGAGTACCTACAGCAGCACTCCAGGTACCCACCCAGCCCGGTTGCTGCAGACTCCTTCCCCACCTCCTCTGCCCTACCCCCTTGCTCACTCGTGTGCTGCGCATCCTGCTCTGATCTCCCCCCAACCCCGCCTCCCCCCCAAACAGAGGGGAAATGCGACGGCACATCAAGTGGCAAAAAACTAGATTTACAAGAGGAAAGAGGCGCATTGTTAAAAATGGAGATTGCATTGTTGCAGTTTGCAGGCTACACTCGCTCCCCCTCTCTCTCCCCCCCCAACCTCCTCTTTTTCCTCTTCAAAATTTGTGCCAGTGCAGTGTCTCCACCGGGCAGGATTGAAACTTTGGCAAACACGTATCCATTGCATTCATTTCTTTCCCCTTGTTTTGGTCTGGTTTTCTGGAATGAAAGAAGCCTCTTGTTTTACAAACCTCTTTGCATTTCTAATGTGGTTTCTTTCAGATTTTTATTAGATATGTTACTTAAAAGGGAATTAAGGGTTTGGACAGATTGTGGCATACAAACACACACACAAACATGTCTGTTTTCACATCCCTAGCTGTGGTTTTAAAATTGTGTTAAGGAAACGGATCATTTGGGTTAGTAGGGGAATTTTATCTGGTCCTGTATGTTTGCTTTTATTCTTCGAGTGCTAATGGGCCTGTGCAACAGTTGCTGGTAAATGGCTGATTAAAAAGCAAAGCAGAAAGCCAAACAAGACCCAACCAAATTTGGTTATTCATTCGATTCAAAATTGTTTTTGGTTAAGTCAAAAATAAAAGTACAAAACCGCAGGAACGCGCATCTTAGCTCATTTGATCGCTTTGCCTTGCTTGGGAAATGCAGTTTCGTGTCACCTGTTGCAGAAGATATGTAGTTGATCATCTAGACATAATTGCCGAAGATGAACTTTTGGACCAACTTCTAAGTCACACAGCATCATTATCAGATTTATTACACAACGACTTTTTTTTTCCCACTCTATTTCTGAGGAAAAAGCCTTCCCGAAATCCGTAATGAATTTCTCCATGGTAACCCCTCTTCTGTTTTCACACAGAAAAGTTTCTCTAGACTGTTGCTAAGATGCATTTTGTTAAATACCCCCCACCCCCCAACAAAGGCTGCTTTGTATTAAATACGTAGTTGGAATTTACTAAATTGTGAAATTAACATAACCGAAGCAACAACCGGCAAGACTTTTCCTTTATAATTTTGCACATCTAGATTAATTAAATTAGAATCTGTTTTTAAAAGCATTAAAAAAATAAAGTTTATGAGAAAATACTTGTGAGGAAAAAGGACCCTTTTTTCCTTGAAGTAAGGTGTGTCATGTCTTTCTGAGAGACTGCGGTAGTAGAAGTGGTTAACTTGAAAAGTTTCTGATTTTTTATAAATGCTTAAATACTTACTGGAGAAGTAGAGTAGTATTATCTTGAGCCAAATATAAACTCATGTAGGTTGTCCTAATGAGAGGTGACACCGTGCTGGCAGCCCTCACAGCCCTCCCTGGCTCTCGGCGCCTCCTCGGCCTTGGCGCCCACTCTGGGCGCGCTTGAGGAGCCCTTCAGCCCGCCACTGTACTGTGGGAGCCCCTTTCTGGGCTGGCCAAGGCTGGAGCCGGCTCCCTCAGCTTGCGGGGAGGTGTGGAGGGAGAGGCGCAGGCGGGAACCGGGGCTGCGCGCGGTGCTTGCGGGCCAGGGTGAGTTCCCAGTGGGCGTGGGCTCGGCAGGCACGCACTTGGAGCAGCCGGCAGGCCCCGCCGGCCATGGGCAGTGAGAGGCTTAGTACCTGGGCCAGCAGCTGCTGTGCTGAATTTCTCGCAGGGCCTTAGCTGCCTTCCCACGGGGCAGGGCTCGGGACCTGCAGCCTGCCATGCCTGAGCCTCCCCTGCCCCCGTGGGCTCCTGTGCGGCCTGAGCCTCCCTGACGAGCACCGCCCCCTGCCCCACGGCGCCCAGTCCCATCGACCACCCAAAGGCTGAGAAGTGCGGGCACAGGGCGCGGGACTGGCAGGCAGCTCCACCTGCGGCCCTGGTGCGGGATCCACTGGGTGAAGCCAGCTGGGCTCCTGACTCTGGTGGGGGACTTGAAGAACCTCTGTCTAGCTAAGGGATTGTAAATACACCAATCGGCACTCTGTATCTAGCTCAAGGTTTGTAAATGCACCAATCAGCACCCTGTGTGTAGCTCAGGGTTTGTGAATGCACCAATTGACAATATGTATCTAGCACCAATTGACAATCTGTATCTAGCTAATCTAGCGGGGAGGTGGAGAACCTTTGTGTTTAGCTCAGGGATTGTAAAGGCACCAGTCAGTGCCCTGTCAAAACAGACCACTCGGCTCTCTGTAAAATGGACCAATCAGCAGGATTTTGGGTGGGGCCAGATAAGAATAAAAGCAGGCTGCCCGAGCCAGCAGTGGCAACCCGGTCAGGTCCCATTCCATGTTGTGGAAGCTTTGTTTTTTCATTCTGTGGTAAATCTTGGTGCTGCTCACTTTTTGGGTCCACACTGCCTTTATGAACTGTAACACTCACCGGGAAGGTCTGCAGCTTCACCCCTGAAGCCAGCGAGACCACGAACCCACCAGAAGGAAGAAACTCCAAACACATCCGAGCATCAGAAGGAACAAACTCAGGACACGCCGCCTTTAAGAACTGTGACACTCAGTGCGAGGGTCCGCGGCTTCATTCTTGAAGTTAGTGAGACCAAGAACCCACCAATGCTGGACACTAACATAAACTGGAAAAAGGTAATTTGTTTTGCCGGATGGTCAGAATCGTTGCCAGACTTGTCTGGGGAGGCTGTATGGAGAATAAAAGGAATGAATCCTGTGTCAGATATTTATGTCTTATATGTAGAAAGGACTACATGTAAATTTTTGCCAACTTAAATTTTAGTACCTTTTTTTTTTTTTTTTTTTTTTTTTTAGATGGAGTCTTGCTCTGTCGCCTAGGCTGGAGTGCAATGGCGCGATCTTGGCTCACTGCAACCTCCACCTCCTGTGCTTAAGCGATTCTCCTGCCTCAGCCTCCCCAGCAGCTGGGATTACAGGCACCCATCAGCATGCCCGGCTAATTTTTGTGTTTTTAGTAGAGATGGGGTTTCACTATGTTGGCCAGGCTGGTCTCAAATTGCTGACCTCAAGTGATCCGCCTGCCTCAGCCTCCCAAAGTGTTGGGATTACAGGTGTGAGCCACTACGCCCGGCCTTTAGATGTGTCTTGTGCTTTGCATGCAAGCGTGTGTTAGTGATGGACTTCTTTTGTAAAATAATATTATAGAAGAAAATAATTGTGTGTGTGTGTGTGTGTATATATGTATATGTATATATATATATATATATTTTTTTTTTTTTTATACAGAGTCTCCTCTCAGGCTGGAGTGCAGTGACGTGATTCTGACTCATGGCAACCTCCACCTCCCAGATCAAGTGATTCTCCTGTTTCAGCCTCCTGAGTAGCTGGGATTACAGGTGCCTGCCACCATACCCGGCTAAGTTTTGTATGTTTAGTAGAGATGAGGTTTCACCATGTTGGCCAGGCTGGTCTTGAACTCATAAACTCAGATGATCCACCCACTTTGGCCCCCCAAAATGCTGGGATTACAGGCTTGAGCCACCACCCCAGTCCCAGTATATTCTTTTTATTTTAAAAATTAAAATATTATAAAATTAAAACCCAAACCACAATGAGATACCACTTCACATTCACTAGCAGGGCTGTAATGTTTTAAAAAAATAAAAATAGTGTTGGGGAGGATTTGGGGAAATTGGAACCATTATGTATTGTTAGTGAGAATGTAAAACCATGTAACACTGGAAAATGCTTTGGCAGTTACTCAAAAAGTTAAACTTAGAGCTACTATATGACCCGGTAATTCTATTCATACATATATAGTCAAAAGAATTGCAAACAAATGGTCATGCAAAAATGTATACACATATGTATACAGCAGCATTATTCTCAATGACCAAAAGGTGGAAACAGCCTACATGTGCATTAACTGATGAATGGATAACCCAAATGTGATTGATCCATATAACAGATACATTATTCAGCCTTGGAAGGAAATTCCGACACATGTTACAACATGGAGAACCCTTGAGGGCATTATGCTAAGCGAAATAAGCCAGTCACCAAAGGACAAATACTGTGTGATTCCACTCATGAGGTACTTAGAGTGGTCAAATTCGTAAAGACAGAAAGTAGAAGGGTGATTACTGTGGGCTGGGAGAAGGAGAGAATGGGGAGTTACTGCTTAATAGGTACAGAGTTTCCATTTGGGAAGATGAAAAAGTTCTGGAGATTGGTTGTATAACAATGTGAATATACTTAACACTACTGAATTGTACACTTAAAAATGGTTAGAGACAACCAGGTGTGGTAGCTCACGCCTGTAATTCCAGCACTTTGGGAGGCCACGGTGGGAGGATCACTTGAGTCCAGGAGTTCAAGATCAGCCTGGGCAACATAGAGAAATCCTGTCTCTACAAACAACGCAAAAATTAGCCAGGTGTGGTGGTGCGTGCCTGTGGTCCTAGTTACTTGTGAGGCTGAGGTAGGAGGATCACCTGAGCCCGGGGAGGTTGAGGCTGCACTGAGCTGTGTTCACACCATTGCACTCCAGCCTGAAAGAGTGAGACCCTGTCTCAAAAAAAAGGGGTGGGGGAAGTGGTTAGAGTGTAAATTTTATGTTATGCATACTTTACCACAATTTTTAAAAATTATTTGAAAGAAGCCACACACAAAAATCTTGTTTAGTGAAATCACATATTGTATGATTTCATTTATATGAAATGTCCCAAATGGGCAAATTCACAGGAAATAAGTAAATACTTGCCAGGAAATGGGAGGGGAAATGGTTGAGTAGGGCCAGTGATTCTGGGGCTTCTTTCTGGGGTGATGAAAATGTTCTGGAATTGGCCGGGCGTGGTGGCTCACGCCTGTAATCCCAGCACTTTGGGAGGCCGATGCGGTAGGACCATGAGGTCAGGAGATCAAGACCATCCTGGCTAACACAGTGAAACCCCGTTTCTACTAAAAATGCAAAAAAATTAGCCGGGCATGGTGGCGGGCGTCTGTAGTCCCAGCAACTCGGGAGGCTGAGGCAGGAGAATGGTGTGAACCTGGGAGGCGGAGCTTGCAGTGAGCCAAGATTACACCACTGCACTCCAGCCTGGGCAACAAAGCAAGATTCCGTCTTAAAAAAAAAAAAAGAAAATGTTTTGGAATTAAATAGTGGTGATGGTTTTACAACCTTGTGAATACTATACTAAAACCCACTAAATTGTGCACTTATTTAAAAGGGTGAATTTATGGTGTATAAATTAATTATATCTCAATAAAAATAAAAAGTGGTATGAGGAATTGGGAAAACATATATATGTATATATATGTGTATATATATGTATATATATGTGTATATATGTATATATGTGTATATATATGTATATATGTATATATGTATATATGTGTATATATGTGTATATATATGTGTATATATGTATATATGTGTATATATGTGTATATATGTATATGTGTATATATGTATATATATGTGTATATATATATATATGCCTTAAGTCATTTTTAATCAGTTCCCTTTGTCCTTTTAAGTTATACCCAACTGATACTATATTATCATAAGGTGTCCAGTCCAGATCTATCTGTATATCTTTATCTCTATCTATATATATCTGTATCTATATCTCTCCAGAAAAATATGCAAAATGGCTTGGTGATTTTTCTTTTGATTTTAAAACTTAACATGTTTTTGGCCAGGTGTGGTGACCCACATCTGTAATCCCAGCACTTTGGGAGGCCGAGGTGGGTGGATCACTTTAACCAGTAATTCAAGACCAGCCTGGGCAACATATCGACACCCCCTTTTCTACAAAAAATACAAAAATTAGCTAGGCATGGTGGCACGTGCCTGTAGTTCCAGCTACTTGAGAAGCTGAGGCAAGAGGATCGCTTGAGCCCAGGAGGCAGAGGTTGCAGTGAGCCAAGATTATACCACTGCACTCCAGCCTGGGTGACAGAGCCAAATCTTGTTTCAAAGAAGAAAAAAAAATCTAGCCTTGAGGTGGCTTATGCCTGTGATCCCAACACTTTGGGAAGCTAAGGCAGGAGGATGCCTTGAGCCCAGGAGTTTGAGGCTGCAGTGAGCTATGATTATGCCATTGCACTCCAGCTTGGGAGACAGAAAGAGACCTTGTCACAAAAATAAATAATTTAATTAAATAATTTTTTTTCTTTTCTTTCTTTTTTCAGGGTCTCTTTCACCCTGTCATCCAGGTTGGGGTGCAACGGCTCAATCTCAGCTCACTGCCACCTCCACCTCCTAGGTTCAAGCGATACTCCCACCTCAGCCTACCAAGTAGCTAGGATTACAGGTGCACACCACCACACCTGGCTAATGTTTTTTGTTTGTGTATTTTTTGTAGAGATGGGGGTTTTGTCATGTTGCCTAAACTCCGGGGTTCAAGCAATCCACCGACCTCAGCCTCCCAAAGTGCTGGGATTACAGGTGTGAGCCATTGCACCTGGCCAATTTTTTCTTTTTACTGTGTCTGTGGTTCCACAACTTCCTTTTTTCCTGTTCTCTATGGACTTTCTACCTCATTTGGACTCTGCTTAGATTGGCCTAGTTCTCTTTAATCAAATCTTCGGGAACCAATTTATTACCATTAAAAATGATCTAACAAGCTTTATTTTTTATCATTGTTAAAAATCCTCGTTTTGAGTAACACAACCACAAAGTAAAGAATGTTATCATTGATTTAACCAGTAAAAGACAATACTTAACAATAAAATTTTAAAAACATACGCCAGCCGGCTTACCTGGTGAAAAAAATGATTGCGGCTGCGAGCTGCATTTGCCAGACAATGGTTTTAGATTTGCTGTGCACGCTGAACGCCATGAAAAATGGACTGCCTGGCCTCTTCATAAGGAAATCAATTACTTGCCTCTTTCTGAGTGAAAAGAATGAAAGGATTTAAAAAATCATAATAACCAAAATGGGGAGAATAAAACAAACTGGGCAAGAGGGATGGGCTACTTTGTGTCTTCAGCTTCTGAAGTCTTCAAAGCTCTCTTCCAGTTCTTAGAATTAGGTCACATGAAAAAATCTGGTAGGATGAAATGAATGTCAGAGCAGGGCATGGAAAGGAGAGTAGAAACTTTATCAATGTGCTGTCGAGAAGTCTGAATCCACACTGATTCTTGATTCTTTGTGGCTGGAAGCTTACGGAATCTTCGCTGTCTATGGTGTTCTGCAGTTTTACAGTGATACGCCCTTGTGTGGGCTGCTTTCATCCACGAGGTATTTTTGGTGGGCATTTTCAATCTGGCAATTGTGTTTGATTCTGAGAACTTCTCTTGACAACTTCTCTTTTCCCTCTTGTATTTATCTTGAGCTATGATTTTATTGAACGTTGGACTTCCTATTTTGGTCTTCTGACTTTCTTATCATTTCTCTCCAGTTTTCCTCTTTGTCTCTTTTTCTCTTTGGGGTATTTGTATATGTTTAGTTTTTTAAGATTTCCTTATCTTGGTCGTCCAACCCTACTATCCAGTTTTTCCTTTCTGCTACCATATTTTTATTATCTAAGAGCTCTTGTTTTTAGAATCTTCCTTTTAAAAAAATAGTAAAATCCTGTTTCTGTGTCTTGGATATAGTATTTTCTCTTACCTTTCTGAGGCTATTAATGACAGGTTTTTTTTTTCTCCTCTGTGCATGGTCTGTTTCTTCTAAGTTGCTTCTTCCTATTCTTTTTTTTTATTACTTACTCAGATGTTTATTAATTCTTAATTTTCTGCTCCTCATTAACATTGTGGTACTATGTAGCCAATTGGAAGCTCTGAGCAAGTGGGTGGGCCTTATCAATTTTGACTTAACCATTGGATGATTTTCATTGTCTCTTTTATTGGGGGAAATCCCTCTTGTCAGTATCTTGAGGTCTGTCCTCGAGAGTAAGCTCTAGAGGAGCAATGGCATGGAAGGGTCTTTTCCTGTGTCCTGCTTGAAGCATGAAGGTCTTGCTGGTGGTATTCTGGTGGCTGAGTGGTGGAAGAAAGCTTCATTTATTGTGCACACAGCATTTACTATGTGTATCGTCACTTAAATCCTCAGTTTTCTGTACAGTACCTTTGTTCACAACTGAGCGTGGTTTCTCCCAGTCCAGGGAACCTCAGTTTACCTCCTCTAGAGACTAGACCTTTGGCAGCTTGAAGGGGAGAGAGATGGTTTAGGAATCTGCTCCAGCCAGTTCCCTATTCTAGAGACACCCCTCCTTGTTATCATTGCGTTTTGAGGATTGTGTTCTCAACTTCACCTTCCTTTTTAGTTGGAGATCAGACTTTCTTGGGTCTGCTGAGGCAGTAATCACTTGTTCATCTACTTTCAGAATTTTTTTTTTAATTGTGTGTCTCCTACTTTATCCTTACGAGTTAGTCTTTAACAATTTCTTTTTTTTTTGACAGGGTCTCACTTTGACACCCAGGCTCTGGAGTGCAGTGGCACTATCTTGGCTAACTGCAGCTTCGACCTCCTGGGCTCAAGCAGTCCTCCTGCTTCAGTCCCGCAAATAGCTGGGACTACACGTGTGTGACACCACGCCCGGCTAATTTTTGCATTTTTTGTAGAGACAGGGTTTCACCATGTTACTCAGGCTGGTCTCGAACTTGTGAGCTCAAGCCATCTGCCCTCCTCGGCCTGTCAAAGTGCTGGGATTATAGGCGTGAGCCACTGCGTCCAGACTAACAATATTTCTTTAACACGGTTTTAAGAAGGTTTCAGGAGGGAGCAAAATGAAATCTGTCACCTTAACCCAGAAACTGCTAAGAGAAACAATACATAAGGTTTTAAATGTATATTCTATGTCTTTTGGTTTGGATCAGATATTTTAAGAAATATGTGTAAAATATGTGTAACTTTTTTCTTTTCTTGCTCCCTTACCTCCCAAACATCTGGTCATGGTATTCATTGTGCCGTTTTTTGCTTTTGTCTTTGTTTTAACATTTCGCTGTTGAGGTGGTAACATGGAAACCTTTGTCAGCAAGGTCATTCCAAATGGTGAAATAACTGTAACCACATTTTTAAAGTTTAAAGTTTACTGCTCTCAGGAAGCTGAGGCACAGGAATCGCTTGAACCTAGGAGGCGGAGGTTGCAATGAGCCTAAATGGCGCCACTGTACTCCAGCCTGGGTGATGGAGTGAGACTCTGTCTGTCTCCAAAAAAAAAAAAAAAAGAAAGTTTACTGCTGTGTTGTCATTGTAAGTGGAAATTCAGTGATGCTGCCTGTCAGGGAGCCTGGTGCTTGTACTCTGTATAGACATTCAGCAGTTAGCAGGTCACGTTCACGCAATCTCAAGTGCCCTCCTGAAAGGAGCTCATAGTCATCAGGATGGCTAGGAACAAATTAGGAAGTAAGTGAAATTTAGTCCATGCTCCAATTCTCCCATTCCTGTGCCTTCCTTTCTGTGCTGCTTGTCCTTACCCTTTGGGTATTCACTCTCACTGCCTCTTTCTTTCCCTGTGCTGCCCTTTTTGGCCAGATAGAGACCAAAGGTGTCTTGTCCACATACAGAAAAACCTTGACATCTGTAAGGCTCATTACACAGTAATCAGTGGTATAGGTCTTAGTTTCAGAGACCTGTAAAAAGAAGTAGTTGTGATAAGTTAGTAACAGCCAAGAGCAACATTTATTGAGCACTTCATGTGTGCCTCACAGTGTCCTAAGCATTTTATGTATTTTAAAATTAATCCTCCCAACAGCCCAATAATGCAGGTACTATATTTTTAATTTTCATTTTACTTTTAATTAATCACTTTTGGAGACAGGGTCTCACTGTCGCCCAGGCTAGAGTGCAGTGGCATGATCATGGCTCACTGCAGCGTCAGTCTCCTAGGCTCAGGCCATCCTCTCACCTCAGCCCCCCTAGGAGCTGGGACTACAGGCATGTGCCACCGTGCCCAGCTGATTTTTTTATTTTTTATTTTGAAGAGGTCTCACTGTGTTGGCCAGGCTGGTCTCGAACTCCTGGGTTCAAGCAATTCTCCCACCTCAGCCTCCCAAAGTGATAGGATTACAGGCCTGAGTCACCATACCCTGCCTTGCAGGCACTATTTTTGTCTGCATTTTATAGATGAAGAGACTAAATCTCAAAGAGGTTAAATAATTTGCCCTTGATTTGCCCAAGACCCTGTGGCTCTTAGGTAGAACCTGGAATTTTTTTCAGAACGTGTTTTATGAGAGTATTTTCAATACCTTATTTTATACCGTAGTCTAGTTTTCAAACCTTCTTGAGAAATCTGCAACTTGCATTGTTTTAGCTGTTAAAACCAATGCTTATAACTTGAGGAGAAAGATACTGTAATGGTTTTTGTTATATCTGCAGTGAGTATTTATGAAATCTTTAGGCCGGGCACAGTGGCTCATGCCTGTAATCCCAGCACTTTGGGAGGCCGAGGCGGGCAGATCACAAGGTCAGGAGTTTGAGACCATCCTGCCTAACACGGTGAAACCCCATCTCTACTAAAAACACACCAAAAAATTAGCCGGGCGTGGTGGCACGTGCCTGTAGTTCCAGCTACTCGGGAGGCTGAAGCAGGAGAGTGGTGTGAACCCGGGAGGCGGAGCTTGCAGTGAGCCAAGTTTGCGCCCCTGCACTCCAGCCTGGGGTACAGAGCGAGACTCCGTCTCAAAAAAAAAAAAAAAAAAAGTCTTTAAAATTTTGAAATAAAGGCGTTTTAAGAAAATCTCAACTAAGTGGCCTTTCAGAAAAGTTCTGTTTCCTGATATATCAGTATCAATATATGAAACAGCATTCAGGGAAGCAAAATATATACTATTTGATAGTTACATAAATGCAAACCTTTGAAATCACATGACTCAGATGACTTTTTAAGTACCTGTGGGTGAATTTTTGATACATTGTCGAGGAAATCAAATATTCTGTTTTTCTTAGTGGAACAGTAAAATTCTTTACTCAAGTTATATTTGTCAATAAAACTGTTCATTTAAGTTTATTTGCTTTAAAAGCTATAGTCGTCATTCAAATTGCCTTTTTTGATGCATAATAAAGTGCACAGATTTTAAAGATGATTTCAGGCAAATAGGATTATCTTTTTCCATGCTGTGATATCTTGAGTATTTTTCTATGTAAAGTCAAGTAGGAAACTTTAAACACAGTGATAATTAAGTGTTCTATGTCAACAATTTTGACAAATCTGAAAGATTTTACATCTTTTATGAAAATGAGATTAAAGTAATTTCAGTTTAACTGTACTTTTGTGGTAGATTATATGTGGACTCCTCATGATAGTTTTAAAGCCATGTAAAATTTTCATGCAGTTTATAGTATGCAGAGGTTTTAATTGTAATGTCAGCAATTTATAGAGATTAAGTTTTCCATTATTGGTTTTATTTAATAAGTGCTTAAAAATATGTTATTTGTATAGGTTAGTGAAGCATATAATAAAAAAGATTTTTTTTTTTTTTGAGATGGAGGCTGGCTCTGTCGCCCAGGCTGGAGTACAGTGACGTGATCTCAGCTCATTGCAAGCTCCACCTCCCGGGTTCACGCCATTCTCCTGCCTCAGCCTCCTGAGTAGCTGGGACTACAGGCGCCCGCCATCACGCCCGGCTAATTTTGTGTATTTTTAGTAGAGATGGGATTTCACCATGTTAGCCAGGATGGTCTTGATCTCCTGACCTCGTGATCTGCCTGCCTCTGCCTCCCAAAGTGCTGGGATTACAGGCGTGAGCCACCGTGTCCGGCCAAAAAAAGGTTCTTATACATGAATTTATGGTCCACCTGAGGAACCAAGACATATTCAGCATATAACTTAGAGGTCAGTTTTCATTCATTATGTAAGTGGACCAATCTTTGTTAACTATTGCTTTTATCCTGTCAATCCTTTGCTCTGAAATTAGGACCTACTAAAATAGAAATGGGCAGATAAGATTAGCATGTCTTTCTGTCACTGTCCATTCTAAATAAAACTACGTGAACACAGCATTATGTTTTATTTTTTTTTGTAGAGACAGAGTCTCACTATGTTGCCAGGCTGGTCTCGAACTCCTGGGCTCAAGTGATCCTCCAGCCTTGGCCTCCCGAAGTGCTAGGATTGCAACAGGCGTGAACCACCACACGCATTTAAGCAGCATTTAAAAAATCTATATTCTTTTCATTTTCCAAATGAACTAAACTATACTTTTAAATCTATACAGCTTTCTACTCCCCTTTCTAGCTACAAGCCACATGTGAGCTTACTGACTTTAGTTGCCATCAGACCTGTGTCTGAATTCTTCTGTCCACATTCAGTTCTGTATGTCCAGCAGACTCCTGGACATGTCTGCAAAGCAGGCACCTCAAATGTGTTTAAAACTGAACTCATCATTTCCCCCCATTACCTACTCTTCATCTAGTGTTCTCATCTTAGTAAATGGGATTACTGTCCCACCAGCTGCTCAAGCTAGAAATATGGGAATAAACTTTTTCCTTTATTGTTTGCTACGCCTTTAAAATAAATATTGAATCAGTTTCTCTCCATTCCCACTGTCCCTCCATGATACAAGCCAGTGTCATCTCGATTAGACTAGTCAGTCACCCCTAAAGTGGTCTATATGTAACCCCCTACCTCAACCCTCCAAGATTTATTTTTTATTTTTTGAGATGGAGTCTCACCCAGGCTGGAGTGCAGTGGCCCAATCTCGGCTCACTGCAACCCCCAAAAATTCAAGCAATTCTCATACCTTAGCCTCCCAGGTAGCCGGGATTACAGATGCACCTGGCTAATTTTGTATTTTTAGTAGAGACAGGGTTTCACCATGTTGGCCAGGCTGGTCTTGAACGCCTGACCTTGTAATCCGCCCGCCTCAGCCTCCCAAAGTGCTGAGATGACAGGTGTGAGCCACCGTGCCCAGCTGCATCAGCCTTTTTCTAACTGGCCTTCCCTTCCAGCTTCCTCCACTGTAGCTAAACTAGATGGCTTCTTTGCCCCACACCTCTCACCTCTTCTGTCTGGTTCTGTTTGCCACATGGCAAATCCTACTCATCCTTCAAGACCCAGTTCAAGGGAGGATATCCCAATTGCTATGCATCCTGGGCTAGAAGCAGTTCTTTCTCTGAGTACTTATCCCATGTTATTGCTTTTTCAGGGAACTTAAATCATTCCACATTACTGCTATTATTATTATTACTATTATTTATTGAGATAGGGTCTCACTCTGCCACCCAGGCTGGAGTGCAGTGGCACAATCATAAGTCACTTTCGCTTTGACTTCCCAGGTTTAAGTGATCCTCCCACCTCAGCCTCTCAAGTAGCTGGGACCACAGTTACGCACCACCACATCTGGCTAATTTTTTTTTTTTTTTTTGTAGAGATGAGGTCTCGCTATATTGCCCAGGCTGGTCTCTAACTCCTGAGCTCAAACAATCTGCCCACCTCAGTCTCCCGAAGTGCTGGGATTGTAGGCATGACCCACCTCGCCTGACCTCTGTACCTTATTTTGAAGCTATTATTGTTCATAGATTCTTAGCTCCTCCACTCCACTGTGCTGTGAACTCGACATTGCTACACAGATGCTCCTGTTAAGCTCTTTGAGTGCCCATCAGACTCAATCTAATTCAAATCTCAATCAAATTGTGATGAGAATCTGACTGTGGAGGAGTGGAGAGAATGCCACCCTGCCAGTATGGAGACTGGTTCTCCAGTTTTATAGCATATGAATTATATCTCAATAAGGCTGTTCAAAGAATCTGAGACTTCAGTCACTCCACAAAGTTAGCAAAGAGATTAAAAGTAAATATGGCAAAATGTTAGCTTTTCTGAGTGATGGGAATCACAAAATATTTTGTCTTCTTTATACTTCTCTGTTTTCTAAATTTTCTACAAAGAGCATTGGTTACTTTTATATGAAGAAAAAACTTAATAAACATTTAGAGGCAGAAGATCAGCCCTGCATTTGACCTGCAAAGACTATGCCTCCCCTTGCTTGCTTTACAAGAGTTCACCTACTGCATTGATCTCGGTCATCACATGTGTAACTATTTGTCTTCCAGTCTGACTTCTAGATTAGACTGTAAGCTCCCGGAAGTCAGAGATCACTGTATTTGTCTCATTTGCCTCTGAATCCTCAGTCTGGTAGCTTGATGGGTATATACCCATCAAGTATAAGTGCTCAAAAAATGTTTGTAGAATTTAACTGAATTTGTTAAATGTCTACTATGTCACCCATGTGCTGGACACTTTGGGTGATAAGAAAATGATCCACTTATGGAGTTGAATTTAAGATGCTTACAGTCCAGCAGGGGAGAAAATACAGGTGCATATTAAGCCAAGATACCATTCGAGGGGACTAGATAAAATGCTTCAAGCCTTCAGAGAAAGGCAATTCCTTCCATCTAGGTGCAATCAGGGACACTTTTTTTCTTTTTCTTTTTTTTTTCTTTTTTTTTTTTTTTTTGAGACAGGGTCTCAATCTGTCTCACCCAGGCTGGGGTGTAGTGGTGCGATCTCGGCTCACTACAACCTCCACCTCCTGGGTTCAAGCAATTTCCCTGCCTCAGCCTCTGGGGTAGCTGGGATTACAGGTGCATGCCTCCACGCCCGGCTAATTTTTGTATTCTTTAGTAGAGACAAGGTTTCTCCATGTTGGCCAGGCTGGTCTTGAACTCCTGACTTCAGGTGATCCACGTGCCTCGGCCCCACAAAGTGCTAGGATTACAGGCGTGAGCCACTGTGCCCAGCTGTTTTTTTTTCTTTTTTGAGGCAGACTCTCGCTCTGTCACTCAGGGTGGAGTGCAGAAGTGGGATCACAGTTCACTGCAGCCTTGACCTCCTGGGTCAAGTGATCTTCCTGCCTCAGCGCCCCCCCAAGTAGCTAGGACCACAGGTGCATGCCACCGTGCCCAACTATTTATTTATTTAGTAGAGTCAGGGTCTCACTGTGTTGCCCAGGCTGGCAGGGATACTTTTATGGAAGAGAAGGTATTTGGGCTGGGGCTTTAAAGATGTCTTTAATTTACCTAAGATGCAGGAAAGGGTGCATGCCAGATGGTGGAACATTGCGTCAGTAAGAAAGCCAGAGGCAGGGCACGGTGGCTCACGCCTGTAATCCCAGCACTTTGGGAGGCCGAGGCAGGCGGACCACGAGGTCAGGAGATTGAGACCATCCTGGCTAACACAGTGAAACCCCATCTCTACTAAAAATACAAAAAATTAGCTGGGTGTGGTGGCGGGTGCCTGTAGTCCCAGCTACTCCGGAGGCTGAGGTGAACAGAATCGCTTGAACCTGAGAGGCAGAGGTTGCAGTGAGCCGAGATCACACCACTGCACTCCAGCCTGGGCGACAGAGCAAGACTCTGTCTTAGAAAAAAGAAAAAAAAAATTAGGCGGGCATGGCACATGCCTGTAATCCCAGCTACTCAGGTGGTTGAGGCAGGAGAATTGTTTGAACCCGGGAGGTGGTTGCAATGAGCTGAGTTCGCACCACTGCACTCCAGACTGGATGACAGAGTGAGACTCCATCTCAAAGAAAAAGAAAAACAAGAAGCAGAATGACACGACCTCAGCGGTATTACAGTAATCCCAGTGAGGGTGACAACTGGCCAGAGGCTAGAAGTAAAGTTAGGGCTGCTGAGGTACAGGAAAAGCAAGATACCTGAGCTTATATATTAGCAATGGAATTAGAAGGAGGTGAATGAAAAGGATACTTCAGGCAGAAAACTGGACGGAGCACTTGGAAGCAGCAGGTGGAGGGAAGAGGGTGAAACCCAGCAGGCTGCCCAGGTTTCTGGTGGAGCAACTGGATGGAGCCATTCCTGAAATAGGACGTCTGGGGGAGAAACAGACTTGGGTGGGCCAGGTAGGCTCTGAGGGACATGCTGAGTCTGAGGTCCCTTTGGGGTATCTAACTGCAGCTGGATCTACAGGTCTCAAGCTCAGTGGAGAGGTCTGATAGATAAAAGCACAGAATGTAAGCTACACGCACAGTGGCTGAAGCCGTGGGTTGTAGGGAGATTGTTGTAGGGCAGTGGTCCCCAACCTTTTTGGCACCAGGGACCGGTTTTGTGGAAGACAATTTTTCCACGGACCGGGTGGGGATAGTGGATTTGGGATGATTAAAGCATATTACATTTATTGTGCACTTTATTTCTGTTATTACATTGTAATATATAATGAAATAATTTTACAACTCACCATAATGTAGAATCAGTGGGAGCAGTGAGCTTGTTTTCCTGCAACTAGACGGTCCCATCTGGGCTTGATGGGAGACAGCGACAGATCATCGAGCATTAGATTCTAATATGGAGTGTTCAATCTAGATCCCTCGAATGCACAGTTCACAATAGGGTTTGCACTCCTAAGAAAATCTAATGCCACCGCTGATCTGACAGGAGGCGGAGCTCACGGTAATGCGAGCAATAAGGAGTGGCTGTAAATTCAGAGGAAGCTTTCCTCATTCACCCACTGCTCACCTCCTGCTGTGTGGCCCAGTTCCTAACAAACTATGGACCAATACGGGTCTGTGGCCCAGAGGTTGGGGACCCCTGTCCTAGGGAACTGACTGCCTAGAGTCAGGAGAGAAGTGGGCTTGCAGGAAACCTTGCCTTCAAGAGGAGGACAGAGAACTGTCCAAGTAGGAGCAGCAGAGAGGCATGTGCTCTCGGAGGGAGGGGTATCAAGGAAGCCAAGGAGGAAATCGAGGAAGAGACAGAGACAGAGAAATAAAGCAAGTGGTAAGATATTAATTGTCCGTTATTCTAAGGTGTTCATGATTCTCTTCTTTCAAATTTTGTGTATGTTTGAAACTTTTCATCATAAAAAGTCAGAAAGAATAAGGAGATCATGCCCTCATTGGGGAAAGGTTGTAAACGTAGTCAGTTTCGAAGACTGGGCTTGAGTAGAGTCCATACCAGAAGGCAAGAAGGACTGTGTTATGCTGGATCCATGACATCAAGATCTTTCATCTCAGCCAGAAGCCCCTCGTGGCATCATTATAATGAAGCCCTGCGGGGCAGCGCTTTCTTGCCAGCCTTACTGTGCTCCATTTCTTTAATGGCCTTTTTGCTCAACAATACAAGAGATCCAAACTGCTGATTCCAGCATAAGGCATAACTCACTACATTTTTTTCACTCAAGCTTTCAATTCTAACTAATGGATTTTCTTTTCTTTTTTTCTTTTTTGAGATGGAGTTTCTCTCTTGTTGCCCAGGCTGGAGTGCAGTGGCACGATCTCAGCTCAGTGCAACCTCTGCCTCTCAGGTTCAAGTGATTCTCCTGCCTTGGCCTCCTGCGTAGCTGGGATTACAGGTGCCTGCCACCATGCCTGGCTAATTTTTTTGTTTGTTTGTTTGTTTGTTTTGAGACAGCGTCTCGCTCTGTCACCCAGGCTGGAGTGCAGTGGTGTGATCTTGGCTCACTGCAACTACTGCCTCCTGGTTTCAAGTGATTCTCCTGCCTTGGCCTCCTGAGTAGCTGGGATTACAGGCGTGCACCACCACACCCAGCTAATTTTTATATTTTTAGTAGAGATGAAGTTTCACTATGTTGGCCAGGCTGGTAATTTCTCTATTTTTAGTAGAGACAGGGTTTTGCCATGTTGGCCAGGCTGGTCTCGAACTCCTGACCTCAGGTGATCTGCCAGCCTCAGCTTCCCAAAATGCTGGGATTACAGGCGTGAGCCACTGTGCCCGCTAATGGATTTTCTAGAGAATTGCTGTGCTGCATTTTTCTTTTGTTTTGTAAGATTCTTTAAGGAATGAGAGTAGGGTGCTTCTGTGATCAGTAAACAAGAACATGGGCTTTACCATAAGAGGGACTTGGATTCAAATCCAGGCTTCTGTGTTTACTGAGCTGTGTGGCCTTAGGCAAATGCCAGCCTCTCTGCGTGTCGCTTGCCTTACCTGTAACACCTATGCGGCAGTTTCAGTTTATTGTTAAACATCAAATGCAGAAACTGCTACAGTGCCAGGCATGGGATAGGAATTGGGGGTAGCTTTTTGGTTTTTTTTTCCTAGAGACAGGGTCTCACTCTGTTGCCCAGGCTGGTGTACACTGGTGCAGTCATAGCTCACTGCACCCTGCTGGGCTCAAGTAATCTTCCAGTCTCAGCCTCCCCAGGAGTTAGGACTACAGAGGCGTGCAACAACATCTGGTTAATTTTTTAAAATTTTCTTAGAGTTGGGGTCTTCCTATGTTGCCCGGGCTGAGGGGCAGCTATTTTTATTTTTATCTGCTGCTTTTTTACTCCCTTTTCTTTGCCTGCCTTCTTTCCTCTTTATCTATCGTCCTCTTTGTTTCATTTGGGCTTTTGCTTTGGCAGTTCCCCCCAAAGAAACTGGAAACCAGGCTGGGCGTGGTGGCTCACACCTGTAATCCCAGCATTTTGGGAGGTGGAGGCGGGTGGATCACCTGAGGTCGGGAGTTCGAGACCGGCCTGGCTAACATGGTGAAACCCCGTTTCTACTAAAAAAACACACACACACACAAAAATTAGCTGGGCATGCTGGCGTGCACCTGTAATTCCAGCTACTCAGGAGGCTGAGGCAGGAGAATCGCTTGAACTTGGGAGGTAGAGGTTGCAGTGAGCCAGGATGGAACCACTGCACTCCAGCTTGGGTGAAGGGTGACACTCTGTCTTAAAAAAACAAAAACAAAACTGGAAACCAATGTGTGAAATTGACGGGCTGTAGCATCACCTTTGCCACCCTGCAGTGATAGGGGAGGTAAAAGTCCCCTGAGAGAGGAGTCGTGTTGATGGTGGTTGAAGTGGGAGGGTGGAAATGGAGAAGTTCAGCCTTATATTAATAGGATCTGTAAGTAAAATTCACAAGCACCCCAACTGTGTGGTTGGCTGAGCATCACAGGTGTAAATTATTAACTCCATGCCCAACAGAATTCAGCTCTCCTCTATTTTTACTATAGGAAAACACACAATAGCTGTGTATTTTGATTTTTAATTTTTTTCTTTTTCCTTCTGTGACTCGAGCCGAAGAGCAATAGCTATTTTTTAAAGTTAGCATTGTGTTCAGGCACATAGTAAACATTCCTCAATGGTGAGAGTTTTAATATTCTTTTCTTTTCTTTTTTTTTATTTTTTGAGATAGAGTCTCACTCTGTTGCCCAGGCTGGAGTGCAGTGGTGTAATCTCGGCTCACCATAACCTCCGCCTCCCAGGTCCAAGCCTCAGCCTCCCAAGTAGCTGGGATTACAGGTGCCCACCACCATGCCCAGCTCATTTTTATATTTTTTAGTAAAGATGAAATTTCACCATGTTGTCCAGGCCGGTCTCGAACTCCTGGCCTCAAGTGATCCACCCACCTTGGCCTCCCAAAGTGCTGGGATTATAGCATGAGCCACTGCGCCCGGCCTTAATGTTCATTTTTCAGCACGTAATTAAGGCAAGATTAATAGAAAGAAAATGGGGTCCCAGATTGCCTTGCCCCAACCCCATCTTCTTTTGGCTTTTGGAGTATGAAAAGGGGGACGTGCTGTGGTCTCCGCCTGAAGCTGGCTCGTCCAGGAGCCCTCCTGGACCCGTAAGGAGGAGAACAAACCCTGGCAAATCCGACTGGCCCGAAGTGGATTTGCTAGAGTGACAGGCAGCAAAATTAATTCAGTAAGGCATTCGTAAGTGTATCACTTCACAAAGGAGTCAAAACTGCAGGAATCTGAATGCAAAGATGCCAAGCAAAAGGACTGGGAGAAGACCTGCCTACTGTGTACATTTGACTCTGTTTTGTGCCTTAAGAGTTACGTGAGAGGCTGAATGTAACGTGGTTAGAATGGAGAACCCAGGGAGGCTTCCTTCAAGATGAAGAGTGAGGAGGGAAAGCTGCCAGGATGCAAGGCTGCTCTGGCAACAGGTTCTTCTCTCCTGTCCCCCAGCCCCTGTGTCTCTTTCTCTGTTGTCCAGTCCTCTACAAATTGTCCAGCCCACTGCAGGGAGCCAGTCTGATGGATTCAATAGTTTGCCCCATTGGAGGGAGTCCTCCTGGGCCACCTGTCAGCCAATGGACCTATTCTGGTCAAGTGTCCTCCCCTGATCTCCAGTGACCTAGGTGGCTCCCAGTCTGGCTTGCCTGGCCACCTTCCGCCTCTGGTGGAGGGCAGGCATCATGCATGTGTTTGGAAAATACATTTGATTTTAGAGTTTAATTCTGGACAGTGGTCTTGGGACTGTCTTCAATAGCAAGGATCATGTGGCCAAGTCCCCATTTCTTTTCACATTTCAGCTGCCTAATTTACCCCTAAAATGTACTCTGTGTGCTGGGTGGGGAAATTCTGAACTGGCTTCTGATTCTGGCTGTCACATCAGGGGACCAGCCTTAAGACTTGGAGCAAGCCGCCACCACTTAGAGTCCCAGTTTGCTGCCCTGTGGCACAGCAGGGTTAGGAGGGAGGAGCACAAACTAACCTGCCATCACCCCGTGGCTGAGTTGGGATTTTGAACTGCTGTTGTTATACATAATAATTTTTATGATTTCGGGCACTGAGAGAGGGAGGCCCTAATTCCTTTACCAGAACTCGAACCCTTGTGTACATAACATTTTTAGGAATCTATGTTCATAGCTGGGGACAGTGGCAGAATGGTGAAGTGTTCCCACTGGTGTCACACCCGTCTCAGCGAGAATCAGCCTTTGTCACAGATCTGCTCCGTGACCTCGGGAAGATGATCTGACCTCTGGACACCTGGTTTTCCTCCTCTGGGAAGTGGGGATACTAATAGGTCCTCCTCCCCGGCTTATTGGAGGAGTAAGAGGCAACACATGCAAAGCATTTAACCAGGAGCCCGGGTAGGGACCTGGCTGTGAGTTCAGAGCCCGGGATTTGTGGGATGGCCAGTGTATGCACTTCCAGTGACTGCTGGCATTACCACAAACCCTTGGTAGCTTAAGATAACAGAAATCTACTCTCTCAAAGTTCTAGAGGCCAGAAGTCTAAACTCCATACTGCTCAGCTGTGCACTGGCTGCGGGCTCCAGAGGAGAATCTGTTCCTGGTCTCTTCCAGCTTCTGGTGGCCAGCGCATTCCTTGGCTCGTGGCTGCATCGCTCCAGTCTTCAAGGTCAGCATCTTCAAATCTCTCTCTGCTCCATCTTCACACGGCCTTCTCCTCGGTGTGTCTAATATCCCTCTGTCTCCCTCTTACAGAGATACCTGCATTGGCCAGATGCAGTGGCTCACACCTGTAATCCCAGTGCTTTGGGAGGCTGAGGCGGGAGGATCACTTGGGGCCAGGAATTGAAGATTATGCTGGGCAACATAGTAAGACCCCGTCTCTACAAAATAAAAAGAAAAGAACTGTATTTAGGGCCCATCCATGTAATCCAGGATAATCTCCTTCCATGTCAAGACCCTTACTTAATCACATCTGCAAAGACCCTTGTATTCACAGGTTCTGGGGATCAGGGTGTGGATATATTTTGGGGAGGGAGACATTTTCAGCCTGTCACACCCAGCTGCGGGGGACATGTTCAAGTTGGCTGTCCTTTTTGCCTCCACAGCCCGTTTGCTGTGGAGTTGTGCCCTTGTCTCCTTCAAGCTCCCCTAGCCACCCACACATCATCTTTCCTGCCCGAGCTCAGCTCCCCATCCTGAGACTTCCTATTTCTGCCCACAGCCACATCATTTTCTCCACCATCCTCCTCAGAACTATCTTTGACCCCTGGTGCTCCTACCCTTTCCTGATGCCACTCCACCTACGCCTTACATCAGTCACCAAATCTCAGCATCACAGTCTGACCAAAAGGGAAACTTCTCATCTGACTCCTCTGATGCACAGAGATGGAGCTGAGCCCTAGAGATAGGGAGTGACTTGCTGGGGTCACATGGTGATTTCATGGCGAGACTGGACCACAGCCCAGGCCCCTGGGATCCACTCCTACCCTGACTGCCCATCGGCAAAATGCTTCCTGAGGACGAGGCTGTCTCCATCCTTCTGTCCCTTCCTCAGCCCTGCCCTTGCCTCCCCTCCTCGGGAGGCTGCGGAAGCCTTGTGGGCCTTCTCCAGCCAGCCACTCTGGCCACTCCAGCATTCCTTTCGCTGCTTTCATTTGGGTCACCCCTGTGGAGATAGCTTCAGTGTTTCCCAGTGACCTAGAAGCAAAGTCCATCTGTTGGCAAGCATTTATTGAGCATCTATTATTATGTGCTAGGGGCTGGGGAGCCCAAGATGAACCAGGCATAGGCCCAGCCTTCAATCAGCCTGGCCCATATGCTGCCTTGGCCTGGCATTCACATTTCCACCTGCTCCTCCTGCCCGCTACACCCACCCACCACTGCCTCAAGCAGCCTACATCCACAGCGGGATGCCTGCACTGCTGCTTCCGCGTGTGCTGGCCTGTTGGCCCTGTGTGTGTAGTATCCTGGCCCCGTCAAGAGCCTGTGCTGTCTTCAGTGCCCTGAAGTCAGCCCCTCTGCATGCACGCCCTTCTGCAGCCCTCTGGCCTCCGTGGCCAGGTGTCGAGTCCTGTTTCTGTCCTGGGTTAACTGAAGCCTTGGCAGCTGCCCTTGCTGCCTCATGGGGTGTTTTTTGGCCTCTATCCCTCTCTCCCTCCACTCCACCCTCCCTTTTTGCTACCGCCTGTCTCTTCTGGTTTTTGCTATTGCCTGGAAGGTAGGGGACGTCACGGTGCTTTGTGCAGTAGAGGTAGCCCTGATTCCATGGCACTGACACCCCCACCTCAAACACAGCCCCCCATGATGTTTCCTCTCTGGGGAAGCACAGCCGTTGCTGAACAGACACAGGCGAGCCCCTCAGCCCGGGTGCCTGTCCCCACACCCACCCAGGATCCAGAAACCTGGGGACCTCACAGGGAGTTCCTGCTCAGTCCCCAACAGGAAGTGTTCCTGCCTGTGCTAGAACTGGGTCTGTCCTTGCTTTCGACCCTGAGAAACCTGTCTGGCTGGAAGGCACAGATGCCTAACATTTTGAGGGACATTTTACTTTTCCTGAGAGTTTGAGATTTTATTACCTATGGCTACATAACAGAGTACCCAAAAGCGAGGTACCTTAAAAACAACCAAAATGCTATTTGCCCACAAATCTGTGGGTCTGGAATTTAAACAGGGGATACTGGGTGCTGTTCCCTGTCTGGGGAGCATCACCTTCACCTAGACATTGGTTGCTTTGCTTAAACATTCCTGATCTTTTGCATACCCAAGAATGAGTTCCATGTTAACTTGCATCTTGCACACCCAGGAATGAGTTGGAGATGTGGCTTCACCACCCCCATGTCAGGGGTCCCGGCTGGTGTAGCTCCGGCGTCCGGAGGATGGCTGGGTCAGCTTGAACATGTGCACATGTCTGGCTGAGCTTCTCGTTCTCCTCCATATAGTCTCAGGGGCCTCTCACTCTCCACGTGGCCTCTCCAACAGGAAAGTAAGGCCCGTTACCTGGTGGCTCAGGGTTCCCAGAACTACAAATGTGGAATCCACCAAGATATCCTAAGGCGTAGCCCTAGAGCTCTGCAGTCTTCAAAGCCGAGCATCTGTCCCTGTCCTGTTTTTTTTGTTTTGTTTTGTTTTGTTTTTTGGGATGGAGTCTCCCTCTTGTCCAGGTTGGAGTGCAGTGGTGTGATCTCGGCTCACTGCAACCTCCACCTCCCAGGTTCAAGCAGTTCTCCTGCCTCAGCCTCCTGAATAGCTGGGATTACAGGTGCCCACCACCATACCTGGCTAATATTTGTATTTTTAGTAGAGATGGGAGTTTCACCATGTTGGCCAGGCTGGTCTCAAACTCCTGACCCCAGGTGATCCACCCGCCTCGGCCTCCCACAGTGCTGGGATTACAGGCGTGAGCTACTGTGTCCGGCCTCCTGCCCTGTTCTTCATCCAGCACCCTGAAGTGAGCCCCTCCATGCGTGCCCCTTGGCACAGCTGGCACAGTGTCATCTCTGTCACATTCTGTTGTTTCGGGCAGCCCGGATTCAGTGGAGTGATCTATAGAGGGCATGAATACCAGGAGGTGCATTTCACTGGGGGCTACCACTGTAACAGATGACTACACATGTCCTATCTTTCCAGGTGGAGTCTAACTCTTCAAGGGATGCAGGGATGTGTTCTATCCCACAGCCCCTTTCAGAATGGCTCACACCTAGGAGTTGCTTGATCTACATTCATTTTATTGAGAAGGGAACAGGGAGATCACAGATGCCATGGGGGCATCTTGGAGGGCCTGTCATGCTGCTTACCCCTTCCTCACCAAGCACTTCCCCTGGCATTGGCTGGAGGGAAAGGTAGCCATTTGGGCTACGTTTGATAAATGAGAAAGCTGAGTCTCAGTGAAGTTTTTAGTTTATACACTTGCCAAGGACCAAATGATAAATTGGCAGATTGAGGTTGAAAGCCTAGTTATGCTCATTTTTTATTGAAAACTACGGAAATAAATTTACTTTTCAGAAATTGATTTTCAGGTAAATTTCTCTGAATGCATCTCATCTGTAGACCAAGACATATATGTATTTTTTACATTTTAATTTTATTATTTTTTTATTTTAATTTTTAATTTCTTTTTTTTTTCCAAGACCGGGTCTCACTTTGTTGTCTAGGCTGGAGTGCAGTGGTGTGACCGTGGTTCACTGCAGCCTGGACCTCCTGGGCTCAGGTGATCCTCCTACCTCAGCCTCCCGAGTAGCTGGTACTACAGGAATGCGCCACCACGCCCGGCTAATTTTCTTGTATTTTTTTTTTAGTAGAGAGGGTTTTCTCCCATATTGTCCAGGTTGGTCTCGAATTCCTGGGCTTACATGATCCACCTGCCTCAGCCTCTCAAAGTACTAGGATAACAGGCGTGAGCCACTGTGCCCAAGGGCTTGTGTTTGACCAGACATCACTCTCTGTGAGTCATCCAGCACTGTGCCTTGCATGGGGACATACTTGCTATTTGTGTGGTATGTGTCTTTTTAGCATACAGAATTACCTTTCTTTTCTTCTTGAAACTGTGGATAGGTTATTATATGAGCAATCATGAGGTCACCACCACCTCCACCAATTTGGAAATTAGGGAACTAGGATTTCCCTTGGAGAGAGGGTGGTCAGGGTTTACAAATAAAAATACAGGGTGCTTAGTTAAACAGAATTTCAAATGAACAACAAATCACTTTTAATGTAAATATATCCCATGAAATTTATGGGACATGCTTATACTAAAAAATCACTCATTGTTCATCTGAAATTCTGATGTGACTGAGAATCCTGTATTTTTTTTGGCAATTACAAAACTAAAACTGTAGAACCAATGCATATGGATTAGAAGAAATATAAAGTTCTAATGTAAAGAAATGTAAGGTTACCTTAAGAGATCAGAATGGGTTCTTTAGCAAGACTTGATTACAACTGAAGTTTGTAAAAAAAAAAAAAAAAAAAAAAAAAGGTATATTTACAAAAACACTTCTAACCTCTTGTAAGGTACCTTAAGAACGTGCCAATCAGAAAGGGGGTTAGGGCTGGACGTGATGTCTCACGTCTATAATCCCAGTGCTTTGAGAGGCCAAGGTTGGAGGATCACTTGAGCCCAGGAGTATGAGAGCAGCCTGGGCAACATAATGAGACCCCATCTCTACAAAAAAATAAAAATTTTCTGGGTGTGGTGGCCTGCATCTCTAGTCCCAGCTACTCAGGAGGCTAAAGCAGGATTGCTTGAGTCTGGGAGTCTGAGGCTACAATAAACTGTGATCACACTGCTGCACTCGAGCCTGGGTGACAGAACAAGACCCTATCTCAAAAAAAAAAAAAAAATGAGATTGATCAACAATAGAAAATGAAAGGTCAAAGGAAAACCTTTGGGCTGGGTGTGGTTTTGGATCATGCCTATAATCCCAGCACTTTGGGAGGACAAGTGGGTGGTTCGCTTGAAGTCAGGAGTTCGAGACCAGCCTGGCCAACATGGCGAAACCCCATCTCTACTAAAAACACAAAAATCAGCTGGGTGTGGTGCTGCATGCCTGTAATCCCAGCTACTTGGGAGGCTGAGGCACGATAAATTGTTTGAACCTAGGGGGTGGAGGTTTCAGTGAGCTGAGATTGCACCACTGCACTCCAGCCAGAGCAAGACGCTGTCTCAAAAAAAAGAGAGACAAACTTTGTTCATTCTCCTCAACACCATCTGGAAGCATCAACTTCCAGGCTGAGACGGCTCGGATCTTATTGTGGAGATGCACTTGCCAAGTGTCTTAGTCAGCTTGGGCTGCTATCACAGAGTATCATAGGTTGGGTGGATTACACAACAAGCATTTATCACTCACAGCAGAGGCTAAGAAGTCCAAAGTCAAGTGTCAGCATGGTTGGGTTCTGGGGAGGGCTCTCTTCCTGGTCCCCAGATGGCCAGCTACATGTTGTGTCCTCACATGGCTGGGACAAAGAGGATGCACCAAACTTTGAGGGGTAGGGACCATTAGGGTCATCAACTAATTACCCATGTTTACCAAGAAAGCTTGTTATAAATTGGCTTCCTGGCCGGGCATGGTGGCTCACGCCTGTAATCCCAGCACTTTGGGAGGCTGAGGCAAGTGAATCACCTGAGGTCAGGAGGTTGAGACCAGCCTAGCCAACATGGAGAAACCCCGTCTCCACTAAAAACGTAAAAATTAGCTGGGCGTGGTCGTGGGCATTTGTAATCCCAGCTACTCAGGAGGCTGAGGCAGGAGAATCACTCGAACCTGGGAGGCGGAGGTTGCAGTGAGCCGATACCGCACCACTGCACTCTAACCTGCCGACAAGAGCGAAACTATGTCTCAAAAAAAAAAAAAAAAAAAAAGAGAAATTGTCTTCCCCTGCCTCCTGGGAGTGAAGGTGCTGATCTATGAACCTATGTCCCCAGCCCTCTGAGGGTGATGATTCAATACAAAGCCATTGGGGTTTTTCTACATCATTCTCTCTATGAGCTTGGATGTTACGAGGGTGGTCCATTCTTTTATTTATTTTTTATTTTTAATTTATTTTTATTATTTTTATTTATTTTTTTGGGACAGGGTCTTGCTCTGTTGCCCAGGCTGGAGTGCAGTGGCATGATCTTGGCTTACTGCAGCCTCAACCTCCTGGGCCCAGGCGATCCTCCCACCTCAGCCTCCTGAGTAGCTAGGACCACAGGTGCACGCCACCACACCTGCTTAAGCTGATCCATTCTTGTTGTGCTGGGTCACCCCCAGGTGACACTCAATGTCAATAAGTCGTGTTTTATTCCAACAACTACGCTTTGTTTTTCTGGATTGCTACTACAGCAAATCGTAGATTCCATTTCTTCAGCATATAAATGTGTAACAAGAACAAGTAGCAGTCGGGCTCGGTGGCTCACACCTGTAATCCCAGCACTTTGTGAGGCTGAGGCAGGCAGATCACCTGAGGTCAGGAGTTCGAGACCAGCCTGACCAACATGGAGAACCCCTGTTTCTACTTAAAATACAAAATTAGCTGGGTGTGGTGGCACACTTTGGGAGGCTGAGGCGGGTGGATCACTGGAGTCCAGGAGCTCAAGACCAGCCTGGGCAACATAGCAAGACTCCATCTCTAAAAAAAAAATTAAGATTAACCAGGTGTGGTGGCACATACCTGTAGTCCCAGCTACATGGAGGCTGGGGTGAAAGGATCGCCTGAGCCCAGGAGGTCAAGGCTGCAGTGAGTGCACAGCCCGGGCAACGGAATGTGACCTTGTCTCAAAAAAAAAAAAAAAATCACTGCATTATTTTAATAAAAACATGTATCTTATTGGCTGGGTGCGGTGGCTCATGCCTGTAATCCCAGCACTTTGGGAGGCCGAGGTGGGAGGATTGCTTGAGCTCAGGAATTCAAGGCCAGCCTGGGTAATATAGTGAGACATCTATACTACAATTCAAAACAACAATAAAAAAATTAGCTGGGCATGGTGGCACACACCTATAGTCTTAGCTACTCAGAGGGCTGAGGCGGAAGGAATGCTTGAGCCCAGAAGGTCAAGGTTAAAGTGAGCCCTGATGGTGCCATTGCACTTCACAGAGTGAAGAGTGGGTGACAGAGTGAGACCCTGTCTCAAAAAAAAGAAAAAAGATAGCTAGGAGACCAGCCCGGCCAACAACATGGTGAAACCCTGTCTCTAGAAAAATACAAAAATTAGCCGGGCATTGCGGCGGGTGCCTGTAATCCCAGCTACTCCGGAGGCTGAGGCAGGAGAATCACTTGAACCGAGGAGAGGGAGGTTGTGGTGAGCCGAGATTGTGCCATTGCACTCCAGCCTGGGCAACAAAAGCAAAACTCCAATCTTAAAAAAAAGAAAAAAGATAGGTAGATAGATGTATCTGCAAATGATTCCTAGGAGCAGCCCAGGCCTAGAGAGTGAAACCACTCATAGTGACTCACATCAACAGGCCCTTTTGTCAGCGGACATTTCCATAATTAGAACTTGTGACCAACACATCCAACCACGAGGATATATCACAAGTACTTGTCTCCAGCGCTGGTTTCTTAGCAAAAAAAGAACTTGTTAAATGTCAGGGCTTTGTGTTTTTGCCTTTGGGCTTTTGCCATGCCTGGTTATTGGGCACCTTCTGGTAATAAACAGTTGAAAGGAGCTGTTCCCATGTCTTATTTAATTCTCTCATTAAGCCTGTGGGCCAGAGGTTCTTATTGTTCATACCCCTGGATAAACACACTGAGTCCCAGGGAGGTAAAGTGCCTTGGCTGAGGGCCACCCAGGAGCTGGTGGTGCCTCAGCTGAACCCAAGTCCACGGACCGTGGAGTTCGCGCCCTCTCACTGTGGCACACGGGCCTGAGCCTCAGGAACACTGCAAAGTAGGTTGGCTTCCCCCTTACGGAGCCGCTATCCGGGACAGCCTCAATCCCTCAGGGCCCCTCTCGGTGCCTGCTTGGCTGACTGGGCAGCCCAGAGAGAACAGTGACCCAGAAAAGCAAGAGGAGAGTTTCCAGGAGGACAGAACACTGGTGCTATCAGTTGCCAGGAGCAGCGTGTGCCATGTGTGACCCTGCTCTGCTGTGGCTTTTTGGTACGTGCTGTGCCCTCAGCCTGGGCTGCCGTGGACTGGCCGTCCCTACCCCTCCAAGACTTAGCCCAAAATCTTACTTTTTTTTTTTTTCGAGATAGTTTCTCACTTGGTCCACCAGGCTGGAATGCAGTGGCACAATCTTGGCTCACTGCAACCTCCATCTCCCGGGCTCAAGTGATTCTCCTGCCTCAGGCTCCCAAGTAGCTGGGATTATAGGTGCCCGCCAGCATGCCTGGCTAATTTTTGTATTTTTAGTACAGATGGGGTTTTGTTACATTGGCCAGGCTGGTCTCGAACTCCTAACCTCAGGTGATCCACCCGCCTCGGCCTCCCAAAGTGCTGGGATTACAGGAATGAGCCACTGCATCTGGTTTCCAAAATATTACTCTTTTCCCCAGAATGGAAATACAATTATTATTCAAAATATAAGAGTAATCTTAAAAAAAGTTTTAAAACGTTTTATATATACATGTAAAATTTATATGCACATTATATATATCAAATGTGTGAATATGTATTTTTGTGTTTATAAACACTTAAACTATGTAAATTTATATATAAAACTATAACATGAACATGATATTATACTATGTATATGTTTGGTAACCCTCATTTTCACTCACTACAAAATAAATGTATTTTATGTAGTAAGTATAGATTTACATAATTTTTTCAAGGTAAATAGTTAAAAAAATATAAAGCTAGTAAATGCTCATTGCAAAATAAATATTGCTAAAAAATATCAAGAAGAAAGTAAAACAGCACAAAAAGCCCTCCTTCTAACATTATTAACATTTGGCAAACATCCTTTTTTTTTTTTTTTTTTTTTTTTTTTTGAGACGGATTCTCACTTTGTTGCCCAGGCTGGAGCACACTGGGGAGATCTCAACTCACTGCAACCTCCGTCTCCCAGGCTCAGGTGATTCTCCTGCCTCAGCCTCCCCAGTAGCTGGGATTACAGGCACCCACCACCACATCCCAGCTAATTTTTTAAATATATATTTTTGTGGAGACGGGGTTTCACCATGTTGGCCAGGCTGGTCTCCAACTCCTGACCTCAAATGATCCACCCACCTTGGCCTCCCAAAGTGTTGGGATTACAGGCGTGAGCCACCATGCCCGGCCCAAACATCCTTTTTTACACACATATACACCCATATTTTTATATAAATAGCTTCAAATTATATATACACTGCTTGGGACTTTTTAAAAAACTTCAGCAAGATCTTGGGGACATCCTTCCATGATAATACGCATAGCATGAGATTGTTCTTTTTAATGACTACATAATATTTTATTGTGAAAGCATAACTTTATTGAACTTATGTATAAACACTAGTGGTGAGCATCCATCTTTCAGCTTTTCAGAATTAAAAACAACACTGTGATGAGCCATCCTTATACATGGATTCTTTCTGGAATAAGAAATAAATGGACTGAAAAATTAGAATGTACAATTCTAGAGGTCCCACATTGTCAAATTATGTTGAAAAATGTGCACCACGAAAAAGTCTAAAAGTTCAGCCAAGATTCACATGGGTCATTTCTGGGCAAAAGGACCAGGCATGGTTTTGTTGTTCTTCCTATTCTTCTGTCCTCCTCAGCTTTTCTATTCTAAGTGTGTCCTTCGTTATGCTGATGCAAGTTGGCATTTTTACATTGCACAAGAATATATGGTTTTAATCCACGTAAGTGTCACCTCTGACGACGCTCTCTTTTCAGTTCCTCCTGCACCACACTTGCTCTCATCATCTGCTACAGGGGAGGGACCTGTTAGCCCCGTGCCTAAGTTAGCACCAGCAGGAACCCACAGGTGTTCAGTGGGGAGTCGCTGACTGCCTTGGAGAAGCGTATTTGAGACAAGCTGTTAATGGCTCACAGTCCTAGGGTAACCCCCTCGGCTGGCACCTGCATTTAGCACAGCAGTGAGCCAAGCAGTTTCCAGCTTGTGGGAAAAAAGCCTTGAGGGGTCCCTAAGGGCAAGAAGGCCTTTCCTGGCTCAGTCCAATCAGACACCTGCTGCGGCTGTGCTTCTTCTGGCCACAGGTCCCTGTCTTTATTGGTTCCCTGCACTGACCTGGCCAAAAGGAAGCTGCTTGCTTCTGGGCAGCAGCTGTTCCCTCCCCCAGAAAGTCTAAAAGGACACAGAGGACATCTTCAGTATTTCTGTAGAGGTCACAAGTGAAGTGGGTTGCTGTTTTATGTTTGGTTGGTGCTGAGACACTTCCTCTTTCATATTTGTCTTATTCAGACCATCTCCTCCATCCCCCTTGGAGTCTGAAAAAGGGGAAATTGAAAGAAAAACTGAAAATTTCAAACCGAGCTACAGTGCAGGAGACCATGCTGTCATCCTGAAGCAGAGGCTGGGGACATCACCAAGAGGATCACAGCATCCTCCAGGGTTCAACTGAGGCCACTGACCCAGCCTTTTTCTTTTATTTTCTTTCTTTCTTCTTCTTTTTTTAAATAGAAATCAGAGTCTTGCTAGGTTGCCCAGGCTGATCTCAAACTCCTGAGCTCAAACAATCCTCCCACCTCAGCCTTCTAAAGTGCTGGGATTACAGGCTTGGGTCACTATACCCGGCCTGACCAGGGACTTTCTTCCTCCCCTCATTCGAACTTTCTTAGCTCCCACTCAAGTCTTCCTAAATGCTATGTGGTATTCTTGGGACTCCTAATTCCTAATTTTTCAGGAAGTGAAATGATATTCTTAAAGTAAAAACCAAAATCTGCTTTTGCTCAATTCTTTGACTTTACTGTATTTATATGCCATATAGAGAGAGAGAGAGAGAGAGAAAGAGTGCATATAGATATACACACACATATGTACACACACACACACGCACACACACAATCAGATTGTGGTAGCTTTTGGAAACTCTCTGAGGCACAGAAAATAAGTTGCCTGACAAGACATCAAAGAATTGCAAAAGGGACCACAGCCCCAAAGGCCTTACTGACTGCTTTGCGATTTGTAGCATGACTGCTGATAAGCATCTATTTGCTTCAGTAAATAGAGATGAAGTAGAATCATAACATTTGTTCCAGGAAAGAGTAACTAAAGTGGCAAATCATAAACAACAAAGCATAAAAAAATCTTAACCTAGTGGACTAAAAGATTTCTTGCTTTTTTCATTTCTGCTAATGGCCTCTCTCCCTTGGCACTGCCAGAACTGGTCCATTAAAGGTGAATCGAGCCTCAGTTTGCAGGCAGGATGTGGTCCAAAAGATCATTTGTAAGTTGGTTGTTTGGACCAAAGAATGTGTTTCCCCCTAGAAACCGTTTTTCTCAGGGTGACTGGGTTCTCAGTTTCGCTTGTACAGTGCTGTTCAACTTCCACTGAAGCTGAGCTCTGGGTCTTTGAGGGCAGGTTCTCTGCAGTGCAGGAGGGAGAAAACAGGTCACCTCCTGCTTCTTTGCATAGAGCCCTGGCTCTGAGCACAATTTAAGCATAAATTGTTTTCTTTTCTACTTTCCCAACTCCCTTTTGGCATCCAGGTCCAGGGCCCTAGTCCCTGGATTGCAGCACCCTTTCCTAATGTGCTTTACCCACCTCTGGGCTGCTTGCCTGCTGAGGGGGGTCTGTGACCCCAAATTACCCACTTACTCCTGCTTCCTGACCAATCAGACTTCCATTTCCTCAGGGCAGTTGATATCAGCTAAGGGCCAGGGGAAAAGCAAAAGGAGAAGATATGAATTCACACTAGTAGGTGAATCATGGAGAACCTCTTAACCCTCTTAATATCTTCTTGTGTTAAAATGAATTGGTTGTGAGACTTGAGAGTCCTTGTGGCAGTATGGGTTAGGGATGAACACGGTGACTAAGGATTCAGAATTCACACACACATTAGTGGGACTCTTAGGCTCTTCACTGCACCTGCTTCCAGAACACTGGCAGTCAGTTAGGAAACGATCCTACTCTGGAAAAAAATGGGATGGTCGCAGAGAAGAAACTTTCAGGTTCAGACACTGGGAGAATCCCCTCAGTGAATAAGCTGATTATCTGCCAGATCGCCTCTGAGAATAAGCCACATTCATGCACACAGAACCCCCCACCAGTTTTTTGTGCATCATAATGAAATCTTAACAGCCAAAGATTACCAGATGTTGATGGAAAGTTCTAACATGAAACAAAAAGACCAAACAGAGGAAACAACAGAACAAATCTTCAAAAGTAGTATAGTTACTATCTATAGAGAAATACGAAAAGACATTTTATCTATGAAATGAGAGGGTGTATTTTAGACTGTTTGGGATGCTATAAGAAAATATGATAAACTGGATGGTTTACAAACAACAGAAATTTATTTCCCACGGTTCTAGGAACTGGAATCCAAGATCAAGGTGCTGATCTGGTGTCTGGGGAGGGCCTGCTTTCTGGTTCAGAGATAGTGTCTTCTTGCAGTGGTCTCACGTGGCAGAAGGGGTGAGCTGACTCCCTTGGGTCTCTTTCATAAAGGCACTAATACTATTCATAAGAGTTCCACTCTCATGACCTGATCACCTCTCAAAAGTTCCCATTTACAAATACTATCACATTGGGGGTAAGGTCTCAACATATAAATTTTGTGGGGACACAGACATTCAAACCATAGCAGGATGCAAAATAAAATAATCATAACAAGAAAGGGATTTTGGCTATGAAAAAGCAGAATAGTTGAAAGTAAGTATTCAAAAGAAAAGATAGAAAATAATTGATGACCATAGTACAAAAAGATGGAAAAATGTGAGAGAGAAGAAAATCTGAGGATTCACTCTGAAAGTCCAACATCCAGCAAGAATGGAGGGCAGGAAATTATCAAAGAAATAATACCAGAAAATTTCTCAGAATGAAAGGATAAGAGTCTCAGTATCGAAGCGCCTGCTAAGTGAGCCACAAAATGAATGGGAAGAAAGGTTCAGGCTAAGGCACATCTTCATAACCCTTCAGAACTCTAAGGATAAAAAGGAGATACTAAAATCTTCCTAAAAATAACAGATAACATACAAAGGACTAGGAATCAAAATGGCATTGAACATCTCAGTAGCAACATTGGAAGTCAGAAGAAACTGGAGCAAACTGTTTATAATACTGAGGGGAAATGATTTGCAATCTAGAATTCCACACCAACCCAGATAAATTCTCAATCAAGTATGAGGGCAGAATAAAAACATTTTCAGATGTCAAAGATCTCACAATATTTATCTCTATGTACCTTTATTCCAGAAGGTTCTGGGGATGTGCTGCTGAAACCAAAGGAGTCAGCCAGGAAAGAGGAAGACACAGAATTTAATAATTTAAGAAACAGGGGATCCAACAGAGCAAAGTGTAGTTGCAGTCCTAGGAACAGCTATGCAGTAGGCCCATGGACAACCAGTATAGATATGAATGGGGAGATGAAGTTACCCAGAAAAAAAATGTAACCAGTGTGCATGGGCCATGTAGAGAAGCATTAAAAAACACAGAATCAGAGAATCATAAAAAATGAGGCACATGCATATTATATAATTTTTTAAGAAAATAAATAATAGAAATCAAGTGATGATTAACTCTAGGCAAAAATAAAGAGGTTCTACAAGAACGAAAGCATGGTCATGGCACACTACTTGGCTCTGTAGTGCACAATGTTTGCATAATTATCATAATGTAAACACTGACCACCAGATTCAACCAAAATTTATGATAGAATCACAAGAGGAATGATAGGTGGAAAGTATGATGTATGAGAGTTAAGTCCTCATCTCTCATGGCAATAAACTAACAGATGCTACCTAAAATTAAAAGATCAAGAAATCTCATTATACACACATTGTTGAGAAACATGGAGATAAATACCAGAAAAAACAGCTAAAGAGTTGAGAACAGTAGCCTCTAGGAAGATGGCCTATGGGGTGGGGACTATTACTTTTCATTACAATGCTTTTAGTACTTCTTAGCTTTTAAAAATGTGTACTTGGAATATTTTCATACATATAGTAATTTTATTATTATTATTACTATTATTATTATTATTGAGATGGAGTCTCGCTCTGTCACCCAGGCTGAAGTGCAGTGGCATGATCTCAGGTCACTGCAACCTCTGCGTCCCAGGTTCAAGCGATTCTCCTGCCTCAGCCTCCAAGTAGCTGGGATTACAGGTGTGCACCACCACACCTGGCTAATTTTCTTTTTTCTTTTTCTTTTTTTTTTTGTAGCAGAGACGAGGGTTCGCCATGTTGGCCAGGCTGGTCTCAAACTCCTGACCTAAGTGATCCGCCTGTCTCAGCCTCCCAAAGTGCTGGGATTACAGGCGTGAGCCATTGCACCCGGTCCATATAGTAATTTTAAAATAAAGTCAACAAATTAGGAAGACAAAGGATGGCTTGGTTGTTAATCTAAATGAATCTCTAGTTAGTGGTGTGTTGGTGTAAGTAAAATTCAGAGACCATAGAAAAATAGATTGAGGAGCAGCTGAAAGGGTAGGCGGAAAGACAGAGGCAGGGAACCACCTAGAAAGCATGGAGAAGCTGTTATGCCTCAGGGTCATTTGTATATTTAGGAATGCCTAAATATTAATACATTACTGACTTGTTAAATTGTTTTCTGACTGTAAAAGTAATAATACTTATTGTAGAAAGTTTGGAAAATGCAAATTAATAACTAAAGAGGGACAGAGAAAGAAATCAAAACCACCAAATATCTCATTATTCATAGATTATTACTTATCAGCACTTTTTTTTTGACACAGAGCGAGGGCAGTGGCGCGATTTCGGCTCACTGCAACCTCCACCTCCCAGGTTCAAGTGATTCTCATGCCTCAGCCTCCCGAGTAGCTGGGATTACAGGCGTGTGCTACCATGCCCAGCTAATTTCTGTATTTTTTAGTAGAGATGGGGTTTCACCTTGTTGGCCAGGCAGGACTCAAACCCCTGACCTCAGATGATCTGCCTGCCTCAGCTTCCCAAAGTTCTGGGATTACAGGCATGAGCCACCATGCCCAGCCAAGCACATCTTTTTAAAACAAAAATAAGATTACAATGTATAGGCCAGGCAAGGTGGCTCATGCCTATAATCCCAGCACTTTGGAAGGTGGAGGCATGCAGATGTCTTGAGCCCAGGAGTTCAAAACCAAAACAAGCCTGGGCAACATGGTGAAACCCCCTCTCTACAAAAAAACACAAAACATTAGCCAGGTGTGATGGTGCATACCTGTAATCCAAGCTACCTGGGAGACTGAGGTGGGAGGATCACCTGATCCCAAGAGGTCCAGGCTGCAGTGAGCCGTGATCACACTACTGTACTCCAGCCTGGGTGAAAGAGTGAGGCCCTGTCTCAAAAAAAAAAAAAAAAAAATGACAATGTGTAAACATTTCTGTGTCACACTTTATTTCCCCTTAGCATTTCTGTAGGTCACTATTGTCTTTGAGAAATGATTTTTTTTTTTTGAGACAATCTTGCTTTGTCGCCCAAGCTGGAGTGTAGTGGTGGGACCACAGCTCACTGCAACCTCCGTCTCCCGGGTTCAAGCAATTCTCCTGCCTCAGCCTCCTAAGTAGCTGGAACTACAAGCATGTGCCACCATGCCTGGCTAATTGTTGTATATTTAGTAGAGATGAGGTTTCACCATGTTGGCCAGGCTGGTCTCGAACTCCTGACCTCAGGTAATCAGCCTGCCTTGGCCTCCCAAAGTGCTGGGATTACAGCCATGAGCCACTGTGCCCAGCTGAGAAATGATTTTAAATAGATGCTTAGTATTCTAACATATGAACATACATGTAATTTATGGTCTATGATTAATAATTTATGCTTTTCCAGTCTCCAATAGCTGGATACTTTGATTGTTTCTAATTTTCATAATTATAAATAATATTTTGGTGACTATCCTTAACCATAAGTCTGTGAGATCTCTTATTGGGTCAATGGGTATGAACATTTTAAAAGCTATTAATACTCCATGTCAGGTTGTTCACCAGAAAGATTCGACCTGTTTATACACCGTTCTGCCAGGACAATCTACCATCATTGGACATTATCATCAAAGACAACTTTTTAGTAACCATGTTAATATATCACACATTCAAAAAAGATCAAGGTTGGGGGGAATTTCGTAAAATGGAATGCAAACAAAAATAAATGAACCTAACTATATTTCATGTTAATAACAATACTACAGTGAAGGGCAGAATTGGGAGGGGGAAGAACTAACCCAGGTAGGTAACTGGGTTTTAATATATATCTTCTGGCTATAAAGAACCTTAAATAAATACTAATTGGTAGAATTGTTTTCCTGCAGT
This sequence comes from Pan paniscus, assembly GCF_029289425.2. Classification (NCBI taxonomy): domain Eukaryota; kingdom Metazoa; phylum Chordata; class Mammalia; order Primates; family Hominidae; genus Pan; species Pan paniscus. The sequence goes on from NC_073268.2 coordinate 84,272,028, forward strand.
GCTATGGATTAGGAATTCTGAAATTATTTTTAGTACATATTCTAGTACAGAGCAAATAAATTGTGAATAACAGGAGCCAGGTTTCTCTCTACTGATGAAGGACATCATACATATGGAAAAATGGAAGGCTAGAATGAATGAACTCTGTGGTGTCAGGCTGGACTGGAATTGGAAATGTCAGTATGGACTCATGTTTTAGTTGTACTGTGGCTACTTATGAAACTGTGCTTGATTTTTGGGAATATACTCTGAGATATTTTGGAGTGCAGGGCATCATGTCTACAATTTACTTTTTTTTGGAGACAGTCTTGCTCTGTTGCCCAGGCTGGAGTGCAGTGATGTCATCTCAGCTCACTGCAACCTCCGCCTCCTGGGTTCAAGCAATTCTCCTGCCTCAGCCTCCCAAGTAGCTGGGATTACAGGCATGCAACACCATGACCCACTAATTTTTGTATATTTAGTAGAGACGGGGTTTCACCGTTTTGGCCTGGCTGGTCTCAAACTCCTGACCTCAAGTGATCAACCCACCTCAGCCTCCCAAAGTGCTGGGATTACAGGCATGAGCCACCTTGTCCAGCCTGTAATTTACTCTCAAATGGTTCAGGAAAACAATGTATATTTTCATATAGAGACAGAGATAAAGACACAAAAAGGATGAGAATGATAAAGAAATGAGGTAAAATGTTAAGTACTGGGGAATCTGGGTGAAGAGAATGTAGGGATTCTTTATACTATTTTTGCCACTTTTCTTTTAGCTAGAAATTATTTCAAAACAAACAGTTTGGCCAAATTAGCAGGTAAGAAAAATTTATTAGAGTGTTTTTTATTTTATTTCATTCATGTGTTCAGTAAAGTTGAACATATGGATGCTAATGGACCATTCGGGTTATATGGTTCATATTTTTTGCTCATTTTTATGTCATGGTGTTTATCTTTTCTGTGCTGATTTGTAAAAGCTATTTTAAAATCCTTCATCTGCCATATATGTTACATTTCTTTCCTGCTTTCTGCCACCTTCCAATTTGTTACCAACTTTCTTCTCCAACCTTGGGCCACTGACATATACACTCATTTTAAATATCAGAACTTGTAGTGCTCTTTGAAATGCAGACAGCCTATGGTTCATTCTGCAACTGCATATTAGTTAACAGGCAAAAATACCTTAGTAAGAGAAAGTGTCTTTTCCTTCTAATGTAAAAAAAAAAAAAAAAACCTAACCCCCCCGAAGCACTAAGGAGTTTATTTGTTTATTTTTTTGAACAGGGTCTCACTCTGTTGCCCAGGCTGAAGTGCTGTGAATCACAGCTGACTGCAGCCTCGATCTCGCAGGCTCAACCCATCCTCCCACCTCTGCCTCCCAAGTAGCTGAGACTACAGGCATGTGTCACTACACCTGGCTTTTTTTTTTTCTTTTTTCTTTTTTTTTAGAGATGGGGTCTCCCTATGTTGACCAGGCTGGTCTGGAAGTCCTAGGCTCAAGTGATTCTCCTTTCTCCTGTCTCAGCCTCCCAAAGTGCTGGGATCATAGGCATGAGACACCATGCCTGGTCAGTTATTTAAGAAAATAAATATTAGACCATGCAGAAATAATGCTATCCTAAAATTTGTGAGCAAGTACAAAGTTCATGATTTAGAAATTTAAACAGTTTAAACGCAAAATGAAGTTCTTTTTAATGAATACCAAAAAACTGACTGAAAATCTAGTGAATACCTTTTATGCTTCAGACACCTCGTATAGAGAGCCTTTACCCTCAAGCATCTCGCAGTTGAGTAAGGGTGACATGTAAGAAATAGGTTGCAATCATTGTGACAAGGACAACTGCAGTATTATTATGTACACACAAGGCAATGAACAGGCAGAAGTAAAGTTTTGTCATGAGGCAGGATGAGGCTATAGAAGAGGTGACAACTAAGCTAAAGAAGCCACTCAGGATGTCAGAAGACAGCCGTTCAGTCAAAAACAGGCACAGTATCCAAAGGAACTCATTTGATCCCTAAAATTCTGTTAAGATGTGCTGTAGGTGGGGCGCGGTGGCTCACGCCTGTAATCCCTGCACTTTGGGAGGCCGAAGTAGGTGGATCACCTGAGGTCAGGAGTTCAAGACCAGCCTGGCCAACATGGTGAAACCCCGTCTCTACTAAAAATACAAAAATTGGCTAACATGACGAAACCCTGTCTCTACTAAAAATACAAAAAAAAAAAAAAAAAAAAAAATTAGCCGGGCGTGGTGGCGGGTGCCTGTAGTCCCAGCTACTTGGGAGGCTGAGGCAGGAGAATGGCGTGAACCCAGGAGGCGGAGCTTGCAGTGAGCCGAGATAGCGCCACTGCACTCCAGCCTGGGCGACAGAGCGAGACTCTCTCTCAAAAAAAAAAAAAAAAATTAGCCGGGCGTGGTGGTGTGTGCCTGTAGTCCCAGCTACTCTGTAGACTGAGGCACGAGAATCGCTTGAACCCAGGAAGCAGGAGTTGCAGTGAGCCGAGATCGCACCACTGCACTCCAGCCTGGGCGACAGAGCGAGACTTCGTGTCAAGTAATAATAATAAAAAAAGATGTGCTGTAATTGTCTCCGTTTTACAAAAGAGGTCAAGTAGTTGGCACAGGTCCCACGCTAGTGAGGGTTTTGGGATTCAAGCACAGACCACCTTCGCCCCTGTGCTACACCACCTCAGGCTGTCGGGAGATAGGCGCCCAGTCAAAAGGCACATGGAAGAAAGCCCACGACTTCTCAAGCATTGAAGCAGGAGTGGCGCATCGGTATTCTCAACTTCAAACTTTGAGAACAGTCATGGTAGGAATGCATTTTATTCACGAATGGGTTCAGGTGAGGGTGGATATGGGCACTGGGTTCAAAGGACAAATTTGAAGAATTCATGATCCAGGAGAGTGAACAAATAAGGAAGGGCTAAAGAGATCCTCGAAGTTGAAAGGTTCAGAGTTAATGTCCTCTAAGGAGAGCCAACAAGGGGTTACAAGTGCTGAAGTCATCAAGAAAATGTGCCTGTCTTTCCTTGAAACTGGGAAGGAGAATTAGGATGAGGAAAATCCAGAGGATGGTAAAATAGCTTGACTTCAAAATAACAGGCCGGGCGCAGTGGCTCACGCCTGTAATTCCAGCACTGTGGGAGACCGGGGGGCGGGGGGTGGATCACCTGAGCGCAGGAGTTCGAGACCAGCCTGGGTAACAGGGTGAAAACCCGTATTTAAAAAAAACCGGGTGCGGTGGCCCACGCCTGTAATCCCAGCACTTTGGGAGGCCAAGGCGGGCGGATCACTTGAGGTCAGGAGTTCGAGACCAGCCTGGCCAACATGGTGAAACCCCATCTCTACTAAAAATAACAAAAATTAGCCGGACGTGATGGCGGGCACCTGTAGTTCCAGCTACTGGGGAGGCTGAGGCGGGAAAATCGCTTGAACCCAGGAGGCAAAGGTTGCACTGAGCCCAGACTGTCCCACTGCACTCCAGCCTGGGCAACAGAGCAAGACTCCGTCTCCCCCGCAAAAAAAAAAAAAAAAAAGGCAAGAAAAAGAAAGAGAATGGCGAGGCCCAGAGAGACCGAAAGTCCCACCAGAGGGTACAGAGCTAGCTCAGCCCTAATGCCGGCCCCGCGGTGCCTTTCCGAGCTCACGGCCTCCCCTCGGCATCCGGGTTTCGGCCTCGGAGCGCCAGGGACGCCACGAGGACACGCCCCACACTTGCGCTTCTGGGTTCCAGCCCCCGCGGCCCCCAACAAATAAAGAAGGGAAAGTGCTGAGGGTGACGGCCCCGGGGAGCGCTGCGGCTCTACGTCAACCTGCGGCGGCCGCCGACTCATTTGGGGCCACGCTGGTTGCATTCGTCACGCCGGGGATGCCTCTCAAACCCGCGGCCTGCCGAGGACGTTCCCACACGGGAGACCCCAGCGACGCGGGCGCATCTGTAGCTCTCGAGAACCGGGCCGCGGAGCCCCCGCGAGGGCAGGCGGGGAATCGGCGACTGCGGGGGCGGACAGCTGGGGCTTGTAATCCCCTCGCTACCCTCTATTCTGGAAGAGGCGGGTCGCGGTCGCTGAACTCCAGCTCTGCGCCTGCCCAGGCGGCCGTACGCTCAGGGGCGTGGCATGGGCGGGTCGTGAGTTGGGCGGGGCCCACAGGGCGTGCGCGACGCAGCGGCGCGGCGTGTGGCGTAAGGGGCGTGGCGCCAGTGGGCGTGGCGTGGCGTAGTGCGAAGGGACGGGGTGCGCACGCGCCTGAGGGCTGCCGCGGGTGGGTGGTATCGAGGCCTGTCGGGTCAGGGCGGTTCGCGGGTGCTGTCAGAGCTGGGCCGGGGACCCTAGGCAGGGTAGCCGGGTCGTAGAGGCGGGGGCCGGTCGCGGTCGGTGGAGCGGGATGAGGATGTAGGAGGGGCGGACGTGGCGGAAGCTGCGGGGTCCGCGCCTCTAGGGAGCCAGGGAGGCCTTTCCCGAGGCTCCTGGGGAAGAAGAGGCGAAGCGAGAGTCCCTGGGGAACCCCCACTCCACTCCCAGCCGGAGACTGGGTTGTGTCTGCATGGACCAGAGCCCACAGTGCGAGTTGCTATAGGCAACCAGCCAGGGTGGCCAGCTCCTCCCCGTTTGCCCGTGATGTTCTGGTTTTGGGACCAAAGCATCCTAGGCCTCCAGCCCACTGCAGTGACCGAATTCTGCGCGCCCTGCCCATCTTCTCCCGCAGCTTCCCTAGATTAGGCTTGGGAGGCAAGAGGAGGCCTCCTGACCTTTCACACTGCCTTTTTAATATTAAGATGAAGGCACACTCCACAACTTTCTTCCAGCCAGGCCCAGACATGTCCGTCCTTGTAAGTTAAAAGCTTCCATGGGAGCCTTCCTTCCTAATCAAGGTAGGTAGACTACAGGAAGGTACATCTTGTTTTATATTTTGTCCTGTAGAAGTCAGATTTCAGCCCAGTTGTGTAGGAGTGAGGATGAGCCTATGCTCATATCAGAGCTTTGAGTACAGAGACATTTGGTCTGGAATTTTAGCCAGCCTCTTCAGCCCCAGAATTTATAGGTTCAATCAGAACAGACATTAGCTTAAGTTTTCCCATCAATCGTCTATCATTAAACTGGCAAAATCTAGATAATTAGAAAATATGACAAAGATGATCCAGACAGAGATGTTCAACTTTTTCCTTAATTCAAAAAGCCTTGTGGTGGAACATCGGACCCATTCAAGAGGAAGGATGAAAGCTCTATATAGGAGCACGATGTGAATGGAAGAAACCTGTCATTGTGAGGCTGGCTTTTGATTAGTCATCTGATGTCTTCCCTAATGTGACATGACTTTGAGGCCATAAACTTCAGTGGCTAAGCTGTAGTTTCTCAGCCTGCAGTTAAATTGCAGAAATGATAGGGCTTACGTTAGTTTTGTTTTTATTTGATGTTGAAGATCTTTGAGTCACATTAGAAACGATGAGTATTTTTCATGTGGCACTAATGAGTTAATTCATATTATTATTTTTTGAGACAGAGTCTCTATTGCCCAGGCTGGACTGCAGTGGCACGATCATGGCCCACTGCAGCCTCGACCTCCTGGGCTCAGATGATCCTCCCATCTTAGCCTGCCAAGTAGCTGGGACTACAAGTGCACATCACCACATCCGGCTAATTTTTTTGTAGATATGGGGTTTTGCCATGATGTCGAAGCTGATTTCAGACTCCTAGGCTCAAGTAATCCTTCTGCCTTGGCCTCCCAAAGTGCTGGGATTATAAGCGTGAGCCACTGTGCCAGGCCAATATTATTCCCCAAAAGAAGGAAGTTGGGTGTGAGGTCCTGCTCCTGTGGTCACCGTGAGGTTTTTTTTTGTTTTGGACTCTTGCCCAGGCTGGAGTGCAGTGGCACAGTCATAGCTCACTGCAGCCTCAAGCTCCTGGGCTCAAGTGATCCTCCTGTCTCAGCCTCCCTGGTAGCTAGGACCACAGATGTGCACAACTATGCCCAGGGAATTTTTAAATTTTTTGTAGAAACAGGGTCTCACCATGTTGCCTGAGCTGTTCTCAAACTCCTGGCCTCAAGCAATCCTCCTATCCCAAAGTGCTGAAATTACAGGCATGAGCCACCACACCTGGCCACCACTAGTTTTTGTAACGGGAGCAGGTTCCATATGAGATGGAGGAATGGATTTCATGATTATCTTTTTAATTTCTTAGATCCCCAAGAAATTGATTGGACATGAGGAAACCACTCTTAAGTGTGACCACTCTAAAGCATTAGCAATCAGTCATTTCACTCTAGGGAGAAATCAGAGCTGAAATATAGAGGATAGGTAAAGTCCCCAATGTAGATATGTATTTTTATATTTGATTACTTGCTTTTTTTTGTTAGATGCAAATAATACGGCACTCCGAACAGACACTAAAAACAGCTCTCATCTCAAAGAACCCAGTGCTTGTATCACAGTATGAGAAATTAGATGCTGGGGAACAACGTTTAATGAATGAAGCCTTCCAGCCAGCCAGTGATCTCTTTGGACCCATTACCTTGCATTCTCCATCAGATTGGATCACCTCCCACCCTGAGGCTCCCCAAGACTTTGAACAGTTCTTCAGTGATCCTTACAGAAAGACACCCTCTCCAAACAAACGCAGCATTTATATACAGTCCATTGGTAAATACCGGTAATGTGCTGGTTTTGGTTCAGTTTTGCAGTGGCGCTCTTGTCAGGAATAGTCCAGGCTATGGGTCTGATTCAGATGGGCCGTTTTAGGATCGTTTTTGATATTCATTGCGGCGGTACAAGTTTTGTAGCCAAACTGACTTAAAAGATAACATTTTGTTTCTTTTTGTTTCATAGCAACACCAATGAATGATAAAGGTTATTGAAAATTTAGAGTTGGTTTTGTTTCTAATTTGAATCTTCTTACTCATAGACTGGGTAAACACTGAATAATCATCTTAAAGTCTGTTTTTAAATGTTCTTCCATATTGTAGGCTCTCTAGGAAACACCAGAATTATCAGTGAAGAATATATTAAATGGCTCACGGGCTACTGTAAAGCATATTTCTATGGCTTGAGAGTAAAACTCCTAGAACCAGTTCCTGTTTCTGTAACAAGATGTTCCTTTAGAGTCAATGAGAACACACACAACCTACAAATTCATGCAGGTGAATTACACAACTTTGCAATTCGAACTGAGTATATGTATATAATATACACTCATACATTTATGTATTTCTTTTTAAATAGGGGACATCCTGAAGTTCTTGAAAAAGAAGAAACCTGAAGATGCCTTCTGTGTTGTGGGAATAACAATGATTGATCTTTACCCAAGAGACTCGTGGAATTTTGTCTTTGGACAGGCCTCTTTGACAGATGGTATTCCGTTTTTGGCATTGTTGTTAGAAGCTTCTTCAGCTTGAGAATATTTGAAGATGTTAGAAGAGGGAAAAAATTCCAACCAAGAATCATATTGATATTTAAAACTGTATAGTATTTTCAGTTGAGACATTATGCCATAATGGGAAGTGTGCTGTTGGTAGATTGTGATAATCTAGGTTCTGGTTGGCCACTCACTACCTACAGGACCTTAAAGGTAACAATACCCACATCATGGAGTCATTTGGAGATAATTTACATAAAAGTGCCTGTACATAAAAAGTGTGGATAAGCCTGGACAACATAGACCACATGTCTACAAAAAAATAAAAATTTAAGAAACTAAATTAGCTGGGCATGGTGGCACATACCTGTAGTCCTAGCTACGCAGGAGGCTGAGGTGAGAGGATTGCTTGAGCCCAGGAGGTTGAGGCTGCAGTGAGCCATGATCGAGCCACTGCACTCCAGCCTGGGCAATAAAGTGAGACCGTGTCTCAAAAAAAAATGTATATATAGGCCTGGCATATATATAGGCATTCAGCATAACGGCTAGTAAATGTCAGTAATTCAGTAGCAAGGTGAATTAAACCAATTACAGTTTGAGCTATCAATGGATGTGAAAATCTTGCTAATTGTTTTTCCATTCTTTTCATAGTCATCTTGCACAGTTAGAATAGCCATAGACTAAGTGTATGCTTCTTTCTCATCATACGACATTTGTTTTTTAATTTAAAGAGTCAAAACGTCCATCTTTGATTTGAGATATGTAATAAACCTTGACTCATTAGGAACTCTGCATGGTAATATTAGGGATGGGAAAGGTTCTGGAAACAGGTCATATTTTTAACCTTTTTTTTTTTTGTCATCTCTCTACTTCTCCCCTCCCTTTAATTATTGTTCTTATTTCTCTAACTTCATCCCTAAGAATCCAACACAGACTTGAAAGGGAAAAGGCCCCCTAAGGGGAGTGGTTCATTAGTGTTCTGGGGATGGGGAGTAAGTACAGGGACTATCCTGAGAGTTTATGGTCTGTCTGGATGTTACATTAGCCTTAGGATTTGTGTGGGGTGGTAAGCTTTTTGGGACAAATGTTTCTACTAGAGGTGGGGGCTGTAGGGCTATAGAGCCTCTTCCCACTTACTCGTTTATTCTTTATTCTCCATTTATGTGAGGTTTCTTGTGGCCCCCATGGCCCTACCAACATGCACTCTTGGAGACGTGGGTCACTACTTTCTTACTGATTTTGGTGGTGTGAGGTAGCTTTTTATCATAAGTTTTCTCTTTTATTATTAACCTGATAGAGATGGAAACATTGAAAAATAATTCTATCTACCTTTTATTTTTCTTTTGAGACAGAGTCTCCCTCTGTCACCCAGGCTGGAGTGCAGTGGTGTGATCATGGCTCACTGCAGCCTCAGCCTCCTGGGCTGAAGGGATCATCCTGCCTCAGCCTCCCAAGTAGCTGGGACCACAGGACCACCACACCCGGCTATTTTATTTTATTTTATTTTTGGCAAGATGGGATTTTTTTTTGGCCAGATGGGATTTTTTTTGGCCAGATGGGATCTCCCTGTGTTGCTCAAGCTCATCTTGAAGTCCTGGGCTCAAGCGATCCTCCCACCTCAGCCTCCCAAAGTGCTTTGATTACAGGTGTGAGTCATCACACCCAGCTAAAAAAATAATTTTCAAACCATATGTTCGTTTATCTAGATATTGCTAGCTAATTTATCTTATGTATTTGAGGAGGTCAGGAAACATTTCCCCAAACTGTATTTACTTTAATTCTTTTTTTGGTAAGTTTCTTAAATATTACATGACATGAAAGATTTACATAGGAAAGTAGCAGGATTAGACAGTGACAGTATCTTAACACAGTGGTCTTGTTTTCTCCGAGTTTACAAAGATTGATATTTTTAAAGTGAGACGCATTGACTACGAAAAAAAATAATCTATTTGTAGGATTATTGGAAGAAGGAAATGTCCTTGCTGAAAGTAGTGAAATATGCTCACACTTGATTGGCCAGAAGGGGTTACTTGTGATACAGGAATAGATTTAGTGTGCTCTTAATTTCCAGAATGCTATCTTTCCTTAATTTTCGAATATCAGTCTACATTTTCTGGGTAAAGGGAGGTGAGGAAGTTTGTTTTTGAATCAAATTAGATTGGACAAATCTACTATGGGTTTATTACTTTAAAAACTGAACGAGAGACATAAATAAAAGTGATCATGTAAACAAGTCGAATTATGAAGCAGTACCCTGTAGGGTGAGTTATGTAGCAAACCGTGTTCTCTGTGCTTGCAGAGATGGTTGATATAACTCTAAATGTAACACAGGAAGTCAGTTACAAGGGTATTTATTCTGGTCACCAGACACTAGTGACAGAATAGAGTTGAGCTGTTCTTTAAAAAGGGGGTAGGGGTGGGGAAGGGGATGAGGTTATTCTGTCTAAAGCCGTGGTTTAAAGCATGGGCTTCAAGACATCAGGGGCAGTTGTCCTCAGTCAGTGCTGCGTGAGGGAAGGCCAGCAACCCCTCCAGACACACGTGTAACAGATCTGCTTAGTGTGTCCTTAAATAGTGAAATCGTGACTTCCTATTGTTCATGTGATTTTTTTTTTTTTTTTTTTTTGAGACCAAGTATCACTCTGTCGTCAGGCTGGAGTGCAATGGTGCGATCTTGGCTCACTGCAACTCTGCCTCATGGGTTCAAGCCATTCTCCCGCCTCAGCCTCCCTAGTAGCTGGGATTACAGGCACCTACCATCATGCCTGGCTAATTTTTGTAGAGACAGGGTTTCACCACGTTAGCCAGGCTGGTCTTGAACTTCTGACATCAGGTGATCCACCTGCCTCGGCCTCCCAAAGTCCTAGGATTACAATCGTGAGCCACCACGCCCAACCCATGTGGTTATTTTTTATGATTCCTTTTTGAGTACTTGATTTGGAGTACTTGCTACTTTCAGAAAAAGACTTCTTTTGTGGGAAAAGACTCTCTGAAACTTGAGTTTCTCAAGCATTTGACCTCAAGTCCATTAAGTTTTACAAGGCAAGGCAAAGTGGATAGCAGCAAAAGATTTTGATAGGGAAATCTGGGGCAAAAGTCTTCCTTTTTGGTGGCAAACCATAAGTGTATCAGATGGTGTGGACACAGTGACACAGAGGTGCACTCACTGGCCAGATGGGCCAGCAGTCTCTTCTTTCTTTGGTCTTTCTTCAGGGACCTTACTCTCATTCTGTCACTGTTTGTCCTTTTTTTGTAGGTGTGGGGATATTCAGCTTTGCCAGGTATGGCAGTGATTTTTATAGCATGCACTATAAAGGCAAAGTGAAGAAGCTCAAGAAAACATCTTCAAGTGACTATTCAATTTTCGACAACTATTATATTCCAGAAATAACTAGTGTTTTACTACTTCGATCCTGTAAGGTAAGTTATTACAAAAATCTGACAGGACAGTTCTTTAAAAGAGATCTTAGTTCCGTAAACTGTATATTGTCAGTCCGTAAGGGAATATTATAAATGAGTTTGTATCATTTGTATAATTTTGGTGCATAGTGCTTGACTGAAATGATCAGTAAAACAATTTAAATGGATACCTTCGTATTGAAATTTACAATATCAGTGCCAGTTTTTCTGTACTACTAGTTACAGCCTTGGCTGTACCCATGTGCTATTAGTGTAATTCTGAATTCTGGTGTGAGTGGGTAACCTACTTTTTCAAGCTACTGTGGTCATTGGGCAAAGCTGCTTTCCCCAGGCCTTTGGAGAACCTCTGCTCTGGCCTCTCTGGGAGCCTGGGCCTTCCTGCCCTGGGCTCCAGGTTACCCTTGACTGTAGTTGTCCTGGCAGTTCCTGATATCCCCAACTCGGTTTTGTGGAAAGCCTATTTCCCCTTTCTCCATAGCCAGAGAGATGGGCTTTTCCTTCAGCTAGAGAAATTCTGCTTTTACCTGTACTATTTGTTGGGGTTTGACAGCTACACCTCTGCGAACTACATTCTCACAGTGTGTTTCATGGGCCCCCTGTGTCATTGCCACCTGATGTTCTCATTAGCATGCAGATCAAGCCCCCTTTCTCCCAGACCTACTGAAATCAGCATCTCTAGGGGAAGAGCCCCAGAATCAGAATTACAACAAGTACCCTAGTGTAGATCAAGGGTTCTCAGCCAGGGGTGATTTTGCCATCCAGGGAATATTAGCAACGTCTGGAGACATTTTTGATTTTCACAATCAGGGAGGGAGTTCTGTTGGCATCTAGTGGGTAGAGCCAGGGATGCTGCAAAGCATCGCACAATGCACAGGACAGCCTCCCACAACCTGGTATTATCAGTCCAACATGTCAGCGATGTTGAGGTTGAGGAAGTCTATAGCAAGAAAGGCAGTAAGACATTTGGGGAAATGAGGGATTAAGTCTTTGAAGGTCTGGACAGGGTGAAGTTTTGGTGGTAATGGTAAGGGAGTTGCTTCCTATGTTTCTTGGAAAAGCAAGAAAAAGAAGAGACGTGTAGCCTAATGTGATGGTGGTCTCATAAAGCCTCAACATGATTGTCTTGCAGACTTTAACCCATGAGATCGGACACATATTTGGACTGCGACACTGCCAGTGGCTTGCATGCCTCATGCAAGGCTCCAACCACTTGGAAGAAGCTGACCGGCGCCCTCTAAACCTTTGCCCTATCTGTTTGCGCAAGTTGCAGTGTGCTATTGGCTTCAGCACTGTAGAAAGATACAAAGTAAGTTGGGGGGTGGACAGTCTAAAGAGGGGGAAGTGGTTATCTGAGTAGCAAACTCATGTTTCTATTATATCCTTCTCTGGAGTTGTAATTTATCAGAGGAAATTAGTGTAAAGATAAGCAGGAAGCTGCGGTTTAAAAATGTGAAGAAATGCTCTTCTTAAAAACTTCAGCTTGCCTTTGAGTGATTTATGCTTACAGTTCAATGAGAAATAGTGGAAGAAGTTTCTTTGCTTCTCTTCCATTTAGGGCAAGAGAGCTTGACTTTGCAGAACAGAATAAATATTGATATGTGTGGCAGAGTTCATTTTTTAAACCCTATAAGTGTGTGGACAGGATTTACCTTTCCAAATATGGGACAGAGGTATGATGTTCATTAGGAGGAAAAAAATGATTTTCTTTAAAAAGGAAGAAGGAAAGTACCTAATCTCAGTATGTGTGTGTGTGTGCCCACACTTGCCCACAAACATCAATATACATTCATGTGTCTACTCATGGGTATGACTGCATTCAGGTGACTGCACAGAAATGTCTACACACGTGTTTTCACATACATATGTCTACCCATGCCTGTGTGGACACTTATATATGTATATACGTACATGTCAAATTAATATAATGCCTTGTGGAATATTTAGCAAGTTGAGAAAAAATAATATCCTATTATGCTAGTAACAAAGTGTAAGAATGAGTGTATTTCTTTTTCATCTTTTTTCAGTGCGTACTTTTGACATCATTTGTAATTCTATGTATATTTGGTACGTGCCATTTCACTCAGTATATCATTAGCATTATTTCATATTCACACCATCATTATCAAATGCAGCATCTTCATGGGATAATATGTCACCCTATGATCTAGAAGCCAATGCTTCTCTCTTGCCTGATGGTATTTTGCTGTGGTTTGTTGAAATGCGCATCTTTCATGTTTTTCCAGGCACTGGTGAGGTGGATTGATGATGAATCTTCTGACACACCTGGAGCAACTCCAGAACACAGTCGCGAGGATAATGGGAATTTACCGAAACCCGTGGAAGCCTTTAAGGAATGGAAAGAGTGGATAATAAAATGCCTGGCTGTTCTCCAAAAATAAGGACCTTCAAATAGGAGTGATTGAAATAAATAACTACTTGCATGTTATGCTTTCATTTGGGTGGAATACTTCATTGGAATAAACTACTGATCTTGTGCTGTGTCAAAGTAACAGACTAGAACCTTCTTTCAAGTACCTGAATTGAAATGAAACTCATTTTGAATAATACAAAACTCTAGAAACTCTTTATCTTCTCATCTTACTGGCCTGGTCTGTGGCAGCAAGCACATTATTTCCATTCCCCAAATATGTTTAGGTCTCCCAAGAAAGCTGGGACTGGCGGTAACGAGCAAGTAAATAACTTGAAAAAGAACCGTTCAATGCCCCAAGGAACCAACCAACATAATTTCCAGGGGGTGATTTTGTTTTTAGAAGAGCCGCTCCCCTCTGTTAGGCCCAGCCAAGTCACATTTTTGGACGTCCGTGGGCTCTGATCACCACAGCCCTCCTTTTCCGAGAGCCTACCTTACTCTCTCAAGTGCATTACCTTGTTTTTTCTCTTGCTGGTTGTCACCTTATCCCTGAAAGAATGAACAGCTTGTATCAGTTTTTAGCAGCTTAAAATATGACCTATCAGGAATATTTGCAAGTGAAAATAACAATGGTCCTTACACTACCACAACATTTGGTGGTGGGAGTTCCGTTGCAGGTCTCAGCTATAACATAGTCATTTATGAGGGATCTTACAAATAGTGTGTAATGGTATTTATATTTGTGAGTGTTGCACTTTTTCCATAGATTTAGAGCGGCTTTCAGGTTTATTTCAGTAATAATGTCCTTCTCACATTACATTGTGAAGTGTTTACTTGAGTCAGGGAGAGAGTTTAACGGGGTTATCTGTTGGGGTGCCATGAATGCTGATGATGGCCTGCAGAGTGTGAACATCAGCCCCATTGCTACGGGGGTGGACGGGTGGAAAACCTCAGACTTGACAAACCACCTCTGCTAGATGTGTCTTGGGAATCTAGAAATTACAGTGAATATTTTATGGAATATCAGTGAGCAGACAGCATTTCCTACTTTCCTATCTTACCTTGAGGGTAAGACTTAAAGGTATATATGTATTTGTAATTTGAAACCTGGATTCTTCATTGTTTGATGTATGCAGTATGATGTAACAAACTATAGAAATGATCCCTGAAAGTATAGTCTTTGATGTATGGAGTATGATGTAAGGCACATTTTATATCTGAGTCAGTGGTTTCCCTTGGAGTCATTCTACTTGATTGAACCCATTTAAGTCATTTTAGAAAATGGTGGTTTGCTATTAAAATTAATTGGAGAGAATACTTGGTCATTCTATTAGGAAAAAGAGACTGATGGAGCATGGTGTTTTATGGATTCTGTTACAGGGCTTATTCCTCCTTGAATAATGTATTTAAAAAATTATTGTCCATTCGATTACATTTTTTTTTATTTTCCTACAAGGCAAGCACCGTTTTAGTCCTGTAGGTCAGCCTTTGTCACAAACTCTTTTGAACTAAGATTTGCCTAGTTGAATAAATAAGGTCCATTTGTGTCTACACTGCACTATGAGACCAGGAGAAAAATCATCTAAGAAGTCATTCACTCTTGCTAAAAATTGAACTAAACATAAATTTTATATGATTCATTTGTTCAGCAATCATAAGTGCTGTGTATAACTATATATTTTTGGATAATTTCTTAGGGTTCAGCTTAAAAATATAATTTGCTTACTGCAACTAAATTTTATCTACTATGGTTAAATCTTTGTGGTTTTAAAAGATAATTTTCACTAAATCACGCAGATTTTGCTCTGCAAATGCTGGCTGAACAAAGTATTGAGCTAATAAAGAGAATTAATAATTTTCTACTATCTAAATACTCTTAAAAATCAGTGAATTTGGAATGTTTTTCATTTATGTCATAGATCCTGATCCTGGGCACCTGTGGAGTTAGTATCTCTCCGGTCAAGAGATTTTTCAGGCCTCAGACTTCTAATGGTGAGGGTTAAGTAGAAGAATTTGGCGAGGATTACCCGTCGGTTCTTGTCCAGCTTGCTTTTTGAAACACACATTCCCCTGATATGAATAATTTACATTTCAAGCCCTACGAGGGACAGAGGGCCGCGTTGCTCCCTCTTGGGAGCAGGAGTGCTAAAATCGAAGCAGGCAGCTGCGGGACCGCTATAGCCGGCCCTGCGCTCGGGCCCTTCCCGGGCAGGAAGCGCGTCGCCGTCCCCGGCTGCGCCCAGGCCAGCGGGCCCAGCAGCTGCGAACCGCCGGCGCACCACCTGTTTCCGCGCCCGGGGACTTCCCCGGCGGGGCCCAGAAGTGTGGGGTCGGTCGCTTGGCTTCCCCTGGCGTCAGCGACCCAGGGTAACCTCCTCCACTGCTGCGTGCCGTGCAGGCCTGCCTGTGTGAGAGCCACGTGTGCCGCGCTCTGGGCACAGCCTTGGAAAGTCAGGACCGCGACGGCAGCAGAGCAGTGAGTGGAATTAATTCTCAAGTAGAGCATTTAAAAAGTGCTTCATTGAAGAGTTTGAATCTCAGTCACTTTGTAGATTCTGATATCTAGAGTGGCACCGTCCAACAAAAATATAATACAAGCCACCTATGTAAGCTTAATGTTTCTAGTAGTCGTATTAGCAAATGCATAAAGAAGCAGGTGGAGTTAATTTTAATAGTATAGTCTGTTTAATCCAGTGCATCCAAAATATTGTTTCAATCAATATCAGTGCTGAATGTTTTATGTCCTTTTTTTGTACCATCTTCAAATTCCCGTGTGTTTGTTACACTTGCAGTACATCTTACTTCCAACTGGCCACATTTTCAAGTGTTCAACAGCCCCATGTGGCTTGTGTCTATTGTATTGGACAGTGCAGCTCTAGAGCAGTACCCAACTCTAGTGTACCTGGAAAAATGTACCCGTGATATTGAGTTACTAGGAGAGGAAGGCTTATTTCAGGAAAAGGTCATGTAAATCTTCTGTCAGTACAGCCAGTGCTGACATTCAAGCTGAAAGGGTGTATGTAGACACCCTTTAACGTCTACATTAAAGGCCTCTGGCTTTGGTATTAACTTGTTTCTTTAAAAGCTTGATACTGTTCTCTGTTGCAGCTTGTTTTTTACCCTCCCCTCTTCATTTTCAAGGGCCTGATAGTGTCTTCAAATGCATTTCCATTTTTGGAAAGCAGAGTCGTAAAGCATTAATAATGTGGAGATTATTTAGTCCATTTCATGCATGAGGACACAAGCCTGCAGCAGCCGAGTAAACTTGCTTGTTTAACCAATGGCAAAAATGGGATGAGATCCCAAGTCTCCCTAATGTTGAGTTATTTGTTGTTTTCACTGTGCTGCATGACCTCATTGAAGTAAAATATCACCAACCAGAACCTAACCATTTTTCCCCCAGATTGTTTACAAGGGATTATACACGATTAAACTGTCAATTTCTTTTCTGTTCAAGTAGAGTCATCTGGGGTTGCTCAAAGTTGGAGAAATCAGTCTATATACTTCTGCCTTAGTACCAAAAAAAGAGAGGTGCAATATTTATTTATTTTTGAAATAGGGTCTTGCTCTGTTGCCCAGGCTGGAGTGCAGTGGCATGATCACGACTCACTGGAGCCTCCACCTCCCGTGGTCAAGTGGTCCTCCCACCTCAGCCTCCCAAGTAGCTGGGATAACAGGTGTGCACCACCATGCCCGGTGTATTTTTTTTATTTTTATTTTTTAGAGATGGGGTTTTTTCCACATTGTCCAGGCTGGTCTGGATTCCTGAGCTCAAGCAATCTGCCTGCCTTGGCCTCCCAAAGTGCTGGGATTACTGATGTGAGCCACCATGCCCGGCCAAGAGTTGCAATATTTAGTAAAGCTCTTGTGACTAGTTGAGGCATTAAAAGAAAGCATTATGGAAAGAAAAAGTCTACTGGAAAATAGTTGAAACAAAATCTATTGAGGCAGTATGTTAAAACCCACAGACCTCCATACTTAACCCAGTATTGATTTCATCCCACTGTTTTCTTTAGTGTCTGCTCATGGATCAGTTTTTCCTTCTTTACAACTGACCCACCCATATAGTACACTACTGCTGGGCACTCTGAGACCCATCCATCCTCAGATGCTGAGCCGGTGGGTTCTCAGCACAGTGCTTTCAGTGTCCTGTGGTTATCCAGCTGTTTCATAGCAGCACAGACTCTCTTGAACTGTAACTGTCGATAGATAACATTTTTTTGTCTCGTGTAACTAAAGGGAAAAAAGTCTATAACTCATTCATTCATTCATGTATTTTTTCCTTCAACAATATTCATGGAGCACCGCCTACTGGGTGCCAGGCCCTGCTCAAAGCCTTGGGAATACAGCAGTGAACAAAGAACTCCTACCCTAATACACTAGTGGATGAGACAGAGAGTCAAGGAGTAAACAGATGCTTTGTTTTATTTTATTTATTTTTTTGAGACAGAGTCTTGCCCTGTCACCCAGGCTAGGGTGCAGTGGTGTGATCTTGGCTCACTATATCCCCTGCCTCCTGGGCTCAAGTGGTCCTCCCGCCTCAGCTTCCCACGTAGCTGGGAGTACAGGCATGTGCCACCATGCCTGGCTAATTTTTGTAGTTTTTGTAGAGAGGGGTTTTACCATGTTGACCAGGCTGGTCTCAAACTCCCAGGCTCAAGCAATCTGCCCACCTTAGCCTCCCAAAGTGGATGCTGTTATAACCTAATAACAGCAAAGTAAACGGATAGAAACAAGTACCATTTTGAATAGGATAGACAGGAATGCCTCCCTAGGGAGGTGGCATTTGGAAGTGATCAAATTGAAGGGTCACACTGCATATACATCTCAGGCAAGGGAGTACCAAGCAAAGGAAACCACAAATGCTAAGGCCTGAAGCTTGCAACAGTAAGAACTATTCCAGACACAGTAAGAGAGGCTGGGCGTGGTGGCTCACACCTGTAATCCCAGCACTTTGGGAGGCTGAAGCAGGTAGATCACCTAGGTTAGGAGTTCGAGACCAGCCTGGCCAACATGACGAAACCCCATCTCTACTAATAATACAAAAAAAAATGAGCCAGGTGTGGTGGCGGGTGCCTGTAATCTCAGCTACTCAGGAGGCTCAGGCAGGAGAATTGCTTGAACCTGGAGGCGGAGGTTGCAGTGAGGCGAGATTGTGCCATTGCACTCCAGCGTGGGTGACAAGAGCAAAACTCCATCTCAGACGAAAACAAAAAAAAAAAAAAAAAGAAAGGGCCGGGCGTAGTGGCTCACGCCTGAATTCCCAGCACTTTGGGAGGCTGAGGCCGGCGGATCACGATGTCAGGAGATCGAGACCATCCTGGCTAACACGGTGAAACTCCGTGTCTACTAAAAATACAAAAAATTAGCCAGGTGTGGTGGCGGGCGCCTGTAGTCCCAGCTACTCGGGAGGCTGAGGCAGGAGAATTGCTTGAGCCTGGGAGGCGGAGGTTGCAGTGAGCCAAGATTGCACCACTGCACTCCAACCTGGGCGACAGAGCGAGACTGCCCCCCCAACCCCCCCCAGAAAAAGAGCCAGTGAGGCTAGTGTAGCAGGAGCAGAGGGAAAAGTAATAGCATCCATCAGGCAGTTCATGCAGGGCCCATTGCTAAGGATTTATTTCAGACTTGTGCTGTAAGAGGATTACTGTGGCTGCTGTATGGAAAATTAAGGTGGGGGTGGCGTGTTGCAAGAGTGGAAGCAGGCAGGCCAGCTAGAAGACTACTGTAATAATCCAGCTAAGATGATACTGGCTTGGATCGAGGGTCCTGGTGCAGTTGGCAGAAGCAGTCAGCACCTGGATATATTTAGAAAGGAGAGCCGATTGGATGTGTGGAGGAGTGGGTTTGAGGAGGAGGATCCAGAGTTCTGCTGAGGACACTTTAAGTAGAAGATGCCTAGTTTATATCCATGCCCTGCCATGCGGGCAGATGTAAATCAGGAGTTCAGGGACAAAGTTGGGACTGAGAATGGGAGGTGCCAGTGCAGAGAAGGTGCTTAAAGTTTTGGTTGAATTCCAGGGTGTATAAGTTGTTAGGGAAGTTAGCGTGCTTGTTCTTGAGTTGCTGGAAAGGCATATAAATGACACAAATACATGGCCACAATGTGTATTTTCTCAATAATATTTGGGGAAATGTTCTGGGCATCAGGTTTCCCGTCTAACTTTCCCTGTAGGAAACGGATAGTCATTGAAGTAGTTTTGATTTGGGTGAGTTGTTACACGGATAGCGAAGTTGTAAGTTCTCTTGCCACTTTTCTTGTTCTGCACCTTTCGAGAGTCATTATGAGAACTGAACACTAGGGGGACCCAGTTTCCTTACTTATGCAACGGCGGCTGGCCCAGCTCTACCTATGATCGCCCTCACTTAGGACACATGCAATATAAACACAAATCTGAAAACAAGGGCAGCTTCTCTTTTCTCAATGCAATGTATACTTATAGCAGTGATCATTTTTGCGTGTAACATGTCTGAATTCCTTAAATAGGTCATTTTAAGTAATGTGCATAACCATTACAATTTTTCTTTTTTGAGACAGGGTCTCACTCTTTGCCAAGGCTGTGTGCAGTGGTGCCATCTGGACTCACTGCAACCTCTGCCTTCTGGGCTCAAGTGCTCTTTCTACCTCAGCCTCTCGAGTAGCTGGGACCACAGGCATGAGCCACCACACCTGGCTAATTTTGGTTTCGCCATGTGGCCCAGGCTGGTCTTGAACTCCTGAGCTCAAGCAATTCACTCACCTTGGCTTCCTGAAGTGCTGGGATTACAGGGATGAGCCACCACACCTGGCCACCGTTTAAAGAATTAAAGACAATGGCTTCTAAACTCTAGTTCCCTATTGGTGAGCCCCATATTTGCAAACTTGTGAAACTAAGGATCATGATTTCTTTTTTATTTTTTCTTAATTTTTATTTTTTGAGATGGAATCTTGCTCTGTCGCCCAGGCTAGGGTGCAGTGGCGTGATCTTGACTCACTGCAACCTCCACCTCCCAGGTTCAAGTGCTTTTCCTGCCTCAGCCCCCCGAGTAGCTGGGATTACAGGCGTGCACCAACATGTCCGGCTAATTTTTGTATTTTTAGTAGAGACAGGATTTCACCATGTTGGCTAGGCTGGTCTCGAACTCCTGACCTCAAGTGAGCCACCCGCCTCGGCTTCTCAAAGTGCTGGGTGGGATTACAGGTGTGCGCCACCATGCCCAGCTGAAGGATCATGATGATTTCTGATTTACAATAGTTGAATTGGAGTATGGAAATCTAAATGTAATAAATACCACCTGGTGATTTGAATCTGCATCACAAGAATGCTGACATAGAATCCATTTTCTGTTTTATCACCAGGTATTAAGCAAAGGGAAAGGCAAATAAATGCTCAAAAGCTACATTACATATTATTGGAGTATAAAATGTATAACTTTGTTAAAAGGTTTGGACACATTTTGTATTAGTTACGGATACATAGGTCTTAAAGAGTACATGATCTTAACTTTTTTTTTTTTTTGAGTCGGAGTTTCGCTCTTATTGCCCAGGCTGGGGTGCAATGGCGCAATCTTGGCTCACCACAACCTCCACCTCCTGGATTCAAGCGATTCTCCTGTCAGCCTCCCGAGTAGCTGGAATTATAGGCATGTACCACCATGCCTGCCTAATTTTGTATTTTTAGTAGAGACAGGGTTTTTCCATATTGGTCAGGCTGGTCTCGAACTCCCAACCTCAGGTGATCCACCCGCCTCGGCCTCCCAAAGAGCTGGGATTACAGGCGTGAGCCACTGCGCCTGGCCCAACTCATTTTTATAACTAGAATAATTTTACTTTTGGGGAGAGAAAGTCTACATAAGGTTTATACTGAAACCTCTTGAAGTCAACAAGCTTAAAGCAGAATCTTTTTAATCAGGGGAAATGAAAACATAATTAGCAGCCTGGTGTGGTGGCTCACGCCTATAATCCCAACAATTTGGGAGGCCGAGGTGGGTGGATCACCTGAGGTCAGGAGTTTGAGACCAGCCTGGCCAAGATGGCTAAACCCCGTCTCTACTAAAAATACAAAAATTAGCTGGGCGTGGTGGCACACGCCTGTAATCCCAGCTACTTGGGAGGCTGAGGAAGGAGAATCACTTGAACCCAGGAGGTGGAGGTTTCAGTGAGCCGAGATCACACCATTGCACCCCAGCCTGGGCAACAAGGGTGAAACTCCATCTCAGAAAAAAAAAAAAAGAAAAAAGAAAACATAATTAACAAATGTGTTAGCTATAATGTTGGGCACGGTGACTCACGCCTGTAATCCCAGCACTTTGGAAGGCCATAGTGGGCAGATCACTTGAGGTCAGGAGTTCGAGACCAGCCTGGCCAACATGGCAAAATCCTGTCTCCACTAAAAATACAAAAACTAGCTGGGTGTGGTGGTGCACGCCTGTAATCCCAGCTACTTGGGAGGCTGAGGCAGGAGAATTGCTTGAACTCGGGAGGTGGAGGTTGCAGTGAGCCAAGGTTGTGCCACTGCACTCCAGTCTGGGCGACAGAGCAAGACTCTGTCTCAAAACAACAACAACAATGAAAAAGTGTTAGCTGCTTGATCTTTCCTATTTTGGGGCAGTTATGATCTAAGAATTACTTTGACCACAATGAATCCTTTCCCATGGGTCAGGATGTTAGTTCTCAGAGCTTTGCTTCTGGCGGTACTGACCTGTGCCGGTGTTACAGATGTGTGGTGAAGGGGCTGGAAACTGTGGTCCACAGGCCAAATCCAGTCCACTGTTTTGTTTTTTTTCAGCCTGAGAGCTAATTGTGTGTGTGTGTGTGTGTGTGTTTAACATTTTTATGTGATTGAAAAAAAATATATTTCCTGTGTGAAAATCTTGTGAAATTCACATTTCAGTATCCGTAAATAAAATTCCATTGAAACATGGCCACGTTCATTCATTTATATATTGTCTGTGGCTGCTTTTGACCCTCAATGGCAGAGTTGACTAGACAGAGGCCTCATGGCCTGCAAAGCTTTAAATATTTACTATCTGGACCTTTACAGAAAAAGTTTGCCAACCCCTGGCATGTAGAGTCTGTGCTGTTTACTTACAGGTTGCAACAGTTCTTGGAACGACTCTGTAACTGATTGTGGTCTTTAACTCTTTGCCTTTATGACTTTTGATAGGCTTACTCTGGCTACCATGATATCATTTCATTCATGTATTTTTGATTAATAATTAAATTCCATTGATGCTTTCATTCTTATTTCAATTCTTAGATGAAAATATGCTTCTTCATTTGATTATATTGTTTAATTTTTATTTCCCTCTTCTGTTATTCATTACTTAATACTTCCCTTGAATTATTTAGTCTTTTTCTAAGGTGCTTTAAAATAGTTCGTATGAAACTCAAAATAAAATCGTCCTGTTTTCAATGATCAAAGTATATATATGTATATATATACTTTTTTTTTGTATAAAAAGTATACAAAAAAAAAAGACATAAAAAAGTTTAGGCTGCACACGATGGCTCACACCTGTAATCCCAGCACTTTGAGAGGCCGAGGCAGGTGGATCACCTGAGGTCAGGAGTTTGAAGCCAGCCTGGCCAATTTGGTGAAACCCAATCTCTAGTAAAAATACACAAAATTAGCCAGGCATGGTGGCGGGCACCTGTAATCCTAGCTACTCGGGAGGGTGAGACAGCAGAATCACTTGAACCTGGGAGGCGGAGGTTGCAGTGAGCTGAGATTGTGCCATTGCACTCCAGCCTGGGCAACAAGAGCGAAACTCCATCTCAAAAAATAATAATAATAAATATAAGTAAATAAAAAGTTCAGTAGAAACTTCTTGGGAAACTTTATGTGTCTCTAGTAGAGTTAAAAGGTTTTGCAGAAGATAAACGTTAAAAAATTATTTATTTGGAGTGAATCTTTGGTGAGTTTTTATAACTTTAATTGCCTCAAACACTGAATGCTGTGAGAATCGATAAAAAATCTTAGAAGAAAATCAGTCTCTTTAAATAAAAAATCCATAAATTTATTGCAAATCTAGAAGTACCAGAATGTCACTAATACAGAACAGATCAGCAATCTTGTTTGTATTTTCTTCCAAACATTTAAAACCTTGATTATTGACATACTGAAATTGGCATACATTTTGTTTTCATGCAGATAACAGAATAGACATGGAGCAGATCCCTCAGAAATCAGTTATAAATATTAAATTGTATTGAACATTCATAGTAAAAAATATGTCGTAAAGTGCTGAAGTCATGTAAGTCTGCAAAACTGCCACAAGCTCAAAGTTCTCAAGCAGTGACAGAGATTTGCTACATCCACCTTGTTTTAGATTATGCCTGTTTTTGACAGACACTTTGTCATTTCCTCCCCCACCCTCCCCAAAGTTTTATAGATTGTCCTATTTCTATGGCTGATAAGATGCTCTACAAAATGTAGCAGGTGGTGATGAACTATGCCACTTTCATTTCAGTGCAGAGAAATATTCAAGCTTGTGTGTACCTGTAACCAAACTAGGCTTGTTATGTTTTTCCCCCTGAGTTGTCATAAATTAACATTAACGATGAATAAAGATGGAGCAGCAAGCATTGACCATCACCTGCAGGGTGAGATTGTGGTAAAATAGGTGAGTAAAAAGTCCACCTATTATCCTGACACTTGCCCTCTTTACAGAAAACTGCTAACGTGAGCAATACTATACATGTAGTGTGACTCCAAAAAAAAGGAAGAATAAAACAAACAAAACAAAACAATGACCAGTTACCCGATACCTCTGGCAACTTAGAGCAATCAAGTCATGTGTTATAGAAGATGTAAATTGCAACTTGTAACTCGCTATAACATAATTGTCTCTGTTACCCCCATGTGAAATACAGAAATGCTTCAATAATTAGATGGTTTTTTCTTTAAATCAGAAATGCTTTAACAATTCTCTGAAATATAATTCTGATCAAAGAAGTTCCTCAAGTATTCTTAGATGATAAAACAAATTAGTTTTGAAAGCTAAGGCGATTTGCAATCCATTATTTTTTCCCCTTTAATAGCACGCGTTGCCCCTAATCAAATGGAAGAATCATGACAACTTGGCCTTTTATGAAAGTATTTTTACAAGATAAGACGTATTCTGTGAGGCATTTAAAGGACTGCAGAAAGGAGGTAAAAATGCTGCTTATGTCTCAGATTTTATTTCTTTTGATTACTTTAATCATCCTAGAATAACTTAATAATAAATAGCGGTTTAAATTAAAGACACTACAGTCACATATTTCTGTATAACTAAAAGCAACAGGAAACACATTTTTAAATGCCATTTTGTATATTCTGTACTGAAACACTTCTGGTAAGGACTGGCCATAAAAAGAAGTGGTAATCTTCACATTTATGAAGTTCAAGTTATATATATATATATACTTAAAATTTGTTTATTAGTAAAATGTTTGGTCTTAAACTATATTTCATTTCCAGCAAGCAGAGGCCGTAATTTGTTAACGGGAACCTTGGTATTTTACAAAAGGTTTAACAAAAACTATTTATTCATATTTCTGAAAATTAGGAATTTTTAAAATGATTGAAGTCTTTTTTTTTTTTGACTGGCCAATTTCATTTCAGTGACCTGGGTTGGATGTTGTTTTATTCAAGATAGTAGTTTATTCAGACAAGACCATAGGAAGAAAGAAAAGAAAAAAAGAAAATCATTTATCCCACATGAAAGCTTTTAAAACCACTTTGCCAGTTCATGTCACTATTTTAATATCGGAATGTGAACCAAAGAGTCTTTTTACATATCTTTTGTATTGCTACTGAATACAGCCAGATTTATATATGGAAGAGTGCTTGGTTGTTTTTTGTTTTGGCTTTAAAAACAAGCAGAAAAAAAAGCTTAAAACAAAACAAAACAAAACAAAAGCGATGTTGGTAGTGCTCTTCACATACACATTCCCTTTAAAATGTAGTTTTGAAAGTGGAGTAGAGGGGTTAGCTCCTCTACCTCCTTGTGTCCCCGTTGGGCCCACCCCATCCCTCTCCAGCCAACACAGTGGCTGTTGTTGTAAGAAAGTGTGTCATACCGGCTCCATTTGCACGTGAACTCTGTGCTCATTTTTTGCAAGATCCATTTCCAGAAAGTCTTCAGGTATGTCCTGTAAAGTCTTCCCACGATGGCTCACTACCTTTGCTTCACCTGAGTGATGACGCTGGCACAGTCCCATCTTACACGGTCTCACCAGGGCGAGGCACACAGCAGCCAGGGCCATGCCAGCTGCGCAGGAGTAGAAGGCCCTGCTGTAGATCTTACTTTGGTCCACCAACAAACCTGGAAGAGAGCATGGCGTCCGTTAACAGCATCCTTCCTAGACATAAGCCCCTCACCCAGGCGACCATCCCATTCAGAAGCCTCTCAGTTTCATTGCCTTCCTTGTTTTCTTTTGTGTTTCTAAAGAAAAATGGGTGTTAAGGGCAGAAATCTTTACTAGACTGGAGAGGAGAAAGAGACAAACACACAATATACTTGTTCTTCTTGGGCTAAGTCTGTCCTCGCAGAGGACCTAAAACCTGGGACATTTCGATGCATACTTCTTTGAAAAGGTAATATTCTTCGGTAGGAAGGAACTGTATTATTTTCACTTGAGTTCACTTTAGGTTTTTTTTTTTTTTTTCAGACAGAGTTTTATTCTTGTTGCCCCAGCTGGAGTGCGATGGTGCAATCTCAGGTCACTGCAACCTCTGCCTCCCAGGTTCAAGCGATTCTCCTGCCTCAGCCTCCCGAATAGCTGGGATTAGAGGTGTCTGCCACCATGCCCAGCTACTTTTGTATTTTTAGTAGAGACGGGGTTTTGCCATGTTGGCCAGGCTGGTCTGGAACTCCTGACCTCAAATGATCCGCCCACCTCATCCTCCCAAAGTGTTGGGATTAGAGGCATGAGCCACTGCGCCCGGCCCGTTTTAGGTATCTTTTGACAGGGGGTACGATTTCTAATCACAAACACTTTAAAGACCCATTTGGGATCTAAGATATGAAACATACCTATGTCCCTCCTACAAGGAAATATTCTGTACAAATCAGTTAGGTATTTACAGAGTGCTGCCATCCATTCCCAAATACCTTTCCTAAGAAAGGAAGATGACTTACAGAAGTCCATTAGTTCTATCATTCCAAAAGTCAGGTGGGCTCTGAAGGTGATAAATCCATGAGTTCTTGCCTAGCATGAGAGAAGGCAAGGTGATAGAAAAAGCCTGGGTTGGCGGGTGCGGTGGCTCACACCTGTAATCCTAGTAGTTTGGGAGGCCAAGGCAGGCGGATCACGAGGTCAAGAGATTGAGACCATCCTGGCCAACATGGTGAAACCCCATCTCTACTAAAAATACAAAAATTAGCCAGGCATGGTGGTGGGTGCCTGTAGTCCCAGCTACTCAGGAGGCTGAGGCAGGAGAATCACTTGAATCTGGGAGGTGGAGGTTGCAGTGAGCTGAGACTGCGCCACTGCACTCCAGCCTGGGTGATAGAGCGAGACTCCATCTCAAAAAAAAAAAAAAGGCCTGGGTCAATCTGGACTACAGACACAGCTTCCAGTCCTGATTCGACCACTAATTTACCATCTGACCTTTAGCTTCAATTCTTTGGCCTTCAGTTTCCTCATATTTAAATCAAGAGGGCTGGCTCAGGTAATCTCTAATCCCTGGCAGCTCTAAAATTCAATGGAAATATAAAACGGCAGTAAGTTTTTTTATGGCTTGAACAGGAAGCTAGCACAATTCATAAGGGAAAGTAGACAAGCGTTTGTATTTTGTGTATTTAAATTACCTGCAAGGGGCGGTCCAGCCAGTCCTGCTATGCTCTGAATGAAGATGTAGACCCCAGCTGCAGAAGACATCTTCTCAATGCCCACAACATCATCCTCAGCAAGCAGTGGAATGTGGGTCCCTCCTATTGTTCCAACCATAAACCCAAAAAATATGCTGCATGACATTAGACCCCAGAATTCAGTAGCAAAAGTAAAGGCAAACAGAGACACAGTCAATAAGATGACGCAGATGAGCTCAATGTAAATCTTACGAATGGGCTCCCTGTTGAGGACAAAACCAGCTCCGATCCTTCCGAAAACTTCTGCAATGGCCATTGTAGATAATAAAAAAGCAGCGCGGTCCTGGTCAATGCCCAGACTAATGCCCAGAGGAATGATGTACAAGGAAGGTGCAAAGAATCCCAGTGTTGCAAAGAGACCAAATAATGCATAACAAATAAAACTTTTCTCTTTCAAAATGGAGAAGTCTAATAGCGGGGCTTTCTTTTCGCTTGGCCTGGGGCTGGTCTTCACCAGGACCTGCTGCATGTCGGCCTTCGGCTCCAGTTCCGGGTTAGTGTGAGTAGGCACATTTTTAGGTGAGGTAGTTAGTTCTACTCCTGAGTCAATGGAGTCTATTGAGGTTCGTGTTTTCTCATTTTCAAGCATATACTGCGCTTCTTTCCGATTTTCCTGGATGACTATTTTCGGTGACACTGGTCCTCTGATGATGATGGGTCTGAGCAGTGCTCCGAAGATGACAATGTTTAACTGTAGTAGGCCCACGAAGAGGAGGCTGTATCTCCAGCCAATGCGCTCCTTCAGAGCCATGATTGCTTGAATAGGCAGGAGTGAAGAAGAAATAATATAAGGTCAATAATGGACTCACCGGGAGAAGCCATCGAGAAGAAATATGGATCCAGATTTTGTTATAAGTTCTGTGGAAATTTATTATACTCAGCAGTATGAATGTACTCAATCTTTATTTATTTATTTATTTATTTTTTGAGACGGAGTCTCACTCTGTCACCAGGCTGGAGTGCAATGGCCTGATCTCAGCTCACCGCAACCTCCACCTCCCGGGTTCAAGCGATTCTCCTGCCTCAGCCTCCTGAGTAGCTGGGACTATAGGCATGCGCCACCACGACCAGCCAATTTTTGTATTTTTAGTAGAGACAAGGTTTCACTGTGTTGGCCAGGATGGTCTCGATCTCTTGACCTTGTGATCCGCCTGCCTCGGCCTCCCAAAGTACTGGGATTACAGGCATGAGCCACTGCACCTGGCCTTTTTTTGTGTGTTTTAAGTAGAGACAGGTTTTTGCCATGTTGGCCAGGCTGGTCTCGATCACCTGACCTCAGGTGATCCGCCCACCTCAGCCTCCCAAAGTGCTGGGATTACAGGTGTAAGCCACCGTGCTCAGTTACAGATTTTGTTTTGAGATGATCTACACACAGATAAGAATGCTGTGTTTAGTAGCATAATCTAAATCCACATTGAATGTAGCTCTTTTGAAAAACGAGAGGACATAACAGGTGAATAATTGCAAATTACTAGATTATTCTGGAATGCATGTGTCAAGAAAGCCCTACCACTGCATATGTGCCCAGTTAGGAATTGAAACCTATTATTAAGGTGGTCTGAATACCTAAAGTGGGGGTTAGGGAGGACAGATCCTAAAAATGAGCTGGAGAAGAGACGTAAATAACGTCTCATTACACATACACTTAAAGTCATCCATACCGTTGGCAAAAGTTAGCGTAGCAAGAATACCTGAGTGATGTCTCTCATCCACATTCATACTTAGACTGTTGTAGTCCACCTACCTGGTGCGAAAGCAAACACAGCGAAACATTCTCCTGTGGAAGCAACTGCAGTGACTATGGAACGTCTTTTGCCAAAATATTGTGATAGGATGGTTACAGTTGGGAGAAAACTAAAGCAGTATCCCAGACCTGTGAAAGAAAAGTCAAAAAAGCCAATGAGACCCACATACTGCTTGAGACTGGAAGGATGCATTAAAAGATCTGGGATTTTTGGTTTTGCTTTTTGAATCTTGAGTTCTAGGAGCCAAGTAATTCATTCTGGACAAAGGTGATGTTGCAAAGAAAAATGGGTTTCATTAACGGTCTGGATAAACTTCAGTGGTTGTTTGGGATACTAAAAATATAACTTTTTTTTTTTATCTTTGCAACACTTTTTTTCAAATTGATATAATTCACAATGGATGAAACTATTATTGCATGAAATTTTATATAAGATTTGTATCTAGAAAGAAATAAGTCATTTCATATGTGCAGAAATACAGGAAAAAGTCTGCAAATCTTAACAACTGTGTGTGTATCTATCATCTATGAGGAATATATGGCCTCCTTTTATTGTTCATTTCATTTTTTTTTTTAAACAGACAGGGTCTCACTCTGTTGCCCAGGCTGGAGTGCAGTGGTGTGATCACAGCTCACTGGAGCCTTGACCTCCCAGGCTCAAGTGATCCTCCCACCTCAGCCTCCAAAGTGATAGGATGGTTACAGCTGGGACCACAGGCACGCACCACCATGCTTGGCTAGTTTTTATTTTTTGTAGAGATGGAGTCTCCCTATGTTGCCCCAGTTGGTCTCAAACTGCTGGGCTCAAGTGATCCTCCTGTCTCAGCCTCCCGAAGCGCTGGGATTACAGGCATGAGCCACCATGCTGGCTACTCCTTTTAAATGGAAAAAGGTTTTCTTAGGCCCCCAAGAATAAGTCTGGCATGTTGCACTTCCCCTACAGCCCTGGATCCTCAGACACTGATGTGAGAAATACTGGCTACAGAAATTCGTCTTACTTTGTAAAAATGCTATCTTTTGGCTGCAAATACAGCAAAAGAGAAATTATCATCATCTTTGGTGAAGATCAAACAAAAGCCCTTGGGCACTTGAGAACAGATTCCCAGGTCCCCTGAAGTCCATATAGCTCAGTTCAAAACTACTGATCTGAGACACTGTTAATGTTAAAGAAAAAAAAGAAAGAGAAAGAAATATAGTTTGGCTTTAATTTCCTCCTTCCCCTTCCTTGTTCTTCAAACTAAGTGTCTAGACAACTTCTGAGCCAAAGAGGAACACTTACCAGAGATGATGCCAATGGCGACGTACATATGAGAAACCTCTTGTGAGAAGGAGGCGGCCACCATCCCGGTGCTGACAAGTAGCCCCCCCAACATCACCACCAGACGGTGTCCGAAACGATTGCTCAGGACTGTGGCGAGGGGAGCTGCCGGGAAAGAACAAAATGATATTTTAACTCACAGAGGCTTCAGGGTTAGCTGCCATAAGACTCCTTCCTCCACATCTTGCACATGGAGAAATGATGTCAAATACAAATATGGCCGAGCACAGTGGCTCATGCCTGTAATCCCAGCACTTTGGGAGGTTGAGGACGGAGGATCGCTTGAGCCCAGGAGTTCAAGACCAGCCTGGGCAACATGGTGAAACCCCGTCTCTACAAAAAATACAAAAATTAGCCAGGCATGGTGGTGTGCACCTGTAGTCCCAGCTACTTGGCAGGCAGAGATGGGAGGATTGTTTGAGCCTGGGAGGCAGACGATGCAGCGAGCCAAGATTGCACCACTGCACTCCATACTGGGTGACAGAGTGAGACCCTGTCTCAAGAAAAAACAAAACCAAACCATAACACATTTCATGCAAAGTCAGTGCAGGAATTATTTTACTGTTTGTTCAAATTCAACACGATTTGTCAGACTCCTGAAAGAGAAAGCCAGAATAACAGTATAAAACTTTTATCTATATTTTTAGATGACTCTGACTCACCATGAGCACCTATAAAATTAGATATGTATTTAATTTATGTTATTCTATAATAAAAATTGGTTTTCCTATGATTGCGTGAATTATTTTTTCTCTACTCACTACTTTGGATTCTTTTTAAAAAGCTCCATTTGGGGTCAGATTCTAGTTAGTTTCTTTTTTTTTTTTTTTTTGAGATGGAGTTTTGCTCTTGTTGTCTAGGCTGGAGTGCAGTGGTGTGATCTCGGCTCACTGCAACCTCCACCTCCTGGGTTCAAGTGATTCTCCTGCCTCAGCCTCCCAAGTAGCTGGGATTACAGGCATGTGCCACCATGCCCGGCTGATTGTGTATTTTTAGTAGAGATGGGGTTTCTCCATGTTGGTCAGGCTGGTCTCGAACTACTGACCTCAGGTGATCTGCCCACCTCGGCCTCCCAAAGTGTTGGGATTACAGGCGTGAGCCACCGCGCCCAGCCTAGTTAGTTTCTTGACAGGATGAAAGAATGTGAATTCTAAGTTATGCACTCCTGAAGGAGAGTTGCTATGGGATAGATAATTGAAAGTGAATCATCATTTGCTTGGCTTCTATAAGCTGTATCCCCTAGGACATTTAAATCTGGCAAATTAGTTTCCTAGTTATAGGTTACTTAATATTAACTTGACAACAGTGACGTAAGTGAGCCATTGAGAGTTGAGTCAAGGAACAACAACATGCTAGAAAAGGAAGTGGGAAAAAAAGGATTCCATTTTCTTGGGTTAGTCTATATGTATCTACTATGTTAACTATTAGAATACAGAGTAATCTTGGATGTAGCTCATAATAAAACCACTCTCATCATTTTGAGCCAGGATGTTAGCTCAAAGCATTAACAACTAGAATAATAGCATTTGGAAGAATTATCTTCTGGTATAATAGTATTAAGTGGAAATTTCTTGTTGACTACATTTTTATTTTTAGTTATAAAAGACCTAAAACTTAAGCTTTGGGATTTTCTTTTTATTTGGATTACCAAATGTAACATTTTAGTCCTAATTCATTTGTTATCTTTCTAAGAAGGTAATTAAGCATTCCACAATTTAAAAATTAAGTTATCTTGGCTGGGTGCGGTGGCTCACACCTGTAAATCCAGCACTTTGGGAGGCCGAAGCAGGTGGATCACGAGTTCAGGAGTTAGAGACTAGCCTGGCCAACATAGCAAAACCCCGTCTCTACTATAAAAATACAAAAAATTAGCCAGGCGTGGTGGCAGGTGCCTGTAATCCCAGCTACTCGGGAGGCTAAGGCAGGAGAATCACTTGAACCTGGGAGGCGGAGATTGCAGTGAGCTGAGACCGCACCACTGCACTCCAGCCTAGGAAACAAAGCAAGACTCCGTCTCAAAAAAAAAAAAAAAAAATTAAGTTATCTTGATACTCACTTAAAATAGAACCAGGAACGACTTCATGAAACTTGTAAGGGATAGTATGAGAACTAACAAGATAAATTTCTCTCTTTTTTTTTTTTTGAGACAGAGTCTTGCTCTGTCTCCCAGGCTGGAGTGCAGTGGCACAATCTCAGCTCACTGCAACCTCTGCCTCCCAGGATCAAGTGATTGTCCTGCCTCAGCCTTCCGAGTAGCTGGGATTACAGGTGCCCACCACCACACTCGGCTAACGAGAAATTTCTACCTTACGCAAAGGGTAAAAACATGTAGAACTGCCTTGTAAAGACATTCTATGGCTAAAAATGGACTACATTTAAAGAAGGGCTTTAATTTCAGCGATAACTTCAGAGATAACAGTTCCATGACAGTGTGTAAGGGTAAACTTAGGGAAGTTTAAGGTCAGCCTGGTTAACTTTTTTTTTTTATTTTTTGAGATGGGGTCTTGCTCTGTTGCCCAGGCTGGAATGCAATGGCATGATCATGGCTCACTGCAGCCTTGACCTCCCAGGCTCAAGCGATCCTCGCTCTGCAGCCTCCTGAGTAGCTGGGATCACAGGTGTGTACCACCATGCCCGGCCAATTTTTTATTTTAATTTTTTGTAGAGATGGAGTCTTGCTATGTTGCCCAGGCTAGTCTCAAACTCTAGGGCTCAAGCAATCCTTTCATCTTGGCCTCCCAGAGTGCTGGGATTACAGACGTGAGCCACCATGCCCAGCTTGGTTAACTTTCTGAGGTGAGTTCAACAGCCCTTTTCTCTTAGAAAACCCTTGGCAATTATTTCTGACAGACCAATGAACTCATGAGACCTGGCATGTATATCCAATAGCCCTTTATAGGACCAAGTGAAGATTAGTATGTTAAAAATGATACTGAAGCCCCATTTTATTTTATGCGATTGGGTCTGGGAGTATATTATGTAATGATGAATCAGTGAAGTCCTTTAGGGAAACAGGTGCTTGGAATTCAGAAGGTCTCCTCAGAACAATATTTGTAATTTCACCTTATCTCCTTGTACACATCTCATTTTGCTTCATGCATCTACATTTACATGTTTCCACTTGGAATTATGAGATTGGGGCCTGGTATGTCAGCAATTATTATTATTTTGAGATGGAGTCTCACACTGTCACCCAGGCTGGAGTGCAATGGCACGATCTGGGCTTACTGCAACCTCCACCTCCCAGGTTCACACGATTCTCCTACCTCAGCCTCCTGAGTGCTGGGATTACAGGCACATACCACCATGCCCAGTTAATTTTTTGTATTTTTAGTAGAGAGGGGGTTTCACTATGTTGGTCAGGCTGGTCTCGAATTCCTGACCTCGTGATCCACCTGCCTCGGCTTTCCAAAGTGCTGGGATTACAGGCGTGAGCCACCGCGCCCGGCTGCAACTTTTTTCTTTTTCTTTTTTTTTTTTTTTTGAGACGGAGTCTCGCTCTGTCGCCCAGGCTGGAGTGCAGTGGTGTGATCTCAGCTCACTGCAACCTCCGCCTCCCGGGTTCAAGCAATTCTCGTGCCTCAGCCTCCCAAGTACCGAGGATTACAAGTGCAAACCACTGTGCCTGGCTAATTTTTCTATTTTCAGTAGAGATGGGGTTTCACCATGTTGGCCAGCCTGGTCTTGAACTCCTGACCTCAAGTGATCCACCCACCTTGACCTCTCCAAGTGCTTACAGGTGTGAGCCACTGTGCCCGGCCATCAGCAACTTTTTGATGTTGCTTCTTACACAGTGACTATATCCTCACATCCTCACAAAAGGAGGTTGACTGCACTCCTCAAGGGAATCTACAGAATCCTAAGAGTGTGCAGACAGCAGATGTTTAATACATGTGTGTTAAACTGAAGGCTGTCATGGCTGGCAAATAAGGCTTTTTTTCTTCAGTGCCTTTTGTTTCTTGCCAATCCTCAATGCTCTGAAAACCCTGTTAGTCAGGGCTAGGAAGGACCAACAGGCATATAAGGGAATGAAAGCATCACAAACACATCGACTACCATTACCAAGGTAGCCAAATTAAAAGGGCCCTATACTTACGTCGTGGTTAGGCCGAAAGATGTACTAACCTGAAAATGTTAAGACAAACACACAGATTGAGATTATCCATGAGATCCTGCTATTGGATTCATTAAAACTGTCCATTAAGTCATTAAAGAAGACACCAAATGTCTTGATGATGCCGTAGGTGAAGACTTCAACGAAGAAAAATGAAACAGCTACCGCCCAGCCCCATCCTCCATCAGGCACTTCAGTATACACATTGGCTTTGGAACAAAGCTTTAATTTATTTTGGGTCATTCTTAATCTGAAAGAAAAAGTTAAAAGCAATTCAGATCAGCAATAGCATGAGGATCGATGATTCTCATACTCTTAAGCAAACAACAGATAAGAACTACTTACCCCATTTCTTAAGTTGTTGAATATTTATTTATTTATTTATTTATTTATTGAGATGGAGTCTTGCTCTGTCATCCAGGCTAGAGTGCAGTGGCATGATCTCAGCTCACTGCAACCTCTGCAATTCTCCTACCTCAGCCTCCCAAGTAGCTGGGACTACAGGCATGTGCCACCACACCCAGCTAATGTTTTTTCTTTTTCCTTTTTTTTTTTTTTTTTTTTTGAGACAGAGTCTCACTCTGTTGCCCAGGCTGCAGTGTAGTTGTGTGACCTTGGCTCACTGAAATCTCTGCCTCCCGGGTTCAAGTGATTCTCCTGCCTCAGCCTCCCGAGTAGCTGGGATTACAGACGCCCACCATCACACCCGGCTAATTTTTGTATTTTTAGTAGAGATGGGGTTTTGCCATGTTGGCCAGGCTGGGCTCAAACTCCTGACCTCAAGGGATCCACCCGCCTTGACCTCCCAAAATGCTGGGATTATAGGCATGAGCCACCACACCCGGCTGATTGTTGAATATTTAAATCATGTACAAGCAGTATAAAGTATTTGGATAATTTTATGCATATATATGTATATACAAATCTTGGTATTGTACATGGGGCCTCCCAAAAAGAAAGTTAAATGGGAAAAACAGACATGAAGAACAAGAGCAGAATATTTAGAAGCATATTGAAGGACACCAAATGGCCACCAGACCAAGTATTAATGCTGACCTTGAAGGACTCAACTTAGGCAAAAAAAGACTGAATTGACCATAGGGAATGTTGATCAGAAATGAAGCCTAGAAAACGGAGGCTGAAAAGCAAACATTGGCCATGCATCCAGCACCTTCCACCGAGTAAGTGTTTGAGATACCATAAGCATCTCTGCTTGATGTCCCTGGCCACCGTGATCACCCAGTCAACTCTTCTTCCCCGCCATTTTCTACTCAGTAAGCAATATTCTGATTATGATTTGGTGTTCCATGTGGATGTACCTACACAGACACAATGTCACTATAAATCAAAATGAGGGCATTCTGTCTTCTGGGAGTTTGTTAAGCAGGAGTAATTTCCTCAAAGTTGACCACCACTTAGTATATTAGCAATTGAATTTCCAAGTACATGATGATACTCTAGAATATGGTGTCTAAATAAGGTACTATTATACAAGCCTGTAGGGCCCCATCTGGACACCAGTTAATTGAGTTACCCCTAACCTCACTGTGCCTCTCCATTCAAACTGCAACAAACATCAGAACAAGCTGACCTGTCTTAACACTTCTAAGGAGACATTGACATTGACATTGGTTTAACTTAAGTCTTCTGGATTGGGCTCTAGCACATGAATACTGTCTTTTTCAAAGCCTCTGTAATTACATATACTTTGAAACAGTCATGTGTATTTTTAGCCTAACTAAAAATTAATGATATCTATAATAATCAATGAGTCCATGGTCTTCGAGCTCTTAATGGCAACCAACTTCAAGTTTAAGAATTCTTTATGGCTGGGCACGGTGGCTCACACCTGTAATCCCAGCACTTTGGGAGGCCGAGGCGGGTGGATCACCTGAGTTCAGGAGTTCGAGACCAGCCTGGCCAACATGGCAAAACCCCGTCTCTACTAAAACTACAAAAATTAGCTGGGCATGGTGGCAGGCACCTGTAATCCCAGCTACTCAGGAAGCTGAGGCAGGAGAATTGCTTGAACCTGGGAGGAGGAGGTTGCAGTGAGCTGAGACTGCGCCACTGCACTCCAGCCTGGGCAACAGAGCAACTCTGTCTCAAAAAAAAAAAAAAAAAAAAAAGAATTATTTATATATGACCCAAAGCAATCTACAGAGTGGATTCCTATCAAAATACCAATGACATTCTTCACAGAAATAGAAGAAAAAAATCCTAAAATTTGTATGGAACCACAAAAGATCATGAATAGCCAAAGCCATCCTGAAAAAAAAGAACAAAGCTGGAGGCATCACACTAACAGACCTCAAAATATATGACAACACGACAGTAATCAAAACAGCATGGTACTGGCATAAAAACAGACACACTGACCAATGGAACAGAAGAGAGAACCCTGAAATTAATCCACGTGTCTGCACCCAACTGATTTTTGGCAAAGGTGCCAAAGACATTCATTGGAGAAAGTTCAGTCTCTTCAATAAATGGCACTTTGAAAACTGGATATCAATACAAACAATGAAACTAAATCCCCACCTTTCACCCTATACAACAATCAACCAAAAATGGATCAAAGACTTAAATGTAAGACCTAAAACTATAAAACTACTAGAAGAAAACATAGGGGAAACACTTTAGGACATTTGTCTGAGGAAAGATTTTTATGGATAAGACTGGAAGAGCACACACAACAAAAGCAGAAATAAACATGGGATT
Source organism: Pan paniscus (assembly GCF_029289425.2). NCBI lineage: Eukaryota > Metazoa > Chordata > Mammalia > Primates > Hominidae > Pan > Pan paniscus. The sequence goes on from NC_073268.2 coordinate 84,308,888, forward strand.
ATATTAAGCTAAACAGATTCTGCGCAGCAAAGGAAACATATCAACAGAGTGAGGCCAGGTGTAGTGTGTCACGCTATAATCCCAGCACTTCGGGATGCCAAGGTGGGTGGATTGCCTGAGCTAAGGAGTTTGAGACCAGCCTGGGCAACATGGTGAGATGCCATCCTTACTGAAAATACGAAAAATTAGCTGGGCCTGGTGGCACACACCTGTAGTCCCAGCTGCTTGGGAGGCTGAGGGATGAGGATTGCTTGAATCCAGGAGGTGGAGGTTGCAGTGAGCTGAGATCATGCCACTTCACTCTAGCCTGGGTGACAGAAGGAGACTCCGCCTCCAAAAAAAAAAAAAGAATGAAAAGACAACCCACAGAAGGGTAGAAAATATTTGCAAACTATTCATCTGACGGGATTAACAGCCAGAATATACAAGGAACTCAAACATCTTAACAGCAAAAAAACTCCCCAACAATCTGACTTAAAAATGGGTGAACAGGCTGGTGGTGGTGGCTCACGCCTGTAATCCCAGCACTTTGGGAGGCTGAGGCGGGTGGATCATGAGGTCAAGAGATCGAGACCATCCTGGCCAACATAGTGAAATCCCGTCTCTACTAAAAATACAAAAATTAGCTGGGCGTGGTGGCATGCACCTCTACAGCTGTAGTCCCAGCTACTCGCGAGGCTGAGGCAGGAGACTCACTTGAACCCGGGAGGTGGAGGTTGCAGTGAGCCGAGATCGTGCCACTGTACTCCAGCCTGGTGACACAGCGAGACTCTGTCTCAAAAAAATAAATAAATAAAATGGGCGAATAATCTGAGCAGACATTTCTCAAAAGACATACATATGGCCAACAAATATATGAAAAAATGCTCAACATCACAAATCATTATGGAAATCCAAATCAAAACCACAGTGAGGTATCATCTTACCTCATTTGGGATGGCTATGATCAGAAGACAAAAAAATAACAAATGCTGGCAAGGATGCGGAGAAAAGAACTCTTATACACTGTTGGTGGGAATGTAAACTAGTACGGCCAATAAGGAGAACAGTATGGAGCTTCCTCAAAAAACTACAAATATAGGAACACTTTTACACTGCTGGTGGGACTGTAAACTAGTTCAACCATGGTGGAAGACAGTGTGGCAATTCCTCAAGGATCTAGAACTGGAAATACCATTTGACCCAGCCATCCCATTACTGGGTATATACCCAAAGGATTATAAATCATGCTGCTATAAAGACACATGCACACGTATGTTTATTGCGGCACTATTCACAATAGCAAAGACTTGGAACCAACCCAAATGTCCATCAATGATAGACTGGATTAAGAAAATGTGGCACATAGACACCATGGAATACTATGCAGCCATAAAAAAGGCTTTGTAGGGACATGGATGAAGCTGGAAACCATCATTCTCGGCAAACTATCGCAAGGACAAAAAAAACAAACACCACATGTTCTCACTCATAGGTGGGAATTGAACAATGAGAACACTTGGACACAGGAAGGGGAACATCACACACCGGGGCCTGTCGTGGGGTGGGGGAAGGGGGAGGGATAGCATTAGGAGATATACCTAATGTTAAATGACGAGTTAATGGGTGCAGCACACCAACATGGCACATCTATACATATGTAACAAATCTGCACGTTGTGCACATGTACCCTAGAACTTAAATTAAAAAAAAAAAAAACTACAAATAGGACCAGGCGCAGTGGCTCACGCCTGTAATCCCAGCACTTTGGGAAACTGAGGCTGGAGGATTGCTTGAGCCCTGCAGTTTGAGAACAGCCTGGGTAATATAGGGAGACGCTGTCTCTACAAAAAAGTGTAAAAAAAAATTAGCAGGGCCGGGCATGGTGGCTCATGCCTGTAATCCCAGAACTTTGGGAGGCCGAGATGGGTGGATCATGAGATCAGGAGTTTGAGAGCAGTCTGGCCAACATAGTGAAACCCCATCTCTACTAAAAATACAAAAAAAAAAAAAAAGGCCAGGTGTGGTGGTGGGTGCCTGTAACCCCAGCTACTTGGGAGGCTGAGGCAGGAGAATTGCTTGAACCCCAGAGGTGGAGGTTGCAGTGAGCTGAGATTGTGCCACTGCACTCCAGCCCAGGTGACAGTGCAAGACTCCACCTCAAAAAAAAAAAAAAAAAAAAGAAAATTAGTGGGGTGTGGTGACACATACCTGTAGTCCCAGTCACTTGGGTGGCTGAGGTGGGAGGATTGCTTGAGTTGAGGCTGGAAGCTTGAGGCGGCAGTAAGAAGTGATCACACTACTGCACTCTTGCCTGAATGACAGAGCAAGACCCTGTCTAAAAAAAAATTTTTTTTAAGTTGGCTGGCGTGGTGGCTCACACCCATAATCCTATCACTTTAGGAGGTCGAGGTGGATGGGTCACTTGAGGTGGGCGGGGCGCAGTGGCTCACGCCTGTAATCCTAACACTTTGGGAGGCCGAGGCAGGCGAATCACAAGGTCAGGAGATCGAGACCATTCTGGCAAACACGATGAAACCCCGTCTCTACTAAAAATACAAAAAAATTAGCCAGGCGTGGTGGTGGGCGCCTGTAGTCCCAGCTACTCCGGAGGCTGAGGCAGGAGAATGGCGTGAACCCTGGAGGCGGAGCTTGCATTGAGCCGAGATCGCACCACTGCACTCCAGCCTGGGTGACAGAGTGAGACTCCGTAACAAAAAAAAAAAAAAAAAAAAAAAAAGGCCAGGCACAGTGGCTCACGCCTGTAATCCCAGCACACTTTGGGAAGCTGAGGCAGGTGGATCACCTGAGGTTGGGAGTTTGAAACCAGCCTGACCAACATGGAGAAACCCTGTCTCTACTAACAAACTATAGAAATGATCCCTGAAAGTATAGTCTTGAAACCCTGTCTCTACTAAAAAAAAATACAAAATTAGCCGGGTGTGGTGGCGCACGCCTGTAATCCCAGCTACACGGGAGGCTGAGGCAGGAGAATCACTTGAACCTGGAAGGCAGAGGTTGTGGTGAGCCGAGATCGTGCTATTGCACTCCAGCCTGGGCAAAAAGAGCAAAACTCCGTCTCAAAAAAAAAAAAAAAGACCAGCCTGGCCAACATAGCAAAACACTGTCTCTACTAAAAATACAAAAATTAGTAGTAGCATGAGCCTGTTATCCCAGCTACCCAGGAGGCTGAGGCACGAGAATCACTTGAACCTAGGAGGCGGAGGTTGCAGTGAGCCGAGGTCACACCACTGCACTCCAGCCTGGGCAATAGAGTGAGACTCTGTCTCAAAAAAAAAAAAAAAAAAAAAAAAAAGCTGGGCGCAGTGGCTCATGCCTGTAATCCTTTGGGAGGCCGAGGCAGGTGGATCACTTGAGGTCAGGAGTTTGAGACCAGCCTAGCCAACATGGTGAAACCCGGTGTCTGCTAAAAATGCAAAAACTAGCCAGGTGTGGTGGCACGTGCCTGTAGTCCCAGCTGCTCAGGAGGCTGAGGGAGGAGGATCACTTGAACCCAGGAGGCAGAGGTTGCAATGAGCCAAGATCGTGCCACTGCACTCCAGTCTGGGTGACAGAGCAAGACTCTGTCTAAAATAAATAAATAAAATAATAAATGAAATGTAAAAAGAAAATTCTTTACAATTATACAATTGTATACAGGTGAATTTTCAGGGTCAGGGTGCATTATATCCTTTATATCCTTTCCTAGCCATAAGTTGTTGGGTCAAAGTTACTAAGGCAAAGGTTTTATTGAAAGTAGAAGGCAACTGAAAAATAACAGGACACAACCTCATCTATCCAACAGACTTGCTGGTTTTCTATTTTTAAAATCTAATGTTCTGAATTTACTCTACAAATCTTAAAAAGCAGCAAATCTGATCTAACTTAATATCATTCATCCTACTGATAGCACCATTCCCACTGTAGCCTAGTACTTGGGAAGGACTATATATTCACTTTATACACTATTATGGCTAAATATTTGGTTGATTAAAATAAGGCATAAGATGCTGTAAGGTGAGTATGCTCTTTGCAGCAAAGGCCTTTGCATTTTGATGTGTGTTGATATGTCATAAATTATATGCTCACAAAATCTGAGGTCTATTTCTCTTTGTACAACCCCATGTCCCCGGACCCCGCCTGTACCTTGTACACAGCTTGTATTTATTTTTGCAACAAAATACCTATCAGGTGCCAGGTCCTTGCTTTCACTATAGGAGCACTACAGTGAAAAGACCAAGAGATGGTCTCTGCCTCCATGGACTAAAATATTTGCTGATGATGATGCTAAGGAAAATGAATGCATCTGAAATGCATCCTATGTAAATGATTCAACCACATCTTGCCAGAGTTCAGCACATTTCTGACAAGCAGTCAGGACTCAGTAGCTACTAAGACCAAGGTCAAATTGGCACAGTTGTTCTAACCCAGAAATGTGCCCAGAAGGTCTTAAGAGTTTTAATGGAGGGCTCAGGACCACCTTGAAACAAAACATATAGTGATAAAATTTGATAAAGACCCTAGAGAGACGTGGAGTGCAGTGGCACGATCATAGCTCACTGCAGCCTCAAAACTCCTGGGCTCCTGCAGGGCACGGTGGCTCACACCTGTAATCCCAGCACTTTGGGAGGCCGAGGCGGGTGGATTGCCTTAGGTCAGGTTTCGAGATCAGCCTGGCCAACATGGTGAAACCCCGTCTCTACTAAAATTACAAAAATTAGCCTGGTGTGGTGGTGCGCACCTGTACTCCCAGCTACTCGGGAGGCTGCGGTGGGAGAACTGCTTGAACCCAGGAGGCAGAGGTTGCAGTGAGCTGAGATTGTGCCGCTGCGCTCCAGCCTGGGTGATAAGAATGAGACTCTGTCTCAAAAAGCAAAAACAAAAAAACTCCTGGGCTCAAGTGACCCTCCTCAGCCTCTCAAGTGGCTAGGACTATAGGTATGTGCTACCATGCCCAGCCAATTTTTTTTTTTTTTAAATTTATGTTTTGAGATGGAGTCCAGGCTGGAATGCAGTGGCATGATTTCGGCTCACTGCCACCTCCACCCCCCAGGTTCAAGCAATTCTTTGCGTCAGCCTCCCAAGTAGCTGGGATTACAGACGCCCACCACCATGCCCAGCTAATTTTTTGTACTTTTAGTAGAGACAGGGTTTCACCATGTTGGCCAGGTCGGTCTGGAACTCCTGACCTCGTGATCCACCCCCCTCGGCCTCCCAAAGTGCTGGGATTACAGATGTGAGCCACCGCGCCTGGCATAATTTTTATTTTTTGTAGAGACAGGGTCTCACCATGTGGACCGGGCTGTGGGTTGCATTTAGATGAGTGGGACCAGATTGCAGTTTTTGTATGAGCTGAGATTACCTGCCATCATGAGAAGACTCTGTCTGGCCAGCACTGAAGTTCTGGTGCCAGCTGCCCCTTTCCTCTCTTCCCTTGCCTGTATCATCAGATGTTTACACTTGCAAAAGGGATGGGGCTAGGATGAATCTGTAACCCCTGAATAGAGTTAGAATTATTGAATGTTAAAGCTGAAGGGGAAAATTGAGGTCATCTTTTTCAATTCCTTTTTGTAAAATCTTACTCATTTTGTAAAATCGGGAAACTGATCCCCAAGAGGTGAAGTCACTTGACTGAAATAGCCCAATACTGAATCTCCTGCCTTCCAGGGCTCCTGCTGTACAAGCCTACAGGAGAGCATTTTATTGTATTTAATTTTTTTGAGATGGAGTCTTGCTATGTCACCTAGGCTGAAGTGCAGTGGCACGATCTTGGCTCACTGCAACCTTAGCCTCCCGGGTTCAAGCGATTCTCCTGCCTCAGCCTCCCGAGTAGCTGGGATTACAGGCACCCACCATCATGCCCGGCTAATTTTTGTATTTTTAGTAGAGATGAGGTTTCATTATGTTAGCTAGGCTGGTCTCGAACTCCTGACCTCAAGTGATCTGCCCGCCTTGGCCTCCCAAAGTGTGGGATTACAGGTGTGAGAAACAGCTGATACTTTTGAATTTAGTACTGAATTCTATTAATCAACTGATGGCTTAAGCGAAGCCTGGTGGCCCAAGGAAACTGAGCTCGGAGAAAGTGTAAATGCTAGATGGTTCTTGCAAACATGGGTGTAAAGTAGCTAGCTAGTCATTGCTTAGATCTATTCTATGACAGCTGTTTAGAAGATGGTGGACTTTCTGTTTTTGTTTTTGGAGATGGAGTTTCGCTCTTGTTGCCTAGGCTGGAGTGCCATGGCACGATCTCAGCTCACTGCAATCTCCACCTCCCGGGTTCAAGTGATTCTCCTGCCTTAGCCTCCCAAGAAGCTGGGATTACAGGCGTGCGCCACCATGCCCGGCTAATTTTGTTTTAGTAGAGATGGAGTTTCACCATGTTGGTCAGGCTGGTCTTGAACTCCTAACCTCAGGTGATCTGCCTGCTTTGCCTCCCAAAGTGATAGTATTAAACGTTAGATAGTATCTAAACGATAGTGCTGGGATTACACGCGTGAGCCAGCATGCCCAGCCTTCTTCTTTTTTTTTTTTTTTTTTTTAATAGAGACAGGGTCTCCCTATGTTGCCTAGGCTGGTCTGGAACTCCCGGACTCAAGCGATCCTCCCACCTCGGCCTCCCAAAGTGTTAGTATTAAACGTGTGAGCCACCTCACCTAGCCAGATGGTGGACTATTCATTTCTATTTCCTTTCTGAGCCACTGCTGGAAAGTTAATTCCTTAGTTTTTTTAAAAAACTCTGCTTTATGTCTGAGCTATTCTACTCTAGCTAGAGCCACATATAACTTTCACCTGCATTCTTGGGTTTTTGGACAGAAGCTTTCTTTTCTTTTTATAACTGAGATCTCCATCAAGGAAAGATGACACCCTGAACCCCATCCTACCCCCAAGGTTTATGCCTTTATCATCCTAAAGCATCCTATGTCCTATTATATTTAGCTTTGAAGATAAGACCACAAGATAAAGTAATAACAGGATAACCTGGTTTCTGAACCTTCCTGGGTGATAATGCCTGTATTTAAGTAAAGTCATGCACAGGTCTTTCCTTAAAAAACCGAGTCATAAGGGGAGAAAGTGCTTGGTTGCAGAATAAAACCCTTCCTGGACTCTTCTCCCTTTTTTCTTTTCTCTTCTCTTCTTCTCTTCTCTCTCTCTTTCTCTCTCTCTCTCTCCCCCCCCCCTCCCTCCTTTCTTTTTTTTTTTTTTGGGGGGGGGGATGGAGTCTCAGTCTGTCTCCCAGGCTGGAGCACAGTGGTGCGATCTCAGCCCACTGCAAGCTCTGCCTCCCGGGTTCAAGCGACTCTCCTGCCTCAGCCTCCTGAGTAGTTGGGATTAAAGGCGCATGCCACCACACCCGGCTAATTTTTTTTTTTTTTTTTTTTTGTATTTTTAGTAGAGACAGGGTTTCACCATGTTGGTCAGACTGGTCTCAAACTCCTGACCTTGTGATCCACCTGCCTCAGCCTCCCAAAGTGCTGGGATTACAGGCGTGAGCCACTGTGCCTGGCCTTCTCCTTTTCTTTTTTTCCATTCCTTCAGCAGGCCAAACCTTCTGTCTCTGCAAACAAAGCAACTGAGGCCTGAATTTTGAACTTATTTATGCAGAAGCCTCTGTAAGTTCCAGAATATAAAAGTTTATCTGTCCACTTTGGTCTGTGGCCATGTGAATTTATCTGATGGGTAGGGATATTTTTCAGCTGTGTAGGGATCTAACTGGTGAGGCAAGCTGAGTCATCCTGCCCATCAACCCCTGCTTTACGGATGATGGAATTTAGGCAAATCACTTCACTTCCCCATTTTCAATGTCAATGTAAAATCAAGGTAAATGTAAAAAAGGGAGTTGAACTAGACTCTGATGAGCTTAGATCTCTTCCTGCCCTAATAGTCTATACTTCTATGACAGCCTTTGACCGTCACTTGCTTTAATCCTTCTAAGCCCTTTGAAGGCAAGGCCGAAGAGTTGGTCTTCTTAAAGCTCTTAGGCCATATTTGTTAATTTCTGTGTACCATTAACTGGCTGCACAGTTATGGAAACCACAGAATCCTGAACTTCTAGAACTTCTATCATCTGTAAAGCATGGGTTGTCAGGGGAGTCTCTCAAGCCTTTTCCAACTTACAAAACTCGACAATTCTGAATGGGGGTTCCCGGCAGCCATCTTCCCTTCACCCTAGTGTTCTTCTGGAGGAAGTACAATGACACAATCCACGGGCAGTTTGGAGGATTTCCTAGTAGCATGTGGTTAAGTGTCCCCTTAAATAAATGAGTATTGGCCGGGTGCGGTAGCTCATGCCTATAATCCCAGCAATTAGGGAGGCCGAAGCAGGCAGATTACTTGAGCCCAGGAGTTTGAGACCAACCCGGGCAACATAGTGAGACTGTGTCTCTACAAAAAAATTTAAAAATGAGGTGAGAGGATCGCTTGAGCCCGGGAGGTCGAGGCTGCAATGAGCAGAGATCAGGCTACTGCACTCCCATGATGGGAGTGAGACCCTGCCTCTAAACAAATAAATAAGTAGGTATCTTGCCAAAGGCTTGGAAATCCGCTATCCTTGGGAGTTTCACTGTGATTTAATTTGTTGAGAGAAGATTTGGTCCGAGGGCATGAAAAAAATTGGATTATTGTAGACCATCAGAGTGTTATTCCAGGGCCAGCTAAGAGCAAGGTTCAAAACGCAGGCTCTGGATGGAAATGGGGTGGCTACTGTTGTAGGCAGACCCCGAGCAAAAGCACTGCGGATTTCTCTTCTTCTTAAAGGCGTAGCCCGGAGAACAGCTTTGACAAGTTGTTTCTGGCCCAAGTTGTCAAAACCAGTCTGTAATTGGCTAAAGTTCATCTGCATTCTCTATTTAAAAAAAATTTCCAAACCTAACCTGGATAGCTGCCTCACGATGTTGAATCACTGGCTACAACCGAGTCACCATTTTACAAGACTATGGTGTTGAAACCTGAGCCCCTAATTTAAGTGTCCTCCTCAGGAGTTCCACTGAGGAAAGTCCTTTTTCGGAAACCACAGAAGGAAAACTCAGGGTTAGTGGTACTCATTACACTGGAAGGAGCTTTTCCACTTGGCTGCATTGTTTATTTACACACTGTAAGTTCCTATTTTGGACACTCTTCCCTTAATTATGAGAAGAGGGGTTTCTATTATATCATCTGGCCGGATGTATTGTTGACCCCAAAAATGCCACATAACGGTGCTTGGGACATGGGGAGATGCATGGTTTAGAGATTTCAGCATAAGCACTTGGCATCTTTTTTTACAAGCAAGACACCTATCTTACCATGATTTGCAAAAACAATCAGATCACTGAGAAATCTCATTCCCGGGGTAGAAACCATCTCCTGCGAGAAGGAGCTGGCACGGAGTGTCTAACCGTGCAAACAAAACCGGCTTCCAGGTTGACAAGTTGTAATTGCTCTTCCCCAGTTGGCTCCGGGGAGCTTTTTCTAAGACTGACGCCCCCCGTGTTTGGTGACATTTTATATACGCCACCTAACAAACTTCTATGACCTGTCTTGCTAGGGTGGGGGGAATAAAAAGAAAAGACGACAACAACCTAGAAGGAAATAACCCATTTCCTCTGCAAAACCATCTTCCCTTGCCACGGAACTGCTCGGCGACACCAGCGCTTTCCTGCGGTTGGCAGCCCGGGAACCTTGAAGTTGCGCGGGACCGGCCGTCAGCCGCTGACAGTTCTGACAGTCCAGGTGGAGGACCCGTGCTCTGCCGGGAAATCCCCGCCTTCCCGCTGGGGACAAACGGTGGCCGCCGCAGGGAGTGCTGTGTTTGGGGGTCGGGGGAGGCAGGGAGCCCCACTTTCCCTCGCGCTGCCTCAGTGCCCGGCCTGCGTGCGCGCGCCAGCCTGGGGAAGGAAGGTACCTCTGACATTTCGCTCCTGCGACGCGCAGGCAACTTCATGCGGAAAATCCGCGGAGGGGCTGAGCCTGGAGCCCCCGACTCTTCCGACGTCCCGGAGCCCCCAACCCGGGGCAGGGGGGGCACTCAAAGGCCAGGCGTGCCTTTAGGTATCTTCCGGGACCCAACTGTACCAGGGTCACGGACATTCAACTCTCAGCTACCCACACCGGCGCGAGCGCGTCATCCCGGTGGCCCTGGGCATTCCTAACTGTCAGAGCGAATATTTTTGGGAATAACCTCTCCAAAATGTGAAGATGTTCAGTGGTCTCCTCCGCCTCCCATCCCAAAAAAAGGCCCCAACACATATTTTTTAAAAAACAACCCACATCCCACAATCAAACTTTTAAACATGTAAAATAATAAACCAACTCACCAAGTTAGAAGGGAAGAGAATAAACCCCAAAAGGCTCCCAATAAGGCAGAGGCTTGGCCTCCCCCTCCTTATAAGCCGCTCGGTAACATGAGAAAAGGATTAACCCCTTAGGGGGCGGGCCCGACTCTAGCGCAAGTTGGCTCGGGCTGGTGAGGCCGGAGCGCCCGGGCCTTCCACCCACTCCCGCGACTCCGGCACCCGAGCCACACCCTCCCCCCGCCCCCCGCCCCGGCCGCCTGCGACCCGGGCCGTGCGTGCTGCCGCCCGCGCCCCGGCCCCGCGTCGCTGCCTAGCTCTTATCCTATACCGGCTGCAGCCGGTCTCCGCCGGCCTCGGGGGCGCGCCGCCGCCGACCATGTGCTGCGAGCGCCGAGCGCAGCCAAGGAGGGGGCCTGCCTGGCGCGCGCGCGCCGGCCCACGTGGACCTGAGCCGCGCCGGTCGCGCGCCCGCCAGCCTGCCGCCTGGGCTGGGGGTCACGAAAGGTAACCGCGTCGCGGTCCGGGGCCGGGCCGCCCCCGCCAGCGCCGCCGGGGTCCTTGGCACAACGCCCCGATCTCCCAACCCGGGTGCGCCTCTGCGCGCGTGACCCGCCCAGACCCCAGAGCTTTGCTGCAACGCTAGTAGGAGCGCGAGCGTGCAGGGTGTTGGGGGTGCCTGCATCCTGTCTCGGAGCACCTCGGCCAGGCGCGAGCGCGCGGGTCCCCGTCCCCACCCGCGGGCGCCTTCCAGGCGCGCCCACCGCCCAGTCCCGCCCGCGCCCTGAGGATTTAGGGATTTCGCGGGGAGGGGGAACACGCGCGCGCCGGGGCTGATCCCGCGCGGCGCTCGCGGCTGCGGCGGCTTCGCGCCCGCCCCGGGCAGAACAGGTTCCTTCCAGTTTGGGTGTGAGCTGCGCGCGCGGCGCCTGAGTTCCTCCTGCAGCGCCCACTTCCCCTAGTTTCGTCAACTCGCGCACCCCCACAGTTCCCCTTCCGGCAGTGGGGAGGGAGTGCCGCAGTGGGCCCCAGGGAGCGAGCGGCCGGGCCGCTGCGGGTGCCTTGCTTCCCCCACTTTGCTGCACCGGCAGCAGCGGCAGCAACAGCATCCGCGTTGCGCGAAAGGAATGTGAGCAGCCGGGCTGAGTCAGCATCCCCGGCCCGGGGCGCGCGCGCACCCTCCAGGCAGTGGCGGCGTCGGCACAGGTGCATGGCTCCCATACCCGCGGGGAGCCCTCTGTAAGGGACCTGGAGGTTTAGACAGTCCGTGCCCCTCATCCCGTAGTCCCCGACCCCAAGGTCACTGTGAACTAAGCGGATGATGCACGCGAAATCTCAGGAGCTCCTCATGGGGACAAAGCATGTGTCAGATCCTAGACATTTCAGAGCCTGCGGGGGCGCAAACTTAGCTTCTTGGTCTCTACCTCACATCCCGAGGGCAAATTTGGAAACTGCTCGGAAGCAAAGGCCATGTTATTTGCATTCGTATGCAGACTTTGGCGCCGGCTGCTGCCTTCATTGGGGTTCGGAGAATGTGGTTCTGATGTCAGAAACTCAAGAGAGCCTAGTTTGGGAGTGCTTGCACGGAGGGTCGCCACCGGGAGGAGTCGGCGATCTGAATTTTAATAAAAATCCTTCCTTGCTCGCTGAGTTCTCTCACCATTTTGGGATAGGCTCTCTTGAGTTAAATGCCATCCTTTGCCGTTGACAAGTTCTGGTTGTGTAAGTGGGGAGAAGATTCGTTGGTACAGGGTGCCTTGTATGGCCAGTAGTGTACAGCCAGGGGGCCGCTGAGCAGCTTTGCAACCTTGTAGGCGTAATTTAACCTCGTAGAGCGTTAATTTCTCCAGATCTGTAAAATGGGGATGGAGGTGGTATTCCCAGAATTGGAGGGTTTAATTTATGGTACTTGTAAAGTGCGGATCGCAGTGACTGGCATTTGGTAAGGCCTCAGTACCCATTAGCTCTTGCTGCTGTTACGATTTATGCTTTACCAAGGCCAATTAATTGCTGACTCCAACACACTCCCTGTGAGAGAGAGCCCTTTTTTGAGTTGTTCTTCAAAGGATCCATATATAATGATATTTAGAAACTGATTTGAACACTTCATGCTAATGCAGGGCTGCCTGTAAGATAATCTTTGATATTTAGGATCTTACACTTTAATATTTAGGACCTGTTACTGTACTCTATATGGAAATATCATGTGCAATATGACAGCATATTCTGTATGTCTTAGGAACCTAAAGGTGCAGCCGGCCATTTATACCTGAGTGACTCGAAGCAAGTCACATAAAATCTCTGTACTTCAGTCTCTTGATTTAAAAAATGACTCAAATTATGCCTAAAGCCTCAGGAGTGAATGAATGATTGGAAAAATCACATCTGAATGTTTGAGCAAGTGAAACCTGGCTTTTGGGGAGCATGATTCTAATAATAATAATAATAATAATAATAGATTTTTGTTACTAATGTGTTACTATTCTTATATTTTATTAATATTAATCTTTTTTAAATGTTTGCTTTGTCCTCAACACTGCATTAAGTGCCATACATGTAATGCAATGTTAACCGCATCAGTAACCTTCTGTAGTTGACACTCATTATTCCCATTTTACAGATGAGGAAAGTGGAGGCACTGAGCACTGGAGGGATTGACCTAAGGTTACACCATGTTTATAGATACACACTAGCACTTTTTACCACTAGAGCTCATCCAAAGATGACATTTGCCATCTGTGTTTGAATAATGGAGAGGTGGCTGGAAACCCAACCTACGCACAGCCTTGCTAGTCACAAAAAAGTCACGCAACATGACTTTTGCCCACCCTAGTTAGAGGCTGGCTTCACCTTGTTCCCTCAATCCTAGTGAGACCAAGCGTGAAAACCCCTGCTTTTTTAACTTCTCCAGAGAAAGCACTGCATTGCCATGCTAATCAACACCCCCTTGCCCCCAAACAAAACTAACTCTGTTTAGTTCTAAATAAGAACAAAAGAACCTTTGGAGTCTGGAGTACAGGACCAGAAAAATCAGGAAATCAAGTGAAGGGCTCAGCTCCCCTCTTAGCCTCTCCTGTTGTGTCTGCCTGATCCCAAGTGGCAGGCAGAGCCCCCTCTCGGCTTTCCTTTACAGTGGGCAAGACCATCATGATGCCCTTAAGAAGACCCCCAACATGTTCTTGGGGAAAAAATTGGCTCTTCAGAGCTGTCCCCAAGGCTCCCTCTTTTAGCCCTCTTGCATAGGGTCATTTGCATGAGAACAGATTCCTTTGTGTAAAGTTGGCCTGCCTGTTCTCTGTCCACGTTTATAGTCCTTCAAGTCTTCGTGTTGGGTTGCTAGGCAGATATGACCCTGGCTTGCAAATAAGCTCACTGCATTTACCAGCCTGTGAGAACTTCAACTTGGGTAAGTAGACTGAAAGGAATCTGGTCTGGACCTCTGGGAAGAGGGTCCCGCAAGCCTGCTTTTGGGGGCTGACTCTTCAGGGCAGCCATCAAAGGGGGAGAATATGTGAAGGGGGCTTCCATGGGAGGCTTCGATGGCCCACCCACCCTTCCATTCTTCCTCTTCCAGTCTCTGTTCCACCCACCATGCTCCCATCCAGGGGCTTGTGTTCTGGGCAAGTGACTTGTATGCCACTGAAGCAATTTCTTGCTTTAAAACTTTAATATCTGCTTCTCCAGTTGGCCAGGAACTTCACACACTCTGCCATCTAGCAACAGTGAACCGATGGTCCAGGTAGTTCTGCTAGGTTTATTTTGTGATTTGGGGTCCTCCCCTGCAGCACCCCGCCAAATTTCACAGTTTGTAGGAAGGCAGGGCCCTTCAAACTGGGAAACACACACTTCTGGGAGAATTTAAAGATTTGCCAAGGGGTTCTGAGGCACAGATAGTGATGACGATGATAATAATAATACTACAGAGTTGTGTGCATGGCTTAGTACAGTTGCTAAGTTAACTGAATTAACACGTGCAAGGGGCTTAGCACTGGGATTGGCTCATGGTCAGGTTCCCTAACTCTTGGCTGCGACTCTTTCAACCTGTGAGTCCTGGGGGATTGAGGAGGATGGCGATCAGGGAAGCCTTCAACTGGCAGAGAGGACCTTGGGAGAACTGGCAAGGGGTGCTGAGCCAAGGGAGAGGTGAACAGCATGAGAGGAAGGTAGGAGGTATGTGAGGCCATTCTGTATTTGGGGACAGTGAGGTCACCTTCCCACTCGTGTGTGTGGGCGGCCGATGATTGATTTCTGTCATACCCGTTACCATTTGGTGCAGTATCGATGTATCGTTGGTGTCTGTCATTAACTCTGAAGTAACTTTTACTTGATCAGTACTGAATTTCATTCCTAGGCTTCTCAGTCTTCATAGTTGACTGCTCCTGTAGTTTTGCCATCTATTACTGCTTAAAAATTAAAAAAAAAAAAAAATAGAGAACTAGCCTCCGGGAGGCTTCTATAAATTATCTCAAGCCTGTTGCAAAAGTCCTAGAAAACAAACCCAGGCTGAGTGTGATAATCCTAGTGCTTTTGGCATGAAGGTAGGAGGATTGCTTGAAGACCGTTTGAGACCAGCCTGGGCAACATGGCAAGACACCATATCTAAGACAAATTTTTTTTTTTTTTTTTTTTTTTTTGAGATGGAGTCTTCCTCTGTTGCCCAGGCTGGAGTGCAGTGGCGCGATCTTGGCTCACTGCAACCTCTGCCTCCCGGGTTCAAGCAATTCTCCTGCCTCAGCCTCCCAAGTAGCTGGGACTACAGGTGTGTGCCACCATGCCTGGCTAATTTTTGTACTTTTAGTAGAGACAGGGTTTTACCATGTTGGCCAGGCTGGTCTCGAACTCCTGGCCTCAGGTGATCCACCCACCTCAGCCTCCCACAGTGCTGGGATTATAGGCATGAGCCACTGCTCCGGCCTAAAAAATATATATTTTTAAAAAATTAGCTGGGTGTGGTGGTGCTGTCACACCACTGCACTTCAGCCTGGGCAACAGAGTAAGACCCTGTCTCAAACCAACCAACCAACTCCAAATCTCAGAACAAAATTATTTAAATCACATTACATTTAGGAGTGAATGCACGTCACATTAAACTGTGTGACACAGTTGTGGGTCGTGGGATCTCATTGGCAATATTGGGAAGGGCTGTGTGTGGGACCAGTGGATTTTGCCCCGATCGAGTCACGCTTTCTTCTTTCTTCGGATAGTTGTTGAAGTTGCTCCACCTGCCCTGTTCCTCAAGGCCCAAGGAATAAAAACCTGCTCTCCTGCTGTGTTTCTTGCCTAAAGGGAGATGCTGACTTTCCCTATCTTGTCTAAACAGGTACCTCCTGTCCTGTGTTTCTAGATTCCCAGGAACAATAGGCAATGTTAAGCTTCCATTTTAACCCTTTAGGAGCAGTGCCTCCGTGAGTTTCCAGATGGCTAGGGGACGATGCGAAGAAACTACAAGGATGCTGCAGGATTGTGTTGTGGGCAAATGGTGAGGAGGGGCCCCGCCCTGCTGTGATCGGTGGGGGCCTGTGGAGTTAGGTGAGCTTTGTAGGGATACACAGCAGGACTGGGTCCAGGGAGCATCCATCCCTCCATCCTTCCCTCCCACGCCCATCGTTCATCCGTCCATCCACCCAAGCGGCCTCTGCTCATCCATAGCCCACTCGTGAGCACTGACAACTGCTGTTGTCTCCCAGGCCACAAAACCACACCTCAGAGGATGTGGTTCCTTCTCTCATAGTGTGTATAGTTTAGTTCAGAAGACAGGACACATGCGATTGTTACGTAAAACAGCATTTCAACAAGTGCAATTTTACAAGTGAGAATTACAAGTGAATGTCTTCTAAGAAAGAAAAGTCATCTAAGTTGAGGGGAATGATGAGATGAAGCTGGCAGGGCGAGGCAGAGCAGGCTGGGCTGTCGATGTTCATGTTACATGCACTCATCCAGCAAATATTGACTGAATACCTTCTGGGCCGGGTGCCGGAATTATGCAGTGCATAAACTATACAGAATGTCCCTGCCTTTACAGAGTTTCCGCCCTGGAGTTGTAGATCTTTCTTGCTTGAGCACCTAGCTAGCCAAGCATCCTGGACAAAGAGTTCTTTTGAAATGTTTCTGATATGGAAATGTAACTTCCATTTTCAATTAACATCAACAAAGGGGAGATTCCCCTCACACGCATCCTACATCTTGACCTCATATTGTTAAATTGTCCGAAACCAGATTTGCTGGAAGGCAGCATACTCCAAGGATGCCAGCTATTATTAGAGTCTGCTTAGCTGAAGGGACCTGGCTCAGGTTTAGCCAAGATGGCACAGATAGTCATGGGATTGTGTAACAAGGAACCATAGTTTGGAACGTTGAAAATGTAAACTGAAATCAGTCTTTATTTCCTCTTTGCCTTGTTTGTGACTATGGTGGCGTGTTTGTAGCTTCTGTCTTCTCTAGGTTCAGAAACCAGCATCAGAGCTTGCTTAACAAACAATTCTGGCAGATCCAGCCAGTAGCTGCAGGGAGTCTGGATTTTGCCATCTATACTCAGAATAGTTATGTTTTTATCTTTTTTTAAAATTAAAACATTTTTTTTTTCTAATAGAGATGGGGTCTTGCTATGTTGCCCAGGTTGGTCTGGAACTCCTGGGGTCAGGTGATCCTCCTGTCTCGGCATCCCAGAGTGTTGGGATTACAGGCGTGAGCCGCTGTGCCCAGCCATTATGTTTTATTTTAATGTTAGTAATGCTTTGGCTTGCATAGCACATTTTTAGTGTGTTCTCATATTTATTATCCCTTTATCCTCAAAACAATCAAGAGATGGACTAACAGTAGCCAATATTTCTTAGCACTTACTGAGAACTTGGGTTGGATTATTTCATTCTCACATTGTGTTTGGGGTTGAGAAAGTTTACTGTGACTCTTTTTTTTTTTTTTTTTTTTTTTCCCCTGATATCTAATTCCAGGCCAAAACTCCATTTTTCAGGTAAGGGAGGAAACTGAGACACAAAGAGATTCTGTAACATATCCATGGTCACACAGCTGGCAAATCACTGCTGAATCCTGGATACATACTCCTCTGGAAATAAGACAACACATCTCAAAAGTCAATTCCCCAAAAGGCAAATTTGCTAAGTAACTGCTTCACTAAATTGTTTTTTTCCTAAATTTGGGTCTTACCCCTATTTCTGCCCCTACCTGAGCCTTGGCTTCAGAGATTCCTAAAACTTTAGGGGAATCTGTCTTGGGGTGCTCAGGATGCCATAATAAAATACCATGGACTAGGCTGGGCTTGGTGCCCCACGTCTGTAATCCCAGCAATTTGGGAGGGTGAGGTGGGTGGATCACTTTGAGATCAGGAGTTTAAGACCAGTCTGGTGAAACCCTGTCTCTACTAAAAATATAAAAATTAGCTGGGCATGGTGGTGTGCATCTGTAGTCCCAGCTACTTGTGAGGCTGAGGCACGAGAATCACTTGAACCCAGGAGGTGGAGGTTGCAGTGAGCTGAGATTGCTCTACTGCCCTCCAGCCTGGGTGACAGAGCGGGATCCTGTCTCAAAAAAAAAAGAAAAAAGAAAAGAAAACTACTGTAGATTAACAACAGAAATTTACAAAAATACAGCCCAAACAACAGAAATTTATTGTTTACAGTTCTGGAGGCTGGCCAGTTTGGTTCCTGGTGAGGGCTCTCTTCCTGGCCTGCAGACAGCCACCTTCTTGCTGTGTCCTCACATGGCAGAGAGAGTGAGCAAGCAAGTTCTCTGATGTTTCTTCTTGTAAAGGCACTAATCCCATTATCTCATGACCTCATCTAAGCCTTATCACCCCTCCAAAGGCCTGTCTTCAAATATCATCACACTGAGAGTTAGGGCTTCAACATACAAATTTTGGGGGCACACAAACTTTTAGTTTATAAAAACGTATTTCATTGAGGAAGTAGAATGGATCCAGGGCAAGGATAAATCTACAAAAATAGAAAAGATAGTACAAAGCACTGTTTTTCTTAAGAGAAAGTTTCCTATTCTCATGCAAAAATGACAAAGGGAAAAAAATTGAACTTTTTTTTTTTTTTTTTTTTTGAGACAGAGTCTCACTCTGTTGCCCAGGCTGGAGTGCAGTGGCACTGTGTTGGCTCACTGCAACCTCCGTCTCCTGGGTTCAAGCAATTCTCCTGCCTCAGCCTCCCGAGTAGCCAGGATTACAGGCGCCCACTACCACGCCCGGCTAATTTTTATATTTTTAGTAGAGATGGGGTTTCACCATGTTGACCAGGCTGGTCTCGAACTCCTGACGTCAGGTGATCTGCCCACCTCGGCCTCCCAAAGTGCTGGGATTACAGGCATGAGCCACCGCGCCTAGCTGAAAAAATGGAATTTTGACATGTAAACCACTGATCAGGCTGAACATGACAAGGGGAAAGATATGATGCATAAGGTGGGCCTGCCAAAAAAAAAAATCGAACCTGGATCGGATCTCATCCTAGATCTACAAGCCAGTTTACCAGGAAAACGGGTCCAGGGAACATTTCAATAAGGATACAATCAGCTAAATCCAAAATTTGAGAAATGTTACAGGGCAAACACCGTAATTTATTTACAAATCTATGCAGAGTAAGGAGGAGGGGAGCCATAAATGAAAAGAAAAGAGACATGTGAACCAAGTGCAGTGTGTTGTGAACCTTGTCTGGATACTGATTAGAACAAACCAACTGTTAAAAAAAATACTGATGAGATAATGGAGGACATTTGAACTCTGATTGGATTTTTGATGATACTAACCAATTGTTAATTTTTAAAAGGAGGGTGTTATGGAATTGTAGTTATATAGTAAGAATTAACTTTTAGAGAATTGTACCAAAATACTTCTGGATAAAATTATATGATATCTGGTATTGCTTTTTTTTTTTTTTTTTTTTAAGAGACAGGGTCTTGCTCTGTTGCCCAGGCTGGAGTGCAATGACATGATCACAGCTCACTTGCAGCCTCGAACTCCTGAGCTCCAGCCATCTTCCCACTTCAGCCTCCCTCGCAGCTGGGACTACAGGCACATGCCACCATATCCAGTTATTTTGTTGTTGTTGTTGTTGTTGCAGAGAGATGGGGTCTCGCTTTGTTGCCAAGGCTGGCTTCTAACCCCTGGCCGCAGGTGATCCTCCTGCCTCAGCCTCCCAAAGCGCTGGGATTACACGTGTGGCCCACCACGCCTGGCCTGGGGCTTATTTCAAAATAATCCAGCATATGTGGAGAGGGAGGCTAAGGGAAATTGAAGGAGAGCGCCAGCCTGACCATGTGTTGATAATGGTTGAATTGAAATGTTGGATAAGTACATGTGAGTTTCTCAACTTCTGTGTGTTTGACAGCTTCCATAATAAAATGTTTAATAAGTGATAAGTAAATACAGCTTTGTAAAAGGTTCTTAAAAATGTGGCAAACAGGCTTCCAGTGAGCGAATTTCAGACGTTGACCTGGAGCTTTCTTCTTGTTCACACCCCTCAGGATTTTTCTTCTCAAGTGGAGGATGGACTTTTAGACGTTATTCAGAGGTCCATCTCCTCTCTCTGATCTGTGAGCGAGGACACAGATAGAATTTCCGCAGGGCTACTGGGTTTTTAGATGCATGGCGTGATGCCACCTCGGCTCTCTCAAACTGGCTCCTGCAACATGGCTTTCTTCTGTGACAGTCTCAACAGGTGGTTCGAGCCTAAAACTAGGCAGGATGTCATATGCCCCCTGTGGATGGGTTTCCTGGCATCGTTGGGTTCACAGAAATGATATTGCCCGAAACAGTGTCTGGTGTGAGGTCTCCGAGCTTTTTAAAAAAAAAAAAAAAAGCCACTTTGGGAGGCCAAGGTGGGTAGATCACGAAGTCAGGAGATCGAGACCATCCTGGCTAACATGGTGAAACCCCGTCTCTACTAAAAATACAAAAAATTAGCCGGGCGTGGTGGCGGGCGCCTGTAGTCCCAGCTACTCGGGAGGCTGAGGCAGGAGAATGGCGTGAACCTGGAAGGCGGAGCTTGCAGTGAGCCGAGATCGCACCACTGCACTCCAGCCTGGGTGACAGAGTGAGACTCCGTCTCAAAAAAAAAAAAAAAAAGCATTTTAATTATGTAAGTGAAATTGCTGTCCCAGGCTGGATAGAGGCATTCAAAGATGTCTTTTGCATCTTCTATTGAGCTTAGACTACTACATCTTGGCCCCTACACTCTAAGAAAGCAGTCTTTCCAAGTTGGGCTAGCCTCAAAATTACATATTGGGGTCTATGGGCAAAAGCCTGGGACACAAGGATGTTTATTACATGTAGATAATAAATAACCCTTTGTCCTGGCTATCGTGGTAACTGGGTTTTCCTTTTCACCTCGATGGACTAGGGTGAGGCAACATGTAAGGAAGTGCTCACTGCCCAGGTCGTGCGAGTACAGGGTGGCTACCTGAGCAGAAGGGCCACCTCCTGACGTTTTGTGCCCTAGGCATTTTGCTTGTCTCGCTCTAGCACTGTCTCACCTGGACTCACCTGGACCCATGCAAGAGACTCCTAACTCAGCTGCTTCTTTCATCTGCTGCCCTGCGGGGCATTTGTGTATTCTCAACAGGGCAGGGATTCTGTTACAATGTAAACCAGAGCCTGCTGCTCTTGCTGAATCCCTCTGGCTTCCCATCTCTCGCAGCAAAAGCCTTTCTTTCCTCTCTGACTCTAATCCCTGCCCTTCCTTTCTCCATTGTTTCTGCAGTGGCTTCTTTGCCGCTCCTTGCTTGTGCCAGACCTCAGCCTTTCCCAGTTTCTCTGCCTTTCCTGCATGGCTTCCTGATGGCTGCGTAGCTTCCTCCCTGACCTCACACAGATCCTTATCCAAATTGTGTTTTCTCGATGAGATTGTCCCAGACCACCCCCTTTAACTTTGCAGCCTCCATCCCATGCCTGAGCTCCTTCTTTGATGTTCTTCATGCTATTTACATTTTATTGATTTCATTTCTCCCCTCACTGTCAAAAAAGTAAGTGGTGTGAGGGCAGGGACTTTTGTCTGTTTCATTTACGGCTGTTTGCACTATGCCTGGTTTAAAACCTGTCAAGTCAGTACAAATTTGGTGGACAGATGACAGAATGCGTTGGGGAGTTGCTTCCGACAACACGTGAGCAGCTGATGCCCAAGGCCCCTTCTGACAGCCCCCGATGGCTCGTGGCCACCAGCCAGCACACAGACCATGTTCTGATCTGGGGAGTAAAACAACAGGAGTCCACATCCCAGAGACCTGCTCCCCCCTGCTCTTTTGTCTTTTTTGGCCTCAGCTCATCAGATGCTTTTGTCTCTGGAAAACCAACAGAACCCTCTGCCAGAAAGGTCTGCCCGACCTTCTTGTTATTTCAGCTGTTTTCAAGGTTCTCTAGGAGGATGCTTGGCCACAGGGAGGCCCATGGGAAACGAGGGTCAGGTGATGAAGTGAGTGGCTCAGGAAGCCCAAGGACTTCAGGTCTGTGTTTTCAGACGCTGCTCAGCAGATCTTCAGGTTGCTGCATTCCATTCGCTTCTCAGTGCTTCTGGCCCACAGCCTGCCTGTGGGTCATTTGGCTGTTTATCAGTACCTTTACCCCTAAGCCAGCCTGGAAACTGAAGGGAGGTCAAACTTGAGCACACTTAGCAGCCCTGCTTTAAAATGGGGGTCGTGGAGAAGAATAGGAATCATGGGTAAAGCTGATTGTCAACTAAAGTTCACTCTGCTCCTGCTTGGGGAGCATGAGACATGGGAAATTGTTTATGCTTGTGCTCAACAAGGATCTTTCACAGTCAGTTGTGCTCTGATGGAGCAGATGGGCCTTCGTTGTGGGATTTGTTGACTGACGTGGCCGAGTACCTTCTGCCCCAGTGGAAGGAGGGGTGAATGCTGTATTTGCCAAAGACTCTGCCTTTCTTTATAGCCAGGAGTGCTCCTTCCCTGTGTCTACTCTCCTTTCTGAGAGTGATGGAGAAAGAAAAAGCTGGCAAAATAACATCAGATAAGATCTGAGGGTAGCAAGTAAGGCCATTTTCTTTTCTTCCTTTGTTCTAAGGGCT
This sequence comes from Pan paniscus, assembly GCF_029289425.2. Classification (NCBI taxonomy): domain Eukaryota; kingdom Metazoa; phylum Chordata; class Mammalia; order Primates; family Hominidae; genus Pan; species Pan paniscus. The sequence continues at coordinate 84,331,170 of NC_073268.2, forward strand.
AGATGCAATCAAATGCTTGGCTTATATAGCTGTATGTTTGGAGGCATTGTTTTCAGAGACAGGATCTTGCTCTGTTGCCCAGGCTGGAGTACAATGGCACCATCATAGCTCGCCACAGCCTTGAACTCCTGGGCTCCAGTGGTCCTTCCACCTCAGTTTCCCAAGTATCTGGGATTGTAGATGTACACCACCATGCGTGGCTAATTTTTAAATTTTTTTGTAGAGATCAGGTCTCGCCATCTTGCCCAGGCTGGTCTCCAACTCTCAGGCTCAAGCAGTCCTCCCACCTTGCCTCCCAAAGTGCTGGGATTACAGGCATGAGCCACTGAGTCTGGCTATGGAACCATTTTCCTTATATTTTTGTTTTGTTTTATTTTTTGAGATGGAGTCTCACTCTGTCACCCAGGTTGGAGTGCAGTGGCGCAATCTCAGCTCACTGCAACCCCCGCCTCCCAGGTTCAAGCGATTCTTCTGCCTCAGCCTCCCAAGTAGCTGGGACTACAGGTGCACGCCACTATGCCTGGCTAATTTTTTGTATTTTTAGTAAAGATGGGGCTTCACCATGTTGGCCAGGCTGGTCTTGAACTCCTGACCTCAGGTGATCTGCCTGCCTTGGCTTCCCAAAGTGCTGAGATTATGGGCATGAGCCACCGCACCCAGCCCCATTTTCCTTATAGCACTTGAGCTCAACGTTTGAGCTTAGATCTTAATCAAAGTCTGCACCTGGGCATCCATTCTTTGAGTGTCTGGTCTGCCTTTTCCATTTAGTTAACAAAAATGGGGAAAGGATTAAATGTTTCCCTGGAGGTGTGGGTGTGAAGAATAATGCAATGGTCTGCTGGCTAGATTCGCTTATTTCCATTCTATGAACATTTTAAGTAATGATTCTCTTTGAAAATCCTCAATGGAATGTTTCATCATGGAACACTGAAGAAACACAATTTGTTTATTTATATTCCCACCTAAATTTTAGCTTCTTTCTTAAGTGAATTTTTTTTCCCTGAAGTCTTGTACATGGGATCCATTCTGAAATGGATTGTTGACCAGGCATGAGGCCACTCTAGTGTTCCAAGCTAAGAAGCTTTAAGAGGAAAAGTCTCCTGTGTCTGTTGCACATGGTCAGAAGCCAGTAGAATGATCTCGGAATCAAGCAGCAGGTCCACAGGTGTTTGTTAACCACCCTCCTTGTGCTGAGGCTCTTTCTCCTGAAAAGGGAGATGTCTTTGGAGTCTTAAGATCAACAAATACCAGTTGAGTCTAATTGAGTTTGAGATAATACATCTCCTTTTGGGAAACAGAAGAATTTGCATTTCTGAACAATTGATTCATTGGCCTCCAGATGACATGACTGTTTACTTGGATTTCCTTTTAGTTTGATTAAGTACATATTTGCCCATTCTTTTGGTTTTTATCCCGGTCTTCCAAAATTTACATACCTCTAACCACCCCCATCCATGTGGATTGATCAATTGGGTTGGCTTGCAAGGATGTACAACTGGAAAAAGTGCCTGTCATAATCCCAGGCCTATCTTTTTTACACAGTGGTTCTCCTTTAATCTGCTCCATACATTGGATGTTCAACTGAAGCTTTGTTGTTGTTGTTGTTGTTAATTTTAGATTTAAAAAATACAGATAAGGTCTCACTATGTTGGACAGGCTGATCTTGAACCGCTGGCCTCAAGTAATCCTTCCGCCTCGGCCTCCCAAAGTGTTGGGATTACAGGAATGAGCCACAATGCCCAGCCAACTGAAATTTTTATTTGGTCCACAATTTCACCTCTGTTCCTCCTTATTAAACTTGCAAATTGGCTGGATATGGTGGCTTATGCATGTAATCCCAGCACTTTGAGAGGCTGAGGTGGGAGGATCACTTGAACCCAGGAGTTCCAGACTGGCCTGGGCAATATAGTGAGATCCAGTCTGTACAAAAAATAAAAAAATTAGCTGGGCGTGGTGGCATACACTTGTAATTCTAGCTACCCGGGAGGCTGAGGCAGAAGGATCGTTTGAACCCAGGAGTTTGAGATTGCAGTGAGCTGGGATCTGTCTCTTTAAAAATAAATAAATACATAAATAAAATAAACTTGCAAATTTAGGGCTTTTAAGTGAACTAGAGCTAATCTAGTTTTATCCTTGGCTCCATTTGCAACCTGTAGCTTAAAGTATAACCTTCAATTCCCGTCTTTCAAAACTCAAGTCTGATTTGTCGCTTTCATTTGTCCACTGAAGTTGAGTCATCAGTTAGATTAAGCAGTTTCCTTTTTCTTCTTGCACTAGACTCATGATGTTTTTGTTTTCCAGCAACTTTGCTGCTTAAAGTGTGATCCAAAGACGAGCAGTACAGGCCTCACATGGGCTTGTTAGAAATACAGATCCCAGGCCCAGCCTTACCTACTGAATCTGCGGTTTAATCAACATAAAATCCACAGCAGATTCATATGTACCCCATGTGTAAGATGCACCGCTGGTTGAACATGTCTTTAGATTTTCGTATTAAAATTACATGGCTAGGATGCAAAGGGACACATTTCCATGAAAAAAATTTTTTGAAATTTTTTCTAACATTTTATTATGAAAATTACAAACATACAGCAAAATTAAAAGAGTTCTTTAGTAAGCACCCATATATCTGCTACCTAGATTCTATTATTAACTTTTTAAAACCATTTCCTTTCCCCCCAGATTAACTTCTGTCAAGAATTTTGGCTGGGCCTGGGTGTGGTGGCTCACACCTGTAATCCCAGCACTTAAGGAGGCCAAGGCGGGCAGATCACTTGAGAGGTCAGGAGTTCGAGACTAGCCTGGCCAACATGGTGAAACCCCGTTTCTACCAAAAATACAAAAATTAGCTGGGGTGTGTTGGTGGGCACCTGTAATCCCAGCTACTAGGAGGCTGAGGCATGAGAATTTCTTTTTTCTTTTTCTTTTTTTTTTTTTGAGATGGAGTTTTGTTCTTGTTGCCCAGGCTGGAGTGCAGTGGTGCGATCTCGGCTCACTGCAATCTCTGCCTCCTGGGTTCAAGCGATTCTCTTGCCTCAGCCTCCCAAGTAGCTGGGATTACAGGCATACGCCACCACGCCTGGCACATTTTGTATTTTTAGTAGAACTGGGGTTTCTCCATGTTGGTCAGGCTGGTCTCAAACTCCCAACCTCAGGTGATCCGCCCGCCTTGACCTCCCAAAGTGCTGGGATTACAGGTGTGAACCACGCTCCCGGCGAGAATTTCTTGAACCCGGGAGGCGGAGGTTTCAGTGAGCCGAGATTGTGCCATTGCACTCCAGCCTGGGTGATAGGGTGAGACTCAGTCTCAAAAAAAAAAGAATTTTAGCTGGGCATAGTGGCACATGCCTGTAATCCCAGCTATGTGGGAGGTTGAGGCAAGAGGATCACTTGAGCCCGGAGTTCAAGACTGGCCTAGGCAACGTAGCAAGACCCTATCTCCAAAAATGTTTTTTTAAATGTAGAAACATTAGGTTATAGCATGACTGTTACAAATAACCATGTCTTGGTAATAAGGGTCTCACCTCTCCTTCTGGAATTCTCAGTGGCACACTGGGATTTAGCAGCATTGGGGGCTGGTCCTGGTCCCACCCAGAACACTGGGCCTCAATATCCTCATCTATACAGTGAGTGGGTTGGCAGAGATCATCTCTAATGTTACTTCCAACCCTGTCGCTATAGGTCCATTGCGAATATTATTATCATCACTATTTTTCAGGTGGAGAAACTGATGAACCAGTTAAATATTTGAATAAAAACATCTGTTGGCATGGAAAAGTGATTATTTCCTAAGCTACTGAGTAAAACACAGCTGCACTGGCAGTTTTAACTGTGTTTTCTTGTCAATTTTTGTTCTTTCAGGAAACCTTACAGAAACATGAAGCCCTCAACCATCTGCTACTCAGTTATTCGGGGCTGACGGCGGCTTCTAGAACATCCAGGTGTTCTGCAGATGCGAGAACTCATCCTGTAGTCACCAGATGGAGTCCCAAACAGCCAAACAGATGTAAGGCCTGTGCTGTGGCTCTGAGGCCCTGAATACAGAAGGGTCACTTTCTTAGTGGCCAAAGAGCAGTTGTTGACATTGATGTCTAATTATTGAACACAACCAGTCATTTTACTGAGCTGCGGTGAGGAAACACTGACCATAGAAGATCAAGCCAAATTAGGGATTGCAAATTTCCTGATTCTTTTGAATTAGGATTCCAGATGGGGGCCTCATTTCTATAGCCCCCAATATTCCTATAGCCGTTATCACTGCCATCACCACTGCCACCAGCATCTTCTTGCAGACTCCACCCCTGATCCCCAGAGACTTCCTGCTTTGAAAGTGAGCAGAAAGGAAGCTCTCAGAAAAATCTCTAGTGGTGGCTGCCGTCGCTCCAGACAATCGGAATCCTGCCTTAACCACCATGGGCTGGCTTTTTCTAAAGGTTTTGTTGGCGGGAGTGAGTTTCTCAGGATTTCTTTATCCTCTTGTGGATTTTTGCATCAGTGGGAAAACAAGAGGACAGAAGCCAAACTTTGTGATTATTTTGGCCGATGACATGGGGTGGGGTGACCTGGGAGCAAACTGGGCAGAAACAAAGGACACTGCCAACCTTGATAAGATGGCTTCGGAGGGAATGAGGTGAGTCTTGAGATGCCAGGCCAGCCTTTCTTTGGATGTCTTACTCCTGTTCTTGAGAGGGGAAGGGGCCATGCAAAGCACATAAAGAGTCATTGATGGACCCATTCTGATTTAGTTAATTTATTAATTAATTTGGTTTGAAGCCAGCATAGCATCGTGAAGAAATCCAGCCATCTAGCACCCACCCATCTATCTAGTAACATTCATTATGTGTTAGGAGCTAGGAATACAGAGGTGAACAAGATAAAACATTTTTGCCCTCAAGTTATTCATTGTCTGGTGGAGAAGACAGGTTAAAAGGAAAGTAAGGGGCTAGGTACAGTGGCTCATGGCTGTAATTCCAATGCTTTGGGAGACTCAGGCGGGAGGTTCACCTGAGCCCATGATTTTGGGACCAGCTTGGGCAACCTGGCGAGATCCCACTTCTACAAAAAATAAAAGCAAATTAGCCAGTGGTGGTGGCACACTCCTGTGGTCTCAGCTACTCGGGAGGCTGAAGTGGGAGTGTGTCTGGAATTGGTGGGTTCTTGGTCTCACTGACTTCAAGAATGAAGCTGCAGACCCTCGCGGTGAGTGTTACAGCTCTTAAGGTGGCACGTCTGGAGTTTGTTCCTTCTGATGTTCAGATGTGTTCGGAGTTTCTTCCTTCTGGTGGGTTCGTGGTCTCGCTGGCTCAGGAGTGAAGCTGCAGACCTTCACGGTGAGTGTTACAGTTCTTAAGGCGGTGCATCTGGAGTTGTTCGTTCCTCCCGGTGGGCTCGTGGTCTCGCTGGCTTCAGGAGTGAAGCTGCAGACCTTCACGGTGAGTGTTACAGCTCATAAAAGCAGCGTGAACCCAAAGAGTGAGCAGTAGCAAGATTTATTGCAGAGAGCGAAAGAACAAAGCTTCCACAGTGTGGATGGGGACCTGAGCGGGTTGCCACTGCTGGCTCGGGCAGCCTGCTTTTATTCTCTTATCTGGCCTCACCCACATCCTGCTGATTGGTAGAGCTGAGTGGCCTGTTTTGACAGGGTGCTGATTGGTGTGTTTACAAACCTTGAGCTAGATACAGAGTGCCGATTGGTGTATTTACAATCCCTGAGCTAGACATAAAGGTTCTCCAAGGCCCCATCAGAGCAGCTAGATACAGAGTGTGGATTGGTGCACTCACAAACCCTGAGCTAGACACAGGGTGCTGATTGGTGTGTTTACAAACCTTGCGCTAGATACAGAGTGCCGATTGGTGTATTTACAATCCCTGAGCTAGACATAAAGGTTCTCCAAGGCCCCACCAGACTCAGGAGCCCAGCTGGCTTCACCCAGTGGATCCCGCACTGGCGCTGCAGGTGGAGCTGCCTGCCAGTCCCGCGCCATGCGCCTGCACTCCTCAGCCTTTGGGTGGTCGATGGGACTGGGCGCTGTGGAGCAGGGGGTGGCGCTCGAGGAGGCTCGGGCCGCATAGGAGCCCACGGAGGGGGTGGGAGGCTCAGGCATGGCGGGCTGCAGGTCCCGAGCCCTGCCCCACGGGAAGGCAGCTAAGGCTCGGTGAGAAATCGAGCGCTGTGCTGGTGGGCTGGCCCTGCTGAGGGACCTAGTACACCCTCTGCAGCTGCTGACCCGGGTTCTAAGCCCCTCATTGCCCGGGGCCCGCAGGGCCGGCTGGCTGCTCCGAGTGTGGGGTCCGCCAAGCCCACGCCCACCCCGAACTCCAGCTGGCCTGCAAGCGCAGCGCGCAGCGCTGGTTCCCGCTCGCGCCTCTCCTTCCACACCTCCCTGCAAGCTGAGAGAGCCGGCTCTCGCCTTGGCCAGCCTAGAAAGGGGCTCCTACAGTGCAGCGGTGGGCTGAAGGGCTCAAGTGCCACCAAAGTGGGAGCCCAGGCAGAGGAGGCGCCGAGAGCGAGCGAGGGCTGTGAGGACTGCCAGCACGCTGTCACCTCTCAGGAGGATCACTGGAGCCCAGGAGTTCAAGGTTGCAGTAAGCTATGATTGTGCCACTGCACTCCAGTGTGGGTCACAGAGCGAGACTCTGTCTCTTAAAAAATAAGTAAATAGGGTGGGTGCAGTGGCTCACGCCTGTAGCACTTTGGGAGGCTGAGGCAGGTGGATCACCTGAGGTCAAGAGTTCGAGACTAGCCTGGCCAACACTACCCTCTCTCTACTAAAAATACAAAATGTAGCCGGGCGCGGTGGCAGGCACCTGTGACCCCAGCTACTCGGGAGGCTGAGGCAGGAGAATCACTTGAACCTGGGAGACAGAGGTTGCAGTGAGCTGAGATCGCACCACTGCACTCCAGCCTGGGCAATAAGAGTGAGTCTCTGTCTAAAAAAAAAAAAAAAAAAAAAAGTAAATAAATAAATAAATAAAGGGAAATAAGAATTATAAGCAAATAGCTTCTGAGCTCACATCCAGAGTTTTTTGTTTGTTTGTTTGTTTGTTTTGTTGTGTTTTTTTTGAGATGGAGTTCCGCTCTTGTTGCCCAGGTTGGCGTGCAGTGGCACGATCTCGGCTCACCGCAACCTCCATCTCCCGGGTTCAAGCGATTCTCCTGCCTCAGCCTCCCGAGTAGCTGGGATTACAGGTGTGTGCCACCTGGGGAGAAACCCCAGAGATCGGGTTTCTCCATGTTGGTTAGTCTGGTCTCAAACTTCCAACCTCAGGTGATCCGCCCGTCTCGGCCTCCCAAAATGCTGGGATTACAAGCGTGAGCCACCACACCGAGCCCCAACATCCAGAGTTTTTGGAGAACAGAAGCGAGGGTGTGGAACCCAACCTGGGGTTTCAAGGGAGGAGATGGCCTTTGAAGAGCAAAAGGGAGTCTGTGAGGCGTGGGAGATGTGACTCACTTATTTATGAAAGGCGTGGCTTACGTTTAAGGCATACTGAACTCTAAGGGACCACAAAAGAGGAGCCTATGCATCTGATGAGTTGAAGTGTTTAGAAAACAGCTCTTGCAGATTTTTGTTAAAACGCCCAGCTCCTTTCCCTGCTTAGATGGAGAACAAGCGTTAGAGCTTTCAGACTTCAGGATTTTCTTCTTGGGCTAACGTTGGTCTGATTGTCCAGCTCGGATTCTGTCTACACTGGGCGAAACTCCTCCATGTGGTTCGGGGGGAATCATTTCAGCTCACCGCTTAGGATGACGCATAGGGCATCTCCACAGAGTTTTGGCCACTTGCATCCTAGAGCTTGATGCTTTTCCTGAGATACGCGCCCTTGGTGGGTGGTAGTTTCTGCATCTGGTCTCACCGACTCCAGTTCTTCCTCACCTCCATCAAGGTGAACTTTGTAGAAACACTCTTCTGCTTCCAGTCCTTCAAAGACATTTTTTAGCCCTAAGGATAAAACCCATACCCCATACCACAGCTAACAAACTGGAGTTTGGCTGGGTGTGGTGGCTCACGCCTGTAATTCCAGCACTTTAGGAGGCCAAGGTGGGCACATCACTTGACAGGAGTTCAAGACCAGCCTGGCCAACATGGCGAAATCCCATCTCTACTGAAAATGCAAAAATTAGCCAGATGTGGCGGTGCACGGGAGAACCTGGGAGACAGAGGTTGCAGTGAGCTGAGATTGCACTGCTGCACTCCAGCCCGGGCAACAGACTGAGACTCTGTCTCAAAACCAACAAACAAAACCAACAAAACCCCAAACTGATTTCTTCTCCACTCTTCTCTCTTGCAGTGGTCTTTGGATGAGCCCTCCCTTCATCTGTGTGATGGGTTCATCCTGGTGCACTCTGCACTTCCTCTGTTTAATTAGTTTCTACTCACTACTTAGGTCTCAGTTGTACACGAGGGCCTCAGGAAAGCTTTCGTGGATGCCTTGGGTGTTCTGTGATGGTCCTTGCTGCTTTCTGTGGTGGCTATTCAATCATCTGACCACTACATTGGGTTGAATAGCATCCTCCCTAAATTCATGTCCATCTAGAACCTCAGAATGTGACCATATTTGGAAACAGGGTCTTTGCAAATGTTATTAATTAAGGCTCTCGATGATCTCAGAATCGATTTAGGGTGGGTCCTAAATCCAGTGACATTTCCTTATAAGAAGAGGAGAAGACACAGAGACACACAGAGAGAGATGGTGACGTGAAGATGGAGGCAGAGGTTGGAGCCATGCCTCTACAAGCCAGGAACACCAAGGACCGCTGGCAACCACCAGAACCAGGAGAGAGGCATGGAACAGATTCTCCCTCAGAGCCTCCAGAAGGTACCAGCCCGGCCGACATCTTGATTTCAGACTTTTAGCCTCCTGTACTGTACTTTTTTTTTTTTTTTTTTTTTTTTGACGGAGTCTTGCTCTGTCGCCCAGGTTGGAGTGCAGTAGTGCGATCTTGGCTCACTGCAACCTCCACCTCCCAGGTTCAAGCAATTCTCCAGCCTCAGCTTCCCAAGTAGCTGGGATTACAAGCATCTGCTGCCATGCCTGGCTAATTTTTGTATTTTTGTAGAGATGGGGTTTCACCATGTTGGCTAGGCTAGTCTCGAACCCCTGACCTCAAGTGATCCACTCGCCTTGGCCTCCCAAAGTGCTGCGATTACAGGTCTGAGCCACCACGCCTGGCCTGTACTGTTGTTTTAAGCCACACAGCTTGTGGTAATTTGTTATGGCAGCCACAGAAAACTTACACACCTCCCTCCTAGCTCTGGACTTCAGGAAGAAAAATGCCTCATCTGTTCTTTCCTGCTTATATTCCTAGCATGTAGCACAGTGCTTGGTACGTAGTGGGCAATTAATAAATATTTGTTCATCAATAAATGGGCTCTAGGAGCTCAAGATGCCCTGGAATGTCACCCCAAATTTTGCATGTAGGAATACTTTTCTGGGGAGAGAGTTCATCCATTCATGAACATTTACCAGATTCTCCAAAGGGCCTGGGTTGCCAAATGCTTAGGAACTTCCGCTTTCAGTGTTTAGCAGGTTAGTGGGGAAGTATTAGTCCCATTATTTAAGCTGAGATTTGCGAGGCCTACACATTTTTTTTTTTCTCATGTGCTGTCTCTACTGTCACACTCTCATCCTGAGCAGAAAGGGCGACTCAGGGGTCAGATGCCAAATGTGGTTCGTTGGGCTCTCCTTCTCCCTACCCCCTTATGAAAGTGTTTCTTTCCATCTGAGCCTTGTGACAGTGGCCAGGTGGATAGCCCTCTGGCCTGAGGTCGACGGCTTTTCATTCTTCTTTGTTGACAGGAAAGCCGGGCTTCCTGTGAGGCCATGAACTGATTCATCGCTGGTTTCTCCCACTGCCTACTCACGGCCAGTGGGGAACCATGACTTTCAGACACGAACTCTTATTGCCCAACAGGGTCTGGGGTGACTAGCTGGGACTGCACACCCAAGCCACCACGCCCGGTTCTGTTGGCTCCTTTTTATTTGTGCATGAATTTTCTAGGACTGCTGGAACAAATTACTCCAAACTGGACAGCTTAAAATGTTACTTTGTTCTGGCCAGGCACGGTGGCTCACACCTGTAATCCCAGCACTTTGGGAGGCTGAGGCGGGCAGATCACGAACGAGGTCAGGAGATCGAGACCATCCTGGCTAACATGGTGAAACGCTGTCACTACTAAAAATACAAAAAATTAGCCGGGCATGGTGGCAGGTGCCTGTAGTCCCAGCTACTCGGGAGGCTGAGGCAGGAGAATGGCGTGAACCCGGGAGGCGGAGATTGCAGTGAGCCGAGATTGCACCACTGCACTCCAGCCTGGGTGACAGAGTGAGACTCCGTCTCAAAAAAAACAAAAATAAAAACAAAAAAACATTACTTTGTCCTTTCACAGTTCGGAGAGCCAGAAGTCCAAAATCAAGGTTATGACTGAAGGCTCTGACAGAGAATCCATTCCTTGCCTCTCTCCTGGATTCTGGTGCCTGCTGGAATCCTTGGCATTCTGGGCTTCTAGACTCCTATCTCCGCCTCAGTTGTTATGAGGCGTCTTTCATGCCAGTGTCCAGACTCCCCTCCTCTAATAAAAATACCAGTCTTTGGATTGAAGGCCCCCCCTACTCCAGTATGACCGCATCTTAACTTAATGACATCTGTGAAGACGCTATCTCCAAATAAGGTCACGTCACAGGTTCTGGATTAATATGAAATTGAGGGGAACACTGTTCAGTCTGGTGCAATTAGCTGTATTACGTATCTCTCTCTCTCTCTTTTTTTTTTTTTTTTGAGACACAGTTTCACTCTGTTGCCCAGGCTGGAGTGCAGTGGTGCAATCTTGGCTCACTGCAACCTCCGCCTCCGGGTTCAAGCGATTCTCCTGCCTCAGCCTCCTGAGTAGCTGGAATTACAGGCACCTGCCACTACGCACGGCTGATTTTTGTATTTTTAGTAGAGACAGAGTTTTGCCATGTTGGCCAGGCTGGTCTTGAACTCCTGACCTCAAGTGATTCACCTGCCTTGGCCTCCCAAAGTGCTGGGATTACAAGCGTGAGCCACCATGCCTGGCCTACATATCTCTTTTTCCTCCACTTCTAACGCAGTCTATAATGTAGTAGGTGGTCAGTCAGTATCTGTCGCATTAAAGACTAAATGTCATGCTTAAGAGGGCAGGAGCCAGACAGTTTGAGCTCAAATCCCAGCTCTGCCACTTCCTATCTGTGGCCCCCGGCAAACTGCATCATCCCCTGGAGTTTTGCTTTCCTCTTCTGTAAGTGGGGACAATGATAGCACCTCTACCTCACAGGATGTTGTGAGGGTTAAGTAATCTGGGCCGGGCACAGTGGCTCACACCTGTAATCCCAGCACTTTGGGAGGCCGAGGCAGATGGATCACCTGAGGTCAGGAGTTTGAGACCAGCCTGACCAACAAGAAGAAACCCCATCTCTACTAAAAATACAAAAGTAGCTGGGCGTGGCGGCACATGCTTGTAATCCCAGCTACTCGGGAGGCTGAGGCGGGAGAATCATTTGAACCCGGGAGGCGGAAGTTGCAGTGAGCCGAGATTGCGCCATTGTACTCCAGCCTGGGCAACAGAGCAAGACTCCATCTCAAAAAAAAAAAAAAAAAAATTAATCTGTAAACCAGGTGTGGTGTCGCATGTCTGTGGTCCCAGCTACTCCAGAGGCTGAAGCACACGGATCCCTTAATGCCAGGAGTTCGAGGCTGCAGTGAGCTATGATCATGCCATTGTACTCCAGCCTGGGCAACAGAGTGTCTCATAAAAAAAATAAAAAATAAAAAATTAAGTAATCTATGTAATCAGTTAGCATAGAGCCTAGCATACAATAGATAGGGTTCTATGTTAGCTATGGTTATTTTTGTTATTGTTACTAGAAATGTCCAAATGCAATGTCAGTGTGAATTGGCTAATCTGCATGATAAAAGGTCCAGTGACAAAACTTGGAAGGATGAGGTGGAGTTCCAGTGACAAATTCCTGTTAATCCCTATGCTGGCTGTGCATTGGGGCCAACACCTTTATTTGAATCAACACAACAGCTGCAACAATCACTAACCCTTACCAAGCTCTTGCAAGGTGCCAGGCTCTAGGAATTACCCTGGCTAATTCTTGGTACCACCCTACTTTTCTCTTATATCTCAGATGAGGAAATTGAGGTTAAGTAACACGCCCAGAGTTGGTGAGTGGCCAAGCCAATATTCAAACTCAGATTTCCTCATTCTAGAGCCTTATTCTTTCAGGGCTGGGCAGAATTGGGGAATCAGCAAAGAGAATCCATCAAGATTTGGCCAGCTTTCCCATATGGCTGTAAAAGAGCAGGAGGCCAGGCGTGGTGGTTCACATCTGTAATTCCAGTACTTTGGGAGATCGAGGCGGAAGGATTGCTTGAGCTCAGGAGTTTGAGAGCAGCCTGCGCAACATAGCAAGACTTCATCTCTACAAAAAAATCAATAAATTAGCTGGGTGTGGTCCTACCTACTCCGGAGGCGGAGTCAGGAGGATTGCTTGAGCCCAGGAGGTTGAGGCCACAGTGAGCTATGATCGTGTCACTGCACTCCAGCCTGGGTGATGGAGTGAAATCCTGTCTCAAAAGAAAAAAAAAAGGAGATTGGAATCTCATCATTTTTTTTCTCCCTTTGGTGCTAATGAAGGATTTTTGTGCTGTCCAAGCATAAGAGGCAACCTGAGAAATGGGATTGTATGTATTTATTTATTTTAAGATGAAGTCTTGCTCTGTCGCCTAGGCTGGAGTGCAGTGGCACGATCTTGGCTCACTGTAACCTCTGCCTCCCAGGTTCAAGTGATTCTCCTGCCTTAACCTCTCGAGTAGCTGGGACTACAAGTGTGCACCACCATACCTGGCTAATTTTTGTATTTTTAGTAGAGACAGCATTTCACCATGTTGGCCAGGCTGATCTTGAACTCGACCTCAGGTGATCCACCTGCCTCGGCCTCCCAAAGTGCTGGGATTACAAAGTGCGTGGGTGGCACCCAGGCAGAAATGGGATTTAGATGTCAGTCATCAAAATGGTTGATGCAACCATCGTTCAGGAGGCTCACCCAGCCAGGGATGTATGATGGCTGCAGTTTCAGGTGCCTGCAATCTTATCCCGCCTACTCCAGCTTCATCTCCAACCCTCTCCTCATGTTCCTCACATTGCACGTGTTTCTGTTCCTTGAACATATGCTTTTCCCTGCCTCAGGGCCTTTGCACTGGCCGTTGCCTCTTACTGGCGAGGTCTCTCCTCAGGCTTCAAGCAGCTGATCGCTTCTCATCCTTCTGGCCTCCACTCAAATACCATGTCCTCAGAGAGGCCTTTCCTGACCGTTCTCTCCAACATTGCCTTCCTTCCCCATGCACATCTCCTACCCATTCTCCTGTTCTGTTTCCATGACCAGTATCACTGTTGAATTGATCTTCTTTGTTTACTTCTTTGTTGCCTGTCTCTCCCACTGGAATATTGCCTCCTTACAGGAGCCTCCTTATCTGTCTTATTTATGTCTTCAGTGGCTAAAACAATGCCTGGCACATGGTAGGGGCTCAAACAATAATTGTTCACGTACTTGAATTCCTGGATCTAAACTTCTAGGTGTGCACACATGGGTTAACCCGAGCATGAGAGCTGGAACTAGACTGCCTTGGTCTGTTACTTGCTAGCTCTGGGACACTGCGCTAGTTATTAAACCTTGCTGGACCTTAGTATGCTCATCTCTGCAATGGGAAAATAATGGCACCTACATCACAGGGCTATGGTGAGGAGGAAATAAGTTAGGTCATATAAGGCAGCAAAAGGGTCCCTGGCATGTATTGGTGCTTGATGGGTGCTAGCTCTTATGATTCCCTATGACACCGGCCCTGCTCCCCTGTTCATCACAATTCCCTCCTCTGGCTGGAGGGTGAGGCCTGTTTTCTCAGCGTCTGTTCCAAAAGCACCTTGCTCTATCTATTCCCAGACTCTCACCCTTCCCCAGGTTGAGCTGTAGGACTCATCTGTCTTCTTAGAATCTGCTTGTTTCTTCTCATTCCTAGACCAAATCCCCAAGTCAACACCTAAAGGTCTCAGTAACATTTCCCTTTTAGTTTGTGGCCAGCGCACACTATTCGTTTTTTGTTTGTTTTTAACCTGGCTGCAGGAGATGTGATTTGCCCAGTTTTGCACAGAAAGGGCACCATCCGTACCACAATTATGATGTCGTTATTTGTTAAAGGAAGAAAGGAATCTGGGGGAAGAAAAGCAGAATCTTTCGGTGACTTCATATTTTGGTATCCCTTTTCAGACTTCTAAACTCCATTTACATGGAGATAAAATAGGGATTATGGCCTAAAATCCCACAGCCTTAAGCCCATTTACAGTAGCCCAGGTCAAAGAGCATTCATGTCACCATATCCCTTCGGGAGAAACTGAGGCCGAGGGAGACGAAGTGTTTTTACTGTTATAATCAGCTCTCTGCCAGGTGGGGGTAGATTATCTGGTTTGTGGTTTGCTAGCTTAAAGATTGGCTACATGAAAAATAATGATGAACTGTTTTTTTTTTTTTTTTGTATGTGAAAAACCCAAAGCTACTGCAAATCAGCAAACATCTCTTTATCAGAGGGCGTTGTCGTTTAGGGCCCCCACTGTTGAGAGATTGCTCATGTATGCACCTTAAGGCCCCAAGTCCCCTCGCACATGTCAGTAGGTTAAGCAGCCAACCTATTTTGCCGTTGACCTTGTGGGATGTCATTTTGCCAATGTCATTTGTAGATCTGAGCTGGGCTGTGCTGTTGAACACTTATCAGTTTAAAAATTATAAGATAGCCAGAAGATAATTGAAATGAAATTTAAATGAAAATGTCAGGGACTTAGTAATCGACGAAAACTTAAAAATTTTAAGCAATTGGCCAGGCGCAGCAGCTCATGCCTGTAATCCCAGCACTTTGGGAGGCCAAGGCTGGTGGATCACCTGAGGTCAGGAGTTCAAGACCAGCCTGGCCAATGTGGTGAAACCCCGTCTCTACTAAAAATACAAAAATTAGCTGGGCGTGGTGGCGGGTGCCTGTAATCCCAGCTACTCGGGAGGCTGAGGCAGGAGAATCTCTTGAACCTGGGAGGTGGAGGTTGCAGTGAGCTGAGATTGTGCCTTTGCACCCCAGACTGGGCGACAAGAGTGAGACTCTGTCTTGGAAAAAAAAAATTAAGTAAAACAGGAGATGAAAAGCAACTTGCATTACAATAGGGGACAGAGGGATGAATTGCTCATGATTTAAAAAAGAGAAGAGGACAAACTCATTCTGTTGGCATCATTTCCAGCTCTTCATGCAGTCTGAAATTATTTAAGATAACTCTGAGAGCTCGGTGAATAACCCTGATGATACAACACTAGTTTGGTTCTTGCTGGCAGCACATCTCAGACCCAGGGAAAGCCAGTGCTGGTTTCACCTGTGATAAACAAGTGACATTATTTCTTGAAAATTCTCAGGCTGGGAAGTGCCTTGCATATGACTCCTGGCTGGGTGGCTGGATTCAGGCAATGGCCTAGGATTTCTGAATGGGGATTTGAGCTCCTGGGCAGTAATGACTCACAGGTCTCTTGGGAGAGAGACGGAGAATGCCCAGTGATCGTGAGAGAGAGGTGGCCACAGGCAGCGAAGCCCAGATACTTCCCATTTGCTTGAACTGTCTGCCAGGCTGACTCAGAGGTGCAGGTGACAGCACACTGTAATCATGTTTACTTATGTACATTGATTTGCAATATGTTAACTTTGCGCCTTGATCTCATTTCTTCTCTGCTTTCCCCCTTCTCTACCCCTGGTTTAATTTTGAGTCAAGTCAATGCTGCTGCTGCTAGGAGTTACAGGCAGTGGCTTAGCTAGGAATCAAAGATCAATATTTGCCACAGGAAGGTCAGGGGCTCCCAGGGACTTGAGGCTGTTTCTAAAACGGGCCTCAGTGAGCAATGAATTGAGCTGTCAATTTAGTTGAACACTTGGCTTGATTTGTGTTCTCAGAATTGGCTTTTTGCAAGAGTTCATGCACCCTGTTACCTCTCAGACCTCTTTTTCTCAGCCACCCTGCTGCCTTGGGGATTTGGCAGTAACCTAATGGAAGATGCGAACCAGGTTGGCAGTCACACTGCAGGAGATTGTGATGAGGTCTTGATATCTGGTGGACAGTATGGGGACGAGGGCAGAAAGGACATTCTAAACAAGACCAGTAGGGAGAGCAGGCCGCTTCCTCTTTCATGTAATTCCTTTTCAGCTGTATTCCTAACCCTGACAGTAACTCAGATTCAGGGTTGGGAGGACCCTCACTGGAGAGAAATCCTCTTGTCCTCTGACCTTCACCATTATCCCTGAGATGCCAGCTTTGGGAGGTCCCATCCTGACTTCTCTTTGTAAGCTCTCGGCATGGTGGGACAGGCGACTTTATGTTTTTGCACTTGAGTAAATAGGTCAAATAGAATCAAAATCATGTCATGCCCACCTTTCAACTGGGGCCAGGTAAGTGCTGAACAAAAGGGACTTCAGGTTTTTACCTCATGGCTCTGTTTAATAGATGGGGACAGGCAGGAACACAATGACCTAGATGGTAGCCAATCTTAGAGAAAAGAAAAGGAACTGAAATATTAACCAGTGGGGCCTTGGTGCCAGCCGGCTTAACCAACTGCAAGTTCAAAGTAGCCTGTCCAATTGCTATTAATAGTTCCTCTTTTAAGCCTCCCAAATACAGTCATTCAACAGTGAATCTCTATGAAGAGGAGGACATGAGACAAATGCTGGGAGACCCTAGCCAGCTCTGCCCTTAAGGGACCGATGGCCTGATGGCAGATAAAGACAAGAAAACCAGCCTTTAGAATGCAGGAGGGTAGTGTGCTGTGAGAGTGGAGACTCCTGCCATATCTCCTGCTCCTTTTGCTTTTATAACCTGAGGTAGATGTATCTGAATTGACAGCTTAGGGGATAGAACTAGCATATCACTTATAGATTGGTCTCAGTCAAGAAAGAGAAAGGCCCCTTGCTGGGCTTCTCACCTTTTAGGTGATAAAGCTTGCAGTGAGGAATCCTGTTAAAGATAGTGCCGTGGCCGGGTGCGGTGGCTGACGCCTGTAATCCAAACACTTTGGGAGGCCAAGGTGGGCAGACTACCTGAGCCCAGGAGTTCGAGACCAGCCTGGGCAACACGGTGAAACCCCATCTCTACTAAAATGCAAAAGAAATTAGCCGGGCGTGATGGCGTGTGCCTGTAGTCCCAGCTACTCAGGAGGCTGAGACAGGAGAATGGCTTAGAACCTGGGAGTTGGAGGTTGCAGTGAGCCGAGATCGTGCCACTGCACTCTGGCCTAGGTGACAGAGCAAGACTCCGTCTTAAAAAAAAAAAAAAAAAGATAGTGCCGTGGGGCTACAGGAAGAGAAAAGTCATTTCTCTAGAGCAAAGTCAAGAGGTCATCAATAAAGATTATCTGTTAAGACTTGAATGCTGAGACTTAAAATGAAGGGAGAGGAGAGTGTTGTAGGCAGAAGGGAAGGCAAGAGAAAAGACCCAGACCTGATTCCTAGGGTCTCCCTTGGGGCACTGTCCCAGGTGCTGGGAACACAGCTGTGATCCAGACAACCAAAAGCCCTCACTCTCCGGGGGGTGTTGCATTCTAGCAGTTGAGTATGGCAGGGCTGGGAGCGTGAGACTGGATGGAGGGACTGGGCATCTGGTACAGTGTGTCATATACATGTTTACAGGATTGGACATGATCCTGCAAGCTGTGGGGATCCTGAATGAAGTCATCCACCTACATTTGAGAATTTGAGATGGGATGTTCCAGCTTACCAGGATGGCCCACCTGGGTGGCTGGAAGGGTGGGGGTCACGTTGCAGTGATCTCTAGGATGGCTTGACTCAGAACTGTGGCAATGGAGAGAGATGTCAGATTCAGGAGGCTTATAGATGCCTATGTGTATGTCGCATTGTCGTATACCTTGTGTGTGTGCTTCCTTGAATGTGAATGTGCATATATATATGAGACTGTGAAAAGGAAAGGAGAAATTTGCCAAGGACCATAACCAAGCTCAGCTGCCAGGAATCCTTTCTGGAAAAGAACAAGAGGCTGGATGTGGTGACTTGTGGTGGCTACTTAGGAGGCCACCCAGGAGGCTGAGACAGGAGGATCGCTTGAGCCCAGGAATTTGAGGCTGCAGTGCACTATCCTTGCTCCTGTAAATAGTCACTGCACTCCAGCCTGGACAACATAGCAAGACCCCATCTCAAAAAAAGGAGAAAGAAACAAAAAGAAAAAGAGTATAAATGGATTAATGAATGAATGAGTAGACGAAAGGCACCAAGTTCACTATTTGCTGCCACATTTGCTTGTAGCTTACAAAGGGCCTGCGTATCCATGATCTCAATGATCTCACTTGACAACCTTCTGAGGAATAAGTCAGCTGTGTTCCCATTTAACAGAAGGCAATGTGGAGGCTGGGCTGAGCTGGTTCTCTGAGTTTTACTTCAGCTACTTTCCAGTTCCCATCTCCCAACCCTGTCCCTTTACACACAAAGGCCACAGCAAAAGATTTTAAAAACCTATTTTCACGTCCATGCCTTTAAATTATGAATGGAACAAGGACAGTTTTTATTCCAGTCACATAGCAATGTAGAGAGTTGCCACAGAACGCCCCATCATCTATTTTAAATTCCTTGTAAATGAAGGCTGGACACGCTTAACTTTGCAACGTTATGTCTCTCCGGGGCTTTTGTGGCAGCCTTTCCAGTGCTAGCCTTCTCTGATTCTAATACACATAATTTATGCAATGGCAAGTTGCTTTGGTTTCTGTCTGGCTGTGTCTTAATTTGCGTTGATTTTCTTGTTAACAGGCTGCTGTAATGTCTGGCTCTGTATTTCCAGCTTTGCTTTACAATGTATTTTCAGACTTTAATTAGGACCCCTGATGATGAACTGGCCTGAGCCTGCCCAGATAGACTTGGGAGGAAAGAAAGCTTTCCAAATAACAAGGTCATTTTATTGCTTATTAATTAGTCCAACTAAATGGAGACAGTGGCCAGGAGGGGGAAAAAAGGTGACGTGCAGGCCAGTTCATAAAGCTGCATTTTTGGGGGTGGGTACAGCGTCTCCAAAGAATTGCAAATAAAGGAAACGAGATTGTTTCTGAGAGTTAAGCTATGAACTTTAACACACTGTGGGGAAGGAATTGAGCCCTGAAAGCATCCGCTTAAGTGATTACATGAAGAATGAACTGACATGTTTTTTCCAATCAAACCACCTGAGTTTCTCCAAGTTTTGTTTGTTTGTTCACCAGATATTGCTGGGGCAGCCCTGACCCACCAAGGTGCTGTGCTTGGGGCTGGAGTCGCAACTCTAAGCCCCATCTCATGAAACCTACACCTGGCAAAGGAACTCAAAACTGCATCCCGCTGTAGAAATGTACGATAGCTGGCCGGGCGCGGTGGCTCATGCCTATAATCCCAGCACTCTGGGAGGCTGAGGCAGGCGGATCACAAGGTCAAGAGATCGAGACCATCCTGGCCAACCCCATCTCTACTAAAAATACAAAAATTAGCTGGGCATGGTGTTGCGTGCCTGTAGTCCCAGCTACTCAGGAGGCTGAGGCAGGAGAATCGCTTGAACCTGGGAGGCGGAGGTTGCAGTGAGCCAAGATTGTGCCACTGCACTCCAGCCTGGCAATAGAGTGAGACTCCGTCTCAAAAAAATAAAATAAAATAAATTTAAAAAAAAAGAAATTAAGATAGCTGTTCCCAAGATGAGGACGTTAACAAGCCCACGGGGAGATTACATTTAGGGCCATCATTAAAATTGGGCAAGCAGGGATAACATTCAGGCAGTGTGTTTTTGGCACTGACCAGCCATATTAGTCAGCTTGGGTTGCTGTAACAAATACAACAGACTGTATGGCTTAAACAATAAATGTTTATTTCTCACAGTTCTGGAGGCTAAAGTCCAACATCAGGGTACTAGCATGGTCAGGTTTTGGTGAGGGCTCTCTTCCTGGCTTGCAGATGGCCCCCTTCTTGCTGTATTCTCACAAGGAGAATACAGTTCAAGACTAGCCTGGTCAACATAGCAAAACCCCATCTCTACAATAATAATAAATTAATAAGAGAGGGCTCTCTCTCTCTCTCTCTCTGATGTTATCATCCTAATTATTGGAAGACATGGAGGGTCTGGGAGGAGAACTGATTATTTTTTTTTTGGAGTGAACAGATTTCGAATGAGCATCTAGTTGGTGCCATATCCTATCAATGTGATTTATAAATTCTCTCATTTGATCCTTGCAGGGATTTTATAAGATTAGCATTATTATCCTCACTTACATATGAGTAAAATGAAGTTCAGTTAGTTTGAGTCACTGCAGACTCTAATTTATAAATTCTAGGTCTGAGAAGTCAATGAAAACTAGGAAAAGGACTCAAATTAACTTGACTTTACGCCAAAGCCATAGACATACTTAATGAGAGAGAGAGAAAGAACCCTCTTATTAATTAATGAATCATTATTATTGTAAAGATGGGCTCTTGCTATGTTGCCGAGGCTGATTTTGAACTCCTGGGCTCAAGCAATCCTTCCACTTCAGCTTCCCAAAATGCTGGGATTATAGGTATGAGGCACCACGCCCAGCCAAGTCCTCTTTTCACAAATGCACTTATCTCATCATGGAAGCTGATGGAACCCTCATTACCTTATCTAAATCTAATTACCACCTAAAGGGCCCATGTCCACATATGGACACACTGGGGATTCGGGTTTCCACATATGAATTTCGGAGGGACACAAACATTCAGTCCATGGAACCAGGCAAGAGGAAATGGTGGCTCAACAGCCTTTGAGTATCCCAGACCCACTGTCAAAGATCAATCCACAGGCTGGGTGCTGTAGCTCATGCCTGTAATCCCAACACTTTGGGAGGCCGAAGCGGGTGGATCACCTGAGGTCAGAGTTCGAGACCAGCCTGGCCAACATGGCGAAACCCCGTCTCTAGTAAAAATACAAAAATTAGCCAGGCGTGGTGGCGGGTGCCTGTAATCCCAGCTATTTGGGAGGCTGAGGCAGGAGAATTGCTTGAAACTGGGAGGTGGAGGTTGCAGTGAGCTGAGATCATGCCACTGCACTCCAGCCTGGTTAACAGAGCAAAACTCCATCAAAAAAAAAAAAAAAAAAAGTTAATCTACAGTAGAGAAAAGGCCCTCAAGCTTCACAAAGTAAAGGACTTTTTTGATGCTCCATTTGAATTCTCTTAGCATTAACGAAGTCCACACTCACTAAGGCAAACTTCAGATTCTGATTTCCTGTGTAGCTTGTGCACAGGAAGAAAACATGTTGAACACGCTGACATTCTGGTTCCTGTACCCATCCTTGGAAGTCAGATGGGTCACGGGCATTCCTGCCTCTTTCTTGGGCTCACATGGTTTGTGTGGATGTGAGTGAGGCTCTTGGGGCTGGCACCACCAAGCATGACTCTCAGGACCTTCCCAGCCAAAGACTGGCTCCTGTAACATGATGACCTAGTTAATACGATACCTCCTGCGGACCGGCCCAGCTCCAGACAACCTTCCCTCGCGTGGCTGTAGTGGAAAGGGCGTAGGAATTTGGGTTGGAAAGGCCTGGGTTCAAATTCTGGCTTTGCCATTTCCTCCCTGTAGGGGTCTGCAGTCTTCAATATGGCACCATGATGAGACAGGCCTTGGCATAAAATGCACTGAGCTCATACCAGCTATGTAGTCTTGGAAAGCTATTTAAACTCTCTCTGCCTCAGCTTCCTTCTCTGTAGAATGGGAATTTGGATGCCTACTTTACAGAGTGTTTTAAAAGTTAGAAATATGTGTAACATGAGTAGAGTAGTAGCCACTTGGTACGTGTTAGATATTTTTGTTACTGTAAGACAGATAACGCTAATGCCTATTTATACCTTAGGTCTCAGCTTACACTTAACTTCTTTTGGGAAATGCTTTCCCAACACACAGGTATACACACTTGGTGCACTTTGAGAACATCCTGTGCTTCATGTTTTCCAAACCCTCTTACATAATGAAATTATCCACCTCCCTCACTGACCAGTGAGCAGCTTGAGGGCAGGGATTTGTCTTGTTCATTGATATATCCTGGATCACCTACAGCAGGGGTTCTCAACCCCCAGGCCACTGTACCAGTCTATGACTTGTTAGGAGCTGGGCCCTACAGCAGGAGGTGAGCGGCATGTGAGTGAAGCTTCATCTGTATTTACAGCCACTCCTCATCACTTGCATTACCGCCTGAGCTCCGCCTCCTGTCAGATCAACAGCGGCATTAGATTCTCACAGGAGTGCGAGCCCTATTGTGAACTGCCCATGTGAGGGATCTAGGTTGCATGTTCCTTATGAGAATCTAATGCCTGATGATCTGTCAGTGTCTCCCATCACCCCCAGATGGGACCATCTAGTTGCAGGAAAACAAGCTCAGGACTCCCACTTGTTCTACATTATGATGAGTTGTGTAATTATTTCATTATATATTACAATATAATAATAATAGAAATAAAGTGCACAATAAATGTAATGCATTTGAATCATCTCGAAACCATCCCTCCCAACCCCAGTCTGTGGAAAAACTGTCTTCCATGAAACTGGTCCCTGGTACCAGGAAGGTGGGGGATAGCTGACCTACAGTATAATAGCCAGGATTCTCTGGTTGTAAGTGATGGAAACCCAACTCAGTCAACCTAAACACAAAAGAAGCACAGGTGGGGCTCTTGAACTAAGCCCCTGAGAGCCTCCGTTTTTTCCTCTGTGCTTCTGAGCCAGTTGGCCCATTCTTTCAAGTTCCTCCATGTGATAGTCAAGGAAGCCCTTACCCTTCTGGGGTTGCCCGCTTATAGCTTGATATTCCAGAGGGGGAGAAAAGAGCTATTTCTCATTCTCTGGTTCAGAAAATTCCAAGTTTAAATTCACAATAGCCCTGCTTGGCTCAGGGGTCATGGGCCAGTTCACCAAGGACAGAAGCTTGTGCTAGTGTGATTAGCATGCAGTGGAGTCCCACACCACATTAGTATCCAGGTGGGACATTACATGGGAAACTATCATTAGGTCTCACCAGGTAGAGTGCAGGACCCGAGCTGCTGTTGGTGGAGAAACAGCGTTCCTGAGGTCTGGAATTATACCCTAGGGCAGTGACAAGACTAGGCAGACATACCTCTGCTCTTATGGAACTCTAACCTAGATAAGGGAGCCAGCAGCAGCAAGAAGACAAATCCCTGAACAAGATAAAGTCAGATATGATAAGGGTTAGGGACAAACTCGAACAGTGCTGCTGCAGGTGTAGCCGGGTCAGGGAGATCTCCCCAGGAGGCGAAATGAGAGCTGAAGCCCAGCTGACCAGGAGGGGCCAGCCCCGTGGAGACCAGAGCAGAGTGATCAGGACAGAGGGAACACAAAAAGGGCCTGAGGCCAGAACCAGCTGGAAGTGTTCTAGAAAAAACAACTCAGCTGGGCGCGGTGGCTCACGCCTGTAATTCCAGCACTTTGGGAGGCCCAGGTGGGTGGATCTTGAGGTCAGGAGTTTGAGACCAGCCTGGCCAAGATGGTGAAACTCCATCTCTATTAAAAATACAAAAATTAGCCAGGCGTGGTGGCACATGCCTGTAGTCCCAGCTACTTGGGAGGCTGAGGCAGAAGAATCACTTGAACCTGGGAGGCGGAGGTTGTGGTCAGCCGAGATCGTGCCATTGCACTCCAGCCTGGGTGACGAGCAAAACTCTGTCTAACAAACAAACAAACAAAGCAGAAAGTAAAAGCAACTCACCTTGTCTGGCTGGAGGGGAGAGAGCTTGGGGAGGAGGGGGGTTGATGCCAAACGGGGTCCAGATCACTGGGGTGGCAAGTTCCCACCTTTCCCGTGTCGTGTCACACCTGGAAACTAATGATACTTCTTGTGGTGGGTTGGGGTGGGTGGTTGTGCATCAAGCAACAGTCATCAGCAGCCCCATGAGTCATGTGGAAGGAGTGGCCGGAGAAAGAGTGGATGCTCCACAGCAAAACACAACTGATGGTAGCAATAGTCAGTGCTCAGACAACAGGCAGATGTCTACATTAGTCGTGAAAAGGCTGCGAGACAGTTTCACGTGCTTCCGAAGTCAAAGTCAGGGCTTATCCTCCTGGAGGGTAAGGAAAGACTTTGTGATAATAGTAGGTTCTGAAGGACAGGTAGGAGTTTGGAAGGGCAAGAAGAGGGTAATGCATTATTTAGCAGAGATACAACAGAGTTAACGTGTTGAGTTGGAGAGTTGAGTGGGGCGTGGGGGAGGGAGGGATTCCAGATGTTCCAGGAAAAAGAATACTGTTGAGCTGGACCCTGGAGACGCGCAGGGAGGTGTACTCGTTTTGAGGCCTGCTGTAACACAGTACCACAAATTGAGTAGCTTACAACCACCAAAATATATTATCTTACAGTGCTGGAATCTAGAAGTTCAAGATCGAGGTGTTGGCAGAGCCACACTCCCTCCAAAGCGCTAGGAGAATTTCCTTCCTTTCCTCTTCCAGCTTTTGGTAGCTCCAGACATTCCTTGGCTTGTGCTGGCATCATTTTCATCTCTGCCTCTTCTTCACATGGCCATCTTCCCTCTGTGTGTCTCTGTGTCTTCGCAGCATTCTCTTCTCTGTGTCTCTCTGCTCTTCTAAAATAAGGACAACAGTTACATTGGATCAAGACCCACTCTACTTCGGTATAATCTCATCTTAACTTAAAATTACCTCTGCAATCACCCTTTTTCTAAATACGTTCACATTCTAAGGTAGAGGGGTCAGGACTTCAACATATCTTTTGGGGGGATGCAGCCCAACCCACAGCAAGCAGCCATGGCTCAGAGGCTGATAGGTAGGTTGAGCCAGAGCATGATGGGTTATGGTGGCTGAGACTTGGGGCTACAAAATGGCATGACCAATGAGCGTGCTACCATGGGTTAGAGGGAGTGCTTCGGGTGAGGGACAACCATCATTTTGATCCTGGGTGGCGTCATTGGGAATGAGGAGGATCTGAAGGATGCAGGAAGTGGCAGAGAGACTTGAAGATAATGCCTTGGTCTCTACTGCCTCAGTGCCACTGCTTGACCAGGAGGGGGTGGTCACAGCTTTTGGAGGGAGAATGCTGAGCTTGGTTCAGTGCATGTTGAGTCTGAGTTGACATGTGACATACGTGTGGCAGTGTACATGATACCAGGATAGCATCAGCAGCATCGAAATGCCACTCACCCCCAGAGTTCCATCCACTCACATCCTGCTCACTTACTGCCCCTCCACACACTGAAATGTTCTCTTTCTCCCATTTAGCTGGTGATGGCAGTCATCATGTTGCCTGCCATGAATTTTAAAAACCTACTCTGTGCTGGATGCTTTGCTAATTACTTTATGTACATCACCTTATGGAATTCTTCAGATAACTTGATGAGATAGGTCTGATTATGCCCATTTTGCAGAATAAGATAACTGAGGCTTAGATTGAGTTATCTGTCTAGTCTCACACTAGACAGAGTTGGGGTCATATTTGGACCCAGGCTTGTCTTTCCGTGCCTTTAATTTTCTTATCACTCTGCCTCCCATAGCATTTTCTTTGTATTTCTCAGATAGGGCTCATCTTATTTTCTCTTATTATCCACATATGACAGTTCTGCTAGAGTATAAACTCGTTGATGGAAAGGGCTGTAGCTCCCCAGCTAGCTCTGTTGTGGTTGGTTGAACTAGACCAGGAGCTTGTAGGTGAAAGGTTTGAGATGGCAGGTGATACGCATGTGTCTGTTCGGAGGCAGAGAGATGAACAAAGGGAGGGATGTCCAGTGGTGTCTTCAGGTCTACATGCCTAGGTGCTGGAGGGATGAAGTCATGGGACCTGCAGAGAACCCAGCTGAGGAAGCCAGTGTCGATGCAGGCTATGGCTTTCCCACCAGACTGGAAGAAACAGGTCTTACGAGGTAGAGTGCAGGACCTGAGCTGCTGATTGTGGAAAAACAGCGTTCTTGAGGTCTGGAATTATACCCCAGGGCAGTGACGAGACTAGGCAGACATACCTCTGCTCTTGTGGAACTCTAATCTGGATAAGGGAGCCGGCAGCAGCAAAAAGACAAATCCCTGAACGAGATAAAGTCAGATACGATAAGAGTTAGGGACAAACTCGAACAGTGCTGCTGCGGGTGTAGCCGGGTCAGGGAGACCTCCCCAGGAGGTGAAATGAGAGCTGAAGTCCAGCTGACCAAGAGGGGCCAGCCATGTGGAGACCAGAGCAGAGTGATTAGGACAGAGGGAACAAGAAAAGCGCCTGAGGCCAGAACCAGCTGGGGGTGTTCTAGAAAAAGCAACTCACCTTGTCTGGCTGGACGGGAGAGAGCTTGGGGAGGAGGGGTTTGATGCCACACAGGGTCCAGATCACTGGGGTGGTGAGTTCCCACCTTTCCCATGTCATGTCACATCTGGAAATTAGTGATATTTATGCCCCTTTCCAAGGACCTCCACTGAGGCTGGCAGTGGAGGGCTGTCTCCGCATTGTGCTGTAAGGCGACTGCTTTCCGTGGAGCTGGGCGGGTAACAGACAGAGCCCACATTGGACAGCTCTGGTGCCTCGAGTTGCCCCAGGCCCCACTGGCTACCCCAGGGGCTGAGATGAGCACAATCTAAGAAAACTTGTGGCTCATTTGGGCCTAACTGTGCTCCAGCTCCCCTGCTGGGAGGCTGTGATGGAGGGCCTGTAGACTGTGCTGACTTCGAATTTGCTTTGACTGCAATAAGAACCCATGAAAGGGTTTCCAGCCAGGGACTAATCGCAGGGATGTCTAATCTTTTGGCTTCCCTGGGCCATGTTGGAAGAAGAATTGTCTTGGGCCACATATAAAATACTCTAACATTAACGATAACTGATAAGCTAAAAAAAAATCACAAAAAAATCAATGTTTTAAGAAAGTTTATGAATTTGTGTTGGGCCGCATTCAAGCTATCCTGGGCTGTATGTACTCATGCTAGGTGATAATCATTTTCAAAGACGCTGGGTGTGGTGGCTCACTCCTGAAATCCCAGCACTTTGGGAAGCCAAGACGGGTGGATCACCTGAGGTCGGGGGTTTGAGACCAGCCTGGCTAACATGGTG
The DNA here is from genome assembly GCF_029289425.2 of Pan paniscus. Taxonomy (NCBI): domain Eukaryota; kingdom Metazoa; phylum Chordata; class Mammalia; order Primates; family Hominidae; genus Pan; species Pan paniscus. The sequence goes on from NC_073268.2 coordinate 84,358,286, forward strand.
AAACCCTGTCTCTATTAAAAATACAAAAATTAGCTGGGTGTGGTGGCATGTGCCTGTAATCCCAGCTACTTGGGAGGCTGAGGCAGGAGAACCACTTGAACCCTGGAAGTGGAGGTGGTAGTGAGCTGAGATCGAGCCACTGCACTCCAGCCTGGGTGGCAGAGTGAGACTCCATCTCAAAAAAAAAAAAAAAAAGTTTAAAGATGACTTTGGATGCACCATGGAAAATGAGGGGAGGGGGAATTGGAGACAGGAATTGGAAGTGGGGAGTAAGTAGGGCTGCCGCTTATAGCTGGGGAGACTGTATACTGCTCACCTCTGGACTGTGGTGTGAATGGTGGCCCTTGGGTTGTTTGACATGATGGCCCTAGGATCTGGGTACAAGGTGGTGGTAGCTTGGACCAGGACATGAGCAGATAGATGGAGAGAAATGGATAGATTCTGGATATATTTGGAAGTTGAGTTGGTAGGACATGCTAATAATTTAGCTGTGGAGAGGCAGGAGGGAATGAGAGAAACCTCAGATGACTGTGACTTGAGTGACAGGGTGGGGGGTGCTATTTACTGAGAGGGAAGATTGGTATAGGAATAGCTGGTATGTAGGGAAAAATCTAAAGAAGGCCCAGATAAACTTGCAGAAACTGGCAAAGGAAGCAACCACATGCCACATGGGAGCACTGTCTGGGGCCCTGAGACCAACAAGCAGTTTTCTCCTGGCCTGGGAAGCCCATTGGGCTGAGAGATTTAAGAAAAGGCTGATGGCATTGTGGAGGGCTAGCTTTAGGGGCACTGTGGCCTGGGCAGTTGCACACTTAGACCCTGTGCTTGGTTGCAGGCTTTGCTGTCACTGTCTTAAAACTTTTAGTGATTCTTGAACCAGGGACGCTGCATTTTCTTTACCTTTTTCTTTTCTTTACTTTTCTTTATTTCTTTTTTTTTGCGGGGGAGGGGGCGGGGACAGAGTGTTACTCTGTCACCCAGGCTGGAGTGCAGTGGCATGATCTCAGCTCACTGCAACATCTGCCTCCTGGGTTCAAGCAATTCTCGTGTCTCAGCCTCCCGAGTAGCTGGGACTACAGGCACCCACCACCACATCCAGCTAATTTTTTGTATTTTAGCAAAGACAGGGTTTCTTTCTTTCTTTCTTTCTTTCTTTTTTTTTGAGACAGAGTCTTGCTCTGTCACCCAGACTGGAGTGTAGTGGCACAATCTCGGCTCACTGAAAGCTCCTGGGTTCATGCCATTCTCCTGCCTCAGCCTCTGGAGTAGCTGGGACTACAGGCGCCCACCAGCTTGCCTGGCTAATTTTTCATATTTTTAGTAGAGACGGGGTTTCACCGTGTTAGCCAGGATGGTCTCAATCTCCTGACCTCATGATCTGCCTGCCTTGGCCTCCCAAAGTGCTGGGATTACAGGCGTGAGCCACTGTGCCCAGTGCAAAGGCAAGGTTTCACTGTGTTGCTCAGGCTGGTCTTGAACTCCTGAGCTCAGACAATCCGCCTACCTCGGCTTCCCAAAGTGCTAAGATTACAGGCATGAGCCACCGTGCCTGGCCTGACTATTGGGGGAAACTCAGCCCCTGATATTTCACGTGCGTCCTTTTCTATTTTCCCTAAGTGTCAGCCAGTCTGAGAAATAAAGGGAAAGAGTACAAAACAGAGAAATTTTAAAGCTGGGTGTCCGGGGGAGACATCACATGTTGGCAGGTTCCGTGATGCCCCCAAGCCACAAAACCAGCAAGCTTGGGGAGGGAGTGTATGAGTAGGGTGTGGGTCACAGAGATCACATGCTTCACGAGGTAATAGAATATTACAAGGCAAATGGAGGCAGGGCGAGATCACAGGACCGAGGCAAAATTAGAATTGCCAATGAAGTTTCCGACATGCATTGTCATTGATAACATCTTATTAGGAGACAGGGTTTGAGAGCAGACAACCGGTCTGACCAAAATTTATTAGGTGGGAATTTCCTCGTCCTAATAAGCCTGGGAGCACTATGGGCGACTGGGGATTATTTCATCCTTTATCTACAACCGTGAAAGACAGACATTCCCAAAGTGGCCATTTTAGAGACCTCCCCTTGGGAACGCATTCTGCTTCTCAGGGATGTTCCTTGCTGAGAAAAAGAATTCAGTGATATTTCTCCTATTTGCTTTTGAAAGAAGAGAAATATAGCTCTGTTCCGCCCAGCCCACAGGCAGCCAGACTTTAAGGTTATCTCCTTTGTTCCCTGAACATCGCTGTTACCCTGTTTTTTTCAAGATGCCCAGATTTCATATTGTTTAAACAATTTGTGCAGTTAATGCAATCATCACAGGGTCCTGAGGCGACATTCATCCTCAGCTTACAAAGATGACAGGATTAAGAGATTAAAGGCAGGCATAGGAAATCACAAGAGTATTGATTGGGGAAGTGATAAGTGTCCATGAAATCTTCACAATTTATGTTAAGAGATTGCAGTAAAGACAGGCATAAGAAATTATAAAAGTATAATTTTGGGGAACTAATAAATGTCCATGAAATCATCACAATTTATGTTCAGAGATTGCAGTAAAGACAGACATAAGAAATTATAAAAGTATTAATTTGGAGAACTTAATAAATGTCCATGAAATCTTCACAATTTATGTTCTTCTGCCATGGCTTCAGCCAGTCCCTCTGTTCGGGGTCCCTGACTTCCTGCAACACCTGACCCTGCATTTTCATATTTTACTGGGTTCCATGAATTTTGAAGCTGGTTATGCTGTGGTGGATAAAGAGACAACACCAGTAAGCTTGGGCCAGCTTGTACAGAGCTACAAATTCTGACCAAAATGAAGCCAGGGGCAACAGAAGCTTATGACTTAATGTATGTGAAGTGCTTGGAAAAGTGCCTGGATTATAGTAAGTGTTACATAAATGTCAGCTATAAGAGTAATAAGAGGGCTGGGCCCAGTGGCTCACGCCTGTAATCCCAGCATTTTGGGAGGCTGAGGTGGGTGGATCATGAGGTCAGGAGATCGAGACCATCCTGGCTAACATGGTGAAACCCCGTCTCTACTAAAAATACAACAACAACAACAAAAAATTAGCCAGGCATGGGGGCAGACACCTGTAGTCCCAGCTACTCGAGAGGCTGAGGTAGGAGAATGGCATGAATGTGGGAGGCAGAGCTTGCAGCGAAGGGAGATCGCGCCACTGCACTCCAGCCTGGGCGACAGAGCGAGACTCCGTCTCAAAAAAAATAAAAGAGTAATAAGAGGCCGGGCGTGGTGGCTCACGCCTGTAATCCCAGCACTTTGGGAGGCCAAGGCGGGTGGATCACCTGAGGTCAGGAGTTCGAGACCAGCCTGGCCAACAATGGCGAAACCCCATCTCTACTAAAAATACAAAATTAGCCGAGCATGGTGGTGTATGCCTGTAATCCCAGCTACTTGGGAGGCTGAGGCAGGAGAATTGCTTGAACTCGGGAGGTGGAGGTTGCAGTGAGCCGAGATCATGCCATTGCACTCCAGCCTGGGCAACAAGGGCAAAACTCTGTCTCAAAAATAATAATAATAATAATAACAATAATAATAAAAGAGTAATAAGAGTTGTTATAAGGAATGTTTAGGAGTGTGAGCCAAGAGGATCCTTGTGCTTCAGTCTCAGGAGGAAGGGAACAGAAAAAGCTGGGTAGAGATGAATATTTGGGGAGCAAAGTTGTGAGCAATAGCTAGAAGTCGATTTGGACATCAAAGGGTAGCAGTTACTAGCTACCAGCCATATCCACATCCTGGGCTCAGAAGTTGGGTCCTGGTGGTCCCAATACGTGTGGCTGCCAGGGACGCTTTGAAAGAAACCTGTGCCTAGGGAATTTTACCCAAGGCCCCCAGTGATGGAGGGAAGAAAGCCTGCAGTGTTTCTTCTAGCCTCCAGGAGACTGATGGTCAGGAAGGAAGAGCTGGCCGGGGTGGCGCCAGGAGCTCCCTGAGGTTCTGGAGGGAGGACCTCACCCAACCTGTCAGTGCATATGTTGGCGCACACACCTTCCCTTCCCTCATTCTGGCAGACAGAGGGATCAATGGCCTGCTTCTAAGATTTGGTTTCAAGGCCAGGCCAGGCTTCCAGATGGACAGGACTGGGATCTCACAGTGCAATTTCACTGCTCTCTGATGATGTCCATTGCTGTTTGTCACCTTGAAAAACAGCATCAGGGAATGAACCCATCTTCTGGGACTGAGGCCCAGGTCTCTTTAGCAAGCCTTGTTATGTGGTACAAAAGCAAAGAGGATAGTGGCGTCATCCAATCAGCACACATTTGGTAGCACCCCATTTATTCTTTGCTGTGCTGGAGACTTCATAGTGAACCAAACCTTATCTTATGAGAGACACAGACATTCTTCTGACTGTGTATTGCTGAGTAACAAGCCAGCCCCAACCTTAGGTTCAAGCAACAACCATTTTCTTAGAGCCCCAACCTTAGGTTCAAGCAACAACCATTTTCTTAGAGCCCATGATCTTTGCGGTGAGGAATTCAGGCACTCCTTGGTTGGGCAATTCTTTAGTACTGGGCGTTGACTAAGGTCGCCTCGTGGAGTGTAGCAAGCAGATGGTCAGGCTGGGAGGTCTGAGATGGCCTTGCTCCCATGGCGGACATCTCCACGGGGAAGGTCTGAGCTGGGGTCACCGGCCAGAGGACCTACAGACGGCCTCTGCAACGTGATGGTCTCTGGGTGGTTCAGCTTCTTATATGGCGGCTCACAGAGTGTTTCCAGACAGGAGGTAGAAGCTGCCAGTCTTGTAAGGCCTGAGCCCAGAAACTGGCATGTAGGGTCACTCACTGCCACATTATTCTGTTGGTCACTGCAGTCACAGAACCCATGCAGATTCAAGGGGAGGGGACATAGACCCCACCTCTCAATGGGAGGCATGTCAAAGCATTAGTGGCCTTTATTATTTATTTATTTATTTGTTGAGACAGGGTCTCACTCTGTCACCCAGGTTGGAGTGCAGTGGTGCAATCATGATTCACTGCAGCCTCTAACTCCTGGGCTTAAGCCATCCTCCCGCCTCAGCCCCCCAAGTAGCTGGGACTACAGGCATGTATCACTACACCTGGCTAATTTTTAAATATTTTGTAGAGACGGGAGTCTCCCTATATTGCCCAGGCTGGGTCTTGAACTCCTGGACTCAAGCAATTATCACTGTTGTAGTTGAGTGTTATAAGAGATATGTCGGCCAGGTGGCTCATGCCTGTAATCCCAGCACTTTGGGAGGCCGAGATGGGTGGATCGCAAGGTCAGGAGATTGAGACCATCCTGGCTAACACGGAGAAACCTCGTCTCTACTAAAAATACAAAAAAATTAGCCGGGCGTGGTGGCGGGCGCCTGTAGTCCCAGCTACTCGGGAGGCTGAGACAGGAGAATGGCGTGAACCCAGGAGGCGGAGCTTGCAGTGAGCCGAGATCATGCCACTGCCCTCCAGCCTGGGCAACAGAGCGAGACTCCATCTCAAAAAAAAAAAAAAAGATATATGTCAAATGGTATATAATTACATGGAGAAGGGAGACCCCGCTTCTGTGTGGGTATTGGGGCGTGGCAGATAGGTTGCAGGAGGAGAGATCAGGGAGGATGTCATCGATGTGCTAACATTCGAACACTTGAACTAGGCCTTGAAGACGGCTGGGATTTGCCAATGAATGGAAGGTAGGATAGTGGGGAGAGACATTCCCAGTGGGGAGAACAGCGTGTGCGAAGGCACAGATGCATGGGAGTAATGTGGTGTGTTGGAAGCAAAGGAGGTGCAGGCATCGGGGCAGCAGATAAGCCCAGAGAAGCAAGAAGAGCAATATCGTGTTTTTCTTTTCTGTTTTTGAGATGGAGTCTCACTCTGCCACCCAGGCTGGAGTGCAGTGGTGCTATCTGAGCTCACTGCAACCTCTGCCTCCCAGTTTCAAGCGATTTTTCTGCCTCAGCCTCCCAAGTAGCTGGGACTACAGACACCCACAACCACACCTGGCTAATTTTTGTATTTTTAGTAGAGACGGGGTTTCACTACGTTGGCCAGGATGGTCTTGATCTCCTGACCTCAGGTGATCTGCCTGCCTCGGCCTCCCAAAGTGCTGGGATTACAGGTGTCAGCCACCGTGCCTGGTCTTCTTTCTTTTCTTTTCTTTCTTTTTTTTTAGACAGACTCTTACTCTGTCGCCCAGGCTGCAGTGCAGTGGCACGATCTCAGCTCACTGCAACCTCCTTCTCCCAGATTCAAGCAGTTCGCCTGCCTCAGTCTCCTGAGTAGCTGGGACTACAGACACCCGCCACCACACCTGGCTCATTTTTGTATTTTTAGTAGGGACGGGGTTTCACTATGTTGGCCAGGCTGGTCTTGAACTCCTGACCTAAAGTGATCCACCCACCTTGGCCTCCCAAAATGCTGGGATTACAGGTGTGAACCACCACACCTGGCCAAGATCATGTTTTTCAGTAAGGGATTGGTGTGATCAAATTCGCATTATGGAAAAACATTTGGGTTGGGCACAGTGGCTCATGCCTGTAATCCTAGCACTTTGGGAGGCCAGGGCGGGAGGATCACTTGAGGCCAGGAATTTGAGACCAGCCTTGCCAACATGGCAAAATCCCGTTTCTATTAAAAGTATAAAAATTAGCTGAGCATGGTGGCGTGCATCTGTAATCTTAGGTACTCAGGAGGCTGAGGTAGGATAATCACTTGAACCCAGGAGGTGGAGGTTGCAGTGAGCTGAGATTGCAACATCACTGCACTCTAGCCTGGGCAACAGAATGAGACTCTGTCTCAAATAAATAAATAAATAAATAAACAAATAAATAAGAAAAAGAAAAATATTTGTACTAGTGTGGAGGGTGACCTGAGGTGACAGGAAGATCAGGCTCCTGTAATAACCTTGACTCTAGCTCCTAAGGACCTCTATGGAGGCTGTGATAGTGGGTGGAAGAGAGGGAGGACAGATCTGGGAGACTTGATAGAACTTGGTGACCACCTGACATGGAGAATGAGCGGGAGTGAAGCGTCTAGGCAGCCCTGATGGGTTCTCTGCTGGGATGTGGGGTGGATGGTGGTGGCACTGCTCCCCAGATGGCAGATGGGAGCAATTTTGGAGGGGAAACACTGAGGGCAGCCCTGGATTATTGCGTTTAAGGTGCCAAGAAGAGATGTCCGGGAGGGGAGGGGAGCGAAGGTGGTCTCCGCATGAAGTCTGAACTGGAAATACGGATTTGGAGATCATCAGCTTTTAGGCATTAGTTTAGAGAGTGGGGCTGTCTGAGACTTCCCAGAGTGTGTGAGTGGACTAGAAGTAAAAAGAGGGCTGGGGAGGGAGCCTGGGCACATCCAACATCTTAGATGTGGACAAAAGAAGACAGGCCCACAGTGGAGGGAGAACAGCAGCCATCAGGGAGGCCAAAGGAGGATGACGACAGGTCTCCTGGAAGGCGAAGGAGGAAGGTTTCCAGAAACAAGGTGCTGTCTGGATGATCATGGCCCTGAACAGGCACCTGGAGATTAGGAAGCTAAGCAGAAACGCTTCTACTTATTTATTTATTGTTTTGAGGTGGAGATTCGCTCTTGTTGCCCAGGCTGGAGGGCAATGGCACAGTCTCAGCTCACCGCGACCTCTGCCCCCTGGATTCCAGTGATTCTCCTGCCTCAGCCTCCTGAGTAGCTGAGACTACAGGCATGTGCTACCACGCCCGGTTAATTTTGTATTTTTAGTAGAGACGGGGTTTCTCCATGTTGGTCAGGCTGGTCTCGAACTCCCAACCTCAGGTGATCCGCCCGCCTTGGCCTCCCAAAGTGCCGGGATTACAGGTGTGAGCCACTGTGCCCGGCCAGCAGAAACTCTTCTTTCCAAAAGCATACATTCCTAGAATCCCAGCACCGCTCGCTCCAGGAAACTTCTGTTTCAGGCAGGTCTCCGAGGAAAACCCCCCAGGCATTCAGGTGCCTGGTTTTTCTCTAGATGGTTTTTAGGGTATAAAAACCTTGAAAAACTGGCTTCCCTGATAGATCATTCCAGTGTTGTGTCATCTGATTTCAAGAGGCCTTCCCCAGGCCCAGTTAGTACTTTCCTCCGTTCACATTGAGCTGTATTTGAAGATGTGTGTGTGTGTGCATGCATGTGTGGTGTATACATGTGTGTTTTTAGTGTGTGTGTGCACGCGTGGGTGTCCCACACCTGTCTTTGGATGGTTAAGCCTCAAGGTCTCTTCTCATGCCCAAGCCAAATTCATTTTTCTGTCCTCCCTTACATTAGGCCAGGGGGACTGGGCACATTTTCCTCTCTGCTTTAAAACTTCACTTTATCTCAGTTTCCTCCTTCCAAGACTGGCTGTGGAGTGGGCGAGTCTCCCCTGCCCCTTCCCTTCAACTTTCGAGACAAGCTTCTGGAGTTCTTAGTAGAGGCAGCATGGTTTAATGGCACCTGCATAGGATTTGGAATCAGACACGCCTGAGTCCCAGGGTGTGTCCTTGGATACCTGACTGCATAGTGCCACGGCCAGGAGCACGGACTGGATTTGCCTGGATACAAATTGTGGCTCTACCCCTTCCAGCAGTGTGAGGCAAGGTCTTTAACCTCCCCCTGTCTCCGTTTCTTCATCTATATATGGGAATCCTTATATGAGCCCATCCTAGGGCTCTCCCAGGAGGGGCATTTAATGCCATTAAATGACTTAGCACATGTAAAGCGCTCTGTTCGTAGTTCAAGCTAGAAAATGGTTATAACTATTCGTTGTAAAATGGAAACGACCTCCTTGGACTTTTGTTTGAAAATGAAACTGGAAGGTCATTGAGTATAGGGACTGTTTCTTTGCTTCCTTAACATGGATTACAGGGTCTGCCCCAGTAGCTGTTGCTGCTCAGTAAATATTTTTGGAATGAGTGAAATGATAAATGAATCCCTTAGTTATAAATCAGTAGCTTTCTCTCCTGAAGACCTCCTGACAGCCAGCTTAAGGGGCCAAGGCCCCTGCCTAAGAGATTCTCTTTGAGCATTCTCCACTCAGTTTTAGGATTTTTTTTTTAATGAAGTGATATATACATAACATAAAATCAGCCACTTTGTAGCCGGGCGTGGTGGCACGTGCCTGTAGTCCCAGCTACAGCTCTCAGTTGGGAGGCTGAGGCAGAAGAATTGCTTGAACCTGGGAGGTGGAGGTTGCAGTGAGCCGAGATCGCACCACTGCACTCCAGCCTGGGCAACAGAGCGAGACCGTGTCTCAAAAAGAGAAAAATAAATAAAAATTAAAATTAAAAAAATAAAAAAGAGGAATATTATTCTTCCATATGCCTATAATACTGTTATTATACTCAGAAAATGAACAAAAATTCCCTGATGTCTCACATTGGGTCTGTATTAAAATTCCCTTAATTATCCTCAAACGTATTGCTAGTTTATTTGAACTGCAGGCCAATCAAGGATCACATGTTACATTTGGTTTTGTCTCTTTAATGTCTTTGATGTAGGTTACTACCCACCCCAATCCCATTTTATCCCATGATGCCGACTTTTTGAAGAGACTAGACCAGTTTTCTTGTAGAATATCAAAATACTGGTTTGTTAAATTACTTCCTTGTGGTGTCATTTAGTTTGTTTTTCTATGAGCTGTATTTCCTGTAACCTGGAAATTAGATCTAGAGGTTTGATTAGATTCAGGGTAAACGCTTTTGGCAAGAATCCTTGATTTTATAAACTTCATCTTGCATCCCATCAGGAGATGTACGAGGTCAGGGTACCCGTTGTGCATGACACTAAACTTAATCATTTTATAAGGTGGGGATCGCCAGCTCTGTCCAATTTATGATGCTCCGCGGTTGACACTCTGAACAACCACTCCCAACACATCCACTGATCATCAGTTATTAGCTGGGGGATGGGTTGATTTGGCTGCACCAAAGAAAAAAGAAAATAGATGAGGGTTGGGTGAGGTGGAGGTGGGGTTGCAAAAATGGTGATTTCCTGAGCCTGCCATCCCTTCCTTGCATCTGACTGCCTGGCATCCTTCTGAAAAGGAGTGCTTTCTCTCATCACCTAGTGATGACTGTGGTCCTTCTAAAGTGTCAAGATGAATGTTTAATTACGAATTTTTAGGGTGTGGAGTTGGCCTAACATTCTTTTCTAATGGTGGTAAATGAATTTTTCTGAGTGTCAGTATGGACTAATGGATTTTTATTTATTCATGGCTTACAATCAAATACACTAATTGTTCTTTTTGTGTGTGTGTGTGTGACTGAGTCTTGCTTTGTCTCCCAAGCTGGAGTACAGTGGTGCGATCTCGGCTCACTGCAACCTCTGCCTCCCAGGTTCAAGCAGTTCTCATGCTTCAGCCTCCTGAGTAGCTGGAATCACAGGCGTGTGCCACCATGTCCGGCTATTTTTTTGTATTTTTAGTAGAGACGGAGTTTTGCCATGTTGGCCAGGCTGGTCTCGAACTCCTGGCCTCAAGTGATCCACCTGCCTCAGCCTCCCAAAGTGCTGGGATGACAGGTGTGAGCCACCACGCCAGGCCTAATTGTTTTTTGATGCCCACATTGTCCCAAATTTGGCCAGGAGGAGCCCCTCGAAGTTGGCTCTTGGGTCTTTCTTTGCTTCCTGGCACAAGCAGATGTCCCAGACTCCCCTGGTTCTTCTCCTTCCTCAAATCTGGAATTAACTATTTCTCCAAGGAGAGCCGATTCCTTTTATTGCAGGATGGGGTTTAAAACAAAGATAGAGGTGTAGTATCCTCATTGCTACAGGCGTGTCAATGATTCTAGGCCCTTTCAGCAGATAGTAGCTGGGAGATCTGTATTTTTAAAAAGCATGAGTTCATAATGACTTCTATATTAATTTTAACATTACAGGTTTTTTATTATCTTCTTTTATTTTATATCTTTACCTTTTACCCTGGAAATCTCGGTTCCTGATTAGGAACATTAATATAATTACTTGTTTGCTTTACTCTACCATATCACATAAAATAGTTTCAAAATCCTGAACCCAATATTGCCACCAGTGGAACAGCTACTGAGTGAAGTTTAAGCTTTTTTTGTGGTTCTCTTTGTCCTTAGATTATATCCCATTAATGTTGTACAGCCAGAACACTGGGTGCTGATATTACTTGAAATGATTCTTTCCTCTGTGTGGTCATACTACTGTTTATTATATGATTGGATTTATTTGTTTCAGCATTTTTGTTTGTTTGTTTTTTAATTATAGGGTCTGCTTGTTTTTCCCTTGTGGTTTAATTCTACTTTTTGGCCATGTCAAACGTTTACAAGGTGTGAAAGTCAAACTGTGTAACAACATAGTCCAGAGATACTTGCTTTCCCCCTCCACATATTGTTTCTCCCTCCTCTTGTGGGAAACCATTCTTTTATTAGCTTCTGGTGTATCCTTTCAGTGTTTCCTTTTGCAAAAATAAGAATATCGTGCTATTCCTCCACCAGGAATGCCTGTCCTTGTGCTTTTTGAAGTGTTCATAACAGTCCCATCTTTTAGATTGATTCCAACCTCTGTGCCACTTCCTCTATGGAGATTTCTCTAAACCTTGGACCGTCATCCAGTTCTTTCTCCGTATCTCAATCCTAGAGCATTCTTTATCTCCATGTCCTGTGGCTCTATCCATCTATTTGGGGTCTTAATTACATGCCATTGTGCATTGTTGTGACTTACATTTGCTCACGTCTTGTCACTCAATGTCTTGTTTCTGCATGTTCCTTGAGGATAGGATAATGGCTAGAATTCTTTTGTATTTCTCAACAATGTCTAAAAAAGGACTGGGCATACAGTAATAGGTAATAGATTCAGTCAATTCTTTTTTTAAATTTTTTGATACAGACTCTTGCTCTGTCATCCAGACTGGAGTGCAGTGACGCGATCTTGGCTCACTGCAACCTCCAACCCCTGGGTTCAAGCGATTCTCCTGCCTCAGCCTCCCAAGTAGCTGGGGTTACAGGCATGCACCACCATGCCTGGCTGATTTTTGTATTTTTTGTGGAGATGGGGTTTCGCCATGTTGGCCAGGCTGGTCTCCAACTCCTGACCTCAGTTGATCCACCTGCCTCAGCCTCCCAAAGTGCTGGGATTAAAGGAGTGAACCACTACGCCCGACCTCAGTCAATTCTTGTTATTGATAATAGTTATGTTCTATCAAGCCACCGTGAGTACTGAATTGGGGAATACTGACTCTTTTGCTCCCAGGGAAAATATGGAGTTAGCTTCCTATGGGCATCTGTTCACAATTTTTTCATTCACTAATTAAATTAATACATAACTGTATTTTATGAATGCTGCTGTGTAAAGATACCTTATTTTATGTACATATATATATACACATATATATATGTATGTATTTTTTTTTTTGAGTTGGAGTCTTGCTCTGTCGCCCAGGCTGGAGTGCAGTGGTGTGATCTCGGCTCACTGCAACCTCCACCTCCTGGGTTGAAGCGATTCTCCTGCCTTGGCCTCCCAAGTAGCTGGGGTTACAGGCACCTGCCACCACACCCAGCTAATTTTTTAAAAAATATTATCGGTAGAGACAGGGTTTCACCATGTTGACCAGGCTGGTCTTGAGCTCCTGACCTCAAGTGATCCACCTGCCTCGGCCTCCCAAAGTGTTGGGATTACAGGCGTGAGCCACCGCACCTGGTCCTAACACATACATTTTCTCCATAAGGCACATCAAAGCCTTTGAGTGCTTAGGAACACTACACAGCACGTAGGCACTACATCTGGGGGCCATTTTCCACAGTGAAACCACCAACACAAAACACAAAAATGCAAAAGCCATGGCTCTAAATAGACTGTGAGGACATTTGTTTACAGTGCGATATGAGAGCTGAAACCAGAAGGGAGAGGGTCACCTCCTTCAGCCTCCACTGAGAATGTGTGCGCCAAAGCTACTCAAACTTTGCAGGTCTGCCTATATCCGCAAATGACCCTAAATCACCTCAAGTATTGATTTTGGGATGAAAAACATACAACGTTAGTAAGTAGGCACATTTGAAATGTGGAATCTTCGAATAAATAAGATTGAATTTGTTGGATTTAATCCATTTGAATGAGTTGTGGAAACTTGGACTACTTGTGTTGCCTCTCTGGGTTTCTTTTTCCTGAAACCCAGAAATCCTATTTCCTTTTTTTGTTTTGTTTTGTTTTCTTTTTTGAGATGGAGTCTCGCTCCTGTCACCCAGGCTGGAGTGCAGTGGCGTGCTCTTGGCTCTCCGCAACCTCCGCCTCCCAGGTTCAAGCAATTCTCCTGTCTCAGCCTCCTGAGTAGCCGGGACTACAGGCGCACGCCACTGCACCCAGCTAATTTTTATATTTTTAGTAGAGACGGGGTTTCACCATGTTGGCCAGGCTGGTCTTGAACTCCTGACCTCAGGTGATCCTCCCACCTCAGCCTCTCAAAGTGTTGGGATTACAGGGGTGAGCCACCGCGCCTGGCCAGAAATCCCATTTCCTGACTTGTTCCATGACTGGGTGATCTTTGATCTTTGAGCACTGAAATTGCAGGAACTGAGTGGGCACTGCCTTTTCTTTCACTCTGGCTTCCTGTGGTTGGTGCGGTCCTGACCACTGTCCTTTCCCTGCAGGTTTGTGGATTTCCATGCAGCTGCCTCCACCTGCTCACCCTCCCGGGCTTCCTTGCTCACCGGCCGGCTTGGCCTTCGCAATGGAGTCACACGCAACTTTGCAGTCACCTCTGTGGGAGGCCTTCCGCTCAACGAGACCACCTTGGCAGAGGTGCTGCAGCAGGCGGGTTACGTCACTGGGATAATAGGTAACTCTGGGCCCCGTCTGCCTGCTGCATTTACTGCAGTGGCAGCCGCCTTGTGTTTGCAAATTCCCAACATACTGCCTGTCTGCTTTCCTGTTCATGTCTTGCTGTGTGAGTTAGGGATGCTCTCAGCTATAAGGAACTGAAAAGACCTAACAGTGAATTAAAACATACATGGAGCTATTTTCCTCCCATTATAGCAAGTTTTGTGGTAAGTGGTTGCTTTCATTAATTCAGCTGCTCAAAGATGCTGCCGGGAGCCAGGTGCTCTCACTCGATCTTTCTGCTCTGCCATCCTTAGCATGTTGGTGTTTGGTGTTTGTCCTCATGCTCACTGCCTCATGACTGCCATCCAGCGACTTTAGGCCCCTGAACCACGATTTGGCTCAAGGAAGGAAGAAGAGAAGGGAGGTGGCTCAGCTCTGCCTGTACCCCAAGAATTGCACTTATATCTTATTGGCCAGAGCTGGGTCTTTTGGCCACGCCTCACTGCTGCACTCCCAGATTGAGAAACTGGGGACAGCATTGTAGTGACTGACTTGAACTTGGGCATGGTAATCTTCCTCCCTTTGAACAAAACCACAGTTCTATTAGCAGGATACATGGGGACATGGGCATTGCTGGGAGACCAGCAACGTCTGCCACATTGTCCAATGACTTCCTCTCCTTTAAAACATTTTTTTAGGCATCTCTTACTCAGCATTTATTATGTGCTAGGCACTGGGCTGTTTACTGGCATGAAGATGATTATTGTATTGGCAAGAGAACTGAGTTTCAGGCCGGTGAAGAGAAGCTGCCTAACCTGGAGGGGTGGAGGCCAGGTCTAGGCAGGTATATCTGTTCCCAGCCTTGCCCTGAGGCTCTGCCTCACTGCCCTTCTCCCCTCCAGGAGCCAAGACAGCCCAGTATTCCCAGAAGAATCCTCAGCTCCCTGTGTTTGTTAGTCTAACTCTCAAAGAGCTGGACCCCTTGGGATCCCTGCCTCCTCCACTATACAGGAAATTGCAAGGGAGGGAGGGTGCGACCACAAGCGGGTGGCCCTGTGGGCATGCCTTGGGTGTCTGAACCGTGTGAACCTGTGGGAGGTTGTTCTACCCAGACCCAGGGCTGGTGCCTCTGCTATTGGCCCTTTTATCCCACTCTGGGTTAAAGAGCCTGATATCCTTTTATGGAAGCTCAACCTGGAGTGCGGCATTCTTTGTCCCAGAAGGGGTAAGTCCCAGGCTGTAGGAGAGACCAATTAAGGTCACACACTTCTCTTTTTTCAATCCCTTTCTTCCCATACCCCAAGGAGTCATTATGTTAACAACATCAACACCAAGACACCATTTGTGAAACTGCCACTGTGGGCTGACTCTCCTTACTAGGCCAGTTACATGCGTCCATGTAAACCTCACAGCCAGCTGAACGAAGTGGCTCACGCCTGTAATCCCAGCACTATGGAAGGCTGAGGTGGGAGGATCCCTCGAGCCCAGGAGATCGAGACCAGCCTGGGCACCATAGTGAGACTCTGTATCTACAGATAAGTAAATAAATAATAAAACTCATAGCCAGGAAGGGTTAGGTCCCAGGGCTGTCCCAGACTCAGCCCCTATGCTGCAGAAGTGGAGCTGGCTTCTTCTGGAGCTGAATTTGACCTCACTGGCCCCTCCGTCTTCATGCCTTTAAACTCCCAGTAAGCAACTGTTTGCAGCTTAACTGTTTAGCTGCCATTCCTCACCCCCTCACCACTCACGACACCTTTTGCACATCCTGGACAGGATATTTAAGCATATCCAGCTGTTGCAATTATGAACGAAAGTACACTTTTAGGAAAAATTAAAGACCCACCAAAGGAATATCAGATCCTTTTACAACACTCACTTTGCTTCTAATCTTGGTCCATGTTTATGTGTTGACTAGCTGTGCGAATACCACTGGGCTCCACTTTTCCCCCTTTCACATTATTCTATGTTTCCATGTAATATAATTTTACATAGTATAATTTTTATGATTAAACAATACTTTTCATAATTTTAATATAATGTCATGTTCCCATGTAATGTTTAATCCAAATATTTCACATAATGCTTAATCCATTTCTCTCCATTTTTTTTGTTTATTTGGGACAAAGTCTTACTCTGTCGCCCAGGCTAGAGTACAGTGGCTCAATCTCTGCCCACTGCAACCCCCACCTCCCGGGTTCAAGTGATTCTCCTGCCTCAGCCTCCCGAGTAGTTGGGATTACAGGCGTGCACCACCACACCCAGCTAATTTTTGTATTTTTAGTAGAGATAAGGTTTTGCCACGTTGCCCAGGCTAGTCTCAAACTCCTGGCCTCATGTGATCCGCCTGCCTCGGCCTCCCAAAGTGCTGGGATTACAGACATGAGCCACTCAATTGAGAGAAATTGAGAGCCCATTTCTCTCAATTTTTTATTAATCTTTTTTTTTCAATCCCATAGAGCAGTTGCAGGGAGGGAATAATGGACTCCTAGAGGCCCTTCATCCAGTTTCACCGATTCTTAATTTTTGCTACATGCAGTTGTCTTGAAAAAATAGTTCGATAGTTCCTTATTGAGGCCACATCAAATAATGTACTTAGACATACTCCTGTGGTTGCCCGTTAATCTCTCGTTTGAGCGGTTTAATGCTGCCAGCGTCTCAATCTTTGTACCACATTCTTTTCTTTGCCCCCTCACCATGGGGGTGGCGTCCCTGGGGTCTACTCCTCAGAGCGGAAGAGCAGATCAGAGAGTTCTGACACTGTCAGAGCTCTTGCCACACATTGCCCAATTATTCCCCCAGATTGAACGCATTTGCAGACCGAGGAGCAGCAGGGTGTCTGAGTTTCCTCATTTGCTGCCCCGTAGGTGTCTCGGTGCTTGAACTGCGGGCTGCTGATGTTGGCCAGAGAGGAAGATGATGAAACCAGGCAGGAAGCGGGCATTTCTGAGACGATGTGGGGCGGTGCACCTGCACCCTGGGCCGCCTGGTGACTTTGCAGGGCCCCAGTGCAGGAGGGCAAAGTGAAGGAGCCCATGTGGGGTTGCTGTGTCTGTGGAGCCCTCTTTGAGGGGCAGAGGCTCAGGCTTCTCTGGGCTCCTGGTGATGGGCTGTCTTCCCCTTTCACTGTGGTTTCCCGTGTGAGTCTGGAGTCATCCTTTATGTGTCCCTGTGGACACCGTCTCGGCCCCAGAGAGCAAAGCCTGGCTTGTACACCACATTGCAGCTTCTTTTGGCTTGTCCACAGTGCGAGGCGAAGCTAATGGAGAGCTGAGTGTGTGATCAGCTCCTCAGGGGGCCGTGGTACCCCTATGGGGATTCCTCTGAAAATCTCTCTTATGTTTTTCTACAGGCAAATGGCATCTTGGACACCACGGCTCTTATCACCCCAACTTCCGTGGTAAGAATTCTTTTGGGGATTTGTTGCCTGGGAAACAGAAAATAAAGGTCTCTGTGTAAGACTCCATGAACAGCTAAGCCATCCTGTCTCTGGGGGCAACCCTAAGTTAGGACATCTTTGTTCACGAGGTCATTTGAGTGCATTTGGGGTGCCAGGGCTCTCCGGGACCTTACATCCCACTTGCTGGCATCTTCCTTGACTGTCCTTCCTTGGTGCCTGTTTGCCCTTCCAACTGCCCCATCACAGGCCCATCAGCTTTTTTGCCATCTCTCAGTTCTTTACACCTCAGGGAACATTCTGCCCCATGAGGTCCAGACATGGCTAATCTGGGAAGAGGTAAAAATTGACTGATGGGTTCACCGAAGCAGGAAACCTGGCCATAGACCCAAACAGGAGATGCTGCCTCTTGGCCTCTTCCTGCAGCCTTTGCTTCCTCACCCTCTGGCCTTGGGGAAGTAGGCCAAGATCAAGCTACCAAAACTGGTTCTCTGAAAATCACTTTGCTGAAGGGCGGATTCTCCAAACGTCCAATTCACTGAATTATTGATGGTTTTTCAAAGTTGCAGTTCGTGCCACTGACCTTTTCCATTTCCTATAGGAAGCCATGGACTTTCTCTTAAAGGCATTTACCATGATCTCAGCTTTGGTGGCTTCTGCTGTCCCTGGCCCCTTCCTCTTCTGCCATTTTATAAGCAAATGTGATTCTCTGACTACTTTGCAGACTTCTCCCCTCCCTTGCCCTAGTATCTCTCCCTATCTCTATGGAAAACGGCTGAATTGTTCTGTCCTAGACCTGGCGGAAGGTTTGCATTGGAAGATTTTTGCATTTGGAGAATGACTTTCAGAGGGTTGGCCTGGAGCCAGCCTTCAGCAGGGACCCACTGGTCAGTAACCCCATTGGATGACGTCTTCTTCAACTCTTACCTCGCCTTTGATGCTCATTCCTCTCCCTCTCCTCCCTTGAGCCCCTTTTCCCAGGTGGGCATTCGTGGCATCGTCCGCACATGCTTTAAAAAAAATGACAGATGGGAGAAGTGAAGACCTGGCTTTTGCACTCACTAAAAATTACTCCAGAACTTGTTTCCTCCTTGGTCTTCAGTTTTCTCACTTGACAATTGAGGGGTTGGACCAGATCAGGTGTTGGCACCTTGAGGGCGTATTCCTGTGGTGAGGGGATACTGAGACCAGCTCCTATGCAGCAGGAAGTGGTACCATGATGGATCTGGTGTCTGCTGTGGGTGTGGGAAGTGGGAAGAAAGAGTACCTCCTACCTATTTGCTCTTTGGACCAGACAATTCCAAAAAGCCTTCTGGCATGGACACTCTGAGGTTTCTTCATGCTTATGTCCAAGTTCACTCCTTTTCCCTCCTGCCTCTTACATCCTCTCTGTGGTGCACTGTCCTGGTTCCCCGTCTCACTCTGTCTCCCAGGCTGGAGTGCAGTGACATGATCTCGGCTCACTGCAACCTCTGCCTCCCTGGTTCAAGTGATTCTCATGCCTCAGCCTCCCAAGTAGCTGGGACTACAGGTGCCCGCCACCATGCCTGGTTAATCTTTTGATTAAAAGCTTGGGTTGGAGAAGAGACAGAATGAAGGAGGAAGTCAGAAAAAAAACTTCACATGCCCTGGGTTATGCCAAGCACACTTCCACATTCCTTCTAAGCACCCACGCTCCTCTTGCTGCCCTGGGCTGTTCCTCAGGTCAGGGCTCCTGCAAACACAACGAAGTCTTTCTAACACTGGGGTATGAGGATGCCTGTGACTTAGATCAGTGGTTGGCATAGACCTGTGGTCCAAATCCAGTATGCTAGCTGTTTTTGTAAATAAAATTTTATTAGAAAACAGCAAGGCCAAGCATGGTGGCTCACGCCTGTAATCCCAGCACTTTGGGAGGCCGAGGTGGGTGGATCACCTGAGGTCAGGAGTTTGAGATCAGCCAACATGGTGAACCCCTGTCTCTACTAAAAAAATAAAAAATTAGCTCGGCACGGTGGTGCATGCCTGTAACCCCAGCTATTTGGGAGGCTGAGGCAGGGGAACTGCTTGAACCCAGGAGGTGGAGGTTGCAGTGAGTTGAGATTGCACCACTCCAGCCTAGGCGACAAAACTGAAACTCCATCTCAAGAAAAAAAAAAAAAAGAAAGAAAACAGCCAATATGTACAGTCATTTGTGTACATATTGTCTGTGGGTGTGTTTGCGCTACAATGGCAGAGTTGAGTGGCCTTAACAGAGATCATCTGACCCACAAAACCTAAAATGTTTACTATTTGGCTCTTTCCGGCAGAAGTTTGCTCTCCTTGGTGGAGAGTCATCCTGATACCGGATGCAGTAGCATTTCAGGGCTATGTTGTGTACCTAGGGGGTAGCTAAATCCATTTGTGCAAACCAAGTTAGCATGAAGGTATCAATTTTTTAAAAATACAACAAACAGGCTGGGCGTGGTGGCTCATGCCTATAGTCCCAGCACTTTGGGAGGCCGAGGCAGGTGGATTACTTGAGGTCAGCAGTTTGCAACCAGCCTGGCCAACATGCTGAAATCCCATCTCTACAAAAATACAAAAATTAGCTGGGCGTGGTGGCAGGTGCCTGTAGTCCCAGCTACTCGGGAGGCTGAAGCACGAGAATCGCTTGAACCCAGGAGGTGGAGGTTGCAGTGAGCTGAGATCGTGCCACTGCACTCCAGCCTGGGAGACAGACTGAGACTCCGTCTCAAAAAGAAAAAAAAATGCAACAAACATCTACTAGTTATTCTACATACACCACATATTGGGTTGGCAAAGATCTAATGTCTAACTCGAGGAGTGCATCACTAATGGGGAAGACGGTATTACCCAGATGATAAAAAGTCTGTAGGCTACACTAGGAGAATGGGTTGAGTGCAGGGCTGTGGCAGGCGGGATGCAGTGAAGAGCAGGGAAATTCTGTAGGAAACTTCACACTCAAACTGGGCTGGGAAGTGCTAATGCAGTTTCACCTGTGAGAGACACAGAGCAGAGAATTCCAGGCAAAGCCACCGAGGCCCCAAAGCATGAGGCTCACAGGGAACTGAAGAGAGCTTGCTTCTTTTAGGAAGTGTGCTTATAGAGAGGGCCAAAAACGATTTGGAGGGGCAGGAGTTGAAGCTGAAAACACAGCTCTCCCTATTCCTGGGCCTGGAATTTGAGGCTAATGAGAAATAGCAATTCTTTGTGAGATTTGAGTTCTATCTACCTCTAGGAAATAAAGAGAGCTGAAGCAGTTACCCGGGTAATTGGGGAAGGTTTCCTTTTTCTGGAGAATTTTTGCATTCTAGCTGCATATGCAGCTATAGCCTTTGATTAAAAGCTTGGGCTGGGCGGGGCGCAGTGGCTCACACCTGTAATCCCAGCACTTTGGGAGGCTGAGGTGGGTGTATCACGAGGTCAGGAGATTGAGACCATCCTGGCTAACACGGTGAAAACCCATCTCTGCTAAAAATACAAAAAATTAGCCGGGCGTGGTGGCAGGTGCCTGTAGTCCCAGCTACTCAGGAGGCTGAGGCAGGAGAATGGCATGAACCTGGGAGGCGGAGCTTGCATTGAGCCGAGATTTCCCCACTGCACTCCAGCCTGGGCGACAGAGCGAGACTCCGTCTCAAAAAATAAAATAAAATAAATAAATAAATAAAGCTTGGGCTGGAGAAGAGATAGAAGGAAGGAGGAACTCAGAAGAAAACTTCAACACAAAGGCTTTGGGTTTCAATGCTTACACCCTTCCATCCCTCACCTTCACTCCACCACTCCAAGCCCAAATTCTGCCAGCCTTTTGAGTCCCAGCTGAAAGGCAGTATCTTTCAAGGAGCATTTTGAGATTCCTGCCCCATCCCCATCCCACCATCTCTATCGGGGGTAACTTCCTGTGATCACTCTTGTTGGCTCACCTATTCATCTCTTATTTCTTAATCTTTATATCTTATTTTCTCCTCACATGAAAAGTCTCTTGAAGGCAGAATTTATTGTTTCTAAAAAATTTTTTATAATTTTTTTTTCTCTGTGGTTGTGGCAGCTAAGAACAACTGTTTTTTTTTTTTTTATCCCTTAAAGTGTCATGTATATAGTAGGTTTTCACCAAATACTGAGTATGTCCATAATTTCGTTGAAGATGTTAGGCATTCAATAATTCTCTCCACTTCCTCCCAAACTGGGTTAATTCTAATCACAAGATGTTTTGCAAATCTAATCTAACAGCCAGAACCCAGCAAAGTGATTTTCTATGCATACTACAAAGGGATATTAATCAAATCCTCTTATAATTACATACTCTATAGCACTGCAGTATTAAATCATAGGAAATTACATTTTTGTCGTGGGTGTACAAAGGCAAGCACATGGAGTCGCAGCCACGTGGGGGTGCTAACCGGTTGCTTCTATTCCAGGTTTTGATTACTACTTTGGAATCCCATATAGCCATGATATGGGCTGTACTGATACTCCAGGCTACAACCACCCTCCTTGTCCAGCGTGTCCACAGGGTGATGGACCATCAAGGTAATGCTGTCTGACACATTTGCGATAGGCTCCAGGACAAGGCAAAGTTCCAAGACTGTGGTCCATCAGCAATAAATTAAAGATGCAGACAGGAAACAGTTAAGACGGCAAATAAGATACACGGTACATTCTGTGCAAATTTAAATGTGTTATTTGCAGGGAGTGCAAGAAACCTTTCAACGATGAGGTCCACAAAATTCTTCTATTGAAATTTTCCAGGTTCCTCAGACTATTGAGCTCAGCTAGGGAGAGGCTTGTGCTGCCAGGGTCTCACACATGTGGGGCCTCCCTCCTCCTCTGCCTGCTGTCTTTGCTTCTAGCCCAGACACTGGACATAAGGAGGGAGGGAGGGAGAGAGACAGACAGAGAGAGAGAGAGAGAGAGAGAAAGTGCGCAGGATTCCTTTTGAGCTTCTCCCCGCATGGACAACTAAGCCAGCATTCTGATGTTGGAATGCCAAACAGGCACCAAATAGGATGTTTTGAAAAAACATTTAATGAAATGGGAAAATGCTTATGATATAATAGTAAGTGAAAAAAAAAAGCAGGAAGCAAGTCATCAACAGTAAGATCCTAATGAGCTCTGTAACCCTATCTTTGTAGTCCTATCAACGGAGACTCAAAGGAGATATGCCAAAATGTTATCAAGGAATCTCTCTGGTCGTGGGACTCAGGGTTTTCATTTTCTTTTTTCTTTTTTTTTTTTTTTTTGAGACGGAGTGTTGCTCTGTCACCCAGGCTAGAGCGCAGTGGCGCGATCTCGGCTCACTGCAACCTCTGCCTCCCTGGTTCAAGAGATTCTCTTGCCTCAGCCTCTTGAGTAGCTGGGATTACAGGTACCCACTACCACACCAGGCTAATTTTTGTATTTTTAGAAGAGACGGGGTTTCGCCATGTTGGCCAGGCTGGTCTTGAACTCCTGACCTCAGGTGATCTGCCCACTTCGGCCTCCCAAAGTGCTGGGATTTCAGGCGTGAGTCACCACACCCAGCGGTGACTCTTTCTCCACTTTCTCTTTATTTTCCTCTTTGTCATTGTATTTCCTAAGTATCCTGAGATGCATTTATGATCACAAAAAAAAGATGATAAGCCTCACTCAGGTAATAAAGCAGCACAAAACACGTGTTCCCTTGTTCGGACAGTGCACTGTGGTTATTTCTAAGGCTACAGTTGTCTGAGCCACTTGGGAAAGGTGTGAGTCTCAGCTCGTCTATCTATAAAACAATAGTTAATATAATAGTGGGTCTTTATTGAGAAATTGTTACATTCTAAGCACTGTCTATATTTATCTGTAATCCACGTGACCACTGTGTGAGGTAGGTATTTCTTAGGTTGGTGCAAAAGTAATTGCGGTTTTTGCTGTTGAAAGTAAAACCACAATTACTTTTGCACCAACCTGATACCTGATTTTACAGATAAGGAAGCTTATGTTGCCTAGGTTGCACCGGAGCTGGAAAGAGGTAGGAATGGAGATTCCAATCCAGGTCTCTCTGAGTCCAGAGCCCATATGCCCTTCCTATCTTTGCTACTCATAGCGTAGTCATTGAACCAGCATGGTGGATATCACTTACATGCTTGGTAGAAGTGCACAGATTCACATCCTACCCCCAGGTCTGCTTTTTAACAAGACTTATGCATGCAGTGAGCTATGATTGCATCACTGCACTTCACCCTGGGTGACAGAGTAAGATCCAGTCTCAAAAAACAAAAACAAAAACCAGCCCAGGGATTCTGCACATTATGGCACGAGAAGCAAGGCTATAGAGCATCCTGCTGCCCTTCTCACCCACTGTGGCCTGCTGGGCATACCTGTAATCCCACCTGGCCATATGAAGGTATGACATATGTCAGCCAGTCTCTTTTTAAAATTTAAAAATTTTAATTAATTTATTTTTTGGAAGGATGGAGTCTCGTTCTGTTGCCCAGGCTGGAGTGCAGTAGCACAATCTCTGATCATTACAACTTCCGCCTCCCAGGTTCAAGTGATTTTCCTGCCTCAGTCACCTGAGTAGCTGGGATTACAGGCTTGTGTTACCATGCCTGGCTGAGTTTTGTATTTTTAGTAGAGATGGGGTTTCACCATGTTGGCCAAGCTGGTCTTGAACTCCTGACCTCAAGTGATCTGCCTACCTTGGCTTCCCGAAATGCTGGGATTACAGGCATGAGCCACTGCACCTGGCCTTCTTTTTGTTCTTCTTCTTCTTTTTTTTTTTTTTTTAATTTCAATCCTTCTGTATTTTTTTATTTTTATTTTTTAATTTTTAATCTGTGTTAAAAATCTCTTTTTAATCTATGTTAAAAATCCAGTAGACAGCCAGGTGCAGTGGGTCACTCCTGTAATCCCAGCACTTTGGGAGGCTGAGGTGGGTGGACCTTGTGAGCCCAGGAGTTTGAGATCAGCTTGGTCAACACAACAAAACCCCATCTCTACAGAAAATACAAAAATTAGCCGGGTGTGGTGGCCCGTGCCTGTAGTCCCAGCTACACAGGAGGCTGAGGTGGGGGGATGGCTTGGGGAGGAGGTTGCAGTGAGCTGAGATTACGCCACTGCACTTCAGCCTGGGTGGCAGAGCCAGATCCTGTCTCAAAAAAAAAAAAAGAAAAAAATCAAACAGAGAAAAAATGGGTGGCTTAGGAGAGAGAGAAAAACAGGAAAGAAGGTAAATGACTCATGGAGTTGCAATGGTATAATAAAAAGCTGAAAAATTCAACATAAATATGCGATTAGTGTTATAATGCCCAGCATGGTGATAATTCTTTTTCTCTTTTAAAAAATTTGGGATGCCTGTAATCCCAGCACTTTGGGAGGCCGAGGCGGGTGGATTGCTTGAGCTCAGGAGTTTGAGACCAGCCTGGGCAACATGGTGAAACCCGTTCTTTACAAAAAATACAAAAATTAGCCGGGTGTGGTGGCACACACCTATAGTCTCAGCTGCTCAGGAGGCTAAGATGGGAGTTTGAGGCTGCAATGAGCTGAGATTGTGCCACTGCACTTCAGCCTGGGCGACAGAGTGAGACCCTGTGTCAAAAAAACAAAACAAAACAAAAATTGTGGTTTTTGACAATTATCTACACAGTCTGACCATATCTCCTATATTTCTGTAATGGGGTGTGTGTGCATGTGGGTGTGATGGGAAGTTTTGATTTCTTCACAAATCCTTCCCAGCACTATTAGGACGACGTATTTGCCTGAGAGAACTCCATTCATTACCACCTCTGTCTGCATTGCTCTCAGCTTCTCTCTTGGTTCTCTTTGGTGACCAGGACTGAGAGCTTGAGATTTTTCAGAATTCCTAATACACTGAAGCTGTGTGCAATGCACTAACCATTTGTTATCTCCTTTAGACCACCACCTCCCCTGTAAGGATGGCACAGGCCCTCCAATGCCACGGATAAGCAGATAACTCTGGGAGCTTAAGTAACTTGCCAGAGATCATGACCAGAGTCAGACCATGACTCAGCCACATTGATGGGCAGCTATGGGTCGGATTCATTTCAATCTGTAAGACCAAAACTTGAGCTTGTGTTGTTTTGTCTTGAGATGCAGTTTTGCTCTTGTCGCCCAGGCTGTAGTACAATGGCGCAATCTCAGCTCACTGCAACCTCCGCCTCCTAGGTTCAAGCAATTCTCCTGCCTCAGCCTCCTGAGTAGCTGAGACTACAGGCGTGCAGCACCACGGCTAATTTTTGTATTTTTAGTAGAGATGGGGTTTCACCATGTTGGCCAGGCTGGTCTTGAACTCCTGACCTTAGGTGATCCACCCGCCTTGGCCTCCCAAAGTTCTGGGATTACAAGCGTGAGCCACTGTGCCTGGCCTGGTCTTGAACTTCTGACCTCAGGTGATCTGCCTGCCTCAGCCTCCCAAAGTATTGGGATTACAGGCGTGAGCCACCGTGTCTGGCCATGAGCTTTTTTTTTTTTTTTTTTTTTTCCCCAGGAGATGTTATTAGTTTGACTAGTATTTTTTTTCCAACTGCTGAAGTTTCTCCAAATTCTGCAAACATGGCTTAAAATTAAAATTGTCCCAACCCATCTTATGTATTCCTTTTTATTTATTTATTTATTTTTGAGACGGAGTCTCACTCTGTCACCCAGGGTAGAGTGCAGTGGGATGATCTCAGTTCACTGCAACCTCCGCCTCCCGGGTTCAAATGATTCTCCTGCCTCAGCCTCCCGAGTAGCTGGGATTACAGATGTGCACTGCCATGCCCAGCTAATTTTTGTATTTTTAGTAGAGACAGGGTTTCACCCTGCTGGCCAGGCTGGTCTCGAACTCCTGACCTCAAGTGATCTGCTGGCCTCGGTCTCCCAAAGTGCTGGGATCACAGGCATGAGCCACTGCACCTGGCCCATCTTATATATTCTGTCCTATTGACAGACCTGGTATTACATGAAGTCCCAATTGTTGACTTCGGAAAACGCTGAGTTGCACGCCATACACAGAGGCTGGGATTGAAGTGAGACAGCAGAGAAAGCCAGCAATGGGGCTACTGATTGGTGGTGGGACTCTGCTTGACATCATTTAGGTTCTTTAGACCTCAGTTTCTCTCCCCGCAAAATGCAAGTAATAAAAAATAATGTCCCTAGCTCACGAGAGTCTTTGTAAGCTTTACAGAGTGGTCAGCTCGTCCATGGAACATAAATATCTATTCAAAGGGAATGGAAGAAAGCATTATGCATAGACTTTTACACTTGGAGGAAATGGCCAACCAGAAAAATCATTTGGGGCCAGAGTGTTGTATTTATGTACATATGCATTGTTGCATTAAAGCATTTAGTTCTGCTCTGTGAGTACGTAGGAAATGAATACTCTATGGTCTGTGGTTTCCACACAGGAACCTTCAAAGAGACTGTTCCACTGACGTGGCCCTCCCTCTTTATGAAAACCTCAACATTGTGGAGCAGCCGGTGAACTTGAGCAGCCTTGCCCAGAAGTATGCTGAGAAAGCAACCCAGTTCATCCAGCGTGCAAGGTGAGGAGTCTCCCTCCCTCCGCAGGGCCTCCCCCTGCCTCCACCTACCCGTGCACACACAGCATGTCCCTTGGCCTCAGCACGCTTGAGGCCATGGCAGAGTTTTGCTGCTCAGCAGAGATGGATGCATACATGTCTCCTATGAGTAAAGCTGGAAAACAGCCCCTTCTGGAAATCTGCAGTCCTGGATTAGAGATTCCTCAGGTATGTTCCTAGAGTCCCTGGGGCTTATCCCTCTGTTGCTTTGATCACGTTCCACTGCCATGATCATTTTGTCCTCTCCTTCTAGGGTACAAGCTCCTCGAGGGTAGGGCCTGCCCACTGCACTCTGGGCACTCAAGGCATTTGTTGAGCTCACTAGCTGGCAGGATGTATTACTTTTCCATTGCTGCTGTAACAACCAACCACTAATTTAGTAGCTAAAACAACAGTAACTTACCCTGCTACAGATCTGGAGGCCAGATGTCTGAAATGAGTCTTAGGGGGCTAAAATCAAGGCATCAGCAGGACTGTTTTCTTGGGGAGTCTCTAGGGAGAATTCCTTCCTTGCCTTTTCCAGCTTCTGGCATTTCTGAGCTATGGCCATATCATTCTCA
Organism: Pan paniscus; assembly: GCF_029289425.2. Classification (NCBI taxonomy): domain Eukaryota; kingdom Metazoa; phylum Chordata; class Mammalia; order Primates; family Hominidae; genus Pan; species Pan paniscus. The sequence continues at coordinate 84,385,499 of NC_073268.2, forward strand.
ACTCTAATTCTGTTGTTCACTTGCGTCTTCAGTCAAATCTCCCCTCTGGCTCCCACTTACGATAGCACTTGTGATGGTGTTTAGGGTCCACCAGGAGAATCCAAGGTGATCCCCCTACCTCAAGACCCTTAACATAATTCCACCTGAAAACTCTCTTTTGCCATACACCGTAACATTCACAGATTCCAGGAATTAGACCCTGCTTATCTTTGGGAGCTATCCTTCATTCTACCAGACAGAAGTTACAAATTCCCACATCTAGAAGGCACAGATAGGTAACCTTAAAGAGGGAAGCAGGATGAACGTAAGGCATTAGGGAGTGGTGGGGTCTACAGTGAACCTGTAAGCACATGCCCCATCTGAAGGGGGCAGCTACTACCTAGCTCCAGCTGCTTGGTGCTTCTTTGTGAAAATGTGAACCTGGAATGTCACATCTTTTCATTTTACAACAGAGATAGGATACCTGGCTTTTATGTGAAACCTCCTGATTTTGAAATATTAGAAACTACTAATTAACAAAAGGCTGGGGGTGGTAGCTCATGCCTATAATCCCAGCACTTTGGGAGGCCCAGATGGGCAGATTGTTTGAGTCTAGGAGTTCAAGACTAGTTGGGCAACATGGTGAAACTCTGTCGCTACAAGCAATACAAAAATTAGCCAGGCGTGGTGATCTGTACATGTTGTTCCAGCTACTTGGTAGGCTGAGGATGGAGGATCACTTGAGCCTGGGAGGCATAGGTTGCAGTGAGCCAAGATTGTGTCACTGCATTCCAGCCTGGGTGACAGAGTGAGACCCTGTCTCAAAAAAAATATAAAATGAAAAGTAAAATAAAATAAAAGTAAATAAGAAAAACAAAGAAGTGGGCTGTGTGTGGTGGCTCCTACCTGTAATCCCAGTGCTTTGGGATTACACTGGGTAATCCTCCACGATCGCTCGAGGCCAGGAATTCCAGACTAGCCTGGACAACCGGGTGAGACCTTGTCTTTACAAAAAATTATAAAAAGTGGCTGGGCGCGGTGGCTCACGTCTGTAATCCCAGCACTTTGGGAGGCCAAGGCAGGCAGATCACCTGAGTTCAGGAGTTCGTGACCAGCCTGACCAACACGGGGAAACCCTGTGTCTACTAAAAATACAAAAATTAGCTGGGAGTGGTGGCACCCATCTGTAGTCCCAACTATTTTGGAGGATGAGGTAGGAGAATCACTTGAGCCCGGGAGGTGGAGGTTGCAGTGAGCCCAGATTGTGCCACTGCACTCCAGCCTGGGCGACAGAGTAAGACTCTGTCTCAAAAAAAAGAAATTAATACAAGTTATTAAATAGCTGAGCATAGTGGTGTGAATCTGTAGTGCCAGCTAACTGGGGTGGCTGAACTGGGAGAATCACTTGAGTCCAGGAGTTCAAGGCTGCAGTGAGCCATAATGGTGCCGCCGTACTCCAGCCTGACACATGAAGATCCTGTCTCTTAAAAAACCCCCAAAACCGGCCGGGCGCGGTGGCTCACACCTGTAATCCCAGCACTTTGGGAGGCTGAGGCAGGTGGATCATGAGGTCAGGAGATCGAGACCATCCTGGCTAACACGATGAAACCCCGTCTCTACTAAAAATACAAAAAATTAGCCAGGCGTGGTGGCGGGCGCCTGTAGTCCCAGCTACTTGGGAGGCTGAGGCAGGAGAATGGCGTGAACCCGGGAGGTGGAGCTTGCAGTGAGCCGAGATCAGGCCACTGCACTCCAGCCTGGGCGACAGTGTGAGACTCCATCTCAAAACGACAACAACAACAACAACAAAACCCCCCCAAAACCCAAAAAACAAAAAAGCAAAAACAAAACCATACCACAGTGTATCTCTAATAAATCATATACCTGTGAGGTGTCAGGGCAAAGAATGGACATTGTGAAATAATGGACAACTCCAAAATTGTGCACACTTATTTGGAATGCACACCCATAGACTGTGGGGTGCAAGTGCACACACACACATGTACCTGCACACATGCACACACAGTCACCCTCGCCGCCCCCTTCATAACTGCCTTCTGCTGCCCTCTAATGACCCCATATATGTTCATCTTATCTTCCTCCCAGGAGATTCCACTCCTCAAGGGCAATGGACTCCAAGAAACTTGGTGTTTTCTACAGCCTTAACCTAAGTGGGCAAGAAAGCACGTGCTGCACGGCTGTCCACTTGGGCAGAATTAAAAAGGGACTCTACCTGTGGCTAAGTGATCACAGCAGCCCCTTGAATATGCAGGAATCCCCCACCCCTCGCTCAGCCACATTGGACGTTTTTAGAAGCTCAGCAGGGAGGGTAGAGGCAGCAATGCAGGAGATCCAGGCATCCTGTTTTCTTGGTAATAAAACCTATTTAAGGATTGAATCTCAAAAGCAGCTCCTAAGGTCTTCAGAAATTGCATCTTAAGGGTTTATCAGGACTTTCTAAGAACACTGTTGTTTTATTTCAGATTGTCAATAGTAGAAAGGGCAGAGCCTCTTCTCCCATCTGGAGGGTTGAGCGTCTCCCAGCTCCCTGGATCTTTGGGATGGTTTCAGGCCCCTGTGCCCCATGGCACGTGGATGCTTCAAGGCTAGTGGGGACAGTCTCTTCTGCTTTTGTGGTGACTCAAACGACACTGTGTTCTTAGGGGAAGGAATGGGGACTCGGGGCTGTTTAATGCCCCCTCCGAAGTGGGCATAGGGCCTGGACATCCACCCGTTAATTAATCCATTAAAGGGCAAATCAACCAACAGCCTCTTTATTATACAAAAAAGGGGAACAGTTTTGTTAATTCATTAGCTGGTTATTAAGTGAAAAGTCCTGAGTCCTGTTGGCATTTAACTTTACAGAAGGAAATCCCCAGAAATGCTGATTTCTTTGGGATTTCCACATGCCAAATGATTTTCTGAGCATCAGCAGAAAAGGCCCTCAGGTCCATGCCCTTCCTCCTCCATGACTCTGGCCCCTGCCTCAAGCCCCTCCCCAACCTTGGACCTGTTTTTCAAAACCACCAGCTATCCCTAGAGTGTGGCTTCCCGCTCTTCCTTGACAAGGGGGCCCACCCTGGGACTTAGGGAGTTTTTACTTGGGTCTTTAGTTGGCTTTAGTGTCTCACCCAAGACCCTCGACGTAGTACTTGGGTATCACTGCTGGTCATTCAGTTTACTTGACTTTAGACCCTTTATCTGGTAGCAATGCTGAATGCTAATGCTTGATTGGAGTTTTTTAAGCAGCAGGCAAATCTCTGAATGGGAAAAGGAGCAGGTAGAAGGCATGACTCCTAGGTCACAGAGCTAGCTGGGCCTCTGTTCCTTTTGAGGTCTGGGACCGTGCATTGCACCTAAGTGGGAAATACAGGGCTTGATAAGCAGGAGTGTATCGGGCATCAGGATGAGCAGTGGCCCAGCATGTTTTAAATCAGACATTTCTTAGTTTTCCTTTTTTGAGACTGAGTCTCGCTCTTGTCACCCAGACTGGAGTGTAGTGTTGCAATCTTGGCGCACTGCAACCTCTGCCTCCTAGGTTCAAGCAATTCTCCTGCCTCAGCCTCCCGAGTAGCTGGGATTACAGGCGCCTGCCACCACACCCAGCTAATTTTTGTATTTTTAGTAGAGACGGCGTTTCACCATGTTGGCCAAGCTTGTCTCGAACTCCCGACCTCAGGTGATCTACCTGCCTCGGCCTCCCAAAGTGCTGGGATTACAGGTGTGAGCTACCGTGCCCAGCCTGAAATCAGACCTTTCAAACAAATCAATCTTCCATGGTGTCATGTACTACACATTGAAATCCTAACCCTTAATGGGGTGGTATTAGGAGGTGGGGCCATTAGGAGGAAATTAGGTTTAGATAAGATCATGAGAGTGAAGCCCCCATGTTGGGATTAGTGTTTGTATTAAAAGAAGAGAAAGAGACTATGGTGTGCTCTCTCCTGGCCATGTGAGGATACAGTGGGAAGGCACCTGTCTGTTAATAAGCCAAGAATCAGCCCCTTACCAGACAATGGACTTCCCAGCCTCTAGAACTGGGAGACGTAAAGTCAGGCGTGGTGGCTCATGCCTGTAATCCCAACAGTTTGGGAGGCCAAGGGTAGGAGATTGCTTGAGCTCAGGCGTTCAAGACCAGTCTGCACAACATAGTGAGACCACCCCCATCTCTACAAAAAACACAACAAAACAAACAAACAAACAAATAGGTCCTTCTGCAGTCTAGAACCTGGAAAAAGAAAAAAAAGGCCAGGCACGGTGGCTCACGCCTGTAATCCCAGCACTTTGGGAGGCCGAGGCGGGTAGATCACATGCAGTCAGAAGAAGTTCGAGATCAGCCTGGCCAACATGGTGAAACCCCATCTCTATTAAAGATACAAAAATTAGCCAGGCGTGGTGGCACATGCCTGTAATCCCAGCTACTTGAGAGGCTGAGGTAGGAGAATGCTTGAACCCAGGAGACGGAGGTTGCAGTGAGCCGAGATCATGCCATTACACTCCAGCCTGGGCAACAAGAGCGAAACTCTCAGAAAAAACAACGACAACAAACAAACAAACAAAAACAACAACAACAACAAAACCCAAAAAACAGAATTGGGAGAAGTCGATGGTTGTATACTAAGCCACCCCAGGGAGTAGTATTTTGTTATAGCATCCCGAGCAGGCTAAGACACAGGACACGCATCTTTTGGAACTAGGTCCTCAGGATGCAGAGATGAAAGACATGTTCCAGCCTTCATGAGCTCATGCCTGGGATCTGCAGAATTCTCCGTTTTCCTTGACTCACTACCCGTCTTCATTGCTGGCCCCCATGCTTGCCTAAGTGCCCCTGCTGTGGTGCTGCCCCCTCCTCATCTTGCCTCTCACCCGGCTCCCACCCGACACCAACCTATGTCAGGGATCCAGGTTCAGCTCCAAAGACCATACTCACCCCCAACCCCTCTTTCTCCTTTCTCCTGTTTGAATGCAGAGACGGATCTCTAGTGAGTGAGAAAATAAACTAATGACTAGCGAGGCAATCATATCGAACGTCTCCCCCAGGGCTATGTTCTCTGCCTTGTGTGGTCACCACACACCGTCCTCCAGGTCCCACTGTCTCAGGGATCTTTCCCTCCCCTCCACACCCCAAACCCCATTTGGTTCCCCTGTTACACCTTCCACAGCACCTTGTATTTCTCTTCCATCTCTCCTACGGGCTGAGTATTCCGTATCTGGAATGCTTGGGACCAGAAGTATTTCAGATTTTGGATTTTTAAAGATTTTGGACTATTTGCATTATACTTAACCGGCTGAGCATCCCTAATCCTCCCATGAGTATTTCCTTTGAGTGTCAGGTCAGCGCTCAAACAGTTTCGGAGTTTGGAGTATTTTGGATTTTCAGATTTGGGATGCGCTGCCTATACTAACTTTTTAAATAATCATCTTATTTATATTTTAGTTGCCTTTTTCTCTTTTCTGGTCTCAATTAGATGTTAAACTCCAAGAGGGTGGAAATCGTATCTATTGTGCTCATTCCTCTGTCCCCAGTGCCCAGTTAGAGCTTAATAAATATTTAATGAATGAATGAATGAATGAGTGAGTTACTTTATCCAGCTCCAGTGATGTGCTGGTGCTGTGCCAGGGATTCAAACGTGAATTAGACATGTCCCGTCTCTGAGTGATTCCCAAGCTAGTGGGGAAACAGATATGTAAAAACATGGCTTTAATGCAGGTTGTTTGTATCTTATTAATACCGCAAGAAGCAGGGAAAAGGGCTATGGCAGGGATGGGGGCAGACAGGAGGCAGCCAACCATGACCTGGGAACAAAGGAGGAGGACTATTGGTGGCTTTGGAATTGGATCTTAAGAACTGATTAAGTGTTTTTAGACAAGATAACAGGGAGAATACTGCTGAGAGAGGAATAACATAGACGAGGCACAGGAAGTAGGTGAGGTGCTTGGGACACTGGCATATAGAAAGAGTCTTTGACGGGGAAGGAAGGTCAGGCTGGAAGGGACGGAGATAGGGAAAGCTGCAAAGACTGGGTGAGGAGTTTGGATTGACCCTGCAGGCTGCAATGAGCCCTAGTACGTTTCTTTTGTTTCTTTTCTTTTTTTCTTTTTTGAGATGGAGTTTTGCTCTTGTTGCCCAGGCTGGAGTGCAATGGCGCGATCTCGGCTCACCGCAACCTCTGCCTCCCAGGTTCAAGCGATTCTCCTGCCTCAGCCTCCCGAGTAGCTGGGATTACAGGCATACACCACCATGCCCAGATAATTTTGTATTTTTAGTAGAGATGGGGTTTCTTCATGTTGGTCAGGCTGGTCTCGAACTCCTGACCTTAGGTGATCCAACTGCCTCGGCCTCCCAAAGTGCTGGGATTACAGGCGTGAGCCATCGTGCCTGGCCGAGCCCTAGTACGTTTCTAAATAGAGATCTGCCAGATCAAGTCTGGGTTAGAGAAGGTTGTCTGTGATGCCAGGGTCTAGTGGAAGATGGCAAAATGGTGGGGCGGGGGACAAGTGGTTATTGCAGCAGTCCATTTCAGAGAGACCCCTTGCCCATCCATCCCCAGGGAGCCACCACCAGAGAGGCCAGTGGGCTGAGAGCTGCAGGTGTTCATTTCCCCCTGCATGAGGGAAGCCCTGCCTTCACCTCCAGGCCTGCCTCCTTCCACCCAGGCACCATCTGGGGACACTTCTTGAGAGATGGGTGCCTCTCACCTGCCCTCTTCCATTTCGGATCAGATGATTTTCCCCAGCCTTAATGGTCCCTGCACCATAATCTTCTCCACACCCTGTCTCCACACCCTGCCCCATCCTCTTGCTCTCCTGGAATGTCCCCTCTGTCATCTTGTTTTTTTCCTTCTCTACTCACCATTCCACTTGTTTTCCCACAAAAATAGCATGTGTTCCCTTTAGTAATCTCGGAAAACTGAGACAAGCAAACAAAAAAAAATCACCCTGAATTCCACCCCAGAGATAACCTGTTTTTTTTTGTTGTTGTTGTTTTGTTTTTTGTTTATTTGAGACAGAGTCTTGCTCTGTTGCTTAGGCTGGAGTGCAGTGGCACAATCTGGGCTCACTGCAACCTCCGCCTCCTGGGTTCAAGCCATTCTCTTGCTGGCTGGGATTACAGGCACGTGTCACCATGCCTGGCTAATTTTTGTATTTTTAGTAGAGACAGGGTTTCACCATGTTGGCCAGGCTGGTCTTGAACTCCTGACCTCAGGTGATCCACCCACCTCGGCCTCACAAAAGTTCTGGGATTACAGGTGTGAGGATGACCTGTTTTAATACCTCTGAGTATGTTCTTCTAGCCTCATTCTATGCTGGTGCATAAACATGTGTTTCCCTGGTTTTATTAAGGTATACTTGAAATGAATGTGTTTTAGAAAACAAAAGTGAAGTCACATTGTGATATAATCAGTATTTTTTTAAAGCATCAGGTGTCCCCCACTCTATTTTCCATTCAGCACAGGTGCATAATGAAGAGGTGGCTTGCGGGACAGATGTCCCCAAGGGACTAGTCTGTGTGGGCTCTGACTGATGCCATATTTTGGAATCTAGCCTGGCATCAGGATGCAGGGAAAGAGGTACATCCTTGGGCATCATTTATGCTTACTACTGCTGGCATGTATTCAACATTATTAACAAGGAAGCGGTCGGGCGCAGTGGCTCATGCCTGTAACCCCAGCACTTTGGGAGGCCAAGGCAGGCAGATCACTTGAAGTCAGGAGTTCGAGACCAGCCTGGCCAACATGGCAAAACCTCATCTCTACTAAAAATACAAAAATTAGTCAGGTGTGGTGGCGTGCATGCCTGTAGTCCCAGCTACTCAGGAGGCTGAGGCAGGAGAATTGCTTGAACCTGGGAGGCGGAGGTTGTAGTGAGCCAAGATCGCGCCACTGCACTCCAGCTTGGGAGACAGAGCGAGACTCCGTCTCAGAAACAAAAAACAACAACAAAATAAGCTACCATTTATTAGATGCTTAGTGTGGGAAGTTACACAACTTTGTTGGGGAGGTCTGATTGTCCCCATTTTATAGATGACAGAGGTTAATTGTCCAGGGCTATACAGTCATGAAATAACAAATCTGGAGGTTTGGATGCAGGATTCTCAAGCCTGTGCTCTTCATCAGCCTGTGCTCTGCCATCTCTCATAACTGCCTGTCTCTGTAAGCCTCTGGCTCAGGGTGCTAATGTGACTTTGATAATGGGTGAGAGTTTGGAAGATGATGATGGATGATGAAGGGTGGACAGCAGGACCACCCCTCGCCCATACACATGGTGAGCTGATTTCTAAGAAAACAGCTGCAGTCTGTAGCATTTGCCAATTCCTGAGGTGTAAATATTCAATCTCATCATGGCTGATTTCCAGCTATGGAGATGTCACCGAATGTGGCATTGAGAAATGATGGGCAGTAGCAAGCCATTGTGTGTTATTTCCACCACACAGATACAATAGGTGTAAATAACCCCATGAGCCTACATCATAGTAGAATGTAGTAGTTGGGAAGTGATAAATGGTGAGAATGTACTGCTTTCAAAAAATATTATTTATTTATTTAATTTATTTTTTTTTTTGAGACAGAGTCTCGCTCTGTCGCCCAGGCTGGAGTGCAGTGCACAATCTTGGCTCACTGCAACCTCTGCCTCCTGGTTTCAAGTGGTTCTTCCTGCCTCAGCCTCCCGAGTAGCTGGGATTACAGGCACCTGCCACCACGCCTGGCTAATTTTTGTATTTGTTAGTAGAGGCAGGGTTTTGCCATCTTGGCCCAGCTGGTCTCAAACTCCTGACCTCAAGTGATCCGCCTGCGTCGGCCTCCCAAAGTGCTGGGATTACAGGTGTGAGCCACCACGCCTGGCAAAAAAAAAAAAAAATAAAATTTATTTAATTGTGAACTTTTATAATTGAATTTTTAGCAATGGCCATGTTTAACAACTGGTTTGCAAAATTCTTGAAATTTGAGCCAGGTCTAGGCACCACTGCGATATGGAATCTACCTGAAAATTAAAAAAAGCCACCCCCACTGGCCAGGCACTGCCCTGTGCAGGGTAACCAGCCAGTAGATTGTAAGCTGGAAATAAGGACCCATTCACTCAGCAGGATGTCCTGATGCAGGCCACAACCTGCACAACTGTACATGACCATCCCTGGGAGAGTTGGCATCAGGCACTGCAAATCATTGCTGTACGAAAAAACTAGGCAAGAATGGAGATGTTTTCTGTCTGCACTGTCCAAGCTGCTAGCCTCTAGCCACCTGCTGCTGCTGAGCATTTGAAATGTGGCTAGGAATTTATGTATGTGTGTGTGTGTGTGTGTGTGTGTGTATTTTATTGTGGGTATGTATATATACAGGTATATATAATCATAAAATGTTACCATCTTAACCATTTTAAATGTAAAGTTCTGTCACATTAAACATTCACTTTGTTTTGCAACCATTACCACTATCCATCTTCAGAACTGTTTCATTTTTTCTAACTGAAACTGTACCCATGAAACATAAACTGCCCAGTTTTTCTTCCCCGCAGTGCCCCGCCACTCACCATCCTACCTTCTGTCTCTGAATTTGACTATTATGGGTACCTCACACAAGTGGAATCATACAATTATTTGTTTCTTGGTGACTGGATTATTTCACTTAGCATAATATTTTCCGGGTCCACCCATGTGCTAGCGTGTGGGCCATGGAACTTTTAATATGATTTAATTATCATTAATTTAAATCTAAATAGCTACATGTGACTTGTGGCTGCTGCCCTGAACAACACAACTCTAGCAATGTTGCAGAGAAAGTGTGGATTAAAATGGGGAAGGCAGATGCCCCTGTCTTGGGACTTGTGTCCAGGGTTTTATGCATAGCAAAGAGAACTGAGTGCAAGCACAGTCCCGGGCGGCAGACCCTGGGAGCCAGGGTGCAGGGGGGATTTGAGGGCACAGTTGGCTATAGAGCAAGGCTGTAAGGTGGTGTAAACCAGGGTGAGCTAAGGAGAACCCTGGGGACAACTGAATCTCTGCGTGAACTAGTATGAAAGGGCCATGCATCTACCCCCACCGGAATGTTGTTGACTCTGTACTCTCCCAATACCCTTGCTTGGTGTCCTCTGAAAGATCCCCCATGGATGGATCTGTGGGAGAGGGGCCCCCTGAAGGTCCCTGCCACCGTTGTGATTCTGCAGCTGCTCTTGGCTGGGAGTAGGACTGGGACCTTTGCTTGGAGGCCACCCAGCTCCCTCCAAGCCTTTCATTCTGCACTTTCCAGGGAAATCAGGATTAGTACAGAGGCAGCCGAACAACAAGGCCTCTGACAGAGCCCTGATCTAGATGTTACCCGGTGGTCATATGTGTCCTTGAAATACCTGTGATCAACTCGAGACAACCATTTATCTCTTAGAAAGGAACAAGGCTGGCCAGGCACAGTGGCTCACGCCTGTAATCCCAGCACTTTGGGAGGCCGAGGAGGGCAGCTCACCCGAGGTCAGGAGTTTGAGACCAACCTAGCCAACGTAGCAAAACCCCATCTCTACTAAAAATACAAAATTAGATGGGTATGGGGGTGGGCACCTGTAATCCCAGCTACTCAGGAGGCTGAGGCGGGAGTATCGCTTGAACCCAGGAGGCGGAAGTTGCAGTGTGACAATATCGCGCCACTGCACTCCAGCCTGGGCGACAAGAGTGCGACTCTGTCTCAAAAAAAAAGAAAGAAAGGAATGAGAGGCTGAGAATGGACAGGATAGTCTGGATGCTGCAAAATAAAATTTAAAGGTGTGTGTGTGTGCCTTAGACTTTACAGTGTGGCAGTTAAGAGCAAGATTCGGACATGTAACTAATTGCATATCCTGGGCAAGTCCTTTAATCTCTAAGCTTCTGATTCTTCATCTGAAAAACGGGGCTATGATGAGGACGAACCTAGACAACGTGAGTCCCATATAATAAGCTCTCAGTAAATGATAAGGGATAGTAACTGTTATTACAATTCTCATTTTTAATTGGCTAACCAGATTGCTTTCACATTTCCTTGGAAGGTTCTGGATAAATGTGTCCTTCTTGAGCCCGTGGGGCAGAAGGAGCTTTGGGGATTTTCCTGGAGGAGAGGGAGGATCCCTGAGGCACCAGATGAGCCAGGAGAGCCTTCTGCAGAGTCACCTTTTGGTTCTCCTGTTTCAGCACCAGCGGGAGGCCCTTCCTGCTCTATGTGGCTCTGGCCCACATGCACGTGCCCTTACCCGTGACTCAGCTACCAGCAGCGCCACGGGGCAGAAGCCTGTATGGTGCAGGGCTCCGGGAGATGGACAGTCTGGTGGGCCAGATCAAGGACAAAGTTGACCACACAGTGAAGGAAAACACATTCCTCTGGTTTACAGGTAAAGTAGTAAAAGCCAGCCAGCCTAACTGCCATTTAATAGACAACCTTGCACATTACCTGTGAAGAGCAGAGTCTGGCCCCGTGATCCCCTTTCATAGGTCAGGAGGCTTGCTTTGAACTTGTGGCCCAGATAAGGCTTGCTGGCCTGAATGCTGAGCACCTGTCCATTGGGGCCTCCAAGGCCAAGTCCCTGGAAAGGTTTGCACACACAGAGTAGGCACCTTGCTGGCCCCTTGTGTGTCGATTCAGGCTATCTGGGTATTGCTCTTAATTGCCATTGAATGACATTGACATTGTGAGCCTGTGTTGTCCCTGTGCAGTTCTAAGATTTCCCTCTTCTCCATCTTCCCTGGTCCCAAAGATTCTACTTGCTGCCACTCCCCGTGTCACGTCTTTTGGCTGAGTGGCCTTAGCGAGCTGAACTAGTGGCCTCTTTAAAGGCCTCACACATGCATTGTGTGTTTTAGGTTTCTGTCTGGAGCGACTGCAGAGGTTATAAGCACTGCTTTTGGCCAGGTTGACTCACACCTATAATCTAATAACAGCACTTTGGGAGGCTGAGGCAGGCGGATCACCTGAGGTCAGGAGTTCGAGACCAGCCTGGCCAACATGGCAAAACCCTGTCTCCACTAAAAGTACAAAAATTATCTGGGCATATTGGCACACGCCTGTAGTCCCAGCTACTCTGGAGGCTGAGGCAGGAGAATCGCTTAAACCTGGGAGGCGGAGGTTGCAGTGAGCTGAGATCGTGTTACTGCACTCCAGCCTGGGAGACAGAGCAAGACTCTGTCTCAAAAAAAAAAAAAAAAAAAAAAAAAAAAAGCACTGCTTTCAGGTCAAGTAGAGACTTATACTCTCTACCATGCAGTGAAGGTGTTATAAACTCCTACAGGGTTTGAAGCTATACTCTACTATTGGGGGAATTCCCTTAATCTCTCCAAGTCTCCTTTTCCTCATCTGCAAAATTAAGCTAATAACCGAATCTACTCCATAGCATGTTGGAGGATTACAAGATGATGTATGTGAAACACTGGGTGCATAATAGATGCTCAATAAACAGTTGCTGGGCTGAAGCTGATGACAGTGGCAATGAGATTGCTGACACCTTACAAAAAGGCAAGGGAGGAAAGAGGAAGGAAGAGGAGGAAAGGCAAGGAAGGCAAGAGGCTCACGATGGGACTGGGTTGGGGCAGGAAAAGGCCACCTGTCTCTGAAAGCCCAGTAGAGACACGTCTCATATCAAGGGTTGTTCTTCACGGATGGGAATCATATTTGTCTTTATTTATTTATATTTATTTATTTATTTAGATGGAGTCTTGCTCCGTCACCCAGGCTGGAGTGCAGTGGCATGATCTCAGGTCACTGCAACCTCCGCCTCCTGGGTTCAAGCGTTTTTTGCACCTCAACCTACAGAGTAGCTGGGATTATAGGTGCCCACCACCATGCCTGGCTAATTTTTGTATTTTTAGTAGAGAAGGGGTTTCACCATGTCGGCCAGGCTGGTCTGGAACTCCTGACCTCAAGTGATCTGCTTGCCTCCGCCTCCCAAAGTGCTGGATTACAAGCGTGAGCCACTGCACTAGGCCCATGTTTGTCTTTATAAGTCCTTTTTCTATCTAGTTCCTGCTCTGTGCAAGGGATATAGGGCCAGAGTAGGAGGGTCAGCGAAAGTGTCCAACCAGACTGGTGACCATTATGCTTTTTCTGGTTTCTAGGAGACAATGGCCCGTGGGCTCAGAAGTGTGAGCTAGCGGGCAGTGTGGGTCCCTTCACTGGATTATGGCAAACTCGTCAAGGTAAGGGGCTCAGCTGGGGTTGGTGGATCCCATTGCAATGCTGAGCCCAGGCTGGGGTGTGGGATTCTGCCTCCGGGTGGGGGACAACTTATATCTGGGCCTTAGGGTCATCATTGTGAAACAGGGACACATTTGCTCACCAGCCACCAGCACCCAGAGAAGAAGGAACAAGTAGTGGTGGAGAAAACGACTGCTCAGTTTGGACTATCCCTGTCTCTCCTCCTAGAACTTCCCAAAGGCGACCAGCCCTCCACCCAATGAGCCAGTCTACCTACAAACATTCCAACAAATGAGCTTTGTCTTTACTTTCATCCTGTTCCCTTGCTCTTCCTCCTTCGTTTTTAAAAATTCATCCCTCCATCCATCTAACCATTAATTTATTTCATCCATTCAAAAAATATTTAGTGTACAACTGTGCAAGGTTTTTAATGTACATTGTCTCCAGTTCTTACAAGAGTGAGAGGGTGGCAGTCATAGCTCCATTTACAGATGAAGAAAAAGAGAGGCTAGGCCGGGCGCGGTGGCTCACGCCTGTAATCCCAGCACTTTGGGAAGCCCAGGCGGGCGGATCACGAGGTCAGGAGATGGAGACCATCCTGGCTAACATGGTGAAACCCCATCTCTACTAAAAATACAAAAAATTAGCCGGGCGTGGTGGCGGGCGCCTGTAGTCCCAGCTACACAGGAGGCTGAGGCAGGAGAATGGCGTGAACCTGGGAGGCGGAACTTGCAGAGACAGAGCCGAGATCTGCACTCCAGCCTGGGCGAGAGTGCGAGACTCCGTCTCAAAAAAAAAAAAAAAAAAAAAAGAAGGAGCGAGGCTCAGAGAGGGTAAGTAATTTGCCCATGTCACACAGTTTGTGAGGAGGGAGCCAGGTTTTCCACTGAAGTTAAAGTTGGTGCTCGCCCTGCTGTACCATAATGCTTCTCACAGCTGCCTCTGTCTCTATTTCAACATCTTCCAACTTCCAACTCAGCTCCCATCTGCTCTGGGAGAGCTTTGCCACAAGGACCTCACTTTCTGAGACTGCAGCCATGCTGGGGACAATTTGACATATGGACCAAATGCTTGAAAAATACGCATATCATTTGATGCATCAATTCCTCCTGTAAGAATTTGTCTTAAGGAAATAATTAGGCACATGCTCAATGACATACGAAAAAGGATGCTCATTGCAGTGAATTTTTTTCATAGTTGGACATAACCCAAGTGTCTAGTAAGAAGATAGTGCTTAAAGAAATTACTATACCTCCATTAAAAGGAATAACAAAGAACCACTAAAATAATTCATCTTTATTGACTTGGAAACATTTACATGAAATATTTTTAAATGAATAAAGCAGGTTCCAGTATGGAACAATATGTAAAGTATGATTTTATTATATAAAAATAATCATATGTAGACTCCAAAAAATCTTGAAAGAGTCAATAAAGGGTAACAAAACATTAGCAGTAATTACCTCTGGGCAGCGGAGGGAGAGTTGAAGGGGTGAATTTCCCCCCACAATAAACTGGTATTGTTTGTTTCATATAAATTAAATGTTTAGGAGGTATTTGTGTCCAAGGGGTTCAGAGGTGGACCTGGCAAGTTTACCCTCACTGAGGGATGTGTGGGGTAGAATTTTAGATCTGGGACTGTGTATTAGTCCACAGACTAATACACACAATCGCACCATTCTTGAATTAGAGGGAACCAAAAAGGTCTATCTGTCTGTCTGTCTGCCTGTTCTATCTGTCATCTATCTATCTATCTATCAATCGATCGATCGATCGATCGAAACACCAATACTCCAAGAGATAAACTCACATTGCTATAAAGAACTACCTGAGACAGGGTAATTTATAAAGAAAAGAGGTTTAATTGACTCACAGTTCTGTAGGCTGTACAGGAAGCATGGCTAGGGAGGCCTCAGGAAACTTACAATCATGGCAAAAGGCGAAGGGGAAGCGTGTATGTCCTACATGTTTGGAGCAGGAGGAAGAGAGTGAAGGGGAAGGCACCACACACTTTTAAACAGCCAAGGCTAATGAGAATTCACTTACCATCATGAGAACAGCAAAGGGGAAATCCGCTCTCATGACCCAGTCGCCTTCTACCAGGCCCCTCCTCCAACACTGGGGATTACAATTCGTCATGAGATTTGGGTGGGGACACAGAGCCAAACCGTATCAGGCTGTTTTCCCTGCTGTCAAACTCAATCCTGACCTATGGCCCTCAGCTGTCTCCAGGTGGTCTCCACTAGCACTCCCGTCATCGTATTAGTCTGGCAGGATAATTGTAGTTACCTAGAAACTGAAGCATTGTGCACCTCGATTCTGGTGCAGAGAAGGAAATGCTGATTTTTTTTTTTTTTTTTTTTTGAGAAGGAGTCCCACTCTGTCACCCAGGCTGGAGTGCAGTGGCACGATCTTGGCTCACTGCAGCCTCCACTTCCTGGGCTCAAGTGATTCTCCTACCTCAGTCTCCCAAGTAGCTGGGATTACAGGTGTGTGCCACCACGCTCAGCTAATTTTTTGTTTGTTTGTTTTTGTTTTTGTATTTTTAGTAGAGACGGGGTTTCACCATGTTGGCCAGGTTGGTTTTGAATTCCTGACCTCAAGTGATCCACCTGCCTCAGCCTCCCAAAGTGCTGGGATTACAGGCATGAGCCACCATGCCCAGCCGTGATCATTTTTATTTTTCAATTTTTTTTTTTTTTTTGAGATGGAGTTTCACTCTTGTTCCCTGGGCTGGAGTGCAATGGCATGATCTCGGCTCACTGCAACCTCCGCCTCCTGGGTTCAAGTGATTCTCCTGCCTCAGCCTTCCTAGTAGCTGCGATTACAGGCACCCACCATCACAACTGGCTGATTTTGTATTTTTAGTTGAGATGGGGTTTCTCCATGTTGGCCAGGCTGGTCTTGAACTCCTGACCTCAGGTGATCCACCCATCTCGGCCTCCCAAAGTGCTGGGATTACAGACGTGAGCCACCATGCCTGGCCTATTTTTCAATTTTAACCTATTGTCCCTTGGATCAGATATCTTGAGAACTTTAGGAGCAAGTGGCTGCAGGACTGTGGCCATATCTTGTGTCTGGAAATTTGAGTCGGGGTCAGGAGAGCTGAGTACCACCTCCCACTAACCTTTTCAGTGACCAGATTATTTTCTCTCTTGGAGTATTGGTGTTTCTCACTCTCACTCTCTCTCTCTATATATATATGTATAGATCTTTTTGGTCCTCTTCAGTTCAAAAATGCTGTGATTTAGTTGTGATTTCTGGAGAGTTGGGTCAAGAGAAGATGCTAAGGAGGACTGGAGGTGGATGGAGGTGTGTCAAGAAACAGGAGCCAGCCGGGCGCGGTGGCTCACGCCTGTAATCCCAGCACTTTGGGAGGCCGAGGTGGGTGGATCATGAGGTCAGGAGATCGAGACCATCCTGGCTAACACGGTGAAACCCCGTCTCTACTAAAAATACAAAAAATTATCCGGGCATGGTGGCGGGCGCCTGTAGTCCCAGCTACTCGGGAGGCTGAGGCAGGAGAATGGTGTGAACCAGGGAGGCGGAGCTTGCAGTGAGCTGAGATCGCACCACTGGACTCCAGCCTGGGTGACAGAGCGAGACTCTGTCTCCAAAAAAAAAAAAAAAAAGAAACAAGAACCTAGAGAAATACAGCATAAATGGGAGTGGTTTGTTGCATTAGCTGATTACAATTCCTCCTTTCTGTACCTGGGACACCCTTGGGCCAGGCTGTCATCTTCAGTGTTCAGTTAGAAAGCCTGGAATAGCCTGGTGTCAGAAGCCCCAAGGCTAAAAGTCCAGAAGGTGTGGAGACCATGGATACAGGGGGAAGGATCTGTAAGTAAGTGGCTTCTCCGTGGGGAGAAGAATTTACCTACTGATCTCCTATCTGAGGACTTGCCTTATTGATCTCTTCTCTCTTTATGAGGCAGTTTTGAAATAGTGAGTCAGGCTTAAGGATGTGGACTGGGACGCCATTCTTTGAGGGAATGATGAGAAATACATTTACTAGCTGGCCAGGTGCAGTGGCTCATGCCTGTAGTCCTAGCACTTTGGGAGGCTGAGGCAAGAAGATAGCTTGAGGTCAGGAGTTCAAGACCAGTCTGGCCAACATGGTGAAACCCCGTCTCTATTAAAAATACAAAAATTAACCAGGTATGGTGGCGGGCACCTGTAATCCCAGCTACTCGGGAGGCTGAGGCAGGAGAATCACTTGAACCTGGGAGGTGGAGGAGGTTGCAGTGAGCTGAGATTGCACCACTGCACTCCAGCCTGGGCAACAGAGTGAGACTCAGAAAAAAAAAAAAAAAAGAAAAGAGAAAGAAAACAGAAAAATAAAAATAAATTTACTAGCTGGGCAACCACCATCTCTCCTTTCCTTCCTTCCTCCTGTAAACATTCATTGAGTGCCTACTGTTTTCTATTCCTCCTATTTGTTGAGCACCTACTGTGTGCCAGGAACTATCTTAGTGCTGGTGCTACAAAGATCAACAAAGCCCCAACCGCAAGGAATAATAGTCTAGAATAGTGTTTCTTTGATTTTAATATGCAGACAGTCCCCTGGGGATCTTGCTAACATACAGTTCTGACCCAAGAGGGCTGTGTTGCTGATGGGAGTTTTGCATTTCTAAGGTGCTCCTAGGTGACGCTGATGTGGTTGGTCCAGGGACCGAACTTTGAGAACCACCAGTCCAGAACATCTACATCTAGACCATGAGTCTAGAATCATCTGAGTGTAGAACTTTCAACTTTAGACCAATGGTTATCAAAGTGTGGTCCCTAACCAGCATCATTAGCACCACCTGAGAAATTGTTAACAGTACAAATTTTAGGGCTTCACCCCGGGCCAAAAGAATCAGAAACACTCGGGATGGGTCCCAGGAATCTGTGTTTGAACAAGTCCTTTGGGCGATAATGCAGGTTAAAATTTGAGAACTACCTGTCTAGAGCTACACAGTCTGGTATGTCAGGCACTAGCTACATATGGCTATTTAAATTAAAATTAATACAATTTATTTAAAATTCAATTCCTTGGTCACACCAGCCACACTTCCAGGGCTCAGTAGCCTTATGTGGCTAGTGGCTACCATATTGGGTAGCAAATAGGCTTCCCTGGGGGTGGTTTGTGTTTTGAAGAATGAGTAGGAGACAGCCAGGAATTGGCAGGAGAAGAGGCTCTGGGCGAGGGCAGCAGCCCGGGCAGGGGTGGGAACATCGGGGAGTAGGAGCCGCTCCCTAGAGCTGCCCCTGTGTCTGTGAGTCTGGAGTTTGTGGCGACCAAGGAGAATAGCGAGAGATGGGGCCAGCGTTCAACGATCTTTTCAGTTTGGCTTTTATTTTAAGGAAATGTGGAATCATGGGAAGATTTTAAGAGTGGGAGGGACATTATTTAATGTTAAATATGGAGGTGAAATTTACATCACATAAAATTAACATTTTAAGTTGTTCAGTTAAGTAGCACTTAGCACCTTCCCAATGTTGTGCAACGACCACATCTGTCTAGTTCCAAAACACTTTTATCACCCCAAAAGAAAACCCTATATCCTTTAATTAATTAATTAATTAATATTTTAGAGATACAGCCTTGCTCTGTCCCCCAGGCTGGAGTGCAATGGCGCGATCATAGCTCATTGCAGCCTCAAACTCCTGAGCTCAAGGGATCCCCCCACCTCATTCTCCTGAGTACCTTGGACTACAGGAGTGTGCCACTGCGCCCCCTGCGTTTTTTTTTTTGTTTTTTTTTTTCTGAGATAGGGTCTTGCTCTGTTGCCCAGGCTGGAGTGCAGTGGCATCATTACAGCTCACTGCAGCCTCAACCTCCTGGATTCAAGCAATCCTCCCACCTCAGCCTCCCAAGTAGCTGCGACCACAGACATGCACCACCATACCCAACTAATTTTTCTTTACCTTAAAAAATTTTTTTTGTAGAGACGGGGTCTTGCTATGTTGCCCAGGCTGGTCTGAAACTCCTGGGCTCAAGCAATCTTCCCACCTTAGCCTCCCAAAATGTTGGGATTACAGGTGTGAGCCACTGCACCTGGCCTATGCCTAGCTTTTAAAATATATATATTTATTTTATTTAACCCCATATCCTTTAAACAGTTGCTCACCATTTCCCACTCCCCCTCCAGCATACTATTCAATTTTTTTTTAAAAGATCCCTCTTATATCAGGGGAGCTGAGAACAAGGAGAAGGGCAAGTACCAGCCTCATTTCCACTGATCCAAAATGACCAATGAGAGAAGCCAGTGACAAAATCTCCAGGAATATCCCCAAGTTCAAAGAACGCCAAAGTTGGAAAAGACCTCAGTCATCTTTTTTTTTTTTTGAGACAAAGTCTTGCTCTGTCGCCCAGGCTGGAGTGCAGTGGTGCGATCTCAGCTCACTGCAAACTCCACCTTCCAGGTTCAAGCGATTCTCCTGCTTCAGCCTCCTGAGTAGCTAGGATTACAGACGTGCACCACCACACCCGCCACCATGTCTGGTATTTTTAGTAGAGACAGGGTTTCACCATGTCGGCCAGGCTGGTCTTGAACTCCTGACCTCCAGTGATCTGCCCTCCTCAGCCTCCCAAAGTGCTGGGATTACAGGCATGAGCCACCATGCTTGGCCGACCTCAGCGATCTTTATTCCAACCACCTTATTGGACAAATGAGGAAACGGAGGCCAAGGAGAATGGAAGGCATCCCCGAGGCCAGCCAGCAATGGAGGGGTCCACATCCTCTGACCATCACTGGCTCATTCTCCAAGTCACGTGACTGCTCTCACGCACACCTTGTTATACCCGACTCCTCAGCCACCTGGAAAGTCCTAT
The DNA here is from genome assembly GCF_029289425.2 of Pan paniscus. Taxonomy (NCBI): domain Eukaryota; kingdom Metazoa; phylum Chordata; class Mammalia; order Primates; family Hominidae; genus Pan; species Pan paniscus. The sequence goes on from NC_073268.2 coordinate 84,405,437, forward strand.
CTTGCTCTTTGAACCTAGTAATTGTCAAGGAAAAGTCTTTAACCCTTGCAACAGTCTGAATCTTTCTACATCTGTGGGAGGCAGAGAGGGTTTGGAGGCTCAGGCTGGGCTTGAATCTTGACTCAGCTCAGGGCTCAGCATCCTCTTCTCATTAGGTGGGGTTGTGGACCATTCTCCATGGACTGTTGGGAGAATCAGTGGGGGTACTGCCCAGGAGGCTCCCAGCCTTGCACCTGGCCTCTAATGATAACCCCCATTAGACTAAATTTCTTCATTCCTGGCTGAAACAACCTGGCGGGACCCCACCCATAGAAGCATTAGAAGGGGATTGGCAAACACCCTGAAAAAGATTCCCCCACAAAAGGATCAGGCAACTTAAATCGCATACAGATAACTTTAAAAGTGTTCAGGATCTCTTGGGAAACTTTGTTCTGAAGCTGAATTTCAGGCACCTCAAGATAACATTCTTTTTTGGGGCAAGGCCTTCCCAGTAACTCTGATGTGGGATCGGTGGGTGACAGCACTTGAATTCATGATCGGGCTGGGGCTGGATGCCATTCCCCTCTTTTCTTGGGAGTCTGAAAGTGAACTTTGCCTGAAAGGCTGCTGCCTGGGGGTAAATACTTCTTCTTCCTCAGTCTCCAAAGCGGCTTCCTGTCAACTAACTATTCCACAGCCTCCTTCTTCCTCTCTGCCTGGAATGCTGCTGGAGCTCTGGGAAGCCAGGCAGCGCCCTGCTCGGCAGGTGGCCATGTCCTGTGAGTCAAGGGGGCTGGGGTCCCTCTGGTCACCTGCTCTTCTTCACCCAGTTCCCCATCAGTGGGACATCTGCACGGCTCACTGTACAGGGGCCAGACTCAAGAGCAGATGAAAGAGAGAAGGCGGTCAATGTTTTCGCAACGGAGTAGGACAAACAGTACCCGGAGTCGTGCAACTTTCTCCCTGAAGCCAGGCTGCTGCGTCAGGCCACGTGCTGTCTTCCCCTGTTCTCAGGGCCCCCAGGCCCCCCTGCTTGTCTTCCCTTTCCTTTCCTGGCCGAGCCGCCCAGCTCAGCTGATGGGATGAGGCAGCGTCTCCTGGAGTCATCTTTTCACCCCGTGCGTGTGGACTGAGAATGCTCCACTTGGCTTGTGCCCTGCAGGGGTGAACAGAAACGGAACTGGGGCGGGTGCAGAGCAAAGCAGCCCTGCCTTCTCCCGAAGAAGAAGGGCACGAGTTAGACACCCCTGCTGTCTCTGAGTCCACAGCCTGGTCCAGGAGGCCTGGCTCTCCCAGCAGCTGCCTTCCCTTCTCCATGCCAGATCTGTTTCCTACCCAGGACAGAACCAACACCTTGTTTTTCCCCTAACTGACTGCTCCTCTGTCTGGAAAATCTTTTCTTGTTTTATTTGAAGAGCAGAACTGTTCCTTCCTCCCCCTTGGTGATGAGGAAACATTCTGTTGAATTTGGCATCCAGGCTCCTAGGAGACCTTGGTTGTTTGTAATTTGATGCTATCAGGTTGTTGCATAACCTTTCCCGCTGGGAAGCAGTCTCTGCATCCTGGGCCTTCTGTCCAGTTTGGGGTAGGGGGTGGGGCGGGGAAAAGTCAGAGGTGCTGTGAGGTGACAGAGCAAGGGATAAGGGACTCTGGCTGTTGGCCCTGGCTGGGGACAGGGCCTGCTGATAGGGACCTAGAGGAAGTCAAACTGTGTCTCTTTCTGGGCCTTTGGCCACCAGGCTTGATGGAATGTCCTCATCCCATACTCAGGGCCACCCCAGGCCAGCCGGAGTCCTGGGTCTGAATAGAGGCCAGGCCGCCCTGTGTTTCTAGAAAACGAGTACACTGTAGGCATCCTTGGCAAGGGGACATACTACACTTAGAAACAAAGCCTGCTTCTTTATTTTATTTTTGTAGAGACAGGGTCTCTGTTGCCCTGGCTGCAGTGCAGTGGTGTGATCATGGCTCACTGCAGCCTTGACCTCCTGGGCTCAAGCAATCCTCCTGCTTCAGCCTCCCTAGTAGCTTAGTAGTTGGGACTGCAGGTGTGTGCCACCATGCCTGGAACATTACAATTTTTTTTTTTTTTTTTTTTTTTTACAGAGATGGGGCAGAGGGGTCTTCCTTGTTGCCCAGGCTGGTTTCGAACTCCTGGCTCCAAGTGATCTTCCTTGCATCGGACTCCCAGAGTGCTAGTGTTACAAGTGCGAGCCACTGCACTGGGCTGAAAGCCTGCTTCTTTAGAAGGTTATTAGAATGTGCACTCCTCAGAACAGGCAGGCACTCTACCCAGTCACAAATGCTAATGCCTTTGTGGGCCAGGCAGGTGATATAAAGGAACACATGTTTGTTTTTGTCAGTTATGGGCAGTGTTAGGAATTCAATATACTGGACAGAGGACCCTGTCGAATGACATTCAGCATTAGTTAAATGAAAAACACTATGCATGCCAAACCAAACTGTCGGAGGTTGTGATCTCTGCTATTTTCTCCCTACAGGTAATTTGGTTGGCACTTCTCTGGCAGGCATTATGCAAAAGTACCTTGCTTAAAGCTTTATGTACACTATCTTATATAACTGTTCCCACAACCCTGTGAGATACATACAACTGACCTTTCAGCGATGTGGATTTGAACTGCATGGGTCCACTTAATACATGAATTTTCTTCTGCCACTGCCACCCCTGAGACAGCAAGACCAACCTCTCCTCTTCCTCCTCCTCTTCTTCCTTAGCCTACTCAACGTGAAGACAACGAGGACGAAGCCCTTTATGATGATCCACTTCCACTTAATGAACAGAAAATATATCTTGTCTTTCTTCCAATTTTCTTTTTCCTTCCTTCCTTCCTTCCTCCTACCTTCCTTCCTTCCTTCCTTTCTCTCTTTCTTTCTTTCTTTACTCTTTTTTTTTGGACAGTCTTGCCGTGTTGCCCAGGCTAGAGGGCAGTGATCTAATCAGAGCTCACTGCTGCCTCAACCTCCTGGGCTCAAGTGATCCTCCCACCTCAGCCTCCCAAGTAACTTGGACTACCAGCTAGGACTCCCAAGTAGCTGGGACTACTACACTTAGCTATTTATTTATTTATTTATTTATTTATTTATTTATTTATTTAGTAGAGACACAGGTCTCACTATGTTGCCCAGTCTGGTCTCGGACTCCTGGGCACAAGCCATCCTCCTGCCTTGGCCTCCCAAAGTGGTGGGATTACAGGTTTGAGCTACTGTGCCTGGCCAGGATTTTCTTACTAACATTTTCTTTTCTCTAGCTCATTTTATTATAAGTCTACAGTATATAATACATGTAACATACTAAATGTGTCTTAATTAAATGTTTATGTTATTGGTACGGCTTCCTGGTCAACATGAGGCTATTAGTAGTTAAGTTTTGGGAGAGTCAAAGGTTATGCCCAGATTTTCAACTGCTTGGGAGACAGTGCCCTAACTCTTGTGTTATTCAAGGGTCAACTGTACAATCATTTCCCTGCTTCCTGGCTGAGATGATTGAGACTGAGGGAGGTTATGAATTCTGCCCAAGGCCACTTGGTTGGCAGGGGTGGCACTGGAGACCTGCCTGCCCCCAAAGGCATCATCCTAATTATTCCTTGAATACTTCTTCAACTCTAGTTTTCAAACCACTGACATCAGAATTACCTGGAATCAGAGCCCCACCCCAGACTTATTAAATTAGAATTCCTGGGAATAGGACCCAGAAATCCATGTCTTAGATGAGATCTCTTCTGGTGATTCTCTTGTATGGAGAAATTTGCGAATTTCCTTGTTTGCTGCATTGCCTTTCTGACTCAGTGAAACATGGCCCTTGGGTCCCAGCCAAGAAAGACCACTGTTCCTCCGCGTGGGCAGTGGTGAGTCTTCCCCGGCCTGCCCCTGTCTTCATGCATCATAAAATGCCACTTCACTTCCGTAACCAGAGAAGCACAAATAAGCAAATTCATGAATCATGGTTTTGTTGATATTTTGGTTGCTATGGCTAAATATTTGTTGCTTTAAGAGGTTCTGCTTTAATTAGAGTCACAAGTAACCGCAAGTGCGTAGAAATGCATTCTCATGGCCATAAGACATGCATTTCTCGACAGAAAGCCGAAGGCAACTAACACTTTTAATGTGCCAGTGCCTGATCAAAGTATGGAGGCTTATCTAAATGAATGAATAGTGTTTGAAATTGAAAAGTGATTAGAAGTTTCATTTATGGATTATCTATTGTTCTTACTTACTATGACTTATAAGGTCATATTTATGATGCTATGGCATAGAGGTATAAAGGTGTGGGCAACAGAAAGCCTGCAGTGACGATGACTATTAGCTACATTTAACTTTGAAATGTGCTGTGTTCTCTTCCCGATCTTGCCCCTTGCCCTCCTTCCCTGGGAATGGGTGCTCTCCACACTAAATCCCCAGGAGGGTTTTAGAAGATATTGATGTCAGAGCTTCACTGCAGGTCGATTAAATCACAGTCTCTGGGAAAGAGACTTTGGCATGCGTATTTTTTAAAAGCTCCCCAGTGATTCTAATACATATTCAAAATGGAACCACCTCCCTAGGTTTAGTGAGTGAGGGTGCTGGCTGTGTAGTCAGACCGGCGTTCACATCTTGGCTCTATCATTTTCTTTCTTTCCTTTTTTTTTTTTTTTTGACAGAGTCTCTGTCATGCAGGCTGGACTGAAGTGGCTCAATTTTGGCTCACTGCAACCTCCACCTCCAGGGTTCAAGTGATTCTCCTGCCTCAGCCTCCTGAGTAGCTGGGATTACAGGCATGCGCCACCACGCCTGGCTAATTTTTGTATTTTTAGTAGAGATGGGGTTTCACCATGTTAGTCAGGCTGGTCTCGAACTCCTGACCTCGTGATCTGCCCACCTCAGCCTCCCAAAGTGCTGGGATTACAGGCGTGAGCCACTGCACCCGGCCGGCTCTATCATTTTCTAGCTATGTGACTTGGGGGCAAATTACTTAGCCTCTCTGAGCTTTGGTTTCCCCATCTGAAAGATGGGGACAATAGTGGCTAACTTGAGAGGTTGTCATAAGGATTCAATGAGATAATGCCAGGAAGCATGTATCATGCTGAGGAGCACTTAACTTGGTACTTAGTAAGGGCTCAATAAATACGAGATGCTATTGTTGTTGTTATTACTATTATGTTTAACTTAGAATAACTATCCATTAGTGGGAGCAGGTATCACTGAAGAATATTGGGGGATCAGGAGTAGCTATCCTAGAATTTAGCCTTTGCTGGTGCAGATAAAACACAACACGCCTGTTTGATATAAGCATATGCATCTCATAATTAGAGTACACAATCCTAGGGGCCGATAGAATGCCAGTCAGATCTTTGTAAGTTTTGTCCACTCCTAGCAGTACCAGTGAGAAGTTGAGATTTATAGCAAGACAGCATCTGCGCTGTTGGTGATACATAAATATTTTACAATTGCTTGTTCACACTCTAGACCCTTTTAAGATAAATCCCTTTAGAATACAAGGTCTGTGGACCTGTGATCATCTGCGTGGCTGGCATATATAATTGTGTCTTCCTGTTAGAGCCGGAACCCAGGATGTAGCCTGCACTAGCCAACTAGTCTGTACAACAGAAAGAGGGGATTGCTCCTTAAGTGGCCACACTGAGAGGCTTCTCTCAGCCAATCTTTTTCTTTCTCCTAATTCCTGAATCTTTTGCAAGGAGATTGTCTGCTTTGTTGACTACACCTGTTTTATAACTAGCTGGATTCCTCCAAACCCCTCCAGCTTTCAGTCCTTTGCTGAAATAAGACAAGCACATTGAAACGTTTTTCTCTGAAGAGCGTATTAGGAAAATCAGTCACCTACAAGAGAGCAACACAAAAGGTTGTGGCAAACGAGAAGAATCCCTAATTCTTGAAGGGATCCCTAATTGGTGAAGACTAATTAGCAAATTTATTAATTAGACCAATCCCTAATTGGTGAAGACCAATTAGCAAATTTATTAATTAAAGGTCAGTTTACCCTTCTGGAAACATCCTGGAGGCAGAGACCAAATCCTGTGTTCAACCCTGGTGCCATTGCCCACCCCAGTGCCTTCTGGTTGACCGATAGAGCTAATGGCCTGTTTCCTGGAACCACAGCCATGATCTTTCCTTAGCATCTGGCCTCAAAGGTTAAGCAAGACTATTGGAATAGTGTACACCATGGACATGCAGATAAACAGGCTCCCCGTTTTCACCCACCCATACCCCAAGCTTCCACAAAGATGCCCCCATGGGGGTGGAAGTATCTACAAAGCCCTGGCACATGCCTTTAAGCGGATGCTTCCTCCCTGCCCTTTGGCCCTAAGCTGACGCATAAGTCATACATTCCAAAGCCACGTGGAAATGCGTTTTGTGCTTGCTGGAGTTCTGGATTCTTTGTTCCAAGTGCGTGAATAAATTGGAGGGAGCTATATGTATTTATGGGAGACGTGGCTCTCGATAGGAAGGATGTATTAGAGAAATGCTGGGCTAGATCAAAGAGCGTCTCATTCAGCCTGCAGAGACTCCAATTAGATTTTTGAACCCCACACCCTTAAACATAAACAGTCCATAGGACATAAGTTATTTTGTGTTTTGTTTCTTACTTCAAAACTTGAGGGACTCCAAAGCTGATTATGAAAGAGTCCTAAGAATGCTGAGCATTTCCCGTGTGGTGTGCTGGGCCAGGGACATCAAAGGTTCCGTTTGCAACAGTGCTAGTACAGGGCGACAGAAGCCTTCATCTTCTTCCTCCCCACGCTTCTCCCCACATAATTGCTTTTATTATTCACACCAGCCAAACAAAGGGAAATTGCATGACCACAGTGTGTGTGAGCCACACACAGCACTTGCCTTGGAAAGGCTGTGCACACGCTAACTTTGTGGGATCCTTGGCCCTTGGCTCAACCAGGATGAGGGTGGGGTGTGTGTGGGGGTGGTGGGATGGCCGTGGTTAATGCAACCCAACATGTATTCAGGATGTTTCCATCAAGCATGACCTCATGTCTTCCAGCCCGCTAGCCATCATTATACTGGTGGTCACTTTTGACTTAATGGTTACAAAAATAATTCCTTTAATAACCAAAGTGGAAATTCATAGATTGCACGTAGTTGTTTCTTACCTCCCCCAGGAGGCAAGAGGTTGGAACTATTACTGACACTGTCTCCATAACGTCAGAACAACTCATTAATTCAAGGAAAAACAAAGCAAAGCAAAACAAAATAAAGCCATAAAATCCATGCCAGATCGGTTCTTGGATGTTGAGCAGATCAAATAGCTGCAGAAGTTTCCTTCTTTCTCTCTTCTTTAATAGTTGTATTTCTTCATCCTAAACAGACAGTCACATTATGATCACCAGGAAGAGAAATTCACTTACTCAACAAAGATTTGCTAAGCCCCACTATGTCTTAGGTGCATGAGACTGATGAAGTCTCATGGTGTTGAGACACACAACAAGCAAATCAATAAATGAAAAAATAATTTACAGTGGGGAAGGTCTCATGAAGAAAATAAAATGAGGTGATTCAGTAGGGTGAGGCAACTTTTTACATCTGAAGTCCAGTAAAATAAAAAGCATATTTTGAAAGATACTAGCTAGTTGAGGGAAATAGCTGGTTACCAAAAAAGTCATTCCTTTGTTGGGGTTATTGGAAACTCAGAGAGGGGTTCTCCCAGAGACTAGCTCTTAGCTGAAAAGAAGTCTCGAGTTATCACCATGGATGAACCAGCTGCCTCCCCTCCTCTCACAGGGGGAAGTCCAGCCAAGCAGACGACCTGGGAAGGAGGGCACCGGGTCCCAGCACTGGCTTATTGGCCTGGCAGAGTTCCAGTTAATGTCACCAGCACTGCCTTGTTAAGGTATGAGACCAAAACTACCTTGAGATGTTGGGGCCCAGAGCAAGAAAAGTCATGGAGGCATGGGTGGCTAGATGGAGGCATGGGTGGCTAGAGGCCTCAGGAAGGTCATTCGCCACTTGCCTTTGCTGGGTGTTCCCAGACACTTCCAAGACTCTGACTGTAGAAGTGATGAAAGTAGTAGTGAAGTGGGGCCACATGTGGAGGCTCGCTTCTGTAATCCTAGCACTTTGGGAGGCTGAGGCAGGAGGATTGCTGAGTCCAGGAGTTTGAGACTACCCTGGTCAACATAGCAAGACCCTATCTCTAAAAAGAAGGGAAGGGAAGAGAAGGGAGGAGAGGGTAGGGGAGAGAGAAACAGTGAAGTGGGACTCGAGCCATCTTCTGGGAATAATGCCTGAGTGAAGAAGGGATTGGTTGGTTTCACGTACATCAGCGTTGGGTCCTGGCTGTGTCTGCTGGAGAGAGTGCAGAAAAGGCGGCAGCAGCAGCATCTCCCTCTCAGCCTGTGCCAAGCTGACTGAGGCAATAGATCCTTTGAGACCTAATTGTTCCATCCTTGGGGTTAAGGCAGGTGTCTTAGGGGTGGCTGTGAGAAGCCGGCTAGTCTCTAGCAATCCGATGGCCCCAAGAAAGGAGTCCAGATGTCCAGTTTCCCTGGAGGAGGGTGGAGAACAAAGGTGGCCCCTCCAGGCCGTCAGGGAAATAATGAATCCTTAGGTGAAGACATTCCTCCTGCCTCTGGCCATGACGCTTCTTAATGAGCTGAGTGTCTGGGTGCTTCCTTTATTAGAAGGAAGCTCACTGCATAGCTCACTGCAGACCCATCACATCAGGTAAATGTGATGTCTCATCATTACTCTTATTGCCGCCTTAAGGCATATCCAGGAGGCCATCTCCATGGCAAAGAACTTGGCTGTGCAGCGTCTATGTGAAAACAACATCTTCCCAGCTATGGAACCATGACTTATCCTGGAGACTTTTCACTAATTCAGACAGGACCTTCCTCTCTGTGTTCTGCCCTGTGTTCACTAACAAGGGGAACCCTCCGTAGAACCCTGTGCTCATTCATGTGCTCAGAAAACTGCTGGTTAAAGACCGATTTCCTAATTCCAAAGGTTCTTTGCCATTAGCCTAATGAGTTCTGGCGTAAAGAACACAGCTGAGTAGAGGCAGGCAAGCTTCACTGGCACCCTCTGACTTCCCTAGATCCAATGGGGAGGAGGGGAGAGACTCAAAGTCCAGGGGAAAAGGGTAAACAGCTTTCAGGGCCAAAGTATGGGGTGGGTGGGCATCACCCCTGGCAGCCTGTGGGGCCCCCAGGAATTCCGGGTCAGCCCTGTACAGTCAGGAGGGGGCAGCGTGCTGTCAGCGGGTACCAGCAGGTGTGACAACAACAGCAGAGCCTGGAATCTGTGATGTCAGGCTGCCTGGGAAAAGGGCCAGGCAGGCTGCTTTTATAGGGCTGACTTGGTGTAGTCAAAGTGCTTATCAAGAGGGGCCAAGTGTTCACGGGCCGGGCTGCACATGGACAAGTAACTCAGCCGTCTCTCAAGTTGCTTCACAGAAAGCCAACCAGTGGCTTCTCATCGGAGAATGGTGTTTGCACCTACAGTCAACCATAATAAAACTGCCTCATCTCGTTGATAATGTAGGGCCTTAGAGGAGACAACTGACTGAGAGGATGGTTTGGTGACCCAAGGCAGTGTCTGCCTGAGGGCTCCAGAATTGTACCAGGATAATACCAATACACCGTATGGGTACCTCCTAGGAGATACATTAGGTTGGTGCAAAAGTCGTTGCGGTTTTTGCCATTACTTTTAGTAGCAAAAACTGCAATGACTTTCGCACCAACCTAATATATAGTGTATCACACACAGACACATATACCTTTTATTTTATTTTTTTTAAGAGACAGGGCATCACTCTGTTGCCCAGACTGTAGTGCAGTGCCAAGATCATAGCTCACTGCAGCCTTGAACTCCTGGGTTCGTGTAATCCTCCCATCTCAGCCTCCCAAGTAGCTGGGACTACAGGCATGCGCCACTATGCCTGGCTAATTTTTTAATTTTTTTGTAGGGATGGGGACTCTTAATGTTGCCCAGGCTGGTGTTGAACTCCTGGTCCCAAGCACTCTTCCCTCCTGGGCCTCCCAAAGCACTGGGATTACAGGCATGAGCCATCACACACAGCCAAGGCTAGTTTTTGGTGTTAAATTAGGCTGGATTTCAGCCAGCCAGTTTTACCTCTATAGATTTACCCTCTTGCTGTTTCCCATATGAATCCATGTTAAGCAAATTTGGGCGGAGTTTCCTACTGTCTGGACAGGCTGTGTGTGTGTGTTTCTCTTTCTCTTGACACCTCAGGGTCAGCTTGACAGAGAGTGGTACTATGATCCAAATTCAAGACATTGATGCTAATGCTTCATGTTGTTGGGAGCCCAGCCCGGCACCCTCCGCCCAGACTGCATATCACCTACTCTTGTTTCATTGCTTGAGGAATATAGATCTTCCAGATCAGAGATAACTCCCTTAAGCCACTAAGAGCTAAAGCCAGAGTCCCTTAAACCTATATCCTTGAGGCCCTGAGGAATTATGAGCATCAGAGAGTGGTCAAGTTGATATAAATATGAATACAGAAAAGTAAAAGAGAATGTGTGGGAGAGGGGGCGGGGGATCCATTCACATGGATCCCATTGGTTTTAGAGATAACCAATGTTAATATCGGTGTGTACCTGGGTGATGTCATAAGATGAAAGAAGGGTCTTGCACGTGACCTGCCTCCACAGACACAAGTACAGGATGGGGAAAATGCATTTATTCCACAGATATTTATTGCCATGTCCAACTATGGGTCAATCATTACTCCAGGGACTGGGGAGATGGCAGTCATGAGCAGACCAGACAGAAAGCTCTTTGTTTAGGGGCTACCTTACCTTCAGGAGGCCAGGGCTTTGGCAGCACATGGGAAAAAGTTTCAGTAGTTTTAACCTAAAACTGTGCTGCAGGCTTTCCCAACCGTGGCGTGGTCGGCATTTTGGGCTGGATCACTCTTCGTTTTGGAGGACTGTCCTGTGTGCTTTATAGGATGTTTAGCAGTAGCCCTGGCTTCTACCCATTAGATGCCAATCGTGTCCCCACCCCACCCCCTAAGTTGTACAATTAAAACGTTTCCAGACAGTGCCAAATGTCCCCGGGGAGAATGAACTCACTCTGGCTGAGAACTACGGCTTTAGCGGAAGCTCTCTTAGCCATATACAAGAAGGGGAAGGGCCTGCTCTGCCTCTGAGCTGGGAGACCCCTACCTCTGCTCCGAATGAGGATCGATCCTTCAGAGATGAACTGGGGCAATTATGAGGTGACCAGAATGGCAAAAAGGACTTGAAACAATCTTATTTGAAAAACAGCTAAGGCCGGACGCGGTGGCTCACGCCTGTAATCCCAGCACTTTGGGAGGCCGAGGCGGGCGGATCATGAGGTCAGGAAATCGAGACCAGCCTGACCAACATGGTGAAACCCCGTCTCTACTAAAAATACAAAAATTAGCCGGGCGTGGTGGCGCGTGCCTGTAATCCCAGCTACTCAGGAGCCTGAGGCAGGAGAATTGCTTGAACCCAAGAGGCGGAGGTTGCAGTGAGCCGAGATCGCACCATTGCATTCCAGCCTGGGCGACAGTGAGACTCTGTCTCAAAAAAAAAAAAAAAAAATAGAAAAACAGCTAAAGCTGCTGTGTAGCCAGAAGAGGTAACTCCCTGGGCTACCTCGTGGCTCTGAAAGACAGTCAGGTGTGTGGAAGAGGGATTCAGCTGGTTCTGGCCTGTCCCAAGGCACCGGTCTTGGAAGTAAAAGCTACGAGGAGGCTGTGCTCACATCAGTGTCTTGTGATTTAGCTGTCACCTACAGGCAGGGCCTAACCACATGTCGCCTTTCCAAGTCCTCTCCTCCTCCCTGGATCTGGCAGTGGGTAGTGGTGGTTGGTGGAGGTGGTTTCACCCCCACCCCCATTCTTGGCAGCTCTCTTTACTCTGTAAGAAGCGCTTGGTTTGCTGGGGGGCATCCCCTGATGCTCTGGGACCCCTGCGACCCCGGTTCTCCCTGAAATCAATGTGGCTGGGGCTATGCTGGCTTCTAAGAGGGACCCGTGTGTGGATGAGGGTGCCAGGGAAGCTGCCCATCAAATGTGAGCATAGGCTTGCCCCTCATATCTCCACGGCTGAGACCAGGAAGGGGTTGGCACCTCACTTTTCTTGGGGATAATGACAGGGAAGAGCAATGCGGGAAAAAAGTTAAAACTAAATGCAGAAAGAAATTGACAACTCAGTGCTAAGAAAGAACTGCTCCCACGGCCCAGGGATGATCCCTACTGTTCCCTGTCCCTTCCTCTTCTTCAGAGGAAGTTCTCTTCGTGCCTTCATTCGGGAGAGACGAACACAAAGCCTCTGTCTCTGTCCAGGTCCAAGCGCCTCCAATCCATCCCCAAGCAAACCCCTCCTGCCTCTCGCTTCCTGTCCTTAGATCAGATCCACGTTTTTTCCAGATAAAACGTTCTCAGCTTCTCTGTCCCCCACCTTCATCCTGGGATGCCTTCCACCCCAGGGCTGCCCAGCACAGCACCTCAGTTCCCATACTATGCATCCTGAAGTCCATGTGGTTCCTTCTGGAACGAGCCCCCTGTTGGCCTTCCACTCCCCTTTCCCTACCCCCCACCTGCACACCTTGGGGTCCAGCAGGCCAGGCCTTTCTTTCTTTCTTTCTTTCTTTCTTTCTTTCTTTTTCCTTCCTTCCTTCCTTCCTTCCTTCCTTCCTTCCTTCCTTCCTTCCTTCCTTCCTTCCTTCCTTCCTTCCTTCTTTCTTTCTTTCTTTCTTTCTTTCTTTCTTTCTTTCTTTCTTTCTTTCTTTCTGAGATGGAGTTTCACTCTTGTCACCCAGGCTGGAGTGCAATGATGTGATCTCGGCTCACTGCAACCTCTGCTTCCCGGGTTCAAGTGATTCTCCTGCCTCAGTCTCCCCAGTAGCTGGGACTACAGGCATGCGCCACCATGCCCGGCTAATTTTTGTCTTTTTAGTAGAGACAGGGTTTTATCATGTTGGCCAGGCTGGTCTCAAACTCCTGACCTCAGATGATCTGCCTGGCAGGTCAGGCCTTTCTGCATCCTCCTCGCCACCACTGCCCCATCTCCACTCCTAGGTTCCTTCAGCAACCCCTTGGATAAGAACACAAATATGCACCCTTCCTACGAACAACCTTCAGAGCCTGGGGTGACCAGAGCCACAGGAAAGAAAAAGCACATATTTTCATAAGGGCAATGCAACCTGCAAAGATGTCACCCTGCCCACTCTGAGGACAGCCTTTTGTGCCATTGTGCAGAGCAATCTCAGCCTTCTCCTGTTATCACGAGTGGGTTCATGGCTGCCCTTGTCACAACCAAAAAGCCCACTGAAGTGGGGTTTCATCCCATCAGAGGCTGGGAACCACTTCTCCATCAGACCCATGAGGCATAGTGCCAGAGTCCATGGAATTTTGGAATTTTTTTTTTTTTTTAAGATGGAGTTTCCCTCTTGTCACTCAGGCTGGAGTGCAATGGCACGATCTCGGATCACTGCAACCTCCACCTCCTGGGTTCAAGTGATTCTCCTGCCTCAGCCTCCCGGGTAGCTGGGATTACAGGTGCCTGCCACCATGCCTGGCTAATTTGTTTTGTATTTTTAGTAGAGACAGGGATTCACCATGTTGGCCGGGCTGGTCTGGAACTCCTGACCTCAGGTGATTCACCCTCCTCAGCCTCCCAAAGTGCTGAGATTACAACTGTGAGCCACTGTGCCCGGTCCTTTTTTTTTTTTTTTTTTTAATGAAGGAAGAGACCCATGAAGGCAGAAGTGCCCAGGTCCCATGAAAGCTGCAGTGTGGCTCTGCCAAAAGCCGGGCACCGAAACGAACAGGGGAAACTTTAAAGTATAGGTTTGTATTTATTTTGTCTCTTTCTCCGAGGTTTTAAAGACTCCCAGGCCCAATTTCTTTGGTGGGGTTTGAGGTTTGGAGTAGCTGGGGTGCCCTTGGTAGCCTTAGTAGGGCGGATGCTTTCTTCAAGTTCTCATGTAGGCTGGGGGCCCAGCCCTGGGATGACTTTGGGCTGCATGTGCCAGGGACCGTCTCCCTCTTCCAGGGCTAAGCTCAGGGGCTTGGCTTTTTCTGTTACTTAAGGAAGGACTATTTGACAGCCCAAGCTTGCCAAATCGGGATGGGGCTGCCTCGAGTGGCCTGAGTCACTGGACATGTTGAAGCTTTTCTCATGGGCGAGAGGCTTTCTTTGTGCTCCGGGTGGACTAGGTACCTCTGAAGTTCTTGCCAAAGCCTGAGACATTAGGATTCCGTGAACATTAGACTTAGTGCTATATAATTAGGATGCTAAACCTCAGGAGAGAGTAGTGGGGGGAAATCAGATGGAAAAAGAAAGTACACAATACTTTCCAAAATCGAACGCAGATCCTGTTTCTCTTGCTGACTGATTTGACCCATCTGTGACGCTGATCTCTCTTAGGGGCACAATTTAGAGAAAACTCGAGCAAACAGCTCCAAACCACCGCGGCCTTTTCAGACTGCTTTGTGGTCCCTTTTGCTTTCCGGTTTGTGGCAGGAACCTTGGACTCTGGACAGGTTTCTGGACTGTTCCGTGCTCTGCAAGTGCTGACTCTGCATTCTTGACTTTGCATCAGAGTGGGGTGCCAGGTCCTGGAGCTTGTTTCTTAAGAGATAAGCCACCAGCTCCATGGACTGTGGGAGCCAAAGGCAAACAGAAACACTCTGTACTGTAGTCAGTGGAGAGATTCTGCCTGGGGTTGTAGGTAGAGCCCTGGAGAGGAGAAGGAGATGGCCAACAGGAGACGGAGCCTCAGAGCAGGTCCTTTCTGCAGCCCCCTTAGAGGGCGGATATCCCCCCAGCCCCTCAGATATCAGATTGGGGAAAGTGGGGATTTGTGGCCCTGGAGGCTTCCTGATGAATGGTGCATGCGAAAGCCTGAACTCTGCTGCTGCGCCCAGCCTCAGGGCTACCAGGGCCTCTTTCTTGGGAAAGTCCAGCTTCGCATTAGCTCAGCCCTCCTGGCTCCAGTAAGCCCCGCTGACTTCCAGTTGGCCTGGCCATCATATAAACGGCTCTGTTGAAGGGGCAGCCTCTCTGTTCTCGCGGAAGACTTTTTTTCCCCCAACATGAGCACAACAGGCTGGAGGAAGATGTGCCGTAGGTAGAGTAACCTTGCACCATATGGCTTTAAAAAAAGTCACATGAACAAAATCCACTAAAATATGAACAATGGCTGCCTTTGGGTGATGGACTAAGTGTGTGTTGTTCTCTCTTTTATATTTCCGGATGCTCTCATTTTTTCTACCATAAACATTCGCTATTTTTATTTATTTATTTATTTTTGGAGACAGAGTCTTGCTCTTTCACCCAGGCCGGAGTGCAGTGGTGCAATCTCGGCTCACTGCAACCTCCACCTCCCAGGTTCAAGCCATTCACCTGCCTCAGCCTCCCAAGTAGCTGGGATTACAGGCGTGTGCCACCACACCCAGCTAATTTTTGTATTTTTAGTAGAGACAGGGTTTCGCCATGTTGGCCAGGCTGGTCTCAAACTTCTGACCTCAGGTGATCCACCCACCTCAGCCTTCCAAAGTGTTGGGATTACAGGCGTGAGGCACCGCACCTGGCCGCATTCACTACTTTGTAATGGACTAAAAGAGCTAAAATAAAGCCGGTGGAATGTTCCACATATCATGGCATTTTGAACAAAAACTAAATCTTTTATAACACAGAGACCCGCCTAATGGAAAATGCAGTGAATATTCTCTTGTGGACCCCTGTCCCACACTGTTTCCTCTAAGGAAATGGCTGTCACCAAGCTGGTGACAGGTAGAATGCCTCAGTTCTTAGGTGGGCTCACAGGGATTACCCTTGTGAATCATTAAGACACAAACATCCAGTGAGGACTTTCTGAGTGCCAGGTCTTCTTCTCTGTGCCTTACATGTGTGTTTCATGCACACAACCACCTGTGAGCTGGCACCAATACAGCAGTCCTCCTTTATCCATGGTTTCACTTTCTGCAGTTTTAGTTACCTGTGATCAACCATGGTCTATAAATATTAAATGAAAAATTACAGAAATGAATCTAAGTTTTAAATTGTGCACATTCTGAGGAGTGTGGTGAAGTCTGGCACCATCCCACCCACCCCGTAACGCCCTGGACGAGTCTGCCCTTTGTCCGGTGGATCCACGCTGTATACGCTACCTGCCTGGTAGTCACTTAGTAGCCATCTCAGTTATCAGATTCATTGTCGAGATATAGCAGTGCTTGTGTTCCAGTCACACTTATTTTTACTTACTAATGGCCCCAACGTGCAAGAGCAGTGATGTGGGCAATTCGAATATGCCAAAGAGAAGCCGAAATGTGCTTCCTTTAAGTGAAAGGTGAAGTTCTTGACTTAATAAGGAAAGAAGGCTGAGTGCAGTGGCTCCTGCCTGTAATCTCAGCACTTCGGGAGGCTGAGGCAGGTGGATCACTTGAGGTCAGGAGTTTGAGACCAACCTGGCCAACACGGCGAAACCCCATCTCTACTAAAAATACAAAAATTAGCTGGGTGTGTTGGCATGCACCTGTAGACCCAACTACTTAGGAGGCTGATGCAGGAGAATCGCTTGAACCCTGGAGGCAGAAGCTGCAGTGAGCCAAGGTTGCAACACTGCACCTCCAGCCTGGGCAACAGAACAAGACTCCATCTCAAAAAAAAAAAAAAAAAAAAAAAAGGGTAAGAAAAAGAAATTATATGCTGAGGTTGTTAAGATCTATGGTGAGAATGAATCTTCTATTTTTTTGTTTTTTCTTTTTGTTTTTTTTTGGTAGAGATGGGATTTTGCCCTATTGCCCAGGCTGGTCTCAAACCGGCCATTGTTCACATGGCCATTGTTCAGCCTTTATTCACATTTTGGTGGATTTTGTTCATGTCAGAACAAAATCAACTGATCCACCCACCTTGACCTCCCAAAGTGCTGAGATTACAGGCATAAGCCACCAAGAATGAATTTCCTATCCATGAAATTGTAAAGAAGGAAAAAGAAATTTGTGCTAATTTTGCTGTTGCACCTCAAACTGCAAAAGTTATGGCCACAGTTCATGGTAAGTACTTAGTTAAGATGGAAAAGTCATTACATTTGTGAATGGAAGACATGAACAGAAACGTGTTCTGATCGGGCACAGTGGCTCGTGTCTGCAATCCCAACACTTTGGGAGGCTGAGGCAGGAGAATCACCTGAAGCCAGGAGTTTGAAACCAGCCTAGGCAACATAGCAAGACCTTGTCTGTACAATAAATAAATAAATAAAAATCAATAAAACAACAAAGAAATCTTGTAGGTGTGGTGGTACGTGCTTGTAGTCCCAGCTACTCTTGGAGTCAGACGAGAATTACTTCAGCCCAGGAGTTCAAGGTTACAGTGAATTATGATCACACACTGCACTCCAGCCTGGATGACAGAGCAAGACTCTGTCTCTAAAAAAATTAAGAATAAACATGTTTGATTTATGGCAATCAGGTTTGGTACAATCCAAGGTTCCAGGCATTCACTGAGGCCCTTAGAATGTGTCTCTCTCTGATAAGGGGGGACTACTATATTATTAAAATATCATACCCATCTTAGAGAATTGAAAACTGAGGCATTGAGAAGCTAGATATGTGGCAGAGCTGGGATTTGAGCCCAGGCAACAGCTGGCTGCAGAGCCTGGGTGCTGAACCACTGCACCATTCTGCCTCTTGTAGGAGCAGAAATCCAGGTGGAACTGGAAGGAAAAACAAGCAGGTAGAGAAGTTAAGTCAGCCCATAGGAGAGGCTGTCGGTGCTTGCTCTGGGCTGGTTCAGGTGGGTGTTGACACGGCAGGGTCAGGGAGCGAGTCAGAAGAGCTGGGGACAACTCAGTCTTGTTATTTCCGCAGTGTGCTGGACATTTTTCCGACTGTGGTAGCCCTGGCCCAGGCCAGCTTACCTCAAGGACGGCGCTTTGATGGTGTGGACGTCTCCGAGGTGCTCTTTGGCCGGTCACAGCCTGGGCACAGGGTAAGTGAAGGAGGTACTTGCCCACATGTAGGCTCTTTAGGAGGCTGGTCTGCTGCCTCTCACCTCTGTGCAGACAGAACCATCATCAGAAGATGGTCAAGAACAGGCTGCAGGTCGGATACAGTGGCTCACACCTGTAATCCCAGCACTTTAGGAGACCAAGGTGGGCTGATCACTTGAGGTCAGGAGTTCGAGACCAGCCTGACCAAGATGGTGAAACCTCACCTATACTAAAGATACAAAAATTAGCTGAGCATGGTGGCATGGGCCTGTAGTCCCAGCTACTTGGGAGGCTGAGGCAGCAGAATCACTTGAACCCGGGAGGCAGAGGTTGCCGCCAGCAAGTGGCTGGTTCAGACCCCAAAAGGTGAAGCATTTGAGATGAGCCTCTTTCTACCCCCAACCCCCAGTCCAGATTTATATTTAACAGTTTGGCTTAGGGTGGGTGTATATAGGTTCTCATTCCCTATAATGGGCAATTTCTTTTCCTGCATGTATTTAATTTAATAACATAGCTACCCAGTATTTTTGTTAGATGAGATGACTGACTAGTGTCTGCAACTTGTTTATTGTGGGCCTCACCCTCTAGAATGGAAGCTTCTTGAGGGCAAGAATCTGAGCTGTTGAGTTGAGCTCCGAGTTCTCACTGCCTGCAGTCAGCCAGCATTTCAGTCCATGCAAACTGCATGAACCAATGAAGGAACAAATGAACAAATGAGTGAAAGACCCTTTGGACAGCAGGTCCAGCAAGGGCCTTACATCCAACATTCTCCCAGCTCCAGAGGGCTCAGCACACTCTTGGCAGCCTGTTTTTTTTTTTTTTTTTTTGAGATGGAGTCTTGCTCTGTCACCCAGGCTGGAGTGCAGTGGTGTGATCTCAGCTCACTGCAACCTCCGCCTCCTGGGTTCAAGCGATTCTGCTGCCTCACCCTCCCGAGTACCTGGGACTACAGGCCCATGCCACCACGCTCAGCTAATTTTTGTATCTTTAGTATAGGTGAGGTTTCACCATCTTGACCAGGCTGGTCTTGAACTCCTGACCTCAAGTGATCAACCCGCCTTGGTCTCCCAAAGTGCTGGGATTACAGGTGTGAGCCACTGTATCTGACCTGCAGCCTGTTCTTGACCAAGCAGTCCTTGGCAATGGCTCTGGGCTTCCACTTCCCAGCGTCACCTCCTCAATGTCCCCTCTTTGCACTCTGAAGCACTCATTGGCAGTGACAGCCAGGAAATGTCAGGCCTCATGGCCTTTCCTTGTCTTTTCCCTGTGTTTTCCTTTCACCAAAAGGAAGAGGAAGCAGGAGGAGGCAAGGAGGCGGAAGGAGCACAGAGTCCCCTCTGCAACGCCCTGCAAATGCATGGCTTCTTGGTGAGGGACCCACACATCAAAGGGTCTATTTGTGTCTTTGCTAAGGGTCACATGGAAGTGACTCAAATGTACACAAGTGTCCTGTGGCTGGTAGTTACCAAAGCTGCCCTTCCCACCCAGCCTCCCCCAGCAAACCAGAACATGGGTCTCCTATGGGCCATCGGTTCTTCTGTGCACATTAATGCAGTTTTTAGGGGTTGTTGGATGAGGCCTGAGAGGTGTTCTGAAGTCCTGCTTCTCCCCAGAATATCTGCCCGCTGGAGCTGCAGACCCTTCCAGGCCTAGCCCTTCTCCCTAAGCAGGAGCAGCCAGGCAGGAAGATGGTTTCCGCCTTGAGGTTGGAAGTTAGCAGTATGTGACCCTGGAGGGTTGTCACAGACGTCATTGGAGAGGTGCTCCGGAGTGTTTATTACCATGGCTGCTAGGAATAATTGGGGTCATCAGGAAGTGCTTCAAGGACTGTGGTCTCCTTGACGTTGTCGGTACTGCCTGTGGGAGCCAGCTCCTTCATGTACTAACTTCCTTTCTCAGACGGGAGAGCTCTGCTCTTGCTCTAACTGGAGTTTTGTGCAGGCTCATAGAGACCCCATCCTAACTAGTGCCCAGCAGGGTTAGGCCCAGGAACCAGATTGGAAAACCAGATACAAGTCACAGCATCGTCATGGGGAGGTATGATGGCGTGGTTAATGCAGCTGGAGTCAGGACTGATTTGCTCCCCAGCCACACCCCATGGCCCAGAAAGAAACAGCCATGCTTACTGCTTGTGGGAAGCAGCTGATGGTATCTTCAAGGTTAAGAGCACACGGGGCTGGCACCTGTGGGTCACACTCAGTCTCCCAGAGCATGCCTGCAGTGTCAGTGAAGACACTTGAGATAAGATTCTGAAGTTTGAGGACAACATGGGTAGTTGCTGGACCTGAATTTGGGTTTGGTCTTCTCTAGTCAGTCCTCTCTATCAAAGTAAAGTCATAGGCCTAAAGAAATAAGAGTAAATTGTCTCAAATTTGGAATAGCTATGGGGGAGGCTCGAAGGTAAGAATATGAGGAATTATATATATACACACACACACACAATATTCTATACATACTTACATGTATGCATATGTGTGCATACGTCTATACATGTGTGTTATACGTGTGCATGCATATTCTAGACGTGTATGCATATGCATGTTTTGTTTTAATTTAATTTAATTTTATTTTATTTTTTGAGAGGAGTCTCACTCTGTCGCCCAGGCTGGAGTGCAGCAGCACAATCTTGGCTCACTGCAACCTCCACCTCCTGGGTTCAAGCGATTCTCCTGCCTCAGCCTCCCAAGTAGCTGGTATTACGGGCGCTCACCACCACGCCTAGATAATTTTTGTATTTTTAGTAGAGACAGGGTTTCACTGTGTTGGCCAGGCTGGTGTCAAACTCCTGACCTCAGGAGATCTGCCTGCCTCGGTCTCCCAAAGTGCTGGGATTATAGGCGTGAGCCACTGTGCCTGGCCTGCATATGCATGTTTATATACCATGTATGTATATTCATGTATGCATATCCACATCTGTATACATACATGCATACATATGTATGCATATGCATGCTTATACCACACATGCATACACATGTTTGCATATGCATGTGTCTATATAAACATATATACGCATGCTTATGTTCATACGCTATACATGTGTACATATGTATGCCTATGCATGTCTATGCACATAATGTATACACATGCATGCACACACATACATGTATACATATGCATACGTCCAGGCACATAAATAGAGATATACACACATATTTATATGCATGTGTATGCACATGTATACATACTATATATATGCATATATCAATATACACATACATATGTGTACACAGATGCATATGTCTGTAACACATGCATACATGTGTACATATGTATTTTAAAATAAGCACAATTTGTGTTCACCCTCAGATACATCCTGGGCTTACAAGAATTCCAATATGAGTTGGTTTAGAAACACTTTCAGTTCTAGAAGCTCAAAGTAACTCCTGGATATTCAACTGGGAACAATATGCCAATGCTTCTCAGCAATCCAGTCCTTCCCTATTGCAAACCAAGTAACCAACAGTTAAGGAGAGAAGCAAGAGAGTTGAGAGGTGTCATGTGCACAATGAGCTCCAGTTCCACACTGGATGGTCTTCTCACAACCCACTCCAGCAACCTCTAGGGACGTTGTCTCTGTGATGTTCAAAACCACATCAGCTGACACCATGCTGCATATTCTTGCATCAGCTCAGCCTCCTGCTTCTGATCTTGATGGGTCTGTGTCTAGGCAGTGAGGGGCACCAGGAGAGAGATGAGGGCTGGGAAGGGGAGGGCTGCACAGCCTAGAACCAAAGGTCCCACTTTGTGCTTTCCTGGCTCCCAGATGGAAGCTGAAGGTGGTAACATCATCACTGGTCAGGTCGTATCTTAGCCCCAGGTTGTCATGATCAGGTCCAGAAATTGTCAACGAAGGAACGTTTCCCCTAACAGCTCTGCATCTGCCTAGCCTAACACAGTCTGGGGCTGCTGTGGGTCATCAAATGCTTGACACGCCCCTGGAGGCCATACATTGAGGAAACAAGCTGAGTTTTAATGTCCAGAAAGAACGCTGATCACTTCTCTTAGGGAGGCCCCTAGTGGCGAGAGATGTCATCTGGCGTGGCTGGCAAACTGACCACCCCCATCCACCCCCTTTGGAGGCTGTAGCTGTGCATCCCCACCTGAATGGAGAAGAAGCCCACCTTCAGGGGATGCTATATCAGCACCCTGTAGGACTTAAGGTAAAGGAATGCTCTCGTGCTTAAAAAACAAAACAAGATAAAATAGAGCAAGAAAGGCCACCAGGAAGGCAAAACAAGTTTGCAGAAGATAAAGTCATCTTTGAAATTTGAACCAGGCATCTGGAGAGCTGTGATTCATGTGTACTTTTGACAGCTTCCTTCCTATGTTGATATAAACAAGAAAGCCATAATGGGTTTGCTCAAACAAACAAAAAAAATGCATAGACAAGTTCTCCAAAGTCCATCTATGTTTCTGAGAATGAGCCATCCCACAGTTTTGCTTCCTCGTGGATTTTGGAAGTTGCCTCTGGTAACGCCACATAAATAGTGGGAATATAGCAGCCCACCCTCATGGAATTTCTGTGACTGAGACGCAAGTACTGTGACTGATCCGAAGCAGCAACTTCACTCCCATCTTCTGCATGTCCGCGTGCATCGTATGTCAGTTGACAATAGATTTTCCAAGTCTCCCACTTCCTGCTGTCTCAAGAAGGAAACAAAACAGTCTCCTGTGGTGAAGAGGCTTGGCTTTCTGCAGGGATGGAAGAAGTGAGGGTTTTCAGTTACGACTTCTTTTCCTGTTTGGAAGGAACCTGCTATCATCATGCGCGCCCTGGGTTTGTGCAGGGATTGTCACGAGAACCTGGAAGCCGCAGGTGTGGGGAGGAGCCCCACCTTGGCGGCATCCTCTCAGAGCTGTGAAACTCGGGGGGACAGCTGTTTACTGCTCCAACAGATGTTTCTCATTTTTTTCTTAAGTCTCGTGGAAACTTTGAATCATGTAAGTGCCTTTCCAGCCCTATATACGGTTGTGATTCATACCAAGGCAGTCTCATGCTTTTAGCCCAGACCCACCAACCTACCAAGGACACTGGCCTTTTGTTTTCTTTCACATCCTTCCCTCGAGAACCCTGATTTAGGTGTTTCCATTCTGTACGGTAATTCTTTTATTTGTGACCTGATGAGGAAAGATTTCCTCAGTCCAAATATAGTCGGATTGAGTCACAGCTGTGGGCGTCTGTGACCAGAGTCTGGGCTGTGCCCGATTCTGCGGAAATCAAGGATGCCTTCTTTTGTACCATCCTTGCTCAAGGGAGAGTTGGAACATTGACTTGATGCTGAAGAAGCCTTTCTTCAAAGAGAGCTGAGGGTCACCTGCATCAGAACCCTTGGAAATACTTGTAAAACAAGTAAGTCCCCAGGGCCCATCCTGACCCTGAGGGGTTGGAACTCAGGCAGGGTGGCCTTGTGGGCCTGTGACCGGTGCCCCCCACACACAGAGCCCTGCACTTGGAGGGACCCTGTGCTTGGTTTAAAGCTCTGCCGTGGTCATCATGAAATTTTAAGTTTGTGAACAAGGTATCCCTGATTTGCATTTTGTTGTGGACTTTGCAAATTACATAGCAGGTTTCAGGCCTAGAAATCTGACCTACCTAGTGAGACCTTTTGCCTACTCTTCCAGAGTTGTAACCCACTCCCATCAATTAACCAGCAAAATAACAACTTCACAGGCTCCCTAGAGTTGACTGGTGTGGACTCCAGGCTTGTATCTGTCAGTGTGTGTTTGGGCACAGGGATAGGGAGACCAGACCCTGAAAAAGACAGTAATATTTTCCAGGGAGCATCTAGCATCATCTAGCATGTTTTATTTTCTTTTGCTGTTTCGAGACAGGATCTTGCTCTATCACCCAGGCTGGAGTGCAGTGGTATGATCATAGCTCACTGCAGCATTGACCTCCCAGGCTCAAACAATCCTCTCACCTCAGCTTCCAAGTAGCTAGGACCACAGGTGTGCACCACCATGCCTGGTTAACTTTTGTATTTTTTTGTAGGGAGGGGTCTTGCTGTGTTGCCCAGGCTGGTTTCAAACTCCTGGGCTCAAGTGATCCTCCTGCCTCGACCTCCCAAGGTATTGGGATTACAGGCATGAGTCACCGAGTTCTGCCAATTTTTCTATTAGTAAGCTCTGCCACCCTTTCTCAGGTGCTGTTCCACCCCAACAGTGGGGCAGCTGGAGAGTTTGGAGCCCTGCAGACTGTCCGCCTGGAGCGTTACAAGGCCTTCTACATTACCGGTGAGTGAGGGGCCACTTAGCCCTGCCTCCCACAGTCACAGCTGCACGGGGACCCCATGGACTCTCACCCAGGCCTCTGGGAATGAGTGTGAGTCCCTCCTTTGTGGGGGGTTCTCAGCACCTCTTGACAAGCGTCTCCTCCAAACTCAGGGTCCCTGCACAGGCTCTCTGGATCCCCCATATGCAAATAAGGTCTTTGTGCCGTTCACCTGAATTTCTAGTGAGCTGGGAGCTCTCAGCACGTTTATTCAGCTCCTTTTCACATAGAGAGCATTTCCTATTGTCGTGCTTTAAATGCCAGTTTGGATGAACATTAAATGGAAGCCTAGAGATATTTTAAAGTATAATTTACTTGACAATAGACCGTTTCAGAAAATAGATTTTAGAGGACTAGTTAGCAAACCGACAGAAGTCTCTCTGCTTCTTGGTTCACTGTGACTATCTATCTCTTAGATGTATACTTTAGAAATGTCATACTGGATCAGGATGGTCCTCAGGGTCTTCCAATGGCTTCTTGCTGCCAATTGAATTCAGACTCTCAATCCCGAGTCCTACTGTCTTTCCACCCTTAGTTTTCCAAGAACAAGTCTCCTCTTCCTTGGTCTCCATATTAAAATCCTTTTAAGCTTTTATGGCCCAAGTCAAATGCCACTTTCATAAAACTCTCTTATCTTCCCAGCTGGGTAGGAATTCTGGAGAACTCTGTTATCTCTCACTTTCTGCCATGCATGCCTGTCATTTAGGTACACGTCTTATTTCCTGTACTAGTTTTTTTTGTTGTTTGTTGTTGTTGTTTGTTTGTTTGTTTTGAGACAGAGTCTCGCTCTGTCGCCCAGGATGGAGTGCAGTGGCGCCATCTTGGCTCACTGCAACCTCCGCCTCTTGGGTTCAAGCAATTCTCCTGCCTCAGCCTTCTGAGTAGCTGGGACTACAGGTGTGCACCACCATTGCCGGCTAATTTTTTAATTTTTAGTAGAGACTGTATTTCGTCATATTGGTCAGGCTGGTCTTGAACTCCTGACCTCGTGATCCGCCCGCCTTTCAGCCTCCCAATCCTGTACTAGTTTTTTGTTTTTGTTTTTTGCGATGGAGTCTCGCTCTGTCGCCCAGGCTGGAGTGCAGTGGCGTGATCTCGGCTCGCTGCAAGCTCTGCCTCCCGGGTTCACTCCATTCTCCTGCCTCAGCCTCCCAAGTAGCTGGGACTACAGGCGCTCGCCACCACGCCCGCCTAATTTTTTTGTATTTTTAGTAGAGACAGGGTTTCACCGTGTTAGCCAGGATGGTCTCGATCACCTGACCTCGTGATCCACCCACCTCGGCCTCCCAAAGTGCTGGGATTACAGGCGTGAGCCACCTTGCCCAGCCTGATCCTGTACTGGTTTTAAGCTTTCTAAATTCAGAACTCTTTCAGCACTTTAATCTTTGTGGTCTCGAAGTGCTTAGCACACTTAGTAGGAACGCTACAATTTTTTTTTTTAAATAAATGAAAAACAAAAAATAAAAAAGGAAAACCTGTGACCTAATGCAGATTCCAACTTGATTCAGTTATTTAATGTTGGAGCTTTTCAAATTATATGATAAAAAAATTATTTTCCCTGAGTGTAAATAAGTGATCCTGAAGAAAATGTGGCATAAAAACAAAACATGACTTGAGGGGTATTAAAAATGTCACAAAAATCTTTGATTCTCTAAAACCTAAAACTCAAAACAGTCAGATATTTGTTGTTTTCGGTTGAAAAGTTTCTAGATTAGAGTCCTTATATTACATTATCTAAGAGGTATGGGACCTCCAGGCTGAGTTAATTTCACAAGTAAAAGTCCTGCCAGAAAGCCCTTGGCACCACAATGTTGGAATCAGACACGTTACTATGAAGTAATAGGGCTATTTAAATGATCACAATCAGATAGGAACTATAACACCCAGGGGAGGTCTGCTCTTCTAAGGAGTCACCAAACTCCCAAGAGAGTCTGGGTAGGGAGCACTGAACTTTTAATCCATCAGTGAAAACTGGGAATAGGATGAAACAGGGGCATGTTCTGATTCCCTCTTCCTCTTGCTTCTAATATTTGCATCCCAGTTACTTACAACTGCTTTTGGATAAGCTAGATGAATTGACATCTACTACATTAGATTAGAGAAAGATGTGTTCGTCTATGATGAGGATATGATGTTATGGTCACACACTGGGAGTGGTCTTGAAAAGACAACCAGTCTGTTTTGGTATGTGGCCTAGAATTGAGGTGTACCTTGTTGTTTTTCTTTTTTTTATTATTATACTTTAAGTTCTAGGGTACATGTGCACAACGTGCAGGTTTGTTACCTATGTATACATGTGCCATGTTGGTGTGCTGCACCCATTAACTCGTCATTTACATTGGTTATATCTCCTAATGCTTTCCCTCCCCCCTCCCCCCACCCCGCGACAGGCCCCGGTGTGTGATGTTCCCCTTCCTGTGTCCAGGTGTTCTCATTGTTCAATTCCCACCTATGAGTGAGAACATGTGGGGTTTGGTTTTTTGTTCTTGCGATAGTTTGCTGAGAATGATGGTTTCCAGCTTCATCCATGTCCCTACCAAGGACGTGAACTCATCCTTTTTTATGGCTGCATAGTATTCCATGGTGTCTATGTGCCCCATTTTCTTAATCCAGTCTATCATTGATGGACATTTGGGTTGGGTCCAAGTCTTTGCTATTGTGAATAGTGCCGCAATAAACATACGTGTGCATGTGTCTTTATAGCAGCATGATTTATAATCCTTTGGGTGTATACCCAGTAATGGGATGGCTGGGTCAAATGGTATTTCTAGTTCGAGATCCTTGAGGAATCGCCACACTGTCTTCCTCAATGGTTGAACTAGTTTACAGTCCCACCAACAGTGTAAAAGTGTTCCTATTTGTCCAGTTAAGGCAACCTGTACACAAAGTGAAAGGCCCAGATCTATAATGTATAATTTGGTGAGGTTTTATAAATGTAGATACCTGTGTATGTACCCTTTTAATGGTGTGAATTCCATTGATTCTTTTTCTTTTTCCATTGATTGATTTTCAAGTGTTAAGCCAACTTTACATTCCTCAATAAATCCCATTTAGTAATGATGTATCATACTTTTTATATCTTGCTGATTTTGATTTGCTAAGATTTTGTCTATAATTTTCCTTTCTTGTCTGTGTCAAGGTTTGGTATCAGGATTTTGCTGGCCTTTTAAAATGAGTTGAGAAATATTCCCTTCTCTATTTTCTGAAAGGGTTTGTGGAAGATCAGTATTATTTCTTTCATGTTTGATTGAATTCATCTGTGAAATGATTTGCCAAATTCATTGTTGTGAAGATTTTGTCATATTTTTAAAAAGAGTGTTAGTATTTTAGGTCTTATATTTAGATCTCTGATCCATTTCCAGTTAATTTTTGTATGTGGCATAAGTAAGGGTCCAACTTCATTGTTTTACATGTTGACATCCAGTTTTCCCAGCACCATTTATTGAAAACACTGTCCTTTCCCCATTGAATGGTCTTGGCACCCTTGTTAAAAATCATTTGATCATACATGTGAGGGATAATTTCCACTGTCTATTCTATTTCATTAGTTATATGTCTATGTTTATGCCAGTACCACACTGTTTTAATTACTGTAGACTTGTTGCAGTTTTGAAATCAGGAGTGTGAGTCCTCCAGCTTTGGGCTTTTTTTTTTTTTTTTTTTTTTTTTTTAGACTGTTTTGACTATTCTGGGTCCTCTGAGATTCCATGTGAATTTTAGGATGGCTTTTTCTATTTCTGCAAAAAACATCATCAGGATTTTGATAAGGATTGTACTGAACCTGTAGACCACTTGGGGTAGTATTGACATTTTAACAATATTAAGTCTTCCAATCCATGAACATGGGATGTAACCATTTGTTTATGTCTTCTTTAATGTCTTTCAGCTATATTTTATGGTTTTCATTATGCAAGTCTTTCACTTTTTTGTGTTAATTCCTATTTTACTCTTTTTGATGCCATTGTGAATGAAGTTGTTTTCACAATTTCGTTTTCAGATTGTTCACTGTTAGTGTATAGAAATATAACTGGCTTTGTGTTCTGAATTTCAATCCTGCCATTTTGCTGAATTCCTTTATTAGTTCTGTTTTTATGTGGAATATTTAGGTTTTCTACATATAAGATTATATCATATCTGAAGGAGGTCATTTTACTTCCTCCATTCCAATTTGGATGCTTTTTATTTCTTTTTCTTGCCGAATTGCTCTGGCTGGAATGTCCAGTACTATGTGGAACAGAAATGGCAAAAATGGCATTGAAACTTTTATTAATATATTATGTCCTTCTCTTTGTCTCTCATAACCTTTTTTAAAATTTAAAGTCTATTTTGTATGATATTAGTACAACCACTCTTGCTATCTTTTGGTTACTATTTGCATGGAAAATCTTTTCCTACCATTTCACTTTATTTATTTTTTATTTTTCCATGGGTTATTGGGATACACGTGGTGTTTGGTTACATGAGTAAGTTCTTTAGCGGTGATTTGTGAAATTTTCGTGCACCCATCACCCAAGCAGTATACACTGCACCCTATTTGTAGTCTTTCATCCCTTGGCCCCTCCCACTTTACCCCCAAGTCCCCAAAGTCCACTGTGTCATTCTTATGCTTTTATGTCCTCCTCATAACTTAGCTCCCACATATCAGTGAGAACATACGATGTTTGGTTTTTCATTTCTGAGTTACTTCACTTAGAATAATAGCCTCCAGTCTCACCCAGGTTGCTGCAAATGCTGTTGATTCATTCCTTTTTATGGCTGAGCAGTATTCCATTATATATATATATCACAGTTTCTTTATCCACTCATTGATTGATGGACATTTGGGCTGGTTCCACATTTTTGCAATTGCAAATTGTGCTGCTATAAATATGTGTGTGCAAGTATCTTTTTCGTACAATGACTTCTTTTCCTCTGGGTAGATACCCAGTAGTGGGATTGCTGGATCAAATGGTAGTTCAGCTTTTAGTTCTTTAAGGAATCTGTTTTCCATAGCAGCTATACTAGTTTACATTCCCACCAGCAGTGTAGAAGTGTTCCCTGTTCACCGCATCCATGCCAACATCTACTGTTTTTTGATTATGGCTATTCTTGCAGGAATGAGGTGGTATCATATTGTGGTTTTGATTTGCATTTCTCTGATCATTAGTGACATTAAGCATTTTTTCATGTTTGTTGGCCATTTGTATACTTTTGAGGCTTGTCTATTCATGTGCTTAGCTCACTTTTTGATGGTATTGTTTTTTTCTTGCTGATTTGTTTGAGTTCATTATAGGTTCTGGATATTAGTCCTTTGTCAGATGTATAGATTGTGAAGATTTTCTCCCACTGTGTGGGCTGTTTACTCTGCTGACTGTTCCTTTTGCTGTGCAAAAGATCTTTAGTTTAATTATGTCCTAGCTATTTATATTTGTTCTTATTGCATTTGCTTTTGGGTTCTTGTTCATGAAATCCTTGCCTAAGCCAATGTCTAGAAGGGTTTTTCCAATGTTATCTTCTAGAATTTTTATAGTTTCAGGTCTTAGATTTAAGTTCTTAATCCATCTTGAGTTGATTTTTGTATAAGGTGAGAGATGAGGATCCAGTTTCATTCTCCTACATGTGGCTAGCCAATTATCCCAGCACCATTTGTTGAAAAGGGTGTCCTTTCCCCACTTTATGTTTGTGTTGGCTTTGTCGAAGATCAGCTGGCTGTAATTATTTGGGTTTATTTCTGGGTTCTCTATTCTGTTCCATTGGTCTATGTGCCTATTTTTATACCAGTACTATGCTGTTTTGGTGATTATGGCTTTATAGTATAGTTTGAAATCAGGTAGTGTGATGCCTCCAGATTTGTTCTTTTTGCTTAGTCTTGCTTTGGCTATGCAAGCTCTTTTTTGTTTTCGTATGAATTTTTCTAATTCTGTGAAGAATGATGGTGGTATTTTGATGGGGATTGTGTTGGATTTGTAGATTGTTTTTAGCAGTATGGTCATTTTCACAATATTGATTCTACCCATCCATGAGCATGAGATGTGTTTCCATTTGTTTGTGTCATCTATGATTTCTTTCAGCAGTGTTTTGTAGTTTTCCTTGCAGAGGTCTTTCACCTCCTTGGTTAGGTATATTCCTAAGTTTTTTTTTTTTTTGCAGCTATTGTAAAAGGGGTTGACTTCTTGATTTGACTCTCCGCTTGGTTGCTGTTGGTATATAGAAGAGCTACTGATTTGTGTACATTAATCTTGTTTCTAGAAACTTAGCTGAATTCTGTTATCAGTTCTAGGAGCTTTCTGGAGGAGTCTTTAGGGTTTTCGAGGTAAACAATCATATTGCCAGCAAACAGTGAGAGTTTGACTTCCTCTTTACTGATTTGAATGCCCTTTACTTCTTTCTCATGTCTTGCTCTGGCTAGGACTTCCAGTAGTATGTTGAAGAGGAGTGGTGACAGTGGGCATCCTTTTCTTGTTTCAGTTCTCAGAGGGAATGATATCAGCTTTTCCCCATTCAGTATTATGTTGGCTGTGGGTTTCTTTTTTTTTTTTTTATTGGTGCAAATTACTGTTTATTAAGCATTATTTATTCCTTATGCAAAACAAATGTGCACTAGCCTTTGGCATTAACTAAACACTCTCTACATATTTCTTTTTTTTATTATTATTATACTTTAAGTTTTAGGGTACATGCACACAATGTGCAGGTTAGTTACATATGTATACATGTGCCATGCTGGTGTGCTGCACCCATTAACTCGTCATCTAGCATTAGGTATATCTCCCAATGCTATCCCTCCCCCCACCCCACAACAGTCCCCAGAGTGTGATGTTCCCCTTCCTGTGTCCATGTGTTCTCATTGTTCAATTCCCACCTATGAGTGAGAAGATGTGGTGTTTGGTTTTTTGTTCTTGCAATAGTTTACTGAGAATGATGATTTCCAATTTCATCCATGTCCCTACAAAGGACATGAACTCATCATTTTTTATGGCTGCATAGTATTCCATGGTGTATATGTGCCACATTTTCTTAATCCAGTCTATCATTGTTGGACATTTGGGTTGGTTCCACGTCTTTGCTATTGTGAATAATGCCGCAATAAACATACGTGTGCATGTGTCTTTAAAGCAGCATGATTTATAGTCCTTTGGGTATATACACAGTAATGGGATGGCTGGGTGAAATGGTATTTCTAGTTCTAGATCCCTGAGGAATCGCCACACTGACTTCCACAATGGTTGAACTAGTTTACAGTCCCACCAACAGTGTAAAAGTGTTCCTATTTCTCCACATCCTCTCCAGCACTTGTTGTTTCCTGACTTTTTAATGATTGCCATTCTAACTGGTGTGAGATGGTATCTCACTGTGGTTTTGATTTGCATTTCTCTGATGGCCAGTGATGGTGAGCATTTTTTCATGTGTTTTTTGGCTGCATAAATGTCTTCTTTTGAGAAGTGTCTGTTCATGTCCTTCGCCCACTTTTTGATGGGGTTGTTTTTTTCTTGTAAATTTGTTTGAGTTCATTGTAGATTCTGGATATTAGCCCTTTGTCAGATGAGTAGGTTGTGAAAATTTTCTCCCATTTTGTAGGTTGCCTGTTCACTCTGATGGTAGTTTCTTTTGCTGTGCAGAAGCTCTTTAGTTTAATTAGATCCCATTTGTCAATTTTGGCTTTTGTTGCCATTGCTTTTGGTGTTTTAGACATGAAGTCCTTGCCCATGCCTATGTCCTGAATGGTAATGCCTAGGTTTTCTTCTAGGGTTTTTATGGTTTTAGGTCTAACGTTTAAGTCTTTAATCCATCTTGAATTGATTTTTGTATAAGGTGTAAGGAAGGGATCCAGTTTCAGCTTTCTACATATGGCTAGCCAGTTTTCCCAGCACCATTTATTAAATAGGGAATCCTTTCCCCATTGCTTGTTTTTCTCAGGTTTGTCAAAGATCAGATAGTTGTAGATAGGTGGCGTTATTTCTGAGGGCTCTGTTCTGTTCCATTGATCTATATCTCTGTTTTGGTACCAGTACCATGCTGTTTTGGTTACTGTAGCCTTGTAGTATAGTTTGAAGTCAGGTAGTGTGATGCCTCCGGCTTTGTTCTTTTGGCTGAGGATTGACTTGGCGATGCGGGCTCTTTTTGGGTTCCATATGAACTTTAAAGTAGTTTTTTCCAATTCTGTGAAGAAAGTCATTGGTAGCTTGATGGGGATGGCATTGAATCTGTAAATTACCTTGGGCAGTATGGCCATTTTCACGATATTGATTCTTCCTACCCATGAGCATGGAATATTCTTCCATTTGTTTGTATCCTCTTTTATTTCCTTGAGCAGTGGTTTGTAGTTCTCCTTGAAGAGGTCCTTCACATCCCTTGTAAGTTGGATTCCTAGGTATTTTATTCTCTTTGTAGCAATTGTGAATGGGAGTTCACTGATGATTTGGCTCTCTGTTTGTCTGTTGTTGGTGTATAAGAATGCTTGTAATTTTTGTACATTGATTTTGTATCCTGAGACTTTGCTGAAGTTGCTTATCAGCTTAAGGAGATTTTGGGCTGAGACAGTGGGGTTTTCTAGATAAACAATCATGTCGTCTGCAAACAGGGACAATTTGACTTCCTCTTTTCCTAATTGAATACCCTTTATTTCCTTCTCCTGCCTAATTGCCCTGGCCAGAACTTCCAACACTATGTTGAATAGGAGTGGTGAGAGAGGGCATCCCTGTCTTGTGCCAGTTTTCAAAGGGAATGCTTCCAGTTTTTGCCCATTCAGTATGATATTGGCTGTGGGTTTGTCATAGATAGCTCTTATTATTTTGAAATATGTCCCATCAATACCTAACTTATTGAGAGTTTTTAGCATGAAGGGTTGTTGAATTTTGTCAAAGGCCTTTTCTGCATCTATTGAGATAATCATGTGGTTTTTGTCTTTGGTTCTGTTTATATGCCGGATTACATTTATTGATTTGCGTATATTGAACCAGCCTTGCATCCCAGGGATGAAGCCCACTTGATCATGGTGGATAAGCTTTTTGATGTTCTGCTGGATTCGGTTTGCCAGTATTTTATTGAGGATTTTTGCATCAATGTTCATCAAGGATATTGGTCTAAAATTCTCTTTTTTGGTTGTGTCTCTGCCCGGCTTTGGTATCAGGATGATGCTGGCCTCATAAAATAAGTTAGGGAGGATTCCCTCTTTTTCTATTGATTGGAATAGTTTCAGAAGGAATGGTACCAGTTCCTCCTTCTACCTCTGGTAGAATTCAGCTGCGAATCCATCTGGTCCTGGACTCTTTTTGGTTGGTAAGCTATTGATTATTGCCACAATTTCAGATCCTGTTATTGGTCTATTCAGAGATTGAACTTCTTCCTGGTTTAGTCTTGGGAGAGTGTATGTGTTGAGGAATTTATCCATTTCTTCTAGATTTTCTAGTTTATTTGCATAGAGGTGTTTGTAGTATTCTCTGATGGTAGTTTGTATTTCTGTGGGATCAGTGGTGATATCCCCTTTATCATTTTTTATTGCATCTATTTGATTCTTCTCTCTTTTTTTCTTTATTAGTCTTGCTAGCAGTCTATCAATTTTGTTGATCCTTTCAAAAAACCAGCTCCTGGATTCACTGATTTTTTGAAGGGTTTCTTGTGTCTCTATTTCCTTCAGTTCTGCTCTGATTTTAGTTATTTCTTGCCTTCTGCTAGCTTTTGAATGTGTTTGCTCTTGCTTTTCTGGTTCTTTTAATTGTGATGTTAGGGTGTCAATTTTAGATCTTTCCTGCTTTCTCTTGTGGGCATTTAGTGCTATAAATTTCCCTCTACACACTGCTTTGAATGCATCCCAGAGATTCTGGTATGTTGTGTCTTTGTTCTCATTGATTTCAAAGAACATCTTTATTTCTGCCTTCATTTCATTATGTACCCAGTAGTCATTCAGGAGCAGGTTGTTCAGTTTCCATGTAGCTGAGCGGTTTTGAGTGAGATTCTTAATCCTGAGTTCTAGTTTGATTGCACTGTGGTCTGAGAGATAGTTTGTTATAATTTCTGTTCTTTTACATTTGCTGAGGAGAGCTTTACTTCCAAGTATGTGGTCTACTTTGGAATAGGTGTGGTGTGGTGCTGAAAAAAATGTATATTCTGTTGATTTGGGGTGGAGAGTTCTGTAGATGTCTATTAGGTCCGCTTGGTGCAGAGCTGAGTTCAATTCCTGGGTATCCTTGTTGACTTTCTGTCTCGTTGATCTGTCTAATGTTGACAGTGGGGTGTTAAAGTCTCCCATTATTAATGTGTGGGAGTCTAAGTCTCTTTGTAGGTCACTCAGGACTTGCTTTATGAATCTGGGTGCTCCTGTATTGGGTGCATATATATTTAGGATAGTTAGCTCTTCTTGTTGAATTGATCCCTTTACCATTATGTAATGGCCTTGTCTCTTTTGATCTTTGTTGGTTTAAAGTCTGTTTTATCGGAGACTAGGATTGCAACCCCTGCCTTTTTTTGTTTTCCATTTGCTTGGTAGATCTTCCTCCATCCTTTTATTTTGAGCCTATGTGGGTCTCTGCAGGTGAGATGGGTTTCCTGAATACAGCACACTGATGGGTCTTGACTCTTTATCCAATTTGCCAGTCTGTGTCTTTTAATTGGAGCATTTAGTCCATTTACATTTAAAGTTAATATTGTTACATGTGAATTTGATCCTGTCATTATGATGTTAGCTGGTTATTTTGCTCGTTAGTTGATGCAGTTTCTTCCTAGTCTCGATGGCCTTTACATTTTGGCATGATTTTGCAGTGGCTGGTACCGGTTGTTCCTTTCCATGTTTAGCGCTTCCTTCAGGAGCTCTTTTAGGGCAGGCCTGGTGGTGACAAAATCTCTCAGCATTTGCTTGTCTGTAAAGTATTTTATTTCTCCTTCACTTATGAAGCTTAGTTTGGCTGGATATGAAATTCTGGGTTGAAAATTCTTTTCTTTGAGAATGTTGAATATTGGCCCCCACTCTCTTCTGGCTTGTAGAGTTTCTGCCGAAAGATCCACTGTTAGTCTGATGGG
Organism: Pan paniscus; assembly: GCF_029289425.2. Taxonomy (NCBI): domain Eukaryota; kingdom Metazoa; phylum Chordata; class Mammalia; order Primates; family Hominidae; genus Pan; species Pan paniscus. The sequence continues at coordinate 84,440,637 of NC_073268.2, forward strand.
CTTCCCTTTGAGGGTAACCTGACCTTTCTCTCTGGCTGCCCTTAACATTTTTTCCTTCATTTCAACTTTGGTGAATCTGACAATTATGTGTCTTGGAGTTGCTCTTCTTGAGGAATATCTTTGTGGCGTTCTCTGTATTTTCTGAATCTGAATGTTGGCCTGCCTTGCTAGATTGGGGAAGTTCTCCTGGATAATATCCTGCAGAGTGTTTTCCAACTTGGTTCCATTCTCCCCGTCACTTTCAGGTACACCAATCAGACGTAGATTTGGTTTTTTCACATAGTCCCATATTTCTTGGAGGCTTTGCTCATTTCTTTTTATTCTTTTTTCTCTAAACTTCCCTTCTCGCTTCATTTCATTCATTTCATCTTCCATCGCTGATACCCTTTCTTCCAGTTGATCACACCGGCTCCTGAGGCTTCTGCATTCTTCACGTAGTTCTCAAGCCTTGGTTTTCAGCTCCATCAGCTCCTTTAAGCACTTCTCTGTATTGGTTATTCTAGTTATACATTCTTCTAAATTTTTTTCAAAGTTTTCAACTTCTTTGCCTTTGGTTTGAATGTCCTCCCGTAGCTCGGAGTAATTTGATTGTCTGAAGCCTTCTTCTCTCAGCTCGTCAAAGTCATTCTCTGTCCAGCTTTGTTCCGTTGCTGGTGAGGAACTGCGTTCCTTTGGAGGAGGAGAGGCGCTCTGCTTTTTAGAGTTTCCAGTTTTTCTGCTCTGTTTTTTCCCCATCTTTGTGGTTTTATCTACGTTTGGTCTTTGATGATGGTGATGTACAGATGGGTTTTTGGTGTGGATGTCCTTTCTGTTTGTTAGTTTTCCTTGTAACAGACAGGACCCTCAGCTGCAGGTCTGTTGGAGTACTGGGCCCTGTGAGGTGTCAGTCTGCCCCTGCTGGGGGGTGCCTCCCAGTTAGGCTGCTCGGGGGTCAGGGGTCAGGGACCCACTTGAGGAGGCAGTCTGCCGGTTCTCAGATCTCCAGCTGCGTGCTGGGAGAACCACTGCTCTCTTCAAAGCTGTCAGACAGGGACATTTAAGTCTGCAGAGGTTACTGCTGTCTTTTTGTTTGTCTGTGCCCTGCCCCCAGAGGTGGAGCCTACAGAGGCAGGCAGGCCTCCTTGAGCTGTGGTGGGCTCCACCCAGTTCGAGCTTCCCGGCTGCTTTGTTTACCTAATCAAGCCTGGGCAATGGCAGGCGCCCCTCCCCCAGCCTCGCTGCCGCCCTGCAGTTTGATCTCAGACTGCTGTGCTAGCAATCAGCGAGACTCCGTGGGCGTAGGACCCTCCGAGCCAGGTAAGGGATGTAATCTCCTGGTGCGCCGTTTTTTAAGCCTGTCGGAAAAGCGCAGTATTCGGGTGGGAGTGACCCGATTTTCCAGGTGCCGTCTGTCACCCCTTTCTTTGACTAGGAAAGGGAACTCCCTGACCCCTTGAGCTTCCCGAGTGAGGCAATGCCTCGCCCTGCTTCGGCTCGCGCACGGTGCACGCATCCACTGACCTGCGCCCACTGTCTGGCACTCCCTAGTGAGATGAACCCGGTACCTCAGATGCAAATGCAGAAATCACCCGTCTTCTGCGTCGCTCAACGCTGGGAGCTGTAGACCGGAGCTGTTCCTATTCGGCTATCATGGCTCCTCCCCCTGGCTGTGGGTTTCTTATAGATGGCTTTTATTACATTGAGGTATGTCCCTTGTATGCCGATTTTGCTGAGTTTTAATCATAAAGCGATGCTGGATTTTGTCAGATGCTTTTACTGCATCTATTGAGATGACCATGTGATTTTTGTTTTTAATTCTGTTTATGTGGTGTATCACATTTATTGACATATCACATTTATTGGTATATGTTAAACTATCCTTGCGTCCCTGGTATGAAACCCCCTTGATTATGGTGAATTATCTTTTTGATATGTTGTTGGATTCAGTTAACTAGTATTTTGTTAAGGATTTTAGCATCTATGTTCATTAGGGATATCAGTCTGTAGTTTTCTTTTTTGGTTATGTCCTTTCCTGGTTGTGGTATTAGGGTGATTCTGGCTTCATAGAATGAATTAGGGAGGGTTCCCTCTTTGTCATGTGGAATAGTGTCAAAAAGGTTGGTACCAATTCTTCTTTGAATGTCTGGTGGAATTCTGCTGTGGATCCATCTGGTCCTAGACTTTTGTTGTTGTTGTTGGTAATTTAAAAATTACCATTTTAATCTCGCTGCTTGTTATTGGTTTGTTCAGGGTATCTAATTCTTCCTGATTTAAGCTAGGAGGGTTGTATTTTTCCAGGAATTTATCCATCTCTTCTAGGTTTTTTAGTTTAAATGCAAAGGTGTTCATAGTAGCCTTGAATGATCTTTTGTATTTTTGTGATGTCTGTTGTAATATCTCCTGTTTTGTTTCTTATTGAGTTTATTTGGATTTTCTCTCTTCTTTTCTTGGTTAATCTTGCTAACAGCATATCAATTTTATTCATATTTTTAAAGAACCAGCTTTGTGTTTCATTTATCTTTTTTATTTTTTTGTTTCAATTTCATTTAGTTCTGCTCTGATCTTGGTTATTTCCTTTTGTCTGCTGGGTTTTGTTTGTTCTTGTTTCTCTAGTTCCTTGAGGTATGACCTTAGAATGTCAGTTTGTGCTCTTTCAGTCTTTTTGATGTAGGCATTTAAGGCTATGAACTTTCCCCTTAGCCCCTCCTTTGCTGTATCCCAGAGGTTTTGATAGGTTGTGTCACTATTATTCAGTTTGAAGAATTTTTAAATTTCCATCTTGATTTCATTTTTGACTCAATGATCATTCAGGAGCAGGTTATATAATTTCCATGTATTTGCATGGTTCTGAAGGTTCCTTTGGAATGGATTTCCAGTTTTATTCCACTGTGGTCTGAGAGAGTGCTTGATATAATTTCAATTTTCTTAAATTTATTGAGGCTCATTTTGTGGCCTATCGTATGGTCTGTCTTGGAGAAAGTTCCATGCACTACTGAATAGAATGTGTATTCTGCAGTTGTTGGTTGGAATGTTCTGTATATATCTGTTAAGTTCATTTGTTACAAGGTATAGTTTAAATCCATTGTTTCTTTGTTGACTTTCTTTCTTGATGACCTGTCTAGTGCTGTCAGTGGAATATTGAAGTCCCCCACTATTATTGTGTTGCCGTCTATCTCATTTCTTACGTTATTAGTAATTATTTTATAAATTTGGGAGCTCCAGTGTTAGGAGCATATATGTTTAGGATTGTGATGTTTTCCTGTTGGACACGGCCTTTTACCATTGTATAATGTCTCTGTCTTTTTTAACTGCTGTTGCTTTAAAGTTGGTTTTGTCTGATATAAGATAGCTACCCCTGCTTACTTTTGGTGTTCATTTGCATGAAATATCTTTTTCTACCCCTTTACTTTAAATGTATGCGAGTCCTTATATGTTAGATGAGTCTCCTGAAGGCAGCAGATGGTTGGTTGGTGATCTTATCCATTCTGCTGTTTTGTATTTTTTAAGTGGAGCATTTAGACCATTTACATTCAGTGTTAATATTGAGATGTGAAGTACCATTCCAATTCCTCATGCTATTTGTTGCCCATGTGCCTTGGTTTTTTTGTTTTTGCTTTTCAAATTGTATTTTTGTTTTATAGGTCCTGTGAGCTTTATGCTTTAAAGAGGTTCCATTTTGATGTGTTTCCAGGATTTGATTCAAGATTTAGAGCTCCTTTTAGCAGTTCTTGTAGTGGTGGCTTGGTAGTGGTGAATTTTCTCAGCATTTGTTTGTATCCTTCTTTCATATATGATGCTTATTTTTGCTGGATACAGAATTCTTGGCTGATAATTGTTTTGATGGAGGAGGCTGAAGATATGGCCCCAGTCCTTTCTAGCTTGTAGGGTATCTGCTGTTAATCCTGATAGGTTTTCCTTTAGAGGATACCTGGTATTTTTGTCTCATGTTTTTCTTTATAGGTTACCTGGTAATGTTTTTGCAATTAATTTCCCAGGTGTTCTTTGAGCTTCTTGTATTTGGATGTCTAGGTTTCTAGCAAGGCCAGGGAAGTTTTCCTTGATTATTACCCCAAATATGTTTTCCAAACTTTTAGATTTCTCTTCTTCCTCAGGAACACCAATTATTCTTAGATTTGGTCGTTTAACATAATCCCAGCCTTCTTGGAGGCTTTGTTCATATTTTCTTATTCTTTTTCCTTTGTCTTTGTTGGATTGGGTTAAGTCAAAGACCTTGTCTTCAAGCTCTGAATTTCTTTCTTCTACTTGTTCAATTCTATTGCTGAGACTTTCCAGAGCATTTTGCATTACTATAAGTATATCCAATGTTTCCTGATGTTTTAATTGTTTTTTCTTTATTCTATCTATTTCCTTGAATATTTCTCCCTTCACTTCTTGTATTGATTTTTGGATTTCCTTGCATTGAGCTTCACCTTTCTCTGGTGCCTCCCTAATTAGCTTAATAACTAACCTCCTGAATTCTTTTTCAGGTTAATCAGGGATTTTTTTCTTGGTTTGGATCCACTGCTGGTGAGCTAGTGTGATTTTTGGGGGAGTGTCAAAGAGCCTTGTTTTGTCATATTAATTACCAGAGTTGGTTTTCTGGTTCCTTCTCATTTGGGTAGGTTATTATTAAGTCTTAGTAGTTTTGGTGAGCCTGGGCCCTTGGACTGTGAACTTCACAAGTGCTTCTTAGTCTATCCCTTCCCTCCCCTTAGGTGGAACAGCTAGAGTGGCTACAGCTGGGTATCCCCCTACCCTTAGGTCAGTTAGGCTGTGAGAAAAACCTAAGTAATTTAAGCTCTGGTAAATTAGTTTCTCCTGAGGGCAGGCCTTGTTAAGAAAACTAGAATGTTTTGGTATATTTAAAAATTACTTTTCTCCTACCCCTTTTGGAAGGATGAAGAGATTTTTCTCCAATATTTACTGTAAGAACTTGGTTGAGCTCCTGGAGGTAAAACTCACAAAAGTGTGTGTGTTTGGGGTGCCGCGGTGGGGGGTGGCGCTTGATAACTGGGCCCCACTGGAGTTTTTCATCTCTCAGACTTGTCCACACTGAGCCTCCAGCAATTTGTCAATTACAGTTCAGGGCTTCCCTACTCCTGGCACTGGTTCTTGCAGAGGTTTCTGCTTGTGGGTTTCTGCTCTGTTAAGTTGTGATTGTTTCTATTTGCTTGTCTGTCTCTCTAATTTTGGGGGCAGTAGTTTGCCCTGTGACTTCACTTCTCCAAAAGACCTAATAAGAGTTGCTGAATTTTTTTTTTTTTTTTTTGAGATGGAGTCTCACATTGTTGCCTGGGCTGGAGTGCAGTGGCACGATCTCGGCTCGCTGCAACCTCCCGGGTTCACGTGGTTCTCCTGCCTCAGCCTCCCAGGTAGCCAGGATTACAGGTGCCCACCACCATGCCCAGCTAATTTTTTATATTTTTAGTAGAGACGGGGTTTTACCATGTTGGCCAGACTGGTCTCAAACTCCTGACCTCATGATCCACCTGCCTCAACCTCCCAAAGTGCTGGGATTACAGGCGTGAGCCACCGCACCCGGCTGAGTTGTTGATTTTTTAGTTTGTTCAGCTTTTTACTTGTTAGAATGAAGTGATGACTGCCGACCTCCTTATGTGCCAGACTAGAAACTGGGAGTCTCCTATTTAGTAGTCCTTAAAAATTGTAAGCTGGACATTGTTGGTGATGCATTGTAGCAATTCTGATTTCTGTTACCTGAGAGTGTTGATTTTTGTTTTCACTGGCAGCTAATCAGTAGTCAGTTCCCTTGAACTTATAAAGCCTTAGTTTTACACTTTGTTAGGACGAGTCTTTCAGATTTTTCCCTTGATCTTAGGCAGATCCCTCAGTCCTGGGACACAGTCTTTACTCCTAGCATGAACTGTTTGTCAAAGCTCATGTCACTGCCCTGTACTGGCAATGAAGAATAATCAAATTCTATTCCAAACTGTAGGCAAAGACAGCAACTATTAATCTCTACTGATCAACTTGACTCTCAGCCACAGGTGGAAAACCAGTAATAAAAAAGGGTTGTCTAAAGGCTTTGAGATCTACCCATTCTCCTAAATATTTCAAATTTTATTTCTGGCCAGATTGGACCAGAAGGCTGAATCCTTAGGTGGTACGGCTTTGCCCCTATAGACTTCCTTGTATTGAGTTGCATGTTGGCACCTGCCCTCATCATATAGTAAAGGATGTGATAAGAAGTCGTCAGTGGAACCATCCTAATCTCAGTTTTATTTTTCATAAGAATGCCAGTGAGCATTCCATCCTACAGGGTCCCCTGTAGGAGAAGGAGCCACTGGAAGAATTTCTCTCAGATTTTAGTGCCAGAAAAAGCTCTGCTTCTCCTGAGCAACTGATAAGTTTCTATCTCATTAATGTTTGGCTGCTGCTAAGCTCAGAAGCAAAGTCAGTGTTTAGGAACTCTTGTAATTTTGAGGGCTATCTTTTGCTTTAATTCCCTTTGTTTATTTAATTATGTCATATTTATTTCCATCAGACCCTTAACTGCTTTTTCTATAGCAAAGCCAAAAAAAAAAAAAAAAAAAGTCATTGGAATCATAAAGAGCCAAGGAAGCTGCTATCATTCCAAACATTTTTGTCCTTCCTCTTCTGGATGGCTTTCACAGCCAGATTCGAATCCACGTAAGACTGTCATCTTCAACCCAAAGTGAAATGACTCACCTGCCTTTCTACTTGATTCACCAATTGGTAGTCAAGAAATCGATTTTCAAAAAAATCAAATTTACTCCTAAAGGGCAGAGGTTAAAGATACTTTAAAAAATTATATCCTGGCTGGTGTGGTGGCTCACGCCTGTAATCCCAGCACTTTGGGAGGCCGAGGTGGGCAGATCATGAGGTTAGGAGTTCGAGACCAGCCTGGCCAACAGACCAGCCTGGCCAATATGGTGAAACGCCATCTCTACTAAAAATACAAAAATTAGCCGGGCGTGGTGGCAGGTGCCTGTGATCCCAGCTACTCAGGAGGCTGAGGCAGGAGAATTGCTTGAACCTGGGAGGCAGAGGTTGCAGTGAGCTGAAGATTGTGCCATTGCACTCCAGCCTGGGTGACAGAGCGAGACTCCAACTTGAAAAAATAATTATATCCTGATTTTGTGTCAATAAAGATACTTGAATGAATGTTCTACTGGCCCTGAAGGCGAGTTCAAGGAGAACTTCCAAATCATTTTAGTGTGGCTGCAGTGGTTCCTGCTGATAATCCCAGCATTTTGGGAGGCTGGGACAGGAGGATTGCTTGAGGCCAGGAGTTTGAGACCAGCTTGAGGAACATAGCGGGACCCTGTCTCTGGAAAAAAAAAAAACAAAGTTGGGCATGGTGGTGCATGCCTGTAGCCCCATCTACTTGGGAGGCTGAAGTGGGAGGATCACTTGAGCCCAAAAAGGCTGAAGCTGCAGTGAGCTAGGATCACGCTACTGCATTCCAGCCTGGGCAACGAAGCCAGACCCTGCCTCAAAAAACAAAAACAGAAATGAAAAAAGCAAAACATTTTGGACCACAGGATCATCACTGGAAGGAGCAAATAGATTCTCAAGGTAATATTTCTTTGACAGAGAGAGCCATCATTGGAACATTTGGTTATCTGGTATGTTTGAATTAATGTAGAATCACTCGCAGCTCTCGTCTTTACAACACAGGGCAACTGTCAGGGTTAGCGAGGCATTTGTTGTCATTCCCTCTCTAGGTGGAGCCAGGGCGTGTGATGGGAGCACCGGGCCTGAGCTGCAGCATAAGTTTCCTCTGATTTTCAACCTGGAAGACGATACCGCAGAAGCTGTGCCCCTAGAAAGAGGTGGTGCGGAGTACCAGGCTGTGCTGCCCGAGGTCAGAAAGGTTCTTGCAGACGTCCTCCAAGACATTGCCAACGACAACATCTCCAGCGCAGATTACACTCAGGACCCTTCAGTAACTCCCTGCTGTAATCCCTACCAAATTGCCTGCCGCTGTCAAGCCGCATAACAGACCAATTTTTATTCCACGAGGAGGAGTATCTGGAAATTAGGCAAGTTTGCTTCCAAATTTCATTTTTACCCTCTTTACAAACACACGCTTTAGTTTAGTCTTGGAGTTTAGTTTTGGAGTTAGCCTTGCATATCCCTTCTGTATCCTGTTCCCTCCTCCACGCCGACCCGAGAGCAGCTGAGCCACGCTGGCTCTGGGCAGGGAGTGTGCCTTAATGGGAAGCACATGGGCTTTGGAGTCAGGCACAGGTGCCAGCTCCAGCTTTTGAACTTGGGCAATTGTTTAACCTAACCTGCAAGTTGATTTTGAGGGTTAAATAAAGGCATACATGAAAATGCCTGGCAAGTTACCTGACACAGAGCAGACATTCAATACATTTTAGTTTCCTTGTTTCTCTGGTTCCCAGTTTCTCTGGTCATTTTGGTGTAAATCTATTCTAATTAGTATTTAGGGCAGAGCTTCGCTCTCTTTTCTCTTTTTTTCCTTCCACAAACCAGTGTACTCACTGGTCTCCATCTTTAATATGCAAACAAATCACCTGGGATCTTGTGAGAATCCGGATTCCGTCTCAGTAGGGCTCGAGTAGATCCTGAAATCCTACATTTCTATCAAACAATGGCTTGAGGAGCACAGACTTAGACCAAAGTTAGGTCGTTTTCCAGATCTCAGAGCAGACGAGTCCATGGATAAGTCTGTGGCCCAATCCCCTTCCTCTCCTTTTTAGGGTGAAATGACTGTATTTAAAAGAAGTTAAAGAGTTCCTCCTGTCCCCTATAACCACAAGGAAACAAAAAAATATATAAAAACCTCAAAAATGCATTGCCATGATTTTATTATTAGTGTCCAAAATGGGACTCCCAAGTAATAAATGATTTATTCCAGTCACAGCCAAAAAAGACTTTGCCTGGCTAAAATAGTCTCTCTCTAAGTATGTAATATACAAGAAACACAATTCAAAGAGATGTTCCTATAAGTACATTTTTTACACGGCATATATTTAAAAAGGAGGCCCCTTTTAATATAAAATTCCGGTTATATACCAATATGGTTAATTAGCATTTACACTATAGTTTGAACATATTTTAAATAGCATGATGTGTATACAATGTCTCCCGCGCCCATTGGCAACCAGGGTCGCGGGAAGCTTGGTGAGGAGTTAACCAGGTCCTGTGGTTTAAGCAGTGGAGCACCCGGGATTCCTGCCCCCCTTTCTGCTCACACAATTGCACTCCATTCTTCCACCTTCCTTGTTTTCTCCAAAACCACCTGATAGGGGGGATGTCCTGATTTCTGAGGTGTGCTTCTCATCATGACTGCTTCGTTTTGCCCTTCTGATTTCCACGGCACAAGATTATCTACCAAAATCAAAACAGAATGGCCTTACTCTTCTCAGGAAGAGGCTGGTAGGCAGGTGCATTATCAACAGGTCTGTGCCCATGCAGAGTGAGCAGGGAGAGGCTGGGCACTGTGGAATTTTTCTGTCTGAACTCGCTCATGGCCACAGAATGGTCACCCAGCTTATTTAGGTGTAGACAAGTATGACACAGTTCTAGAAAATACTGACTATAAAAATGTCTCTGTGTGTATGTATTTATATGTATATGTATATATTTTTAAAAGGCTCATCTTACTTGTAAACATGGACTGCTCAATCACTATTAAAAAGTCAGTTTAGGCTGGGTGCGGTGGCTCACGCCTGTAATCCCAGAACTCTGGGAGGCTGAGGTGGGTGGATCACTAGGTCAGGAGTTTGAGACCAGCCTGGCCAACATGGTGAAACCCCATCGCTACTAAAAAATACAAAAATTAGCTGGGCATGGTGGCGCTCACCTGTAATCCCAGCTACTCGGGAGGCTGAGGCAGGAGAATCGCTTGAACCAGGGAGGTGGAGGCTGCAGTGAGCCGAGATCGCACCACTGCACTCCAGCCTGGGCGATGGAGCAAGACTCCATCTCAAAAAAAAAGTCAGTTTAGGCTGGGTGCAGTGGCTCACACCTGTAATCCCAGCACTTTAGGAGGCTGAGGTGGGTGATCACCTGAGGTCAGGAGTTTGAGACCAGCCTGGCCAACATGGTGAAATCCTGTCTCTACTAAAAATACAAAATTTAGCTGGGCATGGTAGCATGCCTGAAACCCCAGCTACTTGGGAGGCTGAGGCACTAGAATCACTTGAACCTAGGAGGTGGAGGTTGCAGTGAGTGGAGATCACGCCAACACATTCTAGCTTGAGGGACAGAGTGAGACTCTATCATCTCAAAAAAAAAAAAAAAAAAAAAAAGGGAAGGTCAGTTTATACCCTTGGGCCTGATTTCCTGACTCTTGCTCACAAGATTGGGACTAGTCTCACAAAATACAGAGACTTGTACAGGTTGGCTTGTTCCTGAAACAAAAGCTTCTCATCCTCCTGAATGTAGCAGCTTTCTAAGGCACCAGAAATGATCAAGTCTCTTTTCTTTCACTGCTCTCAGAGCAAAAGTAAATCCCAAGGAGGCAAGCATGATCCTACGCAGGGAAGTGTCAGTATGTGTTCTAAAAAGATCACTAGTGATGACTCGCGTTCTTAAGGCAGCGGCTCACAGAGCTCCTGCAGCAGACTACTCAGGCAAGCCTATGTTCGTCACTACAAGAGAGGCGATTTTAACCAAGCTGAGACTCCAAGAGCCTTTTGTGGTCCTAGAAGATTTTAAGGAATGTGAGTAAAGATGTGAATTCTGCACAGAGATTTACAATAGGCATGACAATTCAGAATAAGGACACAGAGAGGAAGTTCCCCAGCATCCCTCGCTGAACATTTCTGCCAATTCAGGCATGACTGAGATGGGCCATATTAATAGAGCATCCCAGGAGCATGCATGCCTCTGGTCCTTACATGGTGAGATGGAGAAGCCTGCCTGCTACTGAGACAGTGCCTTAGTGGGAGCACTGCCCCTCATCACCATCTACCTGCAGGCTGGAGGGCAGACTGAGAGGTTGGTGGCTGCTATGACACAGCCCTGCACACAGGGGCTGCCCGACACTCACAAGGGTCTAACACCTGTTCTAGGGACCTTGTTCGGTGACCACTGTCACTGGCAGGAAGTATTTCTTGCGTATAAATAAGAATTCCTGATGCAATTTCAACCAACTTTCACTCATTTGGTCCTTAGGAGGGAGAAGAAACAACTGGCTCATGCCCAGCTTCCTGGCACTGAATGGGCACACAGGCCTCAGGACAAACTTTCTCACTGGTTCTTCAATTAAGCAACTCCCCTTTTCCTTTTTACCCCAAATAAATGATCTGCACAAGGTACCTATTATTTTATACAGGTTCTTTGGCAAGGAACTACCTCCTAGATACTAATATCCACATTACCCCAATTCTGTAACTATAAGAGGTTGCAAGGCTTACTGCGATTACAATTAAGAATCTAATAATATTTTATAGTAGTTACAGACTTTTACCAAAATTAGTGAAACGGAACCTAGTGAGTGTCTGGATGTGGTAAACCCTGACAGAGTGGAATGGTCACATTTGTCCCCACGGTGTCTGACCTAGAGTGCTCTGGATCCTGGAAGCCTCGACTTCAGGTAAATAACCACCGCCTTTTGAGGGTGCAGAAGAACGCCCTTTAAGGCCAGTTGGGGCCATGAGAACCCAAAGGTAAAACAACTGGTTTATAGTTAGGCAGCATGCCAACAGAGGTTTTGAAGTTTATAATTAGTATTTTTAAGAACAACTGCTGTCCGCCACTGAGATATAAACTTCACTTGCCAGCCACGTCTCTGACAGCCTGCCTATTGAAAGCCAGAAATGTAAAAGCTCACGCTGCGACCGACCCGCAGAGCCAATGTGGGAAATCACAAAACAACAGCCCCAGCCCTGCATGCAGGGCCCCACCGCAGCTTTGTTTTCTAAGCCAAATGTGCTCACTAGAGGGTTCCACGGATCTGCGGGAGAACGAAGCCAGACCTGCACTCCATCCTTTTACAATTGGAAGCTCAATGGACACAAAACAATGATCAGGAGAAGTTTCCATAACAAAGCCTAATGGACATTGTTTCAGTGCCCAAGTGGCAGCTCCTCTCTGGCTCTAGGAGCTGATGCTCCAAGTCTTGGCCCAAACACTACTTCCGGCCGGGTGCGGCGGTTCACGCCTGTAATCCCAGCACTTTGGGAGGCCGAGACGAGTGGATCACTTGAGGTCAGGAGTTTGAGACCAGCGTGACCAACATGGTGAAACCCCGTCTCTACTAAAAATACAAAATATTAGTTGGGCATGGTGGCGCACGTCTGTAATTGCAGCTACTCGGGAGGCTGAGGCAGGAGAATTGCTTGAACCCAGGAGGCAGAGGCTGCAGCGAGCCGAGATCACACCACTGCACTCCAGCCTGGGTGACAGAGCAAGACTCCGTCTCAAAAACAAAACAAAACAAATCAGTACTTCCAGCTTGAAATGATTTCAGGTTGACTATCTGGGATGTTTTGACTGAAGCTCACAAGAGCGGTCTATATGTTACTCCAGATGGGAGCCTGAAGAATCAGCAGTTAAGGAAGCCCCGGCAGGCTCTCAGGAGGGAATCTTGCCTTCAGTTCCAGGTGATGGAAGAAGCCACGCCCAGCACTCAGCCAGCCCCGAGGGCCCTAGCTGTGGGAACAGCCTGAGCAGGTTGCTGGGAAACCCAGCTAAAGGTGCTCGGGCAAGCTCCTGCCCTGCACCTGCTGCCCTCCACAGAGCACACAATTGCTTTTCTTTTCTTTTTGAGATAGAGTCTCACTCTTTCACCCAGGCTGGAGTGCAGTGGCACAATCATAGCTCACTGCAGCCTCGACCTCCCAGGTTCAGGTGATCCTCCCATCTCAGCGTCCTCAATAGCTGGGACTACAGGCACGTGACACCACACCCGGCTAATTTTTTCTTTTCTTTTTTTTTTTTTTTTGGTGGAGATGGGGTTTTGCTGTGTTGCCCAGGCTGGTCTCTAACTCCTGGGCTCAAGCAATCCTCCAGCCTTGGCCTCCCAAAGTGCTGGGATTACAGGTGTGAGCCACCGCACCCGGCCACTTGTTTCTTAATGAGTGTCTGCAACTGCTGGGGAGGTGCGGGCCTGCCGGCCACAGCTGCAGGTAAGTGAGGGTCAAGCTGGTTCACAGAGTGCAGCAACTCAGCTCAGAGTCCTGAACACACAGCCCAGCCCTCTGAAACCATCCCCTCCAGCACAAGGAAGGCAGCATTCTGCAAACGCATCCATGGGAGCCTCAGGAAAATAAGTTTTAGGCAAGTCACGTGTTCCTACCATCCAGGCAGCAAAGTCAGTGCTACAGAAGCAAAGTAAGGGATCGCAGGCCTCTGGCTGGAGGGAGGCCACCAAGACTCCCTGGATTAGTATTCGGTGACTCTAATGCCATCAGGGTTTAGCTCGACACCTAAAGCCTACCCTGTAGGATTCGAAGCACACAGTACAACAGATATCCTATGGCTTTCCAAATACTAGAGCAGAGAATTAGTTGTTATAGATTAGAAAACAGGGAAAGGGACTCTGCCTCTCGTATGAGGCGAAGGTTTCCTTCTAAGCACACAGACTGAGCCGCCCAGTTACGGGTTCGTAATGCTCACAGGAGGAAACTCATTCTCATCATCAAGACACACTGGTCCCGTCGCAAACTCATGTTCAGGAATAACTTCTCCTCGCAGCGCCCCGCCGTCCTCAGAATAACCTGGAAACCAAGAGAGAGACATGAAACAAGCACTGGGGATCTGCTTTTATGCCATGACCTGGCGGGTGGGGAGGGGGGGCTCAAATAAAGGGCAAAGGAAGCAAAGGGGCTGTCTGTCTTCCCCCTGGAGGTACTGTGCCTAGGACAAGTCATAATCCTCACCATCTGCCATCTTTAAGCCTGACCTGCCTTTCCACTTCAGATGCCTGAGGCATCCTACCTCTTTGAATTTTTCTTTGTTGAGGTAGGGTCTCAGTATGTTGCCCAGGCTGGTCTCGAACTCCTGAGCCTAAGGGATCCTTCTGCCTCAATTTAACTTCCTGAGTGGCTAGGACTACAGGCTCTTTGGAAATTTTAGTTTAGTTTTTATTTTTTGAAACGGAGTCTCACTCTTTCACCCAGGCTGGAGTGCAGTGGTATCTCAGCTCACTGCAATCTCCGCCTCTCTGGTTCAAGCAATTCTCCTGCCTCAGCCTCCGGAGTAGCTGGGATTGCAAGTGTGTGCCAACATGCCCAGCTAATTTTTCTATTTTTTAAGTAGAGATGGGGTTTCACCATGTTGGCTAGGCTGGTCTCAAACCCCTGGCCTCCAGTGATCCGCTGGCCTCAGCCTCCCAAAGTGCTGGGATTACAGGCGTGAGCCAATGTGCCTGGCCTCATTGGAATTTTTGAAGAGGCAAAGGGTTAACACCACTTGTTAGGAAAAAGACCGTATCGTGTGATGCCTTGCCAGGTTGAGGGTCCCAGGTTTAAAGGCTATTACCATGGCCTCACCTGTGAGAAAATAAAAAATTCAAGGAGAGCACTCCACCCCCAGGTAACAGTGAAGGGGGAAGCGGAGGGAGGGTGAAGGGAGACGGGGAGGGAGGGCAGAGGGAGAAGCAGAGGGAGGGCACTCCACCCCCAGGTAACAGTGAAGGGGGAAGGGGAGGGAGCGTGCAGGGAGAAGGGGAGGGAGGTCACTGTTGGAGATGCTCCCCTGTTGGCCCCGTGTCCACCCACCTGGCACCGTGGAGGCTGAAGATGCACTTGGTCTGGCTACGGTTGCTGCATAAGACTGAGGTAAAGAAGGTCTGAGGTCATTTTCTTTATTCTCTTCTGTTGTTCCTGAGCCAAGCAAGCTACTTGTGACAATCAAGAGGAGGTGAAAGAAAAAAGAAATCATCATATATCTAGGACACCTTCCAAAGGAAAAGCATGAGGAAGCCTGTGCTCAGCTCTGTGGGTTATTTATTTATTTTTGAGGCAGGGTCTTGCTCTATTGCCCAGGCTGGAGTGCAGTGGCGCAATCTCGGCTCACTGCAACCTCCGCCTCCTGGGTTCAAGCGATTCTCCTGCCTCAGCCTCCCGAGTAGCTGGGACTACAGGCACCCACCACAGCGCCTGGCTAATTTTTGTATTTTTAGTAGAGACTGGGTTTCACCATGTTGGCCAGGCTGGTCTCGAACTCCCGACCTCAGGTGATCCGCCCACCAACTCTGTGGGTTTAAATTGTAGACCTACCCACATGCTGCTGGGCCAGGATGAGCTGAAGTGACCTGCAACTGCCAGGGGCAGTCACACACCATCAAAATGGCCTTTCTCTTACATTGGCTAAACAAAGATTAGTCCTCTGCTCTTCCCAGTACACACAGGTGAGGACATGCTAGCAAGGAGAGTGGCCATCGGTGGGGGGCGGTGGCAGCTCTGGTGCTCTGGCCACAGCAGGAGAGCTCAGTCTGTGCCCGTTCACAGAAGGCATGAGTGCTTTTCTTTTGTTTTCTTTTCTTTTTTGAGACAGGGTCTCACTCTGTTGCCCAGGCTGCAGTGCAGTGGTGTGACCACAGCTTACTGCAGTCTCGACCTTCCTGGGCTCAGGTGATCCTCCCACCTCTGCCTCCCAAGTAGCTGGGACTACAAGGCATGTGCCACCATGCCTGGCTAATTTTTATATTTTTTCTTTTTGTTGGGGTTTCACCATGTTTCTCAGGCTGGTCTCAAACTCCTGAGCTCAAGCCATCTGCCCTCCTTGGCCTCCCAAAATATTGGGATTACAGGCATGAGTCAACGTGCCTGGTAGAGCACTTTTCAATTCCATGCAGGGAATAGGTTTTTTTTTTTTTTTTTTTTTTTTTTTTTGAGACAGGGTCTCACTCTGTTGCCCAGGCTGGAGTGCAATGGTGTGATCATGGCTCACTGCAGCCTCAACCTCTCCAGGCTCAGGTGATTCTCCCACCTCAGCCTCCTGAGTAGCTGGGACTACAGGTGTGTGCCACCACACCTGGCTGATTTTTGTATTTGTTTTTGGCACAGATGGGGTTTCACCATGTTGCCCAGGCTGGTCTTGAACACCTGGACTCAAGCCATCCACCCGCTTCGGCCTCCCAAAGTGCCGGGATTACAGGTGTGAGCCGCCATGCCTGGTGGCAGGGAATATTTTTGAATACCCACTGTGAGCTCAGGGCTGTGTTAGGAGCATAGGCTGAGGGGGAGACCATCTTGTGTGTTATTAATCCTGGCACTTTTCCAGATGATTACCACATGCTGAGGGCACCTGACACAGAGCCTGGTGCAGAGCACTTGCCCACTAGAGGTTTGCCACTGAGACTGCCAGTGAAGAACAAATCAATGCAAGGGCACTGAAGCTTGTCGTTGTTCTTGGCGAAGGGACAACTCTACACGACCAGCCCTCGAAAGGCTGTCTTTTGAAAAGCAGTCTCTTCACCTGTGGGTTTTGATTAAGACACACTCTCCTCCATCCTGAGGATCCAAATTGTACATATAAAGGTGTCCACTGGATGACGCAACTAGCAGCCGTGGCAACTTCTGGATCCTAAGGGCCAAGGAAAACATAAACCGTGATGACAACGAAGATGGGCGATGGATTCACTTCCAATGACAAAGCCCCCCCTCACCCTAGCTGTCACCAGATTCTGCCTTTGACAAACCCTTAGCCCACTGATCTGGTCTGGGCTTCTGGCTATCCCTTTGCATTCTGGCCTTGGGATCTACTTTCAGGATTATTTCTTGTCTTTGAACGTGACAGTGTGGATGAGGCAAGTGAGTGTAGATGCTGCGACCCTGCGAGAAGCAATAGCTAGTGACACATTAGCTCCCTACATGGGACGCAGTCTCCCTCTGACATGTGTCTCTGCCCTTAACCAAGACAGAAAGGGGGTAAATGGAGGATTGGCTTACTGTCTTTGCTGGTTAGTTTTGTGAAATTTTAAAAATGTTCAACTTTTGAATAAACTCCTTTAAACTTCTTAAAACATCTGTCAGCCCCATAGGAGTCCGAACCTAGAAAACAGACCTGGAGGCTTTTTACGTAATTACATAAAAATAAGAATTGTTTTTAAGACAGTGTCGTTATAACCAGAAGGTTAAAATTCCCATGCCAACTTCTGGCTGCCCCCTGAGAATCCGTATTGAAGTCAGATAGGAAAAGCAGGGGTTTGATTCTGCTCACCCTTCCTTTGGGGCAAGTTTTCTTTTTCTTTTTTGAGATGGAGTCTTACTCTGTCGCCCAGGCTGGAGTGCAGTGGCATGATCTCGGCTCACTGCAACCTCCGCCTCCTGGGTTCAAGCGATTCTCCTGCCCCAACCTCCCAAATAGCTGGGACTACAGGCACGCACCACCACACCCGGCTAATTTTTGTATTTTTAGTAGAGACGAGATTTCACCACGTTGGCCAGGCTGGTCTCAAACTCCTGACCTCAGATGATCCACCTGCCTTGGCCTCCCAAGGTGCTGGGATTACAGATGTGAGCCACCGTGCCCAGCCTGGGGCAAGTTTTCTTTTTTTCTTTTCAGGTTTGGGGATTTTTGTGCTTTGGAAAAATACATTGACGAAAGCGTGATCTTGTTTAGAGTGGGTGTCATTGTACGTACGTTGAGAGGGTACAGATGTTCCTCTGTCCGGAGAAGTTCAAGCGTGCGGTGGCAAAAGCCCTGTCCTGATGCATCATGTCTGACACCTGGGTGGGGAGGTAGTTGGTAGCAGCCATGAACATCTTTCCCATGTAGCCACTCCAGGTCGAAGGCTCTTCTGGTCGACTAGGGAGTAATGCACAGGCAACGATGGGACTGGGCTGCAGGCCCCACACGCACCCAGGAATCTCCACACCCAAGCGTCATTAGCCACACTCCCCGCAGCAGGAAGAGACTGTGCCTTAGCATAATGTTCTGCCCACTGAGAACAATCCAGGATGTATTATTCTGGCAATAACTAACGAGCATCAAGGGCTTGTTTGTTCTTCAGAAGAGCCATTGTAAAGCTATTAAAAGGTTCCCAATGCTACTGCTTTCCCCTATTAAAGAAGGCTTATCTGATGACTAGTCTGATTCCCAGATTTCCAGAAGAGAGTTAGGGTAGAGAGTGAGATGGACTTGATATCCAGGTACCATTAAATAAGCTTGGGACTGTGCCGGGCTCATGGAAGAACAGACAGATCTCAACGTGAAGGCCTCCTGAGCCAGACTGAGTGGGTAGCAAACCTCCGGGCAAGACACTTTGGGTGGTGTTTGATTGTAGATAACCCTGGAGTCACCCAGGTACCCAGCATGTGTAATGATGGAGATCATGCAAAGGGACCTGGGATGTCGCCTACAGTCATGGAACTTCATCCCAAGGCCTCTGCCAGACAAACGGGGTGACTGTTCTGTTGGTGAGAGACAACCCCCAGCTCTGCCCCACACAGAGGGTGGCACATTGAGAACCAAGGTTGCCATATGAGTTCCCAGGAGCAGGCAACTGCTGAGAGGCTGCTTGTCTGCAGGATTAGGTCCTGGTGGGAAGCTCGCCCTGCAGCTCAGAGCTCTGGGAGGTATTCTTTACTATGCTACCAATGGGCTAGGGGGTCTTTGGACAAACCTCTCTGGGCCTTCATGTTCTCATCTGAAAGTGACTATGCTAGGTGCACTGCTAGGGTTCTGTGATCCGAAGCATCCTGAGACATCCTTGTACTGTCTGTCCCACAGCCCTGTGCTCCGGGCTGGGGTTTACAAAGAGGTGTACGATCCAGACCCTGCATTCCAGATTGAGAGAGCACCGGTGTATACAAAGAAAAACCACGTGAGCAGTTAATATGCGGTGCTGCACAGATGGTCCAGGCAGGAGCTAGTCCAGGACCACAGAGGAAGGGAGAGGCGGATGAGGTTCCTTAACGTTTCCGTGTCCAGATTTCCTCATTTGGGAAACAGGAATCATCATCACAACCTTCCTGACAGGGTTGCTGGGAGAATTAAGGATGCTGGGGACTGAGCATGGAGCCCGGCACGTGGCGCATACTGTTTTATGGGATGGTGTCTCTGCGGCTGGAGGAAATGAGGAGGTTCTGGGGGTGGTGGCTGCTGGGCTCTGCAGCAGGTCTGACTCAGGGGGACGGGAGGAGCTGGGACTTCATTCCCAAGGTCAAAGGGGAATAAAGGTGTCTGAGGAGGAGGTGTCACGTTCAAAGGGACATTTTCAGAAGATTAATCAGCAAGATGATATAGGATGGACTGGTATTGGTTGAAAGAGACTGGAAAGTCAGACCAAATGTAAGAGTAACGGCTGGACCAGCACGAGGTGCTAAAGACACGTTCAAGGGCCCTGGCCAGCGAAGCAGGGCTGAAGAGGCACGTGTGAGCCGTAACCGCCGGGGACATATGAACACTCGTGGACAGGCTGAGGGGAGGCCCATGAGAGCCATAACTGCTGGGGACATATGAACACCCTGTGGACAGGCTGAGGGGAGGCCCATGAGAGCCATAACTGCTGGGGACATATGAACGCCCCGTGGACAGGCTGAGGGGGGGCCCATGTGAACCATAACTGCCAGGGACATATGAACACCCGTGGACAGGCTGAGGGGGGAGGCACATGTGAGCCGTAACCGCCAGGGACATATGAACACCTGTGGACAGGTTGAGCGGAGAACCCAGAACAGCTTGGAGGTTCTGCTCCTGGTCACCTGTGCTCACAGACAGAAACAGGAGAGCCTGGAGTGGAAAATGAATCTCTGATAATAATCCCCAGTGGAGACGGGGCTGCAGCAGCAATTGCGACCACTCACTCGTGGAACCTTGGGGTTGAACGGCATCTTAACAGCTCAGCCGCCCTCTAGTGCTCAAACCCATGACAACAGATGATGAATTAAGGCTCCAAAAAAGACCAGGGCTTAAGAAGCTGTCTGAAAAGTGAAAGAAAAGCCTAAAAAGTGGATATAATCTCCAGGGAAAGAGTAAAAAGAACCTCAGGACAAACAATGAGCTTTGGGTTACGCCTGTGCAGATTGGGGGTTGGAAAGTTCTGGAAAGATGGAGGAGCGAGAAGGGAGCAGCCCCCAGTGTTTCATACACCACTGGGGGTGGGGGGAGACAAGGATTCTAGAGATGAGGGGACGTCAGTCCCATGGCTGTGATATGTGACATGGCTCAGGTGACTTCAGGCAGCGTGGGCTTGCTTTAATCACACACGCCTTTAAAAATAGCTTTCTCCAACTGGTGGCAGAAAAAGATGGCAGAAGGGCAAGTCAGAGAAATCTTGACACCTCTCTTTCAGCCTTGTGTCATGCTGAGAAGAAGACCCAGTCCTGCCATTCTGGGCTGCAGAACTGTGAGATCATAAATGTGGCTGTTTGCCTATAGTCCCAGCACTTTGGGAGGTTGAGGCAGGTGGATCATGAGGTCCGCATGTATCAGCATTGATAAGGTGCCTGGCCTCTGTCATGTATGTGTTATCATGTATCTGTGTGATAAGGTGCCTGGCCTGTTACGTGTGTTAGCATGTATCCATGTGATATGGTGCTTAGCCTCTGTCATGTACGTGTGTGTATCAGTGTGATAAGGTGCCCGGCCTGTTACGTATGTGTTAGCATGTATCAGCGTGATAAGGTGCCCGGCCTCTGTTATGTATGTGTTAGCATGTATCAGTGTGATATGGTGCCCAGCCTCTACACCTTCCTCTTCTGAAACTCCATCCAAGGGTACCAGCAACCAACTCCCCAGATACAGTAGGCTTTCTGTCCTGATCCTGCCTTTCTCTGCAGGTTGGGGTAACGTTTTCAAAGCGCTCTTTCTCTAGAATCCTTGCCCCCCACCGTGGGGTATGAAACACTGGGGGCTGCTCCTTTCTCACTCCTCCATCTTTCCAGAACTTTCCAACCCCCCATTCTGCACAGGTGTAACCCAAAGCTCATTGTCTGCCCTGAAGTTCTTTTTACTCTTTCCCTAGAGATTTTATCCACTTTTTAGGCTTTTCTTTCACTTTTCAGACAGCTTCTTAAGCCCTGAGAAATTGCAGTGCTTCCCAAGCGCTCAGTGGTGCTGCTGGCAACAATGATAAATAAATATATTGTTATATTTACAGCTATATCAGCTAACACTTCTTAGTGCTTACTATGTGCCAGGCACGATGCTGAACACTTTAGATCTGCAGACTCATTTAATACTACTGTTATGTTCATTTTGTAGATGAGGAAACTGAAGGACACAGATCTAAATTATCTTCCCAGGATCTCCGGGCTCCTAAGAGGCAGAGCCAGAACGTGAACTCACGTGGGTGGCTCCCAGTTTTTTGCTTTTGTGCATCATGCCCCCAAAGTTTTGCTAACACACACTCCATCACTTAGGTGAAGTCCCAAGTGAAGCCAAGATTGGGTGTTCAGAAAGAAAAGAGATCATTCATGCCAGTAGAAGAGCCTAGGCCTGACTCCTTTCGTTTAATGAGCATTTGGTGCCCCGTGGAGTACTTGCCTGTTGGTGACCTGTTCCAGCTTGAAGATGTGTACCGTCTCGGTGTTACTGGAGGCGCAGAGGAATTGTGAATCCATACTGAACACTAGAGAGCTGATTGTCACATACCTACAAGCACAGCAACACATGGGTCAGTGAGCAAGAGAAATGAGAGTTATGGCCTTATAACTCAGAGATCAGCTTTATAAGAAAATCAGATGTATCCTGAAGAGCCTAGGTAGCCCCAGATCCCTTAAACATTGTGGTGCTCATATTTAGAAATTAATGTCAGAAAGATTCACAAAGGGTCATAGTCTTTTTTTTTTTTTTTTTTTTTTTTTTTGAGACAGAGTCTCTCGCTCTGTTGCCCAGGCTGGAGTACAGTGGCTTGATCTCAACTCACTGCAACCTCTACCTCCTGGGTTCAAGCGATTCTCCTGCCTCAGCCTCCCAAGTAGCTGGGATTACAGGCACACACCACCACACCCAGCCAATTTTTGTATTTTTAGTAGAGACGGTGTTTCACCATGTTGGCCAGGCTGGTCCTCAGGTGATCTGCCTGCCTTGGCCTCCCAGAGTGCTGGGATTACAGACGTGAGCCACCGCGCCCGGCCCATAGTCTTATTTATGTGAGAAGAAACAAGGTATAGCCCTGCCTCTGTCAGCAGAAGGGAGGAACTGTGCCTTCCTGGCATCTTGGAATCTTCCAGTTGCTCTGTGCACTGATCTGGCTGCAAACCTACATCCGATAAGATCCCAAACAGTCACACTTTGCATCGTCCTTTATTTCCATGGAAGGAAATCAGAAATTATTTTTGGATTGTGACTCCCTGGCTCTCTCATTTCTCCTGTGCCGGCCGCCCACACACACATCAAAAAGGGACTCTCATGGCTGAACTGTGTTAAAACAGCATCTCGGCTTTCAGTTTTGCTGAGCCCTAAGTAAAGCCTGGGAGTCAATTACCTGGGAGAGTAGTTACACTTCCTCCAGGTGAGTGGAGGGCACAGAGCCACTCTGTCCTCTCCCTAGACAGCTGCCAGCGGCCCCTGCGGGACTTCTGCGGGGACTTTAAAATGAGTTTGACATTGAACACAGACCTTTTCATCCCTCTCCGGAACTCATAGAGCTTTTGCCCATCAGGGACAGAGAACACCCGGATGACTGTGCCCTGGAAAAGAAAGCAGGTGGACATTTCATAACCATTAATGGCTTTACACAGAGATGTCCCTTTAGAGAGGAGTTTGTTTTATTGGTTTTGAACATCTGTCTCTGAGGAGGAAGAACACCATGTTGAGCATAGAGGCATTTTTATTTATGTGCCCTATCAACAATTCTTGGAAAATGTTTTAAACACCCTCTGTCTACCTTTTCCCTTCCACCTGTGCCCAAGGCTGTGCGTGTATGTGTGTGTGCATGTGTGTGTTCACCCAACTGCTCTGGTTTCTTAGAATTTCAATTTGAGGCCGGGTGTGGTGGCTCACGCCTGTAATCCTAGCACTTTGGGAGGCCAAGGCGGGTGGATTGCCTGAGCTCAGGAATTCAAGACCGGCCTGGGCAACACAGTGAAACCCCGTTTCCACTAAAATACAAAAAATTAGCCAGGCGTGGCAGCATGTGCCTGTAATCCCAGCTACTCGGGAGGCTGAGGCAGGAGAATCACTTAAACCTGGGAGGCGGAGGTTGCAGTGAGCCGAGATTGCGCCATTGCACTCCAGCCCGGGCGACAGAGCTAGACTCCACCTCAAAAAAAAAAAAAAAAAAAAAAATTCAATTGGATCACTTTCTCTGATTATTCCAGGCAGAAGACATCAATTTCTCTAAATAGCAAAGTAAAGCATTTGGTTTGCACTGTACTGTGTTTATAAGGTGTAGCATTTGTCCGTCTCTATGGCTGATGTACATGTACATTTCTTCATAAGACCACGAGTTTTCATGCAAAGTGTCTTGTATCTTGCATAGTGCAGGCCCCTGGCCTATTGAATTAACAAATGCATGAATATACCACACATGCAGAGGCCAGAAATTCTCCCTCTGAAACAAATTCTGAGTGGGCCCAGAGACCAGTCAGTCTTCATGTCACCAGGCTTGTTCAATCCCATCCCTGCGCACGGCAGGAGCCATCCAGCGAACCCCAGACAGAGGTGTTGGTGGGAGTGGACTCACTTTTTCAGACGCACTTGCTAGTTTGGAGCCTGAGGCATTGAAGGTGATGGCAGCTAGTGTTCCCTCATGGGCAGCAATAGTGCAGACTGTTTTCTGTTGGTGAAAAGGAAAAATGGATACAGATGCTGCGGAGGAGGGAAGATGGATTTCACATCCCTCCCCTTCCTCTTTTCTCCTTTCTCCCTCCTTTGTCCAGCTCCCTGTCTCTTCCTGTGTCCCCCAGGCCATCTGCATGTAAGCTGTGTGTCATTTTCTGGTGAATCAAGATTTGGCTTCAAGGGCCACTCCATTTCCATCCCTTTTCCTGCCCTCGGGAAGGTGGCCGCGAACTGAGCGCCCGATGCAGTGTGATGCCGTCGCAGGCGCGCCCTGCACGCATCTTTAGGCAACTTCCCACAGCAATCTTGTCCCGCTCAGGGATGCCTCAGAGACCAGAGGGCAGGGAATATGAAACACCTGCACACTGTCTCAGGCTGTGGCATGGGACAGGGTGACACATTCAGGCAGACAACTGGCCTCCTGCTGGCAAGTGGTTTTCATTATGCTGCAGATGTCTGACTTGGCCTGGCCAGCTGGCTTATGGTGATGTTGACTGACAGCAAGCCCGAGGGGAAATAGTATCACCTTCTCTTGAACAACTCCCCAGTATTGCTTACTCCCACCGCCTCCAGCCCCCCACGGCAGGGCGTCCTTATCTATCTCCTTCCATGACCACACAGCCAAGCCAGGTGGGTTGGCTCAGCCAGGTCACCGTCAACTTACCAGGGAGTTTCCATCATAAAGCACAATCTCCCCTGAAGTCAGGCTTCCAGGATAGGCCAAGTAAGAATTGGAATGGTTGATAGAGAGAGCACATAGACCTGGCAAAGAAGAAACAGAACATGAGAAGCCTGGGGCCAAGGGAGAGATTGCACGGCTGGAGAGGGCATCTGAAAACAGTACAGCTACAGTGCCATCTACTGGCAAGGGGAGGAATGGCTTTGCAGACAACTGCTTTCCGCTGATGATTCTTCCGATTAAGGGTCCCAATAAAGCAACTTCACAGGGGAAGACCTCCTGATTTAACACTGGCTGCGTCCTTGCTACAGTGAAACAATGAGACTTGCCGGGCACAGTGGCTCATGCCTGTAATTCCAGCACTTTGAGGCGGGCGGATCACTTGAGGTCAGGAGTTCCAGACAAGCCTGGCCAACATGGTGAAACCCCATCTCTACTAAAAATACAAAAACTAGCTGGGCGTGGTGGTGCGTGCCTATAGTCCCAGCTACCTGGGAGGCTGAGGTAGGAGAATCGCTTGAACCCAGGAGGCAAAGGTTGCAGTGAGTGGAGATCGTGCCATTGCACTCCAGCCTGGGCTACAGAGTGAGACCCTGTCTCAAAAAATATATATATATATATATGTGTGTGTGTGTGTGTGTGTGTGTGTGTATTGCTCATTTTTACATTTTACCCCAGGACTCTGAAACAGCATCTACTTTTCTTCCAATTCCATTATCCTCTAGGGCTACAAGAGATTTCCTCAAAACTGAAATAAATCTTCCTATTGTGAAAAGTCAGTACATATTGGTCTTTCTGCAGATGATTATATACTGTTGGCCAGTAACTTCAAGTTGGGGAAGAGGAGCCGCCAAGAACCTATTTAGAAACTGAGAAATTTCAGGCCAGGCAAGGTGGCTCACACCTGTGATCCCAGCACTTTGGGAGGCCGAGGCAGGTGGGTCACCTGAGGTCAGGAGTTCGAGATCAGGCTGGCCAACATAGTGAAACCCTGTCTCTATTAAAAATACAAAAACTAGTCAGATGTGGTTGCATGTGCCTGTAGTCCCAGCTACTCGGGAGGCTGAGGCAGGAGAATTGCTTAAACCTGGAGGTGGAGGTTGCAGTGAGTGAAGATAGTGGCACTGCACTCCAGCCTGGGTGAGAGTGAGGTTCTGTCTTAAGAAAAAAAAAAAAAAAAGAAACTCAGCAATTTCTGAGCCAAATGCCCTGCCTTGATAAGGGAAATGGGTACCTCCCGAGGAGGAAGTTTATTTGAGGTCTGCGTCTGCAGTCAAGATGGTGTGCCTAGACATTGAGACAAACTAAATAAAGAGGACATTTTGGATTTAAGATGCTTCAATAATATTCCGGAAGAGTAAACAGCCCATCAAACCACTGAACCAACATAAGCTGTTTTTATTTATAAGGGGATTCAAGAAGGGAGCATTTAAGTAAAGGATTTTCAAAACAATGGTTTAGATGAATAGAGGTGCACATGATAGCAGTGAATTCCAGCAATTCCATAGAAACCAAAGTGTTACCAGAAACTTTGAGATCACGCAAGAGAGACATCTCTCTAAAAAAAAAAAAAAAAAAAAAAGTGACTGGCGTCTATTACAAGTTAGTATATTAAGTGGGTGTCTTCTAAAAGTATAAGAAAAAACTTTAGGTCAGGCTGAAACATACCTCAACTAATCTGCTGAGGAAGGGGAGCAAAGGAAAAAGAAAGTAAACATTTAGAGTTGGAACCTAGGTCTCATTTCCTGCTCTGGCTTTGCTGAGTCCACAGCGGGGCTGTCCTCTTATCACTTGCCATGCATAGCTACGGCAAGGAAGTGGCTGAGCCCCGGAACTTTTAACTGCACGTTCTGGCAGCCCTGCCACCCCTTTGGCGATACAAGGTCATTCCTGGCCCCAAGACTTAGAAGAGGCCACTCGTCCATTTCCAGTTTTGCTCTGGAAACCCCAATTCCTCACCCCTTCTGAGTTCTTTGCTACCCAAATGAAATTTCAAGAACAGCTAGGCAGGCAGAAGGGATTCTAGTCTTGTGAAACTGGGGAGGGAAGGCAGTCAGGAGATCTGGTTGTCTTGTGTGCTGGGTTCCCATAGAGGCGGCTGGCAGAAAAGATGTGAAGACTGTGGAAATCTTACAAGGACTAGCATACCAAACTAAAGAGTTAAGACCTTACAAATGCAGTGTGTAACTGCTGAAGGTTTCTCAGCACATATGTTTTGCTTTGTTTTTTGAGATGGAGTCTTACTCTGTTGCCCAAGCTGCAGTGCAGTGGTGCGATCTTGGCTCACTGCAACCTCCGCCTCTTTGGTTCAAGCGATTCTCCTGTCTCAGCCTGCCGAGTAGCTGGGATTACAGGCGTGTGCCACCACGCCCAGCTAATTTTTGTATTTTCAGTAGAGACAGGGTTTCAGCATGTTGGCCAGGCTGTCTCGAACTCGTGACCTCAGGTGATCCATCTGCCTCGGCCTCCCAAAGTGCTGGGATTACAGGCGTGAGCCATCGTGCCTGGCCTAGCACATATGTTTTTAAAAAGGCTGTGTTAAAAACACGATGAGATACCACTGTACAACCACTAGGATGACTATAGTCAAAAAGACAGATAAATGTTGGTGAGGATATGGAGAAACTGGGATCTTATGCACCGCTGGTGGGAATGTAAAATGGGGCAGTGCTCTGGAATGTTTAGCAGTTCTTCAAAAGCTAAACATAAAGTTCTCATATGACCTAGAAATTCCACTCCTACATATACACCCAAGAGAAATTTAACATATGTCCACACAAAAACTTGTATATGAATGTTCATGGCAGCATTATTCATAAGTCAAAAAGTGGAAATAACCCAAATGTTATCAACTGATAAATGGATAAAGAAAATGTGATATATTTTTATAATAGAATATTATCCAGCAAGAAAAATAAAGTATTGATACATGCTACAACACAGAAGAACCTTGGAAACATTAGGCTATGTGAAAGAAGTCAGTCACAAAGGAACCGATATTGTATGAGTCTCCTGATATAAAATGTCCAGAATAGAGAAATCCATAATCTAATAGAGACAGAAAGTAGATTAGGGGTTGCCTATGGCTGGGGGCATAGGGAGTGATGGCTAAGAGGTACAAGGTTTGGGGCGATGAAAATGCTCTAAAATTAATTGTGGTGATGGTTACACAATTCCGTGAATATACCAAAAGCTATTGAACCATGCATTTTAAACGGGTGAATTGTATAGGATGTGAATTTTATCTCAAAAAAGATTTTCAAATTTTATTTTAAGGCATGTTTCAGGAATATTTATCTGGTTAGAGATAGGCTGAGGACATGAGTTCAAGACTGAGGTCTGCTATGTACTATGAAACTCTGGCCGAGTTATTTGCTGCTCTTTCAGGCCTGTTTCCTGTCTGTGAAATGAAGGCTACCGTGATATAGAGGTCTTTCCAGATTTAACACTTCAAGATGCCAAGCCTTCGTTTCTTACTTCTTCCCTCTGAAAATACTGGGGCGTGTCTTTGTGGCAGAGAGAGCTAAGCAGTCTTGGAGCAGAAGCCTTGGACGCATACCTCCAGCTGTGCTTCAGAGTCTTATGTTAAAACATAAATATTCCCAGAAGGGAAGAAAGGTTTAAACTTTCTAAGCTAACATTGAACTTTCTGCAATACCTATTATAGAACTGGTTGACACTAGATGCTAACAAGAAAGGGACAAAGGATAAGAGTGAGGGCAGGCATACTCTGACACATACCACTTATTTGACAGTTTTGCCTCCAGGCTCGTACCTCTACCAATCCATCTGAATTTAGACAAGGAATCCTGCCTTCCTACCCTTACAGACTTAATGAAGGTCCCCAGAAAAGCCTACTGTGACTTCCCTATGGCCCAAGTGTCAGAAAAATCCAACCAGCCACACGAATGTATCTTCGTATCTTGGGAACCACCCAAGGCAAGCAAGAAGAGTTTTCCTTAGCTTGGCTATTGCCATTCTGCCAGTCTCCTCTTTCTGTTACAGGTGTTACACAAAGCCTTTTTAAGGAAGGATATGGGCTTTAAAAATATTATTGTATAATATAAAAGTGATGGTGTAGAACATTTGCAAAGCCTAGAAAATATAAGGAGAAAAAAAATCACCCACAATTCTAAAACCCAGAGGCTTTTCACTGTTCTCAACATCTGAGCATATTTTCTTCCAGTCTTTTTTCTACCTAGGAATGAGGTTCTGATGGGGCTTTTGGATGTGTTATAGCTTGACACATATTTTCATAAGTCACTGGCAGCTATAATTCCACTGTAATTGTTTGGCTGTAATTCTTCTACAGCTGGAAAAGAAGTGCCTGCTCTCAACTCAAGAACCAATGGCATCATCAGTGGAATTCAAAGGAAGTCCCATGATTCTAAATGATTCTCATCTTGGTATTTAAAGTATTGCATGTCAAACTTTAGGTAAGTTAACAGTGATTTATAAAATGCAGTTCCCTCTGAGTTGATTAATGTCTCAGGTTACGCTTTCCGATTTTCAAAAATAGAAAGACATCTTCTTTGTACAGCAAATGCCCTATGCTCTTACAAAAGGGAAGCATTTATACCACTTTTATTAGCATTTTCAAGCAAGAAAGAGGTCTTGCTGGGGAAGAAACCGTGAACTGTTCAATGATCTGCATTGCTGTGTGGTATAGAACACTCCCTCCAAATCCCATAAAAGGTGGTCAGCTCTGTGACCACCTCGTCCATACTGGGAGGTCTGCAGTTGGCAGGACTTTCATGGAGATTTCCACCCTTGACTGCTCAGAGCAGACTGCTATGCTAGCAGGAAATTAACTTCGAGCCCCTGTCTGGCCAAGCTCTTTAAAGGAAACAGCGTGCAATCTCTGACACAACAGGAATGGGCATGACACAAACAGACAGAAAGAAGGAAATTTACAGCTGCGTTAGATACCAAGTGTGAGGCAACAGGCGAACTCTGTATAGCTAATTTACTTGTAGTTTATGAAGTCAAAATGCATTCAGGATTTGTGTGCTGAAGACAATTAGACGAGTGATTGTGTCTTCCTTCCGTACCCAGCAAGGATTTATAAAATCAACAGTCACAGTTTCCATCTTATTTCTTTGTTCAGAAAATAAACTAGAGGATGAGAACAGATAAGGCGACTCCTGGCCTCTGGGGAGTGTATATTCATGATTTTGGCAGGGCGGAGTCCTCTGAAGGTTCCCAAGTGAGGACCTGGTCGTGTCACTGAAGCACAGCTCTGACCTGTGCAAGGCTGTCCTATGGGACAGAGAGGGCTGCGGAGTGAGTCTGACTGCCCGCATGGACAGGGCGGACCCACCTTTGCCCACCCAGGCCACAACCTCAGGTAACACTCTCCGTGGCAACTCTGGGGGCTAAAAATGATCATCTCCATTTTACTGCAGTAGAAAGGGAGCTCAGGAGAAGTTGAGGTGATAATTATAAATGTGAGCATTTAAAACACCTTGGGCTGTATCTCCAAAGAACATCAGAGGTCTAAAAAGACACAGTTTGCTCCTGGTCTTTCAGAAGAAATACTCAACCTATCCCTGGATCCTTTCATAAGGAGGCATTCTTTTATCTGAGACAGAGGAAGTCTCTGCTATTGTTTCTAATTTTTCTTGAGATAAAATCGATTCCCTTTACAAACAATATACACTGTCTCTAACAGGGAACACAAATAGCCCTGCACTTTTAAACCTTATTTTCTCTCTGTTTAAGCTGCAGAAAGTAAGGCAACCAGTGAGTTTTCTGAACTACAGAAAAACAACTATATTTGCTAAAAAATAAGAGTAAATGGTGGCTAAGTATGCTGGCTCATGCCTATAATTCCAGCACTTTGGGAGGCCAAGGCAGGCGGATCACTTGAGGACAGGAGTTCAAGACCAGCCTGGCCAACATGGTGAAATCCTATCTCTACTAAAAATACAAAAAATTAGCTGGGTGTGGTGGTAGGCACCTGTAGTCCCAGCTACTCAGGAGGCTGAGGCATGAGAATCGCTTGAATCCGGGAGGCGAAGGTTGCAGTGAGCTGAGATTGCACCACCTCACTCCAGCCTGGGCAACAGAGTGAGACTGTGTCTCAAAAAAAAAAAAAAAAAAAAAAAGGAGAAACATCTGTTTGCAAGGGAGGGTGCTCAGTCCTGAAGCAACCCTGTCCTCTGGGGGTCAAGTGTGCAACAGGTGTGAGGAGTAAGTGGCATTTACTGTCCCTCCCCTCTCTTCAGAGAAACTGAGAGCCACAGGCAGCTTCTAGCTTTCTGCATGCCCGATGTCCCTCCCCAAATCCCTGAAGGCTCAGCTCAGGCCCTGCCAGCCTCAAGCTCTATGCAGATTCAGGGGCCTCTCATTCCTGATCAGAAGAGCACATGCTCCCTTCAACTGTGTCCGCACCCCAGAGTTAAACATGGTTCCACCCCTGACAAAGGCTGCTGGTGCACCTGTCTCAGACCACCTCAGACAGACTGTTGAAGGGAACTCGTGACAACTAGATTTTAGGCTCCTGGTATGAGGTTGCCTAATGGTGCCTACTATGGTGCCAAGCACAAAGAATGTCTGCAATAGATACTTGTCCAGATGATTTCAGCCTCTCATTTCTAAGGGAAAAACTTACCACCCACAGATTCTTCACGTACCGTCTTCCATTTCAGAAAATATGCTTCAAAGTCATTATCTCACAGAACTCCTTAACAGCCTCAATGGCTTTGTTCTTTTATTTATTTATTTATTTTTAATTTATTCATTGTTTTTTGAGACAGAGTCTCCATCTGTTGCCCAGGCTGGAGTGCAGTGGTGCGATCTCAGCTCACTGAAGCCTCCGCCTCCTGGGTTCAAGTAATTTTCCTGTCTCAGCCTCCCAAGTAGCTGGGATTACAGGCATCCGCCACCATGCCCAGCTAATTTTTGTATTTTTTTGGTAGAGACGGGGTTTCTTCATGTTGGTCAGGCTGGTCTTGAATTCCTAACCTCAGGTAATCCACCTGCCTCAGCCTCCCAATGAGCTGCGATTATAGGCGTGAGCCACCGCACCCAGCTAGCTTTGTTCTTTTAAAATATCCTTTTGCCATGGCTGAAATGTGAAAGCACCAAAATCAACAGCCAAGGGCCATTTATAGAATTGGAATGAAGAGAAGGCATCAGAAGTATTTCATGCATGGCAGTTCCTGTGCTGGTCACTTTCACAAACATTACCTTGTTTAATTCTCAGCCAACCCTGGGAGATGGGTATTATTCATAAGGGAACCAAGGTTCAAAAAGTCTAGGTGACTTGGATGGCACCCAGATAGATCTTGAAATTCAGTGAAAGCCAAATAACTCAGAAACAGCAAATAGAAGCAGTTGTTCAATGATACTAAACTGAAATATAATAGAAGCAGTTGTTCAATGATACCAAACTGAAATATAATCTGCAAATATTAATCTGGAGTCATTAAATGTACAAGTTGTTCCAGTGTGCTGACTCCTCACCCCACCACACAACGAAGGAATTCTTTCTTGTTTACTCCTAGCTTGATGAATTCATATAATGTCATCTGCTATTTCAATATAACAAATCCAAACCATTCCTCTTCTTATACACCAGGAATGTATTAAATAGTGTTAAATCCCGAGAATTCAGTAAGGTTTAATATCCTAGCATATCGTCGAAGTAGAGAGATTTCTTTGTCATGTAATAAAACATATTCTTTATGGTTCAGATTGTCTTTTTGCTGGCCATGCAGACACGCCAAGTTGAAACCTGCTTCTAATTATCACGCCTACTCTGTACTGAACGAACCACAAAAAACAATTAGGGGTAAACACTTTTCAACATCAGATGCTTGAAATCTTTTACATGTCTACCTTACGTGCCTTGACACATTTGCTGATATGGGTCCCAGACAAAGGGTGTTGTTATTCTTGGACTGCAATGAAGGGCACACAGCCCCCCTGCAGGACACACAGCCTGACATAATTTGAATCTGCCACCATTAAGACAAAGCTTCGAGATAAACCTCACTAAGACTCAAAAAGCAAACACTGCTTCACGTTCGCAATTTGGAGGAAAATAAAGCTTGGGAAAGAAGCACCAGGACATGAAATTTGAGGGACATTTATTCCATTTTTGGAGCTCACCTGTTGGGTTTGCAGGAATATCCAGGAGGGTCTTCAACAGCTTCATGTCTTTAATGTTGTGAATATAAATGGACTCTTCTAGGCAAACCAGCAGCCTCTGTAATCACACAGACTTATCAGTCTACCGAACCGTTCCTTACAAAGACCCTGACCAAATCCAAATCATTCATCTTTCATATGAGTCCTAACTTGGTTCTAAGCCTAAAGCAGAATTTTGATGATGCATTTTGAAGATTGTGTTTATGGATGTACACACATACACATGTAATCATCCACCTGAACACAAGCATAAAATGCAAGATCTTAAGAAATTTTATTAGAAATTAAGATTGTTTTTACTTCTCTCCTTCCTTCTTCCCTCCCTCCATTCCTCCCTCCCTCTCTTCCTTCTCCTTCTTTCCTTAGAACAGGGATCCTGAACACTTTTTTTTTTTTTTTTTTTTTTCTCGAGAAGGAGTCTCACTCTGTCACCCAGACTGGAGTGCAGTGGTGCAATCTCAGCTCACTGCAACCTCTGCCTCCAGGGTTCAAGCAATTCTCCTGCATCAGCCTCCTGAGTAGCTGGGATTACATGCATGCACCACCACACCTGGCTAATTTTATATTTTTAGTAGAGACGGGGTTTCACCATGTTGATCAGGCTGGTCTCGAACTCCTGACCTCAGGTGATCTGCCCGCCTCGGCCTCCCAAAGTGCTGGGATTATAGGCCTGAGCCACCGCGTTCAACAGGACTTCTGAACACTTTCTGATCAGACCCCCTGTGCCATGTAAGACAATTTCATGTGCCCTCTGTAGTTTCCACTGCCATCTAACAGGCTGCCTTTCAGTGTTTATAGCACAGGTCTCCCTCCTATATAAAAATCGGTTTCTTTGCTTTCTCTCCATCACCAAATCTTAGGTTTTACCCGTCTCTGAATAATTACCAGCTCTAACTTATTTCTACTCAGACTCTCCTCCAGGCCTGCTTTTGGGCCGCTGTCTGCAGCCCTGGCAAAGGGAAAAGGAGAAGGGCTTCAGCCCTCATGTGAACGCCCCAGTGCCCCACGTCCCCATTGTTCCTTCCTGGGCTCCTCTCTCTGGTGCTTGCTCTCCCCACTGCTGCCAGACCCTTCTCTTCCTCTCCACATGAAAGCTTGTCAGGTTCAGAGCCTCTTCCCAATGGCTGTGCTCTCAGCTAAGTGAAAACAGGCCACAGGGTTGATGTATCGGGTGTTTAAAGGAATATAACGCATAGCCCAGTACAAGGGCAGACATCGGTGCTGGTGAGGAGGTGTCAGGAAGGCATTTCTGGTTGGGCAGCTCCTTGCACATCTGAGCAGCTGCCAACCACCCCTGCACATGCCTGACTTGGCTCCCCTCAGGCCAGTGTTTCTCAGACCTGGATGCCCAAGGAGCTGCCCAAGGAGCAAGCCCTGGGCTCTCCCCAGAGATTCTGGTTTGGGAAGTTTTTAGACAAATACCCAGGTGATTGCGATGCACACTGAGGCTCGAGAACCACTGCTCTCAGCCAGCTCCTTTTATTCCAGGGAACATCAGCTGGAAGGGAAGGTACCAAAAATACCACACAAAAGAGGCAGGCTCTGCTCCTGGGAAAAGCCTGCCCTGCTATTCCCCAAGGAAGACTATCCATGGCTCAGAATGATGAAGGTCATCAGTGTTAACCAAGCAGAAAAATAAAATTTAAACACATTTATCAATTTTTTTTTTTTCCAGACAGGGTCTCATTCTGTCACCCAGGCTGCAGTGCAGTGGCAGGATTACAGATCACTGTAGCCTCAACCTCTGGGGCTCAGTCCATTTTCCCACCCCAGCCTCTCGGGTGTCAGGGACTACAGGTGTGCGCCACCATGCCTGGCTAATTTTTTGGTATTTTTTGTAGAGACCCGGGTTTCACTATGTTGTCCAGGTTAGTCTCTACCTCCTGAGCTCAAGAGCTCCTCCTGCCTCGGCCTCCCAAAGTGCTGGGATTACAAGCGTGAGCTACTGTGCCCGGCCCTTTCTCAGTTTTACCTAAGGCTCTGTCGTAGGTCTGAGACTGGGGACTGAGGGTTAAAAAAATTCTAACAGGGTCTCAAAATTGATGATAAATATGAGTGTTCCTCTGTGAAATATTCTCTGACTTATCCAATCACTGTGCCTTTTGCCAGCACATGCCGTGGTTAGAACTACGTGGTTCTATGCTTCCTTCTGTTCAGAGGTTTCTGATATCCTCTTGTGTCCCCTCCCAGCCCCACACCCAATCCCTGGGATAGCGGGGCCTTGACATATGCCTCTCCTAGGAACAGCATCTACATCTAGCCCATCTGATCTGATCTGCATTTTTTTCCCAAGAGCTCTGAGGGCACCATCTGCTCTGCGGCTCACTCGGCTGAATTTCAGGTCACCCTCATGCTGGCTGCAGAGAAGACTAAACGCAGAGGGAAACAGAGAGAAAACACTGGGAGGGAACGAGGATGCACTCTTAGTTCGTGTGAGAGCGTGCTTCTGGGGTGGGCACGATGCTGCTAATTGCTTTTTTAACTATCAGTTTTCAGCCCCCGCAGAACCATGGTCTTGCCTTCAACTCAGCTCCTTGTCTGTTGCTTTGAATTTCATCTACTTTTCTAGGTTTTATAAGCAATAGCTCCTTTTATCAATTACAAAATATTTATAGCATCTGCCCTAGAACACCACAGATTTGGCCTCAGAGGCTTCGAGCCAATCAGCCTCCATGTGGATAGCAAGGGCCCCTGGGAGGAGACTGCAAAAGAACTGTAAAAGTATGCAAATCTAAATACATCATACAGCTGGTTTATTGTCTTGATTCCATAAAATATATTTCCTCAGTTCAATACAAGAGAAATAACATTAACTAAAAATGAAACATATGACCATTCCTAAGTGTTCTTCCTTTTTTACATTTTTAAATTTTTATTTTTTATAGAGACAGGGTCTTGCTGTGTCACCTAGGCTGGAATGCAGCAGCGTGATCATAGCTCACTGCAGCCTTCAACTCTTGGGCTTAAACGATCCTCCTGCCTCAGCCTCCCAAGTAGCTAGGCCTACGGGCAAGTGCCATCATGCCCAGCTAATTTATTTTTATAGTAAAGACCTAGTAAAGACTAGGTCTTGTTACATTGCCCAAGCTGGACTCAAACTCCTGGGCTCAAGCGATCCTCCTGCCTCGGCCTCCTGAAGTGCTGGTACCACACTTGGCCCTTTCCTTTCTATATACTTAGAAAAAAGGGATTTGGGGCCGGGTGCGGTGGCTCACACCTGTAATCCCTGCACTTTGGGAGGCCGAGGTGGGTGGATCACGAGATCAGAAGATCGAGACCATCCTGGCTAACATGGTGAAACCCCATCTCTACTAAAAATACAAAAACATTAGCCGGGCGTGGTGGCAGATGCTTGTAGTCCCAGCTACTTGGGAGGGTGAGGCAGGAGAATTGCTTGAACACGGGAGGTAGAGGTTGTGGTGAGCTGAGACTGCACTCCAGCCTGGGCAACAGAGTGAGACTCTATCTCAAAAAAAAAAAAAAGATAAAAGGGATTTTGGATCCTTATAACACCTTATCCAAATCTTTAACTTTTTCCTGTTTTTCAAAACAGAAACTGTGCTGTCTGAAGGCCTGAGGAAGTAGCAGACTGAGTGCTATAGAATAGAACAGGACACACTGCCCTTGGGCCTTTATCATTTCCCC
The DNA here is from genome assembly GCF_029289425.2 of Pan paniscus. Classification (NCBI taxonomy): domain Eukaryota; kingdom Metazoa; phylum Chordata; class Mammalia; order Primates; family Hominidae; genus Pan; species Pan paniscus. The sequence goes on from NC_073268.2 coordinate 84,476,728, forward strand.
AGAGTGGGCAGTCCTCCCGGACACCGCAGAATCCCTACCTGGCAAGACAGGCTGCAGCAGCTGAGTTGCTTAAACCAAAATTTAAGTCCCAAACCTGAAAGTTTTAAGAAAAGCAAACCCCCAATACTTCCCAGACCTGTTTCAGATCATTCTTGTCGGAGAAGAAATGTAAAGGAAGGGAGAACTCTTTAGATCTTGGTTCCAATGAACCGATGTTCATCTTGGTTCCGACGTTAGATCTTGGTTCCGAGAACTGTTAGATCTTGGTTCATGGCTTTGCCATGAATTGCTGACAGTTCCTGGTGCATCAGTGTTCTTTAGAAGGTGGGGGAGGAGAACCTCACAGTTAATGAGTGTTATATTAAGGGGAGGCTGGCACCTAAAGGTTAACAGACTCGGACACTCAAATAGGCCTTCCTTGTCCCATTTGCTAATGAATATACCAGACAGAAAGAGAGAAATCATACAAGCAAATACAATAGACGCTATTTGAGGGTTCCGGTCTTTACAGATCATTTGCCTAAACGATCTTAAAAGGATCATCGGGTGCCAAAAACAGACATTTAACCTTGTATACGGATTACTACTATATGCAAGGATAAAAAGTTTAGCAGCGAAACTTAATCTGCTACCAACAGATTTCAATGAAAACACCTGAGTCAAGAATTTCATCTAAAAGCCTTCAATCAGAAAACTCTCAAACTGCCTTTCCCTCCCTTGCCAAGAATGCGGGTTTCTTTTCTTTCTTACTCCTGCTACTCCCTACTTAAAAGGTCCCACTTCTCTTCCTCCAGCTATTTTTCACCGCACTGCTTTAGGTGGACTTAAGTGGATTTTCATTTGAAAGAGTTGATCAATTCAAAGAAACAATCCCTTCCTTCTCATAAATTTAAAAAGCATTTATTTGTCTCATTTGTTAAAAAAAATTAATTAGTACTTAAGAGTTTAGACAAAGACAGAAGAAAACATTGTCCTCAATGAATGCAGCAACCTCTCTGGGAATACTTAATTGAATAGATAAATCTGCATGGTCACATAAAGAATCTCTTTGTTTATTTACTTATTTAACAGTCAGTCAGGAAACAGATATTTATGAGCACGTATCTACCAAGCACTGTCTTTTCTACCAGGTCTTATAATGGTGAGCACACCAGCACAGTCCCTGCCTTCACAGTAATTTGGCCAAGCGTGGTGGCTCATGCCTGTAATTCCAGCACTCTGCGAGGCCAAGGAGGATCCTTGAACCCAGGAGTTTGAGACCAGACTGGGCAACATGGGGAAACACTGTAATATGATTCAGATCAATGTCCCTCCCCAAATCTCATGTCGAATTGTAATCTTCAATGTTGGAGGAGAGGGGCAGAGTTCTTATGAATGGTTTAGCACCATCCCCCACCATGGTACTGTAGAGTGAGTGAGTTCTCACGAGACCTGGTTGTTTAATAGTGGGTAGTACCCCCCACCCGTCTCTTGGTCCTGCTCCTGCCACGTAAGACGCCTGCTCCCGCTTTGCCTTCCGCCATGAATCAAAGCTCCCTGAGCCCTCCCCAGAAGCAGATGCTGCCATGCTTCCTGTACAGCCTGCAGAACCTTGACCCAATGAAACCTATTTTCTTTATAAATTACCCAATCTCCGGTAGTTCTTTATAGTAATGTGAGAATAGACGAATACACCCTGGCAATATAAAAAAATACAGAAAAATTAGCTGGGCGTGGTGGTGCCCACCTGTAGTCCCAGCTACTCAGGAGGTTGAGGTGGGAGGATTGTTTGAGCCTGGGAGATGGAGGCTGCAGTGAGCCAAGATTGTGCCACTGCATTCGAGCCTGGGCAATAGAGCAAGACCCTGTCTCAAAAACAGAAACAACAACCCCAAATGAAAACCCAGCAATTCAAAAGGAAATCTGCTAACACCCCCAATACTTACTGAATAAGAATTTATATTTTAAAAGAGAACATATTGCTTATTTGAGATCAGAATAATCCTTCAACAAAGAAAATACTACAAAAAAACCAAAAAGTCTTCAAGGATTAGCTGGGAAAAAGAAAAATGAGAACCCAAGGCTGAATAGCGGACCTTCCAGGAGAGCTGAGGACATGGTGGGAGAAGGGCAGCTTTCCTGACCCAGGGAGCCCCCACTTCACTCTCAGGCGTCTCCTGCTCAGTGGTATTGCCCCAACATCTGCAATGAATGACACTATCTGGGGCAAAACCAGAAGAGTCGCTCCTCTGATTTAAGGTGCTCCTGCGGTGGCTCATGGGACTGTCCAAGCCACAGCTCTGACCCATCCCTGCGGTGCCCAATCTGTACCCTAGGGAGAGGGTGCAGCCTACCAGTCAGGGACCAACGTTCTGGAAACATGAGCCAGAGGTCTAGGGAAAACAACGTTACAACCAGCACCTGGAGTAGACTCTGTTTACAATACCCCCGGGACACGGGGCCTGAGCGTTAACATTCTCATTAGAACTGGAAGCTTGTTTTACAGACATTGATCTTGAAAGATGTCCATCTTTTTGTTTGGCTCCCGTTAGCAGAAGCTTTGAAACCCTGAGGGATTTCCCCACTTACTTGCCGGTTCAGCCTTATGGACAAGATGTTGCTGGAGTAGCTGTAATTACAGATCTCTGTGCCTTTCTTGAAGTGATACACGTTCATCTGCCGTGGTTTTGTGTGACTGACTACCACCACCAGGCTGCTGGAGAAGAGGCGCTCCACGATGTAGACGTCCGGGATTTCATCTGGGAGGAAAAGCAGCCGGGAGGTTACATGGATCGATCACTTCCAAGAAGGATTCCAGCCTCCATGACACTGGGCCCGGCGCAGGCCAGGTTCCAAAGGTTCTCCGGGTCTTGCCGGCCAGGCGCCCTCTCTGAGCTTGCATTGACAGTGATCCACCATGCCCCCCACCCTGCCAGGTGGCTTTTTACCCTCTCCCAGGGAGCACTTTCAGAGTCCTTTCCAAATATCTAAAGTAAAGAAAACACTAGTGGCCTGGCGGCTCATGCCTAGTAATCCCAGCACTTTGGGAGGCTGAGGCAGGAGAATCACTTGAGGCCAGGAGTTCAAGACCAGCCTGGCCAACATGGCGAAACCCCATCTCTACTAAAAATATTTTAAAAATTAGCCAGGTATGGTGGTGCACACCTGTAATCCCAGCTACTCGGGAGGCTGAGGCATGAGAATCACCTGAACCCAGGAGGAAGAGATTGCAGTGAGCCGAGATCACGCCACTGCACTCCAGCCTGGGCGACAAGCAAGACTCCGTCTCAAGAAAAGAAAAAGAAAACACTAGTGACTAGACTGCAAGTCAGAGCAAAGGCAGACAGCTGCCTCTGATGCTGTCTGAGTGGCAGAATCCCCCCTCCAGACCCTAGGGCTCCACTGTTTGCTCTGTCAAACATGTTTGGAATATTTGAACAATTTTCATCTACCCTTTCCCTGAGAGATTTCAAAGGCGTGACTTCTCAGTTGGGAACTTCTGCTTCAGAATTCTTCTTGTCCTGCTAGAGGGGTGCCGATATGGGAGGGGACAGTAACACAGTTAAATCTGTACTCCCCCCACCCCCCATCTTGCTGTGCTCCCTGGATCTCTTTCCTGCTGAAAACCATCTGGACATCAGTATTATGACGAGGAAAGTACTTCTGTACTCAGGAAGAAGTTAGTTAATGACCCTCCTGAGCACAAAGGTTACGGCTTTGGTATCTTTCTGAGCACATTCTTTTCTTATGTGTGCCTTTCTTCCACTTGGAAAAGGCCCACAGGGAACAATGTGGGACAGACATAGAGCAAAAAATTCACAAAAATGGTGTAATAACAATAACATCTTACAAATAAAGTAGGAGCCCAAAATATTATTTACTGAACCACTTTTTTTCCAGGAAACTGAAAGGTTGTATATTGTTCACTATTATGGTGGCATAAACCATCACCCTGACAAAATAAGGAAGTCACATTTCTAGTGAATTATTTACAGTGTTCACTAGACGTGCTTCAACATCATTGACATGGGCTATGTAAATAGGATACCGTTGCCTTCTTCAAACAAATACTTCCAAAACGGAATCAATGTTATCAGTATCTTATGGTGCCAATATAATGGCAAAAATAAGTCACAGGTGGCTGGGTGAGGTGGCTCACGCCTGTAATCTCAGGACTTTGGGAGGCCAAAATGGGCAGATAACTCGAGGTCAGGAGTTGGAGACCAGCCTGGCCAACGTGGTGAAACCCCGTCTCTACTAAAAATACAAAAATTAGCTGGGTTTGGTGGCGTGTGCCTGTAATCTCATCTACTTGGGAGGCTGAGGCAGGAGAATCACTTGAACCCAGGAGGTGGAGGTTGCAGTGAGCCAAGATCGTGCCACTGCACTCCAGCCTGGGTGACAGAGCAAGACTCCATCTCAAAAAAAAAAAAAAGAAAGAAAAATGTCACAAGTGTCCTTTAGGTTTGACAGTTATAAAAATTAATGACTGTGCGTATAAGCATGTGAAAAAGTCTCAATAATATGATTTCACACAAATAATTTCTTCTATAAAAAGAAAATGTTACTTAAACTGTTGCCAGATCTAAGTGCTTGTGGTTTAAAGCAAGTAGTGGCAACGATTTATATTTAAATCTAAAAATCTTGACTCCCTAAGTTTCATGGCTAAGGAAGGGAAAAATAGGCAGCTTGGTAGCACCGCACATTAAAGCCTAGAAGGAGGCTCTGGTTCTCCTGCAGATCCCTGAGGTCTCTCTCACACACACTTACTGCTTCCGTGGACTTGATCCAGCTGCTCCACAGAACTCAGAGAAAACAGCTTATACCCGGCTTTAGTTCCAATTGCTAGGGATCTGTGGAGGATAATGACAGCATGGGAATGACGACAGGTATTCTAACAACAGATCTGTCTGCAAGTAGATGCCTTTTGCCCCCTAGCCTCAGGGGTACAGGTAAACAAGCATCTGCAGGAGCTTAGATCCTTGGTAACTTCCTAAATGGCAACGCATGTCTTGACAGGCAGGAAGAGCAAAAGAAAAGAAGAAAAAGTCAAAGGCAACTTAAAAAAAAAAGTGAAATGATCAAGGGGCATGAAACTGCATGAGCTCTGTCATCCAACAAAATGTCAAATCTAGCAGACATGTTTTTCCCACTGGGCAGATAACAGGAAAAATTGAATGTTTAAGAATATTCATAATAGCTGAAAGCTCTACCTCCAACACAACGAGGGGGCCTTCTTGTTGTCTGAGAGGCACTTTACCAGATAAATCAGTTTTTCTTTCCTTCATAACTTTATTTGTTTGTTGCTTATAAGAAGAAACATGCTTTTCTTTTCTTTTCCTTTTTTTTTTTTTTTTTTTTGAGAGGGAGTCTCGCTCTGTCACCCGGGCTGGAGTGCAGTGGTGCCATCACAGCTCACTCCAACCTCCGCCTCCTGGGTTCAAGCAATTCTCCTGCCTCAGCCTCCCGAGCAGTGAGGATTACAGGCATGCACCACCACGCCAGGCTAATTTTTGTATTTTCAGTAGAGACAGGGTTTCACCATGTTGACTAGGCTGGTCTTGAACTCCTGGCCTCAAGTAATCCACCTGCCTCGGCCTCCCAAAGTGCTTAGGCGTCAGCCACCGTGCCTGGTCTAAGAAATACACTTTCATAGTAAGCATAGTAGGTCATTAGTAGGTAAAATTTAATAGATGCTTCCTTTCATCAGTTTCCAGAAAAATGTCCTGATACTTCATACTAGTAGCTCTCACACCTGGATGTACATTAAACTCAGCTGGGAAGTTCAATTGGATTTGAAGTTCAAGTACTCTAATGAGCAGCCCAAGTTGGAGAACTCTGCTTTCTACTATGTCCTACAAAGCAATCATCACAACCAACAAACAAAATACAAACTAAACATTTATCTAGGACAATCAAAGTGCCTCTTAAAAAAAATCTGGTTCTCTTAATTTTTCATTTTTCAATGAGGAGATAAAGACAGGACGTGAATCCAGATTTTCTTGGCCTTGTGTTGAAAGTAAACATCAAAGTCAGCTTTGTTCAGCAGCTGGGAATCCTCACCCAGCTCTTTCCAGCTGTGCCCTCCGCACCTAAGTGATGAACAGAATCTGACCCGGAGCACACTCACAGAAGTGTGCTTCTCTGGAAGGCAAGGTGAAATTCACTCTTTACAGGGAAGCATATACTAAAATAAGCAACTTACTACTACAAGCCTGGATGGCCAAGGCTCTTGTTTCACTAGCCTAAAAAAGAGAAGGTCACATGATTTTCCCTGGAATTTTTTTTCCCTACCCAGACATTTGTTCTTCCCTGGGACACAGGGATAGGGCAACTACAGTAAACTTTTAATCCACAAGGTAGCTGGTGACGTCTTGCAGCCCTCCAACCTGCTAAGTAGCTAAACTGGTGGGTTAGACATTTGCAGCTGTGCACTTAGAACTGGCATTTAGTACCTAGACTGAGGTATTCATGATGACAAACAGCAACTGGAAAAGTAAGCCCAGAGCATCTTAAAACTTCAAAATGTATTTTGTAGTGTTATTGTTTTTAAACTTTCTTCACATAAACTTTTTCACATAAATATAGATGTGTTTGGCTGCGAAATGAGGTTTGTAAAGTTTGCAAGTAAAGAAAGAAATACTGTAACTAGAGTCTTATAACATTAATGCAAAGTGACAGCAATTTAAAGTAATTTTCAAACATAAGCCCTGCTCCTGGACCAGAAGAATTCTACATATGAGAAAATCGCAGAGTGATGTTTTATGTGATGTTTTACGTGATTGATCAATGGCCACAAAAGACTCTGAATCAAGGAATTTAGACTTAGACCTTATTTCATCCATAAAGTCTTTCTGAAGAAACAAAATTCTAATCACCACTCATGGAAACAGAGCTTGGGACAAATATTTATCATTAATCAAATTTAAAATGTACCCAAAGTAGGCTGGGCATAGTGTGTCACATCTGTAATCCCAGCATTTTGGGAGGCTGAGGTGGGTGGATCACTTGAGGTCAGGAGTTCAAGACCAAGCTGGGCAATGTGGCAAAACCCCGTCTCTACTAAAAATACAAAAAATTAGCTGAGTGTGGTGGTACATGTTTGTAATCCTAGCTACTTGAGAGGCTGAGACAGGAGAATCGCTTGAACCCTGGGAGGCAGAGGCTGCACTGAGCCAAGACCACACCACTGCACTCCAGCCTGGGTGACAGAGCAAGACTGTCTCAAAAAAAAAAAAAAAAAAAAAAAAAGTACCCAAAGTGTATAGCACAAGTACCAAGCACGAAGTATGAACGTAGGGGACTGGTAAGGGTTTGCTGTTTTCACCTACCTTCTTTGGAAATACTGGATCCCAAATTCAGCCTACATTTATAGAAAAAGACATGGCAATACACCTAAATGTATTCAGTAAGGGGCTTGACTTATTTTAAAATCCAGTGTCATACCCTCTGTGGCTCAAAGCAACTGACTGTGACAAGAACTTTTATTTATAGGCAAGGCAAAGCTGCCCAGCAGAGCCTCCATCCAAGAAAATAAAACTAACAGTAGGGAGTAAGGAAATTAACTTTCAAAGCACCCTACCGTTTTGAAAATAACATTCTTATTCAATTTCTGTAGAAAGCTGGGACTTTGCGTTATTTAATGACTAGAGTATAAATTAACACCCTTTTTTGTCAAATCTAATGATGTTACAAAGCAGAATTTAGAACATTTACTACTTACAAGCAAACTAACCACCTTTCTTAACTTGTGTTCAATTGGGAAGGAAAACATCACCCAGGCATTTCAACAGCCATGCCCTCTTGCAAAATGTTTCTTACAGAACATCAGGATTTTATCTATACCAGCATTTTTATAAACTGCAGGTCTCAACTCATGAGTGGATCCTTAAACGCAATTCAGTGAGTCACAAGCAGCTTAGAAAAAAAGGACACAGAAAATTGCACATGATATTTTGTGAATAGTGTATGTGTTATGGGTATTGGGTGATGTTGCAATACATATTTCGTATTGTGGATTGTGGTCAAGAAAAACTTGAAAGTCACTCAAATAACCAAGCTGTAGAGCTACTCGATTACATGATTACACATATGGTTTTTTCAAACAAAGGCATATTGTTCAGCACCGGGTGTTTTTAAACAGAAACATAAAGGGAATGGAAGCCAGGGTGGCTCATGGTACATAATGGCCTTAATTACACCACTGAAGGATCAATATTAGCATAGCTCAGTCACCAGCAGCCAAGGCACAGAAACTGGTACAGCAGGAAGTGGGAAACTGGGAATCGGTCATCCCCGCCTGATGCTCAGGGTGCACATTCCAAAAAGATGATTCCATATGGTCCCCAGGGCTCGCTTCCATGAAAATAGGGAAAGAAACAGGCGTTTGCCTGTAAGTCACAGAATCCTGCAGATGCCTGAAACACACTTCAGCCCAGCTCCCTCTCAAAGCCCAAATGTGAACATCAAAGTAAAACATTAAAAATCCACTCAAAAACAACAGGGTGGAGCTCCTGTTTCCTGGAGAGAAAGCAGTCTGCGCCCGGGAAAAGAGTCTTGGACTCCGAGAAGGAGATCCTGCCTGGCTGGGTGGGCGACGTGAAAACAGCCAAAGAAATCCAAAGGTTTCTTCCATCCAGAGCGGGCAGGCACGATGCCCTGCGTCGGGGATGGGACAGAGGCTGGCCTGGCCGCAGGGATAGGCTGCCTCTTTGTCCGAGGCCCTGCCCAGATGCCACGTTGAGATGCTCAAGGACAAATGGGAAAGTTTTTCCTGTACTCTCATCTTCCTGGGCCCCAACTACAGAGTCCTGGGTCAACTTGCAACTTCCTCTCCTTTCTCATCTCTTTCTTTTGGCCACTGTCTCTCTTCCCCAGACACCCACTTTGGTCACTGGCTTTCCCACCGCCCTGCTCCCCCCATATTCCGTGGCCCCCGCAGCCCCACCACTCCCTTAGCGAACTCCCTGCTTTCACCCTTGGCCCAACCTTGTGGCTCTGGGAGGACACTGGGAGTGGGGTGGGGTGGGGGGTGGGGCAAACCCCACTGCAGGGGTGCGGGGATAACAAGATCCCAATGCGTCCGAAGCAGACACCGGCCCTCCCGCCGAGGCCGCCTCGAGGCGGAAGCCACAAGCTGCTCTCAGGACGACACCCCTGGGTCCTGACACTCTGTCCCCCACCTCCCTGGCAGGGGCCGAGTCGCAGCTTACGTGCAGTCCTGGTTGAAAGAGAAGCAGCTGAGCGCCGACTCAACCCCGCCCGGGGGAGCGTCCGCGGCCTCGGCCTCCATCGGGGGCTCGGCCCGGGAAGCCGCAGCTCGGAGCCGGCGACAGCCACCTCAGCAGCCCGCCCGCGCCGGCTCCACGGGCCGGGTCGCCGGTCCTGCCCCGCCCCTACCCCGCCCCGTCCCCGCCCCTACCCCGCCCCGTCCCCGCCGCGTCCCCGGCTTCGCCCCGCCCCTTCTCGCCCCTCCAGCTGGTCCCGAGAACCAGAGCACCTGACAGGGCGGGGCCCCTGCCTCCGGCCACCATTGGCCACAAGCCCAAGCCACGGCTGGCGGGCACCGCCCCCCTTGGCCAATCCGTGGCAGCTGTGGGCGGACCCGCCCGGCTGGCGACACGCCCCTGGCTTCGTAACGCAGCTCTCCATTGGACAAAGGCGCGTGACGCAAAGGCAGCAGGCCCACGTGGCGGTGTTTTCACTGCCGGAGCCGCCCAGCTGGGAGGGAGAGGGAAGAACGACTGCGGCTGGGGCCAGACCTGCTGGTTTCAGTCCGGCAACTGCGTCGGGGCCGCCGCAAGGGTGACAGGAGGACGCGCTAGTTCCCACCCCGCCCAGACCCCTTGCCATGTGTAACTCTGCCTATTAAACTTACAGAGTTTAGCAGAGAGCGTTAGACTCCAAAGCCCCACCCTTTTGTCGAGTCCTCAAGCCGCATTGAGAGAAGCTCCTGAAATGGGGCTGCCTCAGCCAGAGAGATAGCAAGTTATCTTATCCATTGCCGAGCGGTTGAGAACCCTCACTACTTGCCAAGCGCGCCGTACTATGTATGTCATCTTGAATTCTTATAAAACTTGTGTGGAAAATACGATTGTGCTCAATATACAGAAGAGGCAACTGAAGCTCCAAAGCTAAACAATTTGTCTAAAGTAACAGTAAATGGTAGAATGTCTATATGTCTGCTTTCAAGACCTGTGCACTAAATAACTGCTAAACAGTAATTTGCAAAAACAACGTAGCACCTAGCATGCCAGATTCTAGGTTTTCTAACCAGGACAGAAATGACTGCAGCATTTGACGGAGCTGGAAGGTGGGGGGAAGCACCTTTGATCTGAAAAGTTACAAAAATGGCACAAAGTATCTAAACAAGACCTATCCGATCCGCAGCTGAAAAAAATGAGTGTGTGTAGGGCAGTGTAGTTTATGAAAGGGGTAACGTCTTGAAGATATAGCACAATTCAAAACTCACGTAATTCGAGATAAACCTTAACAAAGAATCTCTTTTTAAAAGCTGAGTACTGTACATGTTCCCATGCGGAATTACTGTCAATACAGTTTATGAAGCAGGAGCTCTGCCAGCTTTGGATTGTATAACTGCTGATGGATTTTTAATTCATTTTTTCAAATTTTGAGATGATATTTTAGTTATTGTTATATGACAGTCTCTCAAATCAGCATAATTCAAATTTATTAGGTTGGTGCAAAAGTAATTGCGGTTTTCCCCATTTCCCACTTTTAATACCCAGTTTATGACAAAGCTACATATATATATATATATATATATATATTTAACCTTGGACCTAGAATAGATGAGCAAAGGGCACTATTTCACCTAAACCTTTCTGGTTGGATTTCCGGTTTGTGTTTTCTGAGATGCAAATGTAACAGTTTCTTTTCTCAACTTTATTATTTTTTTCTCTCCACTGATGTAAAAAATAGTTCAGCTCATAGATTCACAGATGTTATTGCTCTTTGGCTGATTGTGAGGTGTTGTATAAACTATCAGAAGTGAATGGAACTGCTGTTTAGATACTTTGTGCCATTTTTGTAACTTTTCAGATCAAAGGTGCTTCCCCCCACCTTCCAGCTCTGTCAAATGCTGCAGTCATTTCTGTCCTGGTTAGAAAACCTAGAATCTGGCATGCTAGGTGCTACGTTGTTTGGAGAATTACATGAAGTGTACCATAAAGTTTTTAAAGTGTAAGCTGTTATTATCAGTTTGTTATTAAGAGTTTGGACTTTATGGGATAGACCTGGGAGCTGGTGTTAGTTTTTGAGCAGGAGTGTTTCATGATAAAAAAAGCAGTGTCTTTGTCAGATAAACTTGGCCAGGGTGTGCAGAACAAATTAGAAGTGGGAAAAGACCTAGAAGTCTTTAGGGGACTAATGTGAAATTCTGGAAGTAAAGGGACAGGAGAGACTAGGCTAAAGTGATGAAAACAAGGCCAGAAAATTAGACCAAATCATAGAGTTGTTTTCAGGCATTGCTGTCCAGTAGATAAAATGAGCCCCAAATGTGAACTCCACATTGTAAATTTCAGTTTTCTAGAAGATACATTTTAAAAGGTAGAAATAGGCAAATTAATTGGAATAATATCATTTATTTAATCCAATATGTCAAAAATATCATTTCAATATAAAGATAATCAATATAAAGTTACTAATCAGTTAATTCAGGTTTTAATTATTATATATTTTTTGAGACAGAGTCTTGCTCTGTCACCAGGCTCACTGCAACCTCTCCATCCCGGGTTCAAGCGATTCTCCTGCCTCAGCCTCCCAAGCAGCTGGGACTTCAGGCCCCCGCCACCATGCCCAGCTAATTTTTGTATTTTTAATACAGACGGGATTTCACCATGTTGGTCAGGCTGGTCTCACACTCCTGACCTCATGATCCACCTGCCTCAGCCTCCCAAAGTGCTGGGATTACAGGCGTGAGCCACCACGCCTGGCCTCAGATTTTAATTTTTTTTAGAACTAAATATTGAATATCCGGTGTGTATTTTTCACTTACACCATATCTCAGTTCACATGAGCCACATTTTAAGTGTTCATGTAGCTGGTGGCTACCTTATTCTCAGTAGAGTCTTGAGGGACTAAATGACAGGCATGGCAACTGATGGGGAAGGGGGAGGGGCAGGGAAGAAGAGGGAAAAGTCAAAGCTGATTTCATGGTTGGGAAGGGGGAGCCCACTGGGTTGCTTTTAGAAACTAGATCTTCAGTCAGGTATTCAGGAAGTTGTATTTCATTTCAGACACTTTTCATTAGCAGTAGAACTGCATGCTTACTGGAATCAAGGTTTGGATCTAGAGCTATGGCCACGGGAGAAAAATGGTCACCTTCCCAGCCTCAGCCTTTCCTGTGAATGGTCCCCCTTATATGTTTCTTTCCAGGCTAATGGTCCATTATGCCACCAGCCATGTGGAAATAACATCTCAGGGCTGCCTCATCTGATTTCATTTTTCCCAAGACAATATGTAAGTCTGTATTTTTATATAAATCTGTGCCTATTTTATTAAAAACGTGTATTTGTAGGTAAATTTAAATAATGATGAAAACTAATTCTTATTTTCAAAAAGTACCTTGTAAGCTAAACTAAATACATCAGCTAGCTGGATGTGGTTTGTGGAGGGCTGGTTTGTGATTTCTGTTAGAGGTGTAAGCAGCCACTTTGAAGAGCTCCACCCTCAAAAAATTTCCCAGAAGTCCATTCATATAAAAAGCCAAGGACAAGTTTATAAATAACTTAAGAGGTGCTGAATCCATTTAATGTCAGGCTGGTTTTTCTTTTTTAACATTCTAGTTCTGGGTTCTGTGGGAGAGGACACTCTTGATTTGAATGTTGGGCTTATGGGCAACCTAAGTCTTACAAGTTCTTGCAACAGCAATTTCACTACTAAATAACATCAGCAAAAGGTAATGGGGTAGGTGGGGCAGGGGACAATGCTTTGTTCCAATGGGAATAAGATTTTGGCCTTTTCTCTTTCTTTCAACTGAAATTCCTAAATGTCTATCTTTTCCCTGAAAAACAAAACAAACAAACAAACAAACAAACAAAAAACTCCATTATTTCTAGGAAAACTTACTCGTAAGTAACTAGTAAGTTACTTACCAGTCAGCAAAATCTGGGAAAATAAAGCTGGGCTCTGGGAATTAAAAACATGTTTGGTAATACAAAATTGCAGGCCACAATTCATCTAATGGAGAGACTTCTTATTTGTATAACAATCAGGTTGTAATTTTAAAATGCTGATTAGGGCATGCACAGGGCATTCACAGGGGAAGGTGGAAATGAGACATCCTGTCTGATGCAACACTCCTGTCACCCCATATGGTCATTCATGGCACCCAACCATCTATAATTAAAGTAACTACTAGGTGAACAAACACCACTCCTGTCCTATTCTTCTTTTTATAAAGTCCATTCTATTTTTATAAAATCAAGTTACAGGAAATAATCTCCTTTTTCTTTTCTGCTATTGGGCAACACTCAGAACGTGAACTGAGAACGAGTTGAACTCTAATGGGCCAGTGTATGGTAGCCCTTTGAGAAAGGGTAAAGGAGGAAGGGCCTTGGGACAATGGAGCCAAGAGGGAGAGGGAGGGAAGGGCGATGTGTCAGTACATGGAGGAAGCTCAAGGAGTCAGCCCTATGGTGCCAGGGTAGAAGAGGAGGGGTTGGGCTGTGGGGTGATTTCTGGGAAAGGAGATGATCGAACTGATTGGCAAGCAGGAAGCCCCAGCCAGAAGTCTGGCCGAGCAGCAGGTGCAACTGGGTCTTCTGTTTCTAATTATAGACAGTGTGTGTGAGATAGCATGGCTGCAGTGAATGAAGAGGCCCTATCATGTGCCCTTGTCCCCCAAATGGAACCATTATTTCTGGATTTATTGATTAAAAGGGGAGAGACAGGGAGCAAAAACTAACAACACTTCTAATATTCCTTGACTTATATATTCCTTCCCAAGAGTCAGGAAAAATGTTATTTCATGAAAGAGTGAATTGATGTCTTAATCTTCATTCTCTCCCCTCACCTGTCTTATTTTTGCCTCCAGAATAGCCTTCCTAAAACACCAAGGTGAATCACAGGTTCTCAATAAATGTTTGCTGATTGGCTGATGATCACGAAGACAGTTGCTTTCTACAAGTGCTTTTGCTAATGTCCTTGGAGCTGAGAGTCTGTTACCCATGCCAGTGCAGAGAGGTTCAATCAAGGTGTTTTTGTTCACCGAGGCATCTTTGCACTGGTCAAGAACACAGAGACGGGTTCAGCAGGTCAGCCAATCACCCTGCCTTAAATTTTAGAATATAATTATAGGCAATACTTGAAAATAGAAAACCAAGCTTTATAGAAAGCTTGGTTTGGAGCGTCATACATCTTCTCATGTGACGCTAACCACATCTATCTGGTCTAGGAATGTTTATCCCCATCAGGCAGCTGCATATGCCAAAGTGGAGACTGTCGAGTAAGTTGCCAAAGGCCCTAGGACAGTTTTTGATGCAGGTGTAGTTTGTATTCTGTCCCTTCCACTGGGTGCCCAGGTTGCCTGTCACGCTGTCTCTTGGACTGCTTTGGCTCAAGGCTGGAAATAGAATTGGCATCTTAACCTGTGCTTCATCCTATGAAGGGACAGAGGAGCAAGGGGTGAAGAGATAGAGGCAGAATTGTGCCAAGAGGGCCACGGGCCAAGTACAAGGGGGAGAGTGTGGAGTCCTGCAGCTCTTCAAAGGGCACCAGCACTTTGCCTACATTTACCAAGGGTACATCTAGAAATATTCAAAAACGTCCTTTGCTCCCAGGCAGAGAGTTAGCCTGTGCTCCTGGCTGGGCATGGCTTGTTGGAACGTGCTGTACGACTTTAGGTTTCTTTCTAGTCTAGCGGTGGTGTAGGGAGTGGTAATCATTCTCTAGAATCAGTCACCCCTGGGAAGAAGGTGGATTCAAAGGCTTTGGGGTTGGGGTGAGAGGGGCGTGGCTAAGAATCCCGAGATTCTTGGTGAACAGTGCCATCTAGTGGTCTGTATGATTTAGTTCTAGGATGGTTGGGGGGACACCTCAGGAAAAACTGGCTTGAGTGATAAGATATGGGTAGTCAGTCCTAAAGCCCCAAAAGAAAAGTCTCTGAGGCTCCCTTGTGTATTTTTCCAAAACCTCTTTACTGTCTGTAAATGGAAAACACAGAAGCCTCCCTCACCACTTCCTCTGAAGGAGGAGAAGTTTGGAAGGAGTTTGTATATTCATTCATTCATTTGACCAATTTTTATCATGTGCCTGTTGTGTGCCAGTCATGGCTCCAGGTTCTAGGGATATGACACTGTCCAAAATAAATAAAAACCCCTGCCCACCTGGGAAGAGAGACCATTAACAAGAAAAATGATATGTATAGTATTTTAGATGGTGATAAGTGCTAAGAAACGTATAGCAGTGAAAGTGTGTTTGGGAGTGTGGGGTGTAGGGAGGAGAAATTTTGCATAGGGTGGGCAGGGAAGGCCCCACTGAAAATTTCCATTTGAACAAGACCTCAGGAAGAAAAGGGAGCAGGTTATGCAGTCATATGGGAAAAAGCTCAAAGAGCAGCGAAGAGGCAGGGCCGCTGGAGTGGGGAGAAGAGTGGGGAGAACTACAGGCAAAGAGGTCAGAGTGACCTAAGAAATCACTGGAAGTTCTGACTTACACTGGAATTCGACACAGGCAGCTGTGTTGAAAAGAAATTGAAGGTGTCTTGGGAGATTCACAATTCACTTTAGCACGTTCAAGTCTCCAGAAAGCCCAGCATTATGTTTATTTAACATTGTTTCCCAAGTACTTTCCAAGCTTATTTAAAGATAGATTCCCTTTCTTCCAGGAACACCCACTACTTCATGTGGGAACCTGAGAAAATGGAAATCAGCTCAGATGAGCAGACTGGAATGTTCCCAACAGTCATAAACAAGGCCAGCACAAGGCCAGGTGAAAACTGTGTTTAACCCAAGGCCACACCGTAGCTGCAAAATTACTGACATTGGCATATCTAATCCTTTCTTATCAAAGCCTCTCCCAGACCCACTCGATTTCTCCACTTGCTGAACAAAAATTTCTGAGATATCCAATGATGAAACCACCTGCTTCACAAAGCATCCATTCCTGACCTGATTCCTGTTTCTTCTACCTTTCCCTTCCTAGCATCACTTAACACAAACCTGGCAAAAAGCCCTTTCCCACAGCCTCTTACTGAGATGCCTCATGGTTCACTTGATGTGCACACCCTCTTGCTGAAGGAAGTTAATAAAACTGACATTGCCGAGGCGGATGGATCATGAGGTCAGGAGTTCGAGACCAGCCTGGCCAACACGGTGAAACCCTGTCTCTACTAAAAATACAAAAATTAGCTGGGTGTGGTGGCACGTGCCTGTAGTCCCAGTTACTCGGGAGGCTGAGGCAGGAGAATCGCTTGAACCCGGGAGGTGGAGGTTGCGGTGAGCCGAGATCGTGCCGCCGCACACTGTACTGCCTGGGCGACAAAGCGAGACTCCGTCTCAAAAAAAAAAAAAAAAACCAAAAAACAAAAAAAACCCTAACCTTGAAAAGGTTCATTCCTCTTATACTTTACCTGTAGGTGTTATCAGAGCCCAGCGTTTCATAGAACGAGGTGTAAGAACAGCTGGACAAAATGATCACTTCCTATTATGAAATTCTGAGTCTAAAGACATTGCATCCCCCCCAAAACTGTCTTGTATACCAATCAAAAACAGCATTTTAAGAATGAAAAGGGTGAGGAAGTGTGGGGTTTTTTTTTTTTAGGCGGAGTCTTGCTGTGTTGCCCAGGCTGGAGTGCAGTGGCCTGATCTCCGCTCACTGCAAGCTCCACCTCCCAGGTTCACACCATTCTCCTGCCTCAGCTTCCTGAGTAGCTGGGACTACAAGCGCCCGCCACCACGCCCGGCTAATTTTTTTTTTGTATTTTCAGTAGAGACGGGGTTTCACTGTGTTAGCCAGGATGGTCTCCATCACCTGACCTCGTGATCTGCCCGCCTCGGCCTTCCAAAGTACTGGGATTACAGGCGTGAGCCACCGCGCCCGGCCCCGGCCGGGTTATTTTTATAAGTTACTCCTTGTCTATCTGGTCCCTTCTGCTGCTAACATTTTTGGCTGAACATTTGTACTATGGGATCTCTTGGCTTGATGAGGGTTTAATACGCTTCCCTTCTGCTGGGAGCCTCCTTGGACTTTCTTGGGCAATGCACAGATGTCTGGAGACAGACCAGATTGTTTCTGGGCAAAACAAAGCACATTGTCTCAGCTTTCTATTATTATTTTTTTTTTTTAGATGGAGTCTCACTCTGTTGCCCAGGCTGGAGAGCAGTGGTGTGACCTCAGCTCACTGCAACCTCCGCCTCTGGGGTTCAAGCAATTCTCTTGCCTCAACCTCTGGAGTAGTTGGGATTACAGACGTGCGGTGCGCGACCACGCCCAGCAATTTTTTTTTTTTTTTTTTTTTTTGTAGAGACGGGGTTTCACCATGTTGGCCAGGCTGGTCTCGAACTCCTGACCTCAGGTGATCCACCCGCCTGGGCCTCTCAAAGTGCTGGGATTACAGGCATGAGCCATCGCGCCCGGCCTGTCTCAGCTTTCTTGAGCTGTGGTGAGTGTATAGGCAATGGTGATTCACAAAAGCAGACTTGCATCTTAGAAAGCTCCCTACAGCAGCAGTAGAGGATGTCGGAGAGGGGCGGGTGATGGGGGCAGAGACCAGGTGAGAGGCTGGTATGTCAATTCAAGTCAGACACTGGAACTTAGGTGCTTGCTGTGGGTGGAGGTAGAATGTATAGGACTCAGTGGCCTATTACATGAGGGAACTGGGAGAGGCAGGTCAGCATGGAGATTGGTTGTCAGTGTAACTTGGGTTTCCCCTGACCTTACTGACTTCTGCATGCAAATGGGCCTGTCGTGCAAATGGGCCTGTGTTATCACTTACCCAAATTTCACCGGCTTCTTCCTCTACCTTTTATAGAACATACAGCTCCCTCCAAAGCCTTTCCTATTAATTACTGGGAGTCCCCGGAAATGCCTCGCACGTGCGGGGACCTGCCCTTTTAGGCTTTGCCCATAGGGATTTTTGTTTCTGCTGATGAAGGCCCTTGTGATTGATGCCTAATTGCTGCCACCTGCTGGAGTCCACTGTAACAACACTGAAGTGTTTCTTCCCACCAGTACACACCCTTTCTGCTTGTATTGAAATGTTATTTACGTTTTCTCTCTCTTTTTTTTTTTTTTTTTTTGAGACACAGTCTCACTCTGTCACCCAGGCTGGAGTGCAGTGGTGCGATCTCGGCTCCCTGCAATCTCTGCCTCCCAGGTTCAAGCGATTCTAGTGCCTCGGCCTCCCGAGTAGCTGGGACTACAGACACCTGCCACCACACCTGGCTCATTTCTATATTTTTAGTAGAGACAGGGTTTTGCCATGTTGACCAGGCTTTTCTCTACCTCCTGGCCTCAAGTGATCCACCCCCCTTGGCCTCCCAAAGTGCTGAGATTACAATCGTGAGTCACCGTGCCCAACCATGTTTTCTCCTATCTTATGTTAATGTGGAGAATTATATTGAGTAATTTTTTATTGAAGTGAAATTCACATACAGTTAACCATTTTTAAGTGAACGATGCAGTGACATCTAGTGCATTCACAGTGTTGTGCATCCACCTCCGTCATCTGGTTCCAAAACATTTCCATCACTCCGAAAGAAAACCCTGTACCCCTTAAACAGCTACTACCCATCCCTCCTCCCCAAGCCCTTGGCAATGACCAGTCAGCTTTCTGTTTCTATGGATTTATCTATTCTGGATATTTCATATAAATGGAATCACACAATACGTGGCCCTTTGTGTCTGGCTTTCACTTAGCAGAATGTTTTCAAGGTTCATCCATGTTGTAGCATGTGTCAGTATTTCATTTCTTTTTATGGCCGAATAGTTTTCCTTTGAATACGCATATCACAATTTTATTCATTTATCAGCTGAGGGACATTTGGGTTGTTCCCATCTTTTGGCTATTGTGAATATTATGAACATGTGCATACATGTACTTATTTGGTACCTGTTTTCAATTCTCTTGAGAACACTCTGAACTCCTAGGAGTGGAATTGCTGGGTCACCTGGTAATTCTATGTTTAACTTTTTGAGGAACTGCAAACTGTTTTTCATTGCAGCTGAACCATTTTACATTCCTATAGCAGCATACAGGGACTCCAATTTCTCCATATCCTTGCCAACACTTGTTATTTTGTGTTTTTTGTTTTTGTTTTCCTAATTACTATAGCCATCCTTGTGGGTGTCATGAACACTAAAGTTTTATGAGATGCCTGCAAACTGCAAACCCTTGGGACATCTAACCAGTGCTCGATGCCCCAGCATTCTCACTGAGTCAAAGCCCTACTGTACTCTCAAGATCCCTGTGCTCATTCTGGGTCACACTCTTGACACCTGGACAATAAGTTTCAACACAGAGCTCTCTCTTTATGAAGCTCAAATGGGAGTTCAAGAACTTGATATCTGAAGCAGATCCCAGGCTTTCCTTCCTGGCCCGTTCTTTCCAATCTTATCTTTCATTCTCCTAGCTGAAATCTCTTGATATACCACCAGCTCTTTAGGTACACTGGGATATGATTGCTTCCAAACTTAGCTGCTTAGCTTCGGCCAGGGATCTCTATTATGCAGGGGTTGTTGTTGTTGTTTGTTTGTTTTTGTTTGTTCATTTGTTTTGGAGACACGATCTTGCTCTGTCACCCAGGCTGGAGTGCAGTGGTGCCATCATGGCTCACTGCAGCATTGACTTCCCAGGCTCAACTGATCCTCCCACCTCAGCCTCCACAAGTAGCTGGGACCACAGGCACATACTACCATGCCCAACTAATTTATAGATATACATTTTTTTTAGAGAGATGATGTTTTGCCATGTCACCCAGGCTATGATGGAGGTCCTTGTTAGGATGGAGAGTGGGGCCAATCATGCAGATGATACAGAAAAATAAACACTGAGGACCAGAAACTTTGGTCCCTTTGGCTGTAAGGAAAACCCTGTGTGACATCAAAGAGGGCATGTCTAGGAGGTATTTGATATCTGTATCTGGGGCTAAGGGTAGATATGTGAGATTGGGAGAGAGATCTAGGAGTCATTGGGGGAAGATGTAGTAGCTGAAGCTGTGAGAGGAGGCAGGCTGTAATGGAAAATGTGTCAGTTGGTGAAGAACTGGAATGAAATGTCCTGGTTTGACGTTTTGAGTATTCCTTTAATTTTAGGAACACTATCAGAAAAGAGGCTAGCTTCTGAGCTGAGTCGGCTGCAGCAGCTCTAAACCACACATTGCTGATGAGTGAGAACCTCTGTTATAAATGGAAATGTGAACTGGCAAATGCTCATTGGCTAAAGCTGAATGCACCAGTTTATTTTGGTACCTATTATGTCCATGATCTCCTATTTTCCTTATTGATTGCAAATACGCACGAGGAATAAAAAGCTGGCTTGCTTTCCAAAAACATGACTGAATGTTTTCAGTGCTGAATATCTAAAGAGGGTGCAGATGGGACCTTTCATTATTTCTCTGAGGTTAGAAATGTCCTTTGGTGGGTTTCTAATTTTTCATGAAAGGTCAGTTCCAGAGACTATTTACATGCTGTTAGGAAAAACATCAAGCAGACAAGACATATCTCAAAATATTTAAAGTGGCCCATTCCTAGGCTCTCAGCTCTTCTCTCTCCACTTCCTCTCCAGGGATCTGTTCCACAGATGGGGGCTTAAGTCAGCCTCTATCTATAGGTGACCCTTGTCTGACCTTATACTCTGGAATGCTCCATATGCCTCTGACTTTCATCCCAGGGAACATCAACACCCACTTCCGCTGGCATTCCTGATGGGATCTCTTTCTCCTGAGCAGTTGAAAGAGTCCTGCTTCAGTGACTCCCAGGGAATATTGAGAGAGTCATTTTTTTAAAAAAAGAGATTTATCCCACACCAAAACAGGAATCACTCATTTTGCACCATTTTAGGCACTGCCTATTTTCAAGGTAGGCTGGTTTTTTTTTTCTCTCCTGTTCTTCCAATCCATGAACATAGTATAGATTGTTAAGTCCTTTTGAAGTGTAAAATTTCCCACAACCACATAGCTCAATTTCTTCTACCCCCAGGAACTTTTTTTTTTTTAATCACATTAGCCTGTGTATTTCTCCCAAAACAGTTATCAAAACTGAAATTATCTTGTTGATTTCTTGGTTTACATGCTTACTATCTGTCTCCTCCATCTAAAAAAAAGTTCCATGAGGATGGGGTCTCCTGTCTTCTCCTAGCACCTAGAGCAATGCCCCCATGTATAGGTGCTCATGAAATGTTTGTTGGCTGACTGACTTACAGAATCAGTTGCTTAAATATCATACAAAACTTTCCATCATTGAATGTCCTTTTTTTTTTTCCCTCTCTTGAGTAAGGATGTTGTCCTGATTTAACTAGCATTATTGACAAATGCCAATTAACTGTATTAGTGGCTCTCAAGCTTTTGGATGCTCTTTACACTCTTAAAAATTATTAAGGACCCCAAAGAGCTTTTGTTTGTATGGATTATATCTATCATTACTTAGTGAAATAGAAATTAAAACTGAGAATTTAAAATATTTATTAATGCATTAAAGTAATAATAAACCCATTATATGTTAACATTAATATTATTTTTTATACCCCCAAACATACAAAAAACAGGGAGAACAGAGGCATCGTTTTTTATTTTTGCATATCTCTTTAATGTCTGGTATAATAGAAGACAGCTGAATTCTTATATCTGCTTCTGTATTCAATGTATCATATCACAACATCATGTAGCCTTTGAAAAACCCCTCTGTGCACTTGTGAGAGAATGTGAGTAAAAAAGGCGAATAACATGTTAGATTTTTTTTTTTTTTTTTTTGAGACAGAGTCTCACTCTGTCACTCAGGCTGGAGTGCAGTTGCGTGACCTCGGCTCACTGCAACCTCCATCTCCCAGGTTCAAGTGATTCTCCTGCCTCAGCCTCCTAATAGCTGGGATTACAGGAGCGTGCCACCGCACCTGACTAATTTTTGTATTTTTAGTAGAGGCAGGGTTTCACCACATTGGTCAGGCTGGTCTGAAACTCCTGACTGCGTGATCCACCCGCCTTGGCCTCCCAAAGTGCTGGGATTACAAGCATGAGCCACCGTGCCCGGCCCATCTTAGATTATTTTGCAAATAGTTTTGACTTTATAGATGCCCCAAGAGAGTCTTGGGTAAACCCAGGGATTGCTGAAGCACATTGACAACCAAAGATTGATATTAGTGGAGAGGAATATTTTTCTTTGTCTTTGAACTACATTATCTTTAAACACTACTTTTCTCTTCGATATCCTTTGCTTAGCTTAATATTAAAATACATTTGCATTCCTCAAATTTGCCAAAGGTGGCCAAGATACATAGTGAGGAAGGGGTGATGGAAAAACAAACCAAAGGTTAATAATTTGTTGCTTTTATACAGACACATCCACATACAAACAAAAAAACAATAAAAACATGTGCCTTTGTGAAGCATGCACTGTGTGCTCTATATTTTCCAAAGATTATCTCTATTATTATATCAACATTTCCAGGCAGGAATTATCAGCTTCATTTCATAGACAAAGAAATGGAGGCTCAGAAAACCAAAATAATGTATGAAAGATTGCCAAGCTAATAAGTAATAGAGAGGTGACTGCCACCCCCAAATCTCTTTTCCTCCAAAAGCATGGCCTTTTTGACCATCAAATTCTAGATTACCACAAAATGGGAGGGGAAAACTCAGAAACAATGAAGAGTTCACTGTACACATTAGCCTTATTGTTTTGTATAAATGAATAAAAAAATCTAACTCCTTTTTTTCTTCTAGTGATGTGTAAATTTAAAAATTCAATGCATTTTTTCCCCCCGATCTGAAAAGTAATACACCTACAGCAGAAAACTGAAAGACAACTAAATGTCCATCAGTAGGGGACAGGGTGGTTGCATTAATTGCGACACACTTGTGGATGCAATACTATGCAGTCATTAAAAAGAACAAAGCAGCTCTATTGGTACTGAAATAGAACTGTCTCTAAGATGGGAAAAAATAAGGTGGCTCAAGTTCTACAGTATGCTGTCATTTGTATTTAAAATGTATATATGAATATGCACTGGTAACTGGTTGCTTTTGTGAATTCAGTAGAGGGACAAGCAGGAGGCAGCTTATTTTTCTGTAACCATAATCTCCTCCTCCCCCAGACATAGACCTTGATGTGTGGTATGGACAGAAACCCTAACTTTTCAGAGAGCAGAACCATCCAGCCATGTGTAACATCAAAACATCACTCTCACAGCCAATTCAAAATGGCTAAGCCCCTCTATTCTTTTCCCACCTCCTCCTTTCCGTTCCATCTCTCTCTCTGTCTGAGTTGGGGCCATGAGAGGGGATTACTGGGAGAGGGGGGAAGTCTTCACCAAGGATGTCCCTGTAGTACTTTCTTGCCTAATGCTTTTCTACTAGGGGAGCTCTCCAAATGTCTGCAAATGCCTGGCTGTCTCAGAGGCCCCCCACTTGTGGTTATTCAGAGGACTCCCGTGAGACCTTCTGAATGGCCTAGTTTCTTTTCTTTTCCTTTTTTTTTTTTTTAGACAGAGTCTTGCTTTGTTGCCCAGGCTGGAGTGCAGTGGCGCAATCTCGGCTCACTGCAAACTCTGCCTCCCGGGTTCAAGCCATTCTCCTGCCTCAGCCTCCCAAGTAGCTGGGATTACAGGCACCCGCCACCACACCTGGCTAATGTTTTTGTATTTTTAGTAGAGACGGGGGTTTTACCATGTTGGCCAGACTGGTCTTGAACTCCTGGCCTCAAGCAATCTGCCCGCCTGGGCCTCCCAACGTGCTGGTATGACAGGCCTGAGCCACCGCGCCCAGCCTGCACTGCCTAGTTTCTAATAGGAGTGAGGAGGTGCGGTTCAGCTGACTTCTTGTGCTCAGCTCCTTCCCCAGTGCCCCACCCACACAACCCCTTTCTTCTGTGGCCCAGGCAGGTGGCAAGTAAGGCCATTCAGGATGGCTCCAGCCTTGTTAACTCCCCCAGCCTCTATGACTCTCGAAGCTCTCAGACCCTCACCTTGCCATGGGTGGAGAAGTCCTCCCCACACTACCATTTCCTCACCCCTCCATGTTCCGGGGGACACAGGTGGAACTCCCAGGAACTTTCCTGCTCCGGGCGTGTGAGTCTTCACTGAACTACCAACTTTCCAATCAGGGCCAGTGACCTAACTTGCAGACCCCAGTGCAAAATGGAAACGTAGGGTTTCCTGTCCAAAAAACAGGAGAAACTGCTGTTAAAGACACGAAAACATAAAGCTTTTCTTTAAAAATATTTTATTTCTAAATAAAATGTAATAGGGAAAAGAGTGGTGCGTGAGCATCACACTTAACTTACAAGTTGCAAAAAAGTTAACATTTTCGTGTCATCATTTTATGTAATGGCTGGGTGCAGTAGCTCATGCCTGTAATCCCAGCACTTTGGGAGGCCGAGGTGGGCAGATCCCTTGAGGCCAGGAGTTCGAGACCAGCCTGGCCAACATAGTGAAATCCTGTCTGTACTAAAAATACAAAAATTAGCTGGGCGTGGTGGCACGCCACTGTAATTCCAGTTACCCAGAGGCTGAGGCACGAGAATCACTTCAACCCGGGAGGTGGAGGTTGCAGTGAGCCAAGACCATGCCACTGTACAACAGCCTGGGTGACAGAGTGAGGCTCTGTCTCAAAAAAAAAAAAAGTAATAAATAATAAATTGTTAATGTGGTATTTGATTGATCATTAGATTTTTCTGCTCACTTTTCTGCAAATTCATTCACTAGGTCATCAACATACTTTCAGCAACTTCATTTTTAATTGATATAATTGAAAGTGATATCAGCCTCTCTTGGCAAATGCTGGATCACAAATAATTTTTAATAATGAGAAAAATTATTCTGTAGATGCAACTTTTGGCTCTTGCTACAGCCTCCACAAGTTACAGGAGGTGTCAGAGCAAATATTAGAATGTCATTGTACACACTTACATTTAAACTAAAATTAAGGCTGGGCACAATGGCTCTTCACACCTGTAATCCCAACACTATGGGAGGCTGAGTGGGAGGATCAGTTGAGCCCAGGAGTTGGAGACCAGCCTGTGCAACATAGTGAGACCTCAACGCTCCAAAAATTAAATAAATAAATAAATACACTTAAATTCAGACTCACATAGAACTGATTAGTGTGAAAAGATAAAACTACTGATCTAGCTACAGATCTATCTGAAAACAGTTGATTTGGTAAATCAATTGACCTATCTATTTTATTATTTATTTATTTATTTATTTGAGACAGAGTCTCACTCTGTCGCCCAGGCTGGAGTGCAGTGGCACGATCTCAGCTCACTGCAACCTCTGCCTCCTGGGTTCAAGCGATTCTCCTGCTTCAGCCTCCCAAGTAGCTCGGACTACAGGTGTGCGCCACCATGCCCGGTTATTTTTTGTACTTTTACTAGAGACGGGGTTTAACCATATTGGCCAGGCTGGTCTCGAATTCCTGACTTTGTGATCCGCCCACCTCGGCCTCCCAAAGTGCTGGGATTACAGGCGTGAGCCACCGCATCTGGCCAACCTATCTATTTTATATGGATTGTCGATTTCTGGAAAGATGGAGAGAAACTGGAAAAGGTGATTTCCAAGTCTCTTCTCATTCCCTAAACCTTGGAAACTGGGAGAATGGGATGGGAGAGAACTTATTCTTTATTGGTATAATTTGCCATTGTTTGGCTTTTTAAACATGTGCATGTATTCGTTTTTTGATTTAAAAACTTGTTAACAAGAAAAGGAACTCTTGAAGAAAAAAATGCATGTTAACATAAGATCTTCATACTCAGTTGATCATTGATACTGTTTTCATTCTTGCTAATCTTTCTAAAAACCACCAAATATATTTCTATATTCATGTGTATTATACATAACTATATATAGTTTAGGTATCTTCAATTCAGCTGAAAAATGTTAAGCCTAAACATTTCCAAATTTAGAGCATTTAGTCACATCAACTCTGCTTTTCCCTGGGGCTAAGTTTTTGGAAAGGTAGGGAGTCAGCTGTCATTTCTGCTGTTTTTAAAAAGGTGAAGTGTGCTTCCTAACAAATAAAAAGGATGCCGACAGAAGGTTACTTCCTGCGTTGGACTCCCCGGGCGTGTACAGGAGGTGTCTGAGGCTTGAGTGACTTGTATAGCAGTGCCCCGGGGCCCGCTTGATCTCCGGTTGTCTGATGTCACACATAGTGAGAAGTCTGGCAACAGGAAGGCAGCGCGGCCTCGGGCTGATCCCGTGACGAGTGGTCAGCAGTGCACCGTGTCAGGCGGCTCTCTACAAGGATTTCTCAATCAGCTTATCAAAAATAAATAAATAGGGCGGGAGCAGTGGCTCACACCTGTAATCCCAACACTTTGGGAGGCCGAGGCGGGCGGATAACGAGGTCAGGAGATCGAGACCATCCTGGTAAACACGGTGAAACTCCGTCCCTACTAAAAATACAAAAAATTAGCCGGGCGTGGTGGCGGGCGCCTGTAGTCCCAGCTACTCATGAAAATCGCTTGAACCCAGGAGTGGAGGTTGCAGTGGGCCGAGATCGCGCCACTGCACTCCAGCCTGGCAACACAGCAAGATCTATCTCAAAAAAAATAAAATAAAAATAAAAATAAAAAAATCACAATCAAAATGCCCAAGTTTTCCTATTTGCTAACTTAAGTAAATTAAAAAAAAATTTTAATGTCTTTTTAAATTCTAAAATCTAAGTTGGATTTATTTTTGTAATGAAAGAATAGCTCAACATCTGAAAATCAATGAATACATTTAATGCACTTTTAGCATATAAATCGATAAAGAGGGAAAATATAACCCTCTCAACAGATCTCTTAGTGGATTGATATGTTTCCAATCCATTCCTGATAAAAATTCTCAGCCAGCTGGGAATAAAAAGGAACTTCCTTAACCTAATAAAAAAAAATCTACCAAAAACTTCTAGCAAATACTATACTTGTTGTGGAAACATGGAAAGAATTTCCTTGGCATCAGGCAGGACACCTGTGCCCTTGTTTCTACATTGTAGTTAAATGGGTGAATTAAATCTTCATATGTCAATACAACCCCTTGTGTAAAACATAATACTGAACAAACAAAGCAAGCAACAGCAGGATGAGTATAACATGAAACAATTCCTCTCTAAGTCCTGCTGTATAGCTTCATCCTAGCCATTTTATTTTGTTTTTATTCATTATTATTTTTTGAGACAGAGTCTTGTTCTGTTGCCCAGGTTGGAGTGCAGTGGCACAATTTCGTCTCACTGCAACCTCCACCTTCTGGGTTCAAGCGATTCTCGTGCCTCAGCCTCCTGAGTAGCTGGGACTACAGGCGTGTGCCACCACGCCTGGCTAATTTTTGTATTTTTAGTAGAGATGGGGTTTTGCCATGTTGGCCAGGCTGGTCTCAAACTCCTGACCTTTAGGTGATCTGCCCCACGCGGGGTAGTGTTGGGATTACAGTTGTGAGCTACCGCGCACAGCCCATCCTAGCCATTTTGATACACAGACTTTTCATTGTATCTCAGGTCTAAACATTTTCTGATTTTCATTATAGCCACTTCTTTGATACATATATTTTTATGCATATATATGTAGAATATTTTAAAGTTTTTTGTTATTGTTGTTCTCTTTAAAGTTGATTTCAAATTTTGCAGAGAATATGGTGATGTGATGTTGATTTTTTGGGGGGGTTATTATGTTTTGTTGATGCCTTCTCTGTAGTTTAATATGTTTTGATGCCTATGGCCTGGTCAATTTTGGCAATTGCTCTATAGTGTTTACAAATAATGTTAATGCACTAATTGTTGAGTGCCTAGCTCTGTCTACTATAATATAATATTTATAATCTACTATAATATTTATAATCTAGTATAATCTACTAGGTCAAGCTTTTACATTATATTGTTCAAAGCTTTTACCACCTTGCTTATGTTTGGGTTGCGTGATTGAACCAATACTAGGAGATGGTATGTTAAAAACTCTCACTATGGCTAGAAGTTGTCATATTCTATTTGCCATTACCAGGTATTTGAAGGCAGAAGGATCTCAGGTTATCTAGCCTGTCATGTTGCAGGAAGTGGAGGTCTCCATTTTCCCCCTTTCTTTATTAAAAGAGATATTTTTAGAAATAGATAATATATGCACATTGTTCAAAATTTACAAGTACTGAAAGGCATGTAGTGAAAAGTGTTTGACCCCTTCTCTGGGCTGTGGCCACTCAGCTTTTCTCCCGGGGCAACCACTGTTACCAGCTTTTTACCAGTCCTTCTGGAATTTGTCTGTCCGTCTCTCTCATTTTCTCTCCTTTTCTTCTTCTCCTTCCCTCCCTCCTTCCCTCTCTCCCTCCCTCCATCCCTCCCTCTCTCTCTCTCTTTCTCTCTTTCTTTCTTTCTTAGATGGAGTCTCACTCTGTCACCTAGGCTGGAGGCAATCTCGGCTCACTGCAACCTCTGCCTCCTGGGTTCAAGCGATTCTCCTGCCTCAGCCTCCTGAGTAGCTGGGACTACAGGTGTGTGCCACCACGCCCAGCTAATTTTTGTATTTTTAGTAGGGATGGGGTTTCACCATGTTGGCAGGATGGTCTCGATCTCTTGATCTTGTGATCCGCCCACCTCGGCCTCCCAAAGTGTTGGGATTACAGGCGTGAGCCACCGTGCTTGGCCGAGATTTCTACTTTTAATGTCTGTTTTGTTCTCCCAAATTCTGAATTCTGCAGTATATCAAAATAATATGGCTTTTGCTATTTATTCATTTACAAATTTTTAGACAAGGCCTTTCATTGTCTTGGTACAATAGAGAAGTCCCAAACATCTCTTCTTCAGTCATATAGTAATTTTATAAATCCACAACAATCATCTTTGCATATGACAGTAATGATCATAAACCTTTATTCCTTTATTCGTCATGCATCAAATCTGGTTGACAATTAGAGGATATCAGAACACTCATCCTTCCCTCCATCACTTCTAATTCATTTAATTCTCCTCTTTTCTCTGCTGTATCTCTGCTTGTACATTTTCTGCCATTAATTCATCATTATCATGTAAATTTTATTCACTTCAGAGCCAAGACTCACTATGAGACTACAGTTGCACCAGTAAATATTCAGTTTTACAATCTTAATGTCATAGTCTGGAGAATGTTTCAAGTGTTGGGTTCAAGTGAATTCTCCAGTTTAATGCTACTCCAGATCTTTTTCCAAACTCTTATCAGCCCAGCAAGTTGACAGAGTTGACAGATATCTTTTTTCCCCGTGTGTACTTATTTCCATATTATTCAACCCATCTGGTCAAATTCAGATTCAGTGCTCTCTGGTTTTCTAGGCAGATGATTTTCAGTTACTTCCCTTCATTTTTTTCTCCTATGTTCGATCTAATGCTTCAAATACAATTTTATTCTTTTTTTTTGGTATATCTTCCATTTTTATTTATGTTATTTGAGATGGAGTTTCACTTTTGTCGACTAGGCTGGAGTGCAGTGGTGCCATCTCGGCTCACTGCAACCTCCACCTCCCGGGTTCAAGCGATTCTCCCACCTCAGCCTCCCAAGTAGCTGGACTTACAGGAACACGCCACTACACCCGGCTAATTTCTGTATTTTTAGGAGAGACAGGGTTTCACCATGTTGGCCGAGCTGGTCGCAAACTCCTGAACTCAGGTGATCCGCCTGCCTCAGCCTCCCAAAGTGCTGGGATTACAGAGGATGGCCGCTGTGCCTGGCCTGGATTATATTTTCAAGTAAGCTTTAACAAACTGTACTTGAGACACAACTTTATGAGTCCTTTAATGCCCCAAAATATCTATTATGTTTTCACATGTTCTTTGATATTTTGGCTTGGAATGTAATATTTTGTTTAAAAACATTTTTCTTGGCCGGGTGTGGTGGCTAATGCCTGTATTCCCAGCACTCTGGGGGGCCGAGGCGGGTGGATCATGAGGTCAGGAGATCGAGACTATCCTGGCCAACATGGTGAAACCTTGTCTCTACTAAAATACAAAAAATTAGCTGGGCGTGGTGGCGTGTGCCTCTAGTCCCAGCTACTCGAGAGGCTGAGACAGGGGAATCACTTGAACCTGAGAGGCGGAGGTTGCAGTGAGCTGAGATCACACCACTGCACTTCAGCCTGGCGACAGAGTGAGACTTCGTCTCAAAAACAACAACAACAACAACAAAAAACAAACCGAAAAAACCATTTTTCTCTCAACACATCAAAGGCAATATCAGATTGCATTCTAACATCCACTGTGTTGATGAAAGTTTGTATTGCGATCTGATTATTGTTCTTTTGTTATGACCATTTAGAAATATGTGTGTGTGTGTGTGTATCTGAATGTGTCTATATTTTATATTCAATGTTCGGAACTTTCATAATACTAGGCCTAGGTGTGTTAAACCCTATGGTTTTAATATGTATATGTTGGACAGTTTTTTTTTTTTTTTTTTTTGTTTGAGACAGACTCTCGCTCTGTCGCCCAGGCTAGAGCACAGTGGCACAATCTCGGCTCACTGCAACCTCCGCCTCCTGGATTCAAGCAATTCTTCTGCCTCAGCCTCCCGAGTAGCTGGGATTACAGGCACATGCCACCATGTCTGGCTAATTTTTGTATTTTTAGTAGAGACGGGGTTTCACCATGTTGGTCAGGCTGGTCTCGAACTCCCGACCTCAGGCCATCTGCCCGCCTTGGCCTCCCAAAGTGCTGGGATTACAGGCATAAGCCACCGCGCCCAGTCCAGGCAGTCTTAATCCATTTCTCCATGTAGATTTACTGTAGGGAAAAAACTTAGAATGCTTTAACTATAGTTATCCACATTCTCTTTTTGTCCAGTATTTTAGTTTCTACATTGTTCTTATACTTTTCACATTGGTAATTACAGCTATTATTTTTATCCAGTAAAAACTTGTTTAGGTTTATTCACAGTCTTAATATTTTCTTTTGTTTTTATTTCTTGTGTTTTATTCCTTCATCTTCGTACTGTGAAGAAGTCAGCTGTGGATTGAATTGCTGTTCCATTTTAGGTACAGATGACATAATCTCTTTTTCCTCTTGTTGCTTTCTACATTTTCTTTTTGTATTTGGTGATTTTGCTATTTTGCTTTGCTATTTTTTGGGTTTGGATTTATGTATTCTGAATGGGAACTGGCATGTTTTCTGATGCTCACATCTATGGTTTTCATCAGTCTTGGATGCTATCAGCCATCGTGTTTCAGATACTTCTTCCTCATCATCTCTGGGGTTTTCATTGAGAATATGTTATTTTAAAAAATGTACTTCATCCTCTATGACTCTTAACTTTCCTATTTTCCATTTTTTATTTTTCTGTGCTGTATTCCATGTAATTTTATCAGTCTTTTCTTCAAATTTACACATTTTCTCTTTTTCTGCATTTAACATCCTGTTTAACTAGTCTACTGAGATTTTAATTTCAGTGATTCCTATATTAGTCCATTCTCACACTGTTATGAAGAAATACCCAAGACTGGGTAATTTATAAAGCAAACGAGTTTAATTTACCCACAGTTCCACATGGCTGGGAAGGCCTCAGGAAACTTTCAATCATGGTGGAAGGGGAAGAAAACACGTCCTTCTTCACATGGCAGCAGGAGAGAGAAGTGCTGAGCAGAGGGGGAAATGCCCCTTATAAAAGCACCAGGTCTTGTGAGAACTCACTCACTATCATGAGAACAGCAGAAGGGTAACCATCCCCAGGATTCAATTACCTCCCACCAGGTCCCTCCCACAGCATGTGGGGAATATGGAAACTACAACTCAAGATGAGATTTGGGTGAGGACACAGCCAAACCTTATCAATCTCATGTTTCATTTCTAGAAGTTATTTGATCCTTGAGAAAAATATAGCAGTTCTTTTAAATCCTAGGTTTTTCCCCTTAGATTTTTTCTTTAATGTCTTCGATTATGTAAACATACTTGATTGAAAGTATTTTTGGACTGTTTTATAATTTAAAGTTTTGAGCATTAATTTTCTATTGCGAGCTCATCTTCTGGGTAGTGCTATTTATGAGAATCCCTGTGGCCTGAGTTATGGGAAGGACCTTCCAGGGAGGTTTATGTTTCTTCTGTTAGGTGCCCCAGGGATATCATTATCCTGGGACATTTTTAAACATTAATTTATCAGTTCAGGGGTTCCCAGACAACCCTGCTACTATATATTTCAGATCCAAACCCACTGGAAATGCAGGCTAGGGTGTTTAGTTTCTCAGGGGAAAACTATTTTACCCAGACTCAGATGACACAAGCTTTTTTACTTTTTTTGAAACAGTGTCTCATTCTGTTGCCCAGACTGGAGTGCAGTGGTGCAATCATGGCTCACTGCAGCCTCAACCTCCTGGGCTCAAGTGATCCTCCTGCCTCAGCCTCCTGAGTAGCTGGGACTACAGGCATGTGCCATGAGGCTTGGCTGATTTTTGTAATTTTTTTGTAGAGATGGGGATTCATTGTGTTCCCCAGGCTGGTCTCGAACTTCTGGACTCAAGCAATCTGTGTGCCTTGGCCTCCCAAAATGCTAGGTGCAAGCCACCGTGGCCAGCCAACACAAGGATTTTTATCTTCCTGAGCTACTGGATAATTTTCTACTTTTTTACTTGGTGGTAGACCTTCAAAGTCCTCAGTTTTATTCAGGAATCTTAGATTCAATTCTCTACCTCATGCAGGTCCACAGCTTCATCTCTATGTCTATATAGGTAAGAAAATATAAGCCTGTAGCTTATCGGTCTAACAGTCAGGTGTCTCCCTACCCAGTTATAGCAACAGCTCACCCTCTTGTGGGTGGTCGTATTTTCAGTGCCATTTTTGTTTGTGCTTTTTATTTTGCCTGTTTGCCTGTGGCATGTTTTTGGCCCTTGAGGTTTCCCTTTCCTTTTTGAAAGCTTAGTTATGCATTAAAACCGCAGTCCCCAACCTTTTTGGCACCAGGGACTGGTTTTGTGGAAGACAATTTTTCCATCAACCAAGGTAAAGTGGAATGGTTTTGGGATGATTCAAGCTCATTACATTTATTGGGCACTTTATTTCTACTATTATGACATGTAATATAGAATGAAATAATTATACAACTTACCATAATGTAAAATCAGTGGGAGCCCTAAGCTTGTTTTCCTGCAACTAGACGGTCCCATCTGGGGATGATGGGAGATAGTGACAGATCATCAGGCATTAGATTCTTATAAGGAGCACACAGCCTAGATCCCTCACATGCACAGCTCACAATAGGGTTCTTGCTGCTATAATAATCTAATGCCCATGCTGATCTGAGAGGAGCAGAGCTCACAGTACTGGTCTGTAGCCCAGGGTTGGGTACCCCTGCATTAAAACATATTAATTGATCCAGAATTTCCAGGTAGCCAGACAATTTTCTCTTTATCATAGTCTTCCATCTTTCTGGAACCCTGGGATAGTTATTCATCCAGCCATTCATTCATTTTTTTCATGTGATATTATTTAGGCACCCATTGTATGCTGGTCAGTGGGGATATACACAGATGAATAGACCATGTCAAAGCCAGTGGAAGCTTGAGTTGACAAGGAACACTTCTCGGATGGATGGAACTTAAACAGAGATTTGTTGATTATGGAAAAGGAGACAGATGTGTGTCGAGTGCTTGCTTGGTATGTGCTAGGCAATGCGCTAGGTGCCAGGGCACAAAGTGGAAGAAATGCCCTACCTTTAAGGAGTTTATAATCCAGTGGGTGGAACCAGAGACAGACTAGGAGATGGGTCCTGACTGTGTGGCAAGTGCTGTGTGTTCCAGTGGGGGATGTAAAAGCCGCCAGGGGAGCAAGAAGACAGGGCAGGTCAGAGACGATGTCTCCAAGGAGATGTTGGAGTTGAATTTTGAAAGATGAGTGGCGGTGAGTAGGATGAAGCGACAGGGAAAAAGACAGATGGATTTGACTGCATATAATTTAAAACTTATGTCGTCTTTATTGGCAATTTACTATATGCCTGGCATAGTGGTGCATGTTTGCACACATTCTCATTTTAGCTTCACAAAAACCTTATGAAGATGTTCTTACTCTTTGACAGATAAGGAAACTGAGGCTCAGTTGTTTGCCCAATGACACACAAGTGTTGGGAGGTAAAACTGGAATTCAAATACAGTTTCATCTCATGTATATGTTATAATATAGAAACAAGGATTATTGGGACTTTTTTTACGGTGCTGTAATAAGGAAGCATTCACTAGCTTTTCAAGAGAAAAAAATAAATATTTTAAATGGCAAAGACATTTAGGATTTTAAAATTCCTCTTTGTTTTCAAGTTTTGTACTTCCTTCACTTTGGGGCAATAACCCTAGACACAGGGTGAAGGTTAAATAGCTCATTAAGCTTAGTGTTATCAAACCAAATATTGTCCGTACAATAAAGGTAAAAAGAATGGGCAGAGAAGGAGGCTTTGTGTGTCTATCCATTGGCTCCCTTATCTGTTTTTACTAAGGTCAATCGGTGGACAAAGGAAGGGCCAGGTGTCCTCAAATTGCCTTCAGCATATAAACTATTTGCTCTCAGCAAATGTATCAACGATTCCCACACTGGGGTGACAGACCACCTGGAGCAAGCTATGAGTTTTCCAGGCAGAAAGTATTTCTTTATGATTCCAGCTTGATGTCTGATCATATCTGGATGTGGCTAATTGTCCTTAGTTTTGATGAAGTCCAATTTATGAGTTTTTTTGAACAAATCATGCTGTGGTGTCAAACATAGGAAATCGTTGGCTAACTTAAAGTCAGAAAAAAATTCCTTATGTTGTCTTCTACATATTCGTTAATTTAGCTCTACATTGTGATCCATGATCTAGTTTGAGTTTTTTTTTTGTCTATGATGTGCATGGACCCAAGTTCATATTGGTTCGTACAAATCATCAAATTGCTCCAGCACCGGGCCAGGCACAGTGGCTCACACCTGTAATCCCAGTACTTTGGGAGGCAGAGGTGGGTGAATCACCTGAGGTCAGGTGTTCAAGACCACCCTCGCCATTATAGTGAAACCCCATCTCTACTAAAAATACAAAAATAAGCTGGGCATGGTGGCCAGCCCCTGTAATCCCAGTTACTCAGGAGGCTGAGGCAGGAGAATCACTTGAACTCGGGAGACAGAGTTTGCAGTGAGCTGAGATGATGCCACTGCACTCCACTCTGGGCAATAGAGCAAGACTCCGTCTTAAAACAAAACAAAAAAAGCTTCAGCACCATTTGTTGAGGAGGTGGTCCTTTTTCACTGCATTGCCTTCACATCCTTGTTAAAAATCAATTGTCAGGCCAGGTGCAGTGGCTCATGCCTGTAATCCCAGCACTTTGGGAGGCAAAGGCATGTGGATCACCTGAGGTCAGGAGTTCAAGACCAGCCTGACCAACATGGAGAAACCCTATCTCTACTAAAAATACAAAATTAGTTGGGTGTGGTGGCGCATGCCTGTAATCCCAGCTACTTGGGAGGCTGAGGCAGGAGAATTGCTTGAACCCGGGAGGTGGAGGTTGCAGTGAGCTGAGTTCATGCCATTGCACTCCAGCCTAGGTAACAAGAGCAAAACTCCGTCTCAAAAAAAAAAAAAAAAAGAAAGAAAAGAAAAAAAATCAATTGTCCATATATGTGTGTGTTTGTTTCTGGACTCTGTTCAGTTCATTGATCTATTTGTTAATATTTATGCCAATACCATGTTGTTTTATTACTGGGGCTTTATAATGACTTTTGAAATTAGGTACCATTAGCCCTCCAACTTTGTTTTTGTTATTCTAGGTATTTGTGTATTTCCTTATGAATTTTGGAATCAGCTTGTCAATGTCTACAAAAAATCCCACAAACAACTGCAGGCATTTTTATTGGGATTGCCCTGAAACTATAGAGTAATATGGGGGAGAACTGACATCTTGGCAATACTGACTGTTTTGGCTCACAAACAAATTAAGTCTCTCCATTTATTTAGGTCTTTAAAAATTCATCTCTGTAATGTGTTGTGGTGTCCAGTGTACTGCTCTTGCACATCGGTCAGATTTATCTTTAAATGTTTTGTATTTTTGATGGTATTAGAAATGGGAGTTTTAAATTTAAAATTTTTCATTGTTAGTAGATAGAAATTCAATTAATTTTTTTATTTTGACTTTGTATCCTACAACCTTGCTAAACTCACTTATCGTGGTATCTTTTTTTTTTTTTGGTATTCCATCGGGTTTTCTACAATTTTACTTCTTCCTTTCTGATATGGATGCCTTTTATTTCTTGCTTTTGCCTTGTTGAACTGACTAGATCTTCCATTATAATGTTAAATAAGAGTGATGAGAGTGGATGACCTTGACTTGATCCTGATCTTAGATAGAAAGCATTCAGTCTTTCATCATTGACTAAAATGTTCCAGGTTTTTCATAGATGTCCTTTAACAGGTTGAAAAAGCTCCATTTGGGTCAGTTTTGGAATCTCATCAAATGTAGCAAGAAAGGCTGACAAACAAAGTAGTGTTTTCCATCCCGATAGAGAAAGCAAGTGAGGGTGAAGTCTCAGATTCTGGAGACAATCCAAACTAACAAAATGTCCCTAAATTTGTCATGAAAATAAAAGTGGGGAGTCAAAGGATATTGTTCACTTTCATAGTTCAAGGCAAAGTTAAATGTGCTCTGTTCACTTTAAAATGAATGTGTTTTCTGCCACAATGGCAAAGAATTAACAAATTAGCAATTTAGTTTGTAAGAGATCCACGGAATATATTAAGACATTGCAGATGTTATCTGTTTTACCAAGGACTCAAAGAACAACTTGAACTTCTATGATTTGCTGGATTCAAGGGCATACTGTGGGCTGCCTTTCTGCTAATTAGATTATTTTACCCACCAAACTATCACGGAAAAATGATCAAACAAGCAGTAGTTTACGCACATAGAACTATTTGCCTAGAATTGAAGGTAAGCTCAAGACAGATGGAGAGTGGGAAACAAAGATCAACTTCGCTTCCACAAATAGCTGAGTGCTGAGTGACCCCTAAATGAGCTAATATTGGGCAAGGATATTGTCCTAGACCTCAGAGTTCCCCTTTATCCTTGGATTGTGTTGTATAATGCAGCAGTGGGTTTGCTTGGTAAAAGAGAAAGACCAAAGTAAAAAAGGGGAAGAAGACATCTGTTACTTCTATTGAGTTAAGCCTTCTAAAAATATTTCCCTTTTAGTGACCACTTGTTATTTTGACCCTTTGATCTTTTGCTTTGGAAATAGGACCTTTGAAACTCTTCTACTTTCCTCCCTGTGTTTGTAAAATGATGATAATGCCCGCACCACAGAAGAAGAGACTCCGTTTTACATCCAAAGCTTTTGGAGATAAGGGGTTGAAGTGGCTGAAGGAGAAAACACTCCAATTATTCTTGCGAGGCATAAAGAATTACGGTTTTTCATCTAAAACTTTACTTAGAATCATTCCGCTGATCCTAAAGAAACATACTTTAAGTTTCTTTATTTTGAGACAGAGTCTCACTCTGTTGCCCAGGCTGGAGTGAAGTGGCGTGATCTCAGCTCACTGCAGCCTCCACCCCTGGGTTAAAGCGATTCTCCTGACTCAGTCTCCCAAGTAGCGGGGATTACAGATGCGTGCCACCATGCCTGGCTAATTTTTGTATTTTTAGTAGAGATGGGGTTCTACCATGTTGATCAGGCTGGTCTCCAAGTCCTGACCTCAAGTGATCTGCCCGCCTCAGCCTCCTAAAGTGCTGAGATTACAGGCGTGAGCCATCGTGCCCAGCCTAAGTTTCAGTGATCGAGCCCCACAATCCGTAACATGTTTAGTGATTCAGTGAACTGTTGATTCATCAAGAGGAAAGAAGACATTCTCCCAGCAATCAGCCACTTTGCAATCAGTTTCACCTCAGTCACACTGGTGCCTGGACTAAGAGAAGAGCTCATGAGATTTTTTTTTTTAATGTCCGCATAATTAAGGAGTCTTGGACGTATACCTGGCTTTGCAGGAAACTGTTCTATGAAGTGATTGGGCTGAAGTCTGTCATAGCATCAGGAGGCACAAGCTCCTTATCTTGGGGCTGCCTCTTCCTCCTTCTTCTCATCCCCCTCTTCCTCTTATTCTTTCTTTCTTTCTTTCTCTTTCTTTCTTTCCTTCCTTCCTTCTTTCTTTCTTTCCTTCCTTCCTTCTTTCTTTCTTTCCTTCCTTCCCTCTCTCTCTCTCTTTCTTTCTTTCTTTCTTCTGCTTTCCTTCTTTTCTCTCCTTCCTCCTTCTCCTTCTTCTAATTAGCTTTCTCTTCCCTCTTCCTATTATAAAAATAAATTATGCTCATTGTAGAAAGTGAAAATATAGTGTGACTGTGTACTTTTGCTCTGGAATGAAACTTGAGCTGAAAATCTGGTTCCATTGCTAACCAGCTGCATTACCTTACAGAAGTCACTCATCTAATATGCCTGTGCCTCAGGTACCCAAGTGTTAATGGGTATACTAATGCTAGTTACCTCCCAAAGTCGATGTTGTGCAGATTTTTTTTTTCTCAGATGATGTCTTGCTCTGTCACCCCGGCTGGAGTGCAGTGGCATGATCTCGGCTCACTGCAACCTCTGCCTCCCAGGTTCAAGCAATTCTCCCAACTCGGCCTCCCCAGTAGCTGGGATTACAGGTTTCTGCCACCGCACCCGGCTAATTTTTGTATTTTTAGTAGAGATGGGATTTCACCATGTTAGCCAGGCTGGTCTCGAACTCCTGACCTCATGATCCGCCCGCCTCGGCCTCCCAAAGTGCTAGGATTACAGGCGTGAGCCACTGCGCCCGGCCTGTTGTGTGGATTTAATAAGACATTCATGTACACACATTGCACAGTGCCTGGCACATAGGGAAATCTCAAAGTATGGTTTTATTAATAAAAATCAGAAAAATGTAGATAACCAACATTATAATTCAACTGCTGGGAAATAAACTTTACCTCCAGGTACATTTTTACATTCTAGTGTTTTCAAATGAAGGCTACCAAGTTAATTAATCAATATTTACTTAGCCTAACACTATGGTATGTATTGAGAGGCATATAGTTATAATTTAAGCCAACGTTTCCTGACTTTCTCCTGTGCTAATAATTTTTCTGTATTCATTCATTCATTATTGACTTATCAGAAAAGTGGTTTGGGGTCGGGCGCGGTGGTTCGCCTATAATCCCTGCACTTTGGGGGGCCAAGGCGGGTGGATTGCTTGAGGTCTGGAGTTCAAGACCAGCCTGACTGACATCGTGAAACCCCATCTTTACTAAAAACACAAAAATTAGCCGGGACTGGTGGTGGGCACCTGTAATCCCAGCTATTCAGGAGGCTGAGGCAGGAGAATGGCTTGAAGCCAGGAGGCGGAGGTTGCAGTGAGCTGAGATCATGCCACTGCACTCCAGCCTGGGCGACAGAGTAAGACCTCATCTCAGAAAAAAAAAAAAAAAGAAAAAAGAAAAAGGAAAGAAAAGTGGTTTTGTGGTTATTTTGTGTTTCTTTGTGCCAGATAGTGTTCTAGGTATCAGAGGCATAACAGTGAACAACAATAATAATGAAAAAAAACTCAAAAATAAATTTAAAAATGCACTCATGAAGCTTACATTCGTATGAAAGAGAGAGAGAGGGAATAAACAGACTAGAGAAATTCATGTAATACGTCAGATCGTGATAAATACGAAGCACAGGGGAGTAGGGGGGTGGCATGGGGAGAGTTGCAATTTGAAGATGGCCAGGTGGCTTTTGAGCACAGACCCAAGGAAGTGGGGCAGTGAGCCCTGAGGCTGTTTGGGGAGGTCTATGTTTCAGGTGGAGGGAACAGCCAGCCCTGAGATCGAGGTGGGCCTGGCTTATTTGAGCAACAGCCAGGATGTCTGTGGCTGGAGAAAGGTGTGAGCAGGAGAGAAGAGCTGAGGTCCGAGGCTGACAGTGGCCAGATCTAAGGAGCTTGCACGCCATTGCAAGGTTTCTCTGTCCCATATTACAACCTGATTGGCTTCTGGCCTGCTTTGACCTATGAAATGTGAGAGGAAGTGGCAAGTGTCCCTCTCAGGAAGAAGCTTTAAGAGCCAGCATGGGGCTGGGTGCAGTGGCTCATGCCTGTCATCGCAGCACTTTGGGAGGCCGAGGTGGGAGTATCACTTGAGGTCAGGAGTTCCAGACCAGCCTGACCAACATGGCAAAACCACATCTCTACTAAAAATACAAAAAAAATTATCTGGGTGATGTGGCTCAAGCTTGTAATCCCAGCTACTTGGGAGGCTGAGGCGGGAGAATTGCTTGAACTGGGAGGCAGAGGTTGCAGTGAGCTGAGATCATGCCACTGCACTCCAGCCAGGGCAACAGAGTGAGACTCCGTCTCAAAAAAAAAAAAAAAAAAAAAAAAAAAAAAAAGGGCCAGCGTGGGCTTCTCCATCATTCCTTTCCCTCTGCCACATGGTTCTATAAAGAGGTCACCTTTTAGACCTGAGCTCTGGAGTGAAGAAACTATGGAACTGGATATCAGGCTCCCTGGTGGATATGCGTGTGAGAAATAAGCTTTCAGAGGGCTCTTTCTCTATCCTGTGTCTGAATTGGGCTTGTCTTGAAGCTGTGTGTGTAAAGCACTTTACACAATTTTTAAAATATTTATTTTTTATTTTTTAAAAATTTGAAAAAAAAATGCTCAGATTTTTCCTAAGGCTTGTCTGAATAAGTTTGGGCTATTTCTAAACCCCAGAGGTGGGGCTGACCAGATTGAAGTTATTGGTTA
Source organism: Pan paniscus (assembly GCF_029289425.2). NCBI lineage: Eukaryota > Metazoa > Chordata > Mammalia > Primates > Hominidae > Pan > Pan paniscus. The sequence continues at coordinate 84,517,546 of NC_073268.2, forward strand.
AAGATTTAGGTAGCTTTCCTAGGGGAAATAGGATAGAGGTTGGGTAAATACTAAGTAAGCACCCATCTTGGAAAGTATATATATATATATGGAAAGTATATATATATATATGGAAAGTATATATATATATATGGAAAGTATATATATATATGGAAAGTATATATATGGAAAGTATATATATATATGGAAAGTATATATATATAAATGGAAAATATATATATATGGAAAGTATATATATATATAAAGTATATATATATGGAAAGTATATATATATGTATATGTATATGTATATATGGAAAGTATATATATACACACATACTTCTCTTTTTGAGAAAGAGTCACCCAGGCTGGAGTGCAGTGGTGCAATCTCAGCTCACTGCAACCTCTGCCTCCCAGGTTCAAGTGATTCTCATGCCTCAGCCTCCCAAGTAGCTGGGATTACAGGTGCGTGTCATCACACCTGGCAAATTTTTTTTTTTTTTTTTTAGTAGAGACGGGGTTTCGCCATGTTGGCCAGCCCGGTCTCGAACTCCTGACCTCAAGTGATCCACCCGCCTTGGCCTCCCAAAATTCCGGGATTATAGGCGTGAGGCACCACGCCTGGCCGGAGAGTATATTTTTGCTCCAAAGAGGTGTGGGGTATTTAGATATTACCAGGGACTGGTGGGAGAATGGTAACTGGTCCCTTAAGTAATATAAAGGGGTGTGAATCTTTTCTTTTAGAGAGAGGGAATGCCATTTGCTCTGATTACTCAACAGGATTTGGAGGAGAGTTGTTTAGAAAAGGAGATGAGCACAGAATAGGCAGCTTTTGAACCCAAAAGGGAAATGCATCGTTTTACTTGCCTCCCTTGGCTTGTCTTGTTGATGACAATGTCTGGTTTGGAAGCCAGCCGGCCTGAGCAGACAGCCCTTCAGCTCAAGGCTAACAGGGGTTGGGATTCTGTCCCAGGGTCCCTTTGGTCCTCTGGGCAGTCCCATTTCACTGGCCGAGCTTGTGGCAGAGGGGGCAAGCGTGCGGGGCCTTTCCCCATTTATCCCATTGGGGCCCTTTGTTTTCCAGTGTCCTGGCTTTTTGTACCTTTGGCAGTTACCTGGAGAAGTATCCTTAGGGCAACATGGAGAGTGCTGGAGAGCTTGTAAAGCAGCCAGTTGTTGAGGCTGCCTCTTAGCCCTGTCCTCCTATTCTGATCTGGGTTATAGAAGACAGAGGAGGCTAATCTGAGGACCTCCTGCACAGGGAGTGTTGGGTTCCATGGCTGAGTTTTGTAATTTCCTTCCAGTTCATTTTTAGGCCAAGCAGTATCACAAAGGAAAACTTTTTTTTTTTTTCTTAAGGTTTGGGGTAATAAAACTTTTCCCAGTTTTGGGGATGCATCTGAGGGGCGTGTCCTGTGGTATGGAGACGCGATTACCCATCTGTGAAGAGAGAATAGAGGAGAAAAAGGAAAAAAGAAAGCATTCCCTCTACTTTCCTATTATCCTGAATGGGGCATCCCTCATCATCCTTTGGGTTCCAGAATGAAGCAGTCTTATCATGTACCCTTGGCCCCATCTCGTCACATTACCCGCTTGAGAACAGAGGAGATACTGGAGTGAAGAGTGGGTCCCATGTTTATCCTTGAGGTTCTAGAGTGAACTGTCTTACTGTATACCTCTAACCTTGCCTTCATCTCTGTTCTAATGGTAATCTGTTAGCCTGGGATCAACCTTCATCTCTGTCCTATGGGTCTCCTGTGCCTGTGGCCTTGGACCAGCCTGTATCCTTGTCTCCAAGACTCTCACTCAGAGCATTTTAGCAAAAAAATGATTATTTCTTTCTTTCTTTTTTTTTTTTTTGAGACAGAGTCTGGCTCTGTCACCCAGGCTGGAGTGCAATGGCATGATCTCAGCTCACTGCAACGTCTGCCTTCTGGGTTCAAGTGATTTGCCTGCCTCAGCTTCCCAAGTAGCTTGGATTACAGGCATGTGCTACCATGCCCAGCTAATTTTTGTATTTTTATTAGAGATGGGATTTCACCAAGTTGGCCAGGCTGGTCTTGAACTCCTGAGCTTAGGTGATCTGCCCGCTTCAACCTCCCAAAGTGCTGGGATTACAGGCGTGAACCACCGCGCCCAGCCAAAATGATTATTTCTTTTGTCAGATGCCTGGTTCCCATGTTCTTCAAGTAGACAAGAAGCCTGTTTTTCAGCTCACTGCTGCAAAGGGGCTGGACTTCCCTCCCTGCAAGATTTGAATATGACCTTGCAGGACTTGATGCTTGTTGAGAAGGGCGTGGAAGTAATTAGAGAAGTGGAGGCTCCAGGAGGAAGTGGGAGGAAGTGAGAGGAAGTGGGAGGAAGTGAGAGGAACACTCGTGGAAAGCCTTCAAATGCTTGCAAAAAGAGCAGCCCTTGGATTCAAGAGGGCAATATTCATTTGCCCTCTTGACATAAAGTAGCAACCTCTGGAGGACTTGGGGCTTGGAGTAAGAACTCACAAATAGCAAAAGCAGAATTTCCCCTCCTCCCCAAGTGGTGCTAACGCACAAAAAAAAAAAAAAAAAAAAAAAAAAAGCCAGTAGGTGGGATCCTTCAAGGGCCAGAAGAAGGCCCTATGGAGGCGGACAAACTGCTTCAAAAGCCACCAGAAAACTTGGCCCTGCGGCATAACAGGAACGAAAAGCCTATGGTAAGTCATAAGGAGCTGGCAGAGCCAGAGTTCCAGTTAGTGTCTGTCCTGGCCATGCGCCAGCAGACAGGGGAAGGGTCGGAGGTCATCCAAGCTGTTAGGTTAAAACCAAGTATAAATCTCAGGAGACATCCACAAGGAAGCCTGTGTCTTTGCTGCTGTGCAAAAGCCGCAGGCACATGAATAACAGGGAGCGTGTGTTTAAGAAGTCCTGTGGCATTCGAAGTGAAAGCCAAGTGGCTGACTTGCTCCTGAGGCCGATGGTTCATTCGGCGGGTGCTCAAGGCCGCTTTTCAGAAGACACAGGAAAACAGGAGAACAGGCAGTGCGGGTTCTTGGGAAAGAGCCGATCTTATTTGAAAAAGCAGAGGACACCCCAGATATTGCACGGTTTGAGGCTTTAGCTTTACCACCCTCATGAGCCTCTTGTCCAGGAGGGTCATTAGTGCCTTAGTTCTACTTGGTGCAGACCCCAAGGTTCTTCCCACCCCCGCGAGCCAGCCGTCAGGGTGAGCTGAAAATCAGCCATGGGAGCAGAGCCACTGTGACTGAGAGGAATTGTTCTGGGTGTTGGTTAGTGAGCAGGAGAGCAAAAAGGGAGAAGAAAACTGTACAGGGGTTGAACGCCTGCAGCTGAAGAAGGTGTAGAGGTCTCTAACCACTAGGGAACATATGTGAGCTATGCAGCGCCAAAGTGTGTTAGCGCTTGGGAACGTATCCAAGTCACACAGCACCCAAGTATGCTACTGGCGGTGAATCTGTATCAGTATGAGTCTGCAGCAACCTCAATTCTTGCCTCCTCAGAAGAAAGAATTTGACTGAGGGGCATAAGGCAGAAGGAGAGACCAAGGCAATTTTTAGAGCAGGAGTGAAAGTTTATTAAAAACTTTAGACTCCATCCAGGTCCCTACAAAGGACATGATCTCATTCCTTTTTTATGGCTGCATAATATTCCATGATGTATATGTATCACATTTTCTTTATCCAGTCTATCATTGATGGACATTTAGGTTGATTCCATGTCTTTGTTACGTGAATAGTGCTGCAATGAACATATGTGTGCATGTATCTTTATGACAGAATGGTTTATATTCTACTTTGGGTATATACCCAGTGATGGGATTGCTGGTCAAATGCTATTTCTGCCTCTAGGTCTTTGAGGAATTGCCACATAGACATGTGGTGGGGGGGAATAACACACACTGGGGCCTGTCGGAGGGGTGGGGGTTGTGGGGAGGGAGAGCATCAGGAAGAATAGCTAATGGATGCTGCGCTTGATACCCAGGCGATGGGTTGATCTGTGCAGCAAACCACCATGGCACACGTTTACCCATGGAACAAACCTACACATCCTGCGCATGTGCCCCTGAAGTTAAAAGTTGAAGGAAAAAGAAAGCTTTAGAGCAGGAACAAAAGGAAGGAAAATACACTTGGAAGAGGGCCAAGCAGGTGACTTGAAAGGCAAGTGCTGTGTAATATTTTTTAAAAGTTAAGTTGTCCATATCAAAAAATTAAATAGGGAGAAGCTCATGGAATAGCTGATTCCCCCCGCACGTGTTCTTACTTTTTTGCAGCCAAGCCTCGGAGTGGCCACTCCCGGCCCTGTAGCAATCGCTTCCCACTTTGTCTCCTTGCCAAACTATTCTTTGCACTGATGCCAAAGATATTTTTCAACTTGCAATTTTTTTTTTTTTTGAGACAGAGTCTTGCTCTGTTACCCAGGCTGGAGTGCAGTGGCGTGATCTCGGCTCACTGCAACCTCCGCCTCCTGGGTTCAAGCGATTCTCCTGCTTCAGCCTCCCAAGAAGCTGGGATTACAGGTGCGTGCCACCATGCCCAGGTAATTTTTGTATTTTTAGTAGAGATGGGGTTTCACCATGTTGGCCAGGCTGATCTTGAACTCCTGACCTCATGATCTGCCTGCCTTGGCCTCCCAAAGTGCTGGGATTACAGGTGTGAGCCACGGCACCTGGCCTAACACGCAAATTTAATAGTATCTATTTCCTACTTAAAGCCCTTGAGTGGAAAAGCATGAAGATAAATGGAGAATGTGGCAACATCGTCCATCAAAAATTTTGAAAGAAAATTCTTCACAACGTTGTGAATAGTTTCTAGGTGGGAGGATTATGGATGATTTTAATTTTCTTTTTTGTATTTTTCTATATTGAAAATGTTTAAAAATATATAATCAAAAATGCCATTTACTGGCTCCCTGTTCTAGTTGTGACACATTAAAGACAGCCAAAGAGCTTTAACACTCTTTCCGTTGACGGACTGGGTTTAATTCCCTTCCCCTTGAATCTAGGCTGGCCTAAGTAATTTGTTTGAATAAGAAAATATGGGCCGAGTGTGGTGGCTTATGCCTGTAATCCCAGCACTTTGGGAGGCTGAGGTGGGTGGATCATTTCAGGTCAGGAGTTCAAGACCAGCCTGGCCAGCATAGAGAAACCTCATCTCTACTACAAAAATACAAAAATTAGCCAGGCATGGTGGTGGGAGCCTGTAATTCCCGCTACTTGGGAGGCTGAGGCATGAGAATCGCTTGAACCCAGGAGTTAGAGGTTGCAATGAGCAAGATGGCACTACTGTACCCCAGCCTGGGAGATAGAGGGAGACTTTGTCTCAAAAAATAAATAAAATAAAATAAAATAGCAGGAGTGCTGTGCTGGGACTTCAAGGGTAAGTTATAAAAAGCCATGCAGCTTTTGCCTGCCTCTCATGGAACATTCTGTCTGGTAGCCCTGACCACTGTGGAAAAGTTGGATACCCTGAGACTTCCGTAATGTAAGTGCCCGGCAAACGGTCTCAGCTGGGCCTGGTATATCAATCCTCCCCACCAAGCAGAAGCCACTTGGTATCCTTCAGACCAGCCCGTCCTCCAGGTGAATGCCACCCCTGACCTCAGTCGACACCACATGGAACAGAAGAATCCCCCTAGCTGGGCCTGCCAAATGTCCTGCTCCACAAATGAGATATAATTATTGTTTTAAGCCTTATGTTAACTTGTTAGATAGCCGTAGATAATTGGAATTCTATTAAACAAAGAAAGTCTTCTTAGCAGGGCTAAGATCCTCCTAGATCTGGCCTCTGTCTACCTTCCCTTCCTACTGTACTCTTCTTTATATCTCAGGCTCTTTTTTTTGAGACTGGATCTTGCTCTGTTTCCCAGACTCGAGTGTAGAATATTTTAGCCTCGAACTCCTGAGCCCAAGAGGTCCTCCCGCTTCAGCCTCCCGAGTAGCTAAGACTACAGATGTGTGCCACCATGCCCTGCTGAATTTTTTTAAAAGTTTATTTTGTAGAGATGGGGTCTCGCTATATTGTCCAGGCTGGTTTCAAACTCCTGGCCTCAAGTGATCCTCCCACCTTGGCCTCCCAAAGTGCTGGGGTTACAGGTGAAAGCCATCATACCTGGCCCCAGGCTTCTTCTAGGTTCCTGAACCAACTATGGTCTTTACCTTGGTGCCATTGTCTATGCCAGCCTCCTTTTCTTATTTATTCCATTTGCCTGGACTGACGTTTCCATCCTTACTCCATTCCTCTGTCCTCACCTGTCTATCACACCACCAGCTCCTCCATCTCCCTGGTAAATTCTTGTTGAGCTTTCAAAATTTACCTCTGATGGTGCTTCTGGAAAGACTTACTTCTTCCCATACAGGGTTCTATATCTTCCCTGTGCTAATGTTTCTATTGCACGTGCTTCTCTTATTATACTCATTTACTCATCACATACATTGTAGCACGTTTGTTCTCATGTCTATTTCTTCTACTTATCTGTGTATTAGTTTCTTTTGATGCTATAACAAATTACAGAAAACTTAGTGCCTTAAAACCATACGAATTTATTATCTGGAATTCTGAACCTTAGAAATCCTAAATGGGTCTCAATAGGCTGAAAGCAAGATGTTGGCAGGGCTGCATCCTTTTCTGAAGGCTCTGGGGGAGAATCTGTTTTCTTGCCTTTTATAGCTTCTAGAGGCAGGCCACATTTCTTGGCTCCTGGTCCCTCTCTGCGTTTCCTTTCCTTTCCTTTCCTTTCCTCTCCTCTCTCCTCTCCTCTCCTCTCCTCTCCTCTCCTCTCCTCTCCTCTCCTCTCCTCTCCTCTCCTCTCCTCCCCTCCCCTCCTCTCCTCTCCCCCTCCCCTCCCCCTCCGCTCCCCTCCCCTCCCCTCTCTCCCCTCCCCTCCCGTCCTCTCCCCCCACCCCTCCCCTCTCCTCTCCTCTCCTTTCCTTTCCTTTCTTTCTGATGGAGTCTCACTCTGTCACCCAGGCTGGAGTGCGGTGGCGCTATCTCGGCTCACTGCAACCTCCGCCTCCCAAGGTCAAGCAATTCTCCTGCCTCAGACTCCTGGGTAGCTGGAATTACAGGCATGTACTACCACGCCTGGCTAATTTTTGTATTTTTTGTACAGATGTGTTTTCATCATGTTGGCCAGGCTGGTCTTGAACTCCTGACCTCAAATGATCCACCTGCCTTGGCCTCCCAAAGTGCTGGGATTACAGGCGTGAGCCACTGCGCCCGGCCCTCTCTGCATTTTCAAAGCCAGCAATGGCCAGATGAGTCTTCCTAATGCTGCATCACTCTGATACTAGCTTTCTATCTTCCTCTTCCACATGGAAGGACCCTTGTGATCACACCGGCCACGTCCAGATAATCCAGGACAATCTCTGTATTTTAAGATCATCTGATTAGTAACCTTAAATTCATCTACAATATTAATTCCCATTTGCCATGTACTGTAACACTTTCACATGTTTTGGGCAGTAGGACGTGGACATTCTTGCAGGGGTCATCATTTGGCTGACTGCAGTCTGTGAGCTCCTATGGTAAAAAGGCTGTGACCTATGTATCACTCTCCTCTAATGTAGAACAGAAGCCTGCTATGTAGTATATGAGGAAGACATGATATTTGTTCAAATGGAGTTTATATTCTAAAAGAAGGGGTCAACAAATTTCGATCTATCACCTGTTTTTGTACAGCTTGTAAGCTTAGTTTTTACTTTTTTTTTTTTTTTGAGACAGGGTCTCACTTTGTCACCCAGGCTAGAGTGCAGTGGTGCAAACACAGCTTACTGCACTTGACCTCCTGGGCCCAAGTGATCCTCCTGCCTCAGCCCCACAAATAGCTGGGACTATAGGCACACACCACCATGTCTGGCCCATTTTTGTATTTTTTGTGGAGACAGGGTTTTGCCATGCTGCCCAGGCTGGTCTCGAACTCCTGAGCTCAAGTGATCTGCCTGCCCAGGCCTCCCAAATTTCTGGGATTACAGGCGTGAGCCACTGCGCCTGGCTGTATATTTTTCAGCGGCTAAACAAGCTCGAATGGAGAATGATATTTTGTGACATAAAAATTAGATGAAATTTACTTTAAAGTGTCCATAAGTCAACTTTTATTGGAACACAGCCATGCCCATTCATTTGTTTGTTGTCTATGCTGCTTTCACACTATAGTGGTGAAGGTGAGTGGTTGCAACAAAGACCTTATGGCCACAAAGTCTAAAATAATTACTTATTTGACCCTTGACAGAAAAAAAATTGCTAGTCCCTGTTCTAGAGGGAACTTTAGAACTTTCTGTGATGGTGGGAATATGCTGTATCTGGGCTGTCCAATATGGTAGTCACTAGCTACAGCTGGCACTTGAAATGAGGCTAGTACCCCTAAGGAAAAGACTTTTAAGCTTTATTTGATTATAATTAATTTAGATTTGAAGAGCTCCCTGTTGCTAGTGGCTACTATACTGACAGCCCTCGGAGATGAGATGATAATTATGAAGATGCTGGTAAAAATGTGATAATTTACCATGTGCCAAGTGCCGTGCTAAGAGAACAAGGATGATGCTCTTATAATTCTCATTTTACAGGTGAAAAAAACCTGAAGCTTAGATGGATCAAGTATGTTGCCCAAGGTTACACAGCCAGAGAGGGGCAAGCTAGAACCCAGGGAGGTTGACTCCTGAGCTGTGGCTCTAACCATTAGGCTATGCTGCCTCACGAAAGACAAGACACATAGACATTGAATTGTAACATGTGAGAGAATGTAATGAGTGCTATGAAAGAAGCAACAACAAGGCAGAGAAATAATTAAGGGGAAAAACTTCTGACCAGGGAGGGAAAAGACACCTTCTTCATGGGTGCCAAACTACTTAAGATGGGCTCTAAAATTTGGGCAGGATTTTGATTGACACTTACACGCTTGTAAGCTAGATGGATGCAACCACCTAAACACAGGTGTGATGGGGGAAGTAAAGGGGGGGTTAAGGGATTGGAAAGCAGTCCACTTTGAAAATTCATGCCACACCTTTGCTAGCAAAGGGCCACAAGTTTTCTTGGCAGCTGGTGCACTTCCTCTTTTCTCTCTGTAACGACCATGTAAATGACCTTGCCTTCGTTTTCACTTTGACTGGAAGTTTAGCTTCAAACTTGAGCTTAACTTGAGCAAGAGCAAGGAACCACACAGCTTGAATATTTGAGTTTCTTCTCCTTTCCTCCCCAAAAGCTCAATTTCTGCTCTGATGAGTGTTTTCTCTGGTCTTAATATTTGTTTTTATCCATATTTTAACATCATTTCATTACGTATTTATTTCTTGCAATGCCCCTGGGTCGTTTTGTGAATACGTGTGGGTATAAATGACAGAATAGGTTCTGGTTGTGGGAGGATGTGAACGCAGGGAGATAAATTGGAAAAGATAAGTTGGTGTCAGGCACTGGGTACAGTCAGGGTCAAGGAAGCTGGTGGGTGCTCCTGCCTTTGAGAAATAGCCTGAGCCAGTTAGGTGCCATCCCCATGCCCTTATCTCCTGCAGCCTTGGCTGCAATCCTGGCAGCTCCCCACTCAGTTCTTGGAAACCTGGCAATTGGCCCTAGTTCCATCCCACGCCACTGCCCGCTTGCTTCCTGTGCTGGCTCTGATGTCTGTTGACATCTTCTTCGAGTGTTAACTCCCAAACATCCTCAGTTTCAGTCTTGTTATTGGCATCAGGGGACACACTGGCATCCTACAATCTCTCTAAAGTACAGGCCCATCAGATCCCTCTCCTCTTTAAAGGTCTTCCGTAGCTCTCAGGTGGAAGTCCAAGTTCAGTAGCTTTGCTTAGGGTCCTCGTTCACACCCCAGCTCTGCCTCTTCCTCACTACATGACTTGGGCAAGTTGTGTAACTTCTGTATGCCGGAGTTTCCTTATCTGTAAAATAGGAACAACAATAGTACGTACCTCAAAAGGTGCTGTGAGGGTAGGGTGTGGGAATCTATGTGAAACCTGACAACGGTTCCAGGCACAGAAGATCTCTCCATGTGTTATTGTCACTGTCATGAGCTCTTCAGACTCACCTCTTGCCAATGCCCTTCACACAGTTTCTGGCTTCACATCCAGTGGAATTACTTGTAGTTTCCTAAATGTCCTCCAGCCTGAATTTGCTCATCTTTGGGTGTTCTGCACATTTCCTCTGCTGGAAAGTGTTCCTTCTCCCTCTTAACCTATTCTTCCTCATTCTTCTTATATCAGAGAGCAGGGATGTCATGGAAGTAGAAGGGAGGAAAAGAGAGAGAGAGAGAGAGAGAGAGGAGGGATATAAGTAAGCAAGACAAACTCAGCAACAAGGGATGAGAAAATATTCACAAATTGGGTGCTGAATTGCATTCCAGAATCCAAATCTAGGAGCAGGCAGGGCTGGGACAGCAAGCCAGGCTTCCGACCAGATGGGCTATCCATCAGGGTTGCTTACTACAGCTCACTAATGACCATTATTAAGACCATTGCATGTAAAATGTTTATTTCAAGGTGGAAAATGCACGTTGGGTTTCTCAGAATAGGTGTTGGAATTTCTTCTACAATTTTCTTCAGTATACAGAGGAGAATTGCTTGTGTTGGTCCTCTAGAGTTAAGATCGCCACTGTGCTATAGAGTAATGAGTTGTAAGTGGTGGCCACTGATCACAGCTCTTTGCTGTGGGCTGCCACCCCAGCCAGTGGTGTGGGTGAATCAGCGTTGGTCAAAGTATGGCCAGCCAGCCCAGGCTCGCCATGCAGTTACGACTTTTGACTAACTGACCACAGTCACTCTTTCATGGCCTTCCCTTCTTGGATGACATGAAGACCATACATTAACTAACAGGTCACTTCCTAATCATCCAAACAGGAACCTAGAGATTTTTATACCCAGGACAGGATATGGGACATATATCAGCCAGAGTTCTTATTTGCAAACAAAGAAACATAACCTAGGTGATCTAAGTAGAATCAGAATTTATTGATTATATACTGGATGACTCACAGACTTCTGAGAAGGTTTGAGAACAAGGCTTGAGGGCTGTACCAATTGGAAACAGTTCTCAAAATCACACTGATATGGTTTGGCTGTGTCCCCACCCAAATCTCATTTTGAATTGTAGCTCCCATAATTCCCACGTGTGTGGGAGGGACCAGGTGGGAGATAATTGAATCATGGGGGCGGTTCCCCCATACTATTCTTGAGGTAGTGAATAAGTCTCACGAGATCTGATGGTTTTATAAGGGGAAACCCCTTTCGCTTTGTTCTCATTTTCTCTCTTGTCTGCCTCCATGTAAGACATGCCTTTTGCCTTCCGCCATGATTGTGAGGCCTCCCAGCCACATGGAACTGTGAGTCCGTTAAACTTCTCTTCCTTTGTAAATCACCCAGTCTCGAGTTTTTTTTTTTTTTTTTTTTTTGAGATGGAGTTATTTTGCTCTTGTTGCCCAGGCTGGAGTGCAATGGCGCGATTTTGGCTCACTGCAACGTACACCTCCTGGGTTCAAGTGATTCTCCTGCCTCAGCCTCCTGAGTATCTGGGATTACAGGTGCCCATCACCACGCCCGGCTATTTTTTTTTCTATTTTTAGTAGAGATGGGGTTTTACCATGTTGGTTAGGCTGGTCTTGAACTCCTGACCTCAGCTTATCCACCCTCCTTGGCCTCCCAAAGTGCTGAGATTACAGGCATGAGCCACTGCGCCCGGCCTCAGGTATAACTTTATCAGCAGCATGAAAATGGACAAATATACACACCGTGAAAGTGCTCAGGTAAGGACACTATTGAGGATTTGTTCCCTGAGATGTGAGTAGAAAAGCAGTTAATGGAAACAACGCAGTTTTCACATTCTGTATATTTTCCCTGTGCCTTTTGATACAAGTTCCAAATGAACATTTAACAGCATGACAGCTTCCTGTTTATTTATTCTCTCATCTCTTACTGGTTGGTCAATGCACATAAGTCCATGTGGAGAGAGCTCGGAGCATACTCCTCCTTGACGGTGGATCAGAAGTGTCATCTTGGTTTCCAGTATCCTGCCTGAGCTGTGAATTGCCCTGACTCTTCATTTCTCACTCTGACTCTCTGCAGCATCTGTCTGCTTCTCAGAACACTTGCTTCCCTTGGCTTCTGTGACCTCCTTCCTCTCCAGGTTTGCCACCTGCTTTCTAAATGTTCCTTCTGGGCTCCCTTCCTCCCTTTAACCTCTCACTGTTAGCCTTACTCATGGTTCTATATTCAGCTGCCTTTCTTCTTCCCACTTCTCTCTCAATAGCCTGTCCCAGGAGGTGCTGCATTCACTCCTATGGCGTTATAATCAATAAGCTGATGATTTCAAAACCCTCAGCATTCTCTCTCTCTCTTTTTGAGACACGGTCTTGCTATATTGCCCAGGCTAGAGTGCAGTGGTATAATCATGGCGCACTGCAGCCTTGAACTCCTGGGCTCAAGCCATCCTCCCACCTCAGCTTCCTGTGTAGCTAGGACTACACATGTGCATAACCATGCCTGGCTAATTTTTAAATTTTTTTGTAGAGAGGGATATCTCACTATCTTGCCTAGGCTGGTCTCAAACTCCTGGCCTCAAGTGATCCTCCCTCCTCAGCTTCCTAAAGTGCTGGGATTACAGGCATGAGCCACCATGCCCAGAACTCAGCTCTCTTAAACTTCCGACCAGCAAGGAAGCAACTAGACGGCTCTTTGTGGATGTCCAGCAGCCCTTCAAACTGAACACATTCCAAATGAAACCCTTGCTGCTTCTTCCTGTGTTCTCTGATTCAGTGAATAGCAGCAGAATCATTGAGTTAGAAATCTAGGTATCATCTTTGAGTCCTTCCTGTCTCCTCCTTATCCTTCACATCAATCCCTAGGTTCTCTCACTCTTATTTTCTTAATATCTCTCAAATCTGCCCAGCTTCATTCACCTGCATCAAAATCTTTTAGTTTTAGCTATCATCATCCCTTACTTGGATCATTGCAACAGACTCCTGAGAAGTGTTCAGGCTCCAGACTCCAGAGAGCCCTCGCAGTCCCTACTCATGTCCTTGCTTCATTAGAACCCAAAAGATAAAGTGTGCACTTGGTCACATCTCTTCCCTGCATGAGGCCATTCAGTAAATCCCCACAGCTATAAGACAATTTAAACTTCTAAGGCAGGGGTTGGTAAGCTATGGCTCATGGGTTGAATCACCTGTTTTCATGCAGCATAAATGCTAAGAAATTTTTTACATTTTAAAATTATTGAAAAAAAAAGTCAAAGAATGTGACACATGAAAATTATATGGACCTTATCCAAAATATACAAAGAACTCTTAAGCTCAACAAGAGAACAAACAACTCAATTAAAAAATGGCTAAAATGGGGCCAGGCACAGTGGCTCACGCCTGTAATCCCAGCACTTTTGGAGGCTGAGGCAAGTGGATCACCTGTGGTCAGGAGTTCAAGACCAGACTGACCAACATGGTGAAACCCCCGTCTCTACTAAAAATACAAAAATTAGCCAAGGTTGGTGGTGGGCGTCTGTAATCCCAGCTATTTAGGAGGCTGAGGCAGGAGAATCGCTTGAACCTGGGAGGTGGAGGTTGCAGTGAGCTGAGATTGCACCATTGAACTCCAGCCTGGGCAACAAGAGCGAAACTTCATCTCAGGAAAAAAAAAAAAAAAGATATTTTGAATCTGGTTCTGAGCTAAAGTTGAGTAAATTCTTAGCTAAGAAAAAATTGGAAATCCATCATCTATATTAGCAACAGATTCTCAGAGTAAATTGTTAACTTCTATGATTTCTGATAATCGAGCTGGACTTGATCATACAAGTTAGTCTAATAATGTATTCAACCAAAATATAGACTTTATTGGTCTGATTCAGAAGCATTCATGCTCACAAGCTTTGGGAAAGTGAAAAATAATAAAATCATTTTGGATTAAAAGAGAAATGGCCAAAGACCTAAACAGACACCACCTCAGAGAAGACTCACAGATGGCAAATAAGCACAAAAAAAGATGCTTACCAGCATATGCCATTAGGGAACTATAAATTAAAACAAGGAGGAACCACTACACATTTAACAGGATGCCTAAAATCCAAAGCACTGACAAATGCTGGCAAGGATGTAGAGCAACAGGAGCTCTCATTCATTGCTGGTGGGAATGCAAGATGGTACAGGGTACACCTACTTTAGAATCCAGTTTGGCAATTTTTTTTTTACAAAGCAAAAGGTACTTTTGCCATGTGATCCAGAAATTGAACTTCTTGCTATTTACTCAGAGAAGTTGCACATGGATGTTTATAGCAGCTTTATTCATAATTGCCAACACTTGGAAGCAAACGAGATGTCCTTTAGTAAATATGGATAAACTGTGGTACATCTATACAGTGGAATATTATTCAGTAATAAAAAGAAATGAGCTATCCAGTCACAAAAAGACAAGGAGGAATCTTAATTGCATGTTACTAAGTGAAGCAGTCAGTCTAAAAAGGCTACATAGTGTATGCTTCCAACTATGTGGCATTCTGCAAAAAGCAAACATATGGAGACAGAATATACAGAATATATAAGGAGCTTGAACAACTATATAGGAAAAAATCTAATAATCCAATTTAAATATGGGCAAAAGATCTGAATAGACATTTCTCAAAAGAAGACATGCAAATGGCAAACAGGCATATGACAAGATGTTCAACATCACTGATCATCAGAGAAATGCAGATCAAAACTACAATGAGGTATCATCTCACCCCAGTTAAAATGGCTTTTATCCAAAAGACAGGCCATAACAAATGCTGGCAAGGATGTGCAGAAAAGGGAAACTTTGTACTCTGTTGGTGGGAATGTCAATTAGTACAACCACTATGAAGAACAGTTTGGAGGTTCCTCAGAAAGCTAATAATAAAGCTACCATATTATCCAGCAATCCCACTGCTAGGTACATACCCCAAAGAAAGGAAATCAGTATATCAAAGAGATATCTGCACTCCCATATTTACTGTAGCATTATTCACAATAGCCATGATTTGGAAGCAACCCAAATGTCTGTCAATAGATGAGTGGATACAGAAATGTGGTACAAGGCTGGGCGTGGTGACTCACACCTGTAATCCCAGCACTTTGGGAGGCCAAGGCAGGCAGATCATTTGAGGTCAGGAGTTTGAGACCAGCCTGACCAACATGATGAAACCCCATCTCTACTAAAAAAAAAAAAAATTTAGCCAGGCATGGTGGTGCACACCTGTAATCTCAGCTACTTGGGAGGCTGAGGCATGAGAATCACTTGAAACCAGGAGGCGGAGGTTGCAGTGAGCTGAGATCGTGCCACTGCACTCCAGCCTGGCGACAGAGTGAGGTTCTGTCTCAAAAAAAGACATGTGGTACAAATACATAATGGAGTACTATTCAGCCATAAAAAAGAATGAGATGTATTTGCAACAACATGGAAACAACTGGAGTTCATTTTGTTAAGTGAAGTAGGCCAAGCACAGAAAAACTTCACATATTCTCACTTATTTGTGGGAGCTAAAAATTAGAACAACTGGACTGATGGAGATAGAGAGCAGAAGGATGGTTACCAGTGGCTGGGAAGTGTAGCGGTGGAGGGTGGAGGGGATGTAAGGATGGTTAATGGGTAAAAACTAGTTATAAAGGATGAATAAGACATAGTATTTGATAGCACAATAGTAAAAAATAATTTAATTGTACATTTAAAAATAATTAAAAGAGTATAATTGT
Organism: Pan paniscus; assembly: GCF_029289425.2. NCBI lineage: Eukaryota > Metazoa > Chordata > Mammalia > Primates > Hominidae > Pan > Pan paniscus. The sequence goes on from NC_073268.2 coordinate 84,533,208, forward strand.
AAAGGATAAATGCTTTGAGGTGATGGATACCCCAGTTACCCTGATGTGATTATTACCCATTGTATGCCTGTATCAAAATATCCCATATACCCCATAAATATATACACCTTCTATGTACCCACACAAATAAAAAATAGAGAGAAAAACATAGGGAGACAGTATAGAAATTCAGTGGTTGGACAGGCGTGGTGGCTCACATCTGTAATCCCAGTAATTTGGGAGGCCAAGGCAGGCCTTCTTGAGCCCAGAAGTTCAAGACTAGCCTGGGCAATGTGGCAAAACCCTGTTTCTACCCCCCAAAATACAAAAACTAGCTGAGCATGGTGGTGTGCACCTGTAGTCCCAGCTACTTGGGAGGCTGAGGTGGGAGGATGGCTTGAGCCCGGAGGTTGCAGTGAGCTAAGATCGTGCCACTGCACTCCAGCTTAGGTGGCAGAGCCAGACTCTGTCTCAAAAAATATATATGTAGATAATAAAATAAAACGAAAATCAGTGGTTATCAGGGCCTTAGGGGAAGGAGAGAGGGATAAACAGTGGACCACAGGGGATATTTGTGGCAGTGAATCTCTTCCACAGGATGCTGTAATGGTAGATGTAAATGTAATTACACATTTATCAAAACTCATAGAATATACAACAGAAAGAGTGAACTCTAATGTAAACTATGGACTTCAGTTAATAATAATGTATCAGGCCAGGTGAGGTGGCTCAGGCTTGTAATCCTAGCACTTTGGGAGGCCCAAGTGGATGGACTGCTTGAGCTCAGGAGTTTGAGACCAGCCTGGGCAACATAGTGAGACCCTGACTCTACAAAAAATACAAAAATTAGCTGGGCGTGGTGCTGTATGCCGGTAGTCTCAGCTACTCAGGAAGCTGGGATAGGAGACTGGCTTGAGCCCAGGAGATGGGAGGTTGCAGTGAGCTGAGATTGAGATTGTGCCACTGCACTCCAGCCTGGGTAACAGAGCCAGATCCTGTTTCACACACACAGAAGTATCAACATTGGCTCTTCAAGTATAACAAATGTACCACACGAATGCAAGATGTCAATATAAGGGAAAACCATGTATGGAGGGTTGATGAGGTGGTATCTGGGAACTCTCTGTATTTTCTGCCAATTTTTTTGTAAACCTAGAATTGCTAAAACCAAAAGTCTATTAATTAGGATAATTACATCAATTTCAAATTCAGTGTTCATAAATTTTTATCGGAAGACATCCACGCCCATTCATTTACATATTGCCTATGGCCACTTTTGTGATACAATAACCAAACTGAGAAGTTGCCACAGTGCCCAGATGGCTTACAACATCTAAAGCATTTACTATCTGCCCCTCCCCGCTACCACAGGCCACTGATCACTCTTCCAGCCTCACACCATCTTCCATCTTATCCTTAGGCCATCTTGAAAAATATTTTCCTTAGAAATCCATGCTCTCTTGCCCATTAGTTCCTCTACCTGAAATACCAGGCAGGACTAACTGGGTACCATTATATCCCAGACACCTTTTTTTGGCTGGCTTTTTCTGATCACCGATGCCTGAGTTAGATGCCCTTTCAATGTACCCCTCCAATCCCACCCCCATAATTTGGCCATTTTATTGAAAGAACTCATGTTATTGCTGGCCCCATCAGACTGTGAAATTTTTTTTTTCTTTTTTTTGAGACAGAGTCTCGCTCTATCGCCCAGGCTGGAGTGTAGTGGCCCGATTTCGGCTCACTGCAACCTCCGCCTCCCTGGTTCAAGCAATTCTTCTGCCTCAGCCTTCTGAGTAGCTGGGACTACAGGCGTGCACCACCACACCTGGCTAATTTTTGTATTTTTAGTAGAGACGGGGTTTCACCATATTGGCCAGGCTGGTCTCAAACTCCTGACCTCGTGATCTGCCCACCTCAGCCTCCCAAAGTGCTGGGATTACAGGCGTGAGCCACCGCGCCTGGCCCAGACTGTGAACTTTTAAGTTTGAGGTCATGGCTTATTTATCTCTGCATCCCTGTTACCTAGTACCTGCTAGTATCCACTAGTGTGGATGATCAGGAATCATTTTATAAGGGATTCTAAACTTGGAGTCCATACATGGATGGGCTTCAGGATCTGTGACCACCTTGAAATGGGATGAAAAAGGCTGTGTGTGTATGTTTGTTTGGGCTTATTTCCTGGGGAGAAAGCCCATTGTTTTCATGAGCTTCTCAAAGGGAACCATGACCAGCCTCCAGCAAAGAAAAAAATGAAGAATTCCTGGAAGAGTATAGGTACATGGTCAGTACAGTGCCAACCTGGATACATTGACAAGATTTGTTGACTTTGTCAGATTGACAAAAACAAAGAAAGTTACTGATCCTAGTCAACAATCATACCATCCATGACACAAAGATCTGTGTGACAATAGCAAAGACATGGAATCAACCCAAATGCCCATCAATGATAGACTGGATAAAGAAAATGCGGTACATATACACCATGGAATGCTATGCAGCCATAAAAAGGAACGAGATCGTGTCCTTTGCAGGGATGTGGATGGAGCTGGAAGCTATTATCTTCAGCAAACTAACACAGGAAAAGAAAACCAAACACCTTATGTTCTCACTTACAAGTGGGAGCTGAACAATGAGAACACATGGACACAGGGAGCAGAACAACACACACTGGGGCCTGTTGGGGCGGCAGGGAGGGGGAGAATCAGCTAATGCGTGTGGGTCTTAATACCTAGGTGATGAGCTGATAGGTGCAGCAAACCACCATGGCACACGTTTATCTATGTACAAACCTGCACGTTCTTCTGCACATGTATCCCGAACTTAAATTAAATTAAAAAACAAACAAACATACATACATCTGAAAAAAAGAAAACCGCTATCTTTTCACATTAAAAAAAAAAGATCTGTGTGGGTGACTGACTCATCCCTATTTTTTAAAGCCTCAAATCCATGACAAAAGGTCAGCCTTGTTTAAAAACAGCTTAGGCCTAGGAGATTAGTATTCAAAGGAAGAACATTTTAGAAGAGATTCATACAAATATCTGGACTTCACTGAATACATGCTTGTGATAGTTAATTTTGTGTCAACTTGGGTAGGCCATGCTACCCAGTTATTGGTCAAACACAAGTCCAGATGTTGCTGTGAATGTATTTTTTTTTTTGTACATGCGATTATCATTTAAGTCAATAGACATTGAGTAAAGCAGATTACTCTCTTTAATGTTTGTGGGCCTCACTCAGTTGAAGGTCTTAAGAGAAAAGACTGAGGTTCCCTGAGGAAGAAGGAGTTCTGCCTTGGACTTGAGACTGCAGCATCAACTCTTCCTTGAGTCTAGGCTGCTGACCTGCCCTGCAGATTTTGGACTGTATATACCCAAAGAAATACAAATCATTGTATCATAAAGACACATGCATGCTTATGTTCATTGTGGCACTATTCACAGTAGCAAAGACATGGAATCAACCTAAATGCCCATCAGTGGTAGTCTGGATAAAGAAAATGTGGTACATATACACCATGGAATACTATTCAGTGATAAAAAGAATCAAATCATGTCTTTTGCAGCAACACAGATACAGGTGGAGGCCATTCTCCTATGCATATTAACACAGGAATAGAAAACTACCGCATGTTCTCACTTGTAAGTGGGAGCTAAACATTGGTTACTCAAGGACATAAAGATGGCAGCAATAGATACCTGGAACTACTAGAAGGGGGAGTCGGGGAGCAAGGATTTAAAAACTACTGGGTACTATGCTCACTACCTGGGTGATGGGATCACTTGTACCCAAATCCTTAGCATCACACAATATACCCAGGTAACAAACCTGCACCTGTACCCCCGAATCTAAAATAAAAGTTGAATGAATAAGTAAATATGCTATTTTTGATGAAGATATGTTTTAGATTAAGATATTTTTACTTGGAACGCTTTAGTGTTAGATCCAAGTTTGCCACCCTTCTGGTTTCTTGGTTAATATTTTCAATTAATGCTCGAGATAAACACCCCTCCTTAGTTTAAATGAGCATTTGCCAGTGAGGAAAGTAGGAAGACATTTTGGCATTCGGGTGTTTGCTGGGATTAGTTATGTCTGAAACCGCAACTTTGGGTCTCCTAGGAAGTATAAGTACTCAGTACCATTGTACACCATAAGTAGGTGGTGATGGACTTTGAAATTGGAAATACGTGGATCTGTGTTTCGCCAATGGAAACTTTAGGTGCAAGAACCACCAAGAAATGGACCACCAAAGTATTCCTTCCTTTCACGTTTTAGCTCTCTTAGTTCTATTTCTGCTTATCACTCGTGTTTATTTTGCTTTTATGGTTTTTGGTATTGTTTCACAAGCATTGTAACAGCAATTATGCAATTTCTTTTTCGTTTTTTGAGTGGGAAGGTCTTGCTGTGTGGCCAGGGCTGCAGTGCAGTGGTGCGATCATGGCTCACTGCAGCCTTGACCTCCTGGGCTAAAGCAATCCTCCCAGTACATGCGTGGGTCACCACATGTGGCTAATTTTTAAAATTTTTTTGTAGAGACGGCGGTCTCACTGTGTTGCCCAGGCTGGTCTTGAACTCCTGGGTCCAAGGAAGCCTCCAGCTTGGGCCTCCTAGAGTGCTGGGATTACAGATGTTAACCACCAGTTAAACAGGAAAATTTACTTATAATCCCACTACTCTAGAAACATATTTTTAAACTGAGTTTCTCAAGGACACAGTCCAAAGGAAAGGCTAACAGACCTTTGAATCAAGGGCAGAAGGCCTCTGGAGAAGGGAAACCATACAGAAACTACAGTGGAACAAATGACATTTCTGAAACATAATTTACGAATACCAACAAGTTGGTATTCTCACAGTGGCACAGTGGCACTGAAAGAACATTTGCACCATTTGGAAAGCACTGAGGCTATTTAGTTTTTCAGAACAGCTGTCTCACTGAACTCTCCCCGGGCTCAACTGTCTACTGCCCATTTCCCTTTATGTCTCCTAAGGCCCCAGCATATGAGGATTTGGCACCTAGAACAAGGTTGAGTGTGACTGACACAGGAAATGGCCCGTGGCTGGACTGGCGCCTGCATGCAGCTGAATGGGGACACACAGCCAGGCCTCAGCAAGGAAGCAGCTGTCACTCAAAGTGCTCAGCTCAATGTCACCAGCTTGCTTGTTTCCTTATTCTTAGTGTCTTAACCGCACTTGGAAGGTAACACTAATGGTGGGACATAGTGTCACTCTGACTTAACCTTGTAGTTTGGGTAGCTCTGCAGGAAGAGGGAGAAATGGGAAGTAAATTAACATTCATTTAATATATCCCCCACTGTACTGAACACTATATATATATATATATGTAGACAGAGAGAGAGAGAGAGAGAGAGAGAGAGAGAGAGAGAGAGAGATCTATCTATTCTGCAATGGAGAGTGATTAAGATCACTGCCTGGGTTTAAGCCATGCTAGCTGTGTGGCCTTGGGCAAGTCACTTAACTTCTCCATGTCTCATGTTTTTTTCTGTAACAATAACAATATTACCTATGTTAAGAGTTACTATGAGGATTAAATTAATTATGTGTGAAGCCCTTAGATCAGTGCTTGGAACACAGTAAGTGCTATACATGTGTTTGCTGTTATTACCCTTAGTAGTTAACTTCAACAGAGTCCTGTTCATCCTTTTATGACCGAGGAAACGGACACCCATGGAGATTAAGTCAATTACCGGACATGGCAGAGCCTGAAACCAAACTCAGATTTACCTGACTGCAATATTTTCTTCCCATAACATGACCGGGCCTGCTCAATGCTATCAAATTCCCTCTGCTGCTTGCCAGCGTAGGGTTCAGTTTATCAACCCTTCTTTGTACTGTCAAGAGTGAAATCCTATCTGACTGAGGCTCTTTTATCCCCAATTCCGATCAACCCTGGTGAAGGGCCAATGGTCAACATTTGGGGAGTCAGTGAAAGGAGAAACTTCCCTTTTCCATTCCCCCCTGTAAGCCTGATTGCCCTTTTGATATCGCCTATGTATCCCTATCAGAAGGCAGTGAATAACATAACTAAATAAATTATCTGATGGACAGTACCCTTAGAGCCTGGTGGATTTGGGGGAGCAGTCGGCCTCCGAGGGCAGCGCTGCCCAATAGGAATATAATGGGAGCCATCTGTGTAACTTTAAACTTTTTAATAGCTACATTAAGAATTAAAAAACAAGTGAAATTAACTTTAATATTTTACCTAATATATCAAAAATATTATCATTTCAATCTGGAATCAATATAAACACTATTGAGCTACTTTTTTGTATTGTGTTGAGTTCATTATTTACTTTAAACATACAGCCCTTGAAGTATATACAATGTTACTACAACAGCTCCTGGACACTTGCATATGTGTGTATTTTGCTTTTTTGTATCGTGTTGAATCCATTATGAATTTTAAGCACACAGCCCTAGAAATATATACAATGCTACTACAGCAGCCCCTAGCCAGACACTTGGACATGTTTCCTTGATGTGCCTTCTTTATTGAGTTACAGACTTGATGTGTCTAAAATTGTACCGTCTCCCTTTTCTTCCTCCTTAGACAGATACTCTGATGGAAAAAAAAAATGGCTGAAAGAGTAAAGTCGCTTTTCCTCCGAATTTCCCCCATTAGTGCAGCTTGTCTGGACAGCTGCGATTTCTTGTTGGGTCACAGGGCATTTGTGACAATCTACACACTCTGCACTTCTCCCCCTGTGAGGTCAAGGAGTGATGGGGGGAGGCACTTCAGGTTCTAGAAGGACTCAGGCCTCCTCTTGGACCCTGACAAAGTCCTTTCCCGTGCCTGGTTTCCACAGGGACGGTGTTGCCTGCACAGACGACAGCACCTCCGGCGGGGAGAGCGGCCCCAGCGGAGACTCGGCAGGGCTCAGGTTTCCTGGACCGGATGACTGACCTGAGCCCGGGGCCCGGGCGGCGCTGGCCGGGCACAGGATGCGCGGCCCGGAGAGCGCATCCCGGCCATCCGCCCGCGCTCGGCCCCGCAGCGCAGCTGCTGCAGATCCGCGGGGGCCGCCACCTCCTCCGGGGGCTGGCAGCGACAGGACTCTCCCCGCCCCGGCCCAGGGCCCTCCCTTGCAGGGGCTGCGGGGAGGAGTCGCCCACCTGTCATCCGAGAAGCCCCACGTGGGTCGGCCAGGGAGGGGGTGGAAAGGAGGGAGAAAAGGCAGAGGCGTCAAGGGAGGCCGGAGGGAGAGTGGGGTGGACAGAGGAGCGGAGGGACGAGAGGGAAGCGCACGATAGCTGCGCGGAGAAAGAGCGAAGAGCAGGAGGAGGAACAAAGGCGACCCAAGACACCCAGAGAGGGACAGGTAAGGAGGGGCAGGTGAGCAGGAAGGAGGAGAGAACCGGGCTAGGGAGACTGCGGAAAGGAGAAGTGGCGGGCGTGAGGAAACTGCTGTGGATAAGGGACGAGTAAGATGGAAAGAATGGCGGAAGACGAACGACCGCAGAGTGAGGGTCCTTCCGAGAGCGACGAGGGGGGAGGAACTGGGGCTGTTGCGCCCTTAAGGTTGCTAAGGCGACGGTTCTGGCCAGAGCGAGGCGCATTGACGTCAGTAGCCGAACGCTGATTGGCTGCGGCCAGGCCGTTTCCGGTGGAGCTGTCGCCTAGCCGCTACCGCAGAGTGGAGCGGGGCTGGGAGCAAAGCGCTGAGGGAGCTCGGTACGCCGCCGCCTCGCACCCGCAGCCTCGCGCCCGCCGCCGCCCGTCCCCAGGTGAGTGGGGTCGGCCGGGGGCTCAGGCGAGGTGAGCTTCGTCGCTTCGCAGCCGGTTTGCGGGAGCTGGACCGATCCAAGATGGCGTCACGGGGAGCGACCTGCAGGGGGACGGCCGCACCCCCTGCCCCTCCCCGGCCCGGCGGGCGCTTCCCCGCAGGCCTCACGCCCCCGGCTCCGAGTCTGCATCCTCAAGGCCGTCTGGGCGTCGGCTTTGGTGCGGGGCTCCCCAGCCGCCCCGCTCGCGCTCGCTGCCCCCACCCCACGGCTCCTGGGGCCCTGGGCCCTCCGCGGCCCTCCCCGGCCGCCTTCGCCCCCGCGCGCCGCGGCCTCTTCGCTCACCCTCCCCCATTTCCTGAAGGACAACGGCTCTATTTTACTGGGGTCCGCCATCGTCTCGTCCGCCGGTCCTGGCTCTTCTTGTAAGCCGGCAGTTTTCCTCTCCACTTTTGACGACTCGTCATTGCTAGCAGTAGCCTTTCCTCTTCATAGCGGGGTGATCTTTCCCCCAACACGACGGTCTTAGTCGGGCTCCTGAATTTCCTTTTGTCCCCTTTCACCTCTCTCCCTTTCCCAATTTTTCCCCCTGAGGCGGCCTCGCCACCACTGTGGCCTTCCGACTGGCGTAGCTTGAAGTCTCGGCTTCCCTTCATTTTGTGGTCATGACCGTGGCCTACGTGAAGTGAAGGGCATTTTCCTGCCCTTCTTCTAGAAAATACACGGTACCTATTAACCTCTTCAGCTCAGAGCCTGTGGTGACGACCGTCCTACTCCTTGAGAGATTCCCAAGAGATCCGTCTTCTTAGCAGAGCGAGGAAAGCAGACACTTCCTCAAGATGACCCTAGGGGAGCCGTAACTTGGCTGGTCTAAGGGGGTGCGGTCTGAATCAGGAACAGTTTCTCAAAGTGTTTTTATTTATTTCCCAGAATGTAATCCTTTCGAAACGATTTTGTCACAACTGAATTTTCAAAAGAATGAATCTGAGTGTTTTGTTTTACATAGAGACAATGCAGCGAAAGTTTTAAAACAGTTAAAATAATTGTGTGTGGGGAGGGAAGGCTAGGTTGTTGGGCTTTACAAATAAGTACACATAGAGAATCCAGGTAACTCGATTAAAAATATTAAGACTGTGAAGTCTGGTTATTCAGGGATTTACATGGTGACTGCATTAATTTTGGTGCATTTCTGTTCGTATACTGTCTTATTACCAGTGGCTATCTTTTTGGTTTTCGTAATACATTAGTTGTTTCAAACAAAAACACAGTTTCACTCCTTAGGCCCAGTTCTCTCATCTCTACCAGCCAAAGACCTGATCTTAGAATGATTGATCATTTGAATGTTCTTGAAATATGACAATGCTTTGAAGCATGAAAGATCTGATTTATGATTGTTCTTGGTGGCCTTTAAGTATTATTTGAAATGCAGACAATTCTACTGAAGTGGATTTTCAGTTCATATGATTGCCTGACCTGGAGAAGTGGCTTGTATAAATCTATCCTAAAGTAAATGCGCGTTTTTGTTTTTGTTTTGCCTGTTTAAAGTAGCAGCATGATTATTTTTCCATGGCTTCTAATTTATGTGCTTGTCTTGGAGCCACAAACTTTCTAATGGTCTGTTAATTAGTCTACTTGTTGTTGACCTCTATGGTGAAAGTTGTCAAAACAAAATGAGTGACAGTGTAGCACTTTAGAATAGCTCTTTACTCTGTTAATTCTTTCTATAAGTTCTTTTAAATTTACAGTTTCATCTCAATAGTTTACAATGCATTATAATTGGAAAAGTCTGATTAGTATTGAATTCAGTTGCTGAGTGGAGGGGACCACACTCTTGTCTTCTACTCTTAAGTGCTTAGTAATTAGGAGTTGGAAGGAAAACAGTATATGACCCTGTTGTTAAATTAGTAAACTTTTAATTCTAGGGTAAGGTTAGCTGCTCATCATTATCTCTGTTTGCTTTACTTTACATAAAGGTACCATAATTCGAATCCTCTAAAATCCATTAAATGCAATTTATCCATTAAATGTAATCCATTAAATGCAATTTATCTATTGAATCTTCATGCAAGTTTGAAACTTAAGTGTTTTAACATTCTCCTGTCAAGATGAAGAAAATATTTTGACAATTTTCTGTCCAAATGTTTTACAGTTTATGTGGTAAGAATTCTCCCCTCCCCCCAACTAAGGATTTTCCTTCTTTTACCACTAGTGTATTATCATTTAGGGGTGGAATCTGGCAAACGAGTCTGGAATAAAGGTTGCTTTTAAAACTCATCTAATTTTCTTGTGTGTTTTTAAAAATTTTGATTACGCTAGTAGTTGGCTAATCAGATCCTCACTCCAGTGGTTTGCTCTGTGACGTTAGGATACTCCCATGGGATAGAAGTTACGTATAGGGAATGTCAGATATTCTTCATTGTGCTGACTTGCTTTCGCTTACAGTTGACTTGTGTGTCCTGTTTACCTACTTCCCACGTCATCATGATTTCTTTTGAGGGAGAACTGAATGAAATTCCCTTAAGGGCCTGACTTCAGCACCCGTCTCTGCAGAGCTTTAGTGGCTCATACTTCCTCCCAGGAGCTGAGGTTATCGATTCTCACTGTTGCCTACAGAGCACAGATCCTGAACTAAATGAAACATTTACTTGGAATAATGCTAATTCTGTACATATTTTATTCCCTAGTCCCCACTTCCCTGTTTAAAAAGAAAATCTACTTAGAAAAAAATCCCTGTGAATCAGTTGCCTCATGAATTTAGCAAGTTAAATGCCAGATTGGCATTTTGCTTTATAGTTTATACAAGCGTGTGTGTGTGTTTTTCTCGCAGAGAACCATGGAGTCTGGCAGTACCGCCGCCAGTGAGGAGGCACGCAGCCTTCGAGAATGTGAACTCTACGTCCAGAAGCATAACATTCAAGCACTGCTCAAAGATTCTATTGTGCAGTTGTGCACTGCTCGACCTGAGAGACCCATGGCATTCCTCAGGGAATACTTTGAGAGGTTGGAGAAGGTAAAAATAAATGTGGGGAGATGATGAGGTGATTGTGACAGTTGTTAAATTTAATAACTGGAATGTTACTAATTTGTATTTTTTGGAAGAAAAGGAATCTGACTAAATAAAGAGTCTAAAACAATTTCAAATAAGAAATACAGTTAAGGCATTTGTAGTAATTTAAAAATTCTTAATTAGTAGAATTTATCAGAAAAATGAACCTGTATGCTAACTGTACTTGGCTAATAAAGGGTTTCCAAACAATTCTTTGTAACTTTTTAAATTAGTGCGTAGAACTATAACAGATAAAACTGATCAGAACTAGTATAGCGGTTCTATGAATAAGAAATTCTATAGTTCTTAAAGGCAGTTAATGCGCCTCCCGTTTTGAACAAAGCAAGTAAGCGTAGTAAATCTTATCCCACTTTTAAAACTAGTGTAATGAAACATGAATCTAGCTTGTGAATGATATATCAGAAATTTTCAATTAGATTCGGCCTATTTTAGTGTAGAGTATATCTGATAAATTACTGTAGAGAGATTGATATTGATGTTCCTCAAAAATTTTACTCCATTTTATTGGTCAGGACTTGTTGCGCCTTGAAAAAAATTAATCCAATTTTTATGCTTTTTTGCTCTTCCTCCTTGCATGTAGGTCATTGTGACCTACGTATATGGCATATGTTTTTCTAAGCAAAGTGATAATTTTACATCAGGGATAATTGAAGCAAATGAATGCTTCAATTGAATGCTTCAATTCATCTCCCTCAAGAAACGATGAATGAAAAAGTCTGGGTTACCAAATATTTTGAATAGTTTATGTGATTCGCTTCTGTAAATCAGTGAGAGAAACTTACTGATTTTCTTGTGCATGTGGAAGTTATGAGGTGGTTCATAATGATTATGAATCAATTGAAATGAATCATATACCAAAAGAAATGAATCATTTCTTTTGGTATATGATTATCTAATTGTATAATAGAAATAATTTGCGTTATTTTCCATTGGTTTTTATAGTTTCTTATAATCAGTATAGTTTATTAGTAAAAGAATCTGTACTAAGCTTTAAAAAGTATTTGGGTAGCTCATTGATCAGGTATTTTCTATTTTCTTTAAAAACCGATTGTTAAAATTTATATTTAGGACCATGATCAGAATAATTAAAAAAAAAACAAAAACAACTAGTCACTGTGAATGTTGCTTTGCTATCTTGGAATTATAGTAGATATTCTGGCTTTCTCTTATTTATGCAATTTCCAAATCATGGAAGTATTGTAGAGCCAGGTCATAGATGTAGCTTGTTTTGAAGTCAAGTGCGTTCCTGGAGATCCGGTGTTGAAATGGGTCACTGTAAGATGATCCCTCTTCTTTGGACATCAATAGAAACCATCAAATGAGAGGATTAAGTTGGTGAGACATTAAGTGTGTATCTTTTTATAGGGAGTGTTGAATGTGTGATGCTAGTTTCAAAGCTTGTAGTTGCCACAGTACTGTTTAAAGACTAACAAAGGTGGAAAGCAATAAATAATTATTAAAATGGTTTCTTTGCAGATGGAATTTTTAGATTTAATGTGTTTCAGCTTCTTTAACTTTTAATAATTAAAGTCACAGTTCAACATGGTTTTTGCTGTAATTCAAGGGTCTTTGTTCACATGTATACATTCCTTCCGGGGTTGAATATAGATACCTGGACCTTTAAGTAACTTGTTAGTGGGTCATAGTTCTGTGTATTAGGTGTTAATTTGTATGTTAGTCTATTAGTCCGTTGTCATGCTGCTAATAAAGACATACCGAGGCTGGGTAATTCATAAAGGAAAGAGGTTTAATTGACTCACAATTCAGCATGGCTGGGGAGGCCTCAGGAAACTTACAATCATGGCAGAAGGAGAAGCAAACCCATCCTCTTCACATGGCAGCAGCAAGGAGAAGTACAGAGCAAAATGGGAAAAGTCCCTTATAAAACCGTCAGCTATCGTGAGGACTCACTCACTATCATGATAACAGCATGAGGGTAACCCCCCTGCCATGATTAAGTTACCTCCCACCAGGTCCCTCTCAGGGCACATAGGGATTATGGGAACTACAATTCAAGATGAGATTTGGGTGTGGACACAGCCAAACCATATCATTCCACCTCTGGCCCCTCCCAAATCTCATGTTTTCACATTTTGAAACACAGTCATGCCTTTCCAACAGTCCCTCAGAGTCTTAATTCATTCCAGCATTAACTCAAAAGTTCAAGTCCAAAGTCTCATCTGAGGCAAGGCAAGTCCCTTCCACCTATGAGCCTGTAAAATGAGAAGCAAGTTAGTTACTTCCTAGGGTCATTGGGTAGATAACACCCATTCCAAATGGGAGAACTTGGTCAAAACAAGGGGACTATAGACCCCGTGCAAATCCGAAATCCGACGAGGCAGTAATTAAGTCTTAAAGTTGCAAAAGGATCTCCTTTGACTCCATGTCTCACATTCAGGGCACACTGATGCAAGAGGTGGGCTCCCGTGGCCTTGGGCAGCTCCGCCCCTGTGGCTTTGCAGGGTACAGCCCCCCTCCTGGCTGCTTCCATGGGCAGGCATTGAGTGTCTGTTGCTTTTCCAGGTGCATGGTGCAATCTTTTGGTGGATCTAGCATTCTGGAGTCTGGAGGATAGTGGCCCTCTTCTCATAGTTCCACTAGGCAGTGCCGCAGTGGGGACTTGGTGTGGGGGCTCCAGACGACCCCACATTTCCCTTCCACACTGCCCTAGCAGAGGTTCTCCAGGAGGGCCACACCCCTGCAGCAAACTTCTGTCTGGGCATCCAGGCATTTCTGTACATCTTCTGAAATCTAGGGGGAAGTTCCCAAACCTCAGTTCTTGACTTCTGTGCACCCACAGGCCCAGCACCACTTCTAAGCTTGCACTCTCTGAAGTAATGGCCAGAGCTGTACCTTTTAGCCAAGACTGGAGCTGAAGCAGCTGGAACGCAGGGTACCATGTCCTGAGGCTGCATAGTACAGGAGCCCCAGGGCATGGCCTAGGAAACCATTTTCCCCTCCTAGGCCTCTGGGCCTATGATGGGAGGGGCTGTCCTGAAGGTCTGTGACATGCCCTGGAGACATTTTCCCCATTGTCTTGGTGATTAACATTTGGCTCCTTGTTACTTATGTGAATTTCTGCAGCAGGCTTGAATTTCTCCCCAGAAAATGGGATTTTCTTTTCTATTGCTTTGTCAGGCTGCAAATTTTTCAAACTCTGCTTCCTCTTGAATGCTTTCCTGCTTAGAAATTTCTTCCACCAGATACCCTAAATCATTTCTCTCAAGTTCAAAGTTCCACAGATTTCTAGGGCAGGGCCAAAATACTGCCAGTCTCTTTGCATAGCAAGAGTCACCTTTACTCCAGTTCTCAAGTTCCTCATCTCCATCTGAGACCACCTCAGCCTGGACTTCATTGTCCATATTACTACCAGCATTTTGGTCAAAGCCGTACAAGAAATCTCTAGGAAGTTCCAAACTTTCCCACATTTTCCTGTCTTCTTCTGAGCCCTCCAGACTGTTCCACCCTCTTCCTGTTACCCAGTTCCAAAGTTGCTTCTGCATTTTTGGGTATCCTTGTAGCAGCACTCCACGCTCTGTGGTACCATTTTACTGTACTAGTCTGTTCTCATGCTGCTAATAAAAGACATACCCAAGACTGGGTAATTTATAAAGGAAAGTGGTTTGACTCACAGTTCCTCATGGCTGGGCAGGCCTCAGGAAGCTACAATCATGGCAGAAGGGGAAGCAAACACATTCTTCTTCACGTGGCAGCAGCAAGGAGAAGGGTCAAGCAAAAGGGGGAAAAGCCCCTCAAAACCGTCAGATCTCATGAGAGCTCACTATCACCAGAACAGCATGGAGGTAACCACCCCTGTGATTAAATTACCTCCCACCAGGTCCCTCCCACAATACCTGGGGATTATGGGAACTATAATTCAAGATGAGATTTGGGTGGGGACACAGCCAAACCATATCAGTCTGAAAATACAGTCATATTCTCATCACCTTCTTCGTCATTACTGGGGGGTTGTGTTTCTGTTACCTTCAACTACTCCATAAGAAATGTACCAAAAACTCTTGACAGTTGGTCTTTTGAAAGCTTCTGCATTTTAATTCAGTCATCTGGAATTTGAGTCTTCTTTTACTCTTGTATTTATTAGACCCTTAGGTAAGAGGAATTAAAATAACAGTGACCTTGTGTCTGCTGTGTCAGGTACTGTGTACAGCACTTTATATACATACATACTCGTTATTTCAAATGTACGAGGTATCAGCATTTTATAGACATAGCAGTAAAACTGAGAGAAATTAAGTAATGTGGCTGTGGTTATAGACTGTAGTCGTCAGCTTTTGCTGGAGCAACATACAACCCCCAAATTTCAGTGGTTACTACAACAGACCAGTCATGTGCAGTTCTTCTGGTATCAGCCTGTCTTGTGTTCTTGACACCACATATCTTGTTCTGGGGCTGAGCAGAAGGAGCAGCCCTATATAGGGCATGCTGTTCTCAAAGCAGAGGGAGGGCAGAAGCTCAAGGTGGACAGAGCCAAACCACACAGGCAACCATGGTATGGCATGTCCACTTACATTCCATGGCCAGAGCAAGTCCTGTAGCCAAGCCTTAAGTCAGTGGGGTGGGAAGTATACTTTACCCACAGGGAAGAGTGACAGAAGCAGGGAGGGAACAAATAGTCGTGAAAACATAGTAGTGGGGACAGAATTTGAACCTAAGAGTCAAGAAGATAGTGCAGAATTTAATGCAAAACCGAATGCAGAATTTGAACCTCAGAGTCAAGAACATAATTAACCACTGAGTAGACTGGGAGGTTTTTTCTAATTTTTAATTTTTTATTGATATATAACATTTGTATGTTTTTATGGAGTACATGTGATATTTTACAGGCATAGAATGTGTAATGATCACGTCAAGGTATTTAGGTTATTCATCACCTCACTTAAAGAGCTGAGGAGGAAGGAGACTGACAGAAGGATGACAACAGCAAGAGAAAGGATATAAAAATATATCATAGTATATACTAGAAAACTCATGATCTGAGTGATGGCTCTGAGTCGTCAGATTAGGTTATATTCAGATTGCTGTTTTTAAAAGACTCACTAGAATCCATGAGACAGTGCTAAAATCAGAATGTTTTTGTTACTTCAAAATTAATCTTAAAAATTCAGTGAAGTAGAATGTAGTCCCAAGTGAAATGTTATTTGTGGAATTTTTCCTGAAATTTTTGTGAAATGTCAGTGACAAATTTGGGGGGGGAGAATTTGTGTTTTCATTTATACTCTTAAACTGTGTGTGTGTGTGTGTGTGTTTATTTTTATTATTTTTTTGAGACAGTCTTGCTCAGTGACAAATTTGAGGGGGGGAGAATTTGTGTTTTCATTTATACTCTTAAACTGTGTGTGTGTGTGTGTGTTTATTTTTATTTTTTTTTGAGAGTCTTGCTCAGTGACAAATTTGGGGGGGGAGAATTTGTGTTTTCATTTATACTCTTAAACTGTGTGTGTGTGTGTGTGTGGTGTGTGTTTATTTTTATTTTTTTTGAGAGTCTTGCTCAGTGACAAATTTGGGGGGGGAGAATTTGTGTTTTCATTTATACTCTTAAACTGTGTGTGTGTGTGTGTGTTGATTATTATTATTATTTTTTTGAGACAGTCTTGCTCTGTCACCCAGGCTGGACTGCAGTGGTGCAATCTCGGCTCACTGCAACCTCCGCCTCCTGGGTTCAAGCAATTCTCCTGCCTCTGCCTCCTGAGTAGCTGGGACTACAGGTGCCTGCCACCACACCTGGCTAATTTTTGTATTTTTAGTAGAGATGGGGTTTCACCATAATGGCCAGTCTGGTCTTGAACTCCTGACCTTGTGATCTGCTCGCCTTGGCCCCCCAAAGTGTTGGGATTACAGGTGTGAGCCGCCATGCCTGGCCTATTTTTTGAGACAGGATCTCACTCTGTTACCCAGGCCTGAGTGCAGTGGTGCGATCATGGCTCACTGCAGTCTCTACCTTCCAGGCTCAGGTGATCCTCCTGCCTCAGCTTCCCAAGTAGCTGGGACTACAGGTGTGTGCCACCACGCCCAACTAATTTTTATGTGTTTTTGTAGAGATGAGGTTTTACAATGTTGCCTAGGTGGGTCTCGAACTCCTGGACTCAAGTGATCTGCCCCCTTCGGCCTCCCAAAGGGTTGTGATTATAGGCGTAAGCCACTGTACCCAGTCATGTACTCTTAAACTTTAAACTTGGGAGAGACTTGAGTTTTATAGCTCTGTGTTAATATGAAATGAGAAAACCTTACTGGTTATTGGAACAACCAGAATTAACATGAAATGAGTTTTCTAAAAACCATATTTTAAAAAGTAGGTTACATATTCACATATTTCAAAGTTGTGCAGGTACAAAAGGGCATAATAATGAAAGGTCTCCCTCCCACGCCATTGCTTTTCTTGAATGCTGCCAATGTTCTGGAGATTAATATATGGGCACTTACAAATTTATATATAGAAAAGAAATAACAGGTCAAATGAATGAGAAAGTAGAAGATAACACATTTTTATTTTTTCCCTTTTACTTCAGGCACAACAACTAATTCTTTAGATCTGAGAGGAATTTGTTTTTAAGGCTCTAGATGTGAAAAAAGGAATGTTTAATAGTTTATCTTAGGTTTTATTTGAATTGGTCCAATAAGTAGTTTTTAAAAGCAAGTAAACTCTTTTTGTCTTTTAACTTCAAGTTTAAACCTTGATTACAAAGAATGATCCTAGCTCTGCTGGGAGAAGTATTATAGATATGATCTCGTTTAAATTCGTGGTTACCATCACATCATTTCATTATTTGTTTTTATCTGGGATCAAACTAGAATGTGAATTCCACAGGCTCAGGACCCTCTCCTATTTGTTTTTAATTTCCTGTTGCCTAGCATAGGTCTTGGCCTGGCAGATCCAGAAAATGGCTTATTGAGTTAATGAAATAACTCAGTAATCTAGACATTCTTGGATCACTATGTTGGGCTTGAATTATTTTTCCTGATAACATTTCTTTTGGCAGGAGGGTCTCTTGCTATCTGCAGTAGCATCCAAAAAAACCCAATTTTCAGGATTTTGTCTTGCAGTGTGTTACTGTTGTGTGCATCACAGATAATTGTTGTCAAGACATTAATGAATATCTGATTTGTTACTCACATGTTATGTGAGTACTAATGGCTTGTACTAATGGCTTTTGCCCATTAATAAAGGATAGCATCTGTTATCATCTGAGGTACATTCTGTTGAGAGTGTTTCAAGTGTTACTCTCTTTTTTTCCCCTTTGGAATTGGTGTTTTCCTCTTAACTTACATTGTTAATGGAAGAAGAGATTGGAAGTGACTGAGATAGACTATCATTGGAACATGAGAGTGCCAGCTTTACATGCCGAAGGATCTCATTTTGCAAACTCGTAATTTCTTTCAGGAGGAGGCAAAACAGATTCAGAATCTGCAGAAAGCAGGCACTCGTACAGACTCAAGGGAGGATGAGATTTCTCCTCCTCCACCCAACCCAGTGGTTAAAGGTAGGAGGCGACGAGGTGCTATCAGCGCTGAGGTCTACACGGAGGAAGATGCGGCATCATATGTTAGAAAGGTAGTTTTGATATTTGAACATCGGGGGGATGCTTTTGGGACCCACTTGGTGGTCATCTAGTCTCCTTTGATGAATGAATCATAAAATACAAAACAGGGTGGAAGTTCATCCATCCTGTACAATTCTTGGGTACTGGAAAACAGGTTTCTGTAATAGCATGCTGTCAGAGGAAATAACTAATAGTGATTATAAACTAGTGAATAATTGCATTTTGGGGTTTGTTATTTCCTTGCAGTTGTTTTGCAGTAGAAGGAGGTGGGCAGTATTGCTTTGTCTCTTGAATCGTGATGTTCTTTTTTTGCTATCCTATTAAATGTTGTGGCTTTTAACCTTTTATTCTACGAGCCTCATTTGTCCTGTATTCTCCTCTTCCTCAGAGCCAGGCTATTTTGAGTTATGCTGTTAGCCTTAAAGGGGAACAGAATTGTCCTGGCACTTGAGGCTTGTGAAGCTAACAGATCACAGATTTTTAAAATGACTAATTATTATAAAATACTTAGTTTTGCCTCAGAATAGTGACCTTGGTCAAGGTGTTTTGATTTGTTTCTTTAGTTGTTAACTGGGAACCAAGTACCAGACTTTATATTTAGGCCTGGCTGTAGGCAAGGGGATTAATTAGTCAATACTTGTTGAGTAGTTTATGGATCAAAGATAGTACAAGTGTGTTGTAGTGAAAATATTTAACTCAAAGCAGTCTTGTTTAAATACCATAATGTGGCTTGACATTTAATTGAAGCGCAGGTTGCAAACGTGAAATGTTTTTGGTTTATGGAATTGTCATTTGACCTTCAATTCTTTTCTAGGTTATACCAAAAGATTACAAGACAATGGCCGCTTTAGCCAAAGCCATTGAAAAGAATGTGCTGTTTTCACATCTTGATGATAATGAGAGAAGGTAGGAACAGGCTCTTTCTTAACACTATTTTTCAAGTAAGGGTGTGATCCCAAATTATTTTCAACACTTGTTGCAAGTTTTAGAGCTCTTAGTAATTGTTCACCAGATGACAGTCTGGGGTCTTTAATTCTAAGCTTAATGTTTGAAATTCACGGAAGAGACATGTGAAATGTAACACGAGGCCTTCTCTCTTTTGCAGTGATATTTTTGATGCCATGTTTTCGGTCTCCTTTATCGCAGGAGAGACTGTGATTCAGCAAGGTAAGGGCCTCTGGAGCATGCAGTATTGTTACGGGAGAGGAGGCGAGACTAGAGGATTTTTTTGATTTTGTTTTATTGAAGTTTGTTTTCCTCTTTGATCCTACCACTTTTTTTTTTCTGTTATACTATTGGATTTTTCTATTTCTTTTAAATTAAGATTTTCTGAGATGGACAGAACACTTTGTATTGGGAACTAATATTTTTGATATAGTTTTGTTTATAATTTAAAGGAAATGCCTACATTGTCTTACCTTGAATGTCATATAGAATTACAGAATCATATATATCTCTCATGTTCTTTATATTGTTAATCACTTTTAAAGTAAGAAATAAATGAAACACCTACATTCTTCATTGTATAGCCCTGTCTATTAAAAAGGTTCTAGGACTTCTATAGATTCTTAGTTTGCCTATATAGACTAACATGGATCTAACTTTTTGACTATCTTCCTCTTTTTCTTATTTATTCTTGACATTTTATGAGTGGGTATATATTTTCATTTTGTGGCAGCCTGATAATTTGTTATTAACTATTTGAGTTGTTTCTAATGTCCTTGCTATAAATGCCATAGCAGTTAATAACTGTACACATATGTAACTTTTAAAAATTTTTTTCAGAGGTATTCTTTACCATGAGATGACTGAAAAAATTTTGATTAATTCTATGACTTTTAAAATATGTTGCTTGATTTTCTTTCCCCTGAAAGATTGTGTTAGTTTGTAACACACTCTCACAGTACCACTGTAAAATAAGTTTATTGTTTTGTAATAATTTTGATAATTTCTTTCTTTAATTTGGAATATGCTTCTAACTTTTTTACCCTCTTTTAGGTGATGAAGGGGATAACTTCTATGTGATTGATCAAGGAGAGACGGATGTAAGATTTACCAATATCAAAAATATGTTGATCTTAAAAGCCAATGTATTGAGCGCTTCCGAGCAATAAGAATAGTGATTTTGAAGGGTCATTACATCCCTTGTATGTCAGATTTTATTAATACCTTTTGCCAAGTATTTTTATGACACAGAGAAACTCTTTAAAGGTAATTTTCTGTTCAGAACTTTTGCTGGAGTGGTGGTGAAGAAGTGTGTGTAGCTGGGCGCAGTGGCCCATGCCTATAATCCCAGCACTTTGGGAGATGGAGGCAAGAGGGTTGCTTGAGCCCAGGAGTTCAAGACCAGTCTGGGCAACAAAGTGAAACCTCATCTCTTAAAAAAAAAAAAAAAAAAAAAAAAAAGATTCTAGACCCAGCCATTAGCTAGCAAAATTAATATACCTTTCTTATTCACAAATGAAATGGGGACAATAATAGCATTGATCTTTTAGGATTATTAGAAGATTCAGTGACCTAATGCAAGTAAAATGTTTAGCATAGTGCTCAGCACGGTTCTCTAAGTATCTATGACTGGTATTAGTGCTTAGCCGACCTTTTTCCCTTACATCCTTACAGAGTGCTTTTTTCTTATCAGATAATTAAATCAGGTAAATTATAGACACACTTAACTCATTTAAGTCATCAGAAATCACCTATTCTTCTCTGTTGTGTACTGCAAACATAATATATTCTGTTTTTTAAAACGAAGTTCAGGATTGTGACCTTTTAAAAAGGTTTGAGGGTTTTTAACATTTAAGTGTTTGTATCTAGAAAATAAACTTTTTTGATGTCACTTGCACTTTAGGTCTATGTCAACAATGAATGGGCAACCAGTGTTGGGGAAGGAGGGAGCTTTGGAGAACTTGCTTTGATTTATGGAACACCTAGAGCAGCCACTGTCAAAGCAAAGACAAATGTGAAATTGTGGGGCATCGACCGAGACAGCTATAGAAGAATCCTCATGGTAAGAGACCATGGTGTTTGAGAGTGTGATTTAGAATTCTCATCTACGTAACTAATGTTTGAATATTACCAAATTAAAAAGAGAATATTTCTTTCTTTTAATGAGCAAATATTTCTTTCTTTTAATAAGCGAATATTTCTTTCTTTTAATGAGCAAATACTTTGCATTAAGCCCAGCTTAGCATTATTCATTATGCCATTTTAGGCAGTGATATTTTAGAACAAAACCTTGGGAAACAAGATCTGGTATATATGTGCTGGTCATCTCATGTTTGGAAATCTGTCCATTTGCTGGTAGGCACATCTTAATTTACCTAATTATACCCATTACAGCATGATAGGTGCTGCTTTTAAGTGCTTAAAGTTATTTGGGGCCATTCAGATATAATCAGCTTCCCTAACCTGTGAAAGTGGGTTATCAGTAATGTATATGTATGTCATGTCCCCTCTCGTTAAAGGAATAAACAAAATACTAAAACCATTGGAACTTTCTGGTGATAGTCAGATTTTTTGAGAATGTTGTGATAAATTTATAGGATACCTTTTAAGTCCCAGCCAATGCATTGGTCATTTTCAATGGTTTTCTTAAATTTGTGCAGTGTCCATCTGACCATTTGAAAATGTACAGCCTGATGTACTTTGAAATTTTTCTGCATTTGGGATATATAGATAGATTAGATTAGATAGATAGTCTTGTCCTTCGCAGCAACATAGATAGAGCTGGAGGCCATTTTTCTAAGCAAAATAACACAGGAACAGAAAACCAAACCACATGTTCTCACTTACAGTTGGGAGCTAAGCAATGAGAACACGTGGATACTAGAAGGGGAGCAACAAACACTGGGGCCTACTTGAGGATGGAGGGTGGGAAGAGGGAGAGGATCAGGAAAAATACCTGTGGTGTACTTTACTTATTACCTGGGCAACAAAATTACCTGAACACCAAACCCCTGTGACACCCAGTTTACCTATATAACCTGCACATGTACCCCTGAACCTTAAAAACACACACACACACAAAAACGCTTATGGCAAAGATAAGTCTAAATTTTAGAAAGATTGGTTTTGAAGTGATATGACAGTCTACTGGAGAAGAAATTGACCATACAGTTAGTTCTGCATTTCCTCTACAGGAATACTATTAGTAAAAGGAAACAGAATGTTTACAGCTTTATCTCATTGCCAAAGAAGGAAGAGGTAGGACCTGGAACTATTGGTTTGAAATAAAATATTTTACTTTCTCATAGTGGGCCTGAAAGGAAATTAGGGCCTCACAATGCATTGGCTTTGTGGACAGGAATTAGGAACTGTAGATATGGGGTGAAATATCTATATAGCTGGGTAGGGGAGGATATGGTCCTTTTTTATAGAATAAAGACATGTCAGTTGTGTAGGTGAGAAGCCAGAACTAATGGAGGAATCTGCATTTAAATATCAGCGTTGAACAGGAAGAACACTAGGATTATTGGGTTGTAAATGACCTACATTACTTTTGTGAGAAAATATTTTCAGAGATAAATTGGGTTGGCAGTGGCACAAAATCAGTTTGAGAGTAAACATGGAAATTGGACATCGGTTTAAAGTGTGTGGAAAAATATCTTGAGTGATAGGGCTCAGGTATAAACCGGTATTTCGACTGTATTTGGAAGTTGGGAAATGCTTTGTGAAATATGTCAACATACTGGTTGCAAATGCTAGGAATTGGGCATAATATTGGCAGAAAATAAAAATCACAAGAATGTCATATCATTCATTACCTATAAAATAAAAATGAATTAGTTAAAATTAAACTTTCCTCATTAAAAGCAACAAGCTTTGACTTTCTGGTTTTAAAATTTATTTGAAACTTAATATTTATTATTCCATAGCATTATGTGGTGATAATTACATGTCTTGGGGATATCACTTTTGTTATTTTTATTTTTAGGGAAGCACACTGAGAAAGCGGAAGATGTATGAGGAATTCCTTAGTAAAGTCTCTATTTTAGGTGAGTTGTAAAGCGTGTTAACTTTGCTAGTATATGAGATACCCCTGAATTAGAATTGGATGGACTTGGGAAAAGCCTTCTGAAAGTATAATTGCTACTCATTCCCCCTGAAAAGACAGAAGGGCTGAAAGTCCTTCTGACTGTGGACATACATTCACAGTTATTTCCTCTGTGACTTCCCGTCTCTCTTGTTCCATCATTGAGTTGATTGGTTCAGAAAAGTGAGTACTTCCAACAATACATTTCCTCTGTGGAAAGATTAGGTATCATTTGCTGGAATCCTCTGAAAACATGCCAGAAGTTTGTTGAAATTTAGAGTAAAGCAGATTAATTGAAGATATTCTTTTGTGCATTTTGTTATGTGGACTTGGAGATGTTAGAACTTGTTCTTCATGAAAGGGGAATGGGGATTTTTATAAGGTAACAGGCTTCTGCCATTGTTTATTACAGTGAATTTTTCACCTCTTCTTTGTCTTTTCTTTGAATTGGTTACATATGCTTTGTGTTTTGGATAGTAGTTTGGCCTTTGGGAATAAAAGTTATTTTCTAGTTCTTTTTCATAAAGTAAACCAAAAATTTAAATAGATTAAATTATTTCTATGAAACTTTGGAATGATATGGATGGGGAAACTATGAATTTTGAGTATTGTAGTTGTAGGTTTGATTTGCATTGATGGCAATCTTCAGGAATACTTAAGGATTACATTTTCTTATTCCCTTGCCATTGGGTACAGTTGGTATAAATTAACCTAGCCCCTGGGCTACCGAAGTAAGGATCTAAGGGCTGTCTGCAGGCAGTATGAGAATCCTGCTCAGACTAGAGGTAATTGAAGATAGGTACCATGTTTAATCTGAGACACTACTAGAATGTTGAATGGGCATGGCTATTTGGTTGAATCTTTTTATACTTTCTTTTTACCTTTATAACAGCACCAAATAATACAGAGCAATTGTTTTGATTCTTGTCTTTCAGAGTCTCTGGACAAGTGGGAGCGTCTTACTGTAGCTGATGCATTGGAACCAGTGCAGTTTGAAGATGGGCAGAAGATTGTGGTGCAGGGAGAACCAGGGGATGAGTTTTTCATTATTTTAGAGGTAAAGAACTCAGAATTTAATACTTTAAAAAGTTGTACACTCTAAGAGGGAAAGAGTGGGCTAATTCTGAACTATAGCTTTAGTTTTTAAGAATACCTGACCATTTTATTTTAAAATTATCTTTTACTTTGAAATGCTGTTGTTTGGTTTTCTGCCAGGTCACTACATTTTTAAATGAGTTTGAGTCAGAATTCTTGAAGGGCCCTAGACATGAAAAGCCAAATTCTAAAAACCATTTAACATAACAAACTGTGATGATTCTGCACTATCCTTGTTAAAATGCAAGTGTTTGGGCTATTTGGCAAATAAGGATTAAAGGTAATTATTTAAATTTGAAAAATTACTGTGTTTGTATATCTCCACATTCCATGGAAATGTATAGCAGATACTCTTGCTAAGCAGATCCAAATGGCAGATTTCTATGAATGTGGCTCCGTAGTTGCTAATTGATTTTATTTAAATCAGGGGTCAGGAGACTGTAAAGGGCCAGGTGGTAAGTAAGTTAAGCTTTGTGGACCATAGGGTTTCATTCGTAAAGTCTCAACTCTTGTCATAGTGCAAAAGCAGCCACAAATAATATGTAAATGAATGTGTGTGGTATTTCAGTAAAGTTTTATTTGCGAAAGAGACAGTGAGCTTGGATTTAGCCCTTCATCTACAGTTTGCTAACCCAAGTCTGCACCCTTTAAGCACCTTAGCTTGATACGAAGAACCTCGCTAGCAGGAGATGCTGGTGAAATAGAAATTGAAGCTCATGTGGTGACTAACTTTAAAGTCATTTTTTATCATATGCACACATATTTGCAAGGTAGTTAAAATTGCATAGGATGTTTAAGATGCCACCCTGGGTTTGAGAGTGTTTGTTTGTTTAGCTTTTTGGTGATTTTATTATAGGGGTCAGCTGCTGTGCTACAACGTCGGTCAGAAAATGAAGAGTTTGTTGAAGTGGGAAGATTGGGGCCTTCTGATTATTTTGGTATGTATGAATTCCCTCACAATAAATACATGGTTTCTTTAAGTCACATCTCAGTGAGATATTGTAGTCTTCCATAATTTTGTCTTCTCCTGAATTTTATTTTCTAATTGCAGTCTTTTTTGGCTCTGAGAGAGAAGGTGTGAGATTTTGATCTTTACTCATTTAATGAAATTACTGATTGTCTCATATCTATTGTCTTCTTTCTCAGAAGTGCACTGCTTTAAGGAAATGTTTTTCATAGAAGTTAGCCTGTTACCCATCTTTGCTTTCTCCAGGTGAAATTGCACTACTGATGAATCGTCCTCGTGCTGCCACAGTTGTTGCTCGTGGCCCCTTGAAGTGCGTTAAGCTGGACCGACCTAGATTTGAACGTGTTCTTGGCCCATGCTCAGACATCCTCAAACGAAACATCCAGCAGTACAACAGTTTTGTGTCACTGTCTGTCTGAAATCTGCCTCCTGTGCCTCCCTTTTCTCCTCTCCCCAATCCATGCTTCACTCATGCAGACTGCTTTATTTTCCCTACTTGCAGCGCCAAGTGGCCACTGGCATCGCAGCTTCCTGTCTGTTTATATATTGAAAGTTGCTTTTGTTGCACCATTTTCAATTTGGAGCATTAACTAAATGCTCATACACAGTTAAATAAATAGAAAGAGTTCTATGGAGACTTTGCTGTTACTGCTTCTCTTTGTGCAGTGTTAGTATTCACCCTGGGCAGTGAGTGCCATGCTTTTTGGTGAGGGCAGATCCCAGCACCTATTGAATTACCATAGAATAATGATGTAACAGTGCAAGATTTTTTTTTTAAGTGACATAATTTTCCAGTTATAAGCATATTTAGACTGTGGCCATATATGCTGTATTTCTTTGTAGAATAAATGGTTTCTCATTAAACTCTAAAGATTAGGGAAAATGGATATAGAAAATCTTAGTATAGTAGAAAGACATCTGCCTGTAATTAAACTAGTTTAAGGGTGGGAAAATGCCCATTTTTGCTAATTATCAATGGGATATGATTGGTTCAATTTTTTTTTCCAGAATTTTTGTTTGCCAAGCTAATCTGCCTGGTTTTATTTATATCTTGTTATTAATGTTTATTCTCCAATTCTGAAATACTTTTAAGTATGGCTATCTATATCTGCCTTTTAAGTTTGAAACTAACTCATAGATTGCAAATATTGGTTAGTATTTAACTACATCTGCCTCGGCTCACAAATTCCGATTAGACCTTTATCCAGCTAGTGCCAAATAATTGATCAGATGCTGAATTGAGAATAAGAATTTGAGGTCTACATTCTTGGTTGTTAATTTAGAGCTTTTGGTTAAAGTATGTCCTTCAGCTGACTCCAGTATAATCTCCTCTGCTCATTAAACTGATTCCAGGAGATTGGATTTGCTGTGACTAGATACAGATGGAGCAAATGTCCTAACAGAGAAATAGAGGTGATGCTGCTAAAGGGAGAAATGCCAGGCGGACAAAGTTCAGTGTCGGGAATTTTCCCCGTGACATTCACTGGGGCATGAGATTTTGGAAGAAGTTTTTTACTTTGGTTTAGTCTTTTTTTCCTTCCTTTTTATTCAGCTAGAATTTCTGGTGGGTTGATGGTAGGGTATAATGTGTCTGTGTTGCTTCAAATTGGTCTAAAAGGCTATCCTGCTGAAAGTCCTGCTTTCCTATCTGGCATTTATTTCTCTGGCAAACTTTTCTTTCTTTTCTTTTTTAAAGTAAACTTGTGTATTGAGTCTTAACTGTATTTCAGTATTTTCCAGCCTTATGTGTTACATTATTCCAATGATACCCAACAGTTTATTTTTATTATTTTTTTAAACAAAATTTCACAGTTCTGTAATGTAGGCACTTTTATTTTCATTGTGATTTATATATAAGGTAATGTAGGGTTATATTTGGGAGTGACTGCAAGCATTTTTCCATCTGTGTGCAACTAACTGACTCTGATTATCGATCCCCTCTCCTGCCCTTTCCCAGGTAATTTAAATTGGTCATGGTAGATTTTTTTCATAGATTTGAAAAACTTTTAGGTTGTTACCAAGTATGAAGTATAAATCTGGGGAAGAGGTTTTATTTACATTTTAGGGTGGGTAAGAAAGCCACCTTGTTAACAAATTTTTTAATTTCCAAAATAATCTATATTAAATGAGGGTTTCTGATCTGTACTTTGTGTTTAGCTACCTTTTTATATTTAAAAAATTAAAAACGAAAATTATGTTCTTACAAGCTTAAAGCTTGATTTGATCTTTGTTTAAATGCCAAAATGTACTTAAATGAGTTACTTAGAATGCCATAAAATTGCAGTTTCATGTATGTATATAATCATGCTCATGTATATTTAGATACATATAATGCTTTCTGAGTGAGTTTTACTCTTAAATCATTTGGCTTGCTGTTTACTCCCTTCTGTAGTTTTTAATTAAAAACTTTAAAGATAAGTCTACATTAAACAATGATCACATCTAAAGCTTTATCTTTGTGTAATCTAAGTATATGTGAGAAATCAGAATTGGCATAATTTGTCTTAGTTGATATTCAAGGCTTTGAAAGTCATTATTCCTGGGCTTGGTAAGTGAATTTATGAGATTTACTGCTCTAGAAAGTATAGATGGCCAAAGGACCGTTTTGTATTGCTTCCTGATTACCAGTCTGATTATACCATGTGTGCTAATATACTTTTTTTGTTATAGATTGTCTTAATGGTAGGTCAAGTAATAAAAAGAGATGAAATAATTTAAATTCTTAAATGAATCAGTTTTTCTTCCCTTTCTCCTTTCCGTCTTTCCTCTCTCTGTCCTTCCCCGAAAGTCTACTCTGGTGGGCAAAAATGAAAAGGGGGAAAGTGAATTATGGGATCGGTGTTTTGAAAGAGCAATGTTTATTTCCAGTGCTTTTCAGTTTGTCAAAGAGTGGATCTCAAAATCTTGCTTAAAGGGTAATTGAGACGTAGCAGATTTATTTACTTAGTCATGGAAAGAAAAAAATTCAGTCAAAAGCTAAAGATTTCCTTTTGATTGAAGACAGATTGGTTCTGTGGCCTTGGAACTTTCCCAGACTTAATGGGGAAACATCATTTCTAGATTAGCATACTCTTTGGTATAAATTTAATATATACATTTAATGTTACTTGGGGATACTTTTATATTTTGCATATATAAAGCCTTATTTCTGATGCGCTTAGATTTCTGAGGAGTGAGATGATTAAGTTGTATTCATTAGTGTATTAGTATTTCTTCACATCCAGTGAAATTGGAGATGTGTTGTATGTTAGAAGAGCATTCTTTAAATTGTGTTGCTTTGAACATGTGTACCTTTTCTAGATTCAGTAATCCCTTCCCCCCGTCCTCTGGATTTTGAAACCTTTAGAGTCACGATAGAATATAACTAAAGAAAATTTCTCTGGGTTGACAGTCCTGGTTATAGTTGAATTCTCTCTAAACAGTGGCCCAAGTAGACTCTTTTTTTTGTTTCTTTTATTTTTTAATGATTTAAATATTGACATTTAAAAATTGAAGTAGCATGTCAGTTTTCTTCATACTTCTTTATCTCTAACCACAAATAATAGCTGAACCTTTTGTACTTATGTTAGGCCCTGGCAGTATATGTTTAGATGGGCTAAGACAACATCAAGAAGCAATGGCTAGATAACCATTTAATTTGTTCCCAAAGGTACGTTTTTATCTGTCTATTTGTCTATTTATCGATCTGTCTATCTAAGATGGTCTCACTCTGTCACCCAGGCTAGAGTGAAGTGGCATGATCACTGCAGCCTCTCTGCTTCCCAGATTCAAGTGATTCTTGTACCTCAGCCTCTGGAATAGCTGGGACTACAGATGTGTGCCATCACACCCAGCTAGTTTTTTGTATTTTTAGTAGAGGTGGGGTTTTGCCATGTAGCCCAGGCTGGTCTCGAACTCCTAAACTCAGACAGTCTGCCCACCTTAGCCTGCCAAAGTGCTAGCATTACAGGTGTGAGCCAGCGTGCCCGTCTCCCAAAGGTATTATTATAATAGCTATCAGTAAAGGCTGTAGCTATGTGAATTTCTTAAATCTCTTCCTTCCTATGCTATGTGATTTTTACATAGAAAGCAGCATTGTTATGTACATGTACCGCTAACATTTGTTTCTTGACATAAGTTCAGAGCTGTGACTTCATCTTGACTACACCTAAAACCAAAACCGCTGAGTAAGATTTTTTCATTATGTGAAAGTTCTGCCAATTTTGCTTAAGTAGCTGTGTGATTTTAAAGGTTGCCACTAGATGGAGGGCTTTTTTTAATCTTTGTTAATCTCAAATGAGTTAACTGTTGATCCTTATCATTCATGGATTCTGTATTTGTAATTTACCTACTTGCTAAACTTTATTTGTAACCCCAAAATCAAAAGTCACAGGGCTTTTGCAGACATGAGCTGGGAAGTGAAAAGTTTGAGCCTCCCAACACGCATGTTCCCAACTGAGGTGGAACGAAGGGATGCTCAGCTTTGTTTCATCTTTCATACTGTGAATAAGTGTCCTTTTCTTGGGTCTTTTTAGTGCCTTTTTTTTTTTTTTTTTTTTTTGCATTTTTGTATTTTTTTTTTTGTTGGTGATTTCACTATTAAAAGCCCCTAAGTGTAGTGATGAAGTGCTGACTAGTGTTCCTAAGTGCAAGAAGGCTGTGTTGTGCCATATGTAGAAAATATGTATATTGGATGTTTCTTTTAGGTCTGGGTTACAGTGCTGTTTGCCATGAGTACAATGTTAATGAATCAGTATATATTAAATAAAGTGTCTTAAACATGCGTTAACATAAAACACGCACACAGCAAGATTATGTATTGATCGGTCAATAAAAATGTAACTAGAGACTCCCAGCAACCTAACCCTGTATTTCCCCTAGGAGCAATGTTCAGTATTTGCCAATGCAGTGTTTGTGGTGACTTTATGGAACATAAAACTAACTCGTAAGAGAATGACTATTTTTTTTGTAATATTCAAACTCATATTGTCTTCCTGACTTTTGAGAAGGCTAAAACGAATTCTTCCAAATGCCTCTTTCCATCAATTTACATGCTGTACAGTTCCCGTTCATTTTTTAGTTTGCTGTCAGTAGTAACTTGAAAAGTTCTCAGAGTCGAGACTTTTTATTTCATGGGACGTAAACAGTTCAAAATGAACACGTTGGAAGAACTCGAGTAAGAATGAAATGGTTGGTTTTCTGATATTTTTGAGAAATGAGTCTTAATTTTGTTACTAATCAAAAAGTAATGGAAGGTTGAAAGATAAGTGAATAATAAGGTAGGTGTACCACATATCATGGTGAAATTCAAGCCTATTGCTTTCTGTTTGTAGAGTGCAGCAAAATGTGTATATAGGCCATTGGAAAACCGGTCCTTCGTTATAGGAGGTGGCGGGTTTTGAGGTAGAGCTGTAGCCTACTTTCCTGAGAGTCTTATTTGGAAGTCCCAAACCATTTTGTGCTATTCTTTGAACGTTTTTACCCAGATATTTTCCCATTTCTGTGTGTGATCTCCTGGTTCTTCATCCACAGGGAAGAAACAACTTGAAGCAGGAGAGACAGTGAATGAAGTGGGGAGCCCTATGCTGCAGTAGGGCCACAACAGTGAAGGAAATCTTTGGGATTAAGGTTTCTCTGTTAAAGAGTTGATTTAAAAAAAAAATTTTTTTTTTTTTTTTTTTGTATTTTTTTGTAGAGACAGGGTTTTGTCATGTTACCCAGGCTGGTCTCGAGCTCCTGAGCCCAAGCGATCTGCCTGCTTAGGCCCAAAGTGCTGGGATTACAGGTGTGAGCCCATGCCCAGCTGATTTTTTTTTTTAAGCAAACAAATTTGACTTCATAAATTGGGTGGGATACTGTTGGGTTTTGTGTTACAGTGAAAAGAAGACTTTGGAATAGGTCTAAACCACTAAATTGTGTGATTTTGCTTACTCTCTCTGAGCCTTAAAGTTCTTCCGTGCACATTGGAAGATGGGGGTTGTATCTGTGTTTGAGAGGATTGGAAACCTGTGTGTTGCTTCTGTAGCGTTGGTGAGTGCCTCACCTGGTCAGATCTCAGTGAATGGTAGTGATTTTAGAGAGACACAAAGTCCAGGGGCAGCATACCAGTCATGTGGGGGTACCACGGGGTCAGAAGTGTTATTTGTCCAGTTGAGGCTATCTTTGCTCACACTGCAGAAAGCTTGGAGACATTTCTGGTTCTTGACCTTGTACTCTCTTTAGTGACAGCTCCATTCTACTCTCATGCTTACAGTATTTGAACTCTGGCCTTTACTGGAAAAGTTGATTTGATGAAATGAGGCATTTTTACTTCTGTTGACTGACTAGTCACTCTATGGAATGAAGACCTTACTGTCCTTTGTGTTTTCGGTTATTAATTATGGAATAAGAAACAAAGCCTCCTATTAAAAGGAGTTTCAGATATCAGCAAGTCAGTAGGGAGAAGGTAGAGGAGACAAGGAATCCCTACTACACTTTCTTCTAAGGGAGGCTTCAATAAAAAACCTGACTTAGTCTTTTTTGAGCCAGCCGTCACAGGGAGGGGCATCTAGAGGGCCTCACCTTTCCACATAGCCCCTTTCTTCTTTTGGGGATGGGCCGGGGACAATCCTGGGGTCTTAGGGAAGAAGATTGTGGTTGGTGGGCTGTGGTCAGCCTTGGCTCTTTTCCTGCCTTACTCCAGGCTTGTGTCCCTGCTAGGCCTGTTCCCATGCCATCCTGACCTTGGAGGACTTTCCTTTTTTTTCCTTCATTGTAATTATTTATTTTGTTACTGGCTGCTTAGTGTGACATATTTGATGTTATTTCAATTGTAATACTCTTCAAATTGGAACACTCCTTTTCTGATATTCTTAGCAAATCCCTCTTTTATTTTTGCCACTTGTAATAATATCTCTAAGAAGTTACTCCAGGACCAGGCAGTAGGGATTACTGATTCAGATGGGGCCAGTGACTAGAATATGAGTAGAAAGTGTGAGGTCTAATTTGAACCTGTCAGAGTTACTGTTGCCTGTGCTGGCCCAAAGTGCAGATTTTTAGTCAGCTTATGATAGGCCAGGTGTTTTGTCTGGACCAGGAGTTATCTTTGACTTGTAGATAGAATAAGGATCCGGAGAAGTCAGGTATCCACTTGATGTCCTTTTATTTGACTTGTTAGCATTAGTACTCTCCTGGGATCAAGGCTGCCAAGCCTGACCTATACCCAGATTTCCCAGTGCACTCAGGAGATCATCGGTGGCCTTGATGAAGCCAGTGCTTTTTGGGAAAAACGGAGCAAGGCAATGCACGACAGAAGCGGTGCACCAAGGAGTAAAGATCCAGTTCCGTGGGCCCCACTTGCTGTTTGAGAAAATGTCCTGCTTCCTTCCTAGCTGACTTGACTCCCAGCATTAACAGGTGGAGGTGAGGACGCAGGGTCGGCACTCGAGTCCACTGCTCTGGTTCCAGGCGTATTTTCTGAAACTGGACTCTTCCAGCCCTTAGCTAGTCAAGTTAGCCTGGCCAGAGTCTGGGGCCGATTGTTCCACTGGGCCGTCGACTATGACACTCTGCTGTCCATGGGCCACTATGCACCCCTCCACTGTCCTTAGGATGGTTTGGAGCCTTCGATCCAGGGCAAGGAGGTGGGGTTCAGTGAGGACAGGGCTGAGCTGGTCTTCCAGCAGTGATTCTCGCATCACATCGCTGAGTCTGTAGTCGGCTTGGGCCAGCAGCTGCAGGTGCAAAAGTGTCTTCTTTTTTATCCTGAAAAGACAAAGTTATAGGAACCAAATAAGCAAATGTAAAGAAAATAACTTGCCTGACCTTCTTTCCCCACAAACAGCTGTTGTAGCTGATACTCTTGGCGCCTCTCCTTGTGTCTTCTCAGGCACATTTTAATGGAAACCAGGTAAAAAGGGAACAAATGAAAGGCAAAATCCAGTATCCTGCAGTCCTTTGCCCAATTGCGATTTGGTCAAGAGCCTGCATAGCCATTTGTGCTCTAATAATGGTGATGCTGGGCTGTATGCATTTTCTCTGACAACACTAAGGGAATCAAAACCAAAGTGATACTTAGGATTTTTCAAGGAGATTTAAAGCTAATGGGAGAAGTTTCTAGTAGGTGAATTGATGAGCTATTTGCTGTCTCAATATCCCCCAGTACTGCCAGCCTTTAAGTTGTTTCTTGCTAACTTTATTTCTGTGTGTCAGATTTTAAAATCACAGAGATGAAAATGTGGTAGGACCCATCTTTAGGATTTCAGTTTCTTTTTATGTGGGAATCTGACCTGGACTCTGATGTGTAAGCAGCTTAATTGACTTTTGTCAAAAACAGGTACTGCTCATCCAGTCCTGCTCCGGAGGCAGGGAAGGGAGGCCAGAGGGAAGCATGTTTAAATTAACCTAAGACATAGATGAAGAATACTCATGCTCTGCTTCGAGTTTTCCAGCTGGAAACAAATGAGATGTTTTTGCTAGGTGTGAATATCATATTTATAATTAGCTCTGCATACTGCAGCTGAGCAGGTGGTCAATTTTACAAGCCTGGCTGAAACACTGGAGAAGTGTGGAAGTAAGTTAGACATTCTCTAGAGAAATGGTGGGCAAGCAAGGGCCTTCGTGCCTTCTTCCAGTCTGCACAGGTTTACAGGACTTTAATCAGGGTTTTGCTTAGATGGTGATCAAGTAGTAATATTTATGAGCCGATATGAATGCTGGGCAAAGCAGAGGTCTGATTAGTAATATCAAAACCCAGCAGACTGCAAAAATAGGTGATTATCTGAGTGGGTCAACGATTAAAGTTGGCAATTGAAAGGTTTAAAGGATTAAATCCTAATTCATCCTATGTGGAAGGATGAAAAAGACAAAACGTTGTGGGGGAAATTTTGATAGTTGTAGTACAGTCATGAATCGCTTAGTGATGGGGATATGTTCTGAGAAATGTATCCTTAAGCGCAGGTTTTGTCACGGTGTGAACATCAGAGAGTGTACTCACACAAACCTAGATGGTGTAGCCTCCTGCACTCTTAGGCTATATGATAACTGCTTGTAGGCTACAAACCTTTACAACACAGTGGTGGATAGCTGTGTATATAAACATAGAAAAGATAGTAAAACTGTAAAATGCAGTAAAAATACCATATTATTAATATAATCTTACGAGACCACCGTTATATATGCAGTCTGTCATTGGCTGAGATGTCATGCAGTGCACAAATGTGTAGGAAATAAGGTGATTCATGTCATTCTACCCACTTACGTCCTGGACCAGTGAAAACTGATGAAGCCCTTCAGACCTCGGCTGCAAGCAGCATGAAGGGTCACAACTGTTACTTGCCCGTATTATCTGCTGCAGGAAAACTTACATGCAGCACTGGGAGAGAGGCGAGAGGATGGAGATTTCATCATGGGAGTGTCGTCCGAACCTAGGAGGAGAAACAGGCTTTTATGGGTGGCCGGCAGCATCCTTTGCATTCCCCTGAGGCTTCCTCTCTCCTCTCAGCATTTTGTGAATCAGAGATTGGGGTAAAATGCCAGGGATCATGGCAGCTGCCTCTCCAGCCCCTCTCCCCAGTCAGATCACAAAAGCCTCTGTACAGAGATGTTAGAGCTAAGCAGTCCTTCATTCATTCACTAGCTGCAGAGGGCCAGCCACTGAGGATGCACCTTGCTCTCGAAAACCTCACCCTCTTTCACTAGAGGGCACACGAGTGCTCTCAGGCTGGAGGAGGATCAAGTGGTTCTTGCAAAGGTAAAGAGAAGGAAATGGAAGAAGCCGGGCTCGAAGGAGACAAGGCACGTGGTGGTGGAGGCCCTCATTTGCAGGGCGTCTGTTTCCCCTGAGCAGCTGGCTGCACAGAGCAGCACATCTGGGAGAGGGGAGTGTTGAACACACATGGGGAAGCTCACCCTCTGGCATTGTCAAGGTGAATAAGGAACCCATCATCCCCGAACTTGGTGAACATCTCATAATGGTGCCGGTCCATATTCCCTGTGAAGGAGGGGAGGACTTAGCTGGAACCAGCAGGCCAGGGGGACAGGTGCTCCTGACCTGAGTTCTCTCCAGGGAACGGAGGCCTGTCATCACTTGAGAGGCAGGGATCTGAACGAAGCTGGGCCTCACACTGTCATTTCCTCAGGGCCATCAGTGAAGCAGCCGCAGGAGGGAGAAGGAAGCGAAACAAGCAAACCCTAAATGGACTGGTTTCAAGTCTAAGGCTTTCACCCCTGCCCCTGCCCCTACCCCAGCCTTTGGCCAGAGATTTGAATGTGCAGAAAGTCACCTTTGCACCTCGTGTATGTATGGACATTGGCTTTCCTCAGCCCAGAGAGCCTCAGCTGAGCCTGGTTATAGTAAACAGACACAGCTAAACTTCCTGAAAGGCACGATGATGAGCCAGCTGTCTGACTTGCTTCCGACCTAAGCTCCTGTGTGATGGCCACCTTCGTAAGTGTCTCCCTAGAAGTCCCTGTGGACCTGGAAGGTGGAATTACTAGTCTTGTGTGTCCGTGGCCTCGCCTGAGGCCCTCCCTGCTACATATTTGTGTACTTTCTTCCCTTCCTACCTGGTTTCCCCTCACTTCGTGAAGTGAACATACAACTTCCAATCTGACGCCCACTCAGGCCCGTGGCAGGGTGAGATGCCTGCCTTATGAGTGACGACCCTTGAGCTTCTTCCAGTTCTTTGAAGAGAGGGGAGCCTGTTACCTTCTGTCCTCTGGGACCTCCGCCACTTCTGAGGCTGTGGGAGGTGCAGAGTTACTCAGTCCTCATGAACCAGTTTGTAAGTTTGTGCTCAAGGTCACGGGGAACCCCAGCCACACAGCAGAGCCCACTTCTGCTGGGGGCCTGCGTGTGGGGACCTACCTATCAAGAAGTCGAAGATGGCCATGTCGATGACATTGAGGAGCCGCTGGCTGCTGTTGTACGGGTAGATCTGTTTCACTGTGTCACAGTAAAGGGGATTGACCTCCCACCTGAGGGGGAGAAGAAGTCCTGGGGCTGGAAAAGCCAAGATGGCAGGGTGTCGGGGGTCTCCCCGCACCTCCCCCTGCCCCCCAATCCCTGCCTCCCTGATCCTGCCCTGGGCTGGTGGCAGCTTCTAAAATTCAGAAAGGCCCTGGGCAAGGACGCGTAAGGCTGCATATTCTATGTGGTGAGAAGGTCCTGGGTACTTTAAGTCCTGGTGGACACTAAACCCATGGTTGGGATACAGAGGGTAGAGGTCGGGGCAGGCAGGAAAGGAGGAGGCAGTGACCCTCACCTGCTTCCTCGTCCCTCCACAGTCCCTCTCACCAAGCCTCCTGGACCCTGCGCCACTCATAGCACCTCCATGGGCTGTTCCTGCCCTTTCTCTCTCACACATGGTTTTCTGCCTACAATGCTCCGATGCCCATTTTCATCCGAGGGCTCTTCTCAGCCTTCACAGAGTCCCTTAGCATCTGTCATGTCCTCCAGAAATTCTGCCTGGTTACTTCTTTTCCCACTATGATCATGACGGCTTGACTGATGGATCGATTCACTCAGTCAGCTAGTGTGGAGTACCTGCTATGTGCCAGGGAGGGTGCTAGGTCCTGGGGATACAGCAGTGAGGTCCTTGGTCTCCCAGGGCTTGCTCAAGGGAACCAGGTGTCCCTCCCATGGGATTCTCGTGTGCTCCCTGGTTATAGCAAGTGCTGTGCTGTGTTTTCGTGATCTGGCTACATGTCTGTTCTCCCCACTAGACCAAGGAGCTTCTCAAGGAGAGAGTCTGAGTCTTCCATTTCTGTATCCCATAATACCTAGTGTTGGGTATATGGAAGGTTCTTTAGAACTGAATAAATGAACTAAAGGGAGAGAACAGACCCAGGCCTGCTGATCCCAGGATCAATATGAAATGGGGCAAAGGAGTATTGAGGCAGCTTTTCAGATTCAAAAGCCAAGCTAGCAACAAGTCCCTGGTACAGGGTCTGTGGCTACTGTCAAGGACTGGGCTGTGTGGCCTGGGGACCAACTCACTCCTCTTTTCCTGCCAGTGTGTAGGAGCGGATCCAGGGGTTGGGCACAGACAGCCTGGGGGCCAGGTTGAGGGACGGCAGGAAGGCAGAGAGGGAACCCTCCAGCAGGTGTGGGTTGCCACAGACAGCATACTCCGTCTTGCACATGTATGGACACTTGGCGAAGAAGCACACGTTGCTCGCTGGAGGATGGGGAGGAGAGAGGAGAAGGAGTAAGTGGAGGGCTCTGGAGGCATGACATCTTCCTGGCCTAGGAAATCCACTGGGAGGGAAGGGAAACCCTGAACTCACAGCTCGGGAAGAGGCAGAAGAAGAAGGAAACATTGACTTTTCCAGAAGTGAGGGTGTGAATGCTACTAAGCTGAACCTCCTGGGTACCTGCTTTCAAATGTCCCAACCTCACTGCATTCTATCCTTATGAGTAGAACACTCTTTATTACCCTGGGTGGATAACCTCTGGTTCCGGGGAGGCCAGCATTGTAGGGTCAATGCCCACACAGACTAGGTAGCATCTCAAACACAACCTTTCCCATCCAGTTCATCTTGTGTTATGGTCAGGCAGACCATGGTGGGAGTGTCTTACAACTTCATACGCCCATCCCAGTAATGAATAGTGCTAGCAGCAGGGTGTCAGGCCACTGATGAATGGAGGGGTGGACACTCTGGCTTACGATCTACTCAGACCCGGAATATCACTCGGGCCAGTACTCTACCTGGAGAGACAAAGAAAACACTCTGCAGGATTTCATTCTTGGTGACCTCTAGGATTTCCTTGGTGACATTTACTATCCTCCCCACTGTTGGCGGCACCCGTCGGAAGTCCAGAATCCTGCAAGAGAGGAAGCTCTGTTCCATCTGAGGGATGATCAGGGAGTGAGGAGGAGGGGTTTTGTCCCCCGGCCAGTGCACATTAGGAATTGGCTGGTGTACCCAGGAGGGTGGCCAGTGAGGCGTGACTCTGCACTGTTGAGCTGGTAGTGCCCAGGTCAACACTGGGCCTTTAAACCTAGGTCTAAAGGAGTGGAGATGGAGTTGAAAATGAATCCTTATTCCGTCAAGCCTCCTGGGCAAACCTTCCCACCATCCCAACTGTGTTCTTGGTCAGTGCTTCTCATATTTTAATGTTCCTGTGAGTCACCTGGCAATCTTGTTCAAATACAGGGTCTGATTGAGTGGTTCTAGGGTGGGGCTGAGATTCCTTATTTCTAAAAAGCTTCTTGGAAGTGCCCATGACGCTACAGACCACACTTTGGGTAGCAATGACTGAGCAAATAGAGGGAGTGGAATGTTTAGGAATGTGCTTTCACCTAATATCATAACAGTGAGACTCCTTGGATAAATAGGAGTGGGTGCATTCTCCTCGCTCTCAGATCAGGAAACTAGAGCAACTGCCCCAAGCAGCATGGCGGGAAGCGTGTTCTTTGTAAATTGTTGTTTTCGTTGCATTCATTAAAAGGCCTTGTGTTTTTCAACCTGGGGGGTTGCATGGGACATTTTGAGTTCAAAGACACCACGATGAGGCACGAAGAAGATAGAAAGCCAGAAGGAAGAAATGCCAGGGAGTTCCCACCTGAGGGTCTGTCTAGCCACCCCTCCCAGAGGATTGGTCCTTATAGGCAATGCCATCTCCATGGGGCCAGACCCTACCTGTCCAGATGGAAAGCTGCGATCTCAGCATTGTGTCTCTGAAAGTCAATGAAGTAGAAGAAGTCCACTGGTGTCTCCTCATCTCGCTGCTGTCTGGAAGGAAGGAAGGAATCACGCCCTGGACTCAGACTTCAGCTGGGAGCCTGAGAAGAGAGCTGATGAGCATGACCAGCGAGAAAGGAAAACGGGCTTTTATGCTTTTCATGTACACACAGGCGATGGCACGGCAAGTCAGGAATGGCCTGTGGCTCCCTTCGCCAGGAGAAGACAAGCAAAGTGGGAGGAGACAGGCTTCTTGCAAGACACTGTCCTGCAGGCACCACCAATACCAAGTTTCCTGCTTAAGAAGCTTTGGTGACAGTGGCTGATTATTTTCAAAACCCAGCAGTTGAGAGGGAAGAAATAGACATTCTTCTGCAGGTATAAACAGAAGAGAGGGGAATGGTTAGCAGAACCAGAGGTAGTGCAGATCCAGATGTCCAAGGATGAAGAAAGATGGGGTATGAGCCAGGAATTGGTAATGGAAAAGTGGCCCAGAAATGCAACTTAGTATGCTGGGGTTGAAGAACAGAAAAGTTCTGGGTCTTAGGGGGGTGTGGGGGAAATACGTGGACCATCATCCCCTCAGAGAAACACAGCCGGATCATGAGGGCTGGGGGCAGCTGGTGCAGAGGATATTGATTTATATACATTAAATCTCTAATGAATTCCTGAAAAGCACCAGGCTGCCTGAGAGTGGTGGGGCCTGCTGGGTGTGTACATTCATGAAAGTGCTTTTTAATCATTAAGGGCCTTGTGGTGTGAGTTCTGGCCTCTAGGCTGACTTTGCCTTGAGGCTAATAAACATGGAAGAAGATGATCTTCGAATAATTTTATAATCCACTGTGTGGGACTGTTGAAACGACTGCAAGGCGATTTAGATGTAAATAAACGTAGTGTTGCAGAAATCTATAAATAAGAAGCACTGGCAATTTAAACCGTGTTGTGCATTTTGCCAAAAAACACGAGTGAGTCCTGGAAACCACAGTGAGGTGCTGCCAAAAGTAGAGATTCTATTTTAAAAGGTGCAGCCACCATTACAGCACAACCCTCCGTGCTCAGGCCTGGCCAGCTTCTCATCATCATCACTGGATGTCCAGGCTAGCAGGGACAATCCCTCTTCCCAGTCTCGTTTTAATTCCTGAGCCCCATCTGTAGGAACATATCATCTTTCAGACACCTTTTAGGGTCTTCTAAAACATTTTCTCATTTTTGTATGATGTAAGATAAGTAATTTTAAATTCAGAGGTTGTTTTTACTTTAGATCAGTGCTTCTCATACTTTGAGAAGCACTAATGCACGTCTCATTGCACATTATATTGTATACATTACATTTTAAAAATATAAATCTTTATGTTCCTAATGTTTATTTTCCAAAGTTAAAGTTCTACATTCTCTCTTTAATCAGAAAAAAAATGGTGTTCGCCTTAAATTACTTACAGAAAAATACAAAACGCATAATTTTTCAAGAGATACATTTTAAAATGATAGTATTTTAGATTTTGGAC
Organism: Pan paniscus; assembly: GCF_029289425.2. NCBI lineage: Eukaryota > Metazoa > Chordata > Mammalia > Primates > Hominidae > Pan > Pan paniscus. Next base: position 84,573,796 of record NC_073268.2, read on the forward strand.
TGAATTTTATAAAAATGTAGATTACACTTTGTTATGGTATAAAAATAGATAAAATTGGTCCTGCCACTGAATGTTGGAGGGTTTTGCATTGTATTTGGGAAAAAAGCTGGCTAATTGGAACAATTTTTGTATAGACACACTTTGGAGATATTGCAGATTTGCTTCTAGACCACCACAATGAAGCAAATATGGCAATAAAGTCATTCATGCACATTTTTTGGTTCCCCACCCAAGGCATATAAAAGTTATGTTTTATTATACTGGAGTCCAATACATATGCAATAGCATTATGTCTGAAAAATGTATACATCTTAATGGAAAAAGTACTTTATTGCTAAAAAATGCTAACACTCATCTGAGCCTTCAGCAAGTCATAATCTTTTTGCTGACTGACTGGGGTGGTGGTTGCTGAAGGTTGGTGAGGCTGTGGCAACTTTTAAAAATAAGACAACAATGAAGTTTGCTGCATCGATTCACAAAAGATGTATCTGTAGCACGCAATGCTGTGTGATAGCATTTTACCCAAAGTAGAACTTCTGTCAAAATTGAAGTCAGTCCTCTCAAACCCTGCTGCTGCTTTATCAACTAAGTTTGCATAATATTCTAAATCCTCTGTGGCCATCTCAGCAATGTTCACAGCGTCTTCACCAGAAGTAGATTCTATCTCAGGAAACCACTTTCTTTGCTTATCCATAAGAAGCCACTCCTTATTGGTCGGGTGCGGTGGCTCATGCCTGTAATCCAAGCACTTTGGGAGGCTGAGGTGGACGGATCACAAGGTCAGGTGATTGAGACCATCCTGGCTAACACGGTGAAACCCTGTCTCTACTAAAAATACAAAAAATTAGCCAGGCATGGTGGCGCATGCCTGTAGTCCCAGCTACTTGGGAGGCTGAGGCAGGAGAATTGTTTGAACCCAGGAGGCAGAGGTTGCAGTGAGCCTAGATTGTGCCACTGCACTACAGCCTGAGCAACAGAGCAAGACTCCATCTCAAAAAAAAAAAAAAAAAAAAAAAGAAGCAACTCTATCTGTTCAAGTTTGATCATGCAGTTGCAACAATTCAGTCACATTTTCAGGCTCCACTTCTAATTCTAGTTCTCTTTTATTTCCACATCTGCAGTTACCTTCTCCACTGAAGTCTTGAACCCCTCAAAGTCATCCATGGGGATTGAGATCAATCTTCTTTTAAACTCCTGTTAATGTTGATATTTTTACCTCCTTCCACGCATCACAAATTTTCTTAATGGCATCTAGAATGGAGACTCCTTTCCAGAAGGTTTTCAAATGACCTTGCCCAGGTTCATCAGAGGAATCACTAACTGTGGCAGCTATAGCCTTATGAAACGTATTTCTTAAATTGTAAGACTTGGCTGGGCGTGGTGGCTTGCGCCTATAATCCCAGCACTTTGGGAGGCCGAGGCGGGCGGATCACGAGGTCAGGAGATCAAGACCATCCTGGCTAACACGGTGAAACCCTGTCTCTACTAAAAATACAAAAAATTATCCGGGCATGGTGGCCGGCGCCTGTAGTCCCAGCCACTCGGGAGGCTGAGGCAGGAGAATGGCATGAACCCGGGAGGTGGAGCTTGCAGTGAGCTGAGATTGAGCCACTGGACTCCAGCCTGGGCGAGAGTGTGAGACTCCGTCTCAAAAAAAAAAAAAAAAAAAGTAAGACTTGAAAGTTAGAATGACTCCTTGATCTGTGGGCTGCAGAAAGGATGTTGTGTTAGCAGGCATGAAAACAACATTAGTCTCCTCGGACATCTCCAGCAGAGCTCTTGAGTGACTAGGTGTATTACCAATGAGCAGTAATATTTTGAAAGGAATCTTTTTTTTTTTCTTTTTCCCCTGAGCAGTAAGGTCTCAACAGTGGGCTTAAAATATTCAGTAAACCATGCTGTTAACAGATGTGTGGTCATCCAGGCTTTGTGGCTCCATTTAGAGCACAGGCAGAGTAAATTTAGCATCATTCTTGAGGGCCTGAGGATTTTTTGAATGGTAATTGAGCATTGGCTTCAACTTAAGTTCCCAGCGACATTATCACCTAACAAGAGAGTCAGCCTGTCCTTTGAATCTTTATCATTATTATTGTTATTTTTTTATTATACTTTAAGTTCTAGGGTACATGTGCACAACATGCAGGTTTGTTACATATGTATACATGTGTGTTCTTTGAATCTTTGAAGTCAGGCATTGACTTTTCTTCTCTAGCTATGGGGAAAGTCCCAGATGGTATCTTCTTCCAATAGAAGGCTGTTTCATCTACACTGAAAACCTATTGTTAGTGTAGCTACGTTCATCAATGATCTTAGCTAGATCTTCTGGATAACTTGCTGCAGCTTCTCCATCAGCACTTACTGCTTCACCTTGTACTTTTATGTTATGGAGATGGCTTTTTTCCTTAAGCCTGGTGAACCAACCTCTGCTATCTTCCAAGTTTTCTTCTGCAGCTTTCTCACCTGTCTCAGCCTTCATTGAGGAGAGTTAGAACCCTGCTCTGGATTAAGCTTTGGCTTAAGGGAATGCTGTGGCTGGTTTCATATTCTATCCAGATAACTTAAACTTGCTCCATATCAGCAATGAGGCTGTTTTGCTTTCTTATCATTCGTGTGTTTAGTGGAGCAGTGCTTTTAGCTTCCTTCAAGAACTTTTCCTTTGCATTCACAACTTGCCTAACTGGCACAAAAAGCTTAGCTTTTGGCTTATTGGCTTTCAACGTGCCTTGCTCACTAGCCTCCTGAATAATTTCTCGCTTTCCATTTAAAGTGAGAGATATGACACTCCTCCTTTCATGTGAACACTTAGAGGCCCTTGTTGGGTTACTAACTGGCCTCATTTCAATATTGTTGTGTCTTAGGGAATAGGGAGGCCCGAGGACTGGGAGAGACTGGGGGAACAGCAAGTTGTTGGAGCAGTCAGAACACACATTTAGGCCAGGCGCAGTGGCTCACACCTGTAATCCTAGCACTTTGGAAGGCCAAGGTTGGCAATCACTTGAGGCCAGGAGTTCGAGACCAGCCTGGCCAACACAGTGAAACCCCGTCTCTACTAAAAATAGAAAAAATTAGCTGGGCATGGTGGCACATGCCTATAATCCCAGCACTTTGGGAGGCTGAGGTGGGCGGATCACCTGAGGTCGAGAGTTCGAGACCAGCCTGGCCAACACGGTGAAACCCCGTCTCTACTAAAAATGCAAAAATTAGCCAGGTGTGGTGGGCGGCGCCTTTAGTCCCAGCTATTTGGAAGGCTGAGGCAAGAGAATCGCTTGAACCCAGGAGGCGGAGGTTGCAGCGAGCTGAGATTGAACCATTGCACTCCAGCCTGGGCAACAGAGTGAGACTCTGTCTCAAAAAAAAAAAGTTTGAAATATTGTGAGAATTACCAAATGTGACACAGAGACACAAAGTGGGCACATGCTGTTGGGAAAATGACACCGATAGACTTGCTTGATGCAGGGTTGCCATAAGCCTTCACTTTGTAAAAAACCTAGTATCTGCAAAGTACAATAAAGTGAAACGCAGATACAGCGAGCTATGCCTGTATTTTTTTTTTTTTTTTTTTTTGAGACAGAATCTCGCTCTGTCGCCTGGGCTGGAGTGCGGTGGCTCGATCTTGGCTCACTGCAAGCTCCGCCTCCCGGGTTCACGCCATTCTCCTGCCTCAGCCTCCCGAGCAGCTGGGACTACCAGCACCCGCCACCACGCCCGGCTAATTTTTTGTATTTTTAGTAGAGACGGGGTTTCACCGTGTTAGCCAGGATGATCTTGATCTCCTGACCTCGTGATCTGCCCGCCTCAGCCTCCCAAAGTGCTGGGATTACAGGCGTGAGCCACCGTGCCCAGCCTGCCTGTATTTGTTTTAACTGACCAGGCAGAGATGTATTAGGCTGTGCGTTATGTTAATTTATTTTCCTGCAAAGGAAATGCTACATACAGGTTCTAGCAGTTTTTCCTCCCTGATACAAAAGAACTGAGAGTGGAGCTCATCCATTGCATATTAGCTTCCAGTTTTAAAAAATGAGAGACATCCGGCCAGGTGCATTGGCTCACGCCTGGAATCCCAGCACATTGGGAGGCCAAGACAGGGGAATCGCCTGAGGTCAGGAGTTCAAGACCAGCCTGGCCAACATGATGAAACCCTGTCTCTACTAAATATACAAAGTTAGCCAGGTGTGGTGGTACACATCTATAATCCCAGCTACTTGGGAGGCTGAGGCAGGATAATTGCTTGAACCTGGGAGGCCAAGGTTGCAGTGAGCCGAGATAGCGCCACTGCACTCCAGCCTGGGCAACAAATGCAAAACTCCATCTCAAAAAAAAAAATATATATATATATATTAGAGACATCCTATTGTGCCACATAAAAATTTTGCTCGGAGAACAGAATCTATGGACCTGGTGATTTGTGGTGCATTTGCAGATTTATCATTACTTTTATGCTTCTCATTAACATCTCCTGTTTCTCTATCAGTATTCCTTAGGTTGCCTCTCTCTAACTGGGGCTGTCTTTTGAGTATATATTATATGTGCTCGACTAACTGTAACAATAATTTAAACTCTATGACAACCAGAACCTCACTGGTGACTCTTGTGTTCAGCTGAGCATTGTGCCAAAGAGTCACATGTCTACTTGTGGAACCTCTGCTAATTGCCATGTGTATTTGCTGTTATAGCTGTCATTTCAAAGGGACACAATGTATTTATTTACATATTTTAGTACTCTATATGTCTGAATACAAGATGAGGTCTCTCCTGAAATTGTCCCTTGGAAAGGAGTCTCTATATTCAAGTCCTGGCATAGTTAGTCAACCACTTTATTTTGTTTGGGACAGATACATTAACCTGGAATGACTTGACTTTGCGCTGGTTTTACTGCCTAGTGTAACTGGTTACAACAGGTTGATGGTGGTGATGGGGGAGGGGAGTGGGGAAATAAGTTAATATTGATTTGACATTCACCCCCAACTTGACTCTAAGTGATGATGACAACCAATTCCCCAGATTTTTGACAAGTAAAATCTATAGTGGGAGGACAAAAGCAATATTTCTAAATCTATATACTGTTTTATATGATGGGATTTTAAAATCAATATAAATATAAGCAGACATTCAATTGTCTCATGTACATTTCTGGAGAATTTTAAGTTGATCTAACAACTAGGATTTGGGATCTTTCACATAGGAAAAATGGGGGAACTTTTTTTTTTTTTTTTAGATAGAGAGTCTCCGTCTGTTGCCCAGGCTGGAGTGCAGTGGTGCGATCTCAGCTCACCGCAACCTCCTCCTCCTGGGTTCAGGAGATTCTTCTGCCTCAGCCTCTCGAGTAGCTGGGACTACATACACGCACCACCATACCTGGATAATTTTTGTATTTTTGGTAGAGACGGGGTTTCACCATGATGGCCAGGCTGGTCTCGAACTCCTGACCTCAGGTGATCCACCCGCCTTGGCCTACCAAAGTACTGGGATTACAGGTGTGAGCCATCGTGCCCAGCAGAGGAACTCTTTATACGGCAGTGGTTCTCAAGGTTGCCTGGGCCTTGGGATCACAGGGAGAGCCCCCAGAGCTAGTCCACTGGACTCCCTGAGGGTGGGACTCAGGCATAAGGATTTTTAAAGCCTCCTTAAGTGAATCTAACGTGCAGCTGATCCACTCCAACCCCTTCTTTAAGGAGGTGCTTTCGCCAAAGCAGTTGGGACTGAAACTCTTTATTCGGTGCTTATTCAAGTAGGCCCTGCCCTTAGAACCATCTACTGGGGCTTTCAATGGGCCTCCCCTTGAATGGCTGAAGGTTTGGAATCTGCCAGTCTAATTGTATTCCACTGGAAGAAGCACATTCTGGAGGAAAGCATGACTTGGGTAACGTGGCCCCTCTTGGGGCGATTTTCTTTTCTGCAGGTCACCTCATCATCTCAAGGAGGAGCATTCCCCTGGGCTAAGGCACTGGGGCCGAACTCTAGGAGACCCTAACCTATGGGCTGCAGATCCTCTGGGGGCCAGAAACCCAAATTCACACCAAGCTCTGTCTAAGGACTAAATACATATTATTTCACTCATCTCTATGTTTTACAAAATTTTCAAGGCATGTAGTTGCTGTTGTTATGAATAAAATATAAATTAATGTAAACATGTAATTGACTTCCTAGTAGCCTTTCTTGATTGTCTAGTTTTTCAGTTGAAACAAGTATTGTGGTATACAAGTCTGTAAACTTTTTGATGTCAAAAAGAGAGTGCTTTCCCTGGAAAAAAGTGGGGATCAATTAAAGTGGTGGAGTGTGAACTTAGCAACCCAGATGCCTGGGTTTGAATCCTGGGTCCGCTGTTTGCAGCTGGAAGATTGGGATGAGATGGTCTCTTTCAGCCTCAGTATCTTTATTTGTAAAGTGGACATTGTAAGAGTATCTGGCTCATAAGCTTGCCCGTGAACCAAGGACACAACTTAGGTCATTGTGTGGCATAGATGATAGTAAGGGCCTGATAAAGACAAGCTCTTAGTATTTTCTATTATTATTATTATTATTATTATTATTATTATTATTATCACCCCAAACAGTTCTGTGCTTGGGCAGATTAGAGAATCTCTGAATAACTGGCAGAAAGACTTTAGGTCACTTTTATTAGTTTTTGGTCCAAATCTTCCCAGGGCCACCCCAACTGGGTGTGGAAAGGAGGAAGGCAGTCACTTACCTCATGGGTTTGAACATGGCCTTCCCGAAATCCGAGAACCTCAGCACCAGCTTGAGGTGGACCCCACTGGGTTTCACAACTGTGAAAGGCAGAAGGGTGAGTTAACCATGCTTCCGGGCCTCAGCCCAGGCTTGTGACTCTGTTCCTTCAATAAGCCCAGCTGACTTCGCTTTCCTCTTATGTAATGAGACCCTAAAGACTAGGATGTGCTCTCCATAGCCTGCAGGGTAAATGCCATGGTGTCAGGCCATAGTGACGGTATCCAGGGGCTCAAGACAGTACTTTTTACTTTGGGAGGTGAAGGCGGGAGGATCGCTTGAGCCCAGGAGTTTGAGATCAGCCTGGGCAACATAGTGAGACCTCCATTTTGAAAAAAAAAAAAAAAGTACATTTTCTGCTGGTATGGGAAAAGAGCAAAAAATACAATGAAGACATTTACTGAAAACCCCGAAGAATGTTTTCCTAAGAAGAATGAACCCTTTCCTCTTTGTGTTTCAACTACACCTTTGTAGATTCTACTTATGCCTTCTGTTATATTAGACTAGTTTGTTTATGCCTCTTTCTACTTAAGACTGTACACCTGGGCTGGGACCAGGGCTTGGCAAGTGAGGGCTTCTTAGGTGCAGGGAGTGCTACTTCCTTAAATTTTGCATCCTGGGCACCTCACTTCTCTTACCCTCTCCCTGGTTCTGGAGGGTCAGGACAATACCTCACTCACCTTGTGTTCTATAAAATGGTCAAGGCAGGTGCTTAACTGAAGAAAAGGGAAGCCTGGAGCCCTGTAAACCTTTATTTTCAAACCTTAGTGATATGGTTAGGCTTTGTGTCCCCACCCAAATCTCGTCTCAAATTGTAATCCCCTTGTCTCAAATCTCATCTCAAATTGTTGAGGGAGGGATGCTGTGAGAGGTGGTTGGATCATGGGGCAGTTTCCCCTGTGCCGTTCTTGTGATAGTGAGTTCTCACGAGATCTCATGGTTTTATAAGGGGCTCTTCCCCCTTTGCATCCTCTCTCTCCTGCCACCATGTGAGATGTGCCTTGCTTCCCCTCCCACTTCTGCCATGATTGTAAGTTTCCGGAGGCCTCCTAGCCATGCTTCCTGTTAAGCCTGCAGAACTGTGAGTCAATTAAACCTCTTTCCTTTATAAATTATCCAGTCTCAGGCATTTCTTAACAGCAGTGTAAAAATGGACTAATACATTTTGACACACTCCATCAGATGTAGTCACATGTAGACATTTCTGATGTGTGTTCCACACATTGAAGTAAAGGGATGGGGCCACTCATGGCTGGTGATGACTGGCCTGAGGGCTTTAGGGTCCAGACCCACCTATAACCAGGTCACAGCACTCCTGGAGGGGAGCTCTGCCACTCTCAGTCCTAGCTTTTTGATGCCATTAATCACTTATCCTAGTGAGTCTCAACTCTGGCTATATTAGAATCACCTGGGCCTCACCATCTGAACTTGAATCAAAACCCCTGGGGGTGGAGGCTAGGCAGGAGCACTTTTTAAAGCTCCCCCAGTGATTCTAATACATATATATACACATACACATATATACATATATATACACATATATACATGTATACACATACATATATACATATATACACACATTTATGCATATATACATATACACACATTTATGCATATATACATATATACACACATATGCATATATACCTATATACACATATATGCATATATACATATATACACACATATGCATATATACATACATACACACATATATGCATATATACACATATATACATATATACACATATATACATATATACACATACATATATACACACATATACACACATATATACACACATATATATACACATATATGTATACACACACATATATATATATTTTTTTAGCTGGAGTCTCACTGTGTTGCCTAGGCTGGAGTGCAGTGGTACGATCTCAGTTCACTGCAAACTCCACCTCCCAGGTTCAAGTGAATCTCTTGCCTCAGCCTCCCACGCTTGTCTAACTTTTTATATTTTTTGGAAGAGACGGGTTTTCACTGTTGGCCAGGCTGGTCTCGAACTCCTGACATCAAGTGATCCACCCGCCTTGGACTCCCAGAGTGCTGGGATTACAGGTGTGAGCCACTGAGCCTGGCTGATTCTAATATTTTGTCAATAGTGGGCACCATTTGCTTCTTGAATTTGAAAGCGTGCTCCAATCACTTGAGGATTTTCTTAAGATTCAGATTCTGATTCAGAAAGAGAGTGAGGCTCTGCATTTCTGATGAGCTCCTCAGTGATGTTGATGATGCTTTTCCTGGGCCACGCATTGCCCAGCGGGGCCTATACAACCCTTCCCCTTAAGTGCTTTTTCTTGTTGTGGGTGGATGGGGAGAAACGTTGAGTTCTTAGAGGTTAGGCAGAGAGCCATGCTCCTTCCACTCTTGCCCAAGGTCGCCACTGGAGTGGGTTTTGGGGTTTGCACAGCTGTGAGGGTGAAGAGGCTGGGTGGGGGTGGGGCTAGGTCACTTACTCTGGGTGCAGTCACATGCTCCCAGCAAGGCTTTCTCATCTTGACTGTAATCTGCAAAGGAGGAGAAGGGCAATGAGAACTTCCAGTCTTGTTCCTGGGAGAGCCTACAACATGGAGGTCCCTTGACTCTGGTTCAGATCACCAGAGGGGAGACTGTGATGTAGCCTGGGGCCCTTGACCACTCCGTAGGAGGTCTCTTGGAGCCCAGGAGACTGTAGCCTCCTTCCCTGCTGTGTCCCAGACCCCTGCTCTCTAGCCCTTCAGTGGGCACTCCAGCAATACCTGGCTGGGAGACTGAGTCTGCTTTTGTCTCTGCTAATAATTTGCTGTGTCACTTAGATTGTCTTAGTGCTTGACAGCACAGACTTGGTATCAGCAGGCCTGTGTTTGAATTCCAGCTCCACTCCCTAGGTCCTTGGCCAAGTTACTTAACCTTTCTGTGTCTCAGTTTCCCTGTCTGTAAAATGGCAATGGTAATATCCATGCCATAAGGTCTTTGGATGAAAGAGAATGTCGCCTGCTTCAAAAGCAACACTCAATAAATGGTAGCGATAACCTTCCTTTAGGTGTACCAAACAACAGCATACCTCCTTATGGGGTCAGGATGAGATTATCGTTATAGGATCTCTTCCAGAGGGAAAAAGATCAATGCATATGTTCCTCTTCTCTCAGGTGTCCATGTCAAGCTTCTAATGTTCCACTCTGGAGCCTAGCCTGGGATGCTTTACCCAGACTCTCTGGGAGAAAGTCAGTCCCCCCTTGCCTGATCCCATGAACCTTACCAGCGCTGATGGTGGGAAAGTGCCTCATATCTTGCAGAAGTTTGCTGACAACAGGACTGGACCGGGAGTAGAGCCCATGGCGGTTAATACCCAGGTGGAACTGGACCCAGCTGGCCTCGAGTCGGAGCTGCAGTGGGGGGTCCAGGGAGGTAAGGTTCATCTGCTCTCTGTACATCTTGTGTCGCCTGAAAGAGCCAGATAGTTGTTCATTAGAGGAACAAGAATGCAAAGACCCACCAAGATACCTTGTCTGCAGTTTTTTATTCATCCTTTCATTTATTCCACAAGTGTATTAAGCATCTAATGAGGGCTAGGCTTTAAGCTGTGCTTAGGATATCTTGGGGAGCAAAACACCTGTGGGGTCCTTTCTTACCCTCAGAGGGCTTACACTCTAGTGAGCCAAACACACACATAGTTATATAATATCATACACAAATACTTAATTACAAACCAGGACAAATCCTGGGAAGGAAAAAAGGCAGATTGCTAAGAATAAAACTAGGGCCTCATATAATCTGGGATCTCAGGGTGAGACTGTGGGCCTCTTTATGCACTTTCTCATTAAAACTCTCTATCTTACATTTCCCAGTATTTTATGTTCCAAAGAATCAGAAGATAGAGGGGAGAAGGCAATTGGTGAGAATAAAAAGAAGAGAGGGTGCAGATCTTTAAGTGGGGCTGGAAGCTGAGTTAGATTATAAACGAAAAGAAGAATTAATGAGCCATTTACTGTTTGTTCTGCTTGGGTAGCCTTTTCTCCCAGGAAAAAAAGAGAAAAATAAAAAAGATGGTTCTACCATTTAGAGATGTAGACTGTAATTTAGGAGACAAGTTGTATGTTTATGAAATAACCAGAGCAAAATACAAAGCTGTTATAAATCAACTGCTAAACATGTGGCTCAGATGGAAACGCCTTAACATTTTGGAGAAGGGAAAAGATGAATCCATGATGAAGTAGCCTGAGGACAACCACAGTGAAGAAGGCAGACTTCAGCTGGATCCTAAAGAACGGGGGGGTGTTTGGCTTGAAGGGGACAGGGAGGATACTCCTGCATTAAGGACATGAGCACTGTGAGAGGTAGGCAAGAAACGGATGTATCTGGGGATGAGAGAGGCAGGTTGAATAAATGCACTGTTGAATGAGAAGACGGAGGCCTCTGGGTTGGAAGGGAAGGCAAATTAGTATGATGTCATCTGGCTGGGAAAAGCTGATTGGGAGAGGTAGGTGGGATTATAGGGGCAGGGTTTTGCAGTTCCTATATATCCCTATTTCTCAAACTGTGATAGTATACCTCGGGTCTGGGGTGGGGTGAAAAACAAAACAAACATGGCAGATTTGGGCGTGTCCGATTTTCTCATTGGTGGAGAGTTTTAAAAATTACCACTTTGGGAGGCTGAGGCAGATCACCTGAGGTCAGGAGTTTGAGACCATCCTGGACAACAATGATAAAGCCCCGTCTCTACTAAAAATACAAAAATTAGCCAGGCATGATGGTGCACACCTGTAATCCCAGCTACTTGAGAGGCTGAGGCAGGAGAATCACTTGAACCCAGGAGGTGGAGGTTGCAGCAAGCCGAGATCGCGCCACTGCACTCCAGCCTGGGCGACAGAGTGAGACTCTGACTTAAAAAAAAAAAAAATTACTTTTCTATCAAAATAAAAATAGATGTATTATGGGGAAGGAAATAAAATATACCACAGGGATTTGAATCCATTTGTGATCTTAGTGATTGCAATGGACTGAATGTTTATGTTTCCTTCAAATTCATATGTTGAAATTTTAACTTCCAAGGTGATGGTATTGGAGATGGGGCCTCTGGGGAGTGATTAGGTTATGAGGGGGTAGCCCTCATGAATGGGATTAATGCCTTCATAAAAGAGACCCCAGAGAAACCCCTCAGCCTTTCTGCCATGTCAGGTTATAGCAAGAAGACAGCATCTGTGAACCGGGAAAAGAGGCCTCACCAGAAATGGAATCTGCCAGCACCCTGGTATTGGACTTCTTAGCCTCCAGAACTGTGAGAAATACATTTCTGTTGTTTACAAGTCACCCAGTTTATAGTATCGGTTACGGCACCCCAAACAGACTAAGGCAGTTTTGCTTCACCATTTCTCTCCTATTTCTGACACCCAGAATTAAGTGTAATATCCCCAGACGTGATTGCCCAGTGCAGAGGAGAATACGGTAATCACCACCCCCATTCATGGCGTTTTCCTTGTATGAACGTAACCCAAGACTGAAAATCTTTGGGAAATCATGTCACGTATCTCTAAGAAAACATGATTTTATGGTAAGCAGGATTCTAAAACTGGCCTCTAAGATTCCATGCCCTCATTTCCAGAACCTGTGACTATGAAGCACTCTCACTCCATGATTATGCTGTGTTGATGGCATTGTTGAATTTAGGGAGGTTGTCAAGGTGGGCCTGATTGAATCGCATGAGCCCTTGAAAGTAAAGTTTTTTTTTCTGGCTGTTATCAGAAGTCCAAAAGATCCAGGGCATCAGAAGCATTTGACACACTATTGTTGGCTTTGAAGACCCACTATTGTTGGGTCAAGTGGAAGGACCAGAAAGCCACCATGAGGAGCTGAGAATGCTTCCCGGCTAAAGCCAGCAAGGAAATGGGGGCAAGGAACTGAATTCTACCAACAACGAGAATGAGCTTGAAGGAGGACCCCTGAGCTGCTGACGAAAATGCAGCCAACCAACACCTTGATTTTAATCCTGTGAGATCCTAGCAGAAAATGAGTCATACCATGGGATATGGTTTGGATGTTTGTCCCCTCCAAATCTCATGTTGAAATGTAGTCCCCAGTGTTGAAGGTGGGGCCTGGTGGGAGGTAATTGTAACATAGGGGTGGGTCCCTCATGAATGGCTTAGCACCATCTCCTTGGTGATGAATGAGGTCTTGCTCAGAGTTCATGTGAGATCTGGATGTTTAAAGGCATATGGCACCTCCCCGCTCACTCTCTTGTGCTCCTGCTCTTGCCAATGTGATGTGCCTGTTCTCTACCACCTTCTGCCATGAGTAAGTTTTCTGAGGCCCTCACCAGAAGCAGCATGCTTCCTGTACAGCCTGCAGAACCATGAGCCAATTACATCTTTTTTTTTTTTTAAATAAATTACCCAGCTTCAGGTATTTCTTTTTTCCTTCCCTTCCTTCCTTCCTTCCTTCCTTCCTTCCTTCCTTCCTTCCTCCCTCCCTCCCTCCCTCCCTTCTTTCTTTCTTTCTCTCTCTCTCTCTCTCTTTCTTTCTTTCGACGAAGTTTTGCTCTTGTTGCCTAGGCTACAGTGCAATGGCACAATCTCGGCTCACTGCAACCTCTACCTCCCAGGTTCAAGCGATTCTCCTGCCTCAGCCTTCTGAGTAGCTGGGATTACAGGTGCATGCCACCTTGCCTGGCTAATTTTGTATTTTTAGTAGAGATGGGGTTTTACCATCTTGGCCAGGGTGGTCTTGAACTCCTGACCTCAGGTGATCTGCCTGCCTTGGCCACCTAAAGAGCTGGAATTACAGGCGTGAGCCACCACACCTCGCCAGATATTTCTTTATAGCAACGCAAAACAGCCTGAAACATTCTCCCAGACTTCTGACCTATAGGACAAATGGGGTGTTGTTCTAAGTGTCTAAGTTTGTGGCAATTTGTACTCAAAAATAAAAAACGAATACGTACTTTGTTCACAGAAAGGCTCAAAAGCTAAATGCTCTTATTTTAAGCATATGCTTTCATTTCTTTTAAAAATAACCCTAAGTAATATTTTTTATTAGATCTAGAAAACTATTCATACTCTGCAATAAAACTTTTATTTTCCCTCAAAAGCCATGCCATAGTATTGCCTTCTATTTGTGTAGGACAGTGAGGCCATTGCCTGGTAACACTGGCCTTACTTTTAAGGAAAGAGAAAAAGTATATATCACAAAAATAAAGCACAAAGTCTTCATGGCTGTTGCTTTCATCAACAAAAATAAAACCTTAGTTACAAATCACATGATCTTCAGGGGAGAAGTAGAAATCACTTTGCTCCTGACTCTGCAATACTGGAATTTTCCTTGGAAATAGTTTCCTAAAAAGAAGAGTATTTCTTTCAGAAAAAAAGAGCATTTTAAAACGTTTGATTTTACTTATTTTTTAAGTAGCAAATGCATTTACGTGGCTCAAAATGTTAAATGTCAAGACTCTTCCATCCTGTCCCTGAGTTAACCCGCTTCCCCTCTCTGGAGGCAACTAATGTTGCTGGTGTTTTTCCCCATTGTTTTTTTCCATTTTTATTTTTATAGGTATGATAATATAAAATCCACACTGTTCTGAAACTTGCTTTATTTTCCTGTCAATAGGTTCTGGTGATTTTTCCAATTCAGTACACAGAAATCTCCTCATTCTTTGTTAAGTTCATCACATCATATTCCAGTGTATGAAAATCACATCATTAACCTGCTATGGTCTGAATGTTTGTGTTACCCCTAAATTCATATGTTGAAACCTAATCCCCAGTATGATAGTATTAGGAAGTGGGGCCTTTGGGAGGTGATTGGGCCATGAGGGCAGAGCCCTCATGGGTGGGATTAGTGCCCTTCTAAAAAATATCCTGTATTTTTAGTAGAGACGGGTTTCACCATGTTGGCCAGATGGTCTCAATCTCTTGACCTCATGATCCACCCGCCTCGGCCTGCCAAAATGCTGGGGTTATGGTGACATGCACCTGCAGTCCCAGCTACTTGGAAGGCTGAGGCAGGAGAATTGCTTGAACCTGGGAGGTGGAGGTTGCAGTGAGCTGAGATCACGCCACTGCACTCTGGCCTGGCGACAGAGCGAAACTCCATCTCAAAAAAAAAAAAAAAAAAAGAGAGATCTCGGAATGCTATCTCATCTCTCCCACTATGTGAAGAGAGAAGGCTTCATCTATGAACCGGAAAGCAGGTCCTCACACTAGACACTGAATCTGCTGGTGGCTTAATCTTGGACTTCCCAGCCTCTAGTACTGCAAGAAATAAATTTCTTTTGTTTATAAGCCAATCAGTTTATGTTACTTTGTTATAGCAGTCTGAATAGATGAAGACATCATCTACTTGCAAACTTCTAGGTTGTTTGTAATGTTTTGTTATGCCGAGCGATGCTGGGACATTCTACCTATAAATATGACGTTCTGCATGTGTGAGAGTGTATCGGTATGATAAATTCTTGTAAGTGTTGTTGATGGGTCAGAGGGTAGGTGCATTTATAATTGTTACTGATGTTGCCAAAGTACCCTCTGCCAAGGCAAGATACTGCTAATCCCTCTCCCTCAGCATTGTATGAGACTATATTCAAGAAGCTTTGCCAACAGTGTAGTGACACTTCTTGATCCTTGTCAATCTAATAGGTGAAAAATGGTATCACAGTGCATTTTGAGTTTGCATCTCTATCTTGTTATGAGGGAAGCAGAACATCTTTTCCTCTGTTCAAGAGTCATTTGCATTACATTTGCCTATGTTTGTATTGAGTTGTTAGTCTTTTTCCTATTGAGTTTATACACTCAGAAAATTACATTTTTTTCTCATGTGATTTGCATTTTTCTCCCAGTTTGTTGTCAATCTTTTGACTTCACTTATGGTGATTTTTTAAAATGCAGAAATGTTGATTTTTTATAAGGTTGAAATGACCAACCCACTTATTCATGGCTCCAACTTGTGTGAAATTCTTAGGCCAGTCTCACGTTGAAATTACAAGAATAAGAAACCAAACCAAAGCATGGTTTCCTCTAGTATTTTGTGGTTTCATTTTTTTCCATTTAAATATCTGAGAGGTCTAGAATTTATTTAGATAAAATGTGTTAGGTATGGGTTCACCTTTTTTCCGCCCTCCAAGATGACTAGCTAGTTCTTTAACAATCATTTATTAAACAAATTCATTTTTTAGTTCACTGATTTGAAATGTCATCTTTATCAGACAAAACATTTCCATTTGTATTTGGGTCTATTTCTGGAAGCTCCATTGTGTTTCATGCTCTGTCTGGCCATATTCCAAGGCAATGCTGTTGAACTTTTTTAACTTGATAAAACACTTTAACAGCTGGTGGGGCTAGTCTTTTTGATTGCTCTTTTTTTTTTTTTTTAAAGAGTTTTCCTATATAGTCCAACTTGTATACTTATCCACATGAATTTTACAATTATATAAACGCTTTCAAAATGGAAACCTTAAAAAGTTTTAAACAGGCTTATCAAGTAGCCTTATTATAATGTTTTCTTGAATTATTGATGAGAGTGTAGTTGGCACATCGTTCTAGAGGGTAATTTCCCAGTACATTTCTTTCTTTCTTTTTTCTTTCTTTCTGTTTTATTTTTTGAGACAGAGTCTCCCTCTGTCACCCAGGCTGGAGTGCAGTGGTATGATCTTGGCTCACTGCAACCCCTGCCTCCCAGATTCAAGCAATTCTCCTGCCTCAGCCTCCCGAGTAGCTGGGATTTACAGGCGCATGCCACCACACCTGGCTAAGTTTTGTTTTTTCAGTAGAGACGAGGTTTCACCATGTTGGCCAGGATGGTCTTGAACTCCTGATCTCAGGTGATCCACCCGCCTCGGCCTCTCAAAATGCTGGGATTACAGGCATAAGCCACCACGCCCGGCCCCCAGTACCTTTCAAAACGTGTAATGAGTGTACCCTTTGACTTAGCAATTTCACTTCTGCAACTTATCCTGTAGAATGATTTGCACAACTGTGCAAGAAAATATGTTCAAAGATGTTCATTATTGTTTGTAACTGTAAAAACTGGAGAAAAGAGAAATATCTAGGACAGGGGTATTTAAGAGATATCTCTATATGTAGTGACGTAGAAGGATGTCTAATTTCAGAACAGTGTAGAGTGGGTCTTTTTCTTTTTGCTAAAAATATCATATACAGGTGCTTATATAGACATAGACACTTTCATTTAGTGTGCATGAAAAGAGCACATACCAAACTCAATGATGGTGCCCCTTGGGGGTATGCATGAGTAGCTTCATTTTTACTTTATATATTTCTGTAATTGTACAATTAAACAAATTACACTGCAAGTTGTTTTTGCATACC
Source organism: Pan paniscus (assembly GCF_029289425.2). Taxonomy (NCBI): domain Eukaryota; kingdom Metazoa; phylum Chordata; class Mammalia; order Primates; family Hominidae; genus Pan; species Pan paniscus. Next base: position 84,590,833 of record NC_073268.2, read on the forward strand.
TCTTTCTCACTCCTCCATGTGTCTCCCCATCTAGCATCCTTTTCCATCCCCCCCCCTTTTATTTTAAGCATTGCATCTTCTCATTTGAATTACATTTCCCAGACCTGGCAAAAAAAATATTTCCTCTTGTACTTGCATGATCTGTGACCCACAATTTCAGATCACAATGCCCCATCTCCTTGAGTCCGTGTGGTTAATTCAGGCATGTGCAAATGACCCAAGCTGTGTCAATCTGAGGATTCTTAAAGATTTTTCAAAGGCTAGCAGAGAAGAGCTGTTTTCATTTTCTGGGATTCTCAGCTATGAGAAGACTGTACATGAAGAGCTGCCAATGACCAGAAAGCCTGCCTGGTATTGCCACCACTGAGGAAAACTGAACAGTGAAGTAAGCAACAGAGGGCAAGAGGTTGCTCAAAGGCATCGTTTGAGTGCCTGGATGCAGCCATCATACTTGGACTTAGTTATCTGAACGGAATGGATCCCTTTCCTCCAGCTGGTTAGGACTAAGTTTTTAAGCTGCCCTTTGAAACATGCAAATAGCCGGGCGCAGTGGCTCACACCTGGAATCCCAGCACTTTGGGAGGCTGAGGCGGGCAGATCACCTGAGATCAGGAGTTCAAGACCAGCCTAGCCAACATGGTGAAATCCTGTCTCTACTAAAAATACAAAAATTAGCCGGGTGTGGTGGCAGGCGCCTGTAATCCCAGCTACTTGGGAGGCTGAGGCAGGAGAATTGCTTGAACTCGGGAGGCGGGGGTTGTAGTGAGCTGAGATCGTGACACTGCACTCCAGCCGAGGCAACAAGAGTGAGACTCCGTCTCAAAAAAAAAAAAAAGAAAGATGCAAACCCCTTCCTGATGTGCCATGCACTTGCACTGGCTCTGGGAGATGGTGTCAGCTTCCACTTTTCACAGCCCACACCCTGGAAGGACAGAATCTCGTCTGCCCCATGATGTCCATGCAAGACTCTGAAATTTGTTCCCCATGTCCACAGTTTTTAGGGGCTTTTTTTTTTCTTAAACAAACAAAACCACTTCCCTAAGATGATCTTATAGGTGGGTCAACATGATAGGCATCTTTCTCAATAACCTTCATTATCACGCAGTGCCCTTGTTTCATCTCCAGACTAATTTAGAGTTACTGTTGTTGTTTTAACCTCTTTAAATCTCCCTAAATCTTTTTCTTGAGATGGTTCCAAGATGTCAGTCCATTTCAATATCAATCTTCACCTACAGAAGTCCTTCAAGGACCACCTCAAATGTCTCCATCTCTAGCATTAACCTTTCTTTGACTGTCCCAAATAAAGGATAAACAGCACAAAGGCCAAACACAGGGCTCTGTTTTGGTGTCACTGGTTGGTGACAATGATGACAATGACATAGTTCGACCCCTGCTGTAATGAAGTGAGAGGGTCACAGAATGCACAGCAAGTCGAACAAGAACTAATCGGTAGTGCAGTAACAGAAAGGGATGCAGAGTCTGTGTCACAAGGACCTGGTTCTGCCTCTTACCAGTGGAGCATCAAAAATCAATGCTAGTGTCGTTGCTATGAACACGATGTCTCATGTGATCCTGCAGCCCCCTACGAGATACATATTCCTATCCACAATTTGCAAATGAGAAGACTGAAGATGGGGTACAGGCTTAAAAAGTAGTTTAAGCCCTCTGAGCTTCAGTTTACCTGTTGTGGGAAATGGGGAATGCTGATACTACCTCCTATACCATCAGAATTAAGTGCAGTAATATTCAACCATAGAGCAGGCATCCAAGAATGGTGGCTATTTTTAATCATGATTTTTACCACTTATAAAGATGAGAGACCAGGTGGATGATGATTTTTTTCAAAAATCTGTTCTACTGGCTAACCAGAAACAACCAGCTTTGCAAGCCACTGCAAAATCCCTTGGAACATCCCATAAGCAAGGGAATGGCATCTATGTCATACTTGCATTAGACACCACCACAATTTGCATGCCTTGGCATGTGTGTGAGACTGCAGATCATCCAAGGGACCTTGGAATCCTGCTGTAGCTTTTCTGTGGTCTCTTGGTGTGCAGACTAAGCAATAGGCAGGTTATCAAGGCATTAGAGGGAGAACCAAGGCAAGTCTGGGCTTGGGCCTTAGGAGGTGGGTGTCTGCAGGCATGGGGATGGCAGGAAGCCTGGAAATGGAGCTTCGGTGGCCTAAACGGGAGCCTGGAGTCCCATTTGCTTCCTGGGATATGGGAGCTGAGGGCGTGAGGAGGGTGCCAATCTGCACCCTGTTTTCTTCTGGGACCCTGAGGGCAGAGTCACTGGGGTGCTGCGAGTGCTCCAGACAGGGAGGGGAGACGGCTGTGACTCACAGGGTTCAGGGAGGATTTGGAAGGTTCTCAGAAGACTGGGCGGCTCCCCATGCTCCTAGTCACTAACCACACGGCTTCAGGTCTGAAAATCTTCCCCAGTGCCTAAATTTCCTTGTTTTGAGGAAATAGAAGGAATAGGTTTGGACCCCCCGCCTCCAACTTAGTTTTAGAGCAAAGGTTTATGGCTGCTATATTCAACAGTTCTTTGGGGATTGAGGTCAGGCCCCTTTGGAGTAATTTTGATACCTGACCATGCAAATATAGACACAGCAATCCTCTCCAATGGGTGTTACAGTGGAGAAGTGGGGCAGTATCAGAAGGGGAAGCTGAGACCCCCATTTGTTCCCCTCCAAAACTATATAGCTAGCTGTTCATTCCTAAGGTCTCCCAGCTAAAAAGCACAGACATCTTCGGTTCCTGCCTCTTCCCAATCATTTCTAAATCCTGGAGTTTAACCTCCATTACCTCCTTTTTTTTTTTTTTTTTTTTTTTTTTGAGATGGAGTCTTGCTCTGTTGCCCAGGCTGGAGTGCAGTGGCCCGGTCTTGTTTCACTGCAACCTCCGCTTCCTGGGTCCAAGCAATTCTCCTGCATTAGCCTCCCAAGTAGCTGGGATTACAGGTGTGTGCCACCAAGCATAGCTAACTTTTGTATTTTTAGTAGAGATGGGGTTTCACCATGTTGGCCAGGCTGGTTTTGAACTCCTGACCTCAGGTGATCTGCCTGCCTCTGCCTCCCAAAGTGCTGGGATTACAGGCATGAGCCATCATGCCCAGCCATCCATTACCTCTTAATTTTCCCCTTTTTTTCTGTTGCCTGTGCCTTAACCCTCTTATCTGGATCCTGGAATAGTCTCTTTACTGATATTCACGAACTCAGTCTTCTTCCCTTCTCCACTCCAGGCCTCCATCGCTGCCAAATTCACTGTCCAGGGCACAGCTGCAAGCACTTATTTCCCTCCTATGAAATCCTTCAATAGGTCCTTGTTGTCCATGGACTCTCATCCAAATTCCTACTTTAGCATTTCCCCAAGTGTTTTACTTCTTTAAATCTTCCTCCCCACCCGTTGCCCTCCTACCTAAGTTCTATGTTTAGTGTTCCTGTACTTTCCTCCCACCTCATGCTGTTCCATCACCTTGGAATGCCTTCTTCTACATTTTCATCTCCAGAAATTCCTCCCAGCCAAACTCCCATGGAACTTCCTCCTTGAATCTTTTCCAGTCCTACAACCAACCAGATGTGAGCTTTCTTTCTCACTCCCCCAAATTTTCATAAAACTCCAATTTCTTTTATTGTTCTTGCCATATTTTGAGTAATAGTGATTTAGGCATATTTCTCATTTCTTCTAACTGAGGGTGGGCAGAGGCAATGTCTTACTCAACTTTGTGCCTCGTCCAAAACTTAGCACAGCACCTTGTGCACAGAAGGTACTTAACATTGATTATGGAAAGAAGTTGGAAGCTCTCCACTAGTACTGACATATGCAGCTACTATGGCCTGAGTATATTTTTGGTATTAGTGGGTTACAAAATATTTTAGGGGTTTGATGGTTTATAATCCAAGACAAATACGGTCTTTTTCAGAGTATTTCGCTCCAAGTTGTGTACAAAGAAAACTTTCTAAATAAAGGAACTCCCCAGGAGTTAGGCAATGGTACAGCAGGGTCAAAGAGGGAAAATAGCAAAAGCGTGAGTCAGGATTAGACACTTCTCTATGAGTTTGAACATCACTGGGTAGTTCAGAGCTAAGGGTTTGCATAGGTATACGATGTATCTCTCTGTTTTTAGTTGCATTGGGACAAACTAACTCCAAAATAATTTAATTCAAAATCATTTTGATTGCCCTGGAGAAAACACATTTCTTTTGATGGGTAGTTTTAAATGCTGACTCTCCAGGAGAAAATAAAAGCTTTCAGTGTCTTCAGATATGAAAATAAACGGTCAACATGAAAGATGTTTTTCTGATCTTTCAAAATTTAAGGAACTTCCTTGGATTTACTTCTGCATCTTCGGTCACTTAGTCCGTGTCTCCTTTTCAGTCTACCTTGGTCCGTCATTAAATACAACAATTCTGAAAGCTTCTGTTCTGGCTCTTTTTCTTTCTCCCTCTAGCCTTGCTTTGGATGTGATTGCATCCACCGCCCTAGCTTCAATGATCACTTGTGTGCAAAGGACTCATAAATTTTTTCTTCCAGCTCTCTCAGCTGTAGACTCATAAATTCCACTGCTCATATCTGTAAAGGACAAGATAGCAAATATTTTAGCCTTGGTGGACCATATGGTCTCTGTCTCAACTGCCCAAACCTGCTGTTATTGCACGAAAGGGGCCTTAGGCAATCTGTAAACGAACAGGCAAAGCTGTGTTCTAATGCTGCTTTTTTTTGTTTGTTTTTACAAAATCAAGTGGTCATGGGCCAGATTTTGTCTGCAGGCCACAGTTTGCCAACCCCTGCCTTAAAAACATCTACATTCAACATGTTTAAAACTAAACTCTTGATTGTCTCTCTAAGCCTGGGCCTCAGTTGTGGCTTCTGTTCTGCCCAGTGAAGGCCACCTGTCATAGGTCAGGTTCTCCCTGAAGCTGGCCCTGGGCTTTGGGTTTAGGAGCAGGTGATTCATTATGAAGGCGCTCCCTGGAGAAACCAGTAAGAAAGTGAGGACAGGGGAGGAAGAAGCCAGACAAAGAAGTCCTAGTCTTGGTCTGATCCTTTGGGGAGCTGTTAGGCTTGGTATACCTGAAAGTTTGTCCTGCATTGAAGCAAAGGAGCTGAGCCTTTGTACTCTGATATGGTTTGGCTCTGTGTCCCCACCCAAATCTCATCTCGAATTGTAATCCCCACGTGTCAACGAAGGGGCCAGGTCAAGGTGACTGGATCATGGGGGTGGTTTCCCACATGCTGTTCTCATGATAGTGAGTGAGTTCTCAAGAGAGCTGATGGTTTTAGTGTGGCACTTCCTTGTTCTTGCACTCGCTCCCTCCTGCCACCTTGTGAAGAAGGTACCTGCTTCTCCTTCACCTCCCGCCATGATTGTAAGTTTCCTGAGGCTCCCCCGCCATGCGGAACTGTGAGTCAGTTAAACCTCTTTTCTTCTGCATTACTCAGCCTTGGGTATTTCTTTATAGCTGTGCAAAAACGGACTAATACATACTCTTACTCTGGTCAGTCATTGGCTATGACTGTTCTTGGGGAAAGAGAGAATGGGGGGAGTGTCTGAGTTTACTAAGGCTGCCATAACACATGACCTCAAACTTGATCATTTAAAATAAAAGAAACGGCCAGGTGCAGTGGCTCACGCCTGTAATCCCAGCACTTTGGGAGGCCGAGGCAGGCGGATCACGAGGTCAGGAGACCAAGACCATCCTGGCTAACATGGTGAAACCCCGTCTCTACTAAAAATACAAAAATTAGCTAGGCGTGGTGGTGGGCACCTGTAGTCCCAGCTATCCGGGAGGCTGAGGCAGGAGAATGACATGAACCCGGGAGGTGGAGCTTGCAGTGAGCGGAGATCACGTCACTGCACTCCAGCCTGGGTGACAGAGCGAGACTCCATCTCTAAAATAAATAAATAAAAATTTTAAAAATAAATAAAAGAAACTTACTGTGTCATACTTAAGGAGGCCAGAAGTGCACAATCAAGGTATTTTCAAGACCTTATGCTTTCTGAAGACTCTAGGGGAGTTTCACTCTCTAGGGGAGAATCCATTGCTTGTTTCTCTTAGCTTATGGTGGTTCCAGGCATCCCTGGTCTTGTGGCCACATCATGCTAATCTCTGCCTCTGTGGTTACCTTGTTTCTTCCTCTTCTCTTTATTCTTTCCTCTCCTATAAGGATTCTTGTGCAAGCACTGAGATACCCAGATAATCCAGGATTATCTCTTCATCTCAAGATTCTTAACTTCATCATATGTGCAAAGGCCCTTTTTCCATATAAGGTAACATTCAAAGGTTCCAGGGATTTGACGTGGATATATTTTGGGTAGGGGTGGGGAGTTTCTAACAGAATAAAATTCCTAGGCACTGCCCGATCTTTCTAAGGGTGAGGTCAGTGTCTTAGCCACTAGCCACAAAGCATACAGAAGCTACCTCCTTTTCAGTCTACCTTGGTCCATCGTTAAACACTACAATTCTGAAAGCTTCTGTTCTGGCTCTTTTTCTTTCTCCCTCTAGCCTTGCTTTGGATGAGATTGCATCCACCCCCCTAGCTTCAATGATCACTTGTGTGCAAAGGACTCATAAATTCCAGGAGTTATCCTGGAGTCAGAATTCCAGGAGTTATCCTTGAAATTTCTCTCTCCCTTCCCAAAATGTCCCCTGCATCACCAAATTGTGTAGATGTTACCTCCTTTAACAGCTCCTGAATCTGTCCACCCCTCTTCTCTACCACCCTCACCCTAGCCTGTGACCTGGACTTTTCCGATAGCCTCCTAACTGGAAGTTCCATTGGGACTCTCTTTGATCAGCACTCCTAACTGTAACCAGAATGATTGCTTTTTCAAAATGCAAATCTAAACCTTTAGCTTCCTGCTTAGAAGCACTCAATGTCTCTTTATTGATGTTAAATAAAAACAAGCTTCCTTAGGCCTGCACTGGCCAATATGCAGTAGCTACTAGTCACATGTGACTAATTACATTTAAACTAATAAAAATCAAAGTCACACCAGCCACACCCACCACATTTTAATTACTAAGTAGCCACGTGTAACTAGTGGCTACCCTTTTGCACAGCACAGATGATAAAACATTTTCATCATTGTGAAAAGTTCTATTGGACTCAGTGGTCTAGGTTCTTGTTCTTCTATCCCAGCTACAAAGGCAATGATCTATCCACCATGGGTGCTTGGAACAGCCATATCCTTGGCCTGGGGCACACTTTCCTCATCTTTGCCTCCTCATTTGTCTCCTATGTCTACCAGCTCAGGCCTTCATTCCTTGGAAGTCTGCATTGGCCTCCGGAGAGGTCCCATGTCTCTGTTTCTGTGTTGCGTTGCACAGTGTCTCTCTCCTTTATCTATGCTGCACTTACAGTTTCACATTTGCTTGTGTTCGTCCACCCTAGACACCACAAAGGTAGAGTCTATTTCTGTTTCTGCTTAACCCTTGAATCCTTAGCATCCTGAGCACATAACAGATGTTCAATAAATATATATATATTTTTGAGACTGAGTCTTGCTTTGTCGCCCAGGCTGGAGTGCAGTGGCGTGATCTCAGCTCACTGCAACCACCACCTCCCAGGTTCAGGCGATTCTCCTGCCTCAGCCTCCTGAGTAGCTGGGATTACAGGCACCTGCCACCACACGTGGCTAATTTTTGTATTTTTAGTAGAGACAGGGTTTCACCGTTTGTCAGGCTGGTCTTGAACTCCTGACCTCAAGAGACCTGCCTGCCTCAGCCTCCCAAAGTGCTGGGATCACAGGTGTGACCCACTACACCTGGCCAACAGATGCTCAATAAATATTTGTTGAATGAATTAATGTGCTCCTTATCTCACACCTAGTGGATGATAGCTTCAGGAGAATGACTTTCTGTATTTTTCTGGAAAGACAGCTAATGGGAACCATAAGCTTACTCAAGCCCAGTATAGGAGAAGTTGATTTGCATGCTCTCTGGATATGATATGTTTGCTATAATGTTAAAATTTCCAGAAATCCTGCCTCCCATTCTTCCTTCTTTCCAACTTTGTCACATCTTAAATTTCCTGGGGCTTTCCTGAGTTAGGATGAACCGAAATGATAACGAGAAATAACTTCTGTCCTTTCTGCTGAAATAACTAGTCTCCCTTTGGCATCTGGCCACACATTCTCCTCCAAAAGTAGTGATGCCAAGTCCTCTCAAGTATAGCTATTTAAATTGCATGCCACAGAATTTATATTTTGCTAAATTCACTGGTTACTAAGCTATTATGAGAAATGGCACTCTTTCTGTTTTGAGAGCTCATACTGAGGTCTCCTGGGGAGGAATTTGGTGATAATCCATTAAGTATTTTCTAATTATTTGAACCCCTGTACATTTCCTGGAGCTGTTCATTCCGGAGCAATTCTAGGAGGCACTGTGTCAGATGGAGAGGTATGATGGGGTCCGCGCAGTCCCATCACCTGGGTTAGGATGGTTGACCTGCAGAGGTTCATGAAGCTCTAGTCATCAGTGCCTGGGATCCCAAATAGTGAGAGGAAAATGAGAATGGGGCTGTCAGCACTCAGGAAAAATCTCTTCGTTGGAAACTGAATTTACTGCTCATTGTGCTATACCAGCAGAAGAGAAATGGAACAGCAATGAAAGATCTGGAGCCATGTGCTTTCTTCCCAGTTAAGCTCTAAGTTTCCTGAGGGCAAGGATCTACCCTGGATTTCTTTTGCATCCTCCTCAGTATTTGAAGGAGCACTCAGGAGTGCTATGCACACAGTAAATATTCTATAAATAACCGATTATTAGATGCTTGAACACGTTTCCTGCTGCCAAAGCTCCATCATACTCCAAAACACTAGTATCAAAACTTGAGGAAGAAAATCCCTTGGACACAGGAATTGCACTTGAATTCTATCCATGGAGTTCATCAGGTTGGTCTCACTCATTTAATACATTTCCAAGAGCACTCTGTCACACAGACAATTAGAAAAGCATTATAGTGAACTTCTATAGCACTCGGCTTTTAAATTAAATCTTGCATCTGTTTGATCCATATGTCTCTTTCAGTGTTCTTATCCTTGACGTGGGTCCTAGAAAGAACATTTTCTCAAGGTTTTTTTTTTTTTTTTTCCCCATGGCTGTGATGAATTTGGAAGAATCCTCCTTCATACTGTTCTATTTCTCCTGTGACATGGAAGGATTCAGGTTTTGTGAGACCTGAAGCTAATACGATTTGGAGGACCATCTTTAAGCAAAAGAGTACAAAATTACGAATACAAAACCAGGTATGAGAGTAAAGGTTTATTTAGGATGAAAAAGAATCAATAAGTTACTGGTGACTTGAAGGCTTTTTTCTAAGATATCAAACTTATGTAGAAATATATGTGTGTGTGTGTGTATATATATGTGTGTGTGTATATACATACATATATATATATATATATGTAGCAGGGAATATAGGTGCATTCCACCACAACTGGCTATTATTTTTATTTTTATTTCTTTGTAGAGACAGGGTTTTTCTGTGTTGCCCAGGCTGGTCTTGGACTCCTGGGCTCAAGCCATTCACCTGCCTTGGCCTCCCAAAGTACTGGGATTACAGGTGTGAGCCACAGTGCCCAGCTGTATGTAGAAATATTTCTTGATCATAACCTGGCTCCCTTCTCAACTCCACAGCATTCAGCACCCACAGGGGAAGTGAGGGGAAGTGGGCTGAGGCTTCATCAGCTTCATAGTAAATCTGCCTCTGACAGGCAATTGTGCAATTCACAATCCAGACGTATTTGTTGAGCACTTTCAGAGACATTAAGTCTGGGTCCTTATCCAATGGACTTTCTTGATTCTTCTAACCAGTTTCTGAGTATGAGAACATCAGAGCAGTAACACTGAGTAGTAGTAACTGGGCCAAGAAGGGCATGGGCTTTTGGAAATGGCTTTTTGGTGTTCACTGTTGGAATGGGCTTCATTTCTGAAACCTCAGCACTGCGTTTGTGCCGGCTGCCTGTGTTCATGATAGAATTATGCAGAACGATCAACTCTCCCCAAAATGCATCTTCAGCAGAACGAGCTGACTCATCATCAGAATTCTATGGGTTGTCATAAGCAGGCTGAAGAATTGTTTCTTTTTTCTTTTAATTTTATTTATTTATTTTTGTTTTAAGAATTGTTGACTGACTTCTTCCCACCGCTCCATCTCATGGGCTCAAAAAACATATTTCTCATTGCTTCCCTTTCTGTTCATCTGCCTCCTCGCCCATTTATCTCTGTGTCCTAGAGGCCAAGGGAAGTCCAAACAAAGCTCTGAGGCAATGTGAGTGAGCCAGAGCTGCAGTGATCTGCTAGACCCCAAAGTGAGCTCCCACTTCCTTCTCATGTCACCTCCCCAAAGAGAAATGCACCCCCCCTTTGGAGGCTGTCCTTCCAGCCCTGAAAGATTATCTGCTTCAGCTAGCTCATGAATCAAAGCTTGATTTTAAGGAGCAGGTGATAGGTGGTAAATGCTGCTGTATCTGTAAATCAGAGTCACCATTAGTGATGGGTTTGTGACTCTAGAAAGGGGAAAGGGTGGGAGAGGCAGATCCCTCATCCCGAGTCCTGGCTCTGCCACTCACAGCTGTGTGACCTAGGGCAAGTTATCTAACCTCTCTGCGCCTCACCTCATGTGAAAAGTCAGGATAATAAATGTACCCACCTTATAGAATTTTAGTGAGGATTAAATGAATTAAAGTTTATGTTTCTTAGCCTGTTTTTTGTTGCTTTATAACAAAATACTTGAAACTGGGCAATTTATAAGAAATAACACTTCTCCCTTTCCTTTTCTTTCCTTTCTCTTTCTTCTTTCTCTCTTTCTTTCTTTCCTTTCTTTCTCTCTCTTTCTCTTTTCCTTCTTTCCTTCCTTCCTTCCTTTCTTTCTTCCCTTTCTTTCTCTCTCTTTTCTTCCTTCCCTCCCTCCTTCCCTCCTTCCCTCCTTTCTTTCTTCCTTCCTTCTTTCTTCCTTTCTTTTCTCTTTTTTTTTCTTTCAACAGAGTTAAGCTCTTGTCGCCCAAGCTGGAGTGCAGTGGTGTGATCTTGGCTCACTGCAACCTCTGCCTCCTGGGTTGAAGTGATTCAGCCTCCCAAGTAGCTGGGAATACAGGTGCCAGCCACCATGCCCAGCCCAGCTAATTTTTTTGGTATTTTTAGTAGACACAGAGTTTCACCATGTTGGCCAGGCTGGTCTTGAACTTCTGACCTCAGGTGATCCACCTGCCTCAGCCTCCCAAAGTGCTAGGATTACAGGTGTGAGCCACCACACCTGACCACATTTATTTCTTACAGTTTTGGAGGCTGGGAAGTCCAAGGTTGAGGGGCATATCTGATGAGACCCTTCTTCGTGGTGGGAACTCTCTCTAGAGTTCTTTTTTTTTGAGACAGGGTCTCACTCTTGTCACTCAGGCTGTACTGCAGTGGAGCTATCATGGCTCATTGCAGCCTCAACCTTCTAGGCCCAAGTGATCCTCCCACCTCAGCCTCCCAAGTAACTGGGACCACAGGCGTGTGCCACCATGCCCGGCTAATTTTGTTTATTTTTATAGAGACAAGATCTCCCTATGTTGTCCAGGCTGGTCTCAAACTCCTAGGCCTAAGCGATCCTCTGCAGAGTTCTGAGGTGGTGCAGGGCATCACATGGTGAGGGGGCTGAGTGTGCTAGCTCCGGTTTCCTTTCCTCTTCTTATAGCACCACAAGACCCACTCCCATGATAACCCGTTAATCTGTTAATCCATGGATCCATAAATGAGTTAATCCATTCATGACAGTAGAGCCCTCATAACTCAATCACCTCTTAAGGACCCCACTTCTCAATATTGCCACATTGGAGATTAAGTTTTAACATGAATTTAGGAGAAGACAAGCATTCAAACCGTAACATCATGTGAGTTATTGTTACTATGACTTCTGGGACTCAGTACTGGTAACTTTATCCTTTACAAAGGGGAAGGAATACTGTGAAGAATTATTTCCAACTTCTGCTTAATTTCCCAGTTACCTGAGTTCTGCTTACCAAGGTGAAGTCAAGAGCTCTATTTGGTATTCCCTAGGATGGTCCCTGGGGTAGGCTGAATAATGGTGCCCCCAAAGAGATCTGCGTCTTAATCTCTGGGCTTGTACATACCCTATGTGTCCAAATGGGCTGGCAGATATGATTAAAGTAAGAATCTTGAGATGGAGAGATGATCCTGGGTTATTTGGGTGGGCCCTACATGTAATTACAAGAACCCTTATAAAACAGACACATAGACAAGAAGACAGAGAAAAGAGGATGAGGCAATGTGACCACAGAGGCAGAGACTGGCATGAGGTGGCCACTAGTCGATAGGTACAACTATTATGTATCAATATTTTTTTAAAAAAGAAATTCCTGGAGTCACCAGAAGCTGAAAGAGATAAGAAATGGATTCTCGCCTAGAGCCTCAGGAGGGAACACAGCCTTGCATACATCTTGAGCTTGGACTTCTGGCCTCCAGAAATGTAAGACAATAAATTTATGTTGTTTTAGGCCACTCAGTTTGTAATAATGTGTTTTGGTGGCTTTTACAAATATACAAGCAGGCCAGGCACAGTGGCTCATGCCTGTAATCTTAGCACTTTGAGAGTCCAAGGCAGGAGGATTGCCTGAGGCCAAGAGTTCAAGACCAACCTGGCCAACACAGGTTCACTTTACTTTACATATATATATATATTTATATATATATATTTTATATATATTTATATATATATATTTTATATATATTTATATATATATATTTTATATATATTTATATATATATTTTATATATATTTATATATATATTTTATATATATATGTCTTCACTTTATATATATTATATATTTTATATATTATATATAATATATTTTATATATTATATATAATATATTTTATATATTATATATAATATATTTTATATATTATATATAATATATTTTATATATTATATATAATATATTTTATATATTATATATAATATATTTTATATATTATATATAATATATTTTATATATTATATATTAGATATTTTATATATTATATATTAGATATTTTATATATTATATATTAGATATTTTATATATTATATATTAGATATTTTATATATTATATATTATTTTATATATTATATATTAGATATATATTTTATATATTATATATTTTATATATTATATATTATATATTTTATATATTATATATATTTTATATATTATATTATATATATTTTATATATTATATAATATATATTTTATATATTATATAATATATTCTATATTTTATATATTATATAATATATTCTATATTTTATATATTATATAATATATTCTATATTTTATATATTATATAATATATTCTATATTTTATACATTATATATAATATATTCTATTTTATATATAATATATTTTATATATTATATATTTTTTATATTTTATATTTTATATATATTATATATTATATTTTATATTATATATTTTATATATTTTATATATTATATATATTTTATATATTGTATATTTTATATTATACACACACACACACACACACACACACACACACACACATAATCAGCCATTGGCAGTTACAGCTGCCACTGGGCAGGGCGTGATGTTTAGGCACTGCTGTTTCTGAGAACCAAGTCCAAAGGGTGCCCCCTAAGAATGGCTTTTCCCTTGCCCAGGAGCTAACCCTGGGGAAGTGGATGGTGTTAGGCTGGAGAGAGGTTCTTGCTTCTTCATCTCATCCCGAATTCTGAAACTTGGCTGCATGCTGAGCCCTTTAAATGGGTCTGGCCAGCCAATGGAACAAGCTCCCATAAGAGCACAAAAGCCCAGAGCTCAGCCAGCTCCAAATTCGTAGTGCCATGGTCCTCTCTGGCTCTCTAGACCCTGCCCCCATACCTGCCTCAAGCACTCTTTGCTTCAATCCCCCACACCTCACATGTAATAATTGTCACCATTTCTGGAGCCATGGCTCTCTGCCAGCACCTTTTATGAAGACTTCACATGTGCTGGCTCATGACTCTTCACAACAGCCCCATAAGACAGGTCCATTGTTAGCCAATTTTATAGATGAGGAGACTGACTTGAGCTAGCTCAAGGTCACCTGCCTGGTGAGTGGCAGGCACAGTGCAGTGATTTGGACCTGGCCGACTGGCTTCCTAGGCCAAGCTCTTCATCATGACCCTACATGCTGACTGCATCATGGTCCATCTGGCACCTCCTGGCTCCTCATGCTGCAGCCCTGAGCCCAAGGCTCCCTTCTGACTGTCCCAGCCTCCTCCCCAGGGAGAGAGACCTGTAAGTCCATAAATGCTGTGAGGGTGCTCAGTCTGGGCAGGGAGATCCTCGCTGTGGACACCTTTCAGACACTTAGTGGTGGGTACTACAGAAAACGTTAGTTACATGTAGTTGGGGACCTAGGGACAAAACGACTTGCTTAACTGATGAGCAAATCTGAGAAAAAATTAGGAATCAAAATATGATTGTTTTAAATGGTTTTATCAAAGTGGCTAGACTTGCCCTGTTGATTTTGCTCAGCCCTGTTCATTTTGAATAGCCTAACAGATCTGAGTCAAAACGGCCCCAGGCTGAGCTAGTTGCCTAGGGCAGGCCAGGAGGGACATTCTAGGAGCTGGGACTCTGTCTATAGTAAAAAGTCTGCTTATCTGCCCTCACAACAACTTTCAGACACCCTGGAGAAGAATGAAAGAATGATCCCTCATCTAAGAGTCCCCGGAGTCCAGTCAGAGAACTAGCAGATGCCTTCTATCCGGGCCAAGTTTCCCAGATTCTTGTTTTGGCTATAGAGCTAAGATCCAAAACATCTAGCTCCACACAAATAAACTTAGAAAGAGCTGCCAACGGTGACGACTCTGAGGGGAGTGACCATGTGCAGAAAGACAGTCAAGGCTTGCAGAAGTCCTGCCATGACGGCTCCTGCTCAGAGGACATCTCTTAAACCATTTCCTTACGTAGCACACACCAATTCCCCTCTATTCTGCATGGTACATGACACATTTTGGGAAACATGAAATATTAAAGCTGGACTGCGGAGCTCCTCAACCTAATTGTGATGTGATGATTCACGCAGCACAGGGGACTTGCAGCTGCAGAATCTCCCTTTCTGCAGAACTGTTGCCTCCCTGCTGTAGACCAGTGGTTCGCCACTGGGGGCGATTTTACCCCTCAGGGGACATTTGGCAATGTTTGGAGACATACTTGGTTGTCATAGTTGGTGGGGAGAGTGCTGAGGGCTGTTGTAAACATTCTCCAATGCAAAGGACAGCTCTGCACAAGAGAAAATGATCTGGCCCCAAATGTCAGTAATGCTGAGTTAGAAATCCTGGGCTAGAGCCATAGAATAATGAGCAAATAAAGCACTTAATCCTCTGATGATGGCCTGAAAATTGCTCTGATGGATTTTGGACTCGGTGTAATTTAATATTTTCCATAGACAGCATAAAAGCCTTCCTCAGAGCCTCTCCACTCCTTCTATAGCTTCTGCACAGCCAAAAATTAAAAATGTTACTTAATTGTTTAAAAAAAGAAACCAATTTGAGTCAGCAAGCATTTAGTTGTCAGACTTCTACCAACCTAACAAGCATATTGATAAAACACTAACACACGTGTTAGTTGCAAAAGATGCAATATTGATTTATTTAAATGTCATCATTGTGGTGCTTTTCAATCTTCCAACTGTGTAATCCTAAAATAAATAAATATATGTTTCACACACCACACACACACACACAAACACGCACACTATTAGCAAGTGACATTGGATAGACAGGTGTCCTCTCTTTCCTCTACCATTTTCCTGAATGCAAAAAGAAGAAACGTGGTGTAAAGGCAATACTCTGAGAGAACCAAGACAAAGCAGGAGCTTTAAAAATCCACCCCCTGGGTCCTCTAATAATCAAAGATTTACCAGAATATATTTATTTTCAAAAGTGTCTGAATTCTGCCTTACCGCCTATCATACAGGCATGGGCATTTGAAAGAGAGATGGATTTGAATGTTGGGGAATCTGCATGTAGGTGGGTACAATACGGGGTTAGGCTGGGGCACATATTTTCATGGTTCATAAGCAAATTTCCTTGTGGCTCACTCAGATTAAATTCTTTCAAGTCCTTGGCCTGTGAGCTAGTGCTAATTTGCGTGGTATTATTTTTCCACCTGATTTGCAAACCAAGAGAATGATAGCAAATGTTGGCCTCCTTTCCTCCTCAGCATGACCAGTCACCCATGTGGTAGGATAATTTATTGAGATATTAATGTGTTTTTTGTTCTTCCGGAATTTTACCCACCCCTGTTCTCAGAAGATAGCTGGGCCTTTGTGTTCCTTGCCTCAGAGTGTTTTTAGGATCCAGGACCAAGGGGAAGTTTAGACAGGTAGCCAGGCTTCTCTCACTCCTTCCTTGGATTTTAAAAAATGTCTAGGCTTGGCCAGGTACAGTGGCTCATGCCTGTAATCCCAGCACTTTGGGAGGCCGAGGCAGGCGGATCACAAGGTCAAGAGATTGAGACCATCCTGGTGAACATGGTGAAACCCTGTCTCTACTAAAAATACAAAAAAAAAAAAAAAAAAAAATTAGCTGGGCATGGTGGCAGGTGCCTGTAGTCCCAGCTATTCAGGAGGCTGAGGTAGAAGAATTGTTTGAACCCGGGAGGCAGAGGTTGCAATGAGCAGAGATCGCGCCACTGCACTCCAGCCTGGTGACAGAGCGAGACTCTGTTTCAAAAAAAAAAAAAAAAAAAGGTCTAGGCTCAGTGAAGGCATTTGCTAGGCAGGGGGATTTAACAGAGAATGTGAAAGTGCATAAAGAAGCACAGAATTTTGGGGAAGCATGAAGAGACTCCAAGGTTAGGAAAGGAGAGTTGACTGGGGTCTGTGTCTGGCCTGTTTCTTGGAGGTGATCCAATGTGCTGGGGAACAGTGAGGTGTGTGCAGAGAAAGACTCATTTTAGGCACCAGAAACCGAGTCTCAGCCAATAATCCTGTGCTTGAACTTGATGCAGAACCAACAGTGCCACCCACCTGCACGAGACCAGGTGATGGAACATGGACTATGGGTCCTCCTCAAATGTGCTCCCAGACACCCTAAGGACATTGACCCAACGTGAGGGGCTTGGGGTAAGGAGCTCCAGTGATGACTCAGACTAAATTTCTAGCCAACCAAACAGAAAAGAGGGCCTAGAGTCCAAGGTGATTGGACTTTTGAAAAATAAACCAATGCTATGTTACTTTGATTTTTGAGTTTGTAGAGCAAAATCCATCTGAATTCATTTACCTATTGAGTGAGAGTAGGGTAGGTTCTGTTAGAGCAACAACTTAATCCTGAAATCGGAGTGGCTTATCAAAACAAGAGCTTATTTCTCACTCATGCTACTTGTCTCGTGAAGGTCAGTAGGGATTCTGCTCCACACACTGACTCAGGGACCCAGCTTGATGAACACACCAAGATCCCAACAAATGGTCTTCACAGTCATCAGGGCAAGAAAAGAGAGGAACTGGAAGATGAAGTGCTGGCTCTTCAATGCTTTGGCAGGAAGCGACGCAGATCACATCAACTGATAACCCATTGTCCAGGACTAGTCACATGACCCCAACTAACTGCTGGGGGCTGGAACACACGGGAGAACAAGTGGACTTTGGTGAGCAGAAAATGCCTCTGCCACAGCCTCTTGGTACTTATTGAACATAGGATGTGTCTTTTGATTTAATACTATTAATAGTTTGTATTTGCATAAATCTCATTATAAAGGCATTTTAGGTTATTTCCATTTATTGTCTTAGTCTCCTCTCCTCAAGCTCTTAAAGAAACTAAGGTCCACAAAGTGGAAGTAACAACATAATAAGTGGAAAGGAGGAATAAAAGCCAGGGTTGTGACCTGAGCTTTTTCTGCTCTTCCACAGTGGCTGCAGAGAAACGAATGCTTTGTCAAGAATTTAATTTGAATTTCCTTGGAGCCTTCTTAAAGATCATGGTGGTGGTGGTGGGGGGGAGACACAGAACCTAATTAACTGTTTGCTGTTGAGAAAGCAATGACTGTACCAAGATTTTACTGAGATTTTTGCGAAATGGGCTGGTTTCCCGACAAAAACTCATTCCTTTCTCGTTAAAATACAATTGCTTCCTCTTCTGGGAGCTGGTTTTATGCTATGTTGCAATGCACCTCTTGTTTCCACTCCAGCTAACTGTGTCCTTAACCTTATCCTGACCTCATAGAACCACAGCCCTGGCTCAGCACTTAAGTAAAACCTGCCCAGAGAGGGGCATGGGGCTTCTGAGCTGGAGTGGCCCCGAACTGGAGGGGACTTGAATGAGAAGGGTCATATCATGGATTGTCCCAGGGTGGAAACCACCTGGACTTCTGCCCTGGTGAGCAAAAATCAGACTCAAGAGGAACCATTGTCCCAAAATGGGCCTACAGTGTGAATGAGGAAAATAGCTAACTACCTCTTATGTGGCACTCACATGGGGCCAGGCAGTTTTAAGCACTTTGCTCTTTTAACTCATTTCACCCCCACAGAAACTCCTTATAAGGTCAGTATTATTATTATTACCACCATTGTAAACATATGGGAACCAGATATAGGCAGCAAAAATTACACCTCCAAGGTGGCACTGCTAGTACGAGGCAGCGTTGCGATGACACCCGAGTATGACATCTGAATATGTGTAAGATACCACCAATAATGATTTTTCCCCCTGATTAGGAAAACCAAAAAACTTTTGTATAAAAATAAAAAACTATGGTGCATAAGGAGGGATGAGTTGGATAACTTTTAAAACGTCTGATGCTTATTGCCAACTTGCCCTCCAGAAAGAGAAAGCAACCTATACTTCCAGAGCACGGTACTGGGAGTAATTCTGCCTCGATAATCTCTGGGCCCTGATGCAAAGGGGTGTACTGTGACAGCATGGCCCACTAAGCCTCCTGGACACAAATCTCTTCTCAAATTGGTTTCCAGGACTCAGGCTCAGACATGAAATAAAGTTAAACTCAGTGTTGAGTTTCGGCTCTGGAGCTGAAAAGGTATCTCCGAAATGCAGTTTGTCTTTTCTTTTCTTTTCTTTTCTTTTCTTTTCTTTTCTTTTCTTTCTTTCTTTCCTCTCTCTTTCTTTTTTTCTTTTTCTTTTTTTTTTTTTTGACAGAGTCTCACTCTGTTGCCCAGGCTGGAGTTCAGTGGTGTGATCTCTGCTCACTGCAGCCTCTGCCTCCCGGGTTTAAGCGATTGTCTTGCCTCAGCCTCCTGAGTAGCTGGGACTACAGGTGTGCACCACCATGCCCGGCTAATTTTTGTATTTTTAGTAGAGACAGGGTTTCACCATGTTGGCCAGGATGGTCTCGATCTCCTGGCCTCGCGATCTGCCTGCTTTGGCCTCCCAAAGTGCTGGGATTACAGGTGGGAGCCACTGTGCCCAGCCAAAATCCAGTTTCTTGTGTAACATACTCTGTCTGAGCCACTTTCTTCATCTGAAAATGAGGATAAGGACTGTACCTGCTTATGGGGTTGTTGCAGGGAGTAAATGTGTGGTGTGTGAAGTGGTCAGCACTGTGCTTAACATAGAGTAAGTGCCGCACAAGTGTCACCTGCCATCAAAGTGTCACTGACTCACCAGAGGCACGGTTTGAAGGGAAGGTCTCCAGGGAGCAGAGATTAGCCTGTTTAACCAGTTTAATAAATGCTTTAGTAAAAGAAAAAGAGTTGTTCCTAGAATTAGCAGAATTCCTGTCATTTCAAGGAAAGTCATTGAGAAACATGGGCTCAGCAGTTTGCACTGAGAAGGGTATGCGCATGTAGGAGGGGAAGGGGGGCAGAGTTTCCAAAATAAGTAGATTGATTGCGTTCTGTGTTTTCTCCCCATTTGCAAGCATTAGGTAATTGACGTCGAAGTGATGGAGGAGAGATCAATATGTGTGTTTTCTCTCTCGCTAGAAGCAAGAGAGGCAGCTAAGTCAAGTGAGGGCGATGGCTGGGCTGGAAGCACTGGTGCCTTTCCCTGACAACAGGAGGCCACAAAAGCCATTTCATCATCATCATCCACCCAAACATCAAACGTAAATGGATAAGGCTGCATATCGATAAGTATCAAATAACCTGTAAGGAATATTAAAGCATAATCAACTAGCAGTGGTCCTTTATCTGCTTGAGGATCAGTGCTGTAGGAACCCAGGCACCCTGCTCAGTGCGTTCTGTACATGATCTGACTCCATCTTCCCAGCCACCTCTTGGGGTCCAGATTACATCCCACTTTATAGACCAGGAAACTGAGGCTTGGAGGAAATGAGCCTTGGCCCTGCATAGCGCTTATGTGGAAGAGCCAGGATTAATTTTTTTTTTTTTTTTTTTTTTTTTTGAGACAGAGTCTCGCTCTGTAGCCCAGGCTGGATGGAGTGTAGTGGCATGATCTAGGCTCACTGCAACCTCTGTCTCCCAGGTCCTGGTTCAAGCAATTCTCCTACCTTAGCCTCCTGAGTAGCTGGGATTACAGGCACACACCACCAGGCCCAGCTGATTTTGTTTTTGTATTTTTAGTAGAGACAGGGTTTCACCATGTTGGCCAGGCTGGTCTTGAACTCCTGACCTCGTGATCTGCCCACCTCGGCCTCCGAAAGTGCTGAGATTAGTGCCAGGATTTAAACCCAGAGTTGCCTGACTGCCAAGTTTCTCTTAACCATTCATTTACCAAATATTTGTTGAGTGCCTACTATATACAAACAGCATTTTAGATACCTGGGTTACAATGATGAAGACACAAAGAAGCCTCCATCTTTCTATTAGTTTTCTGTTGGGGCCCTAACAAACTACCACAAACTTAGTGGCTTAAATAACAAAAAATTCCTTCTCTCAGTTCTGGAGTCTGAGAGTTTGAAATCAAGGTAGCAATAGGACTGTGCTCCTTCTGGGGACTCTAGGAGAAAGCCCCTTCTTTGCTGTTTCTGTCTTCTGGTGGCTATTGGTGTTCCTCAACCTGTGACCACCTCACTCTACTCTCGGCCTTTGTGGTCACGTTGCCTTCTCCTCTTCTGTCTGTGTCTAATCTCCTTCTGCCTTCCTCATATAAGGACACTTGACATGGAACTTAGGGGTCACTGGATAAGTCAGAAAGATCTCCTCATCTCAAGAGTCTTAATTATATCTGTAAAGACATGTTTTTTTTAACCATATAAGATGATAGTTGGCCGGTTGTGGTGGCTCATGCCTGTAATTGCAGCACTTTGGGAGGCCAAGGCAGGCAGATCATGAGGTCAGGAGATCGAGACACAGTGAAACCCTGTCTCTATTAAAAATAGAAAAAGTTAGCCGGGCGTGGTGGTGGGTGCCTGTAGTCCCAGCTACTCGGGAGGCTGAGGCAGGAGAATGGCATGAACCAGGAGGTGGAGATCGTGCCACTGCACACCAGCCTGGGTGACAGAGTGAGACTCCGTCTCAAAAAAAAGATGATAGTCACAGGTTCTGGGGATTAGAACATGAATATCATTTGGGGAGCCATTATTCGGCCTACCTCAAGGGCCATCCTAGGGAATGCAAAATAGAGCCACCACTCAAACCAATTCAACCCTTGAAGAGTTTAAGATCTGGCCGGGTGTGGTGGCTCACGCCTGTATTCCCAGCACTTTGGGAGGACGAGGCAGGTGGATCACTTGAGGCCAGGAGTTTGAGACTAGCGTGACCAACACGGTGAAACCCTGCCTCTACTAAAAATACAAAAATTAGCCAGGTGTGGTGGCACACGCCTGTAATCCCAGCTACTTGGGAGGCTGAGGCAGGAGAATCACTTGAATCCAGGAGGTGGAGGTTGCAGTGAGCCGAGATGGTGCCACTGTATTCCAGCCTGGGTGGCAGAGTGAGACTCCATCTCAAAAACAAAACAAAACAAAAAAAACCCAAACACAAAAAGCTTAAGATCTAATGAGGCTATACACTAAGCAAATCAATACACAAAAAGGCATTAAGTGGTGTTAAGAGCCCAGCTGAAAATAAAACAGGGCTTGGTAAGGACAACATCTGGGACCCCTGTGGGTCAGCAGGACAGGAAAGTTCTCTCTGAGTGGGCAGTTTTGAAAGTAGACCCAAAGGACAAGAAGCAGCCTGCTGATCATCTTCACATCTTCAGTAGAGCCTGACCATTCTGGTTCATCAGCTTAATTTATGCCTTAATGAGTAAATAATACTTCTGGATGAGTTGGGCATAGCATCTCCTGCCAGGAGAGGGAGGAAGAAGCATTTTCTTATATGCAAATAAAATGGCTTTAATATCATAAACTGCAAGCAGCCTTAACAGACCACTGTCTTCACAATTGCCAAAAAGAGCTGCTGCGGACCAACTGCTATAAATCCTAGCTCATCATATTTGGCTGACTTCCCCTGCCTTTTAATGATTTTATAGCTAATAACAGAACAGAATGTCGTCTCATTCAGTTACCTGGGGTGTACATTTTGCAATGAGTTAAACCCAGAGAGGCCACTGGTGAGTTACGCTGATAAAGTTAGGCATTCAATGGTTGCTTTATTGATGTTTTTTAATACCTAAGGTAGGCGTTTGGTTACAGTCTCTTGGAGTATTTTTCCAGCCAAACATTTTGCAGCCACATTCCATGGCATGTGGCTTTGAGGTATTGATTACCCGCTGGCTCGCCTGTCACAGCAGATTCAAAGGTATTGTCTGAAGTGGAATCTAGGCTGGCCCTTAGACCTGTGGCTTCCCTGTAGACAGAGGTCAGTGGCTTTGAGTTCACTTGCCTATCCTGTTTGACTCCATGACTTCAGAAAGAGCCTTTTGTTCCTACCTCCAAGTTCAGTTAATTGGTAAATCCATTTTTTTTTTTCAAATAACAAACACT
This sequence comes from Pan paniscus, assembly GCF_029289425.2. Classification (NCBI taxonomy): domain Eukaryota; kingdom Metazoa; phylum Chordata; class Mammalia; order Primates; family Hominidae; genus Pan; species Pan paniscus. The sequence goes on from NC_073268.2 coordinate 84,613,678, forward strand.
ATGTTTATTAATTAATATCCCTCTATTCAACCCCTCTGCCTCCCACACTTCCGAGTCTTCATTGTGTATTATTGCACTCTCTTCATCCGTGCAAACACATTCTTCTTTGTTTTTCCACCAATACCATGGCTTTATTTATTTTTTTTTAGGTTTTATGTTAATTTTTCTTTTTTTTAATTATACTTTAAGTTCTAGGGTACATGGGCAAAACGTGCTATTTTTCTGTACTGAATGACAACCCTGAAAAACTGCACTCAAAGTGTTTCTGAAAGTTTTATCCTAAATGCACTGCCACTCAATGTCAGTGAAAAGCCCTGCTAAAAAAATCCAGGTTCATGGAGGGCTGCCCAAAGAATGTGCCTGCTGCCCTTTCCTCTGGAGCCTCAGCAATTTAAATTCTCTCCTGAGATGAGACAAGAAAGCAGGCTTGATCACCACGACCGCGAATGGGTGGGGTGGTGCCTGGGACATGACTTTGGAATTTGCTGTGGGGCACAGTGCTAGCAGAGGGACTCACTGAGAGCCATTGCTGGGTAATTCCCCTATGGATGTGATGGAAAATGCTAGTCCTGACACCATACAGTGTCCTCTCTTGGAGGAGGTGAGGCGAGAAGGACAAGGAAGGTATTCATCTGCCTAGTCACTACCAGGAATTACCAGTGAATTACCTAGTCACTACCAGTGCCCTTCCTGGGTCACTGGCTGCTTTTTACCTTATAGACATGGTTGGTGGCTCCTCCCCACCAAGCAGGGCTGACTCTGTGGTGGGAAGGTTCTCATGGCAAGTGTTCTGAGAAGTTCCTCACTCTTGGCTCCACTGGTCTTGTGTATCCTTCTTTTTCCTTTGGCACATTTTTCTCAACCATTTTATACTGTGATATATCAGAATTATTTTGTGATTTACCTAAAAGATTAACTCTTGGATAAAGATATAGGTATAGATAATCTACTAGATAATCTTTTATCTAAAAGATTAAATTTTTTTTACAAGAGTGAAGATAAATGGTAACTGCATGGCCTTTGTATTTGTCATGGAACATGATTCAAGTGGACTGAATGGTCCCCCAAAAGATAATCCCTGGAACCTGTGAATGTGACTTTATTTGGAAGAAGTCTTCGCAGATTTAACTAAATTAAGGATCTTGAGATCATCTTGAATCATTTAGGTGGACCTGATAGCCAATGACAAGTGTCCTTATAGGAGAAAGACCCACATAGAGGAGGAGAAGACACAGACAGACAAAGACAGAAGAGGAGGAGGCAATGTGATCATGGAGGCAGAGATTGGAGTGATGCAGCCAGAAGCCAGTGAAAGCTGGCAGCCACAAGAACAGATGCTCCTCTCAAGCCTCTGGATGGCATGCTGCCCTTCTGGCACCTTCATTTCAGATTTCTATCCTTTAGAACTGTAAATAATACATTTCTGTTGTTTTAGGCCACCCACAGTGGCTTAAACAGTGACAATTTGTTACAGCAGCCCTAGGGAACAAATATAGTTACCAAATTCCCTTTCAGACCTTGCTCAGGCAATGCTAAGAGATCTGATGGTTCAAGACTTGACTTCCAACTTTCTTTTTTTTTTTCCTTTTGAGACAGAGTCTCATTCTGTCATCCAGGCTGGAATGCAGTGGTGTGATGTCGTTCACTGCAACCTCCGCCTCTCAGATTCAAGCAATTCTCCTGCCTCAGCCTCCCGAGTAGCTGGGACTACAGGTGCCCACTACCATGCCCAGCTATTTTTTATTTTTTATTTTTAGTAGCGATGGGGTTTCTCCATGTTGGCCAGGATGGTCTCAAACTCTTGACACTTCAGGTGATACACCTGCTTTGGCCTCCCAAAGTGCCGGGATTATAGGCATGAGCCACCGCGCCTGACTGACCTCCAATGTTTTGGGAGTGTGACACTTCGGGCATTCACCCTTGGCTGTACAGCTCACAGAGAGTTCTCTGCCACAGGGTCTAGGCTAGTGCAGCAAAGTGTGTAGCAGAAAATCCATCCTTGATGATATATCTAATTTTCTGACAGCAAATTATACCAGAAGATCCAGTCTCAGTTTCTCACCATTACATTAAAGTAACATAATGATTATCATTATAATACCTATGGAGCACAAAATTTTTACCTGTGTTGCTTTGATATCATTAAGTTGCACTGAGGGCATTTTTATCCATTTCAGTGGAGAGTGGAGAGCTCTCCAAGAGGTTCAGCCTCTAGGAGGTGTCACTGCAAGGGCAGCCCCTGTGTTTCCTGCCGAATGTTTTCACCAGAGGCCCTACATGGAATCCCCTGTGGACAACTAAAGCCCAGTTAGTCTGGGGCAATGGGCAAGCTGCTTCATAATAAAACATCAATTGGCTGGATGCCTTTCCATGGAGATTTTCAGGCCAGAGTCTTACGAATTATAAAGACCAATATTTTGCTGTGGTGATCTAATGACATACGATTTAAAAGAGCTTCAAGAAGTGGAAAGGACTCTACATGTTCATGGTGTTAATAATCTTAACAACTATTATCACAAGTGCCCTATAGATAAATGAACAGATAATGGTCTTGGAAATACACATAAAATATAGGCTGTCAGCAGAACTGATGAAGAAAAACAAACCTTCACTTTTGTTTCTACATATTATGTTGGTTAATATGAAAGGAAGTGCTTATGAGTTTACAAAGCAAGCTTTAAAACCTTTGTGAGATGATATTGTATGCTTGATTCATCCAACCACAGCATCTGCAGCCTTGGTAGGAGTAAAACAATTACAGGAGGAATGCCAAGAGAGACAAAGAGCCAGTTTTCAGCTTTTGACGTAAAAAAAAAAGGGGGGGGGGCCCCAGAAGAAGGGGAGCTCAAAGCCCATCCATAAACAAATAGATTAAAAAGATAATAAATGATGAACTAGATATTTTGCTTTAAGGAGAGGATCCAGGCTCCAGACTGTCTGTCTCATCTGGGAGGCAGAGAGGCTGGGGTCACTTCTTTAAGGAAGGGAAGGCCAAGAGGCCTCTTGAGGCTGTAAGAACCATATGGGAGGAAAAAGAAAATTTCAGATATGGCTTTGCCCCTGCCCCAGGGAGCTGAGATGGAGGCAGGCCTAAGCCAGCAGATTGTCCTTGGCCATTCCAGGTGAGTTAGCCTCTGTTTTAGTTTTCTAGGGATGCCATAACAAAATACCACAGACTAGGTGGCTTAAACAACAGAAATGTATTTTCCCACAGTTCTGGAGGCTGGAAGTCCAAGTTCGTGGTGTCAGCAGGGTTGATTTCATTCTGATGCCTCTCTCTTTGGCTAGCAGATGGCTGCCTTCTCTCAGTGTCTTCACATGGTCTTCTGTGTGCATGCGTTCCTTGTATCTCTCTTCTTATGAGGACACCAATCATATTGGATCAAGACCTACCCACAGGACCTCATTTAACCTTAATTATCTCTTAAAAGGCCCTGTCACCAAACACAGTCACATTCTGAGGTGTACTGGAGTTTAGAACTTCAGCATGTGAATTTGAAGGGACACAATTCAGTCTATACCAGCCTTATTAGGTTTTTGAAGGGTTGTATTCAATTTCTTTCACTTTAACATATGGCGCGGGGTCTTACCACTATCAGCTGTCTGCCCATTGCTGGACAACTTACCGGCAGAATGGATTTCCCTTGAGCTTTTGCTCAGTAGAAGAGAACTAAGTTGTGTAGACCACTTTCTCTTCAATGGCCAGGATTCCTGAATCTCCCCAGATAGCCTTTGATTTATGTTGGCCAACATAGTATGGCAGAAATGACATTTAACAGGTTCTGGCCTGTACTTCAAGAGGCTGTGGAGGCTTCTACCCTCTTTTGCAACCCTGTTGCCACTATATGAACAAGTCTGCATTAGCCTCCTGGAGAATGAGAGGTGGAGGCCACGTGGAGCCAAGATCACCATTCCAGCCCAGAACCCAGACATGGGAGGCAGTACAGCCAAGATCAGTGGAACCAATGCAGTAGCTGACTACAGACACCTGAGTAAGTCCAGTAGAGACCAGAAGAACCATTCAGCTGAACCCAGCCCGAAGTGCTGACCTGCAGAATCAGGGGTTAAATAAGTGGCTTTTGTTTTAAGTCACTAAGTATTGGAATAGTTTGTTATACAGCAAAAGCTAACAGTACACAGGGCCTAAAAGATACTCTCTTAGGCTCAAGTGGTAGAAGCATTGTCAAAGTCATGGAAAGGAGTTATCAGAGACCAATACCATGTTCTTACTAGTGATAATAGTTTGGAGTTGGGGGCAAGGGGAGCAGAAGTCTTGGGTTTGGGCACATCAATTTTGGAGAAAGGAAGGAAGTTTACTCTATTTTCAAATATTGCAAATCAGTGGTTTAAAAAAAATTTCTAGAAGTGGAAGCTTCTTTTCAAAAGAAATATTATACAGAAACTTCAATGTATGAAATAGATACAATTTGTAATTTATTGATATAAATCTAACATATGGTCAAATATATAAAATTGTTTAAAAAGTTAATCAATGAAAACAAGAAGGTTAATACGATTATTAATGCAAACATTCAAAATTGGATGTAAGGGGAGACAGGAATAATCTTATTTTAGCACCCAATCAATTTCTATATATTATTTTGGTAGCAGAGTATTGAAAATCCTGATAAACATCTGTAAGTAGTTGCAGCAGGAAACAGCTTTTAACAGCTCACTTTGCAATCTCAGGATACTCCTCAATTAAACAAAGATGAGAGGAGAAGCCATCTGTCAGCACAGTTACTGGAGGCAGGATCATAATGATGCATAACACAATTGGGTGTAGGTTTTCTTAAATTATATAAAAATTACCTTAAAGTATATTTTTTCAAAGTGAAAATTCAATCAATCATTTGCAGAAACTGTGAAGCACCTCCCAGAAGTTCATGAAGCACACTTGGAAAATTGTCTGATATTTCATTAGGGTAGACTTTGAAGAAGAAATTCGGAAGATGTGCAAAGCTTGGAAAACAGAGTTGCAAGGAGGCCTCAGGGGTCACAGACTCCCCCTCTTCCTTTCAAAAGCAGGAACTGAGGCCTGGGGAAGAAAACACTTTTCTCAGGACTTACACACAGGTATCTTTGCTCCCGGTTGAGACCTCTTTTTTCAGGAGAAAGAGACGTGAACCCATGGGAGAAAGAGACATGAACCCGTGGGAGAAAGAGACATGAACCCGTGAAGGAGCTGGGTCCCCATCAGTTTCTTTTTTATGCTCTCACAAAAAGACCAAAGTCGCTTTAAAAGAATGCCCAAATAAAGATTCCTATTTCCTTGGGAGGATTTTAATAGTTGGTATAAAAAGTCTGCACATGTGAATTTATGATTGAATTTGCTTTCTAAAATTCTTAAAACCTTAGAGCAGCAGCCATAGGAGTCAGTGACTGTAGCAGACACAAGTTGAGAAACTTTCTGGTACCATGTTAGTCACTAAAGCCCCTCCACCACCCTGTCAGTCTGCATTTCCATCTTGGTTCGGGGGAACTGCTCTTCCCCACTCTGAGCCACGTGCTTCTAATGACTCCGCCTCCCTGGCATCAGTGATTGGTTGGACGGTGGGCATCAGCCTCCATCTGGGCCAACTGTAGCCCTCTGAAGCCTGGCTGTATTCCCAGACCTGGCCAATGAGCATCTTTGCCCAGGATCTTTCTTTTTGGAAATCAGAGAAACCTTCTCTGTCTAGTCCCAAGGCTTTGGGTACATGGGCCACAGGAAGGGATGAAGATAAGCAGATGAACTATGGAAAGAGGGAATAGAGACAAAGACACAGAGTCCAACGACTCTTTTTTGTTTTGTTTTGTTTTGTTTTGAGAGGGAGTCTCACTCTGTGGCCCAGGCTGGAGTGCAGTGGCGCAATCTCAGCTAACTGCAAGCTCCACCTCCTGGGTTCACGCCATTCTCCTGCCTCAGCCTCCCGCGTAGCTGGGCGCCCGCCGCCACGCCCGGTTAATTTTTTTGTATTTTTAGTAGAGACGGGGTTTCACCGTGTTAGCCAGGATGGTCTCAATCTCATGACCTCGTGATCCGCCCGCCTCGGCCTCCCAAAGTGTTGGGATTACAGGCGTGAGCCACCGCACCCGGCCCCAAGGACTCTTTTTAATGCTGTGAGGGCAGTTCCTTCTGCCCTTACTGAGGTTTGGTTACTGAGTCTAAAACTTCCTTTTCTTCCTACAGTGAGTTTGAATTGGGTTTCTGTCACATGAAACCGCAGAATCCTGATGAATGTGGGGAATACTTAAAAAATATAATGACTTATTTGCTAGTGATAGAGACAGGAGACAGTTAAGGGTCCCTGGCGAAACCCCACCTTCAAGCCTAAAACAGCCTGAAGGCTGAACAACCGGACTGCTGGTCCCACGTGAAGCCCTCCCTTTCCCAGCTGATCCTTTCTTAATCACGCCGACCTGCGCCTGCGCACTGGGAGGATGGGGGTGGAGCCTCGGGAAGCTCACCCCGTTTGCGTGGGGAGGAGCCTGGCCTCTCCTGTTCCTGTGTGGTGACCTGGGATTCAGTCTGTGAGGCGGGAAATTTGCTAGCAGGACTCTCTTGCTCTGCTGAGAGGTATCTTTCCTTTTTCCTTTTTGCCCAGTAAATTCCGTTTTCCTCACCCTTCTATATGTGCGTGAACCTAATCTTTCCTGGTGGTGTGAAAAGAGCCCAGTTTTAGCTGAACTAAGGAGAAAGTTCTGCAACAGTAGGAAAATGAACATATGCACTGGATGCAGATTTTGCATGAAACTTAAGGGAAAAATGGACCTCACCAACTGGACTCAGTGGGATCCAATGACCCCAATTACAAAACTTCTGCAGTGAAACTCTGGTTAACAAGGGGCTGGATTTGATTATGGAATTGAGGTTGGTCAATCTAACTTTTCTCCTATCTGAGTGCTCAGGGCTGCATGGAATGTGAAAATAAGCAGCTACTGGTTGTGCATAATTCTGAGCTATGAGTTAACTATGAATGGGGTTAAAAAAAAGTACGTGAGCCAGCTGTGGAGGCAGATAGACATACTTTCCCTATGGGATTTATGAGTATTCAGCCACTGAAGAAAATCAGAATTATAAAAAAATTCCATTTCAACTGGTGAAACTGAGACCCTGTAAGGACACTTGAATTGGCCAGGAGAGACAATCTGTCCCTCCGTATATATTCCATTTTGGTTGGTATCATCAAAAAGATTTGCCTACAACCTGTGGAGCTCAACCTAGGTGTTGACGATTGAAGGTAAATTTGCAATCTGAGAGCTGCGCTTCACTTGCCAGGGCTGAACAGCGCTGTTTTTCTTCAGTGGACATCTTTCCTATCCCATCAACCTCTCCCAAGCTTTTAAAAATCTCATCTCTTTCCACACCACCTTGTTTTTCATGATCTAGCTTCTCAGTCCATGTACCCTGTGCCAACACTTCTTAAATTTCTTTTTTACTTTCCGTATTTTGCTGAATTTTATTACAGGCTCTTGGCTTCTTAGGAACAGTACTCCTCTACTATGCTGTGTTCCCTGGGGCCTCTTAAATTTATTATCTGGCTTATTGCTAGTGAATTCAATAAAACAGGCTTTTCCCTGGGACTTGACTTTGCCTCTTGCTCAAGCCCGAGTCTACTGGCTGCCCCCAGTGCTTGGTCTCCAAAGCCAGGCTACAGGGATTGAAAGTCAGGGATGCTGCCATCTCCATAGCACTTCAAACTCAGTTCTGTCCTGATTTCACATTTCAACTATAGGATGTTCTGCCAAGTGACAGGGCACAAAAAGAGCTAAGCCTCTTTTCTGTACTGTGGTTTTCATTAAGCGCATATGTGTGTGCCTGCCTATAATAACAGGTAAGAACTTATGTCTAGTAACTTCTGTTCTGCTACAGCTGCAGCTGGTTAGAATGTTATCCCTACTTGGCTTTTGGCCATATGCAAGCCTACTTCAGCAGAATCCGCAGGCTCTCATCAGCCTCTAGCTTAATGAATAATTACAAAAAATACAGGTCAGCACCTGCCAAGGGGGCAGAGCAGGGATAGCTTTGGCTAAATCAAGGTCTCTGTATTTCCCATTTTTCTTTAATGCAAGACTTCTTGGCTGCTCTTCCTCAGAAAGCACAGGAAGCTGAAGAAATTCCCTCTTTTCTTGGCAAATGATGCTTTCTCAACTTTCCTTCATGGCTTTTTTTGACATTGATTTTATTTAGGCTACTGCAATAAGAAGAGCACTCCACATCCAAATTTCAGAATGTCTCAGCAGGGTGGTTTTGCTCTAGACTTCTACAGGGAGGAGTAGACAAGTGGGATGATTTTACAGTTGGAATTGTTTTTGTTCAAGGCTATTTTCAAAGAAGATAACAGGCCATTGACTAACAGCCCCTAAATCCTGGTGTCATCTGTTTCCAATGATTTGTTCCACAGATATTTACTCTGGCTCTGCAACAGCTATATGAGAGCGACCAGGGCAAGCTGGGGGCTTTTCATGCCAAGGGCAAGTGACCATTCCTTCTCACGTGAAGGTCCAGACAGCTTCCATGAAGTTACAGCTGGACATAGTGGAAAATCAAAAAATTATATGGTACATATGGAGAGGATGTATATAGTCAGGGAGGGACCACAGTGGGGAGAGGTATTCAGAAAAGCCTTCCCAAAGGAGGAAAAGCTGGGACATCTGGGCATCAAAGGACATAGGGTGGTGGAGCTGGTGGTTAAGAGCATGGATTCTGAAGCCAGACCCTTTGGGTATAAACCCTGCCTGTGGTTTTCTAGCTGCCTGACTTTGGGCAGGTTATATAACTTTCTTGTTTCCAGTTTCCTCTATAAAATGAAGTAAAGAGCAGTACTGGCCGGGCGCGGTGGCTCACGCCTGTAATCCCAGCACTTTGGGAGGCCGAGGCGGGCGGATCACGAGGTCAGGAGATCGAGACCATGGTGAAACCCCGTCTCTACTAAAAATACAAAAAGTTAGCCGGGCGTGGTGGCGGGCGCCTGTAGTCCCAGCTACTCGGGAGGCTGAGGCAGGAGAATGACGTGAACCCGGGAGGCGGAGCTTGCAGTGAGCCGAGATTGTGCCACTGCACTCCAGCCTGGGCGACAGAGCGAGACTCCGTCTCAAAAAAAAAAAAACAAAACAGTATTGTATTTGTCTTCTATTGCTGTATAACAGAGTACCACAAACCTAGTAACTTAAAACAACACTCATTAATTAGCTCCCAGTTTTGTAGGTCAGATGTCCAGCTTGGTGTGGCTGTATGCTTTGCACAGGGACTTAGCTGAATTTAAGGTGGTGTCTAGGTTGATTTCTCATCTGGAGGTTCTGGGGAAAAAAATCTGCTTCCAAGCTCATTCTTGGTGGTGGCAGAATTCTTTTCCTTGTGGCAGTAGGACTGTAGTCCCTGTTTCCTTGCTGGCTGTCAGCTGGGGCCAATCTTAGCCTAAAGATCGCTCCTATCCCTTGCCACATGGCCCCTCCATCTTCAATCAGCAATGGCTCATCAAATCCTTATTCTGCTTTGAATCTCTCACTTCCTCTCCTGTGATCAGCCCAAGAAAACTCTCTGCTTTAAATCGTTCATGGATTAGGTCACGCTAACCAGATAATCTCCATATCCCAAGGGTAACTGGTACGGGGCCTTAATTACGTCTGTAAAATCCCTTTATAGCAGTACCCATATTAGCAGTGGGCTGAACAACTAGGAGAGGTGTGTATGCCAGAGCTGGAAATCTTGGAAGGCTGTCTTGGAATTCCATCTACCACATGCACCTATTTCTACAGAGGTTATGAGGCTTAAAATAAGTGTATGTAATGTGCCTGGCACATAACAAGCATGTTTTAGGTAGGAGCATTTGCATGCAAAAAATTAGCCACTTGGGTTCTCAGGATTGATGAGAACTTGGTTGTGGTGAAAGAAGAGTGTTGTTGGGAACAATGGAACAGCCTCTGGTTCTCAGCTGAAGGGCTTCATTTTGATCTATTTGGAAGCAGGAAGTGCCTGTCTTTCTTGGATGAATGACACTGATGCTCTCCCTGATTTAGGTTTTTGCTGTGGCAACAGCAGTGAGGACAGGCTTTGGAATGAGGGAGAAAAAACCTGATAATGGCCTTCTGGACCAGCTCTCTCAGAAACCATCTGCTTGAAGCTTTTGATTCTGAGAGGAGTGGAGAGGTTTCCTCCAACTACAAGTTCAGGGATTTGGAAACCACTAAAATAATATCTTTTCCAAAACTAGTCCAGCAAGGCTCTAATTGGGAGAAATGGGAAATGGAAGTCAGGCTCCCCACTCTCTCTGCTAACCACACACGGGCCGTGGTTGAGGTCCATTTCCAAATCACAGGAGGCCACTTCCTGTCTTAGCATCGTTGGCGGGAGAATCCAACAAGGGGCCAAGGCCCTGTTGACTCTGGGAGAGAAGCAAATGGCCACCATCCATGAGTAAGAACCTGGACTTTCATCCAGCCTGCGGGTTGAATTGCCTGCTCACAAGAAATCTAGGTTCAGAGCGTTCTAGGGCAGGCACAAAATAAGCAGGACAGAGATAAAAAGATGGGAGTGAGAATGGAGAGATTGTATTTTTCCTTCCACAGATGCCATGGGGGAGCTGGGGCAGGGAGGAGCTTATCTTCCCCAAGCTCCTAGACGAGGAAATTCTTATTTCTAGCTGAATTCCTTTTCATCTCTCCTGACTTCTTCTCCACCCTTCTCCTCTATCTGCCTTGGCTTCTGGATCTTCTCAAAGCATCCCCCAGAAAAACTTCAGCCAATTTACTCCCTTTGACCAACTGTCATTTTTGAAAAGCTGCCCAGTCTCTTTGCGGTGATTTTCAAAGAGAGACCCAGGACTAGGTTTTCTTTCAGTGACAGCAATTGGTAGGAGGAGGGGTGAAGAAGACAGGAGTTTCTGATGTGGGAAACCACACATACACACACACCCCCCCCCCCAAGAAATGCTGAATCTGTAATTGCAAGACAATATAACCTTCCTGACATCTGAGGAAGATGTCAAGAAAGAAAAGCAAAAACTCACATTTGTGTTATAGCTGCTGGGATTTCTACACTAGGGAGAGCTGACCCTGTTTGACCTTGCCTGTCGAGACCAGAGGGTTACAGAGAGACTGACCAAAGATATGTGGCCAAAAGGCCAATGATATGTGGGCAAAACTGGCCAAGCTGATCAGTTTGACACGTCAAAAGACAGATGTTGTCTGACTTGGGCAGCTTGTGGGCCAGAGAAGAAATCCAAAGCTCAGTATCTAAGAATGCAAAGGCGAGCAACAGTGTGAACCATCACCTGTGCTCCAGGTAAAGCCTGCCCGCCCTGGGTCATCACTTATTCAAGCAAAGGACTAAGAGCAGCACAATTCTAGCTTGTTAGTGTATGGCCTGAAAGTGAAGACTTCATTTCCCTTCTTCCCTGTGCACTTTCCTCGTCACTATTCAAGACAGGTGCCAAATGTGTCATCATGCTTGATGGAGCCTGGCGTTGGCTGGCTGGCTGTGATCAGCAGCTGACCACCTGACAAAAACACTCCCTAATTACATTTTTAACTTGGATTGTGCCACACTTAGTTACATTTTTGGGGGGGAAAGGAAGGGAGGGAAGAACAGTGAGTGAAGGAGGTTTGCAGAAAGCTTCAGGGCCAGATAGCACACAGACAGCCCACCTTAAAAATCAACACGTCTTCCCATTTGTAACTTAACTACATGTCTAAATGTTGACATCCAGTGAACAAATATTAATTAAAAACCCAAGACATTCAAAACTGCACAAATGTCATCTTCCATTGTGTGAAATCAAAAAGGAACATGCGGGTGAGTGGGGAGGTGGGGAGACACACCATAACCTACCTCTTATTGGTAATGAGCTTGAATTGTGGAAGGATACTTTCTGACTTCATACCATTTCTTGTTAGTATGATGGTCAAAATTACAAAAAAAAAAAATCACTCAGACTAATGGTCTCTTGTGGGCAAGTGGCGAAGAACACTGATTTGGCTTATTTTATTCTCTGTACTTCTCCTGGTGTGGTGGACAGTTTGCTGATACAATTATTTTGGATAGGACTTCATGTTAGGTATTGGCATGGAGGCATCCACAATTTTTTTTTTTTTGAGATGGAATCTCACTGTGTTGCCCAGGCTGGAGTAGAGTGGCACGATCTCTGCTCACTGCAACTTCCACCTCCTGGGTTCAAGTGATTCTTCTGCTGCAGCCTCCTGAGTAGCTGGGATTACAGGTGCCCACCACCATGCCCAACTAATTTTTGTATTTTTAATAGAGATGGGATTTCACCATGTTGACCAGTTTTGTCTTGAACGCCTGACCTCAGGTGATCTGCCTGCCTCAGCCTCCCAAAGTGCTGGGATTACCGGTGTGAGCCACTGTGCCTGGCCCACATATGTTTATAAATCACTAGATTTTAAATACTGGCAGGGCTACAAACAAGGAGAGCTTGTCTGTGAAGAGAAAAACAATTAGCAAGATCCTTCATTGTTTCTTCCTCTGCTGTCCATTCTATTTATTTGTCTGCTGCTAGGATCTAGGGGTGTCCTCGACCCTGCACATAATAGCAGGCCCCCTGTCTTCATCAGCACTGCTACATCCTCATATTCGGCAGGGAGCACTCTCATTTAAGGTAATGAGTGACTCCCTTTCACAATAGAACTCTGAGTGTGGCTCAAATTCACCCTGGCTAATGAATCTTCTGTATGTTTTTTTTTTTTTTTTTTCCTGAGGCAAGGTTTCACTGTCACCTAAGCTGGAGTGCAGTGGCACAGTCATGGCTCACTGCAGCCTCAACCTTCTGGGCTCAAGCAATCCTTCTGTCTCAGTCCCTCAAGTGACTAGGACTACAGGTATGTGTCACCACTGGCTATTTTGTTTGTTTGTTTTTTGAGACGACATCTTACTATGTTGCCCAAGCTCATCTTGAACTCCTGGGCTCAAGTGATCCTCCCTCTGCCTCCCAAAATGTTGCCATTACAGGTGTGAGCCACCCTGCCCGGCCTTGTATTTCATTTTTAACCCTGATATAAGTAACAACACATCTGCTTATTAATATGTTCATGTTAACATTTACTATCCAGTTTGGGTGGAAGGAGAGTGTTCTCTGCCTCTGAGGTCCAGTTTTAACATTTATAAGTGCAGCGGGTCCTCCTGTTGTGGCCCACAAACCTTACTTGGGAAAATGTCACATTTGAGCAACCACACAAAACTACTCTGTGATCTCTGAATATAGTAAGGTCACCAGCCCCCACTTGATCTTCTGTTAAATGACCAAGATCATTTCTGGTCAGAAAGTATGTGTGTTTTCGCGAGTTTTTTTTTTTTGTCTTTGTTGACACATAATGGTGTAGAAATCAAGCTTAAAACTGATTGTAGAACAGTTTGGTGAGAAAGATTTTTGCTTTTCTGCCATAATATTCCCCTGGACTTTGCTTCGGGTCCAAAGTAACACCGGGAAGTTTAAGACCACAGAAATGTGACTAAATGAATGCTGATCACATTTACAAAAGCAAGTGACTTTGTCCAAAGTCTCTCATTCTCAGATCCATAGTAGACATATAGATACTTTTTCTAAGGGCAAAATTTCCTGGTTCACTAAGCCAGACTTCCATGTTCTTGACGAAATAAAGATAATATTGAAAATGACAGTGTCTGAGAAGCAATCTCAAACTGCCTTTTATTACTGCACACAGTTAACGTGGAATTGAGAATCACTTTCTTTCTAACATAAAATCGTGAGCCGTAGAGTTACTACTGAAATTCACCACAGTGATTCAGCCAACAACTCAACTTATTCCTTTGCAAAAATTTCTGAAGGTTTTTTTTTCTCCCTTCAATCTCAGCATTACAAAATAATGAGCAAACAGTTAAATTGGCCCAGCTCTGAGTTTCAAGAGAGATTTATGGTCTGCTTATCCTCTGGAGGGACTATAAAACCACCGATGACATCTTACTTTGAAATCTCTTGTATTAAGTAAAGAGATGGGTGTGGTGCGATAGTGAACTCTGCATGTGAGTGGTATTTAGACAAGTTCTGTACTTCAAAACAGAGTCCTTAACTCATACGAAGGCTTCCTGCCACTAGCTAGGGATCTCAGTAATGAGCGTGCTGCCTTCCCTAACACCCCCATCCTTTTCCAGAAAGATTCTTAATTTTATCCTAAATATATTTGATATTTTTTCCTCTGTATTTTGCTTTGGGTTTAAAAAATTCCCTGAAAGATTTTTTTCTCGTCTGTGGAAGCATCAAGCCGCAGATCCAAGTCAGTCCAAATCACCAGGATCATACAAGATGATAAAAGTGCCTTCAAGTTCTAATACTTGCTGGAGGGGCCCAAGCCGCGTTTTAAATGTGAACAATGGGGTGGCTGCGGCAGAGAACTGACCATTTACTTCCTGCCTCAGATGACCCCCTTGTGATCTCTGAAACTGGGCAGAGGAATAAGGAAAGGGAAAGAACTGGGTTTTGGGGAGAAACATGCTTTCTGGAAGGCGCCCAGGTTTACCCAAAGAGCACAGTTAAGTGCTGAATTCCAACTAGCTCTGGAGTCACCCTGTTTGGGGCCTCATTCTGGAAACCCGAAGTCCAGCGGCAGCTTTCCTCCACATCAGGACAGAGAGTGGGGTTTGGGAGCGGACGAGGGAGCGGGAGTGGACGAGGGAGCAGGAGTGGGGCTCAACGACGACCCAGGCGCTCAAGGGGAGGGGCTGAGAGCGTTTCTTCGCTGCGCGGCTGCAATAGAAACTTTTTCCTCGTACTATCTGACTCCGGGACTGGACTGTGAGGTCTGCAACAGCTGGTGGGGTTCGGGTGGGGAACACACTCTAAGCCCAGCGCCAGGGCTGGAGCCGTGGGTGGAGCCGCTGCAGCCCTGGGCCGGGGGCGTCAGGAAACTCGAGACTGGGGCGCGGGGAGGCCCCGGCCAGAGCGCCCGCTCTCCCGCGTCCCGGGCGGGGTCCTCACCTGTTCCAGCGGGCCACCTTCCTCCGGTAATACCGCAGCGCCTCCTGGCTGGCCAGGAGCGAGTCCTCGGCTCCCAGGAGAGGCGGCTCCTCCGGGACGTTGTACAGCGGGTGGGCGAAGAGGGCCTGCAACTTGGAGCTCGACCCGCTGCGGCTGCCGCCAGCCGGTTCAGTCCGGGGCTCGGTTCGGGAAAAGTTGTGCACGATCGTGCCGGGGTCCGAGGCAGCTGCGGCCGAGTCCGGCGCCGGGGAGGAGGCGCGGCCGGCGCACGGGCACCCCCGCGGGCGCTCCCGAGGCCGCAGCTGGCGCTGTACTTGGGGCCAGAGGTGGAAGTAGAGGTCGGCGGAGAGCAGCGCGCCCAGCAGCAGCAGAGTCAGTAGGCGGTCCCGGCGCAGCCCCGGCATGGCCCAGCCGGGGCGCGGAGCGGCGGGGCGTGCTGGCCAAGGGGGACGCCGGGGGCAGGCCGGCTGTCTCCGGGGTCCTGGGAGGGGTCGCGGGGTGCGGGCAGAAGAGGTGCCTGGAGTCCCGCGGGTGGGCCGGGGTCAATGAGACCGGAATGCTCCCTGCGCGGGCTAGTCCCCCGTGGAGGGGTGTCGCTCCTCAACTTGGGGACCAGGTGCACGGAGCGCCGGGCCTCTCGGAGTCAGCGGGCGTCGCTTCTCCGCGCCGAGTGAGCCGAGGGAATGGGGTTCCCGGGGTGCCCGCTTCTTGCACCTTTTCTCCCGTGCGCCCGCCCGCCCGGGCGCTCGCGGCAGGTGAAGGGCCCCGGGGCGCCGGCGCCGGCTGCCACCGCGGGCGGACGGGCGACGGGGCGGTGGGCGACCGCGAAGAGCAGCGTTTAGGGCGGACGGAGGCCGCCGGCTGCGGAGCCCGGGGCGTCTCTCCTGAGGATGCTGTCGCTCGGCGGCGGCTGCTACTGCTCCCGCGACTCCTCCTGCGGGCGGCGGAGACGCCAGTGCCGGCGGCTGGCACGGGCGGCGCGAGTGGGGAGTTGGCGAAGCAGGAGCGGCTCCGGGGAGCTTGTCTGTGCGCCTGGACTCCTAGAGGCAGAGGTAGCGCGGGGCCTCCCCGAGCCTGGCCTGGCGCCGGCACCCCCACCCACTCTCCGCTGGCACCTGCCTCTGGCGCAGCTGACGGCCAACTCCTGATCCGAGGCCGGCGCTGCCCTTGCACCTTGTCACCCACCCACTGCCTGCGCCCTCCCCCTTGCTCGGGCCTCCCACTTTCCCTGCCCAGGTCTCAATCCAGTCACTTTAAGGGACTCACGCGAGGGGTCCGAAGCCTCTTTTTACCATTTCTATTATTTTTAGGAAAAAAAAAAAAAACCACCACAAGCCCCCTAAAACCCTTTTTTTCCTGTAAGCTTTGCCAAATGAGTGTGTGTGTGTGTGGGGGGGGGGGTGGGGGGAGGCGGGGGTGGCAGTGTTGGTATCTGTTCTTTCTTTGTGTTCCCTTCCACCTCCGCCCCCCTGCAGAGCGCAGGGCACATCAAGATTCATAACAACTACCTACCACATGCCTGGCACATAGTAGGTGCTCAGGAAACACGCTCTTGGTGAAGGAAAGAGCTTGACCTTTAAAAGTAAGGTATCAGTTTTACCTAGAATCTTGCTGATTTCCTGTTTGGAAGGAGTTTGATTCCAACTCTGCCTGTACTTTAAAAAGAGGAAATGTTTCTTGCACTCAGGGAGGGAGGGGCCCTGATGACCCCACTCCGAACTTTTGAGTTTAGCTTGGTGTGAAAGTAGTCCACCCAAATGAATCACTGGAGGACACATTTAGGCTTTCTCCGATATTCTGTGAGGTAATGTACCCTCCCCACACCCAGTTTTCCTTTTGAAGAAGAGGGAGGGAGTCCTGAACTCCTGGCTCCTCTATTTAATGACCCCATAGTATAGTAAAGTGAAGTCTGATTGGAGAGGCGGCCCCACCCTGCTGAATTTCAGGAAATCCACCAGAAGCTGCTTGCCCAGGCAGCAAAGCTTCCCATGTAAGTTAGTTCTACTCTTTAACCCCCTCCCTTCCCTTGCTGGAATTGAGAACCCTCAGACATACTTTGACTTGTGGGTTCAGACCAGAGTTCTTTTCCCCGTGGTTCAGTGTAAGATTTCTTCGGGACTTTGCAGTCTCCTCAAATGTAAATGAAGATAATGATGGAACCTACCTCCTAAGGTTATTATGAGACTTAAATGAATTGAAGTACAATTATGTGTCACGTCTGAGAAATGCATCCTTAGGCAATTTTCCTGTGTGTGTGAACATCAGGGTGTACTTACACAAACCTAGATGGTTCAGCCTACTACACACGGAGGCTACATGGCATAGCCTGTTGATCCTAGGTACAAACCTGTACAGCATGCGACTACTGAATGCTGTAGGGAGTTGTAACACAGTGGTGAGTACTTGTGTGTCTAAACATAGGAAACATACAGTAAAAATACAGTATTGTAATCTTATGGGACCACTGTTGCATTGACTAAAATGTTATGTGGCACTTGACTATGTATAAATTACTTAGAAGAGCTCCTAACTCATCCTAAGTAAGTGTGAAATATGTGTTTGCTATCATTATGATTACTTATTAGTTCCTGTAGTACACTAGGCTTGGTTAGAGACTGCTCATCGCTAGGACAAAAATAGAAAAGGATGGAAAAGGAAGATAGCAGGAAGGAACCTGCTTTCAGGGGCGTAACATTGTGGCCTGAGTGCCCAGTCCAAGTGAAAAAGCCCAAGACGGTACTATTCCCAGCTACTCCACTCCTCTGGGTATGATGGTGGGCATTTTGAGGGGTTCTAGAACCTCCTCCTTTTTATCTGGAATTAAATTTTAACTGATTTCCAATTTCTGAGAGACGTTGCAACTTCTAATGTGTTTAATTAGATGTCACGGCAAGCGAATGAAGAAGTCAGGCATTGAATGGTGGTGATGTAACTGCAGTAACTGTGTGGCAAACTGGTGAGCATTTTTCTCGGCTGGCAAAGGACGTGGATGTGATGACACTGCAGGTCTTGTGACTTCAATTCTCCTCAACCCATGGGGTCATACTCGCTTAGTAGACTCTTTTTTTTCTGGCCCCAATTTAGGGAACAATAGTGTAACTTGCTTGGAAATTATGTAAACATATTTTCCATGCCCTTTAAAGGTCACAGTCAAGTGCAGAACTGCGTGTGGGAGTTAGATATTAAGTGTGAATGAAGCTGGATAGGAGAGTGGAAATCCTACCAGTAGGATTGGCCAATAGGATGTTGGCTTCCTCAGGTTTGCCTCTAATCTACCTTTACCCCTCCTAGAAATGAGCCTTCTCCTGCTCCTCCGATCTTCCATGTCTTGGGCCCTGGCTTACTTGCCAGCCTCACATACATCCTCTCCGTTCACACTGAAGGTATCCTAAATTGCTGTTTGCTGGGACCCATCATTCTGTTTAAAATCTTTCATTGGAAGCCCCTCCCTCCTTTTCCATCTCTACTGATCTTGATGTATCTAGAGTCTCATAATCTCTTGCTCATACTTGCAAATAGGCTTCTAACTGGTCCCTCTGCTTCCATGGCACCTTAGTTCAGTGCCCACACACACTCTTGCCAGAGTGAGACTTCTAGTATGCAGAGGCAACCAGGATATTCTCCTCCTGAAAACCCCCTGAGCTTCTCCTTGTTGCCGGATTAGGTCACTCATTGTGACACAGCTCTTCGTGGTCTGGCTTCTACCTCCCTTCTTCTTTATATGCCCCCTCTTTGGTCTTCACTCCACAAGACTTTCTGCAATTCCCAAGTGCTCCAACCTCTCACAGATGTGTCTTTAACCGAAAGCTCTTTCTCCTTTCCCCACCTGGAAAACACCCATTAGTCCACCCAAGCTTTGGCCACTTGTCCAATTTTTCTCTGATGCTTGTCTTCATACCCATTAAACTCAGTGCCTTGTGCTCTCATGTGCCCCCACAGCTCCTCATATATTCGCCTATTACAACGTTGGCCATGTTGGGTTTCCTTTTTAGTATGTGTTATGGGTTGACCATATCCTGCTCTCAAATTCACTTGTTGAAATCCTAACCTCCAATACTTCAGGACGTTACCTTATTTGGAAATAGGGTTGTTGTAGAAATAATTAGTTAAGCTGATATCGTACTAGTGTAGAGTGGACCCTTAATGCAATATGACTTGTGTCCTTATAAAAAGGAGAAATTGGGACACAGAGACATGCATACAGGGAGAATGCCCTATGAAGATAAAAGACAGATTGGGCAATTCTTCTATAAGCCAAGGAACACCAAAGACTGCCAGCAAACACAAGAAGCTAGGTAAGAGGCATGGAACAAATTTGTCCCTCACAGCCCTCAGAAGAGACCCACTCTACTGACACCTTGACCTTGGATTTATAATTCTAGAACTGTGAGACAATAAATTTCTGTTGCTTAAGCCACCCAGCTTTTGGTACTTTGTTACAGCAGCCATTGCAAATTTACACAGTACACATGTCTGCCATCTTCACTGGAGCACTACTCCTGAGTGTAGAGGGAGAATGCTATTTATATATGTACACAGAGCTCCGAGGATGGGGCCTATCATTTGAGAAATGCTCAAGAAATGTTTGCTGAGTGAAGGCAGAGATATTGGACATCTCTACAACTTTAGAATCTCACGTAGGGCCTAGTATACAGTAGGGGCTAAATTATTGTTTACAATAAGATGACATAGCTTTGGACCCGTAGGAGACATAAAGAAATATATGACACAATTCTTTCCTGCCTTCAAGAGTCTTTTGTGATCATCAGAGAGTCCAGCTATACCTGTACCCACAAGCCAATGGGAAAAAAGTATGAGGTAGTACACAGAGCAGATTAGCAATCTGTGCCATTGCATGCATTAAGAGGAGCAAATGCAAAGGGCAGCTGTGTTTCCTTTCAGTCTAGCTAAATATCAAGCTCTCTACTTGCAGGAGTTAAATCATGAAGACAATAGAGTCAACATTTAAACACCAAGTTCCTCTATCTGTGAAGGTTAGACTCTATTTTTATCTTGCCCATGTTCCCATGTTGCTTAGAACTTGACTAGTTGTTTTTTGTTTGTGTAGGCAGTTTTCTATACTAGACTATAACTCCATGAGTTCAAGGGTAACATGTTTTCTTTTTTTATTTTCCTGTCTTCATAGGATCTTAGACACAGCAAGGCATGCAAATGAGAATTAGCAAATTCCTGCAGAATAAATGATGTTTGTGGGTTTATGTGTGTTCATATATGGAGGTGGGAAGTGGTTTGGAAAAGAGCACTTAAAATAAGAACATAAATGTATATAATCTAGCTCAAGATAAGTGTTAAGTGTTAAGTTAGAATATCTACATAAGTGTTAAGTTAAACATCCATTATGTTTTTTTTTTTTTTTTTTTCTTTAGACAGGGTTTTTCTCTGTCATCCAGGCTGGTGTGCAGGGTGGCAGAGTGTGATCTGGCTCATGGCAGCCTTGAACTCCTGACCTCAAGTGATCCTCCCACCTCTAAGCCTCCTGAGTAGCTGGGACTACAGGCTCATGCCATCAGGCCTGGCTAATTTTTTTTTTTTTTGTAGAGATGGGATTTCACCATGTTGCTCAGGCTGGTTTCCAACTCCTGAGCTCAAGCTATCTGCCTGTTTCAGCCTCCCAAAGTGTTGGGATTACAGGCATGAGCCACTGTGCCCGGCCCCAGTAGATGTTTACTTAGAACATCAATGGAAATTGCCTTGGTCCTATTGGAAAACCAATAGGTAAGAGACACATAAAGAAATAACTAAATGTAGACATCTATGTCCCTCACAGTTTTTATTATAGTATAGATGCATGTGAAGAATGTTACCTTTACCTGCTAGCTGTCTCAGTAATCAGCAAGAGATGCAATTGAAATTACTATAAATGGAAGACCTAGAATGGAGTGAACTTAAGAAACTGAAACTGATTTAGTATTGTACTCAACACCTTATTCTGAGGTAGAAAGTCCAAAATTTTCTATTCATGACCAACACATAATGCCTCAACATAAGCCAGAGATTTTCAAAGTGCAGCCTGTGGATCAGAAGTACCTGATGTGTTTATAAAAATGCAAATTCCAGGGCCACACCATAGATCTAGTATATTTTTGGAGGTGGGGCCAGGAATGTACATTTTCAATAAGCTGATTCTTACCAGCTTATAAGATTCTGACACACATTGAAGTTTGGGAATCACTGGTTGAAAGGACAGTGCTAATGAGAACAAAGTCACAGATTTGATTCCAGATAGGCTAGGTAGGATCGATTGTCTGACACTGGCCATCCAACTTGTGTCATAAGGTTCTAAGGCGCTAAAGAGAGAGAGACAGAGAGTACGTGTTTCCCCATCATTGCTACTGGGGAACACAAATAAACAAATAAGTGCCTGTTCTTTACAAATGATGGATATTTAGTGTGATCTTGCTATAAAAAGTCATGGCTGTACTTATTGGTAAATTTCCCCTGGGAAACTGAACTACCTTCCCTGGGTCTCAGTTGCCTCATTTGAAACATGAAACACTGAAGTGAATGATCTTTAATGTCCTTTTCAGCTCTGAAGAATGAGAATTTTACATTTTTTTCTACTAAGCATATATTAATCTAGATCTTTTCACACAACTTTATTTCCAGTATAAACCAAATACTTGAGAAAGCAAACCAAGGCATTTTGTAGGAAGAGTAAGAGCACTGGATTGGGAGTTAGGGAGCTTACACTGTAATCTTGGCTCAGTCATTAGCTTGGTGGCATGGGACAAATTATTTAATGTCTCTGGGCTTCCTTTGCCTCACATGTAAATAAGTATTTTGTGGTAGACAATTTCAAAGTTCCCTTCCAGCATTTAGTTCCTTCAGGAGTGAAGATGAGGTAAAGACATTCTTAGATGAAAGAAAACTAAAAGAAACAATCACCAGCAGACCTGCTGTAACAAAAATGCTAAAGAAAGATTTCAGATGGAAGGTAAATGCCACCAGAGGGAAACCTGGAACATCAGGAATGAAGGAAGGGCAACAGAAATGGTGAAAATATTGGTAGATATAACAGATTATTTTTTCTCATCTTAAGTTTTACAAAATATAATAATTGAAGACAAAAATTATAGCATTATCTGATAGAGATTCAGTATACAGAGATGTAATACATATGACCACTACAATACGAAGGGAAGAGGGTAAAGGGACTTGTATGTTGGTAAGAACTCTGCATTCCACTTGAAGTGGTAAAATATTAATTCAAAATAGCTGAGAAACATTAAATGTATATGTTATAATTCCTAGATTATAATACTATACTGTACTAAGAGATACAATAAAATTAAAAACTATGCTGAGAGACATAATAAAAATAATAAATATATTAAAATGAAGCACTAAAAATACCCAAATCATACAAAAGAAAGCAGAAAAGGGGAAAGAAAAACAAAAATATAGGAAATAAACAGAAAACAAATTATAAAATGGTAGCCCTAAATGCAAACATACCAATAATTATATTAAATATAAATGGCCTAGACACACCAATTAAAAGACAGAGATTTTCAGAATGAATTAAAAAACAACTCAGTGTTATGCTGCCTACAAGAAACCCGGTGTATATATGACAACTGGTAACTTAAAAGGATAGAAAATGACATACCAGGCAAACACTAATTAAAAGGAATCCAGCATAATTATATTAGTATTACTCAAAGTAGCAATCAAAAAGACAATTTACCAAGAAGTCATAATAATCCTAAATGTGTATGCCTCTAACAATAGAGCTTCAAAGTACATGAAGTAAAACTGATAAAACTGAAAGGATAAATGGGAAAATTCAACAATGATAGCTAAAGGCTTTAGTGTTTCTTTTTCTGCCACTCATAGAGCAAGTAGACAGAATATCAGCAAGGATACAGAAGAACTGAAAAATACTACTGGCCAACTAAATCTAATTTAACATTCATAGGACAATTCACTCAAAAGCAGCCTAATACACATTATTTTTAAGTGTACATGACATTTACCAAGATGGACTATATTCTGTGTTATAAAACAAGCATTTAAATTTAAAATAATCAAATCATATAAACTATGCTCTCTGCTCATAATAGAAATAGACTAGAAATAAATGACAGAGAGATATCTGGTAAATCTCCAAACATCTGAAAACATAAATATGTACTTACCACATGACCCAGTAATCCACTGCTAGGTATTTACTCAAATGAATCGAAAACTTATGTGTGCATAAAAACCTACTTATGAAAGTTTTATAGCAGCTTTATTAATAATTGCGAACATTAAGTCATGCATATGTCCTTCAATGGGCAAATAGATAAACTGTTGTACATCATACAATGGAATACTACTTAGAAACAATAAAGAACAAAATATGGGTATACATGACAGCATTGATGCATCTCAAAGGCATTATGCTGAGTGATAGAATCCAGTCTCAAAAGGTTACATATTGTGTGATTACATTTATATGATAGCCTAGAAATGGAAAAGCTATGGTGACAGAGAATAGGTCATTGGCTGCCAGGCATTAGGGACCATGATGAAGGTATGACTACAAAGGTACAGCATTAGGAAGTTGTTTTGGGTGATAGAACTATTCTGTATCCTTATCACGATGGTGGTCATGTGAATCCATCCATGTGTTAAAACTGACAGAACTGTACATTAAAAAAAGGGCAACTTTATTGGCCCTATTATTCAATTATGTTAAAACAAAATAAAATAAAATAAAAAACAAAGGTTGCATACCTCCATCCAAAAGAATTTTGCCTGTAGCCTGGCTCATAATAGCAAATAATTGCACAAAAAAGTAAACATCCATCTACAGGGAAATATGTTAATAAATTGTGGTATTATTATATAATGAGCAGTTAAAATGAAGGAGGTGCAACTGTATTTTCTCAGCAAAGATACATCTTTAAGTTGTAAGAAAACATGAATATGGTGTGTGTGTGTGTGTGTGTGTGTGTGTGTGTGTGTGTAGCGTATGATACTATTTAGATAACCTTCAAAACTGGCAAACTAGGCCAGGCACAGTGGCTTACACCTATTACTCCAGCACTATGGGAGGCCAAGGAGAGAGGATCACTTGAGGCCAGGAGTTTGAGACCAGCCTGGGCAACATAATAGGACCCCTCTCTACAAAAACTTTTAAAAATTAGTCAGGTGCAATGGTGTTCATCTGTAGTCCTAGCTACATGGGAGGTTGAGGCAGGAGGATCTCTTGAGCCCAGGAGTTTGAAGTTACAGTGAGCTATGATCATGCAACTGCACTCCAGTGCCTGGAGACCCTGTCTCTGAAAAAGAAACAAACAAAAAATTGGTAAAATTATAAAAACATGCATAAGAACAATGAATACTGTCTTAGTCAGTCTGCTGCTATAACAAATATACCATAGATTGGGTGGCTTAAATAAAAGAAATTTATTTTTCACAGTACTGGAGACTGGTAATTCCAACATCAAGGTGCTGGCAGATCCAGTGTCTGATGGGGACACTCTCCCTGGTTTGCAGATAGCCCTTTTCTCGTTGTATCCTCACACACTGAAGAAAGAGTGAGCATTGGTCCTTTCATCCCCTAATAAGGGCACTAATCCCATTTATGAGGGCCCCATCCTCATACTCTAATTACTCCTTGATATGATTTGGATGTTTGACCCCTCCAAATCTCATGTTGAAATTTTATCCCCATTGTTGGAGGTGGGGCCTAATGGGAGGTGTTTGTGTAATGGGAGCATATCCTTCATGAATATATTAATGTCTGGGAGGGTAAGGAAGACTGTTCTCATTCTATTAGTTTCCGGGAGAGCTGGTTGTTAAAAAAGAGCCTGGCATCTCCCTCCCCTCTCTCTTTTGCTTCTCTCTATGGCCATGTAATCTCTGTACACACTGGCTCCTTTTCACCTTCTGCCATGAGTGGAAGCAACCTGAAGCCCTCACCAGAAGCAGATGTTGGTGCCATACTTCTTGTATAGTCTGCAGAACTGTGAGCCAAATAAACTTCTTTTCTTTATAAACTACCCAGCCTCAAGTATTTCTTTATAGCAACACTAAAATACTGAGACACCTCCCAAAGACCCCACCCCTTAATACCATCAAATTGGGGATTTAACATATGAATTTGAGGAGAACACAGATATTCAGTTCTTAGCAAACACCAAATTCAGCACAGTGATTACATATGGAATTAAAGTGAGAAAAAAGTACTTGTTGAAGATTATACATGGGGCTTCAGCAGTAACTGAAATGATTTCTTAGAAAAAAGATCTGAAGCATATATTACAAAATGTTAAAATTTGACAAAGTTGGGTAGTGCTATATGGATGTTGGTCACATTATTCTCTATCACATTATGACTCATTCTCTTTACTTTTCATATTTACAATATTTATTAAAAATCTGACTTGATTCATTTTGTGACCTCATATCCTGGGCTATTCTAGGTTTTTAAAGAGACCATTGAAAGAAAGCGTTGGGCTTTGACATTAAGGTGAAGCAGGTTAATAAGCAGCAGCAGTCAAAGAAATTTGCTCTATTTTATTTTAAAGGAGATACATGGTAGAGGGCAAGGAATATGTGTAAGAGCAATTTCAACTTAAATTAACTGAATTTATATTTTAAAAGGGGAAGAAATTCACAGATTTTATGCGTGGCTGCTTTCAGACTGTGCAATTCATCTGAACAGAACTCTTGCATATATTATGTGAGCTTTACATGCCAGACTGAACAACAACAGATGTGTTTTCCCTGTTTCAGTTTTTACTACCTTGACAGTACAGCTATTCTTAGAAGGTGGGAAGCTGGGACTTCTTGGGTCTTTAGAATGTCATGTCTTAAAGTATCATAACTGTTTTCTAGCAACTCCTAATCCACTGTATGAATTCACAGCTAGTGGGTGAGACAAACATTAAACAAATGTAACACAAATAAATATCTTGGTCTGGCTCAAAGTTCAGTGTCAGAACGTCAATACAGCTAAAATAAATAGAAATGACTCCAAAAAGCTTTGAAAATTAACATGGGTCTTCACTCAGTAATTTTTGAGGGAATGGAAAAGGGGAATTACATTATGGAGGTATACAATTGTTAGTATTCCTTTCTAAACATCCACAATACATGTCTCTCTCCACAAAGTTCAGGCTTTGTAATCTCCTTTTCCTTTTTACCTCTCACCCCAATTCCCATAAACTCCTCCCCACCTATGCCTGTTCTCTTCTCTTTATTTCATCCCACTTCAGTCCTTTCATACATAGGGCAATAGTCTCCATTCTTAATGGCTTCTGTCTCCCTCTCCATTCCCAATGCAGTTCAGCCTGATGGAGGTCTATTAGCTGGCTGAGTAATTAAAGGACTCTTCTGTCTTGGAAGGAGAATTTCAAATATTTATGTTTTTATGATATTTTAGTTCTGACAAATGAAGAATCATAAAATTATAAGTTACAGTGGGGACAAATACAATGACATCATCTTAACTCTCTTCATGCTGCTTTTGTTTTTTAAATTTGGAAGCAAGGATGAAAGGTGTAAAAGATGATTAATCATTTTAGAAATAGATGCATGACTACAGCCTAAGTCTGTGGTGAACCAATCATGCTCTCTTCCTTTCTCTGGGTTAGACTAAGTCCTACATTTCACAACCTTCCACAGTGTTCACTTGATAACTAGGAAAAGGCAAATGGACCCCATGGCTTCTACACTCTCCCTCTGTTCTTTCACAGATGTATGCTGGCCATATTTTATGAACTGGAAATCTGGACTTGGGGTCAAACTCATGAAACAGGGTATTAAAAATCATAAGTCATCTATCCCAGAAGAGTCAGGAACTATAGTTGCCATAACTAGGCACATATGCTAAGCCCTCACTTCCCTTTGATGTTCTGGATGCAGCCTTAGAGGGAGAAGTCAGTGGACACAACTGGAGCCCATGGTATCAGGTCTGGACAAACCAGTTTCAAAGTGAGTGCTCAGTTTTGCAAAGGAAGGCAGTAACTCCGACTAGCAGCAGTAGAATCTAGGCAGACAGAGGACTCAGTAGCACCATATCTTCATGATGTATTTATTTTTAATTCTACAAATAATATATGAATATTCTCTCTTTTTAAAATATTTGGACAATAGACAAAATTTTATAGTAATAAGTGAAAGTCTCCCTTCCTTCTTCCTCTTCCCTATCTGATTTTCTTCCCCACAGGTAACCATTGTTGGTTTGATATGACTCCTTCCAATGCTACATATACTCAAGTAGCTTTGCCTCTACCTTAATAGTAATCAGATAAATGCAAATTAAAACAATTGACAATAGATAATTTGTTTCTTATCACATTTTCATTGCAAAAAAAAAAAAACAACAACAAAATATCCAGAATTAACTAGGACTTGGGGAAGGAATTGTAAATTGAAGAAACTGTTCTGGAGGTTAATTTGGTAATGTAAATGCCTACAGACTTTATATCAGTCAGGATCCAGTTAGGAGATGAAAAGCATACCAATTATTTGAAAAGGAAAAATTTAATAAAAAGAATTATTAACTAGTAAAAGTGATAAGACACCTACCTGTAAAAGGGATCTAGAAGTAGCAGCTGCAAAAATTAAAAAAAGAAGCTGCTACATCTAAGCTGAGGAAAAGTGGATCTAAGGACTAGGAGGGTTCCCCTACCCTTAAGCCAAGGCTGAAGTTTAGACCTCGTTATAGAGAGCATGTTTACCACTGGAAAAAAACAGCCACTGTTGGTGAAGAAACTTTCTGGATAGCAGGCCATGTTGATCTGTCAAAGAGCCCATGGGAGGGGCTACCGATGCCTGAGGCCATGGTCAGAGCTACTGTGGAAACAACCACAGAGTGGTGGTGGTGGGGAGTGCGACTTGATAGTGTGGTTGGAGCTAGTTGGTGAAGGCTGCAGGGCTCCCATGCTGAAGTAAAATTGAGGACTGGGACCCAGAGAAGTGTCTTCCTGCCACTACTGCCTTGCAGAGTTCCTCCAGCGCCCTCTATTGACAAAGCCTATTATTGTGACAACTGGTAAAGGAGGAATGTCTAGAGGGTCCAGCTCCAGTTTCATAAAGCCCAACAGAGAAAGGTAGGTTTGGAACTGAGAGGCAACAAATTCGTAACTGGTACAGACTTTGACTTCTGAATTCCATTTATAAAAATTTGAGGAAATCATTAAAGTTGTATGTAAATATTTAGATAAAAAATGGTTATTACAGTATAGAAAAAAATGGAAATAAGTGTAATGTTTGAAAATTGAAAACTGAGCAAAATAATGGTTTATCTATAAGATTAAGCTATATTTATTTATTTTCATAAAAAGATGTTTATATCACTAGATGGAAAAGGTGTGTTAATAACAATCATATCATTACCCATTAAAAACATATTTATATATATATTTCTATGTATGCATAGATTAAAACTTTGAGAAGTTTGGTGTCTTTCTTTTTTTTTTTTTTTTTGAGATGGAGTCTCACTCTGTTGTTCAGGCTGGAGTGCAATGGCGTGATCTCGGTTCACTGCAAGCTCTGCCTCCCAGGTTCATGCCATTCTCCTGCCTCAGACTCCCGAGTAGCTGGGACTACAGGCGCCTGCCACCATGCTTAGCTTTTTTTTTTTTTTTTTTTTTTTTTTTTTAGTAGCAATGGGTTTTCACCATGTTAGCCAGGATGGTCTCAATCTCCTGACCTTGTGATTCACATGCCTCAGCCTTCCAAAGTGCTGGGATTACAGGTGTGAGCCACCACGCCCAGCCTGTTTGGTGTGTTATACACCAGCTCCTTGGTATAATATCTGAGTTACAATCGTTCAATAAATATTTACTGAATAAATATATTAGCTTCCTCAGGCTACTGTAACAAATTGCTATTAAGTTGCCACAAGCAACAGACATGTGCTCTTCCGTAATTCTGGATGCCAGGAGTCTGAAATCAGAACACTTGCCATTACATATAGGGCCTACAAGATAATCCAGACTTTTCTCATTTTGAGATCCTTAACATAATTACATTTGTCTTTGCAAAGACTCTTTTCCCAAATAAGGTTACATTTACAAGTTTTGCGTGGATGTATCTTTTGGAAGGTGAGGTGAGGGATGAGTACCACTCAACCCATTGCATGCATAAATAAATATATAGCAACATTTTACATTGGTTTCTTTGGGTGGTGGGATTTATGAATAATCTGAATTTTCTTTTTCCTTTTTTTTACTTACTAGTATTTTATGATTTTTATGCAAAGATCTTTACACTACTTTAGAAATAAAAGGAAAGTAAAAATCTACTTGGCATATGAAAACTGAGAGACTACATTCAAAAATGCTGATTTGATCATCTTGAAGTTATGATTGAACCCATGGTTCACAAACTCCAAGTAGTTGTGTGCACTACAGAGAAGGAAACAGTAAGAGAAAATAAAGAGCCTCAGGAGGAGGGCAAAGTCATCACACAGAAACCTAAGTTAATTTATGTTCTATGGGTAAGCTACAGACCTCCCAGCCGAAAGCTGACACACGGAAGGAAGCTGATAACCAGAAATCCATGCTTAGCCTTCTGGGCATCTCTGAATTGAGCAAACTTGTGGTCTGCATAACACTTGCCATTTAGGACAGCAGTTTGGAATCTTCCTGCACTCCGGACCTCCTCTTCCCCTTCCTTTTTGTGTTACGATTCATTGATGAATTCTTAGAAGGTGCTGCTCCATTAAAATAGGAAGGTCTGTGACATCAAAAGATCTGAGGATAAAAGGCATTTTAAAAGGCTGTCATCTTTTTTCTTTTATTTAGAGAGGCAATCTTTTCAAAAGGAAAGACAGAAAAACATTGGAATTAGGGCATACTCATCTTTTTATTTCTCTTAAAGCAGTAGATATTTTATTTCCAGTCTCTTTTGGGGACTAGCTTTTTTAAAAATTTATTTATTTATTTATTTATTCCAAAACCTGAAGTTTAAACCTCTATCTTAAAACATGGCCGAATATCAAGTGTTGGAGTCAAGATTCTAATGTCATCCGAGAAAAAACACAACTGTCATCTGGGTAGAAGATAATTTTAAAAATAGATTAATTAAAAATAATAACCACCTATTAATCAAAGAAAAAGAGCATGTATTATGATCTTTAAAAAGAGTTATCTGATTTCAGATTGACATCTATTAACTGTGAGGTTAACATGTTAAAATGTCAGTGAAATGAGTGGATAAATACCTGAAATGTAAAAGTACATGATAATTTTTAAACTAGAACAGGGGTTGGCAAATCTTTTCTGTTAGGGGGCAGATAGTAAATATTCTAGGTTTTGTAGGCCAAATGGTTTCTGTTGCAGTGACTCAACTCTGCTCTTGTACTACAAAAGCAGCCATAGAGAGTATTTAAACTAATGGGCAGGAATGTGTGCCAATAAAACTTTATTTAAAAAACAGATGAGAGGTCAGATTTAGCTTATGGGTGGTAGTTTGCTGACCTCCAAAGAGAACATCAGAGGTTTTCAATAGTACACCAATAATAGTGGCTCTCTGAAATTGAGGAAAGCAGATTTTTATCTGCTTTGTTGCTTTTCTTATAAGAAGGAAATGCCAACATATTTGCAGGTATTCATACTTTGCTTGGGAGATTAATTTGTGCTAAGTGATGATTGACATAAAAGGAAGGAAGAGAAAATGAACCTTTGTGAAATAAATGGTTGGATTCTCAGAAACAAGGACCTTTTCAATGAATTCTATTGACAATACTCTTGGCCATTATGTTCTGGGAACATATTTAATACCTGCCTTAGAAATTAATCTTATTATATTGAGCTTTTACCATATGGAGTTATGTGTTGAGTGATTGTGATTTATACCATAATATAGCTGAATCTGGACAGTATTCGGTAATGATGCACGCAAAGGGCCTCGAATGCATTCCTTTGTTTGTGATGTTATTAATTCATTCTTACTCATTTTTCCTACATATTTGATTGCAAGATAAAACTTAAATGGAAAGTAAGACAACAGAAATGGACATTTTGGAAGGACTGTTGATGGAATATGGTTTTATTCTGGGTTAAGAGAGATAAAAAACCAGAGAGGACTGAGCACATGAATTGGAAAGTGAACTGCTTTGAGTAAGAACATCTGTGTTTGGCAGTTTTGGTAAGTTGAAGAAATCATTAACCTACCTCTTCGCTTTGAAAGTAAATGATTTTATACATATTTAATCAAATCAAATAATACATGTTAACTTGTACAGCCTCTTAATATCCAGCTGGGTTTTCTGGCAAGGAGATGCTGAAACAGAGTTAGGTCGTCAAAAGATTAGTTGGGCAGAAGGAACTAAGATCAGATAGATGGTGATGCAGGTCTGATGGTCTCTATCAGCCCAATAGAGAGCTCTGGAACAAAGAGGGCCTGTTAGAGAAGTCCTGTTGTGGGTGGAAGTTTTGTGCCATGCATTGTTCAATCATTGGCAGAGCTGCACTGAGAAGTGATCTTCACTTACTGTGTTACTCAGTGATTGGCCAGGAGCTAGCCCAAGAAGAGTATGACCTTAAATTGGAGGTAGACCGTGATGGAGCTGTCAACCAATCCCACTCCTTTCAGCTAGGCAGTGAGTCCTTTCTCACCTCACACTTCTTGTAGCTAGGAATCTGAGCAGGCCATCTCTAGGTCTGACACATCGTTTTAACTTTCTCTCTCTTCCTTCCAAGTCTCATTGGCTGACTTCTCTCCCTCTGCTTTTTGCATTGAGGTTCTCTAGAAATCAGTGCTTATTTTCCTCCCCATCGTATAGATTATTTCTGGAAGATCTCTTCCACTTCCATGGCTCTAACGTGACCTCTCATCCTCTGTGGGGATTACCTATAAACTGATAGTGATTTAATGTATCATTTAGGATTGTACTTTGGGGGATAAAACATAAAACCGAAATGTAAAACAAGTCTGGGGGTGCTCAGTCCAGGGTTGGTATGGAGGCTCCACAGTAATTAGGAATCAAGGGTCCTCTTATCTTTCTGCTCTATTTTCCTGCTATATGGCTTCCATCTTCAAGGTCACATCATGGCCAAAATGGCTGCTGGAGCTCCAGCTATCACATTCTTGACCTCAGCAGAAGAAAAAAGGAAGAATGAGAGGGCAAAAAGTCTACCTCCCATTTGAGTTACACTAGTTAAAGTAGTTTTCTTAAAAGTCCCACACAGCATTCCTACTTAACATTAATGAACAGAACATAGTAACATGGCTACATCTAGTTACTAGGGAAACTGAGAAACGTATTTTTTTTTTTTAACATTGTAGCCTCTGCAGGAGAGGAAATCATGCAAGAAGGGGTTTGGAATGGGTATTGAGCATGTACATCTCAGTATCTTTCACACTCCCAAACCTGGGTTTCCAAATCTTTCTTCTGAGTTTTGGAAACATGTATTTCCCTGGCTACTAGATATTTCCACCTGTATGTTACATGGGCAACTAATTTGAACATGTGCTGAACTGAACTCCAGTATATTGACCCACAATAATTACAATCTTCCCTTTTATACAATTATGCCGTTAACTACTTGGTCAACCTACATTCTCATTTTATACTTTTCTGTTTCCCTCAATTTCCATACTCAATCTTATGAATTCTCTCCTAATTATTTTTCGAATATATCCTTTCCCCTCCATTGCCACTTTCAGAGTCTTTGTTCAGGACCTCATGATTTTCTGACTAGAGAATTTTTATTTTGCTTTACTAATCTCAGTCTTGAACATTCTGATCCATCCTTCATAATGTTGCTGAAACTATTTTTGCAAAACACAAATCTGATCATCTTGTTCCACAGCTGAGAGTCTTACACCATCTACACTATTAAGGCCAAGCTCTTTCAGAAGGCATCTTTCATGATCTGACAACTGCTTCTACTTTGGCTTTATCATTGGCCACGTCTTACCATATACTCTGTGTCTCATCCATGCCATGGTGAAATGGCCAGAACACCCAGGCGGAGCTAAGCCATGTTAAGACAAATCTGAAATTCTGTCTGTCTCACCTATCTGTACTATACCCCCTACTTTGGAGCTCTTGGAACTCTTGTCCTTCTAACAAAGCTCAACGGAGTTCTTCATCCTAATGAAAATGACAAAAGGCTTCTTGATGTTAGGCGAAAACTGATGAGTTGGATTTGCATATGCTGCATTAAGCTGATGGTATGAAATCCAGGTGGAAACATCTGGTGCCCTAAGAGTCTAGGGGGTGGGGAAGTTTGGAAATAAAGATTTTCATAAGGTCAGCATAGACCTCACAATATATTCTGTGAAAATGAATGAGGCAGAAAGTTTCAGAGGAATGCTTCAATGTATTTGGTTGCAAATAATACAAACATAGCCAATAGTTCCCTACTTATATCTATACCTGTTGTCATTCCAGTATGTGTGTAGTTGTAACATTGACTTGGCAGTTCCAGATGTCAGGACACAGCACTGGCTTCTGTATTCTTCTTGACCTTTTCTCATGGTGGCAGGATGATGCAGCTCAATGCTTTATGTTTTTAATGTGGGAATATCCCAAGAAGAAAGGGAAGGGAAGGAAGAAATGTTTTTTCTCATTATGTGCCTTTTATAGGGAGTCAAATATTTCCCAAGACCCTCTTGGAGGTCTTCCTTTTACCATTGATCAGAAATGGGCCATGTGCCTGCCCTTACATCAATCGCTGCCAAAGGGGGAGAGTTTTCCATGATTGGGGCTGATCAGTTGTTGATAGATGGTGAGAATGGCAACTGAAAGTGCCCGCCACAGAGTTCACCAAGACTTAGGATTGAACCACAGTTTTAAAAGAAAGAACATGAGGCTAAGGTCAGAATGTGATCAACAATGTCACATGTAGCAAAGATGTCAAGACAAATGAGGACTGAAGAAAGACTGAGAAGTGACAATGAAGAAATTGTTCTTGAACTCTAACAGCAATTATTTCAGTTGAGTGATTAGGCTGAAAGCAGAAGGTCAGGGAGCTATGGAGCAATCCAACAGTGTGGAAACACAGGTAGAACATATGGGGCGATGTTTTTAGTTTTCTGAGAGTGAAAAGAAGGTGAGTGAAAGGGTAAGATAGCTAGAGGTGGGAGGGGACTGCAAATAAAGTGAGAAATGAGAGTTTTTTTTTCAAAGCAGGGAAACCTGGTGATATGATTTGGCTGTGTCCCCACCCAAATTTCATCTTGAATTGTAGTTCCCATAATCCCCACATGTTGTGGGGGGGACTAGGTGGAGATAATTGAATCATGGGGGCGGTTACCTCCATGCTGTTCTTGTGATAGTGAGTTGTCACGAGATCTGATGTTTTTATAAGGGGATTTCCCCCCTTTTGCTTGGCACTTCTCGCTGCTGCCATGTGAAGAAGGATGTGTTTGCTTCCCCTTCCGCCATGATTGTAAGTTTCCTGAGGGCTCCCCAGCCATACTGAATTGTGAGCCAATTAAACCTTTTTCAATCTCAGGTATGTCCTTAAAGCAACATGATAATGGACTCATACATTTGGCTATGTTTAAAGGTAGGGGGGAAGGAATCAGTGGAGAAAAAGAGATAGAAAGGATGTAAGAGGAATGGAGAAAAGTGGATATGCTAGGTACTATGGGGGATAGAAAAGAGGAAGACAGGCATATAATTCAAGGCTGGAGGGAAGGATGGAAAAAGGTAGGTTTGCCGGTATTTTGAGAGGATGACAAAAGAAATACAAAGGCTTAAAATAGCATTTGGAGAATCAGGAGGCCTGGTCATCTATGGAATTTATTAAGAAGTAAAAGAGGAGAGGAGAGGTAGAAGAAAAGAATAGGTTAGAAGTGACAGATTAAAATGAGAGGAGAAGATCTATAAAATCAAAAATGGGGAAAATTCTCCAAGTTTAGAACAGGAACTAGAAAAAGTAAACAAACCCCAAACAAAAACACAAGTCCTGGGAAATTAAATTTAATGACCAAAGAGAAAGGAAGCCAGAAACCTATAAATTTCCGTGAGAAGGGAAGGGTTACAGATGAAGAGAAATTTGACATGGAAAATCCATTTTTGGCTTTTCCCAACCTCATGCTGTTTGTGAAATAAATGATGTTTCTCAAGCCTTAAATGTTTCAATTTCCTGAGTTGAAAGATGCCATGTTACTGTTATACTATTTATAAAGTAAGGCTTTGTTTGCTCAATCTTACTCAGGATGAGAAAATGGAAAATATGCCTCTGGGATAGAATTCAAGTCAGTTAAATTGAGACACCTATAGCATATGCGTAATATGTATGAGATGTTAGGTTTGAGATGACCTAAAAAACAGCATCCTTCCAACCTGCCTCAATTGGAATGTGTTGAAAAATAGACATAAGAATCAAACAGATGTAGATAAAAATATCCCTTTTGTTACTCATAAAGCTCTATATCATAGGGCATAGCTTAGATCTAGCCAAGAGGCTTGCATGCACTACCCTGAGTCAAATTTATATCAGTCCCCCAAACTGGAGGCCTTTCATGCAGGAATAATCCTGTCCCAATTAGGGACATCTCAGTATATCCTCATTTGTTCTTACTGGATGGCCAAGAACAAATGAGGATATACTGAGAAAGCAGGTTTCCTATAGGTGGCTGGATTTTCAAAGAGAGATTGGGAGGGTGCTAAGTTAAGCAAACTCAAATCCTTTCGCCAAACTCATGAATCAGATAAGTCACCTCGTCTTCTCTGGGCAGAGTCATTGAGGAAGGCAGGGAGAGTCCTGCAGTCTAGCTCTAACTGACGTCCTTCCCATGGCTTGCAGGCAGATGAAGTTTCCTCCACAAAATAAGGAATTGTATTAGGGACAAGGGCACAGGATATATAAAGATAAAGAACATGGCCAGGCACGGTGGCTCATGTCTGTAATCCTAGCACTTTGGGAGGCTGAGGCAGGAGGATCACCTGAGGTCAGGAGTTTGAGACCAGCCTGGCCAGCATGGTGAAATCCCGTCTCTACTAAAAATATGAAAATTAGCCAGGCATGGTGGTGGGCGCCTGTAATCCCAGCTACTTGGGAGGCTGAGGCAGAAGAATTGCTTGAACCCAGGAGGCAGAGGTTGCAGTGAGTGAGATGACATCACTGCACTCTAGCCTGGGCCACAAAATGAGATTCTGTCAAAAAAAGAAAAAAAAAAAAAAAAAGAACATGCCTGAAGAGCCAAGGAATTTATAAGCTAGCATGAAAGAGAGGAAATGGCATGAATAGCAATACAGACATGCAAACATTAGGGCAGGTGGTAGTCAGTGAAGGGTGAGGGAAATTGAAGAAACTGAAGTTGTAAGGGACTGGAATGTGAAGACCTTCACAAGATTTACCAGGGAATTTGGTCTTTATTAGACAAGCAATAGGAAACCATGGGAGGTTTCTGAGCAGGGGAGTGAGAAACTGAGTATCAGAAAGCAGTGTGTAGGATGGGTTAGAATGGAGGAAGGGCTTGAGGCAAGAGGAAATGAAGACCTGAATAAGGCAGTATTCAAGAGAAATGTTGGAGATGGAAACCATGGAAGATTGGATATGAGATATCAAAGGACATGGGGGAGTTAAAGGACATTCCAAGACAATGAGTTTGTTTTAGGATATATGGAGTTTGGTAGGTTGGAAATATCTGTGCCTTTTTTTTTTTTTTTTTTCAAGACTGTTAGAAGCAAACAAAGAAACCCACATAGACAAGAACAAATACATAAGCATTTACTATGGGGTGAGCCCTGTCCTAGGGTATAGAGATAGCAGCAAAGAGGTCCAACCTGGTCCTGGTCCTCATACAGCTTACAGGTGATCCAAACTGTTCTCATTTGTGAGTGGCAGGGCCTCAACTCTCATCCACGCAGTGTCCTAGGTACTTAGGAAATATCTCCAAGGGGATGGGCCCAGAAACAAATCTCTCTCCTGCATTCACCACATTGCATATGTTCCACCCATACTGTCTGCCTCCAGCTTCCCTTTGTTCTATTCGCATTGCCCGAAAAACCAGTGCTCACGAGATGATCAATGTCACATGCAAGGGTGCGACTCAGGTTAGGGCTTCCTGTATACTTTGTGTTATGCCTTGTCTCCTGCACTCATCAAGTTTCTCTTCTATTGTCCAGAGTTTCACAGCTGCTGTCATGGCTTGTCTCTAATGTCTTCACTCCATATTCTGGAGCTTCAAGGGATCTGGTGAAGTGGATGGTGCACAGACATTATTTCATTCCCATTCATGTGTCCTTTATCACTTCTTTCAGTCCATTCCCTAATTGTGTGTGTGTGTGTGTGTGTGTGTGTGTGTGTGTGTGAGAGAGAGAGAGAGAAAGAAAGAGAGAGGTGTGATCTACACTAGCAGCTGACAGCTCCAAACACTTTGTTACTTAAGCAACTGCAACAAAGTACAATGATTGTTTAGTGAGGGAAGGTAAAGAGCATTACAAGGGTAGATTGTATTGGTGATAAGAGTCTAGAGCAGAGATTCTAAACTTTTGGGGTTCACAGAGGCCTTCGTGTTTTAGCAATTCTTTTAGAGTGCCCCACGGCAAAATAAATACCTAAGAGTTCCATTTATTAAGTAGTTAAGTCTTGATATTTTAATAAATTTTCATGTCCTAACAACTTAGTAGCTGCTTAAAAAGATACACAGGGCATACTGTAGAATGAAAACATATTTTATTCTTAAAGACCATGGTTACTTCCTAGTAACACGTGCGTGCCTGTTGGGCACTGCACAGCTTCTCGAACCTTGGAAGCAGATTGGACGTTGCCACCCTCGTTTCATTTTTCACGTTGAATTCATGTGGTACTTGCTTCTTAGATCACATCTGCCACCCCAAAGCCAACTTCGCCAAAATATGACACCATCAAAAGGAATGTAGTGACTTCATGTGGAAACTGTTAAGTACCTCTGACTAGGAATTCTCCCAGTGTTCAGCAGATGCCAGCCATCGTTGTGTTTCCCTTGAAAATTTAAAATATCCCAGAATGCTCCATGTGAGTTTAAAACAATGCCCTGGGGCACCTTAATATGTTGGGATGGGTGGTCAAGGAAGGCCTTTGGAGTGAAAGAATATTTGAATCAAGATGTTACCAATGAGAAAGGATAGTTCAGGCAAAAGAGTGCCTGTAAGAGCCTTCTTAACAGGGCAATAGCATTTATGAAGAAGTCTTCTTTGTGAAGGAATGTGGTGAGTTTGAACAGTGTATCTGCATTTCTAGAGCACTTATCACTATCTGATTTTATATTTCTATATATCTAGAAATCTATATCAATTTGTACCATATATACATTTATGAATATTACAAACAACATATACTATATATTCTATGTGTCTGTATTATAAATTAATCTATTCACCTATCATTCTATTATCTATCTATCTATCTATCTATCTATCTATCTATCTATCTATCTACCTACCTACCTACCTACCTATCTATGAAGACACACACATGCAATCATTTCCTTGCTGTTGCAGGGGATAAGAAAGGGAGTTCACTGGGCATGAGTCACATGGTGTCTTGCCCAGGCTGTGAAGCCTGGATTTGTAGCAGAATGAATTAGCATGGTTTTAGAATTTCCTCCAGCAATGTTTGACAATCCAGGAGCAGAAACAAAGAAAATGGATGGTTGGCTTGATTCGGGGT
The DNA here is from genome assembly GCF_029289425.2 of Pan paniscus. NCBI lineage: Eukaryota > Metazoa > Chordata > Mammalia > Primates > Hominidae > Pan > Pan paniscus. The sequence goes on from NC_073268.2 coordinate 84,652,190, forward strand.
CAAGAATTGGCAAAATAGATGTGGCAGAAAATCAAGAGGTTTGCAGCTGTGAAGATTTGGAATGTTCATTGCCTTCACCTCCAAGCATGATTTACACGATGGCTTGGGGGAGCTGTTATTGGCAGGGAGGCCTTTGTGGCTCTAACTGTGGTTCTTTGCAGCCAGTTGCCTGTCTTCCCCATGGCTGCCCAAGGTCACCCACAGATCCGAGGTTGCAACTGCTCCTTCTGACTTTATGTCAGCGTGGGAAGTGTGGCCTCACTCTGGACAAAGACTTCCAGGTCCCTGGGATTTATCTCACTCCTTCAAAGGATCACGCTAGCAGATTTGTCTGAAAGCAACAGCATGAAAAATAAGCTTTTCCTTGACTTGCCAGTTTTGGTTTAAAGCACCAACAGCTTGACAAAGCTTACTTCCAAATGCTTTATTTTTTTGTCCATATACATATATTTTTACATATTATGGTAAGCGGCTTCTAAAAGGGCTCTCAGTGGCCTCTGCCTCCTGGTTTTCATGCCCTCATGGAATAAAAGTGTGAGCTGAACCTAGTGACTTATATCTAATGAATAGAATAACGGCAAAAGTAATGGTGTGTCACTTCAGAGATTAAGTTACAAAAAAACTGTGACTTTTCTCTTATTTGCCCTCTCTTGCTCCCTCACTCATTTACATTAAGCCATCTGCTGTGTGTGACCTGCCCTCTGCAGAAGGCCATGGAGCAAAGAAATGATGGTCACTTCTGGCCAACAGCCAGTGAGGAACTGAAGCTGTCAATCCAACAAACCAGAAAGAACTGAATCATGCCAACAACCAGTGAGCTGGGAAATAGACTCTTCCCCAGTCAAGTCTTGGGATGACCCCCAGCCCCAAGTAACACCTCCATAGCAGCGTGTGACTGATTCTAGGGCAGAGTCTAAGTTGTGCCTGAATTCTTGACCAACAAACAATGTAAATAATTAATGGTGTTTTAATCCTTTAAGTCGTGGGATAATTTGTTACATAGCAATAGATAATGAATACACAAACGTCACAAACTGTAAGATGCCATTAATGGTAAGATACCTTTTATTTTATGTTCCCCAAATAAGAAACACTCCTGCCAATATGATCTGTCATAAGATGGATAGCGCACTGTTGATTTTAATACATAGCATAATTTCAGAGATGTGTGAACAAAATGTGCATCTTACAATCAGTGACACTACGGTAGTTGTAATCATCACATACACAAATTTTATATAATGTATTTTTTCCTAATTTTTTTTTTTTTTTTTGAGACAGGGTCTCACTCTGTCACCAGGTTGCAGTTCAGTGGCTTAATCATGGCTCACTGCAACCTCTGCCTCCCAGGCTCAAGTCATTCTCCCATCTCAGCCTTCTGAGTAGCTGGGACTACAGGTGCTCACCACCATGCCTGGCTAATTTTTGTATTTTTTTGCAGAGACAGGGTTTCACCATGTTGCCCAGGCTGGTTTTGAACTCCTGAGCTGAAGCGATCCACCCGCCTCGGCCTTCCAAGGTGCTAGGATAACAGGCATGAGCCACCGCGCCAGGCTCCTGGATGTTTTATCGTGGACATAGTCCAAGGTTGTATGCCATCTTTATCCCATCCATTTTTTTGTGTGTGATTTTTTTTTTTTTTTTTTTTTTTAGTAGAGATGGGGTTTCACCATGTTAGCCAGGATGGTCTCAATCTCCTGACCTCGTGATCTGCCCGCCTCAGCCTCCCAAAGTGCTGGGATTACAGGCGTGAGCCACCGCGCCCGGCCCCCAATCCATGACAAAAAACTTCGAATAGTACATGTCCATGTATTATTTCTACCAGTTTTTATATACTTCCGGGAATAGTCTGCGCACACTCAAGCATCTCTCTTCCCTTGTTTTCTCTTCTCTTTGTTTTTTCTCTTTTAACATGCTTGGTAGCACACTAAGTGCATTGTTCTGCACCTTGCGCTTTTCAGTGAGCAATGTATCTTGGTAATAGTTTCATAATACTTTGTAAAGATCCTCTTCAATATTGAGGCTGAGAAGTCTGACTTTAGCATTTCCTCCACCATTTTTCCCCTCTAAATTATTGTTATTATTATTATTTTGCGACAGAGTCTTTCTCTGTCGCCCAGGCTGGAGTTCCGTGGCACAATCTTGGCTCACTGCAACCTCCACCTCCTGGATTCAAGCAATTCTCTTGCCTCAGCCTCCTGAGTAGCTGGGATTACAGGCATGTGCCACCACACCTGGCTAATTTTTGTATTTTTAGTAGAGACGGGGTTTCACCATGTTGGTCAGGTTGGTCTCAAACTCCTGACCTCGTGATCCACCCACCTCAGCCTCCCAAAGTGCTGGGATTACAGGCATGAGCCACCGCGCTTGGCCTCTAAGATCTTTTTAAGATCTTTTATTTATTCATGATTTGTAAAGTTCTGTGATAATTTAGCTCTATTTTTCCTTCTGATGCTGGCTTCCTTGTATATTCTTTCAATCTACAGGCTGCTAGCTTTTACTCCTGTATGTATGTGTATAAATGTGTGTGTGTGTGTGTGTGTGTGTGTGTGTGTGTGTGTGTGTGTGTATTTTTCTTTACCTGTTTTCTGTTTGTCTGGAATGGAAACTTCTGTTCCTATTATTTGACTGTTAGGTTTTCTGGGTTAATCCTTTCTCTCATGTCTTGCTTTTGCCCATAATTTTTATTTCCTGATCTCTATTTGCTATCTTTGTGGGAAGGAAACTGGGATGACCTTTATATTCATGGAAAGATAAAGTTCCATAGAAATTTTTACTTTGCGTGCTCTAGCTTTATTTATTAAGAGCTCTTCTTTCCTCACTGATTAATAAATTCTTGTTTTATGGATACATTATCTTCTCATATCTCTCCAAGGATGACATTTAGCACAAATCCCTTCCTTTCCTTTCCTTTCCCTTTCTCTTTCTCTTTCTCTTTCTCTCTCTCTCTCTCTCTCTTTCTTTCTTTCTTTCTTTCTTTCTTTCTTTCTTTCTTTCTTTCTTTCTTTCTTTCTTTTCTCCCTTTCTGGCTCTGTCTTTCTCTTTCTTCCTCCCTTCCTCTCTCCTTTTTAAAAAATTAACCCAAACTTTAGGCATATTGAGAAATAATGTGGGAAAAGAGGTAAGGCAGATGAAAGACCAAGAAACCACTTTTATTAAACAATTGAAGAGTCAGGTAGAGGATGCAGTTTAGTCTAAGAGTCCAGTGGGCCTGCAAACTCAACCCCAGAACTGGGAAACTTAGGCAGCCAATCACGGGCAATGCTGAACTGGGATAGGACTCCTCCCATGGTACGACTGTTCTCACTGAGGGGTAGAAAAAAACATGCTCTGTCTTGGAAAGACTCACTCCCAGGAGGAAAGGGTGGAGCTGAACTAAGTCTGACCGGTTCTTTCTCCCAGACTCACCTTTGCTGCCCTGTGGGAGAGGCTAGTGGGAGGGTGGGCAAGGCCAGAGCGTGTCCTGCCTCCATGTGGAGGGAGATACGGGAAGCTGGTAAGTCTCCCTGCCAACCTCTCCTTGGGGTGGAGGGTCAGTTCCTGGTTTCTGGCACTCTGTGTGTGGGAGTAGGTGAAGGCGCTGACTGTTATAAATACTGAATTCCATCTTAGCCTCCAGGGTTGCTCTTGTGTCCCCCTCCCACACTCTGTGATATCAGATGTCCCCAGTTTATGAGTTTCTCTGACTCTCTGTGGTGGGGAGAGGCAGGTCTATTCTCAGCCCTCTGCTTTTATTCACAGCTTTCTCTGCCCTGCTAAAGAAGTTACTCCCTCTGCCCTGTTTCTCCTTCCTCAAAACTGTTTATCTTTCCCATTCAGGACATCTCTTGTCCTGATGTCTCTGTTTGTGAGAATTTATATATTTTTTTCTCCTTTACTGTGGAAAGAGATGCATTAAAGCACAAGCTTTAGATTCTTACACTTGCTTTGCCACATACTAACTATGTGACTTTGGACAAGTTATTTAACCTCTCTTTGCCTTAGATTCTTCCATTGTAAAATGGATTGTTATAAGGTTGAAAAGTGACAACACATGTAAAGTGCCCAGATTAACGTCTGGCACCCAGAGAACATTCAGTAAATATTAGTCATCATCATTACCATCTCAGCATCTTCTTAGTGGAGTTTGGGGAAGGGTAGGATGTAAATATGAGTGTTCTATTAATATCGCCATCTTTCTACATCAACTTGTCCAACCTGCAGCCCACAGGCCACATGTGGCCCAGGATGGCTTTGAATGCAGCCCAACACAAAATTCATAAACATTCTTAAAACATTACGAGATTTGTGCATGGACTTTTTTTTTTTTCAGTAGCTCATCACGTAATGTTAGTGTTAGTGTAGTTTATGTGTAGTCCAAGACAATTCTTCTTCCAATGTGGCCCGGGGAAGCCAAAAGATTGAACATCCCTGTATCTACATGGTCTTCGTAGCTTTCGTTTTTATTGGTACTTTCTCCACACTGTAATTTCCATGGAGGAAAGGTCTATCTTTTTTTTTATTCTGTATTATATCTATAGCACTTGGCAAACACATGACCTATGGTATGTACTCAGACAATATTTGTGGGGTGAATCAATGAAAACAAATTCGCTCACAACATTTCTTGTAGGAGACAATATTGTATGGTAATCAAAAACATGGGCTTTTAAGTGACACTGTTTGGGTTTGAACTATGGCTGGGTCATTCACTGATAGTGCAACCTTGAACACTTTCTTAATTTCTCTGCCCTTCAATGTCCTCACCTGTAAACTGAGGATAAAAATTGTACCTACCTCATAAGGGTAATATGAGGACTAACAGCAATAAACTGTGTGAAGCATTTAGCATCATGCCTGGCACATAGTAATTGCTCAATGAACATTAGCTTTGATCATTGGTGGTGTTTTTGTAATTGTTTATTGCCTATATGCCAGTCACTGGGTTAGGCACAAGTATATACATCACTTACTGAGGCCCTATGATTTGCTGTATACTGTATTTAATAACGTACACGGTAGTACTTCCTTTTCTTTTCTTGTTTTTTGAGACAAGGTCTCGCTCTATTACCCAGGTGGGAGTGCAGTGGTGTGATCTCTGCTCACTGCAATCCCTCCCTGCCTCCTGGGCTTAAGCTATCCTCCTATGTCAGCCCTCTGGGTAGCTGAGACCACAGGCACACATCACTATGCCTGGCTAGTTTTTGTATTTTTTTGTAGAGACAGGGTTTCATCATGTTGCCCAGGCTGATCTCGAACTCCTGAGTGTATGTGATCCACCTGCTTCGGCCTCCTAAAGTGCTGGGATTACAGGCATGAGCCACAGCGCCCGGCTTGTAGTAGTTTCTATAGTCAGATACTGCGTGTGGTTTCTATAGTCAGTGGATTTGAATTCAACCCTGCTATTCAGACCTCAGCTGAATAACTTAGAACAAATTAGTTAATCTTATTGAGCCTCACTATTAATATTTGTAGAATAGGGTAATGATAAACCTACCTATAGGGTAGTTATGAGGCAAACCATGTAAAGCCCTTAGCACAGAGCTTAGCACATAGTACATGCTCAGTAAATATTAGCTATGATGATGATGATGTTGACAACAACAATTATGGTGGCAGTGACAATGATAAAACCATGGTAATTATAGTGGTGACAGGAATGATAGTGGTGACAACAGCGATGGTTGTGTCTGTGACAATGTTGATAAGGGTGTCAGTGATGCCGGCAATGAGGATAACCATACTGACCTGAGAGGCAGGAGCATGCAGGAGTTATGTGCTTTGGTTGTAGAGTCAGAGGAACCTGGAGCCAAGTATCTGTTCTGTCTTAACTAGATGTGTGGCTTTAAGGAAGCAATTTTATCTAATTAAATTTTGGCATCCTCTTCTGTAAAAACAATCATTGTTTCACAGGGCTGTTGGGAAGTTTAAAAAAATGTTATATATCATTCCTTAAAGATGCCTATTTTTCATATTTTAACATCTCTGAAATTAGAAATGCATCTTGCAGTTACTGTCAGCCAGGCAGAACTAAATTTGTTTTAATTTTTAATTTTTGTGGGTACATGGTAGGCATCTATATTTGTGGGATGCATGAGATACTTTGATATAGGCATGCAATGTGAACATTCAGACTGAATTTTTCTTTCTCTTATATTCTCTTTCTCATGAAGACACAAGAGTAATTCTATGACAGTCACTAAATATAAGTACAAAAGTCTTCTCAATAAGTAGAAAATAAAACCTCAAACTGATAAACTGTGTTATAACTTAACTGACAGTGTTTTATTTACTTTTTAAAGGTATAAAAAATAACAGTTTGTCCTTCAGGTGATAGAATTTTAGTTTTGATGAAAAATAGTAACACGTTTTGAACACCACACAGTGTAATAGTTACCTCTTTCATCTGGTTTTGTCCCATTTTGCTGTAATAAGATTTACACAAACTAAGAAAAATATATACCTATAGTAGCCAGTCTTCAGAGGGTCCCTTGTGATCTCTGCCTTCTGGTTCTCACACCCTTGTGTAATCCCCTTCCACTCTGAACAGGGATGATTTGTGTCTGGTGTTGCAGAGAAGACAGAGTGTGACTTCTGAGGCCTGGCATCCAAACATTGCTGCATCCCTTTTACTCTTTTTTTTTTGAGATGGAGTTTCACTCTTGTTGCCCAGGTTGGAATGCATTGGCATGATCTCGGCTCATGGCAACCTCTGCCTCCTGGGTTCAAGAGATTCTCCTGCCTCGGCCTCCCGAGTAGCTGCGATTACAGGCATGCGCCACCACACCCGCTAATTTTGTATTTTTAGTCGAGATTGGTTTCTCTATGTTGGTCAGGCTGGTCTCAAACTCAGGTGATCCACCCGCCTCAGCCTCCCAAAGTGATGGGATTACAGGCGTGAGCCACCGCGCCTGGCCTCTCTTACTCTTTAAATCCCTCACTCTGGGAAAACCAGCCACTGTGTCATGAAGACACTCAAGCAGTCCCAAGCAGGAGGTACACATGGTGAGGAATTGAGTCCTCTTGCCAACAGCCAGTGAGGATGTGAGGCGTCCTGCCGACAGCCATGGGAGTGAGCCACCTTAGAAGTGGGCATTCCAGCCCCTGCCTGCCCACCCTCCACTGACATCCTGGTTGTGATTTTATGAGAGACACTTCTTCCGAGCCATTCTAGCTGAGTCACCAAACCCTGACTCGCTAATCACACATTCTATGCATGTAACAAAATATCACACGTACCCCATAAATCCATAAAATATTGTATATCAGTAAAAAAGTATTGTTAACATGAAACTGTGGTCACTTCTCCAAGATGAATACATGCTTCACCAAATGAGATTTTATTTTTTAAGTGAAGGAATCCAGTTAAAAGCAAAAAGAGGTTAAGAAAAACAAGATAGGCCAGGTGCTGTGGCTCACTCCTGTAATCCCAGCACTTTGGGAGGCTGAGGTGGGTGGATCCCAAGATCAGGAGTTCAAGACCAGCCTGGCCAACATGGTTAAACCCTGTCTCTACTAAAAATACAAAAAAAATTAACCAGGCGTAATGGCGTGTGCCTGTAGTCTCAGCTACTTGGGAGGTTGAGGCAGGAGAATCGCTTGAACCCGGGAGGCAGAGGTTGCAGTGAGCCGAGATTCACTGAACTCCAGCCTGGGTGACAGAGTGAGACTCCGTCTCAAAAAAAAAGAAAAAAAAAATAAATCCAGAGGTCTGATGAATACCCAAAAGTCGGCTGTGGAGGTCCCTCTGCATACAAAGGGTAGGACCCCAATGGTTCTGTTTCACTCTGTGTGTGTGTGTGTGTGTGTGTGTGTGTGTGTGTGTGTGTTTTCAAAGTTGGCAATTATGGAGTCTTTCCACTGATTCAAACTAATAAATCACCATCTCTCAGTACAAACTTGATTTGGAGTTAAAAGTCATGTCAATCATGTATATCATTAAAATCTAATAAAAGAGAACACAATTTTTTACAAATAACACCATGAAGGAAAATTCGGCTGAAGACATTATAGGTAATTTGTAAAAGGATAATTAGGAATATTCAAGAAACATAGGGATGTGAATGTTCAAAATTATTAGTATCTGGAAGTAATAAATTGTAACTTTTTTTTCACCCACCAGATTAGTTAAAAACAAAAGAAATGTGATGTGTCAAAGTGAGGAGAGAGACTGTGGATGGGAATGTAAATACATGGTTCAATTTTTCTTTTACAAAAGACTTGTAATCAAAGTTATACATGTACGGAGCTTTTAAAAAGTCCAGTGGTACCATGAGGAATAATATAAAAGATAGTAATCTCCTGCCCCACCCCTTCTCACACTAGATCCTGTTCCCTGGAGCCAACTGTTGTCCACTCTTTTAGCAAGTTCTTTCGCTATTTGCTTTTTTTTTTTTTTTTTTTTTTGAGACGGCATTTTGCTCTTGTTGCCCAGGCTGGAGTGCAGTGGAGCAATCTTGGCTCACTGTGACTTCTACCTCCTGGGTTCTAGCAATTCTCCTGCCTCAGCTTCCCAAGTAGCTGGGATTACAGGCATGTGCCACCACGCCCAGCTAATTTTGATTTTTAGTAGAGACAGGGTTTCACCATGTTGGCCAGGCTGGTGTTGAACTCCTGACCTCAAGTGATCCACCTGCTCAGCCTCCCAAAGTGCTAGAATTACAGGCATGAGCCACCACGCCCAGTCTGCTTTCATATCTTAAAATAATATGCTTAAGGAACTCTTTCTCGATTTTTGGTTTTATGTATTACTATTGACATCTTACTAGAAAACAAGAAGCTCTACCTCTGTCTTAGTTTTTGTTCCCCACAATAGTCGAGTTGCCAGATAAAATGTAGGATGCTCATTTAAATTTGAATTTCAGTTAAACAACAAATCATTTTTTGTACAAGTATGTCCCAAGTATAGCATGGGCAAACTTGTACGAAAACATGATTTGTCATTTATCTGAAATTCAAGTTTAGTGGGGCATTTTGTATTTTTATTTGCTAAATCTGGCAACCTTGTCTGAAGGAGACACAGAGATAAAGACAGTACATGATATGGTTTGGCTATGTCCCTACCCAAATCTCATCTTGAATTATAGCTCCCATAATTCCCATGTGTTGTGGGAGGGACTCAGTGAGAGATAATTGAATCATGGGGTGGTTCCCCCATACTGTTCTCGTGATAGTGAGATCTCATGAGATCTGATGGTTTTATAAGCAGAAACCCCTTTTGCTTGGGCCTCATTCTCTCTTGCCATATAAGTGCCTTTTGCCTTCCACCACGATTGTGAGGCCTCCACAGCCATGTGGAACTGTGAAAAAGAACTCTTTTTCTTTTTTTTTTTGGAGACAGAGTTTCACTCTTGTCACCCAGGCTTCAGTGCAATGGCGTAATCTCAGCTCACTGCAACCTCCAACTCCTGGGTTCAAGCGATTCTCCTGCTCCAGTTTCCCGAGTAGCTGGGATTACAGGCACACACCACCACACCCAGCTAATTTTTGTATTTTTAGTAGAGACAGGGTTTCACCATGTTGGCCAGCCTGGTCTCGAACTCCTGACTTCAGGTGATCTGCCCGTCTCGGCCTCCCAAAGTTGTGGGACTACAGGGGTGAGCTACCGTGCCTGTCCACCTCTTTTTCTTTATAGATTACCCGGTCTCGGATATGTCTTTATCAGCAGCGTGAAAATGGACTAATACAGTACACAATTTAATCAAGAGGCACTCCCAGGAAGCACAAGCAAGAATGAAGGGAGAATGAGAGGATGAAGAGAGAATAGTCAATGAAGGGTCCATTTAGTGAGTGGATTGTCACTGTGGACGATCTGAGCTCAGTCATGCTGGGGGCCCTTTGAGAGACTATGGAGCATACCTCAGAATTGTCCCGCTAGAGGGCAGGAGGGTGGAGATACTGATACACTGGCTGCAGTCCCTCCTTGGTTAAGGGTGGCCCTTACATGCCTGGGTTGCCTCTTGTGCGTATTTTTATTTCTCCCACCTCCCATTGTTGGGTAAATTAACATCGTATATTTACACTGCAATGATTATTATAGCTATGATTCACCACTGAGCTGCAATTGCGTGTCTCACACAACTTTTTGTATTCTTGGGCTTAATAATTGCTTCCTCCATTATTCGCTTTAGGTTTCCATTGCATCCATTACTAATTCAATCCTTAACTTTCTAAGTGAATGGATAATCTGAGAATACATTTGACAGCTCAGGTACTCCCTCAATTTCATCATCTTTTCTTGACACCCTCTCTCTCTCTGATCCTTATTCTGCTTTTCTTATCTGGTCTGGTTGCTTTCTAGGCTTACAGGTCTTAAGATGTCTCTTTACTGCTATTCCTGAAAAATCCTGTAACTCCTGTTCTGGGTTGGATCTCTGTTTCTCAAATCACAAGCCCTTACTTTCTGGGTGTACTTGTTATTTTGATGGAGAATATTCTCCAAGAACCTCCTGATATGGTTAGGCTTTGTGTCCCCACCTATGTCTCATCTTGAGTTGTAATCTCCATAATCCCCACGTGTTAAGGGAGAGACCAGGTGGAAGTAATTGAATCATGGCCGGGGGGGGGGGTGGGGGGGGGTGGGGGGGGTGGGGGTGGGGGTGGGTGGGAAGGGGGATGGAGGGAGGTGGGGGAGAGGGGCGGTTTCCCCCATGCTGTTCTCATGATAGTGAGTGAGGTCTTATGAGATCTAATGGTTTTATAAGGGGCTTTTCCCTCTTTGCTCGGCACTTCTCCTGTCACCTTGTGAAGAAGGTGCCTTGCTTCCTCTTTGCCTTCTGCCATGATTGTAAGTTTCCTGAGGCCTCCCCAGCCATGCCTGAACTGTGAGTGAATTAAACCTCTTTCCTTTGTAAATTACCCAGTTTCAGGCAGTTCTTTACAGCGGTATGAAAACAGACTAATACACCTCCCAAGAAAGAATTCATGAGAAGTAAATTTCTGTATTCTTGCATGTCTGCAAATATCTTTATTAAAATAAAGAACATCGTAGCTGAATATCAAATTTTACATTGGGCATTATTTTCCCCAGAATTTTGAAGGTTCTGCTCATTGTTCAATTCCAATAGCATTCTGAAGCCTTGTTCATTCCATTTGATCTGCTCTTTTCTCTTTATTCTGAACTTGGTTGTTGTTGTTGTTGAATTTCATCATTATGTGCCTTGTGGGTCTTTTCCCCCCTATTTATTGTGCTGAACACTTGATGAAAACTTTCAGTCTGGAAAATCATGGCCTTCACTCCTTGTATTATTTCTTTGCAAATTCTTCCCTTCTGTTTTCCATGTTCTCTTTTTCTGGTGACATTTCTTCTTTTCTTCCTTCCTTTCTTTTTTCCCTTTTTTTTTTGGATGTAGAATTTCTTGAATGGACCCTTTAGTTTTTCTATCTTTTTTTCTCTTATTTTCCTTATTTTATCTTTGAGTTTTACTTGTTGGTAGATTTTTTTCAACTCTATTTCCTTTCAAACATTCTATCAAATTAAAAATTTCTACAGTTATGCTTTTAATTTCCAAGAGCTGTTTCTTGTTCTCTTATTATCTTTTTTTATAGACCATCATTGTATAATAATATAACTATTTCTCTGAGGATATTTATTAGAGTTAAAAAAGTCATTTTGCCATCTGCGTTGTCTTTATTTCCATGAAATTTTTTCTCTTAGTTTGTTTCCCACCCTGCCCCCTGACCCTCAACTTTTGTTTTTTTTGACATTCAAAGCTTGGAAGAGAGCTGGGACCCAACTTTGTAACATACCAATTCAAAGCAATGCAAAACTACGTAAAAGCTGACGTCAATGTCTAGCTCTCCTAGGCTGTTCATTTATACTTACCAGAGAGACACTAAAATGCAAACTCTACACTGGTGGGTAATTGACAAAAGCCTGTCAATTTGGAACTTCACTGTCAAGTGATCAAGTAGTAACCTGGCATTTCACTGGGAGACTGTCAGATATCAGTGTCTGTAGGATTTTTCTCCTGGACTAATCAGTTTCCTTAAAAAGGAATCCTATAAGACCCTTCTTCCTGTGGTCTAAGTCTAGCTGCTAGTGTTCTTGAAGCCAAGTGGAGATAGGGCTGGTACCCCCAAAACTGGATTTAGACTTCAAGTAAAAGCATGTTTTGCCTCCCAGGCTGGAGTGCAGTGGTGCAATCTTGGCTCACTGCAGCGTGGACTTCCCAGGCTTAAGTGATCCTCCTGCCTCAGCCTCCCGAGTAGCTGGGACCACCGCCACCATTTGTAGAGATGGGGGTTTTGCTGTATTGCTCAGGCTGGTCATGAACTCCTGGGCTCATGTGATCTTTCTGCCCCAGCTCCACAAAGTGCCAGGATTACAGGCGTGAGCCACCATGCCTGGCCTAACCCACTCTTTAATACAATAATACCTTGTAGATCTCTTTTCATTCCAATAAATATAGATCATCATTGGGAATGAATACAAAGTGTTCTTCTATATAGATCTGCCTTATTTTGCTTATTAATCTCATATTAATGGACTTTCAAGTGATTTCTAGTTTTTCTCTATTGTACAGCATGCAGTAATGAACATCCTTGTATAATTCCTAGAACTGTGACTGCTTGTGGAAAGGTATGCTTATTTACATGTTGATACCTGTTGCCAACCATCCTCTAGAGGTCTTGCCCACCAGTGTTTCATTTTTAGATAGTAAAATCCATTTCTCTTGACTATTTGATTTCTTTGATTACTTCAAGCCTTAGGAATTTTTTTTTAAACCTAGCATAGCTTTATGTCATTTTTCTATAATTTGATTAAAAAGACAAAAACTATAATCCAAGTGAAGCACAGAGGCTTTCGACTTCCTGATTTTATTAGAAATCAAGTGACAAATCTTTTCTTTAGGGCTGAAGAGATCTTTTCTTCCTTTCTTTAGATGAGGAAGGGTTGATTTTTATAAATATTTGTTTATTTATTATTCTTATTTCTATGAGTCATTCAGGACTTATTCTTGTGCAAAATGTGAAAGAAAGCACACAGAAAACAATAAATAAAATAGTGCATCTGCCAATTCAACCACCTCTCTGTTGTCAAATTCATCCTTATCCCCAAGGGTAGTCTGAGTTTATCACTTTTGTGGGTAACCTTCCATTGACTTTCTTTTGCATTTACATATAGAGCATGCACAAACAGAAATACATAGATCTGTTGTGTGTGTTTTTTAATCTAAAAGTGATCATGCACACATATTCTGCAGAGTGCTTTTTCCAACCCATAATATGACTTTGTATTAGTCCATTTTCACTCTGCTGATAAAGACATACCTGAGACTGGGTAATGTATAAAGAAAAAGAGGTTTAATGGACTCATAGTTCCACAAGGCTGAGGAAGCCTCACAATCATGGTAGAAAGAGAAAGGCACATCTTACATGGTGGCAGACAAGAAATAATGAGAGAGCCAAGCAAAAGGGGAAATCCCTTATAAAATCATCAGATCTCATGAGACTTATTCACTACCATGAGACTAGTATAGGGGAAACTGCCCCCATAATTCAATTATCTTCCACTGGGTCCCTCTCACAATATGTGAGAATTATGGGAGCTATAATTCGAGATGAGATTTGGGTGGGGACGCAGCCCAACTGTATCAGACTTGGAGGCCTCTCTCTCCATGTCAGTTTCCCTAAGCTTACCTCATTCCTTTTGTTTATTTATTTATTTTTGAGATGGAGTCTGGCTCTGTCACCCAAGTTGGAGTGCAGTGGCACGATCTCAGCTCACTGCAACCTCTGCCTCCTGGGTTCAAGCGATTCTCCTTCCTCAGCCTCCCAAGTAGTTGGGATTACAGGTCTGTGCCATCACACCTGGCTAATTTTTGTATTATTAGTAGAGACCAGGTTTCATCATGTTGGCCAGGCTGGTCTTGAACTCCTGACTTCAAGTGATCCGCCCACCTCAGCCTCCCAAAGTGCTGGGATTACAGGCATGCATAATATAGATGCACTATAGTTTATTGAACTATTTCCAAATGATGGACATTTAGGTTGTTTTCCCTGTTAAAAAGGATGATATAGTCAGCAATAAATGACTTTGTTTCTTCCAGGGACTCTTTCTCTAAGACAAATAATGGAAGTGGAATTGTCAGAGGCATGTGAACCATAGCAACTCCATCTTAAATAGGAGCTGGGTAAAATGAGGCTGAAACCTACTGGGCTGCATTCCCAGACAGTTAAGGCATTCTAAGTCACAGGATGAGATAGGAGGTCAGTGCAAAATACAGGTCATAAAAACTTTGCTGATAACACAGGTTGCAGTAAAGAAGCTGGCCGAAACTCACCAAAACCAAAATGGTGATAAGAGTGACCTCTGGTCATCCTCACTACCACATGCCCACCAGTGCTATGACAGTTTACACATGCCATGGCAACATCAGGAAGTTACCCTATATGGTCTAAAAAGGGGAGGCATGAATAATCCACCCCTTGTTTAGCATCTCATCAAGAAATAACCATAAAAATGGGCAACCAGCAGCCCTTGGGGCTGCTCTGTCTATGGAGTAGCCATTCTTTTATTCCTTTACTTTCTTAATAAACTTGCTTTCACTTTGCACTGCAAACTTGCTCTGAATTCTTTCTTGCGGGAGATCCAAGAACCCTCTCTTGGGGTCTGGATCGGGACCTCTTTCCTGTAACGGAACTGCTGGGTCAAAGGAGGAGTATATTTGAATTATCGTTGCATTTAGAGCAGTGTTTCTCAACCGTTTTTTCTGTTATTATCCTCCCCCCAGAAAAAATTAAATTGAAATTATTAAATTAAAGTAAAATGACAAGCTAATTTAATTGTAAATTAAGTTAAATAATTAAATTACATTAAATTTCTCCCTGATACGAGAAATTAAATACTAAAGAATAAGATTTTGTTGAGTAGGGTTGTAATATTGCCCCCTTTGAGAATGCATGATTCGGATAAACACAAGTTGAAAACTTTTTGTTTGGCGAGTCTATGGAGTAGACATATTCCGCTGTTGTAAGGGTTGTAAGATCCAACTCTTGGAACCTGTGTAGCATCTAGTAATTGTGGCTTGTCTGGAGCCCTTCAAAAATATTTACTAAATGGAACTGAATGTTGATAACACAACGTCTTAGAATATTATCATACCCGCCATAAAGCAGAGCAGATAGACTGGGTTAATTTCTTCTCCTTCCTTTTACATTAATTAACATTGTCAAGAATCACTAGAATGTCACTTGATAATTCACAGAGAAAAAACATGGAGAAGAAATAATTGGGCCGGAGGCTGTCACTCGTGAGAGCTTGCTTAGGCATTCCTTTTGCAGAAGCTGTGCATCATTGAGGAGCAGGGAACCTGGCCCATGAGGCTCATTGTTTGACATATGCTCTGTGAAAAGTAGGGTGGCAGGAAAACCTAAGCTGTTGCATTTGTTATGTGAGAAAAAACTTGATGGCCCCGAAAGAAACTGGCCCCCCTGATGTGGGAAAACTGCAAAAGGAAAGGCATGACATTTAGAAATCATTTCTTTAGCTCTGTCGTATGAATCCAGTGCTCATATTAGATGTGAAAGGAAGGGGACTTTCAATCATTACAGGAACAAGACAAAAGTCACCAAGCAGAGAGAACAGGAATAGGGGCACAGACACAGCTGTTGTCTCAGTGCTGTTGGGAGAATAAGGATGCTTTTGCCATCTCTACTACAGAAAAGCTGTGGTCTAATCTTTTTGCCCTGCACTGGCTGTGTTGCTTGGACAAATTGCTTGGTGGCTCTGGTCCTCAGCTGGGCTGCATGAGCTGGAAGCAAAGGTTTTGCTCAAATCACTTGAGTGGAGAGATTTGATGTCAAAACATTTGGAATTACAGCTGAGAGCTAATAAAATGCTAATGTAGGAACGAAAAGACTTCCTGGAGTTCTAAGTAACATTTTTATGTATGTGTGAACATTTTAATTTTCATATTTATGGTTTCACTTTAAAGTGAATTAGAAAAAAATCACATTAAACTACTGACTTCATAGATAATATTTATTGCTTTGGATGTGTCTCTTAAGAAACAAAATTCATTGTAAATTGACTTAAATAAAAATAACACATAAGGGTTGTATATGGATATGGTTTAAAAAAGACTGAAGGAGTTTTGGAATGAATACGGTTTGGGAAACAGTGACTATGCCATTTTTTTTCCGTAGAATTGGCTCCATGCCCCACCACTTAGCATAGACTGGTCAGAAGCAGTTAAAATCATTCCTTGTGTTTTCTGTAGCTGAGAAGGAAGAACATGGAAGAACTCTCCAAGATGGTTTCAGCACTTTTGTTAGGAATCCAAAACATAAGACATTTTCTCTTAAAAATACTAATAGCTAACTTTTATTGAGGGCTCCTTGTGCCAGGCACTATTCTAAATATTTTATGTATTTTCTTTCATCTAATCTTCATGACAACCCTGGGAACTAAATTCCAGTATTACCCTTTTTTTTTTTTTTTTTTTTGAGATAGGGTCTCATTCTGTCACCCAGGCTGGAGTGCAGTGCCGCAATTTTGGCTCACTGCAACCTCTACCTCCCAGGTTCAAGCGATTCTCCTGTCTCAGCCTTCTGAGTAGCTGGGACTATAGGTGCACGCCACCACGCCCAGCTAATTTTTGTATTTTTAGTAGAGATGGGGTTTTACCATGTTGGCCAGGCTGGTCTTGAACTCCTGACCTCGAGCGATCCTCCCACCTTGGCCTCCCAAAGTGCTGAGATTACAGGCGTGAGCTACCACACCTGGCTAGTATTATCATTTTTGTCTCCATTTCACAGATTAGGAAATTGAGGTCCAGAGAGCCTGTTGCTTAAGGCTCCAGAGCTGATAAAGTAGCTAGGCTTTGAACTCAGGCAGACTAATTCCAGGGCCTGTCATTTTCTCCATGCCAGTCTTATGATTGCAAGACCTCCCAGAATGAGGAATCCTTCCTGCTGGAACAGCTAGGAGTCTCGATTTTTCCGGAAGCTTGAGGCTGGCTTCCTAGACAAGTGCTTCTCACACTTTAATGAGCTTTCCAAATCACCAAGGGATCTTGTGTGAAAACCAGGATTAAGGAGATGTGGGTTGGGACCAGAGATCCAGCATTTCTAACAAGCTCCCAGGCAATGCTGCTCCTGATGATCCCTGGAGTGTGCTTTGAATAGAAAGGTCAAGAGCCTCTTATTTTTATGGAATGCACCTCTCTTGCTTTTTATTCCCCTGCCCTGTCTCCAAGGCATCAACTGAGTTCAGGGTGCACATGAAGTTGGATACAAACCCACGTTGGTGAGACCGGACATTTGGCGATTAGATTCAGCACAGATGTGTCCTCAGATTTCTCCCTTTCTTTGTTGGCTACAAAGGGAGCATATCTAACTCCTCTCAAAGAGAAAAGCAACCAATGGCATCATGTCCATAGGGCAAAGGCTTAGCTCTCCCTTTTCAGGGAAACAAGATTCCTAATACATTGAGAGAGCGTTCAGTGTTAGTCTTGAGCCTTGGGCTGCAAACCTGTTTTTTTAACTTTGTGTAACATCTTGGCTCTTTTTCCAAAAAGAAGTGTTTCAAAATTGTTTGACGTCCCTGCTCTGGGATGTCTACAAAGAGACAAATTGTCCTTTCACATGAGTTGACCTGGCAATGAAGCATGGCCTGTCCCTTTTGCTGTCCAGAAATCTCCCAAACTTGTGGCCGGTAACCTCTTCCTTTCTATCCTTTCCCAAGATTCCCTTTGGATGGAAGTCAGCTGTGAATGCTCTCCTGATTTGCATTCAATTGTATAAATTGTCATAGGTATGACTCTTTGTTCAGAAGCTTGAGTGTATGAGAAAAACAACTTAGAATGTATTTTTGAAATTCAATCTAATTTATATTTCAATCTCCTATTTCTCTAGGGCGGAAAAATGTAATCTCAGTTAATTTGAGGTTTCTTCCTGCCCTGGCATTGTATTTAAATTCAGGGGAACTGGATGTCTCATGGGTTTTTCTACTTTTTAATATAATCTGGTTATATGGGCATTGGGTAAGATATCTGCCGCCTGATTTGATCCTTCCTCATTGGCCCAAGCATGTCACCACAGAGACTTCCCTGTTTGTGTCTATATGGTTCATACATGGCCTTCCTCTTAATTAAAGATGTCTTCCGAGGAACATTTTGTCTAAGGTAAGAATCCTTTCCAGACTCCTAACATCATAGGCTTTTAAAACATTGGAGCCAGGAAAAATATTGTTTGTTTCTCTGCTTCCTTCTTTAAGCTCAACCTTATGCCCTAACCAATAAACATAAATTAGCTTTGCTGTTAAAAATGGAGAAAAGGCCAAAAAAGAGATAACATAGATACATATTTAAAAAATATCACCTTGCTACAAAATCTAATGTCCCAGATGAATTGCCATGCAATTTGTGCAGATCTATGTACGTTTCTATTCTTTTTCCACGCTGCACCTGTTTAAATGATATGATCATTCTCCTAAATGCTCTTCCTTGTACTTGTCCTTCTCTGCTATGGTTCACTCAGCCTCTGGCAAAGAAGTATGGAACTGGGAGAGGTGGAAGATTCGGAGCTAGAGGAGAAGGAAGGAGGATAATGAAGCACACCTGAGAACTTTGCTGCGTCATGGTTTTGAAAATGTGGCTTTTACTGTTGCCCATCATATGCAACTGAGTTCAGAGGGCACATAAAGTTGGATACAAACCATGTTGGTGAACCAGACATTTGGCGATTAGATCCAGCGCAGATGCGTTTATATGCAAGTTTTTAGTGAGATGAGATATAGTAATGGTGATTAACTCAATTGTTGATATAATACTGGTAGTAAGCTCATTTTAATGTGTAGTTTATTGGAGTTGTTAAGGACATTATTTTCAGAGTAAGAAAGCCACATTTGATTCCTGGCTTTGGCACTTCCACATAGTTGACTTGGGCAAGCTACTAAACCTTGCCAATTATTGCAATGGGAATAACAGTGGTGTCTATATGGTAGGATTGCTGTAAGATTTAAATAAGGTGATGTAATGCACACTAAGAGCTAAGTATAATGAGTGCCTGGCTCATGGCAAGCAGAATGAATGTTAACTTATAATAACAATCATATAAAAAGGGTCAATTTTCTGAAAATTTCCTCATTTTAGTTATCTTTAAGTAGGTCTTTTCTTTGTCCTTATTTCTGAGCATGGAAAAAACCCCAGAGGCAAAGACCATTAGTCAACTGATCTTAAGGACCAGCAGACAAAGCTTCTGATGTAAATTTGCCATCATTCCCTTCACCTCAGAAGTTATGTCTCTAACATATCTTATGTTGAGCGTGCTGACTTAGCAAACCTGAAGCCCTGGTTTTAATACACAAGACTTGCAGCATGACCACCAGGAAAATGTTTCCGAATGCTTGTTGTGGAAAGAGTAGTTAGTCTGCACCTGTCAACATCGCAACTGGATTCGTCTCAAAATGCAAGACACATGGTTCGGAAGCTGGCAAAGGAAAGGATATTTTCACCCTAAAAACATAGCTCATTTCCATTAATTGAGTCTAAATATTCACAAGTTGCAAAGCTCCAGACAGGTTTTCACAAGCCCAAGAGCAGGGACTGACAATATTTACAGCGCTCTAAGCTGAATCGTATTACTAGGAAAGTTCATAAATATGGAGGATGCCTGCTCTGCTGTCACTTGTGTGATATCTGGGCTTCTGCCGTGATTTTCTGGGCTTCTTTAATCCAGGAACCTATGGTTGGGAATGACAAACATCTACCAGTTTCTGAGTTCCAACTCATGTTGGTTGCTATTATGCCACCCAGGTCACTCTCTTGGGAGGTCTCCGTGGAGCTCCTCTTTCCATCTCTAGACACTCTCTCAATCCTTGCATGTTTCTCTCATCCTTTCTCTCAGCTTTGCTTTTTTCCCATCTAGTTTCCTCTTCAACAAAACAAAATAAACATCACAGAAATGAACCGATGTCATCCAGTTTGGCAGAAGTTATGTCTTTATGGGGTATTATAATATTTACCTCTTTCCAAACTTCTTGATATTGAAGTTTCCTCTGACTTCTGTAGGTTTCTCTCTTAGGACTCTATAGAGTTGGGAATTTTAGTTGTTCTTCCCCTTATGTCACCAGAGGATGAACATATCTGTTTTTATATGTTGCACAAGGATAGCATAAGAGACAAATGAAATGTTGTTTCACTTCATGAACAACAAAAAAAAGAAAGATAAATAAAGTAGGAACTTTTGTTTTTAGGCAATGATGTGAATGAATTTAAATTCATATTGATTATATAAGCAATAATAATAACAACACATCCTGGGATTTAAAATATATTTAGATTTAAAATGTAGGCTAATTTAAACATAAATAAGAATGGGGCTGAATGGAGTTAAAGTGTTCCAAGGTCTTTGTCTGGAGAGTAGGTAAAGACACCAATTAATGTTCTGCTTTGATAAGCCAAGGATGCATGTTATAATTTCCAGGTAGCACTAAAAGAACGGTTAATGCACATACAACTTTCATGCTAATAGAGAAAAGATGTAATAATAAAGAAATCAATTCGAAACAAGATGAGAAAAGACAAAAGAACAAAGAACAGATGGAACAAATAGAAAACACATGATAGATGGTAGTTTTATCTGCTTGATGACATACTTACTACTGAATTATGTCCCCTTCTCTCCCCCAAATTCATATATTGAAATTCTAACCTCCAATACCTAAGAATGTGACCGTTATTTGGAAATAGTGCCTTTATAGAAGTAATCAAGGTTAAATGTGATCATTAAGGTAAATGTGATCCAAAATGACTGGTCTCTCTATAAGAAGAGAATATAAGGATACAGAGACACAGAGCAGAGATCATGTGCAGACAGACGGAAAAGATAGCCATTTACAAGTCAGGGAGAGATGCCTCAGAAGAAGCCAGCCCAGCTGATGCCTTGTTTTGGACTTCTAGCCTCCAGAACTACGAGAAAACAAGTATGTATTGTTTAAGCTGTCAGGTCTGTGGTATTTTGTTGTGGCAGCCCTAGCAAACTAATACAGCTTTCTAGACATACCAGTATTTATGTCAAATGCAAATGGACTATATGGTCAAATTAAAAGGCTCAAATTGCAATGAAAGAAGACCCTTGTTGGTTATAAGAGACATATCAAGAACACAAGAATGTGGAAAGATTAGAATAAAAAGGTGAAAAAAAAAGATAACACTATGAAAACTCTAACCGAAAGAAATTTGATGTAGCTATGTTAAGATTAAAAATGCTGTTTTTAATGCAAAAAGACTGGTAGAGATAAAGAGGAATTTCGTAATGCCAGAAGGATCAATTTACCAAGAAGGTATAAAAATTCTCAATTTGTATAGATCCAGTAATATGGAATCAAAAAGGCAGAAATGAATAGAGTCACAGTCATACTGACAGATTTTTATCACACTTGTCAGTGGCTGATAAAATAAGTAGATATAAAACAGCAATAATACACAAAACTTGAATAATGCAATCAACAAATTTGACCTAAGGACATGTAGAGAATATTGCAGCCAACAACTGGAGAATACTTACTAATTTCAAGCACAATAAAAATTGGCTATATGCTGAAACGTAAAGGAAGTCTCACCAGATTTCATGATGCAAATTATATAGTGTTTGATTTCTAAACACATTTAATAAAGTTGAAAATCAGTAACAACAAATGGTCCTGGAGTAACTAGGCATCTATATGCAAAAAGTGAACTTCAACCTGTATGTTGTACATAAGAATGAACTCAAAATAGATTTTAGATCTAAATGAAAAAGCTAACATTATAAAAAAATTATAAAAAAATAGAGGAGAAAAGTCTTCATGTCTTCATGGCCTTTGGAGAAGAAAAGATTTCTTACACAGATCACAAAAAGGCACTAATCATAAAAATTAGTCATAATAATTGGACTTCATTGAATTTAAAACTTTGCTTTTCGAAAGACACTGTTAAGAATCAAAGAAGTAAGCCACAGACTCAGATAAAATATTTGCAAAACTCATATATGACAAATGATTTGTGTCCAGAATGTATAAATAACTCTTGCAGCTGAATGGTAAGAGGATAACAAAAACTCAATAAAAAATGAGCAAAAGATTTGAATGCATACTTCACAAAAGATATCTTAATGGCCAAGAAGCACATGGAATGATGCCGAACATTATTAGTCATAAGATAAATACAAATTACAACCACTAAGATGGTCAAAATGTAAAAGGTTAGCAGTAGCCTGTGTTAGTGAGGATGCAGAAAAACTATAACCAGGCTGAGAGTGCTGACTCACACCTGTAATCCCAGCACTTTGGGAGGCTGAGGTGTATGGATCACCTGAGGTCAGCAGTTGGAGACCAGCCTGACCAACATGGTGAAACCCTGTCTCTACTAAGTACAAAAAACTGGCCCAGCATGGTGGCACATGCCTGTAATCCCAGGTACTTGAGGCTGTGGCAGTGCTCATCACACAGTTTCCCACACGGGGCACCAACTGTGGCAGTGCACCTCTCATGGGGGCACCAGCTGCGGGGAGGGGTCTATCCGTTGCAGACCCCTGACCCGGTGACGGATGAATAACGTACACTGACACACACATGTTCTGCTTTGCCTGTCCAGCTGAGTGTGTCTCAGCCGCTTACAGACTCCCTGCTGAGTCCTGTAAACAGTCATGACTTGGCCCTGATCAGCTAGCGAGACTTGCATTTATTTGGTAAGATTAATTAATAAAGGCTTGAGCTAACACCATTAAAGGGTAATGCACTTAAGTACCTGTGGTACAATAAAGGTTAGTCTTAAGATCATATGAGTAAACAAGCTAGCTAGGTAAACTACTCTGCCTTCCTTTGTTACTACTTTAATTTTGTTTAACTAAAGATAAAGGGACCAGGCCACCTTCAGCCAGATCTATTATAGAAGTTATGCAAACTTCTCGGCCTTCCAAGAAGATTTGTGTCTATCTCTACACTATCTCTAATATTTTTCCCACCAGTCTGATTGAACCCCAACCAGAGGCTGAGGCAGGAGAATCACTTGAACCCAAGAGGCAGAGGTTGCAGTGAGCCGGGATTGCACCATTGCACTCCAGCCTGGGCAACAAGAGCAAAACTCCATCTCAAAAAAAAAAAAGAAAAGAAAAACTAGAACCTCATTTATTACTGCTGAGAACTGTAGAACTGCAAAGTGGTTCTAAAGTTGTAGAACCACTTTAGAAAAAATTGGGCAATTTCTTGTAAAGTTAACACATTCACTGTATGATTCAGAAATTTCATTACTATGTTGTACGTAAGAAATGAAAACACATGTCTACAAAAGAATTATATATAAATGTTTATTGTAGTTTTATTTGTAATAACTAAAAACTGGAGACAATTCAGATATTCATCAAACAGTGAATGGATAAACAAATCGTGATATATTCATTCAATGGAACACTTCTTCAGCAATAAAAAGCAAAAAGCTACTGATACATGCAACATCATGGCTATGTCTCAAAATCATTACGATGATGAAAGAGGGTAGAGTAAATAATATGTGATTCTATCTATACAAAATTGTACAGCAAACAAAACTAGTTTGCAGTGACAGAAAGCAGTTTAGTGGTTGTGGTTAAAGGTAGAGTTGGCGAACTTTTTTTGGAGTGAAAATATATGTTCAGTATATTAATTGTGGTCATGGTTACACAAATGTTTATGTTTTTCAAAACTCACAAAACTGTATTATGTATAAATGCATATAATATATTGTATGTAAATTTGAACCTAAATTAAATTGATTTAAAAAGAAAAAAATCAATAAAAATATTAAGAAATACACTTCTAAATAAACTGTGAGGCACAGAGTCAACTATAATGGAAACTGAAAAAAAATTTGAATTGAATGATATTAAAAATATTAGATGTCAAAACTTCCTGTTAAACAAGTACTTAGTGGGAAATGCCTTAAGTACATATATTGAAAAAGAAAAAAAAGTGTTGAAAATTAATTACCAAAGTGATACGGTTTGGCTCTGTGTCCCCACCCAAATCTCATCTTGAATTGTAATCCCCACATGTCTAGGGAGGGACCTGGTTGGAGGTGATTGGAACATGTGTGTGGTTTCCCCCATGCTGTCCTCATGATAGTGAGTGAGTTCTCATGAGATCTGGTTGTTTGATAAGTGTCTAGCACCTCCCACTTCTCTTTCTCTCTCTCTTGCCACCATGTAAGACATGCCTTGCTTCCCCTTCTGCCATGATTGTAAGTTTCCTGAGGCCTCCTCAGGCACGTGGAATGTGAATCAGTTAAATCCCTTTTGTTTATAAATCACCCAGTCTTGGATAGTTCTTTATAGCAGTGTGAAAATGAATTAATACACCCAGCATCCACTCCAATAAGTTAGGAAGAAAATGGCCAATTAAACTTCAAGGAGGCAGAAGAAAAGAAATAAATATTACAACAGACAATAATGAAGTAGAAAGCAAACATCAAAGCTAAAATTTGGCCTTTTGAAAATACTAAAATAATTGATAAACTTCTCATAAGATTAATTTTTAAAAAAATAATGCACAAAAGACTAATGTTTGAAATAAAAATAGAGACACCACCACAGACCTTTCAGACATTAAAAAGATGACAAAATGATTTTAAAAGAAGACAAAGAAAGAAAGTAGGCACAAATGGTTACCTAAAATGAAAAGGAAGATAGCAACACTAATCCTACGGACATTAAAAGATAAGAGGATTTTATAAATGCTGTTATAAAGTGAATTGTATTCCCTACCCCCAAATTTGCATGTTGAGGTCCTAACCTCGAATGTGACCGTATTTGGAAATATGACCTTTTAAGAGGTAATTAAGGCTAAATGAGCTTGTAGAGATGGGGCCCTAATCCGATATGACTGGTGTCCTTATGAGAGGAGAAAGAGCAACTAAGAATGTGTGCATAGAGACCAGGATGTGAAGACATAATAAGAAGGCAGTGTGGCTGGGTGCAGTGGTTCATATCTGTAATCCCAGCACTCTGGGAGGCCAAGGCAGGTGGATCATTTGAGGTCAGGAGTTCAAGACTACCCTGACCAACATGGTGAAACCCTGTCTGTACTAAAAATACAAAAATTAGCCAGGCATGGTGGCGGGTGCCTGTAATCCCAGCTACTTGGGAGGCTGAGGCAGGAGAATCCCTTGAACCTGAAAGGCGGAGATTGCAGTGAGCTGAGATCGCACCACTGCATTCCAGCCTGGGCAATAGAGTGAGACTCAGTCTCAAGAAAAAAAAAAAAAAAAGGCAGCCCTCTGCAAGTCAAAGAGAAAGACCTCAGGAGAAATGAAACCTGCCAACCCCTTGATCTTGGACTTCCAGGCTCCAGAACCTGAAGAGGCAAGCCACAGACTCAGAGAAAATTTCTGTTGTTTAAGCCACCTAGTCTGTGGTATTTTGTTACAGTACCCTAGCAAACTGATACAAGCTCAAATTTCATTGTTTAGATAAAAAAACAAAATCTCTTGATAAAGCAACTTACTCAAACTAACACAAGAAAAAATAGACAACCTGAATGCTCTTAGTGAAGACATTGATCCATAATTAAAAATCTTCATTCTAAGGAAGCTCTAGGCCAACGTGGCTTCACTAGCAAATTATACCAAAAATTTTAAGAAAAAAATGCTACTCTTCCACAAACTCCTCCAGAGAATGATGAAAGGTGGATCATTCTCCCAGTGCATTCCCATCATAACTTTATACCAAAATAAGAATACATAAAAACCTTATTGAAATAAATGGAAAAAAGCCAGGTAGACTAGTTGAAAAATGAACATGATCTGAAGATGCACTTCAAAAGGAGGATATACAGATGGCCAATAAACTTATGAAAAGGCTCAACTTCATTACCCTGCAGGGAAACAAATGTTAAAAACATGGTGAGGTAGCCGTACACACCCACCAGAATGGCTAACATTAAAATCAAGCAGTGAGGAGGAACTTGGGTAACTGGAACTCTTACACACTGCTGGCTACAGGATAAATTGGTTACAGTCACTTTGGAAAATGGTTTGGTAGTTTTTAATGAAGCTGAAGATTCATATACACTGTGACCCAGGAATTTCTCTCCTAGATATATAGCTAACATAAATAAGTGCATGCAGTTATATACAATAATTTCAAAGCAGTATCATTCATGATAACCCTAAAGAGAAAACAATACAAATACCCATCAACCACAGCATGGATAAATGCATTGCAATATAGCATGCAATAAAAGTATCTATTGCAATAAAAATTAATAAATTATAGCTACATAAAAATGGGGATCAGCTGGATGTGGTGGCTCTCACCTGTAAATTCCAGCACTTTGGGAGGCTAAGACAGAATTGCTTGAGCCCAGAAATTTGAGACCGGCCTGGTAAACAGAGTGAGATTCTGTCTCTACAAACAAATTTTAAAAATTAGCTGGATGTGGTGGTACATGTCTGTAGTCCCAGGTACTTAGGAGGCTGAGGCAGGAGGATCACTTGAGCCCAGGAGGTGGAGGTTGCAGTGAGCTGTGATCATGCCACTGTACTTCAGCCTGGGTGATAGAATGAGACCCTGTTTCAAAAAAATGTGGATGAATCTCACAAATATGAAGTGGAGTGAAGTAAGCTATTCACAAGGATGATGACATACTCTAGGATTCCACTTATGTAAAGAACAGTATAGACTGAATAAAACTATAGATTTTAAGGATGAACAAATAGTAGGTAAAAATGACATAAAAAGGCAAGTAAGTTATTACCATAAAAGGTGGATGGTACCTTGTGGGGGAAGGATGGGGTTGTGATTAGGAAGAGGTAAGCAAAGAGGTGCTAGAGTCTTGGAAAGTTTTGTTTCTTGAACTTGATGATTGTTATATGGGTGTATGCTTTATGGTGGCTGTGAATTTCTTTTTCACTTTTCCCTCTGTGCTTTATGTTTCACAATAAAAAAGTTAAGATTAAATGAGAAAAGTGAGCACCCCAAATTCTTTAGAAATAAAAATGTAAGTTTCATGAAAGGTATTGCTATTAGTTCTAGCCTTTGTAATCTTACATCCATTCACCTATTCATCCATCTGCCTACCACCCAACCATCCATCCATCCATCCATCCCTCCCTCCATTCATCTATTCTTCTATTCATCTATTCTTCTATTCATATTTCCTTTTACCATTTATTCATTCACCCACACCTGAGGCAGTTCTGTTCTCCCTAGAAAATTATAGAGATTGACAGTTTGAGTAATAATGACTAGACCTTGAGATGAATGATTGAACCATTTCTGAGCTGCCTAGTTTTCCTCTCTTGGAAGCCAACATGTTCCTCACTAAGAACTGGGCATGGGTTTGGTTTTCTATTGATGTGAAGCCTTACACAGTTGTAAGATCTGTAGATCTCGGCTAGGGTACAGAGAAATTGACTGTCCACTTTCTTTTAATTTGCATTTATTAATAAGATCATTATGAACCTGTGCTGACACAGCTATAATCGCAGGGAGAGGCACACACAGTCCCATGTTGCATAACAATGTTTTTGTCAATGAAGGATCACATATATGACAGTGGTCACGTTAGATTATAATACTGTAATTTTACTGTACCTTTTCTATGTTTAGATACACAAATACTTAGCATTGTGTTACAATTGCCTACAGTATTCAGTACAGTAACATGCTGTACAGGTTTGTAGCCTAGGAGCAATTGGCCATATCATGTAGTTTAGGTGTGCAGTAGGTTATACCATCTAGGTTTGTATAAGTGCACTCTTGGATGTTCACACAGTAACAAAATCACAGTATTCAGTACAGTATTCAGTACAGTAACATGCTGTACAGGTTTGTAGCCTAGGAGCAATTGGCCATATCATGTAGTTTAGGTGTGCAGTAGGTTATACCATCTAGGTTTGTATAAGTGCACTCTTGGATGTTCACACAGTAACAAAATCACCTAATGATGCATTTTTTGAATGTATCTCTGTCATTAAGTGATGCATGACAAATAAATGCCCATATACCTGGAATCAGAAATTCCATTCCTAAGAATCTATTCTCAGAAAATACTAGTGCTGGTACTATAAAGATGCAAGTACAAAAAATGTTTATTTCTGAGTTGTTTGTAATGGCAAAAACAATGTAGAAATATCTTAAATTTCCATCATCAATGGACTGATGAAAGAAATTATGGAAAAGTCATATGATGAAGCATAACTTCACCTTTTATAAATGAGATTTATGATGACCTAGAAAGTTCTCCAAGTTATATTATTAAATGTAAAAGGCAAATTACAGAATAATACATTTGATAATATGATATCACTTGAATAGAAATGGTAGTTCTCAATATATATGTGCAGGTACTTGCATATGGAGTCCAAAAGGATATACATACACTCCAATTTTAATGGGTGATTTATGGGGAAAGAAATGAGATTGGGGGAAAGGAAACTGAAAAGGGACTTTAAGATTACCGTACTTTATAATTCTAAATTTTAGAATTGTTACAAGAACACATTCATGCATTACTTGTGTGTTTTAAAAGTAATTTTTAAACCTTTAGTTAGAAAATTAAAAAGTAATGCCTGATCATTTTTTAAAAGTTAGAAAATATATAAAATAATGAAGAAAACATTTAAAAATCTGTATTTTCCTTATCCAGACCCCTTCAAGTCTTATTTTAATAATTATAATACTGTATTTTTACTGTGCCTTTTCAAGCCTAGTTTGTGCTTGACAGTCATAGAATGAACCAATCTTTCCAAGCCTTGCTTCAAGCACCGAATTCTACTGAAATAAAAGACCTTGCCTTGTACAATGATGATGACATTGAGCTAGGGATTAGATGATTTAATTTAAATTGCATCCTTAACCCAGGTCACCTTGAACAAGTTATTTAACCTCTCTGAGCTCAGTGAACAGGTTTGCAAAATGAGGATAATAACGTCGGTCTTTCTGCAGGACTACTGTGAGGATTAATGAAGTAATCTGTGAGATTGTGCTTTGCCTCTACGTGGACCTAGTATATTATCAAGACTGTCATAGATGGCTCTTATTATTTTGAGATACGTCCCATCAATACCTAATTTATTGAGAGTTTTTAGCATGAAGCGTTGTTGAATTTTGTCAAAGGCCTTTTCTGCATCTATTGAGATAATCATGTGGTTTTTGTCTTTGGTTCTGTTTATATGCTGGATTACATTTATTGATTTGCGTATATTGAACCAGCCTTGCATCCCAGGGATGAAGCCCACTTGATGATGGTGGATAAGCTTTTTGATGTTCTGCTGGATTCGGTTTGCCAGTATTTTATTGAGGATTTTTGCATCAATGTTCATCAAGGATATTGGTCTGAAATTCTCTTTTTTGGTTGTGTCTCTGCCCGGCTTTGGTATCAGGATGATGCTGGCCTCATAAAATGAGTTAGGGAGGATTCCCTCTTTTTCTATTGATTGGAATAGTTTCAGAAGGAATGGTACCAGTTCCTTCTTGTACCTCTGGTAGAATTTGGCTGTGAATCCATCTGGTCCTGGACTCTTTTTGGTTGGTAAGCTATTGATTATTGCCACAATTTCAGCTCCTGTTATTGGTCTATTCAGAGATTCAACTTCTTCCTGGTTTAGTCTTGGGAGAGTGTATGTGTCGAGGAATTTATCCATTTCTTCTAGATTTTCTAGTTTATTTGCGTAGAGGTGTTTGTAGTATTCTCTGATGGTAGTTTGTATTTCTAAGAGCTATCTATGACAAACCCACAGCCAATATCATACTGAATGGGCAAAAACTGGAAGCATTCCCTTTGAAAACTGGCACAAGACAGGGATGCCCTCTCTCACCACTCCTATTCAACATAGTGTTGGAAGTTCTGGCCAGGGCAATTAGGCAGGAGAAGGAAATAAAGGGTATTCAATTAGGAAAAGAGGAAGTCAAATTGTCCCTGTTTGTAGATGACATGATTGTATATCTAGAAAACCCCATCGTCTCAGCCCAAAATCTCCTTAAGCTGATAAGCAACTTCAGCAAAGTCTCAGGATACAAAATTAATGTACGAAAATCACAAGCATTCTTATACACCAACAACAGACAAACAGAGAGCCAAATCATGAGTGAACTCTCATTCACAATTGCTTCAAAGAGAATAAAATACCTAGGAATCCAACTTACAAGGGATGTGAAGGACCTCTTCAAGGAGAACTACAAACCACTGCTCAAGGAAATAAAAGAGGATACAAACAAATGGAAGAACATTCCATGCTCATGGGTAGGAAGAATCAATATCGTGAAAATGGCCATACTGCCCAAGGTAATTTACAGATTCAATGCCATCTCCATCAAGCTACCAATGACTTTCTCCACAGAATTGGAAAAAACTACTTTAAAGTTCATATGGAACCAAAAAAGAGCCCGCATCGCCAAGTCAATCCTAAGCCAAAAGAACAAAGCTGGAGGCATCACACTACCTGACTTCAAACTATACTACAAGGCTACAGTAACCAAAACAGCATGGTACTGGTACCAAAACAGAGATATAGATCAATGGAACAGAACAGAGCCCTCAGAAATAACGCCGCATATCTACAACTATCTGATCTTTGACAAACATGAGAAAAACAAGCAATGGGGAAAGGATTCCCTATTTAATAAATGGTGCTGGGAAAACTGGCTAGCCATATGTAGAAAGCTGAAACTGGATCCCTTCCTTACACCTTATACAAAAATCAATTCAAGATGGATTAAAGACTTAAACGTTAGACCTAAAACCATAAAAACCCTAGAAGAAAACCTAGGCATTACCATTCAGGACATAGGCATGGGCAAGGACTTCATGTCTAAAACACCAAAAGCAATGGCAACCAAAGCCAAAATTGACAAATGGGATCTAATTAAACTAAAGAGCTTCTGCACAGCAAAAGAAACTACCATCAGAGTGAACAGGCAACCTACAAAATGGGAGAAACTTTTCGCAACCTACTCATCTGACAAAGGGCTAATATCCAGAATCTACAATGAACTCAAACAAATTTACAAGAAAAAAATAAACAACCCCATCAAAAAGTGGGCAAAGGACATGAACAGACACTTCTCAAAAGAAGACATTTATGCAGCCAAAAAACACATGAAAAAATGCTCACCATCACTGGCCATCAGAGAAATGCAAATCAAAACCACAATGAGATACCATCTCACACCAGTTAGAATGGCAATCATTAAAAAGTCAGGAAACAACAGGTGCTGGAGAGGATGTGGAGAAATAGGAACACTTTTACACTGTTGGTGGAACTGTAAACTAGTTCAACCATTGTGGAAGTCAGTGTGGCGATCCCTCAGGGATCTAGAACTAGAAATACCGTTTGACCCAGCCATCCCATTACTGGGTATATACCCAAAGGACTATAAATCATGCTGCTATAAAGACACATGCACATGTATGTTTATTGCGGCATTATTCACAATAGCAAAGACTCGGAACCAAGCCAAATGTCCAACAGTGATAGAGTGGATTAAGAAAATGTGGCACATATACATCATGGAATACTATGCAGCCATAAAAAATGATGAGTTCATGTCCTTTGTAGGGACATGGATGAAATTGGAAATCATCATTCTTAGTAAACTATCGCAAGAACAAAAAACCAAACACCGCATATTCTCACTCATAGGTGGGAATTGAACAATGAGAACACGTGGACATAGGAAGGGGAAATCACACTCTGGGGACTGTTGTGGGGTGGGGGGAGGGGGGAGGGATAGCATTGGGAGATATACCTAATGCTAGATGATGAGTTAGTGAGTGCAGCACACCAGCATGGCACATGTATACATATGTAACTAACCTGCACATTGTGCACATGTACTCTAAAACTTAAAGTATAATAAATAAATAAATAAAAAAGAGGAACAACAACAACAAAAAAGACTGAGATTTTTCTTGCAACAAAAAGATAAATGAAAGATACTTGTGAGAGTTAATCGCCTCCTTCAGGAAACAGGTTCTTCAGATTATTGGAAACATTTATCAATTTACCATGTCTCTGGCACAGACATCAGCAGAGCCAAGAGTAACCGGAATGGGTACCTCAATCTGAGCAACCAGGAAACAGAGTTATGCTTCAGGAAAGGAAATAGACACTTGTTTTGCTTTTGTCTTGAACAAAATGCTTGGATTTTAACATACAAGTAGTCTTTGCATCACCTCTTGAGATTGTGTAGTGGGTATTTTTTGAGGTATAGCCCCAGCATCCCATGATCCTGTCTTTGTGCCCTTATCAAGAATAGTGGACCCCTGGAAGCCATTTTGTATGATGTGACCTCACCCCTGGTCACCGATGATTGGCTTAAAAAGGGGCAGCTTGCTCAAGCCGGCCCAATCAGAGTATCTCTTCCAGGAGCGAGCTTGGAAAATGCCAGCCTCTCTATTGACCGAAGCTGTATCCGTTAACCCTTTGATGGCATAATAACCTTCTTCTTTACATTTATTAAAAGTGAGATTTTTGTATTCCCTTGATTTTTGTCCTAACTTAGAGGATAGAATTTGTCAGTAGTGGTAAGACTAAATTTATACCTGTTGTATTTTTCTGGCTCTTCTGTCACGCTTTCTTTCTCCCTTTCTCCCCTTAACCCTCCTACCCTCACTCCCTGCCCCCGTCCTTTTTCTAATCATGCACATAAACAAAGGGATAGACAAATTCACAAAACAGTAGTACTTGTCACGAACATTTTTTTTCCCACTGCTGTGAAAGTTTAAAAAAACCAACGAAATAATAATAGGCTTTCCCATCCACAACCCCCATTCCTTACCAGCTGTTGAATTTTATAAGCCAACAAAACAAACTTGTGGCTGGACAAAGCAGCTTCCAGAAGAGGCAGGCAAATTCATTTCTAGGCCAGCAGTTTAATTGGATGCAACAAAGAACATGGTGTGGCTTTTCTGGGCACTTGAAGTAGAGGCAGGCTTTTCGTTCCAGCAAACACAGGCTGCAGAAGCTGTATGATTTGTAGTAATTCATTCGACATGAGCAAAAATTGTGAAGAAGCTTTGTGTCATCAATATGAGTCCCCAAACAAGTATTTTAAAATAATGACCTTCACAGCCAAATTTATACCGGTATCCTCTCTACCACCCACTGCCCCCCATGAGTAGCTGAGAAGCCAATCTGGGGGTGTGGGAAGGTAGGATCCTCCCAAGAGGAATGAAAACACTGGAGAGAGAGAGAAGAAGAAAAGAATAAGGAGAAATCATTCTTCCTGGTCTCCTGATGGCTTTCCTGTTCCTGATTCCTGTTGTTCTTCAGTTCCACGAGACACTCCAGCTGCCTTATAATAAATCACCCTTTATTTATTTATTTATTTATTTATTTATTTATTTATTTATTTTTTGCTAAAGTTGGCTTGAGTGAAGTTCTGATACTTATAACAAAAGAAATCTAAATAATACTAAGAGATATAACTACCCTCCTTTTCCAATGAGGAAACCGAGAGTCAATGGGGTGAAGTAACTTGCCCAAGGTCAAATGGCTTTTCCTCCCCAGGTCTATTTAACTCCCAAGACCAGGACCTTTCCACAGAGCTGATGAGGACAAGAAATGTCTAAGCTGACAGCAGCCTGAATTATGAGGGCACGCTGCCTTGCCGATCTTCTCTCTCTGCAAGAAGTCATCTAATAAGAATCTCATTCCTCATTTATTTGTTTTTCCTGTGCTTTCTTATAATTCGTCTTCCCATTTTTCTGGTCAGGAGGAAAACCCTGCCTCCAGCCACAGCCCTGAAAATCTCTGAGTTGTGGTGGGTTGATGAGAGAGGGATTTGGAAACAAGAGATTTTGATTCTCCTCCTCTCCGATCTGAGGCCAGGCAGCATGCTTGCTGTTTAACCGCTGTTATTTAATTGTGTACTATGAGATTAAATATATCTATTAGGCTACTAGCCTTTACCATCATCTTTACAAGTCCATGAATGTTAAAATGTACAGGAGGAATTGTGAAGATTTACTGACATCAAAAGTTCTTCTGGAAACAAACTTTGTTAAAAAAAAAAAAAGATGTATTAAATTATTTTAATTGTGGGAAAAAAAAAGCAAGTGGCAAATTTTAGTCTTGTCAGTCTTCCAAAGGTCAACACACTCTAGCTTCCCTTCCACCTTGTCTCATACACAGGCATTTCTGAGATGAAAGAAGTGGGCCCTGCCATTGAACAGAATTTATGCATTTAAATATTCATCATTTCTGTGAAAAAGAGAAGAAAGTAAGTATCACCCATAAACCTATAATCTTAGTGCCATCCGTGTTTGGAATTTGGTACATTTTTTTCCCCATCCTTTTTCTTATGCATCTGTTTCATTCAGAGGTGTTGTCAAATGTCTATTTAATTTGTAACATGCTTTTAAAAAACTTAACATGACAGTATTAGCATTTTCCACACTGCTGCCTGTTTTTTTACACCCATCAATGTAAGGACAGGCAAAATTTAAGATTGTAGTGTAATTATGGTGGACATTCGCATGCTGTATGTAGCCTTCCTCTCTCCAAAGGCCAATACGCTTATTATTAGGAGATGAGCCAAATATTCCTTCTCCCCACTCCACAGAAGCCAGGACAGGGGAACAAGATGTAAGTTCAGCCACATAATGCTTTAAGCCTGGTGAGAGGAGTGCAAAGGTACAGGAAGATGAAAAATGATTCCGTGTGTAGAGGTGGCACTGAGGGTGTGTCAATGGCAGCTGGGTGTGAACTGGTGGATCCAGCGGCAGCATATAACATCATTCCTGGGGCGTGACCCTGTCTCTCTTCCCACTTCTCAGTCTCTCTTGGTTCCTGCCATTCCCAATCCAGGTTCTTCCTCCTCCTCATAGACTTAGAACTCTCTGTTACCTTTTTAATAATTTCCTTTCTGCCTACATTAGCCAGAGGCATATCATAGCCAGAAACTCTATCCCTGGAACTAGGTCTTCACAGCTTGGACAGCTGAGTTCATTCATTCTGTTCAGTTAAAAACTATTTATTAAACCTCTACCATGTATCTTGTGCTGCTCTAGGAAGTAGAAATACGGTAACAAGAATCAGTTTTTAAAAAATCATCACTCAGCTGGGTGTGGTGACTCATGCCTGTAATCTCAGGACTCTGGCAGGTTGAGGCAGGTGGATCACTTGAGTCCAGGAGTTTGAGACCAGCTTGGGCAACATGGCGAAACCCTGTATCTACAAAAAATACAAAAATAAGCCAGGCATGGTGGCGAGTGCCTGTAGTCCCAGCTATATAGGAGGCTGAGGTGGGAGGATACTGAGCCCAGGAGGTCAAAGCTGCTGTGAGCCATTGTCATGCTACTGCAGTCCAGCCTGGGTGAGAGAGTGAGACTCTGTCAAAAAAAAAAAAAAATCACCACTCAAGTGGAACGTACTTTCTAGTGGAATTCTAGTATGTTTTAATGGAAGATAAGGTTGTATCTGAATTACTATTGGTAAAGGTGAGCAAAATTTAGAGTGATGTAAACAGTCAAGGAGAGGTGCTTATAAGGTTCCAAATGGTTGAACCGTATATAAACCCTAGTTCAGAATGGAAAGCCTGCATGACCTCTACTTGCTTTAAGTTATGTAGTCATGTGTCGCTTAACAAAGGAGGCATGTTCTGAAAAATGTGTTGTTAGGAGATTTTGTCATTGTATAAACATTATAGAGTGCGCTTACACCAACCTAGATGGTATAACCTCCTACACACCTAGGCTATATGGGGTAGCAAATTACTCCCAGGCTACAAACCTGTACAGCATGTTACTGTACTGCATGCTGTAGGCAATTGTAACACAATGGTAAGTATCTGTATTTCTAAACATATCTAAATATTGAAAAGGTACAATAAAAATAAGGTATTATAATCTTATGGGATCACCTTCATGTATGCAGTCTGTCATTGAACAAAACATCATTACATAGCATATGACTGTATTTATGTGTTTCCAAACATATCAGCAGTGTATGAAAGTGCTCCTTATCCTGGCTTATTGCTGACATGGGATATTATCAGTAGTTGTTAAATATTTGCTAGACATCAGGAAGAATAGCTAATGGATGCTGTCCTTGATAGCTGGGTGATGGGTTGGTCTTTCAGCAAATCATCATGGCACACGTTTATCTATGTAAGAAACCTGCACATCCTGCACATGTACCCCAGAACTTAAAGTAAAAGTTGAAGGAAAAGAAAAATATTTGCTACAATGATTTTTGTCTCTTTAGAGTTTAAAAAAGGGTGAGCATATTTCCATGTTTGCTCATGGTTTGTTTCTTTTTGGGTAATTTGTTTTCTTTACCTCATTTTGTTTTCTGTTGAGATGTTTGCCCATTTCTTGTTGATTGGCAATAACTCTATAGTCTAGATATTATTTCTTTATCTATCATATTTGCTGCAAATATTTCTCCCAGCCTATTATTGGTTCATTTTAACTTTGTGGTATCTTTTGTAGTGCAGATTTTTTTTATTTTTGTGTAGCCAAATCTGTCAAATCTTCTCATTTTTACCTTCTCAGTTTTATGTCTTGCCCAGAAAGGCTTAGCTTTAGAATTATAAAAACATTTTCTAATGCTTTTATAGTCTTGTGCTTTATCTTTAGGTATTTAATACATCTAGAATTCATTTTTGTAAGTGGTATGAAGGAGGAATCTAACCTCTTTTTTTAAATGAAAAGCTCCAACACAGTTTAGTAAATACTGATTCTTTTTGTCCGCCCCTTCAAAAATGCTACACATACGCTATATGCCCTCATATTCATGCTTCTGTTTCTGGGATGAAAAGAATGAATTCTAACATGCAACTAACTCCAAATCAATATTTCTTATGGAGATATGCAATTTCCCAATATCAAAACCAAACTAATTTTCTTGCAAGAAGCAGTTCCCACCCAACTCAGATTATTCTTTTGATTTCACACCTTCAGCATTGTGGCTGGTTTTCTTTCTCACAATGCATGTTACCCTGGGTTGCTCCTGAAACAGTTTACCATATAAATAGACTTCATTTCCCCAGCAAACGAGGGCAGGTCTGGTAGTTTTTTCTGTTTCACATATTCCCCAACCCTATAGGGTTTTACATGGAGCTACAAACTAGCCAATTTCAACAGACTTTGCTTTTGGAATATTCTTTCTGCCTTGTTCTCATTTGCTTCCAGGAGAAATCATAATATTAAGGATTCTTTGGAGTGAGAAGGAGACATAATTTATTCTAATAATATTAGAGTCACACGCACATAGGAATCACATAGGTTCCTCGGTTTCATCCCTAAAGTTTCTGATTTATTGGTGTAAGATTTAGCCCTAGAATTTGCACTTAAAAAAAATCAGGCCTTTGCTCTTCCTGCAGCCTACTCTGTTATTTGTAAATAAGACAGCAATTGGGCAACCAGAGCTGTGAGAAAAAAAAAAACTGGTATAGCAAGTGATTCTTTAGGGCCACTGTTGCTATTTTAATAACAAAGGATGCTACAAATAAACCCTTCAGTCCTGTCATTTCCAAGGCCATTTTGACATTTATTTCAATAAATAACAACAGATTATTTCAATAAATAACAACAATAATAAATAGCAACAAGCTGGAGGTGTCTTCCTAACTAAATGAATCAGCAAGACCTCCCCGCAAAAAGAAAAAGGAAAATCCAAAAGCACCAGATTATAAACATCACTGTTGAGTGTCTTTCAGAATGAATGGAGATTATGCCGTTACACCCACACACTTCTCTCTCTTCTAAAGACACCATCCATAGAAAGATTCTGATGCTAACATCAGTCAGTTGTTGTGGAAGATGACCTAGAATGAACCATTGCTTCTTTTTCTACCGTCTATTCTGGAAATTATTAACAGATAGATTCCCGAGCCAGAAGTTGAGAAAATGCTGGGAGGTTGTTTATTCTGATCTGGATTTTTAGAGATGCAAATGCAGCAAAGGAGTTATGAACATAATGAAGGGAATCACAGTATTTTAACCAGCCATCTGTACATCAAGGCCTCATTGTGTCTTCCTGAAAAAAGGTAAATGGGTGCTCTATTTGTCAAGAGAGGAGAAGTGACTTCTGGAATCTTTACTTCTGATAACTCAAGTCCAGACCCAGCAAATTAGTTCATTTATAAAGCATCTCATTTCTCAGTGCCAATGCATATGCCCATAACCACCCTTGTCTCAGCACAAATATACATGCAAATGCATGCACATAAGTTGTGCTGCTTTTGTTTTCACGGTTGCAAAACGATTGCTGTACCCAAAATTGCATTCCTATTTAAGGCAGGAAGAAGAGGGGAGGGCAAAAGGATAAAAACTCAAGCCAGTTGAGTCCATTCTTAACAAGAGCTCTTCCGGAAGCCTGTCTAGCAACTTCCATTTACATCTCCACTGTTGAGTCCAGCAGCACGGATAGCTGGGGATAATGAATATTGCAGTAGGGAATATTCTATCTTGAATATTGAATATGAAGATGGGGATGTGGTGGGTAGGTAGAAAGGGGAGAATGAATACTGATAGTTAAATAGCAGTGTCTGCCTTGGTTTACCCCAAGTATTTCTCAAACCTATCCAATTTTCTCCTTCCCTACCGCCAACATCCCAGTGAAACCACAATCCACTCTCACCTGGACATTCTTCTAGCTGGTCTTCCTGCACAGCAAAAGGATGTTTATCTTTTAAAACTTACATCTATTATGCTGCTCTGCTGGTTAAAACTTATGTCTTCCTATATTAGTTAGAATAAAATCTGCACATGTTTTTATGACTTAAAATGCCCACATGACTTGATATCTCCCACTTATTTTTTCCCTTCTTTCCTCCTGGTTTGTGATAGTCCAGGCACGTTGGCCTCCCTGCAGTGCTTTAAGCATGTCATGCTCTTTCCTATCTTAGGGCCTATGTACTTGTTTCTCCCTCTGCCTGCCTTCTCTCATTCTTCAACTTTTTGTTCAATGTCACTTTTTTTTTGACCATCCCATCTGGAACACTGTGATGGTTTTTTTGATGTGTCAACTTGGCTAAACTACAGTCTCCAGTTCACAAACAAACAAACAAACAAACACGAGCTTAGGCTTTGCTGTGAAGATCTTTTGTAGATGTGATTAAAGTCCATAATCAGTTGACTTGAAAAAAGGATGATTATCCTAGATCATCTCAGTGGGCCTGTTTCAATCAGTTGAAGGGACTTAAAAGCAGAACCAAGGCTTCCCTGAAGAAGAAATTCCACCTGTGAACAGCAGCTTCAATCCATTCCTAAAGTGCCAGCCTGCCCTGTGGATTTCGAAGCTACCTAGGCAGGTCCCACAACTGAGTAAATCGATTCCATGCAATAAATCTCTTAATATACATCTCCTACTGGTTCTGCTTTCCGGGTTAAACCCTGATCGATAACAATCCTCCTCCTCCCACCTACTAGTTGATCTTTATCAAACTGCCCCATTTATTTATTCAAAAGCACTGCTCTTCTGGAAAATTCTCTTGCTCATTTATACATTTTCTGTTCTGTTTTTTTGTCTTCCCTACTCGGATGTCTGCTCCATGAAGGCAGAATCAGTGCCTACCACATTCAACACTGTAGAACAATACATAGCCCATAGTCCATGGTCACTAAATATTTGTGGAAAGAAAGAATGAATGGGAATCTAGTAATAAAATTTGGCCCAACAATTCACTCCCAGGTTACATTAAATTACACTTCTTGGCCGGGCACAGTGGCTCACGCCTGTAACCTCAGCACTTTGGGAGGCCAAGGCGGGCAGATCTTCTGAGGTCAGGAGTTCGAGACCAGCCTGGCCAATATGGTGAAACCCCATCTCTACTAAAAATACAAAAAAATTATCTGGGCGAGGTGGCAAGTGCCTGTAATCCCACCTACTGGGAGGCTGAGGCAGGAGAATTGCTTGAACCTGGGAGGCGGAGGTTGCAGTGAGCCGAGACCACACCATTGCACTCTAGCCTGGGCAACAAGAATGAAACTCTGTCTCAAAATAAATAAATAAATAACACTTCTCAGTTATAACTGCAGAAATTATTTGACAAGACTGCAAGGAAAAATATTTGAGGATATTGATTATATTGGGAACTAACATAAATATTCACTGACAGGACATCTGTTAAATGCATTGTGGTACATTCATTCACTGAAATGCTATACAACTACTGAAAATGAAAAGGTAGCTGTATATGTGTGGATAAGAAAATAATTTCAACAAATGCTACTAAGTGAAGAAAGGAGGCTGTTAGACCACATGTATGGTAATTAATCTTCACAAGTGTTTAAAAGAAAAAGATAACATGAGAAACACACATTTTCAAATGGCTGCTTCATGATATATACTTGTGACTAACAAAAACCCTAAGATAGCTTAAAGTATGAAAGATGGTGAAATCTGCTGTCTAAGTCATTGAGAAGAATTATAAAATGTAATGTTTAAGGAAAGTTCAGACAGATGGAGTAACTGTTTCTTTTCCTTTTTCCTAGGGCTCTGTGTTTGTTATGTGATGGCTGGGGTGGTAGGTTGTATAAACATCATGCTTTCCTTCTCCTCTCTTCTCAAAATATCACAGGGATGTAATCGATGACTTTTCTGGCTACAGTGTATTACTTATTTGGAATATTCACATCTGGATCAATTGTCAGCACGTTTCTTGGTTGTTGCTTTATTCATTCATGTATTCAACTAATATGTTGAACTAAGCACCCTGGTTGGGCATTGAGCATAGGAAAGTACCTTCATGAGATAGTTTCTCTCTTCAGGGAGTGTTATAATTTACTCCCGAGCATCACTCACATTGTGAAACCCACATATTACTCCAAACAATTGTTAGAAGATGATAGGGCAGGTTCTGTTACATTCAGAAAACCCCAAGAGGCTCAATGACTTATCTGGGAGAACCTGGAATTGTCTCTTAATTGGCATTCAGTGCTCATTGCAAGCCAGCTCACAGGCCCTTTCTTTCATCCCAGAAAGTGATTCCAGGTTTTTCCTTTGGCTCTTTTATAGAAGGGTGCCTCTTATGGGTTTAATTGTGTCTCTGCAAAAATTCATTTGTTGAAGTCCTAGCTCCCATCATCTCAGAATGTGACCTTATTTAGAAACAGGGTGGTTGCAGATGTAATTAGTTGAGATGATGTCATACTGGAGTAGAGTGGGTCCCTAATCCAATATGACAGGTGTCCTAATGAAAAAGAGAAAGGCTGGGTGTGGTGGCTCCCATCTGTAATCCCAGCAATCTGGGAGGCCGAGGCGGAAGGATCACTTGAGGTGGAAGG
The DNA here is from genome assembly GCF_029289425.2 of Pan paniscus. Taxonomy (NCBI): domain Eukaryota; kingdom Metazoa; phylum Chordata; class Mammalia; order Primates; family Hominidae; genus Pan; species Pan paniscus. Next base: position 84,693,363 of record NC_073268.2, read on the forward strand.
ATAGCTTGAGGCCAGGAGTTTGAGACCAGAAGTTTGAAACCAGGAGTTTGAGACCAGCATGGGCAACGTAGTGAAATCCCATCTGTACAAAAAAATTAAAAAATTAGCTGGGCATTGTGGCAGGTACCTGTAGTTCCAGCTACTTGGGAGGCAGAGGCAGGCGGATTGCTTGAGACTGGGAGGTGGGGAATGCAATGAGGTGTGCTTGTGCCACTGCACTCCAGCCTGGGCAACAGAGTGAGATCCTGTCTCAGAAAAAGCGGGGGAGAAATTTGGACACGGACACTCAGGCACACAGGGAGAGAACCGTGTGAAGGTAAAGGCAGGATGGGGTAACGCAGTAGAAGCCAATGTGCACCCAAGACTGCCAGCAAGCTGCCAGAAGTGAGGGGAAAGGCAGGGAACACTTCCTCCCTCACAGCCTCAGAAGGAACCAAGCCTGCCAACACCTTAATCTAGACTTCTGGCCTCCAGAACTGGGAGACAATACCGTTCTTTTTACCTTTACATTATTGAAAAAGTGTTTTAATTTTTTTTAACTTTTATTTTAGGTTTGGAGATACATTTGAAGGTTTGTCACAAAGGTAAACTCTTGTCATGGAAATTTGTTGTCCAGATTATTTCACCATCCAGGTATTAAGCCCAATACCCAATAGTTATCTTTTCTGCTCCTCTCCCTCCTCCCATCCTCCCCCCTCAAGCCCAATACCCAATAGTTACCTTTTCTGCTCCTCTCTCCTCCCACCCTCCCGCCTCAAGTAGACCCCAGCGTCTGTTGTTCCCTTGTGTTCATAAGTTCTTATCATTTAGCTCCCACTTATAAGTGAGAATGTGTGGTATTTGGTTTTCCGTTCCTGCGTGAGTCTGATAAGGATAATAGCCTCCAGCTCCATCCATGTTCCTGCAAAAGCCATGATCTCATTCTTTTTTATGGCTGCATAGTATCCCATGGTGTTTGTGTACCACATTTTCTTTATCCAGTCTGCCATTGATGGGCATTTAAGTTGATTCCATGTCTTTGTTATTGTGAATAATGCTGCAGTGAACATTCACATGCATGTGTCTTTATGACAGAATGATTTATATTCCTCTGTGTATATACCTGGTAATGGGATTTCTGGGTCGAATGGTAGTTCTGCGTTTAGCAATTTGAGGAATCACGATACTGCTTTCCACAACGGTTTAACTAATTTACACTCCCACCAACAGTGTGTAAGTGTTCTTTTTCACTGCAACCTTGCCAGCATTTACTTTTTGACATTTTAATCATTGCCATTCTGACTGGTGTGAGATGGTATCTCCTTGTGGTTTTGATTTGCGTTTCTCTAATGATCAGTGATATTGAGCCTTTCTTCATATGCTTCTTGGCCACATGCGTGTCTTCTTTTGAGAGATGTCTGTTCATATCCTTTGCCCACTTTTTAAGGTTTTTTTTTTCTTGTAAATTTGTTTAAGTTCCTTACAGATGCTGGATATTAGACCTTTGAGATAATCGACTTCTGTTGTTCTAAGTCACCCAGGTTTTGGTACTTTGCATGGCAGCCCTAGGAAACTAAAACTATAGCAAATCTTATTTCTTAGAAAATATCTGATTTTTCACTATTGCTGACCGAACCAAAAAAAACAGTTTTGAGGCTAGATCATTTGGAGACTAGTGATAACATTGATTTAAGATTTGATTCAATGAAAAGCAATTTTTTTCTTTTGTTTCTATTTTTTCAATTTATGGTTGACACATAGTAATTGTATATAATTATGGGGTAGAATGTGATGTTTCAATAGGTGTATACATTGTGTTGATTGAATCAGGGTAATTAACATATCTATCACCTTAAACAGTTATCATTTCTTTGTGATGAGAACATTCAAAATTCTCTTTTCTAGCTATTTTGAAATATACAGTGCATTATTGTTAACTCTAGTCATCCTACTATGCAATAGAACACCAGAACTTATTTCTGCTTTGTAACTGAAGTTTTGTACCCATTGACCAATCTCTCTCCATCACCCCCCACTCCCTATTATCTGTTAATCACTGTTACACCCTCTACTTCTATGAGAACAACGTTTTAGAGTCTACATGAGTGAGATCATGAGGTATTTGTTTTTCTGTGCTTGGCTTATTTTACTTAACATATTGTCTTCCGGGTTCATCCATGTTGTCTCAGATGACAGGATTTCATTCTGCTTTATGGCTGTATATAATATTCCATTGTGTATATATGCCACAGTTTCTACATCCATTCATCCATTGATGGAAATTTAGGTTGATTCCATATCTTGGCTATTGTGAATAATGCTGCAATAAACATGAGGTACAAATATCTCTTCTATATACTGATTTCATTTCCCTTGGATTTTTTTTTGGATAAAACCTCAAAAATATGGGCAACAAAAGCAAATATATACAAATGGAATTAAATCAAACTAAGAAGCTTCTGCACAGGAAGGAAAACAATCAACAGAGCAAAGAGACAACCTACGGAATGGGAGAATATATTTGCAAACTATACATCTGATGAAGGGTTAATATCCAAGGCTGGGTGTGGTGGCTCATGTTTGTAATCCCAGCACTCTGGCAGTCTGAGGTGGAATGATCGCTTGAAGCCAGGAGTTTGAGACCAGCGAACAAAGTGAGACCCTATCTCTACAAAAAATTTAAAGATTAGCCAAGTGAAGTGGCATGCACCTGTGGTTCCAGTTATTTCGGAGGCTGAGGCGGAAGAATCAGTTGAACCCAGGAGTTGGAGGCTACAGTGAGCTATGATGGTGCCACTGCACTCTAGCCTGGGTGACAGAGCGAGATCCCATTTCAGAGAAAAAACATAAAATAAAGACTCAAACAACTCAACAACAAAAAACCAAATAAGCCAATTTAAAAAATGGACAAAATACCTGAATAGATATTTCTCAAAAGAAGACATACAAATGGCCAACAGGTGTATGAAAAAATGATCAACATTGCTAATTATCAGGGAAATGCACATCAAAATTACAGTGAGCTATCACCTTAGTCAGAATTGCTACTATCAAAGACATGAAAAGATGACAAGTGTTGGTGAGGATGTGGAGAAAAAGGAACCTTTATATACTGCTGGTGGGAATGCAAATTAGTATAGCCATTATGGAAAACAGTATGGTGTTAAATTAAAATTTAAAAATTAAAACCAAAACTGTTCTATGATCCAGCAATCCCATGGTTGGGTCTACACCTGGCAGCAAACTTCCTCAACACCTCCTCAATCAAGCGCTGTGTGCTAAGTGTTTAAGGGCTCTAACTGCATGATACTTCTTAGTTGTCTGTAAGGAATAGCTAGTCTAAAGAGGATTAGGAAGAGATAAGAAAAGCAGACACATTCACATAAGACACTACTGTAATAGAAGTCCAGATGTTACTGGATTTAAGCAACAAGCAAATTAATTCTGCGTCACCTAGGCTTTAAACACTGGTGAGATTCTGACAGGTCTAAATTGTTGGGAGAAGGAGGGAGGACATTTAAGGGAGAAAATTTCAAAGTGGTTTCATTTTACGTGAGCCTGAGTTAGAGGAATTTGAAAATATGATGCATAGGTATATTAATGGAGTTTCATTTACTGTACAAATTTGGAATTATTGTCATTTCTCAAATAAAAAAAGCCAATTTATTCTATAACTTCCAAGCTGGAGGGCTGAGTGAATAATAAAATGTGTTTGAATTTTTGTGAAACGTTGATGCATCTTTTCCTGGTTAAGCAAAATACTCACTATTCCACGTCGCTATTGTTTAGTCCAGATACCAATCTGTTGTTTATGGGTATTGAAAATTCTGATTGTGGTGATTACTGTGTTGCCATTTTAATATTTACAGTTATTATAATTTTTAAATCTTTTGTATATTGTGAAATAATATTATCTGGACTTTTATTTTGTGCAGGTGCTAAGCCTGATACAAAAAATGTGCCTAAAAATGTCAATAACTTTGGAAAGCTAGATGTATTAAAATGCCTGAAGGAGACCAAGCAGTGGTTATGATAACTGTAATAGTAATTTAGAAGAATGCATTAGAGCTAATGTTGAGAAAAAATAAAACAGAGTATGGTAGGTACACCTTAGGTTCACAAAATTCTGTAATTGGACAAAATTATGGTGAAAATGAGGAAACTGATGGCTACATATCTGTAAGAATAATTTTGCTTTTAACTATATATACTGCAAACATTATATATGTTCCTGCAGGACAATTGGTCCTAAGATATGTTAATTGAAGAAAGAAATTTCTGGCATAAAATGTGACTATCTCTAGCTTGGAAGTCAACTTAAGGTGGGAAGTAGTAGAGGTAAGAAGAGCACAGAAGAGTGGAAGCTAAGAATAGGAAAGGGTGCAAGAAGCACAGCTGGGCACGGTGGCTCACGCCTGTAATCCCAGCACTTTGGGGGGCCGAGGCGGGTGGATCACCTGAGATCAGGATTTCGAGACCAGCCTGGCCAACATGGTGAAACCCCATCTCTACTAAAAAATACAAAAATACAAAAATTAGCTGGGCGAGGTGGCATGCCTCTGTAATCCCAGCTACTTGGGAGGCTGAGGCATGAGAATCTCTTGCACCTGGGAGGCGGAGGTTTCAATGAGCCGAGATCTCACCACTGCACTCCAGCCTGGGCGACAGAGCAAGACTCTATCTAAAAAAAAAAAAAAAAAAAAAGAAAGGGTGCTAGGAGTACATGTGTTGTGGAGGGTCTCCAATTCTCAGGTGAGGCACTGATGCTTAGCTTAGTTTACCAGGCAACAGGGGAACCTCTGAAAGGGTTAGAGCAGGCCAGTGACACTGTGCCTCAGATGGTAGATGCTCAGTGAAGTTGAGTGTTGAGTGAATGATTGGTCAGAACCACCCTGGAGAAAATTGTTAGTACCTTTACAGGGAAGATAATAGGTAAGATGTACCTAGGGTCCTGAGATCCAACAGGAGTGAGCTCATGAAATTCCTCTTCGGCCAAAGTAAAGTGCCCCCCAGGCTTCCACTGCTTTCAAAGAAACAGCAGTGACTGGCTCTTGCTCTTGATTCCTGGAATCTCAGAATTCTGGGAAATTGGGAAAATCAGGAAATATGAAATACATTTGGTTCATATAAATGGCAACTCTTTTTTTTTCTTCTAATAAGTGTTTGTTGCTGGTAGAATCACACAGCTGTTTCCTAAATCAAAGATCAATTTGTTATATTATTTTTACTAGTGGCTTAGGGGTAATTGTTTCTGGAAAACATCTGTTCTATAATTAGAAAACAAAGATTTATTTTCCCTGACTGGGTGTAATTACTTTTGGGGACCGAGGGAAAGCTTTAGAATTGCCATGTCAATTCAAAGAGGATTGTTTGCAGTGAAATATGTCCTTTTAATTTTTCTTAAGTAGCTCGGAGGCTGGAAGAAAATGCATGTTTATTAGCATTGTATAGGCTGTAATAGAATAAAGCAAAATTCCCAGATGTGTATGGGCTTGTTAATACAAATAACTCCAGTGATTTCAACTCAGTCAATTACAAAGAATTCCATTTTTGAAAAGAAATGAATGGATATCAGAGTGTTAAGGGCCTTTCCTGGCAAGTCCATAGATAGTTCTAATTCTAATTCTCTAATTAGAATTAGATTGATTGCCCCTTTGGCAAGCAAAGACTCTTACAGATGCCAGGGACTTACTCTGATTTGCTTTTTGTGGTGACGTAGGGTGGATTTGAGCTCACATGATTCCGTGCACCCTAAGAGAGTCCTGCTCTGGGGCTTGATTTTCAGCCCTGTCTTCTGCTTGTGAACGTGTCGCCCTCTACCCCATCCCTGCCACCCCTCACCACTGTACCCTGAGCTCTCACTCATTTCTGCAGTTCTCCTGATATTACATCCAAGCCCTGATTACATGCTGTTCATTGAGTCACTTGACCTTCCCAGTCTCAATTCTACCCTGATGTCACCAGTTTCCTATTGACATATGTGACAACATAAATGAATCTCAAAATAAACTATGTTGAGTGAAAGAAGCAAGGTGAAAGAGTACATGCTATTTTGTGGCATTTATACAAAACTCTAGAAAATATAAACTCATCTGTAGTGACGGAAAGATCTGTGCTTGCTTGGGGCTGGGACTGGAGAAGACCAGGAAGGAGAAATTCCAAAAGGAAACTTTTGAGGGGGATGGATGTGTTTGCAATCTTCATTGTGGTGACGGTTTCATGAGTTGTGTACATGTGTCAAAACTTATCAACTCGTACACTTCATCTTAAAGTCTGTTTAGTCTGATGTTAGCATGCCATGCCAGCTCTCTTATGGTTGAAATTGTATACTTTAAATATGTTCAATTGATTGTATGGTGATTATACCTTAATAAGGCATTTTTCTTTTTCTTTTAGAATAACCCAGTGCAAATCTCTCACATAAGAAATGATAGAACTACACATCTGAGTGTAGGACGATCTGATTCTAAAGTCCGTGCCCTTGACTACTTAGTAATTATTGCTTCTTCTGTAATGCAAATAGCCACTTTGTGTATTTGGTATGGCTGAACTTCTTTAATATTGGAAGGTTTGGGAACAGGGAATAAGGTTCTTTCCCATACCTCTGATGGGGGGTGGGGGAATATTAGAGTTTCTGCAGAGTAATTTGGTGATGTCTTGAAAGCTTTATGAATGCACATATGCTTTCATTTATCAATTCCATATCTAGGAACCCATCTTAAGGAAGTAAGAATAAATTTCTGCAAAAACTTATTTACAGGCATAATAAGCACAATTTGTTTCATAAAAATGAAAACTTGGAAAATTAATCTGTACCATGCAGCCATTGACTTTATTTTAGTAGAAGAATATTTCCTAACATAGAAAAACATTCAGAGTATATGATTATGCAAATAGATCCATTTTAATAAAATATATAAGTTATCTGTGTGAAGAAAAATGTCTGGAAGTAGGTTTTAAATGGTAATATGGTAGTTACTTCTGATAGAGGAGTACAGATAATGGGCGATTTTAATTCTATCCTTTGTGCTTTTTTATATTTTCCACATTTTTCACAAATGGCTATGCAGTGATTTCATTTATCAGATAAAACCATAAGTAGGTACCTGCACTTAAAGAGAAGGTATACCTGTGTGTAAGTTTGCTTTCTTGGGTGCTCTTAAACTTCTGGATATTTCCTTGGATGTAGTCATCCATTAGGATAGATGGAGGAACATCCCGGGTGTGGGTGCATATTTATAATGACACTGAGTATACAAGTGTGGTTTTTAGGATTAGAAAACCCAATTGTTCAAAGAAGCAGTGTTCCTACCTGAGTCAGGTAGAAACCAGGTAACTGGACCAGCAAGGTAATTGTGGCAGAGAACTCGTGATTGGGAAAGAGATCACATCTTATCCTGATGGAGCTCCCATGCCCAGATCAAGGGCAGGGCCTGTATAAATAGGACTTTTGGATAAATTGCTGCCCCTATACACTAGCCCACCATTGAGTGTGCAAACTCACCCCTTCACTGCCATGAAGTTGCTTTACCTCCTAGCTCTTTTTGAGACCTTGAGATGCGGTCGTCACACCATGTCTCACTTTACCATCAGCCTTGGTCTCTGCCATGTGGCTGCAGATGCTCTGCTACCTTCCTACACATACTGTTCCTCTCACTTGGCTCTTCCTTTCTTTCTCTCCCACTCAGCCTTACCCTGTGTCCTCTGGAATTTCTGTGCATGACCTTCAAATTCCCCTACATTCTCCATCTTTTTACACACTGCTTCTCTTTGGCATTAAAACATACGTCTATCCAATCAGAAAAAAATGTCTCCTTCTACATATCCAAATATCCATTGGACTCTAACATTTCCATATTCCGTAGAAAACACATATAGTTCCTTCCTGCAGCCTGGAAGGAATGTTGTGAGAGAATAGATACATTCTTCACCAGCTACCATTATCTACAAATAGAACTTGTGAGTTGGGCATAACCTTTAGGCCAATTCTCTATACATGTAAAAACAATAGACCACTTTATTCACCAAAGTATGAATAAAACATATAAAACAGAACACTTCATCTTTCCCCTTAAATATGTCCTTTCTTCATATTATTTTACTTTTTGAAATGTGAAGTAAAATTTACCTACATACTTTTCATCCAGTTGGTTAATACCTTAACTTAACCAGTCCCCATAACTAGCCATAGCCCTCTAATATCAAGGATGTCACTGGAATAAGATTTTTTAAAAATGTGCAGAGCACAATGCCAATGTTTCAATTTGACGTCTTGTGACTAGCTGCTGTTTTATCCTTCCATGTTTTCTCCCTCCTCAAATAATACGTTTACATGTCTTTGCCTCCACAACATTATAAATTCATCATGTATTTTCTTCATCTGCACACACTTGATATAGGAAGCATCCAGCATTGCACATGAAATAATATGTAAGGCAGAATACTCAAGGAGTTAGGATTGACTTGATTTGGGCTGTGACTTAGAAGCTGAGTTATAAGGAGTCATTGCAATGTTCTCCTTTAAAGTATTTTAACATACACTATGCAAAATTATGCATGGGCAGTTAGTTTAAGCTTTAACTTTATATCCATCCAGTCACCCAAAATGAGAATTCACATTGGAAAGGGTGGTAGATGGAGATGGGAGTGTGGATATCTAGTTAGCTATGTCAGAGGTACCATACCCAATGCGGTTACTATCAGTGCTCTGTTACCCAGATTTTGGTCAACATCCGAGGCTTTGCTAGATAGCATAGTGATGATGCAGGATCTTTTTCTCCTTAGCTCAGCTAGGTCCGGGTTCTTCTCTCACAACCAGGAAAAATTAGTCATGCGAACACTCGAAGAGTGAGTGAAGTAGAACTTATTAAGCAAAAGGAAAGCTCTCAGCAAAGAGAAAAGTCCTGAAAGCAGGTTCCCGGTTGTCCCCTTCACAGTTGAATACAAGGGCTTTTACATATGTGCTGATGGGGCTGGATTCCCTAGTTGTATAAGGTGCGAATTCCTTGTGGCTCTGCCCCATTCCCTCAGTGCACACACAGGCCCTTAGTCCACTGCGGGCATGTTGCGCAGGGCAAGCCCCCTGTGCAAGTTCCCTTATCTGCACAAAACACGGGTTGGAGTTTCTCCGGGAACCCTTCACTTACTGTCTGCCTAAAGCAAGCTGGCTAACTCCTTTGAGTGATATTAGAAATACTCTTATTGGTGAAGATGATAGCTTGTTAATTAGCACAACGATTATTAGAAATGCATTCTCATTGGAGAAATCAAAGTATTCAGGTTTTGTGTGTTGGCTAAAATATTTTAGAGACACCCACTACCTTCTTTGACCAGGGCATGAACATCTTACAAGATTGTCACACGTACCCTTAGACCATGAATCTGAGGCTGGGTCACTGACCTTGGCTTCATTCTCTGACTTGGGAGCATTTCTAGTCTTGCGAGGATAACTGAGAGTAACTGAATCCTGCTTCTGGTATGTTTTTGTGTCTGTCTTGACAAAATTTGTCCTATAAATGTGATGTTTATAGTTCCCAAAAGAGAGCTGGAAGTTCATTTGAGTCTATGGAAACGATTGCATGAACTGTGTTGAGCCTGCTTGCCAATGATTATTTATTGAATAAATGTCCATGCGATAGGACAAATTTGGTTTGAGACTTGCTTTTCTTACAGCCTGGAAGGAACATTGTGAGAGAATAGATACATTCTTCACCAACTACCATTGTCTACAAATAGAACTTGTGAGTTGGCTGTACCTTTAGGCCAGTTCTCTATACATGTAAAAATAATAGACCACTTTATTCATCAAAGTATGAATGAAAAGATTAGACTTCAAATAGGCAAGTACAAAGCCCTGTATCTGGACAATGGAGTTGTTGCTTTAAAGGAAAAATTTCTTTTAAGCCTCAGGAACTATCTAGGGAAGGGTGGAAGAGGAGGATTTCGAAGATTAGCTGATGGCCACATTAAAGGCCAGAGGGCAGGGACTGGAATGCCCACTCTGGGGAGACAGCCATGGTGGAGAATGTGGAGATGGAGTCGTTTTGAATCCAGTGGCAATGAAGGAAAGACTTTGGTTAGGAAAAACGAGTCCCATTGCAATTATCTTTGCCCATAAGGAATTGTGACTTATTTCCTTCCCTTAAATCAATACCAGACCAGACCCAAATGCCAGCAAGCACATAACAGCAGTGACCCAGCAAGCAGTAGGACAGTGCATTTAAGGACAGCTCCGTCTGGCCTGAGGAAGCAGCAGTTAAGGTTCAAGTCCTGTCTTATCATCGTTTTCCCGTTCCTCATTTCCTTTGGTTTGAGACTGGAGGTCAGTATCTAGGGGACTAAGGCAAATGACACACAAGAGATTTTGTTCCTGGGTGAACATCTCCTTGACTAACCAAATATTTAACTGTCTATTTTCATCTCTGGACAGCATAGTGGTAAGAATGGGAGGTGGTTAAATAAGGAAGGATCTGTCCTCTGCTCGTTCTTCCCTGTTACAAAAATGATCCCACATTGACTTCCCTTCGCTCCAAATTAAACTGCTCTATTTCTCATTCAGGCATCATAACCCATTGATTGTTTTAGTCTGCCAAGGGTACTGTAACAAAGTACCATAGACTGAGTGTCTTATAAACAACTGAAATGTGTTTCTCATAGTTCTGGAGGCTGGAAGTCGGAGATCAGCATGCCAGCGTGGTTGGGTTCTGGTAAGGGCCTCTCCCGGGTTACAGATGGTCAACTTCTCATTGTATTTTCATGTGGCAGGAAGACGGTAGAGAGCTCTCTGGAGTCTCTTTTTATAAGGGCGCTAATCCTGTTCATGAGCACTCCTTATGACCTGATTGCTTCCCAAAGGCCTCACTTCCAAAAACCATCCTACTGGGGATTAGGGTTTCAACATGTGAATTTGGGGAGGACACAAACATTCAGTTCATTGCACTAATCTATCACTTCGCTTCTGAATATATGTTGTTTGCAGTTTCAGGAGGGAAGGTGAGAAAGACTGGCCAGCCCTGAAGGGAGGGAGATAGGGGTGGTATGATTTTAACAAATTGAAAAGAATGATGAACTTCCCTGCAGGCCCTGGCTGTTCACTTTCCAGATGCGAAACTCTCCACCTTAAAGTGGAGCCCAGAGCAGTAAGACAGGACATTGGATCCGGATTGGAGGCAAATCAGCTGGGTGATGTGGGAATATACGATGATGCATGTTTGACACTTTTTTCCAACTTCTGTGGCAGATGAGCCTGCATGGCATAGTGAGTCTGCAACTGTGAACTCGGGAAATCCTGTACCTTCCCATGCAGTCGCTCCCCAGCCATGCAGGTATTTCCAGAGCCTGGAGATCCCAGACTACCTTTCAAAAGAATGAATTCCAGACCCAGAGAGGCCCCTGGAGGAGATTCATGGCAAGCAGCCGTACGAAATAACAGAAGCCCCAGAGAGGGGAAGCAATTTCCTGCCTAAGTCGTCCATCTGTCAGTGGCAAAGCTAGGACTGGAACTCAGGATTCTCCATCCCTCTTCCCAAACCTGGCACTATCTTCCTGGCTTTCTGGGTCTGGAGTCCCATGTTAGAGGCCCTCTGTTTTCAGAGCAGGACTCATTGAATATGTGTGCTCTTTCTACTCAAGTGCTTCAAGGATCCTTCCTGGAAAAGTAAGAAAGGGGTGGTGGATCCTCCATAGATATGGATTGTCAATTATCTCTGAAGACTAGATAAGGAATGGGGGTGGAGAGGTGTTCTAAAAGAAATGGGGTCTGGGTTGAGAGAGTCAAAGCACACAAGTTGGCACTGCTAATTTGCTCATACCTCTGAGGCACAAAGTTGCTCATGTTTTCTATCTAAGAGGGTCCCCTGTCTCTTCCCATTGTGTGTTCCCAGGCCTCGGTTCCGGACCAGTGCTGTCATGGCCTCACCATGTCATAGAATTCCCATCATTTCACTTGTGACTCCCTTCTTCCTAGGACCCGGGCATAAATTCTTGAAGAGTTGATCTGAGTGACAGACTCCCATGCTATGCCAAAAATGGCCTCTTATTTCCCAATGATTGAGACCTTTTATTTGATCAATCTCATGTGCTCACTGGACCCCAGTGATACCTTCACATACCTGACACCTCAGGGAACCACAGCTTCCGTTCAAGTCAAGATCCTTGCTATACTGCAAACTCTTATGAAACGTCTAGAAGAATTTTCAGGCTCCTTTGTATATGGAAAAAGGTCAGAATGAAGCTCCAAATTCTTCAGCATGTGTAAAACTTAAGACAACTATATTTTATTTTTGTTTTATTTTTTATTTTTTTCATTGTTTTTTTTTTTTTGAGACAGCCTTGCTCTGTTGCCTAGGCTGGAGTGCAGTGGCGCGATCTTGGCTCATTGCAACTTCCACCTCCTGGGTTCAAGCGATTCTTGTGCCTCAGCCTCCCAAGTAGCTGGAATTACAGGCATGCACCACCATTCACAGCTAATTTTTGTATTTTTAGTATAGATGGGGTTTCACCATGTTGGCCAGGCTGGTCTCGACCTCCTGACCTCAGGTGATCCACTCGTCTTGGCCTCCCAAAGTGCTGGGATTACAGGCATGAGCCCCTGTGCCCAGCCAACAACTACATTTTAAAGCAACTTTATTCTCAACTGAATGACATTTTAATCACTTTCTTGCCCATGTGGATATGGATAAGGATATTTTGCCAATATTCTTGTTTGTTTTTGACTGTGATGCTATTGTTATACAGAGAATGGGCAGGTGGAGCTAAGCAGAAAGAGACAGTCGGGTGCCTGTACTATGGAAAATGGAAGAGAGCCAAGCAGACTGCATCCTTAGGGGGCAGGGAGGTCAGTGCAAGTCGGGACAAAGCCTAGCTGAGTCGGTGAGCACTTCATGGCAGACTGGTCAAATTATATCTCTTGGACTAAGATCTTCATTAAAGGCCTGCACCTCAGAGACATTTCAGCCTACCAAGGTGCATCATTATGGAAGACTGGGCATGATAATAGTAATTTAAATGAAGTTAAAAGAGCAGTCTAAATTAGAACAGGTATTCACATTCCAATTTCTCTTGAGAAGAGCCTCTGTTGGATAAAGAAAACTCGCTGAGCAAAATAAATCGATTGGAGGTAAACTTTACCAGCCCTGGAGTGCAAGGTTTAGAAACATGCACACATCCCACGGTGTTAAGGGTCCTGCTGTTTTCTTCCATGTCATTTCATCACAGAACAATTTTCTACAGCAACCTGATCTACCTTGTGGCCCAGTAAGGCATGTGAGGGTTTCTGTTTTGTTTTGAGATGGAGTCTCACTCTGTCGCCCAGGCTGTAGTGCAGTGGCGTGATCTCCGCTCACTGCAAGCACTGCCTTCCGGGTTCACGCCATTTTCCTGCCTCAGCCTCCCAAGTAGCTGGGACTACAGGCACCCGCCACCATGCCCGGCTAATTTTCTGTATTTTTATTAGAGACGGGGTTTCACCATGTTAGCCAGGATGGTCTCGATCTCCTGACCTCCGGGATCTGCCCGTTTCGGCCTCCCAAAGTGCTGGGATTACAGGTGTGAGCCACTGCTCCCAGCCAGGCATGTGAGAGTTTTAAATCAAATGTTACCTTGTCCCTATTAGCCTTACCACTGCTAAATATCTACACGGTTCCCTGTTAAGGAGAGTTTCTAAATGACTCTCTTGAGAAATCCTGGATAAATAGAGAATGGAGCATTTTTCCTGCCTCTAAGCTTTGCTCCACTGCAATCTTTCACATGCTGTGTATCCAGAGGGTGACTGCCAGATAGCTTCTTGAAGAAAGGGAGGAGGAAACGGTCATTTTCTTGCTGCGCTTTCTAACACCCAACAGAGGAAATGCACAGCATAGGTGTGTGGGAGTTTGGCTGACTTATGGTAAAAAATAAACATGGTTTCCTGTTTGTCTCTTGTTTCCATTCCTTCCTTCATTCATTTCATTCTTATTTTCATTCAAGCGGTGAGGAGTGACTGGTACTTCCTGCCAGGAATAACATTTTATGAGGGCAAAGAAGGTGTCATTTGGGGACCAAAAAATATCAGTCCTTCTTGCAGGCTTCCAAAAATTCTCACCTTTCACTCATCAATCAGTATCATTCCTTAAACTAATGTTGAGTATTTTAACTTGTGCTAAATCATCCTGTTATTTGGAATGCTGAAAGACTGGCATCTTGATGCATTATAATTTTCTCATATGTCTGATTAGCTTGGAGCAATTCCAAGTGCACAGCATGTTCCATTACCCATTTGTCCATCCACCTACGCACCCACCCACCTTTCCATCCATGCATCCATCCATCCAGCCATCCATCCATCCATTCATCCATCTACCTACCCACCCACCCACCTTTCCATCCATCCATCCATGCATCCATCCATCCATGCATCCATGCATTCATCCATCCATCCATCCATCCATCCATCCATCCATCCGCCCATCCGCCCATCCATCCATCCATCCATCCATCCATCCAAAGAAGGAAATGAGTTGAGTGTTCTGTGTTGAAGAGACAGACAGTGCAAAGGCACTGAGGAATAACAAGCTTGGTGTGTTTTGTTTGTTTGTTTCTTTTAGATACAGATTCTTCCCATGTCACCCAGGCTGGGGTACAGTGGCATGATCATAGCTCACTCTAGTCTAGAACTTCTGGGCTCAAGAGATCCTCCTGCATCACCCTCTCAAGTAGGTAGGACTGCAGGCACATGCTATCACATCCAGCTAATTTTTAAATATTTTTTGTAGAGATGAGGTCTCACTGTGTTGCTCAGGCTGGTCTTGAACTCCTGGCCTCAAGTGGCCTTCCAAAGTGCTAGGATTATAGGCGTGAACCACTGTGCCCGGCCAAGCTTGGTGTAGATTACTGAGCTGAAGCATAGTGAAGTGTGGAGAGAAGAGGTAGAGAAAAGGTGGGAGGGGGAAGGGGAGATAGAAGGAAGGAAAGGGGAGAAATTGGGGGCCACACCAAGGAGAGCCCTGTAGACCATTGTTGAAGACTTCTGGTCACTTTATTCTCAATGCAATGGGAGCCCACTGCAGGGGGCTTTAATCAAAGGGATGACATAATGTAATTTACATTTCAGAAGCATCACTTTGGCTGCTATGTGGAGAATAGACTTTAGGATGGCAAGGATAGAAGTTAAAGGTCCAGGCTGGGCTTGGTGGCTCACACCTGTAATCCCAGCACTTTGGGAGGCCGAGGCGGGCGGATCACGAGGTCAGGAGATCGAGACCGTCTTGGCTAACACGGTGAAACCCCGTCTCTACTAAAAATACAAAAAAAAATTAGCTGGGTGCGGTGGCGGGCGCCTGTAATCCCAGCTACTCAGGAGGCTGAGGCAGGAGAATGGCGTGAACCCGGGAGGCGGAGCTTGCGTGAGCCGAGATAGCGCCACTGCAGTCCGGCCTGGGCAAAAGAGCGAGACTCTGTCTCAAAAAAAAAAAAAAGAAAAAAAAAAAAAGAAGTTAAAGGTCCAAGAGAAAGGTAGCGGTGCTGATGGAGACAAAGGGACAGATTGAGGATGTGGAGCTCATAGGGCTTGCTGGTGGAATGGACATAGAGTGAAAGGGAAAGAAATTAACCAACGATGGCTTCCAGGTGCAGGGTTTGAGCAATTGGTTGAACACTGACATCCTGGCTGGGACAACAGACACTGAGGGGTAGTCAGACGTGGGGAGCAGGGAACAACTAACAGCTTTGTTTTAGATACTGAAGTTTGCAGCATCTATGAACCCTGTGACAGAAGGTGCCTAGTAGGCAGGAGCATATATAAGAGGAGCCCAGGAGAGGTCAGGCAGGAGATAGACATTTGGAAGTCATCAGCACATGGAAGATATTTAACACTGTGAGACTACAAAAGATAACCTAGAAAAGAGTGTTGATAGAGAAGGAATGCTGGAGAACTCCACATTTAGAGATTAGTAAGAAGAGGAGGAGCCAGCAAAGAGGAGGTTGAAGTCATTATCAGATCAGTTTGTAGCTTGTGAGCATAGGGATCATGCCCCACAAACAGGAGTTTTTACTGAGGCTTGGAAAAGTCTGATCTTCCATATCAGAAATCAACATTTTGCAGGTACATTGGCTATTAGGGCTCTTCAGCTGAATCAATTACTCTGCATAATATATATCCTGCATGGAGTAACTTAAAAGTTTTGGGAAGCAGGAAAAAGATATGATTTCTATGGTCCTTAGAAACATTGCCTAGTGATCTAGGGACCTGGAGGAATTCCACATTATTGAAGTCAAGATGTTCCATATCTATTCTCTGTTTATCAGTTAGGTCAGTGCAGTGGTAAGAAGAAGTCGAGAGCCTGGATTCTGGTCTTGTCCTCATCATCTATTAGCTGGGTGACTTCGAGCAAGGTGATTAACTTCTTTGAGCTTTCCTTCCATTAATATACCATATTGAGTTGTTAGCAATACTCGTAGGATTTTGTGTGTGTGTGTGTGTGTGTGCGCGCGCATGTGTATACGTATGTGAAGAATGCTGGAGATAGCGCATGAAAAGTACTTAGCACATGGTTAGAGCTCTGTAAACGGCCATTTTTATAGTGATAGTTATTGTATCCATCTTCTTCCCTTCAGACTCTGTTCTGCTCCACATTGTGCTCATTTCTTACTTTTATCAAGATTTTCCTCCATTTTGCAATGTTTTTTCTCCTCCTTTCTGCCTTTCCACTTCCTACCAGACTCCTCTTCCATGTCTTTTATTCAAACATTTTTAAGCTTGGCCTGTGTGTTAAGTTCTGTGCCTGGAAATGAACACCATAAACTCTTCCCTAATTATCTCAGCTTACCATCTATCTTCCACCCATTCAGCCACCCACCCCCCCGTCCACTCACCCATCCATCCATCCATTCAATCACCCACCCATTTATCCATCCATCCATCCATCTATCCATCCACCCACCCATCTGTCTGTCCGTCCATCCATCTGTCCATGTGTCCATCCATCCATCCATCCAGCCATCCATCCATCCATCTGTCTGTCCATCCATCCATCCATCCAACCATCCATCCATCCATCCATCCCCTAGGTATTTTTTTACTTCCAAGTGATTTTGCACAATCTAACATTGATCGTACCTAGCCTTGTGACTTCTGATAATTCCAGGTGTATATATTAGCTTTCTCAGTGAGACTGTAATTTCCTGAATGGGAGGAGAACATCTAACACTTAAAAAAAAAAAGCCTCATTAGAGCATAGAGCAAAAGGCCAGATACCGAATCGGCATGTAATATATTCATGTTAAAATAAAATGAGAACTGGAAGCCCAGCCTGGCTGGGAAAGTCCTTCACACAAAGTCCTCCTCGGTTTCCCTGCCAGACTGCTGTCATGTGGCTGTTTTCAGACTGTGATTTACGAGATGGGCAGAACTGCGTCAATTATGCAAATCACACAGAGCTCCCTAAGGAAAATGCCTGCCAATTTCAGGGGAGTCTGCCCATATTCATTTATGCTTGTTGAAGCTTTTTAAACATCCCATTGGCCCTCTGTCACACGCACATTCACCTCTGAGTCACCTTGTGCTGTCTCTAGTGTCTTCTCTGCTCGCTGATAATAGCTGCTGTGTTAGTGCAAAACCACACCCAATTTCTAAAGCTTGGGTGCCATGTTTTTTTTCATCCACTTCTTTGCCAGACACTTAATGAGATGCTGTTGAGGACTAGGCATGTACTGGGCATGGGGGAATATAGTGGTGAATAATACATAATCACCACTCTTTAGGAAATCAGAGCTCTCAAGGCAGACAACAGACAACTACCATTCATTGTGATAAACATTATAAAAGTGGAGCAAAATAGAGAGGAACTAATTCTGCCTGTGAGTTGGAAGGAAGCTTCCCAGAGAAGATGAAAGATAAGTAGGCATTCCCTAAGAGATAAGAAAAGAAGAAAGAATCAAGACAGAGGGAATATTATATGCAAAGGCACAGAGGAATATAAGAGAGCAAGACATTCAATGGCCAAGAGATGGTTGGTGTGAAGGGAAGGGATGAATGTGAGAGGGGGGATTTGAAGGAAGTGGGTGAGGAGAAGCAGGAGATGAAGGTGAAACCGATGAAGAACGACCCCGTGTAAAATGATCAGGATTGTGGCTCTCATTGTGTAGAGGCAATGGGGAGCCATTTAAGGAGTGAGGACATGGTTTCATTTGTGTTCAGAAAAATCTCTCTGGCAGGGGGAAGAGTTATTGGGCTATGGTAAGTGCAGAGCAGAGATGATGAGGGCTAAAACTAATGTAGTGGAAGATGGATGGGGATGAAGAACATAATTAATTTGAAGGATGCTTAGAAGGTAGGAGCTATAGATGGCAACACCAAAAGTGAGAGGCATGAAGATTGATCCCAAGATTTCTAGTACCAATAGCTTGGTAGATGGCAGCTTTATTGAATGAGTTGGGGAAGATGGGAAGGAATCAAACTTTGGAGGGAACGTGATGGTTTGTGTTTGTGACATGTTGAACTTGGAGATATCCAGTCAAATCTAGAACTCAGGGGAATAGTATGAAACTACCAGTGCTGTTGTTTCTGGGCCTTAGAACATCTCTGTCCTTTACTTTGCTTATGGATCAACAACTTTAGAGTAAAATGGGAATCTTTATCATCTTGAGTTTCAGCATTAGACTAGTTTAAGTTCAAATTTTGTCACTCAAATTTACCAATATCCTGCCTTTTTTTTTTTTTTTTTTTTGTGACAGAGTCTTGCTCTGTCACCCAAGCTTGATTGCAGTGGCATGATCTCAGCTCACTGTGACCTCCATCTCCCGATTCAAGCGATTATCCTGCCTCAGCCTCCCGAGTAGCTGGGATTACAGGCATGTGCCACCACATCCGGCTAATTTTTTGTATTTTTATTAGAGACAGGGTTTCACCACGTTGGCCAGGTTGGTTTTGAACTCCTGACTTCAGGTGATCTGCCCGCCTCGGCCTCCCAAAGTGCTGGGATTAGAGGTGTGAGCCACCACACCTGGCCCCAACATCCTGACTTTATACAGGTTAACCCACAGCTACCAGCCAGCTTTCACAACAGAAAAATGGGGCCTGTTAATATCAATCTACAGGGTTTGTGATAATGCACTGAGATGTGGAGACACTATAAGCAATAATCAGGCAGTGAAGAGTTCTAAAAAGATAATTCTAAGCACTCAAAAAGGCTCTGCACAGATTTAGCTATTCCCAAGTTTCTCCACTTAAAAAAAAAGTCCAAAAGATTATTTTGGGAAATGGACTTAGGCCTGGAAATGCATTTGGCTTACTAAGGCCCTGTTTCTTCACCTTAATTATTTTTGGAGGAAGGCTGCAGATTCCAAAGGACACTGGGCCATGAGACTCAACACACATGTTCTCTTTCCTGGCATTTGAGAAAAAAATTTTTGGAAAAATCCCCAAAACCTACTGTCCACACAGCAGCCCTCAGTGATCACTGCAATTGCTCAATTGTATGGTTATTCACGAGGCGCAGATTATAGGGTTACTTAGCTGAAGTCTCTGTGACTCCACCAGATAAAACTAAATTTAAAAAAAAACATGCAAACGCTGGATATTTTCTGAGCATATGGCAGCATTTAGTTTTAGTCAGCAAGAAATAGGAACAAAACAAAACAAAGCCAAACTGTGAGCAATATTTTTTGTTCTCTTTTTCTGTTTTGTTTTGCTTTTCAAGGATGTGGATATCTGAGACCCAGGCTTGGTTATACAGAACAAGCCTCTTTTGAAAACACCTGATATTAATAAAATGATAAAAGTACAGGCTATTCACAATTTTTATGGAGGCTTGCTTCAAAAGTTTGTTGCTAGATCTGTATTTTGAGACTTGGAATTCAGGTTTGCATAGAGATGGTAATTTATAGGTCTCCAGGCCAGCCTGGGCAAATAATCCTGTTCTAGCAAACACCATCATCCTCCATCCTGTTGTTCAAGCTAGAAACCAAGAAGCTATTTTGAAAAGTATCTGCTCCCACCTGTTACGTCCACTCAAACCACACATTTTGTCCACCCCAAACTGTGTGTCTCATCATCTCTTCTGTCTCCACCTTGGTCCAAGCCTTCATATCTCTTGCCTGAACCATGACATTAGTGTCCCAACTAGAGTCTCTTATCTCTGATACTCTGATACTCCCTCCACGTGATGGGTAGATATGTCTTTTTTTTTTTTTTTTTTTTTTTTTTTTTTTTGAGATGGAGTTTCACTCTTCTTGCCCAGGCTGGAGTGCAATGGCACGATCTTGGCTCACTGCAACCTCTGCCTCCTGGGTTCAAATGATTCTCCTGCCTCAGCCTCCCGAGTAGATGGGATTACAGGCATGTGCCACCATGCCTGGTTAATTTTGTATTTTTAGTAGAGATGGGGCCATGTTGATCAGGCTGATCTCAGACTCCCGACCTCAGGTGATCGCCTTGGCCTCCCAAAGTGCTGGGATTACAGGTGTGAGCCACCGCACCTGGCCAAATATGTCCTTTCAATAGGCACTCCCATGTTAAAAACCCTTCAGTGGGTTCCCATTGCCTATGGGGTAAGGCCTGAAGTCTTTGGCATGGCTTCTGAGGTCCTCTGCAGCAGGGCCTGGTGCCTCTTCCCCTCACCTGGTGCCTCTTCCCCATTCATCATCTCCTATTCTAGCCACATAGGCCCCCTTTCAGTTTCTTGAAAGCATTGTGCTGACTCACCATTGGGACGTCACTAATACTGTTTTCCATGTCTGGTAGATGCCTGCTCTATGATTGACTCATGTCTATCTCAGTATAAATGTCACTTCCTCAGGGAAGCCTTCCCTGATTCTCCAGGTAAAGCTGTTTTCCTGTGGAGATTGTTCATGAATCTGTTCTTCCCACTAACCTCTAGGCTCGAAGGATAGTGTAGGTGGGTAAAGTCCATATCTGTCTTGCTCCCTGTGATATCCCTCATACCTGTACCATGCTTGGAACATGACAGACACTCACTCAAATATTTGCCAAATGAATGAATGTGCCCAAGGTGCAGGCACTTGTGACTGTACATGACGTTATGTCCATGCGAGAGGTGCTCAGAGTGCCACTGCCCCCCCATGGCCACAGGGCTTGCCCCTCCCCACAGCCACCCCATTGGGTGAACAGTCAGGATAGAGATGGCATCAGGCCAAGCCATGGTGGTGGCTGCCACAGTCTGTAACCGGCATCCCAGCGGGGCAGGGGGTGGGAGGGAGCCATGATCTGAGGACCACAGAGCAGGGCGACAAGGGCTCAGGTAATGGGCTGAGAACAGGTAGCAGGGAGGGTAGACAGAGGACTCCTTGCAAGCAAGGACACTGTCATGCTTGGTGTTTTAAGCCCAGAGCCTGGTCCAGGCCCAGAGAGTGGGAGATGCACAGGAAATGACTGCTGACTACAGACGTAGATGAATGCAGAGTCTGAGGTTGGGGGTGCCCCTTCTTGCTTTTCCTTTTTCCCAATCCGTCCCTGCCTCACTCCCTTACCTGTTACCCCTAGGACCCAGAGTCCCCTGCAGATGTAGGACAGGGGCAGGAAACCACAGATGGAGGCTCATGTCAGAGCATCTCTCCTTCTGGCTCAGGCCCAGCCCAGTTTAACCAGGATCACTAATTTCCACCTTGAAGCATTTTGGGAGGGTTTTTGAGGGCTGTTACGAGGCGTGAGCCACATCCATCTTTATGCAGTGACCCTATTGGAGGTCACAGTGCAAAGCAGATGGGGAAGTTTAATTAACGTACAATGAGAAAGTCATAATTTCTAGAATTTCAAATAAAAGGTATCCCTGATCCCCACAAAAATGGAGCTGAGCCCATTTCTGTGGGCTTTAGTCTTGCTTCCTCCTTGCAAACGGCAAACTGCAGGCTCTTGATTTTACCCTTAACAATGGCCCTTGCCTAGCAGCTGGGTCTCTCTGTCTATCCTCAGGCCTGGCTCTGGGCACCTATCAAAGGGCAGTGCTTTTCTGGTCTGGGCTGTAGGGAAGGGTGAGGGCCCTGCTCTTCATAGTAGGAATAGCGGCACGGGACATCTTCACTGGAAGGGAGAAGAGTAAGTCATCAGAGAGACAGGCACGGTTGCCAGGTTGGTGTGAGGGAATGATTCTAGAATAAGAGGCTGCTTTGTTGGATTTCACAGCCCCAGTCATGTCTCTCACCTCTCTACCTGAATTCATTACATATACATGTACACACACACACACTTATACATGCACACCAGGGTCATAAGTGGCAGAGCTTCAGCCTGAACCCATCTTCCAGCTTTTGACCGTACAGGACTAACTTTAGCTTGCTCCCCTCCTTTCCTCTGATTTTTCCCCTCCTACGGAACTTGCCCAACTTCCAAAGCTCTAGCATCTTCGTTACAGGGCTCTTACCATGGAACCTGCCTGCCCCACTCAGCTGCCATGAGGTTAATGTGCTCACTTTCATGTCTTAGCTCTGGAAGGCAGCAGTCAAAATTGGAAGAACAAAGAAAGAGATAGAAATAAAATGAATTTGTGTACATGTATCAGCATGTATTAATTATTCAACAAATGTATTGGATTTTATTATAAAAAAAGAAGAAACAGTGGCAGACGAATCCATTAGCGTTTATTGTAGGTGCACAGGCTGTTTTACCAAGAGAACTGAGAAAAGAACACAGAACAAATAAACTGCACGGCAGGATGGGGTAAGAATGTGTGTGGTGGTTGGGCACAAATGTGCAGGATTAGTTTTTGCTGATCAGGTAGAGAGAGGGAGGTAGGTATATGGGAGCACTGTTAAAATATCTTGAAACTTCCGTTTTTTCATGGTTAATAATACTGGATTATTATAGTGGAACAATAGTGTGGATTAAAAGAGGTGAATCCGCAAAAGCTTTTAACATACACATGGAGCAAAGTAATTACTCAGAATATTTTGGCTGATACAAATATTACTAATTTTCACTTCTGAGTTCTTACTTTCCTGAGTCCTCTGAGTAGAAGATACACTTTTTTTAAAATGTAGATCTTGCTTTGTGTAATTAATGGGCTCCTGCAAAGCTGTATATACCTTGGATCTACTGTCACTTGTGAAACTAAATTGACAGTTCTTCTTTTTAATGCTTGGGCATGTGATCTAAATGTTGGAAATCTCTTCTGTGGGTCTCCAGCACTTGTTGGTCTCCATTGAACTTTGCTTGGGTTCTGGAAGGCTATTCCTTGTCTAAAAGAAAACATGTAGGTAGGGGAACACTGATGTTAAGCCCTCATTGGCACCTGTATGGGGCCAACTGTATGGAACCTTCCCTCCCTCCACAGATGGAATAGAGCAGCTCATGGCTAGAACAATAGGAGAGACAGAAGTTATACACAAACTGCCAGGTCGCGCACAAGGTATGCAGGCTGGTTTCTGAATACAGATGATAAATTAGCCTGTGGGCAGGTAGAGCCGTGATGGGGATGACACTAGGCAGATGCCAACTATAGGTCCTTCTAGGAAGGTGTCTTAGTTCATTTTCTGTTGCTTATAACAGAATACTTGAAACCGGGTAATTTATAAAGAAAAGAAATTTATTTTTCACAGTTATGGAGGCTGAGAAGTTCAAGATCAAGGAGCCACATCTGGTGAGGGCCTTCTTGCTGGTGGGGACTCTGTAGAGTCCCGAGTGACTGGCATAGGGCATCACATGGCAAGGGAACTGAGCATGCTCATCATGTCCTCTTTTCTTCTTATAAAACTACCAGTCCCACCCCCTCGATAACCCATCATTCCCATTAATCCAATTAATCCATTCAGGAGGGCAGACCCCATCAACTCTTAAAGGCCTCACTTCTTAATACTGCCATATTTGGAAGTAAATTTCAGCATGAGTTTTGGAGGGGACAAACATTTAAACAAAAGTAGAAGGAAACTGGATAAGTCTTTGACTTTCTTTGCTGGCAAATTAATCTTCGAGAAGGTAAAGAAAACCACACGGAGATCTTCTTTCTGGAACTTAAACCAGTAAGGAAAAACTGATTGGGAGCACAAAGGTGAGGAAAGCTTTGGGAGAAAATAACCTCACTGGGCAGGCAGATAGCACAGTGGTAAGGGCATAGGCACTGAGATCATGCCCCATGGTCCAAATGCTGGCTCTGCTACTTATCGGCGACATTCCTTTACCTTATCGTGCCTCTGTTTTCTCCTCTGAAAAATGGGGATGATAGTAGTACCTACGTCATGTCATGGTTGCAAAAATCAAATAAATCAGTCCATTTAGTATATGGCAAATATTCAATAAACATTAGCTGTTAGTATGATCGTTACTTGAATTCATACTTGTGAGGGAAAGTTTAGACGGAGAGTCATGGGCCCTAGACTTTAGGGAAATCTAAAAAATAACTTTTACATTAAAATTTAACTAAAATTTTAATTTTTTAACTAAAAAAGTCAAAGATAAATGAAGTAGAAAACATAGAGGGGATTTTGGCCTAAGACAGTTCAGCCAGCTTTTTCTGTAAAGGGCCAGGTAGTAAATATTTTTGGCGTCGTGGGCCATACGCTTTCTATGGCAACTAGTCAGCTCTGCCATTGTAGCACAAATGCAGCCGCAGACAATGTGTAAACAATTGAGCATGACTGTGTTCCTATAAAACTTTATTTATAAAAACAGTTTTGTATAGTTTGTGGACCCTTGGCTGATGAGGAATGGGAAACAGGAAAATACAAAATTCTGCCTGTGTCATTGCAAATGATGACAGCAAATTGAAAACTAACAAGGCAATTATTAAATGAGCCAACGTAGCTTCAATGGGAACTGTTTACCTCAGATTGAAAGACGACACGTGCCAAAAAGTAGGGAAATTATGGTGTCTTCCGCGTATATGTAGTTCAGAAATAAATATGATGATGTTAAAAAAAGAAAAAGGCTAAGCTTTCCATGAATCTAGTAAAAAGGTTAATGATTTTCTTAAAAAAGAAGGAATAGGTTTTATTTTTGTTTTGGGGGGTTGTTTAGTCTGTGCAGAAGTTTGTAGCAAGGGGAGGATGGGCGCTCGCCTGGGTACAGTGTTGTAATGCAAATGGATGCCATAGCCTCTGTAACCGTAGCCTCCTGGAAGGGGACCCAGAAGTGGACCACAGGACCCGGAAGTGGACCACAGGACCCAGAAGTGGACTGGATGATCCTTTGAGAGTTATGGGGCAATGGTTCCAAGAAGACTCCCTAACAAAAACTATGGAAAACAGTTCTCAGCCCAAAGACAACCTCAACACTATAAATAGGGACAAGAGATTGAAAAAAAGGTCTGAAAGTTCTCAGAGGCAAACACAACTTATTTCTAAATGCTAAGATTTTGGGTAATTATTTTCTCGTTTATACCTTTCAGCAATTTTTATTATTGGCATGTATTACTTTTAAATGTCAAAGGAAAATAAAAATTATTTAGGGTGGAGCCACCTTCTCAGAGATGCAGTGTTGGGACTGATGCTTAGAAATTATAAAAAGGCAGATTTTCACTCAGCATAAATAAAAATTTCTCATTGTAATGATCTGACATGCAAACTACTGAATCTCCCACTGGGGGCAGATATTAATTGCTTTTTCATCAGCCATTTTCTTGCTTTCTTTTCCTGATGGTAGAACTAGCCTCCCAGTATATGCCCAGTACTTGTTTTTCCAGCTTCCTTTGTAGTTAGGGAATAGGCGAGCCACCCTATTCTGGCCAAGAATTGCTGGGAAATCTTCTGAGTGGCTCCTGGGAGAGGTTCTCCTTCTTTGTATGTGTGTGCGTGTGTGTGTGTGTGTGTGTGCGCGCACGTGTAACATGAGGAAAAGCATCAGCCTTCCAGTGTTTGATGTACCCTTTGAGCATGTGGTTTTTGGTGCAGTGGCAGCCATCTTATGACCATGAAGAGCAAAACCTGAGGTTACCATCCAGTACTCTGAGGATGGTAGAACAGAAAAATGGAAAGAGTGGGGTCCTTGATTCATCGAAATATAACCATCTCCTCAGCCCATATTCAGACTTCTGAGGAAGGTGTTTTTATTGAGGATTCAGTTCCAATTGTATTGCAGGTCCTAATTTATTTCACCCTCTCCGAAATGTTCACACAGAGGCATGATGCTGGTGTTCCTCCAGTTATCTAAATGTTGTCAAGTTTGAAAGTGTCTCAGCATTCTTGGGGCCGTGGGCTCTAATTGTTTTAATGAAAAACCTTGCAGCAAGGGGTCAGAATGCAGTTTTGCAGTGTTTATTTCATGTCATTAGATTTTGTTGCTTTAACTGTTGCAGGGAATAAAGGCGTTTTAATGTGGCTCACTGATTTCTTTTTCTTGTGGTTGCTGTCATCCTTTCACAAATCCAGCTCTGTGGAAGACAAGGGTCAATCCTGGAGGTTCACATCAGTGAGGTGTGAAGTGTCCATTGTCTGCATGTGGTGACTAGTGGGCAGGTCTCAGGGAAGCACCAATCTTTGCATGTCCTATGAGGCACAGAATAATAGCAATAAAATAGAGCGTGGGGATTGGAAACACCTGTTCCACAATACCAGGTTCAAATCCTGGTGCTGCCAGTGACTAATAAGAATTCGGGGCAAATTACTTAACATGTCTCTGACTTTGTTTTCTCATTATAAAATGTGTATGATGGTAATATGGTGGAGGTCATGAGGATGAAGTATGTGTGAAGTCTTTAGCGTTATACCTAATATGTAGTAAGAACTCTATACATGGGTACTACTACTCACAATACATGGGACAACTGCTGTTTCCAAGTGTCACTGTGACTGGGAGAAAATGTCTCTATCGGGATAATTTGTTCTTTAGCAAGACCTTCTGGAGTTGGATTTAGCAGATGGCAGCTCAAATTTGGATAACCCTCTTCTTCTGGGTCTGTCAACTCATGGAACTCTTTTTCTCATTCACATTTAATTGTATTTGTGTTTGTAGCATGATTTTGGCATGTGGCTCAGTTTCCCTAGCAGATGAGAAGCTCCTTGAAGGAAGAGTTGGGATTTCCATTCTTGGGTTCTCAAGAATGCAGAGCTCTGGGCTGCACACATGCACATGTGCAAGGAATGTTGGCCAGGGATTGGGTAGATGGGCAGCAACTACCTGTGATATGAAGAATTGGGGCTAGTTTCTAGAAAGTTCAGAAAGCAGTGGTTCTCACACTTGGCTATACCTTGGAGTCACCTGTGGATAGGGTGACCAACCATCGTTTGCCCAGTTTCCAAGGACCTGGGACTTTCAGTTTTAAAACCAGGACTTTTAGTGCTAAAAGTTGGAAAGTCCTGGGAAAGGTGTGAAAGTAAGTCCTGGGAAACTGGGATGAGTGGTCACCCTACCAGTGGAACTTTAAAACATGTTGATGTGATGGCTGGGACTCAGCCCCAGAGCTTCAGATATAAGCTGTGATCTGGGGTGAGGCCTGGACATTAGTGTGTCTAATAACCCAGGTGATTTTGATGTTCAGAAAAGGATGAGAAGTGCTGATGAGCAGGAGCTCCTGACAGGGTTGCAGTGCACATCGTTGAGCTGTGGATGGGTTACAGCGGGGCTAACAAACTGGCTCCCTTCAGACTCAACGGCACTGGTTGTCTAGCCCCATTAGCAACCTTCTCATTTCACTCCAGTGTGCCTTCCAAAATATGCCATTTTCTGTGTGTGCTATGACATGCACAAGGTTGGGAAGCACTGACTGAGTAATAATGCATAAAGGTGGTGAATAGTGACTTGTTAAAAAAGGGAATTTAAAGGCCCCACTCAAGACCATCCAAAGTGGAATCACTACAAGCCTGGGAATCTGTATTTGAATCAGGCTTTCCAAGTGATTCACATGCATGCTCAAATTTTAGAATCACAAGAATGTATATATAGAAAGTATCACAAAAACATAATAGTAATAGTCTTAAAGAAATGGACTTCAGAATAGCCCTGCCTGAATTGACTTGGGTACAGAAAATCGCAGGTGAGACAGAGGAATGGGAACCAGAACCATTTTCCTTTATATCACAAAAACCTCCCTTTTCCCCAGATCTCCTCCTCTCCTTGAAATGATTGTGTCTCTGAACACCACAGCTGCAGCTGTCTGCTCTCAGATTTTCCCCTAAACCTCAGGTCACTGTCCTTCAGTGGGCTAGATTTAGTCTCTTGTGGCAAATGAGATTACTGTTCTCAGCTCTTGACTTTCTTCTGCTCTGTGAGCTTGCAGTGAACAGAAGCGGAAGAGAATGCTTCTCACCTTCTTATGACTGAGAAGCATTGATATTTGCTATTGCAAGCCACTCAGTTTTAGGGTCATATGTTTCTCAGCATGATTGCGGCCAGAACTAATTCACTTCTCAAAAGAGAAAGAATTTGGGTTGCAAAACATATTACAAAAGAAGGGCTCACCGTGGTGGTGAGGGCTTGGAAAGGGGTGAAGACCAGCCCAGACTGATAGTACTTGTGCACGTCAATGTCTCCTTAGAGACTGCGGCACTCCTTCCAACCGGCTAGTCTCTTCTCCACCTTCTTGTTCATGAAGCACTGGAAAGGGCCCTGCTGGGGCAGACCTGCAGTGCCTGCAGAGGAGCCAGATAGCATGTGGTTATCAAGTACCACGTGCCCACTCCAAGGCAAGGTGTACTTTCTAAAGCAGGCGGTTCTTGTTCACGCCTCTCGTTTATTAGTGGACTTCCATTTATCTTTCTTAGTCTTCTGTAGGCTTGGGGAAGCAGACACAAAGTTTTCTGTAGCCTTGGGGAGGCAGACCCAAGAGCCATCCCCTTATTTGCTGCTGGGAACCTGGGACTGAGCTCTAGCTCTAACTGTGCCACTCACTACGAGACCTTGCCTCATCACTCATTTCTGCAGTGCATTATTGATTAAGATCTTTTTATAGCCATGAGATTGCATGATTTACATTAAAAAAAGGCATGACGAGAATGTCATGGGTTGAGAGTCGTTCTTCCCAGAGGCAGGAGGTAGGATCTGATGTGTGATGAGGGGTCCTGTCTTGCAATTCTCATCTTGCCTCTATTAGAAACCGAGAAGCAAAGGAACCCCATTTGCCTTCCACTAGGAAAGACACCAACATAGGGTGCCCAGTGAATTCTGCCAACCAGGAAGTCTTCCTTAACAATAGCCTCCTGCCCAGGACAGGTCTACAGGTTGGTTTACCAACAGCAACTCCTGTGCTGGGGGCCACAGCTCCAGCAGCACCAGACTTTGGCTTCCAATTGCTTTGACCCCAGATCTCCGCTGGTTTTCCTAGTTCCTGACTATCTCACTCTCAACTAGTTTCTCTCTTCTGGTCTAGCTCATTTGGACTGACCACAGAGGCCCAAATTTGGCTTGTACATCAGTTTCTCCCTTGGAGCTCATACCTGCTCTTGTTCTGTCCACGTGTGGTCACTGGGAGAATGATGCCCAGCCTAGATTCTTGACCAGAAAACCTTCCTCAGCCATGCTTGACCATCTGCCTTGTGTTCAGAGGAGGCTCAGCAAATGCTACCTCTACCCACATCTTGATTTATTTTATAGTCCACACAGCCAGGGGTGTGGTTGGCAACTGGTGGTGGTGGTGAATGGATTCCAGCTTCTGATGGCCGAGCGTGCCCTCCTTTCTGGCTGAGACACCTGGGAGGGTGGGGGTGTGCTAAGGAGTGGGCAGCTGGACACACCACAAGAACCTCATGGCAATTAGGGAGTTAGGCCATTTCCTGCCTCCCACACAGCAGGAAACAAAGATGTGTGTTGTTTTATTTCTTCCAGCATTGACCATAAAGATGCCAGACAGGAACTGAGATAGAAGCTCTGGAGGCAGGCAGGAGACAGAGGAGCTGGCAAAAATCAGAGGTCATCGGGGACTTCAGAGATCAAATATCCTCCTTCTCAGATGAGGAAACTTAGACCCAGCAAAGTGAAAGCAAACATTTTCCCAAGGGCTGTCACTCTCTTGCATCAAGTTTAAATTAATTTAGGCAGCGTCAGGTTGGAGACTGGGTTCCAAAAAAGGTAGTTTCCAGAGTTCACCTTGAAGAGCAGCAGCTTGATGCCAGTGGACCTCAAAGGGGCCAGCCCAACTGGTCATTCTGATTGGTTCAGAGCTGACCTAGTGCAGAGCTGTGCCTGCAGTGAAACATGAGAGAGGCCTCCATCCCTGGACTTCTCTGGCTCTTCTCTTTCCCCTGATTTGTCATCTTGCCTCTCTTCAGGAGAGTCACCATCGTCATCACCACCATCATCACCATCTCCATCGTCATCATCACAACTATCATCACCATCACCATCGTCATCATCACTACCATCACCATTATAATTATCATCACCCTCATCATCACCATCACCATCATCACCACTATCACCATCATCACCATTATCATTACATTTTTACTATAGGAGCTGAAGCTTGCATGTATCTCTTCTTCTGGCTGTATCACTCACTGCCCTCCACCCATTGCTCTCCTGCCTCCTCCTGCCTCACTCCTATTCATCTTTCAGGACCCTAATTTGGACTTCCAGTGAAGTGTCACCTCTACTGCAGGCCTTTCTGGCCCCCAAATCAGAATTAGCTCCTCCTCCTCCGGGCTTCCACACCATTTACTTCAAGGGTCTGTGTCCCCGAGTTGATTTATTGCTTGTGTAAGTGATCAAGTAGAGATACTTAATAATGTCCCACTCAGACTCCAAGGTCCCTGAGAACGATGCCTGCGTTTTATCTTTCTACATGAATTACATGTCATGTAGGAAGTGCTCACCAGGAGTTTGTCACATTAAACGACTAAGTTTTGAAGGAGGACGTTTCTGGATTTTAACATAATAGGAAGAAAGTTAGGATAATACCAAACTTTTCCAAAATGCCTCTTTCACACAAAGCAAAATGAACCTAGTAACTACAGGATAAGGTATCAGGGGATGAGACTCATAACAGCGTATGTAGTCAACATGGAGCAGAAATTTAGGGTATGGAAGAGGAACAGGGGTGCCCAGGGGGTTGGAAAAAATCATTAGGAATATCAGAAAACCGTTCGAGTTTAAGAATTTCTTATTTTTTTTTCTTTTTGAGGATTGCTGGAGAGGTTTATTGTGCATTATGACTGACTTCAAGGGCTTTGTTTCTCTCCCCGAGCTGCCCTTACACGGAGGCAGAGAGGTGACGGGGGTGGGTGGGGGTGGTGAGAGTGGGGATGGTGGTGAACTGAAACCCCTTACTCCTGCTTTTTTGGTCTTGGTCTATCACAACACCTTGTTTACTCAGCCCACCCCTGTATAGGGTACATTGTCACTTCTCAGTCTGCAAAGGATAAGAGATAAAAAGGGATCCTTGAAAGACTTACATCATGCATTAGGAAGCTCTTTGCTATTGGAGAAGACAATTCCCAGCTTCATCCCACAGGTTTGTTGGTGGTCAGACTTGAAGAGATTAATGGTGGATAAACAGGTCCCAGGGAAAGTGGCAGCATCCAATCTGTTGCCAGGAAGCAGGGAGAGAAATGCCACACTGTAGGATTCCATATATGGCACTCACTTCTTCCATGGCTAGATTAGGGGTGCCTGACCTTACAGCATAACAAGAAAGAGTCTTGTGCAGCTGAGAAGGAAGCAGACCCCCAGCCCATAGCCAAGAATGAAAACTCTGGTTAGGAGATAAACAGAATCTACCTGATATTCTGATATGCTTTTCTAGAAGTTCTGAGAATGTGATGAACATGGAAACATGGTGGAAAAGTCTCTTTGCCAGGTGCATTATTGGTAAGTTGCTCTGCTAATGCCACATGAGTTGATTCTCATTGTGGGGGTTTTACTGAGTGGAGAAGATAATTAGGAGCTACAATAGGATTGTTTAATTAGATAATTAAAGAATAAATTATGTGACCCTCTCATTTTTCTGTATGTGTACAGGCTTATTATTATTATTTTTTTTTTACTTTAGTGCAAGGGTCAATCAACTTCCTCTTAAAGGACCAGGTATCAAATATTGTAGGCATTGTGGGCCATGTGGTCTCTGTTGCAATTATACAACACAGCTGTTGGAACACAAAAGTAACAATATGTGAATGAGTAGGCATGGCTGTGTTTCAATAAAACTTTACATATGAACACTAACATTTGACTTCCATATAATTTCCATGTGTCAAAAAAAACTGTTCATTTGATTTATTTGTCAACCATCTAAAAATGGAAAACCATTCTTCACTCACAAGCCATACAAAGTGGTAGAACAAATTTGGCCTGTGGGCTGTAGTTTGCTGACTCCTGCCTTAGGGGATGCCTCAATGCACCTCCTGTCGTAAGGAGATCGGAGCTAGTTTCCAAGATAGAAATGAGTATTTTGAAGTTTCCCCAGCAATTTCAAAATCCATTTTCAGGCTAGATAACTGGTCCATTATAAGTCTGAAAAGAACCAAGCCTGGACTTGCCTGCCTAACTCCATTATGAAATCTGTGGCTTCCAGGGACCTTGAAGTCTTCCAGGTCATATTCTAGACTTTATGACCACATTTAAACCAACTTAGGGATACACGGCCCCTCTCTGTTGGAGGAAAACAGACCTTAACTCCTAGAGTAAACAATTTCATCCTCATGTCCCTTAAGCACTCATTTTCACACTGGCCAGCTTTCAGGGGTGTAATGCAATCTGACTTCCTAATGTTTTGGATGAGTAATGTAATGTAATGTAATGTAATGGAGAGAGTTGTTTATTCCCCTACACATATGCACCAAAGGGGTAAATAATGGCGACTCTCCATTTCTGGGTTTTATTTGACATTTTCCTCTACTGGGCCAGCTATGACCTTAGGTGTGGATCATTTCCTTTTCCCTAGATGGAAGGAGCTGATGTTATGGAGAACGGGGGTGGTGTTTGCTGATGTGGTTCCTGAATGTTTCCAGCAGCCCAGAGTGAAGCACCACTATAACAGAATTTAAAAATAGAGAATAAAGTAAGCTTAATGTAGCAGTTTTCTCAAGATACCAGAGTAGGCATTTAAAAAATAACTCAGGATGATTCTTTCTGGAGTCTGCCAAGGCGCTGAATTCTGAGACCATGGTGGGATTCTGATATTTAAAAAAATGTTCATTGGTGGGGGTGGGGAGGTGATGGACTGGCATAGTTTAGTGCAGTATCTTGTATCTAGTAGGCTCTCCATAAAGGTTTACTATACAAATGAAGGGGGTGAGGGTTTAGGAGAGCATTTTGTCTGAACAGGAATTCTGGTTTCCTTCCAGCTGAACTGCCTCTTGGGTTGCCTCTCAGGTCTTTGTAGAAACATATGACATTCTGAGGAGTGGAGAGAAGTTCCCCTTTGGATCCCAGGCAATTGGCACGTCAAATCCAGTCTTACTTTTATGACACCGTGAGTCCACACGGCTCCCTGTTTCTAACAGCTGCTACTGGCTCAGCATTATCTCAAAAGAGGAATCCAGCTTCCTTGGTTTTTGCCAAAGCCCAAATCAATAAGCATCTGCTTTCTGCTGCATTTGCAATTGGTCCTACTGGCAGCAGGGAATGTTGAGCACGTAGAAGCCATGAGCCCCCACCTAGCTCAGGACTTGTTCTGGATTGTAGAGACTGTTCCTTTGTAGGGGAGAAGGAACTGGGGGTTCGGAGGGGTGGGAGAAGTGGAGGCTGGGGCTCTGTGTTGCCCTGTTTCCTTGTGAGATAACTAGGAAGTTTGGGCAATTTTTAAGTTCCCATCCTTAATAACAATTTTGTTTTTTTTGCTGGGGGGAGTGGGCGGAGAAGGAGGGGAAGTTGGAAAGGGGTTGCTCTCTGGAAGTTATGAGACCCTGGAAAGAGAGAAGACATATTCAAAGAAAATTGAGACAATTTTTTTTTTTTTTTTGAGGCGGAGTCTCGCTCTGTCCCCTGGGCTGGAGTGCAGTGGCACCATCTTGGCTCACTGCAAGCTCCACCTCCCGGGTTCACACCATTCTCCTGCCTCAGCCTCCTGAGTAGCTGGGACTACAGGTGACTGCCACCATGCCCGGCTAATTTTTTGTATTTTTAGTAGAGATGGGGTTTCACCATGTTAGCCAGGATGGTCTCGATCTTCTGACCTCGTGATCCGCCCACCTCAGCCTCCCAAAGTACTGGGATTAAAGGCGTGAGCCACTGCGCCTAGCCAAATTGAGACAAATTCTAAAGATTGTTTATAACCTCAAAATTAGTTCCATGCCCTTGACGCCAGAAGCATTTCTCCTCTGGTATAGAAAAGGCAAGTTTGCATGTTGACATTAGACTCTAGTCTCTTTAAGGTGAAATTCAGGTTCTACTGATCTTTGAAGCCTTGGCATCCAGCATGAAGCATGACATACAGTAGGTGCTTAATACTTGTAGGTGACAGAGTGAACATCAGATGAGCAAGCAGAATACATGCTGAGCACCATCAGCTTTTCTGGATATGTGGGAAATTTAATCTTTTCTCAATACGATCCCAGCCTTTCTCTACCCAGAGACAAGCTGTTATCTGCAAAAAGTAGCAGAATTACATTCAACATCCAGACCTGCGATAGTGGCTTGAAAAGGTGTGCGATGTGTTGAATTTCAATCCCTTTGCTGAAAATAAATGGAAAAATGTGTTATCGCTGCTCATGTCTCTTTGGCTTATCATGTCTTTAACAGTTTTGTTAAAAAGGGAATTCAGTTTTCAGACCACTGGGAAACTATCAAGCTTTGGCTAGAGCAGGAATTTTCAACCGTGGTGGTATGCTGGAGCCTCCTGAGGGGTTTAAAAGAATCCCAACACACAGGTGCTCTCTACACCAATTGCATCTGAGTCTTGGCAAGTGGGATCCTGGACAAGCTCTCCAGGTAACTCAGATGTGGGCAGCCTAGGCTGAGACACCCCTGAGTTGGCATTTACCCATGCTGGAGCACTAGCGCCAAATAGCCGCTCCTCCGATTGCAAAATAGCAGTCAAACCAGGGGGCTTTGGAGAGTGGAAATAATAATCCTGTGGATTACAGTATTTGATTACAGTCAGCACTTTTTATTTTTGGCAGTGGTTCCAACAAGTCAAGCAAACCCTGAATCTTTATATAAAAAAGTCATTTAGTTGGATTAAAGCTTTATTGCTTTTTGCCAACTTTTGAATTGGGTGGAGACTATTAGTGCTAGAGAAATGGCATGATTTCTTTTAGAGCAAGGTTTGTGTTACAGTTTTCTGAATCCCCAGCTCCTAGAATGAGGCCTGCCATGTGGTAGATAGTCAAAAACGCTACAATAATTACAGTAGCTGCTGCTTGCTGGGTACCTACTGTTACACTGAACACCTCATGTGATCTTCAAAACAACCATATGAGGTAGGTCCTATTAGTATCTTCCTTTAGGAAGGTGCAGAAGGCAGAATTCTAAGACGATGCCAATATTCTGCCCCCTATTGTGCCTGCCCTATATAACCCCCTCTCCTTGAATGTGGGCCAGACCCATGAATATGATGGGATATCACTCCTGTGATTATATTATGGCAAAGGTGAAGAACTTTTGCAGATGTGACTAAGTTTCCTTATCAGCTGACTCTAAAGTAATCAAAAGGGAGCTTATCTTGGGTAGGCCTGGCCTTATCAGGTGAGCCCTTTAAAAGAAGTGTTAGAGATTGGAGGCCTACTGATAAGCAAGTCACCGTGAGTACTAATGCTGTAAGGAAATAGATTCTGCTGACATCCCAGAGCTCCAGAGAAGACTCTGAGTAAGAGGACTTAGCTAAGACACCCAGATTCCCAACCCACAGAAACCATGACATAATAAACAGGTGTTGTTTTAAGCCACTAAATATGTGGTAATTTGTTATGCAGCAATAGAACACTAATACACCAGTGGAAAAGTCATGATACAGAGAGGTTAAAGGGCTTGGCCAATGATCCACATTATGAGCTGGTGGAGCTGGGAGTCAAACCCTGACATTTCTGACCCCAAGCTGTTTAACCATGTCACCATCGCCACCATTTATTTATAAAATGAGGCTCATTTGCACTAGCCCACTGGCTTTCTGAAAGCTATAAACTGGGACAAAACCAAGGTGGATTCAAAGTCTTGCTTGCTTTGTGCAATGATGTGGAATTAGAGGCAGGAGCCGCCAGCATATGCCACACATGTGGAGGGTCAGGGCCAGAGGCGTGGAAATGGTGTCTTTTCCAGATCCACACTCCAAGCTGTGCCCCCAAGTTGGTACGTATGTCAGTCATGAACAAGAGAAGGACTGAAGAAGGCTGTTTTAATCACAACTGGGACCTCAAAGGCCAATTTACTGAACATCAAATAAACCTTAAGAAAGAAAGAGATGGGGCTGTGGTCGCCTGGTGACAACCATATCTGCTTTGCTCCAGCTGAGAGGCGAGGGTGTTGGCCTACATTTCTGATCAGATCCAGAATTTAAACCTCATAATTATACAGTGGTCCTTTCTTAAAGAAAAGCTAAGCTTTACTTTCATTAGTAATGTACATTTTAGTCCAGCTTTTCCATTTTCTTTTTCTTTTTGAGATGGAGTCTTGCTCTGTCGCCCAAGCTGGAGTGCAGTGGCGCGATCTCAGCCCACTGCAGGCTCCACTTCCCAGGTTCACACCATTCTGCTGCCTCAGCCTCCCGAGTAGCTGGGACTACAGGTGCCCGCCACTATGCCTGGCTAATTTTTTTTGTATTTTTAGTAGAGACGGGGTTTCACTGTGTTAGCCAGGATGGTCTCGATCTCCTGACCTCGTGATCTGCCCACCTTGGCCTCCCAAAGTGCTAGGATTACAGGCGTGAGCCACCACGCCCAGCCCAGCTTTTCCATTTTCTTAAGGAGATTGATAGAGAGAACTTTTAAGATTTGGTTATTCTCAGACTGGGGCCACATGGGCTCTTTTGCAGGATATTGGCTGTGCTGGGTGGCCAAAGCCAGCTTTTGTGAACAGAGGTGTGTTTTCTTGTGTTGGCTTCTAAATGGTTTCTCAGAGAGGTGGTCACCACCCCCTCTATCATCTTGTGCAAAGGCCATGGGTGTCCTGCACCAGAGCATTCCATAGGTATTTATAAGCTGAATGGTGCTGTGTGAGCTCCGATGAGCAATGTAACTCTGTAACTGCCCACGACATGGACTTTGACTCGAAGGTAGTTGAACCCTACTCTACCCTCTGGCAGCTGTGTAACCTTGGGCAAGTCACTTGACTTGTCTTAGCCTTCATTTCCTCTTCTATAAAACAGGGATAATAATGTTTGGGCAGACCTCCTACTCAGTATCCATTCTCCTCTCTTCTTCAGTAGGAGGAGCCTAACTGTGGGATGAAGTTAGTGTGCTCTAACTAAAACCATTTCATTGTCTTGATGCTGGGATGGCTGTAAGACCTATCTCTGGCTAGTGAGAAGTGAAAGTCTACTGGTAAAGAAGGGGTGTCTTGGAAAGTTATCATTTTCCTGTACTCAGCTAGAATGTTCCTTTTCATTTTCCCTTTACCTGCCTGTCCTCTTCCTACCTGGAATGTAGATGTGATGTCCTGAGGTGAGCAGCCATCCTGTGAGCCTAAGGATAAGGAGGAGCAGAAAGCTATGAATGGTTTGGGTCTCTGATGGCATCATGGAGCCATCCACCAGCCCTTCCCTGCCTTCCTTTGGACATCTTAACACGTGGTGGAAATATACTTCTCTTTCTATTGGTGATCTTTTTTTTTCTTTTTATCCCTTCAGGCCAAATGCAATTCTAGCTGATGTAAAAACCTGCCTCATAAGGTACCTTCCCAAATATTTGAAAATACTCAGTGAGCCATCAGATGTTAACATATGCAAGAAGTCATTTGACAACTTTATTATTAAAGATCCCTTTCTAGAGATATAATCAGTGTGAAAGGAGAAGAGACAGGGATGTCTCTCTTCTTCAGTACTGACTTGTGGGAAGTAAGTATCCTGGTATGGTATGGGAATGTGTGGCCAAAATATAATTTAATCAGAGTAACGAATTGCCCATCAGGCCTAATGTATCTAATTTTGACTGAGGCAGGGAAGACCCAAGAAAGAGTTGCTCTCTGTCTTTGAACACCCCTTGCCTGAGAGAGAGTTCACTTGAGATCTAGAAAATATGTAGGGATTTGGGGTAAGACAAGTGGGCAGTAACCAATGTATACCCCAGCAAGGCCATTTTAATGGACTCACAGTTCCACGTAGCTAGGGAGGCCTCACAATCATGGCGGAAGATGAAGGAAGAGCAAAGCCATGTCTTACGTGGTGGCAGTCAAGACAGCTTGTGCAGGGTAACTCCCCTTTATAAAACTATCAGATCTTGTGAGACTTATTCACCATCACGAAAACAGCACAGGAAAGACCTGGCCCCATGATTCAATTACCTCCCACTGGGTCCCCCCATGACATATGGGAATTATGGGAGCTACAATTCAAGATGAGATTTGGGTGGAGACACAGCCAAACCATATCAGACGTCATCTGCATCAATAGACACCAGATATTATGGAACAAGAAGGGGATGAGCACACTTTTCTCTCCTCAGTCCAGTCACAGCCAAACCCCTGAATTTAGCTCAAGGGCTTGACTCCAGTAGGCACCTGGACCAACCAACTGGGGCTCAGTCAGAGGAAAGTGATGAGGATGGGGCAGAAAACCAAAACCCTGTTTGTTATTTTAGGGCCATGACTATAGGAGTAGGAATAATGGCCTGAAGAAAAGTGGACCCAGTGGAGGACATGACAGTTATTTTCAAATCTGAAGGGCTTCCACATAGAGCAAGGATCAATCTCCTCTGGCTCAGTCCCAGTGGGTGGAATTGGAACCAATGGTAAAAACTTCCAGGTTGCAATATTTGGATTTGGGTTGGGATTTGGATCTGTATATGTCAAAGACACAGTGACCCATCTCAGTGGCTGGTCCCACTGCTGGGGGTATTTAAGCACATATGGAACTACCACTTGCTGGGATGTGGTACAGGGATCCCAGCATGCATTCACCTGTTGGCTTCTTCACTCAATGAACTAATTGATTTCTTTTAGTTAATTGTTAATTGATGAATTAACAATTATTGGTGCCTGCCATGTGTCAGGCTCTTACAGCCTGGTCTGACTGACTACAACCTTTGAAATCTCTACTAACTTTGTGGTTCTTTGATACTCTGAGTATAATGAGTTCCATTTTGCATGGGGAAAACTGATGTACCAAGATCCGGAGTGAGTTGTACAAAGCCACGGAACACATATGTAGCGGATTCTTCATTTTCTCTGAGCTTTTGCTCTCTCTAGTCTCCTTTCTTTTTCAAACGGCTGTTTCTTTCAGAGAAAAAAAAACACGCAAAAAAACCATCTGGGCTTGGCAAGCACGTTTGGGGAGGATGTGCAGTTACCCAGTATTGGTCGGAAAGATGTGTTTTCCTGACTGGACAAATTGAAGCAAGCTCTCCCTTTGATCTGCAATCTTCCAAATTTCCCCAGATACCCCCAAGCAGAGGCAGATTATATGCAAGGGCTGTGGTTCAGATTTGATGGAACACATGGCTTTCTCACTGGGGCGTGGCTGTGGATTCTTCAGATTCAGTCGCCCCCGCTCTTCTCTGCACTAACATTCCAAAAATTGCTGTAGAAACCACACACCTCCAAGAAAGCCAATTTCTTTTTAAACATTTGTGAATCTTTCTCTCTCTCTCTCTCACACACACAGACACACACACACTACCCCACTCCATAGCCAATCTTTACATCTTATATCTGTGGCTTTTCTCTTTTAGGACCTCTTGCCTGGCAGAACCTCCATGGGTTGGGAGCACCTCATCAGGCAATGAAAGCCAACCTTACTTTTGCAGCTGGGCATCTCATAAGGAAGGAGCAGGGCCATTCAGCTCAAGCCTCTATTCCTCCGTGGTGCATCAGGCTTGAAAGATGTAGCAAGAGCAAATTAGCAGCTGTGTAAGACTGTCTGACGCTGGTAAAAGCATCTGTTGGGAAACTTGCTTTGTAATTTCCTGAGCATTTAGGGTCAGAAGTGGGTAGAAACCCCCAAATGGAAGAAAAGCCTAATTGCTTTCAAGTGGGAGGAAAATAAGAAACAGACAAGCTCGCATGGGTGCAGTCTGTGGATTCTGAACTGCAGGCCCCTGGGGTAAATGTTTCCAAAGCAATACT
The DNA here is from genome assembly GCF_029289425.2 of Pan paniscus. Classification (NCBI taxonomy): domain Eukaryota; kingdom Metazoa; phylum Chordata; class Mammalia; order Primates; family Hominidae; genus Pan; species Pan paniscus. Next base: position 84,733,345 of record NC_073268.2, read on the forward strand.
TTCTTAGGGAGCAAGAACTCACTTTCTCATGAAATGATTTATTTGGCACAGACTGGACCATATGTGGGTGGGAGTGGTGATCAAATTCACCCTCCCAACATTGCTCTGTAAGGCTGGAGATGAGTTGGAGAATGATGGATCGGAGCCCATTAATGAGTTCCCTGTGTTAGTGTATTGGATCATCTTTCTTGGTTTTAGTCACCAACGAGTTTTCAGCACCCGGAACAGTGCCTGACACATAGTGGGTGCTCAACAAACATTTGTTGAATGACAGAATGAATGCACTTTTGTGTCCTAAGCTCTCTCTAAAGTTTCTATGTCTTAGTTGGCTCTGTATTTGGTTGATATCTGAAATGGAGGTTAAAAACAACAACAACAACAATAGAAAAAACAAAAGGAACTTTGATCTCTAGACAGAACTTGAGAGAAATATAAACTGGGGAGGCTGAAAGAAAATAACGGAGCCAACATAGCTGCGTAGGGATGTTTGGCGAGGCCACGGCTCATATGCAGACCATTGGAAAGTGTCTCAGCCTGGTATAGGCCTGTCGTTTCTCTCACATACCTTTGAAGTTTGCATCTCACTCTGAACTCTGCAGTGAAGATTTTGCCCTTGCTTTGCTTCAAGGCCAAGGCCTTTATCCTGAGATCAAGGGTCTTCCCTCTCTCTCCTATCACTTTTGCTACATCTCTTTTCTTCTCTTTCCCTACACTGCAATTCTCCTTAATAGCTAATTTCAGTTCTGGATGGTAAGATTGGGCTTCGCAAAAGACCCATTTCGAAACTCTCTCTTAACAAATTCACATCTTGACAGCTTTCATTGGCCTGAATGTGACTAAAGCTGAGACTTCAGGGAATCGAAACTGTGATTTCCAAAAAGCACACAGCATCTGCATAACTAAAAACCCTCTCTGACTGTATGTGACTGGAGCTCTAGAGGAAATTTGGAGAATTTATGTACCCCCCCTTTGCCAGCTGCAGTTTGTCACTCTCTTTAGTACTTGGAGTAATAGCTCTATGTTAATAATCACAAAGGGTTGCATATTTTACTTACTAAATGAGGCTTAAAGATAAAACACCTTCTTTCTTTCCCTCCTCCATCAATAAGGCACACTTAGCAGAAACATCATGTAGAGCTATTTGCAAAAGGCTTGATTTCTTTAGCTGGAGAAAGAAATGGAAACACAAAGACGACTTGCCTATGTGCCTTCCCAAGCTCTCTTGGCATAGAGAGCACAGGCTCCTCTGTGTGTTGAACCCCAGGTTAGTAAGTCAGAGCTCTGAGAGCCATGGCAAGGATAGGTGATTCCTTAGGTAATAGGTTAGGCAGGGGAGGAGGGACAAAGAGAGGCGGAAAAAAGAGAAAAAAATTTACAAGACGAGAAAAGAGGAGAGGTGGTAACATGCTTCCAGACAGCTCAGCTGCCTTTCTGTGCATCAGCTCATGACTGTGGCCTGCTGCTCTAGACACCAAATCCCCAGCTGATTCATTCCTCTTGAAGAGATGCCTCATTGGCTAGTGACTGCTCCCTGCCTTAATGGGATGTGCCTGGGCCTCAGATATGTGGTTTGCTAAGCTTGGAGACTGAACCCAACCGGGAGGAGCCCAACTCCACAGACACAAAGGCAATAAATGCGACAAAGAGTGGGGGGCCCTTGGCCAGAATCAAGCTAGTCCCTGGAGGTGATGACTTCTACATTTCCTTCAAATGATCAGATTCTGTCATTGAGAAGATGGGGCTGAGTCTCCAGGACCCAGGATGCCATATGCAGCTACTGAGCTAGTGGCATGCACAGGTTTGGTTTTATTGGCAGTCGTCCTCTTTGGCCCAACACCAGATAATACCTAAATATGAGAATTAGAGTTTTCAAGCCAGATTCCAGTCGTGGGTAGTAGTAGCTCTGCGGACTTGCTGTTTACAACTTTTTTTTTTTGAGACGGAGTTTTGCTCCTGTTGCCCAGGCTGGAGTGCAATGGCACAATCTTGGCTCACTGCAATCTCCACCTCCTGGGTTCAAGCGATTTTCCTGCCTCAGCCTCCCGAGTAGCTGGGATTGCAAGCACCTGCCACCATACATGGCTAATTTTGTATTTTTAGTAGAGACGGGGTTTCTCCATGTTGGTTAGGCTGGTCTCGAGCTCCTGACCTCAGGTGATCTGCCTGCCTTGGCCTCCCAAAGTGCTGGGATTACAGGCGTGAGCCACCGTGCCTGGCTTTTTTTTTTTTTTTTTTCTTTGTCTTGTCCTAGGACATTGGCTCTGGCCTTGTCCCAAAAGGCCCTAGCTCCAGGGCTCCATTTCATAAACTGAAATGCACCAGGGCTGGGTCTGCAGCCCTGGGCTGGCCTTACCCTTTGCATCTTTACACAGTTCTGCTTTGCTGAGAGAAGGGCTTTGTTCAGCAGCCTTATCTTCTCCTGCCTCCTTTGTCTTGTCCTCAGTGCTCCAGGCACCCTCCCCCTTCTGCAACGCCTGACTGGGAGGCAAGTGCCCGTCTTTAGGCCGGCCCTCTTGCCTCTTGTTCCCATCCTTCCTCTCACGGAGAAATCTGGACAGAGAAACATCCACCCTCAGGTGTGATGTGCTGAGTGACTCAACAAACCTCAGTGGGTGACCCACCATGGGGTCACAAGAGGAAGATGTTGAACTGGAACCCCCAACTTCATGAAAAATGACTTAATCTAGAAAGGAAAGAAATGAGCCGGGCACGGCAGCTCACACCTGTAATCCCGGCACTTTGGGAGGTTGAGGCAAGAGTTTGAGACCAGCCTGGGCAATATAACGAGACCTGGTCTCTACAAAAAAGCTGAAACATTAGCTGGGTGTGGTGGCGCATGCCTGTGGTCCCAGCTACTCCAGAAGCTGCGGCAGGAGGACCACTTGAGCCCAGGAGGTTGAGGCTGCAGTGAGCTATGGTGGCGTCACTGCACTATAGCCTGGGTGACACTGTACTCCAGATTGAGTGACCCTGACTCAAAAAAAAAAAAAAAAGAAAGAAAGAAAGAATACTGTCAGCTTATTCTTGCAAAAGATAGTAATTCCCACTTAATAGTCTCATTAAGTGGGAATACTCTTCTAAATAGTAAGACGATTGGAGAACAGGTTTTCCACACTAATGCTTCCAGTGGTGACAACAAAGTATTTCATTTTAGAGTTCGTAGGGTCAACATACTGCATGTTAGACTGTGTTTTCTGTTTTTCAGTTCACATTATGTTAATTATTCATTTATATATTTTTAGTAATGACCAGTTGTGCTATATGTAATGGTCAGTTTTCATGCCTATCTCCACTGTTAGATTATCTGTTCCATGAGGTCAGAATTCTGCAAACCTTGTTCACCAATGTACCCCTACCATGTAGTACTATATCTGGCAAAAGGTAGATGCTCAATTTGTATTTGTTGGATGGATGGATGGAGGGATAGATGGATGGATTACAAAGTATTGGATGAAGGTAGAGAGGAAACATAGATAGTAGACTGTAGACTCTAAATATTAACTATGAAGAAGAGAGAGTTAATAGTGGTGCTTTTTTTTTTTTTTTTTTTTTTTTTTGAAACAGAGTCTTGCTCAGTCACCCAGGCTGGAGGTCACTGACTGACCTGTTCTCAGCCCACTGTAACTTCCACCTCCCAGGTTCAAGCCATTTGCGTGCCTCAGCCTCCCGAGTAGCTGGGATTACAGGCTTGTGCCACCATGCCTGGCTAATTTTTGTATATTTAGTAGAGACAGGGTTTCACCATGTTGGCCAGGCTGGTCTCAAACTCCTGACTTCAAGTCATCAGCCTGCCTCAGCCTCCCAAAGTGTCAGGATTACAGGCTTGAGCCACAGCACCCGGCCGATAGTGGTGCATTTTTAATCAACCTCGAGTCCACAGTGATGACCAGAGTGAGTCAGGAGCAGAAAGTCAAGGGTGTGCTTCTTCACCCAAGAAGGTTGTGTTTGGGATTGTTCAAGAGTGTCCTGCTGCATAGTAAGGGCTCAGACAACAGGCCATGACGTTGCTTTGGCATTTTGTGGGTAGCCCACCTACAGAAGCACTAAGTGGCAACATATTTGATAGGTTTAATATATTTTTTTCCCTGAGAGCCAAAGAAATTTAATCTGAAAACAAGGATCCTGGAGGTGATAATTAGAAGAGAATGGTTAATAATAGAGTCCCAACTGGAGCCTCATACTCACATCAGACATGGGAACTATCCTCATCCATATTGGATAGAAACCTGAAATTTTCTCATGTCATCCAGATTAAAAAAAGATGCATCATTTTTCATTTGAGTTTCAATTTGGTGCCCAAAGTTGTGTTTTTTGAAGCTTCTATTCATTTCTGATGGTTCTTTTACTCCTCTCAAAAGATTCAGCTTAAGCGGTTTATGTGTTGCACAGTTGTGACTAGCTGGGCAGTTTTTTTTAGGAAAACAAAATTGTTAAGCTTGGAAAAACATCTGCTCTGTGCCTGTTCGTTAGATTCCGCCAACTTTTTTAGCAAGTTGTGACATTTGAACTGACAACCCTAAGGCATATTTTGGAACATTAAGGAAATCTATGCTCAATAAATAGGTTATTATACATTTCTCCAGTGTCCCACTGAAGAATCTGAAAGTGCTTCTTTCGCTTTGGGATTCTCGTTTATAAACTTGTAGCTCAGCATTCCCATCTATCATATCAAGAAGATATGCAAATGATGTGAGCCCACAGGACTCAATTAAGCCATGCCTTGTCAAGATGCATAGTTATCCATTGACTGCTGGTGAGCTGAGATGCCCTCCCTGGGAACAAATTCTGGCACTTAAAAATCATACTCATAAAATGTTGAAGAGAAGAGAATGCTTTTTAAAATCCCCCATGTCAAAGAACCTGTGGGGGAACTGACCAGATTTCCATCTGTTTCAAATTAAACGTGTTTATTATCTTTGCGTCATGCTCCCCAGCTCAGCATAATCAGTTAGAAAAAGATCTTCTGTGATCTTAGCAGAAAGCATGTTTTTATAAGTTTATCTGGCTGCTTGCTTCCTTACACAAGCCAGCGATATTTCTTCCTTCATTTTGACTCTGAGTTGTGCTTTATTGGAGGTAAAGCATGATGTTGGTGGGCTCTATTCATTTGGCACTTATTTTCTGTTTCCTGTCATGCCCCTGAATCTATGCTACATTTTGGGGATACAGTGGGAACAAGATACTCAGTAAGTAAATATATAAGTAAAGTAATTATAGTTTGCAAAAGTTGCCCTAAAGGAAATAAACATGGGAGACAGAGACAATCAAGCACAAGATTGTCAAGGACAATCTTTAGATTGGGTGGTTAGAAAAGAATTTAGAGCTGAGGCATGAAGGCTAAGAACAAGCCTCTCAAATAGAAATGGAAGAATGAGGATTCCAGGCAGAAGAAACAGCATCTGCAAAGGCTTTGAGATAGTCAAAGCCTATCAAAGTCTCTGGTCATCACTGTGGACTTGAGGTTGACTAAAAATGCACCGCATAGCTTCCTGATATGATAGATGGGAATGCTGAGCTACAAGGGCTTGCAGTATCTGAGGGACAGAAAACCAGCCAATGTAGTTGGAGTGGACAGAGAGGGGGAAAATGGCATGGAGGGATGCCAGGTGATAAGGCTGGAGAGAAACCTGAGCCTGCCCAGGCAGGTTTTATGAGAAATGTTCATGATTTTAGATTTTATTCCAAAAGCAATGGAAAGCCAAGGGAAAATGCCATGTTTGGATTTACATTTTAAGAGAATTAGGCTGGCTTATCTATGAAGAACAGATTGGAAAGGGGAAGGGGGAAGCAGGGAAGCCAGGTGGGAGGCGGTTGGCTCAGTCCAAGTGAGAGAGGACCACAGCAGCTTGCACTGGGATAGCATCATTGGAGACTGGGAGAGGAGGATGAGCTTGAGAGAGGTTTTGGAGGTAGAATTGACAAGACTTGTGGGTGCATTGGATAGAGGAGATAGACAATAGGAAGACTCAAGGGAGCTGCTAGCGTGTTGACCTGCAATGAGATGGCTGACAGTACTAGTGACTGTGAGAAGAGTCCTGGGGAAGGAACGACTGTTTTGTGGGAAGGTGGGGAATGGAAATTCATCTTGAACCTATTAATTGGGAAGACCTGTTAGTAAGCTGTATGTAGAAACGAAGAAGTCTTTTGGCAATATATCTCTTGAAAGGGCAAACCTTGTAACTCATTGCTGTAACTCTCAACGTAATGACGGAAACGTTTGGAAAAACACGAGATGGAACTTGAGACAACTGAAGTCCGGAAAATCAGAGATGATTCAGGGTTAGCAATAAATCTAGCAAATGACATAGCATATGGGAAAGTGTAAACATGGGTTTTCTCCTTTGTAGCTTCCTGTCTGATTAGACCTTATTTCTGTATTGGAAACAAATGTGCTGACTGAGATGTGGGTGCAGGGAGTGTGAGGGCTGCTTGTGCTGAGGGGGGATGGCCAAAACGTCCAGCAAGGAAGATGAGCTTTATGATTCAGGGAGAGCAGGAAGTACTCCAGGGTTGGAAGGTACACTTAGGAAATGATACAATGTACTTATTTAATATTGTCCTTTGAGTTTTATGGAGTGCAGCCCATTTTTTTAAAAGCTACTCTTTAAAATGATATTTTCTCTGTAAATCAGGCATGAAAAAAAAATGACCGGAGGCCCTTCTTAACATTTCTTCAGTGGAGTCTCTGCCTTCCTATTAATTTTCAGCAGATTGGGCTTGTTTTTCTACCTGCCTGCCCATTTCCAAGTACAAGCTGTCCCACTCTTTGCTTATCTCTTTCTGTTTGGTGTTCAAAAGGGGTCCATGGTGCTTTTCGAAACCATAATATTTGGTTGGTTAGTGAACAGTCTGCAAAGCAAAATACATTACTTTGATGTTAGCATTGGTACCAGACCTGGAAAAGGAGATTGTCCCTGCAGGTTTCTGCTTTGTATGTGTAGAATCTCAGAATGGTGCAGGGGAGACTCCTCTACTGTTGGTATAGAAAAGGCTTAAGTTTTGGAGTCAGAGAGCCCTGAGTTCAGTCCTTAGTTCTGCTGCTTTTCTATTGTGCAACTTTAGGCTTGTGACTTAATGTCTTTGAACCCAGTGTTTTCGTCGGTAAAGTATGGATAATTATACATATGTAAATGGCTGGGTTGTTGTGAAGAGTAAATAATATGACATATGTAAAGTTCTTAGATGATACTTATTTCATGCTGGTTACCACAAATAGTCTGTCATGCTATTATCATTGAATATACAAACATAATGGTGTCAGTTTGACAGGAAATATACCTTCTTGGTTTGTAGCCATGTAAGGGCTGTCGACAAGCACTAAAACCATGGTAAGAGGGCGCCGGAGTGATGGGGTAGGGCTTCTCTGTTACAGTCTAGCAAATGTTGCAAAAGGGAAGCTCCTGGTGTGTTTAACTCACTTATTTTTCAAATTGTGTTAAAAATTCAAATTGACCAATTAAGTTAAAAAAATGGAGACCTTTCCTATGCAATGTGGATGACAAGCTTCTTTTGAAAAACCAGATCTGGCAACACAAGACCCCCTGCATTCCAGATCATGACCATCAGCTGTAACTTAGAAGGGCAGGCTCTTTCCAGTTCTCTCCACTGTTCCTTCCTAGTGCTCTATCTTAGAGATAACCTAGTGTTACCTCTTATATTGACTACTGACCAGCTCATGTGATTGGACAAACACTTTCACTCTTTTAGTCTCAGTTATCCCGTCTGTAAAATGAAGATGATAATCATTAACGCTTATCCCAAAAGTTTCTTTTGAGGGTTAAAAAACCTCAATTAAAAAGTTTTTTTCACAGTGCTTGGTGGAGAGAAAGAACTCAGGGTTAGCTATTATTATGGTCATTATTAGGCAGCTTTGCAAATTAATGGGTATCTAATTGAAATACATACCTAAGTGGACACCGACAGAAATTAAACTGTGGATAACACACACGTTTGTTATAGGGACATAATATTTTTGAAAAATACAGTGAATTTTTCTTTTTTCATACTTCCTTGTAGTTGGTCTTCTCTACATTCTCCTCTTAGGGAAAAGCATTTGACAGAGAATCTTCTGCTGTCACATCCACCCTTCACCCTATTCCACCTGGGAGCTGACTTGTTTGGATTATATCAGTAGGGGATAATGGTGTCACTATTTATTCCCCTGTCTAGCTTCTTCCCTAAGGCATTGCATTGAGCCTGCTGAGACCCTCACTGAAGGTTACTACTTCCCTTCAAATATTCTCTCCTTCTGAGTTTGGTAACCCTTCCGTCAGATCATGAGGTCCTGGACCAGGGGTGGTAATGATGACACTCTCACTAGCCCTGAGGCTCTGTCACGTTTCTTGCAGTGCTCTCATATGTCTTTGAACCTTTTGTAGACAATCTTTTTTATCAAAACAATTTCTACTTATCCTACTTGGAGTAAATCATCACCTGATGTAGCTTCCATTGCCTTGAAAAAAAAATTAGAATTGTGGCTGGGCATGGTGGCTCATGCCTGTAATCCCAGCACTTTGAGAGGCCGAGGTGGGTGGATCACTTGAGGTCAGGAGTTCAAGACCAGCCTGGCCAACATGCTGAAGCACTGTCTCTACTAAAAATACTAAATTAGCAGTACATGGTGACAGGTAATCCCAGCTACTCGGGAAGCTGAGGCAGGAGAATCGCTTGAACCTGGGAGGTGGAAGTTGTAGTGAGCCAAGATTGCACCACTGCACTCTGGCCTGGGTGACAGAATGAAATTCTGTCTAAAAAAAAAAAAAAAAAGAATAAAGTAAAAATCAAAGAAAAGGAGTTAATTTTAAGGTTCTAATCTCAAGACAATATTTTGAATCCACAGCAAGGTAATGGTCCTAGAAATCAGGCTTCATGGAGAGAGAAAAAAGTTTTTAAAATTCTTGGAGGTTTCCATTAACATATAGAAAGCCAGGCTAGGTCACAGAGGATCAAAGCCACAAGTGGAGAGCAGGCAGGAGAAATGACTTGTGGGAAATTTCCACCAGACAGGAAGAGAAAATAGAAACCATTGCCCTGGAGAAGGAAGGGAGATTTTGAGAGGGCACAACCAGGATGTGTACCACAGTTTGGTCACTGAGAAATGACTGTTTCCTCCCCAACCCCACCTTACTTAAGCAAAATTGGGGCAGGGTGTGATGAGGCATTGGAAACCCTCACAGAAAGCCCAGATAGCTTGAGGGAGAGTCAACACATCTTGACTTGTCCCCCGTGTCCCCCCTGTGACTACTGTGCTAGGGAAGTGGTGAAACTTCCACCATCCCTCTTCCAGGGTAGAGGGTTCCTTATGGCCCAGAGTTCCTGTCTGCCCCAGGGAGAGGACACCAAGGTGCTGAGAACAATGTTGTCTTGGTATAGACTTCAGGGCTAAGAAGCAAGAGGCCACAAACCATAGAGGGCTGGTGATTTGAGGGACCCAGAGACCTTGGACATCAGCAGCAGATGCCAGCGGATGCCCATAAAGGACAGTGAAATTGGCCACACCTAAGTAAACACCAGCCAAGGACATTCAGGGACAAAACCAGCGTGTAGCTGAAGACTCAGGACTCCAAGGACTATATGCCAGCTTTTCTCTGCCCCCAGATATCACCTTGGGAAGAAGATATGGGCAAAGTGACCCCTTGAGAGAGGAGGGAAGCAGTCTTTGAATTTCCTGGGCAATTTACCCAAATGAAGCTGAGTTAATCCCAAAGTGAAATGTTTTAAACAGGAACAAAGTCAGTTGCCCTTAATTAAAATTAATTTAATTAATTTGAATTTTTCTCTGCCAGCAGGAGGAAAGGTAGCTTAAGAGTAAGAGAGTAATTATAAACAATAATGAACTTCATCTTTTTTATACTTATGAGTGTTCTGTATAAATTTTGTTTTGTAAATTCTGCATGACCTCTCTCACAAGATTGACCCTTTGCTCTGGACCTTTGTCTTTGAGTCACTGAGTCATATTAAGGGTGGTGAATGAATTTTATCTAACATAACCATTACTTTTACTTACTAAGTTATTTTAAACATAAACATGGAAGGAAATTAAGATAGAAAGAAAAATGTCATATCCCTCCACCCTAAAGCAAAAACATCCATTTTGAAAAAATATTTTCTTTGCCCATGTGGTTAATATACTGGTGAGAGATTGGCCAAACCGTTTGCCTACAAAAGTCTGTCCTGTCAACATCCTGAGTTTGTCCTTGGTGACGTAAAGGAAAAGAGAGAGAAAGAGAGAGAGAAATGAGCTGAGTACCTGATGTTGTCATATGGCATCAAGCTTCTCCTTACTTGGATGCCCTTCCAATTAGTGAAATGGGACATTTTTAGGATGGTGTCCAGACTCAACAGTGTCAATAGGATTTCACTCTTTCTATCTTACTTCTTAGTGTTTGCCATTATACAAAACGCCAGGATTCATGGGGATTCCTCTCTATTCTTCATCTGGCATTCTAGACCCTGATTCTGGGGCTCTTGATTCTGTTGGATTATTGACATTATGATGTTATGCGTAGGATATTCCAAGTAGAATCCCTGAGTTTTTATTAACTGGAGTCTTAAAGAACAGATTTACAGATTTAAACTTTGCTTACCTCTGCCTGTTTTTCTCCTTTGTGTTCTAATGCATGTGACACTTTAAGGAAGTGTTTTACTTGGATACTTGGGAAGTGAGCAGTGAAGTGAAATAGCTTTCCCTGCTCTTATTTGTATTGCTCTGATTTGGAGGCATATACTCTTCTAAATGATTGCTTATTCACGTGCTTCTGTCAAATTAGAACCTTAAAGAGGCATGATCAGATTTGCCCACATTCCTGAGTAGGGGAGATGCCTATTTCAACAATAGTACCTACAGGGTTAATACAGACCAAGAAGCCTACTTGTTGTAGGTAAGTTACAGTAGCTGGTATTTTAAGATGGCATTTGTTTGTCTCTGCAAATATTCCCACAAGTGTTCTCTCAGTAGTTCACTGTTTGGAGCTTCTTGCAGAAGTATCTCAAACATGATGATCATGGGGCCACATGAGAAGTACTAAACACCGTTGATGATGTTCCTGTGTATTTTTCAGCTTTGGAGGGGGTGACACTTAGATAAACCCTGGAGAAAAAAAAATAGAGAAAAGACTGAATGAAACCTAGAGGCAAAAGCTATGGACAAATGGGTGAAATAAACAAGCAATTTTCTTTTTGTTGTTCCTGAAGCCCACTACATTAGCTTTGGCAGCGTTACCAGATTTTAAGTCATGCTGACCAAATCAAATAGGAAAATCAGATCGTGATAAGCTGGACTGACATTATTTCTAATTTCTTTTATAATTTCCTTTGTGAGTCATGAATAATTCAGAACCATATTTCTTTCAGTTTCTGAACACACAAAAGTATTTTTGTTTTTTTCTTTGAAATTGAGTTCTCATTGCATTGTGTTGGAGAATATAGTCTGCATGTTTTATCAATCAATTCCTTAATATTTATTGAAATGTCCTTTATGGTCTGGTATGTGCTCAGTTTTTGAAAATATTCCCTGGAAAATTGAAAAGAATTCAGATTATTTAAGAGTTGACATAAAGTTCTAAATATGTGAATTTGACCAAATGTCTTAATCATGCTGTTTAACTCACCAACATCGTTAATTTTTTGATCACTTGATCAATCAGTCTGTAATAATTAAGTATTAAAAATTACACTCTAAGAAATTCAATATACCATAATTTTATTGACCTTTACTTTATATGAGTTGTTGCTTTTGTAGGTCAAAAAGTGGTCAACTATTAGGAATTTCTTACGGTTTGATCTAATATTTTGGAGCTATGTTGCTCATGTTTGTTGGTTCAGGTTTGTAATATTTTTCTGACATATTGTGTGATAACGTTTTTACTTTAAAGTCTATTTCATCTGCCAATTTATATGGTTAGAGCATCTTTATTTTGATCAGTATTTTAAAAATGTAATCCACATATCTTTCTTCTGATTAAATTCTATTTGGACTAATGTCTGGCATATTATTATTTTTTCTATTTACTATGAGTTTGACTCACAATAAATATTCAGTACATGGTAGTTTAAAAATAACAAATATTATTAATTTAATAATTGATGTATTTTTATTAATATTCTCTTTATAAGAGTTTAACTTTGATGCTGATGTTGTAGTTTCATTATGATTTTTTAAAATTATGATAAAATATTTCCTGTATTTATTAGCCATTTCACAAGCTTACCTGATTTTTTTATTTGAGGTTTTATTGTATTTTACATTAGCAGGGTGGGTGAAAAGAGGATACATAGAATTTTTATGTATCAGTGTTAGCTGTGGGGTTAGCTTTGGCTTACTGAAGTTACCAGTAATGAGCAATCCTCAGTATCCAAAGGATACAGAATCATAAAACATTGGAGATGGAAAAAAACATCTATTGAGGCCGGGTATGGTGGCTCACACCTGTAATCCCAGCACTTTGAGGGGCTGAGGTGGGCGGATCATGAGGTCAGCAGATCGAGACTCTCCTGGCTAACATGGTGAAACCCCATCTCTACTAAAAATACAAAAAAAATTAGCCGGGCTTAGTGGTGGGCACCTGTAGTCCCAGCTACTCGGGAGGCTGAGGCAGGAGAATGGCATGAACCCGGGAGGCAGAGCTTGCAGTGAGCCGAGGTGGCACTACTGCACTCCAGCCTGGGTGACAGAGTGAGACTCCATCTCAAAAAAAAAAAAAAAAAAAAAACTACTGAAACTTCCCATCAAGAATCTCAATCTTTCACAGAAGACCAAAATAAAGACATGCTACTCTGATACAGGGCACAGAGGTTCCAAACAGTGAAATAATAACTAAGCCAGGTCTGGTTCACATCATTTTAATTCCATTTTTGTCTGCAAGAGACTGTGAAAACAGGAGATTTCAACCAAAAAAATCTAAGCCTATTGCACTGGGAAGTGGTGATGCCCTCTGAGTCAGATTGGATGATATTTGAGGTTATTTAAAACACTGAGTTTTGATGTTTTTTTTCTTAAATACAGAAGAGGAGGATCTCACAGTTAATGATAGAACCAGACCTGGACTATTGATTTCTTGAGTCCAAATTCACCATTCCAGGTATAAAGGCCACCCAAGTCTCCTCCCACCCCCCAGTGTACCCCTGTGCCTTGAGGCCATAGTTACTGTGAACTATGTATTGTCATACTTCTTTCTCTCCTCGGAGACACTCCATCAGTGGAGGGACCCTGAATGGGAGCATATCAGGACTGCAGCCTTCTTTAGGGAGGAAAGGGTAGGATGATGCTAGAGAAACAAGAATTTTTCCACTGGACACTGTAAGCTAAAAGGGAGAAAAGAAGGCCTTTTGAGAAAAGCCTTAAGGAGCTGCAATTGCTCAACTAGTGGAACAGCTGAGGGTTGGTCTATGTGAGTTCATGCATTCGCTTTGCAAAGTGATGCACCCTGCCCAGGGGCTGGTACTACAAAGTTGGCAACCATATGTTTTTCATATCTCAGTATGAAAATGGATTCCAATTTAAACATAAAGTATTAAAGTTAGATACAATACAACCTCACTTAATTCACTAATTCAGAAGTTGTAATTATTTAGAAGGAGAAAACCTGATATTTACCTTCATATTTTTTATTTTAGGAAAGAAAGAGAGAGCAACAGTATGTGTCTGAGAGATTTATTGTATAATATGATCAATATATTCACTAAATATTATCACTATTCATTAAAATAGGTTTTCAAAATATTAATACTTGAAGAAACTATTAGCTCTAATTGAAACTACTTCACATATATATGGAAAAGAATCAAAAAGCAGATTTCTGGAAAGTGTCATAATTCATATGCTTCAGTAAGATACTTAGATGATCTCATTCATTCATTTAGTCATTCAACAAAAATATATTCAGTGCCAATTCCGTACCAGGCATTATGCCATCTAGTTCTAAGCAGGGAAGTTTCATTTTGTAATGGAACAAGTGAAAAGAACCGCTTTTCTTGAATTTCTTCTTTAAAAGTCACTTATGGTTTCTACTGATTTAGGAGAGTTTAAATGCAAACATATGAGTAAAGAAACAGGCTAGCTGACATATCCAGTCACAAAAGACAAATTGTGCCTTCCTGTTAAAGTCTAATATTTTTCAGCTAAAAAGTATTCATCCATGATGTTCTTAATAAACTATTCATAAATATAGAAGGAAGACATGAAGCCACAGATATGTTTATTTGACATAGAGAAGGCTTAGTTCAGGGGTGGGAAGACCACTTTTGTAATGCATTTTTTTTTTTTTGAGATAGAGTCTTGCTCCGTCACCCAGGCTGGAGTGCAGTGGTGTGATCTCAGCTCACTGCAAGCTCCGCCTCCTGGGTTCACGCCTTTCTCCTGCCTCAGCCTCCCAAGTAGCTGGGACTACAGGCACCAGCCACCACGCCCAGCTAATTTTTTTGCATTTTTAGTAGATGGGGTTTCACCGTGTTAGTCAGGATGGTCTCGATCTCTTGACCTCATGATCCGCCTGCCTCGGCCTCCCAAAATGCTGGGATTACAGTCATGAGCCACTGTGCCCAGCCTTGTAATGCATTTTTAAAATTGATTTTACACAAATGATTCTTTCTATAAGAATATAACATATAGCCTCCAACCTGACCCCCAGGTTGAAATAAAATAATGGAGGCTTTGCTTAGTTTTTCCAAAGATATGAATGTAATGTAATCAATAAAACTGGAACATCTTCAGTTTGATGGGGCAACTGAGCACCAAAGAAGTAGGCAATTTTGGGAAAGAAAAAAAGCATCCAGGAGTCTTTGGTGAATATCCTAATGCTGAAAAAGTTTGGGGAGATTTGGATGTAGGGCACCTGACTACTGAGCAATCAGTAGGGTGTTTCTTCTGATTGATCCTATCTAGAAGCAGGAAAAAGTAACTTACATTCAATGGGCATCTGCTTTGGGATAGCCGTGGTATTAGATTATATACACACATACATACATGCTTACATGTGTGTATGTATAGATTTTATGCATATGTACATATTAGATTACACACATTATATGTGCACGTGTTTTATATGTATTTATAATATAATATTTTATATATTATAATAATTTAAAATATAATCTTTCCAAATACCTGTGATATAAGTAGTATTAGCCCATTTTAATGATAAAATGTCTTCGGCTTAGAGAATTACTTGTGTAAGGTCATACTTTTAAGAGGAAGAATGAGGATTTGTGCTGAAGTCTATTGAGTTCCAGAACTCACTAATTTTTCCACTATATATTGTTGTCCAGAGAATAAATGAGCTGAAAACTTTAAAAATCAGATTGATATTTTAATAGACTCCATCATTTGTTAGGTGTGTGAACTTGAGAAAATTCCTTAAGCTCTCTGAGCTGCATTTGACTATTTGTAAAATGGGGTTATAGAAAGTTCACTGCCTGCCTTAGAAGATTGCTGGAGAATTCAATGAAACAATAAAATAAAAGTACTTAGTGAACATTCCAAAGTAATGTAGAAAATAATACTATGAAAGAACTGTACAAGGCTGGGCACAGTGGCTCACGCCTTTAATCCCAGCACTTTGGGAGGCTGAGGTGGGTGGATCACGAGGTCAGGAGTTCAAGACCAGCCTGGCTAATACGATGAAACCCTGTCTCTAAAGATACAAAATATATATATATGTATTAGCCAGGAGTGGTGGCATGCATCTTTAATTCCAGCTACTTGGGAGGCTGAGGCAGGAGAATTGTTTGAACCCAGGAGGTGGAGGTTGCATTGAGCCGAGATCGCGCCATTGCACTCTAGCCTGGGTGACAGGACAAGAATCTATCTCAAGAAAAAAAAAAAAGAAAGAAAGAAAGTACTGCACAAATATAAGAACTCACCATGATTACTTTTATGATTGTGTGAGGAGACGAAAGGTAAATTATGGTAAGTACCATAATTTAGCCAATGATATGAGCAAGATCAAAAAGAATAACAAAGATATTTTTTATTGCAATGAGAGGAAAATGCAATGCACAAGGAATTCTCATTGCTTTTGTGTGTTTGAAAATGTCCATGACAACATGGTTTAAAAAATACTTTCTTATTTTAAAAACTAATTCCCTGAAAAAGTTTTAAAAAATACTTCCTTGTTTGGCTATTAAAGATTAGCTAGGATGATGGTTAAAAATAAGGATTCAGTAGCCAGAATACCTGGGTTTGAATTTCGCCTCTGCCACACTCTGTGTGACCTTGTGACCTATTTTATCTTCTTGTGTCTTGCTGGCTTCGTCTATAACATGTGGATAAAAATGGTACCTACACCATAGGCTTCATAGGAGAATTAAATGAGTTGACGTTTGCTAAGCACTTAATAAATTACATACAAGTATTTGATAAAATACAAATTTTGTACCGAAGCAACAGATTGGCCAAATATATTGTGGGTTTCAAATAGCTCCCATTTACAAGGAACATAAGGATCAGAAAGGTTAAATGACTTACTCAATGTCACACTTAGTAAATAGCTGTGGCTGCATTTGATTCTGGGTCTGTCAGATTCCAAAATCTTGGTTCTAGGTGCTGTGCTGTCTCCTGTGGGGAAACTATGATAAGTCAGCCAGGTCTTATTTTGGCAAATGATACTATATTTACCCTGACATTTAATGATGTCTTGGAGGGTTTCTTGGATGGGTCTGTTTGTGGGAAGGCTGAGATGCAAGTCCTTTTTAGAAGACAAGACTTGTTTATCTTTCATCAAGAGACACTACCTGGGGACCCCTAGATGGTGCCATCAGGATGCCAGAGTTTGACAGGAGGTGAAGTTGGGACCTGAGAAGTACTTTCTGTTATTGGGCTTCCACTTTACCGAATGGGATCAAGGAGGTGAAAATTAGAGTAAGAAACACAAGACAGGCCTAGTTGTGCTGCATTGTCCCACCTCATAAATGAAGACATGCTGGCTGGGAGTGGTGGCTCATGCCTGTAATTCCAGCACTTTAAGAGGCTGAGGGTAGGAGGATCACTTGAGCCCAGGAGTTCAAGGCCAGCCTGGGCAACATAGGGAGACCCCATGCCTATAAAAATAAATCAGCAGGGCAAGTTGGCACACACGTTTGATCCCAGTGTCTTGGGAGGCTGAGGTGGGAGGATTGCTTGAGCCCAGGAGGTCGAGGCTGCAGTGAGCTGTGTTTGCGCCACTGTGCTCCAGACTGGGTGACAGAGCAAGACCCTGTCTAAAAAAGCAAACAAAAAACAACTGCTGTCACTCAATGTTAAAAGCTACCAAGTTCGTGAAGCATCCTATGTGCCAGGCACACATATATTAATGCATTCAGATATTAACTTGATTCTTTTAGATGGTCCATAGAAGCTCTAGAAGCTTGAATTGTCCTGCAGATTTATTGCCATTATTTGCACTATCTCTTGCTAATAGAATGATCACTGAATGTGTTTTATTAGCTCTAGAGTGAAATAAAAAATAGAACTAGACAGATTATGTAGGCTGCCTCCATCATATGGAAGGATAAGACCATTTCAGCTTTACTCTTATTTCTTCTGGGATAATCTTCTTACTCTTTTTGAATCAGGCAGATCTGAGCCCATCCTACACAAATGAAAAACTGCCAGCCTCACATGATGTCAGAAGGAAAAATGAACATAGAAATGGGTTAAAACTTACCTTTATTCCTTAAAGAAGAATTAAGAAAAGGTTAGTTGCTTTGACACAGAGAAAATACTCATAAATAAAAACATGGGTAGCCGATAGATTATCCAATAATCTTTCAGCCCAGTTCAGTTTCAATGAATTATACTTCTGAGAATCAAAGCTAAATAGTCAAATGCCACACTATTACATTTTGATGAAAAGAGTGGGATCTTGCTTATCCTTAAATGTGGATTTTAATGACACTCTTGAATCTGGTGACCAATGCCCTGTGATCACAGTGAGGGTAAAAATAGTAACAGCAACACTGTCATTAACATTGGTATATCTTATTCTTTACAAAAGAGATTCATATGCATTTTCTTATTTGATCTCCTCAATCCTGCATGGGACACTTTAGTTCTCCATTCTTGAAGTGGGAGAAATTAAAGTCCAGAGATTATAAGACTTACCTACTATCATTACTAATAACATAAGTCATTAGTAAGTCCAGGACATTTAGAATATTTTCCTCTATCCCATTGTTTTGGACCAAAAAGTAATGAATCTGTGGTAGTGAAGATTGATCTTCATAAAAACACATTGCATGATACTGGAAATAAGAGGTCATAAATAAATAAAAATTAGCTTGTGAAATTTTTTAAAAACAGCAGTCCTAGATCCTCCAGGATCTAGTACAAGCAGAAAAGTACATGCAGTACTCTTCTACTAACCTAATTGCTTTTCTGCAGCAGACAGGCAACTGAATATTTGCAAAACTGCTCAGTGGAATGGTTTAATTCTTTAAGAACTGATTTTCCAGTTTTTTTAGAGGCCGCACAAATATTGCTAAGTTGTATCACTTGAGAATTCTTGGGATAGTCAAATATAGGAGAGCAAGTCTGCTCATTTCCCCAGCTCATTAAAATGATATTGCAGGAAGATGTTAATAAGAACCTTTCATATAAAAGGATATTTCCTGAGATTTATATACAAATAGTGAATATACAGTTGACTCTTGAATAATGTGAGGGTTGAGGTGCTAACTCTTGCACAGTAGAAAATTCTGTGTATAACTTTTGACTCTCCAGAAACTTAACCAGTAGTCTACTGTTGACCAGAAGCCTTACTGATAACAGAAACAATCAACACAAATTGTGTATGTTATATGTATTATGTACTGTGTTTTTACAATAAAGTAAGCTAGAGAAAAAAATGTTACCAATAAATCCTAAGGAAGAGAAAATATATTTACTATTCATTAAGTGGAAGTGGATCAGCATAAAGGTCTTCATCCTTGTCATTTTCATGTTCAGTAGACAGAGGAGGGGGAGAAGGAGAAGGAAGAGAAGGGGTTGGTGTTGCTGTCTCGAGGGTGGTAGAGGCAGAAGGAAATTTGCATATAAGTGGCCCCAAACTGTTCAAAATTGTGTTGTTAAAGGGTCAACTTGATCACAGGGAAGCCAGTCTATCAGCAGAAAGATTCCTTTTTCACCTAATCATCAACTAATATAACTTGAAAGGAAGTCAGCTTGGATCTCCAACCTTCTTTTGTCATTTGGCATCTCTCTCTGAGAGGGACATGTAGTGTCTTTCGGAAGCAGCAGAGGCCAATGGGGTCTCCACATTCCATACAATGATGTCTCCATCAAAACTAGTGGTAGCAAAGAGATCAAGAGGTGAACAGTCATCCACAGCTAAGCCACATTCTGTGTGGAGCTGTCCTCCCATTCTCATGTATTGGTGACCACATGAATGCTCTAGAAAGAACCATACAGGAAAAGACTCATCTGGGTTCCCAGCGAGGATGGGTCACCCTTCCCTAGTGGACTGAGTGGCTCTGACTTCTCCACACTCCAAACAAAGCCTTATGAAGTTCAGAGCAGGACTTTGCTAATCCCAGCCCTTTGCACTGGTGGAGAATGGGCAGTGTGAGGCCCCTGGAAGACTGCTTTCTGGGATTTCTCTGCTTTCAGGGTACTAATGACTAGCTGAACCAGACACACAACAACCAGGCTCTTCTCTCTCCAGTGATCTTGTGGTTCATTTCTCCCACCTTACCCATTCATTCTTCCCCCTCAACATACTCTTGGAATGACTGTATTTTTCTCGTTGTGTTTATGCTGATTACATATTTGTTGGTCTTGTCTCCCATACACCCTCTTTACAGGGTGGGGACAGGCTTGTTCCCCACCATCCATTATCTAGAGTGCCTACTTACAGGGCTTCATTTCCCGAGGGAGTGCAGTAAAGGCTTGTTTATCAACTGCTGGATTCCTCAGGATGCTCTCTCTTCTACTCTGGGAGCTTTTCTGATTAAACCCTCATTCAGGTCTGGTAAAGTCAGTTCAGGTCAATACCATTCACAATTCATAAGTTCCTCCTATGACTGAAGCACAGGGCTAAGACCTTTAAGCAAAGAAGATACAGTCTGTGCCTTCCAAAGCCTTTGAAGCAAGAGGAGGCATTATCAGTTCAGCAGCTTTCAGCCTTGCTGTTAACACATTCTGGTGGGGTCTATCAGTTGTGAGACATGTCATCAGCAGTTTGTTACAAGTAATAGTTAAAGTACTGAATAAAATGCACTAAGAAAAATAAATCTAGCCAGGTGCGGTGGCTCATGCCTGTAATCCCAGCACTTAGGGAGGCTGAGGTGGGAGGATCACTTGAGCTCAGGAGTTGGAGAACAGCCTGGGCAACATGGTGAAATCCCGTCTCTACACAAAATTCAAAAATTAGCTAGGCATGGTGGTGTGCATCTGTAGTCTGAGCTACTTGAGAGGCTGAGTTGGGAGGATCACTTGAGCCCAGGAGATCGAGGCTGCATGAAATGAGATGGCACTACTGCACTCCAGCCTGGGCAACAAAGAGAGACCCTGTCTCAAAAAAATAAAAACAAAACAAAATAAAAAAAAATTGAAAAGTAAATCTAAGTGGATTCGGGGTTATTTTGACTATAACCCTTCATAATTTTTCTAGCATTATTTATGTGTGTGAAACTCACATAAATATGTAGTTTCCAACTTAAATTTTTTTTCCTGATGCACATGTCCCCCATACCCCTGTGAATCTATATAAGGAGTGCTTGCTTCATTTCAGCTGAGACATAAGGCGTGGTGATGTATGTGTGCCAACCAGCTTACCAGCTCTGGCTTTGTGCCTCTCATCTGTGTTAGGAAGCTTATCTGAATGCAAGTCATCAGTGGTGAAATTATTACAAATGTCATCTTTTAGGGGGAGAGGAGGATAAATTCTGATGAGGAAAGAAATAGAAGGCTAAGTTTCCTGGGTGGGGCAAATCTCAGCTGGGCCTTGAAAAGTAGGTGGAATGTTGTCAGAGCTCTGGAGTATAGGGGTCAGCAGTAATAAGAAGGTTTGGGCCATGCAGAAAAGGACTTCGATAAAATTCAACATCCATTCATGTTAGAACAAACAAAAAAAACCCCTCAATAAACTAGGCACTGAAGAAACATACTTCAAAGTAATAAGAGCCATCTCTGACAAACCCACAGCCAACATCGTACCGAATGGGCAAAAGCTGGAAGCATTCCCCTTGAAAACCAGCACAAGACAAGGATGCCCTGTCTCACCACTCCTATTCAACATAGTATTGGAAGTCCTGGCCAGAGCAATTAGGCAAGAGAAGGAAACAAACGGCATCCAAATAGGAAGAGAGGAAGTAGAACTATCCCTGTTTGTAGATGACATGATTCTATATCTAGAAAACCCTGGCTGGGTGTGGTAGCTCATGCCTGTAATCCCAGCACTTTGGGAGGCTGAGGTGGGCAGATCACCTGAGGTCGGGAGTTCAAGACCAGCCTGACCAACATGGAGAAATCCTGTCTCTACTAAAAATACAAAATTAGCCAGGCGTGGGGCGCATGCCTGTAATCCCAGCTACTTGGGAGGCTGAGGCAGGAGAATCGCTTGAACCCAGGAGGCAGAGGTTGCAGTGAGCCGAGATCACGCCACTGCACTCTAAGAAAACCCCATAACCCCATAGTCTCTGTCCAAAAGCTCCTTGATCTGATAAACTACTTCAGCAAAAGTTCAGGATACAAAATTGACATACAAAAATCAATTGCGTTCTTATACACTAGCAACATCCCAGCTGAGAGCCAAATCAGGAGCACAATCCCATTTACAATTGCCTATGAAAAGAGTAAAATATCTCAGAATACAGCTAACCAGGGAGGTGAAAGAGCTCTATAATGAGAATTACAAAACACTGCTCAAAAAAATCAGAGATGGCACAAGTAAATGGAAAACATTTCATGCTTATGGACAGGAAGAATCAGTGTTGTTAAAAAGGTCATACTTCCCAAAGCTGTTTACAGATTTAATTCTATTTCTAACAAACTGCCAATGACATTCTTTATAGAACTAGAAAAAAGCTATTTTAAAATTCACATGAAACTGCAAAAGAGCTCAAATAGAAATGGCAATTCTAAGCAAAAAGAACAAAGCTGGAGGCATCATGTTACTCAACTTCAAACTATGCTACAGGGCTACCGTAACCAAAACAGCATGGTACTGGTACAGAAACAAACAGACCAATGGAACAGAATAGAGAGCCCAGGAATAAGGCCACACACCTACTATTATCTGATCTTTGACACAGCTGACAAAAACAAGCAATGGCCCCATTCAATAAATGGTGCTGGGATAACTGGCTAGCCATATGCAGAAGATTGAAACTGGACCCCTACCTTACATCACATACAAAAATCAACTCAAGATGTATTAAAGACTTAAATGTAAAACGTGAAACTATAAAAACCCTGGATGATAACCTAGGAAATACCATTTTGGACATAAGACTTGGCAAAGATTTCATGACGAAGACACCAAAAAAAATTGCTACAAAAAAATAGACAAACAGGATCTAACTAAACTAAAGAGCTTCTGCACAGCAAAGGAAACTATCAGCAGGGTAAACAGACAACCTAAAGAATGTGAGAAAATATTTGCAAACTATGCATCCAACAAAGATCTAATATCCGGTATCTATAAAGAACTTAAACAAATTTACAAGCAAAAAACAAACAACCCCTTTAAAAAGTGGGCAAAGGACATGAACCAGACACTTTTCAAAAGAAGATGTACATGTGGCCAATAAGCATAAGGAAAAATGCTCAACATCACTAATACTTAGAGAAATGCAGAGGAAAACCTCAATGAGATACCATCCAACACTAGTCAGAATGGCTATTATTAAAAAGTCAAAAAATGACAGATGCTGGCAAGGTTGCAGAGAAAAGGGAATGCTAATATACTGCTGGTGGGAATGTAAATTCAGCCATTGTGAAAAGCAATGTGGTGATTCCTCAAAGAACTTAAAACAGAATTAACATTTGACCCATCAATCTTATTACTGGGTGTATACTCAAAAGAATATAAATCGTTCTGCCATAAAGAAACGTGTAAAATGCATATGTATATTCATTGTAGCGCTATTCACAATAGCAAAGATAGAATAATAAATGCCATCAATATAGACTGGATAAAGAAAATGTGGTACATATATACCATAGAATTCTACGCAGCCATGAAAAATGCTAAAGAGCTAAATTAAACTAAAGAGCTTAGTTTAGCTAAGGGTGACCCTAAGCTCTGTAAAATTGTGTATTCAAGAAATGATCTTTCTTTTCCGGTTCTGTAATTTATATATATGACGAGGTGACTTGAGAGCTCCTAGCTAAATTGGTGTTCCAGTACCAAAGCAACTAGCACCCCTGTGATAGTGGTAAATAAAAGGGAGCTGGGAGTGGGTGTCTGTAAGTGACTGCCTTTCATGGGATCTTTCTCTTACCTTATGAACGGCCTAATGCCTAGTTGCCCAACCTACGACCAGTTGACCCTCACACGGGAAACTTGTTTGTACTGGCAGACATCTTGATGGCTCTTGTATGAGCCATTTCCAGTTTATACCCACATCACCATCTCTCTGACACTGGGAGCCTGGCCTTGCGTTCTTCCCAACATCCTAGGGAAAACTCAGCCTGGGTTCCTCAGATGGAAGGCACAAATTCAATCCACCACTGCAGCAGGAAATAAGTTCAAAGATTTATTACTTACAGATCCTAGGTAGGGAGGGCACACTTTTCAAAAGAAGATGTATGTGTGGTCAACAAGCATAAGAAACAATGCTCAACATCACTAATCATTAGAGAAATGAGTCAGAAGGGCAGTCCTCCATCTCCAGGTCAGGCAAGGCAGAAATAAAGAGTCAGGCTGAGGCCAGGCATGGTGGCTCATGCCTATAATCCCAGCACTTTGGGAGGCCAAGCCAGGTGGATCATGAGGTCAGGAGATGGAGACCAGTCTGGCTAACACAGTGAAACCCCTCTCTACTAAAAATAAAAAAAATTAGCCAGATGTGGTGGCACATGCCTGTAGTCCCAGCTACTTGGGAGGCTGAGGCAGGAGAACCACTTGAACCCAGATCGCACCACTGCACTCCAGCCTGGGTGAAAGAGTGAGACTCCATCTCAAAAAAAAAAAAAAGGAGCCTGAGAGAGAGTGCAACAACTAGCAGTGAATATAGAAGAATAGGATGTGGATCACGTTTAAGTTCCTGGGTAAATGTCTGAATGATCAGTTTAAAGGAAGCAGCTGAAAAGTGGGAGCCCAGTATAGTAGGCAGGAAGAATGCCTCTAAGTTCTTATCTCTGGCCACTGGTTTGGGCCATTTAGGTATGGTGATTTTTACTTCTGATATCTGGGCAGTAATCTCTGCTGTGCCATTCCTGTTACAGGCAAATAACTGGATCAGCCTCACTGAGGTACTGTAAGGAGATATAGAACTAGAAACTGTGTTAAGTGTGACTGAGCCCTGCTTTGGTATGAGAAAGTTAAACTTATGTTCAAAATGAATGCCGAGGCAACATAAAATTGTAAGAATTCACCATACTAGGTGGGTGTTCTTGGGTCATTTCCTGATAGTGTGGGTAAAATAGGACACATTTTAACAAACAACTCCTATGTCTTGAGTGACCATTGCAGTCACTGTCTTACGTTCTCCGAGTGACATGGAGAAACAAGTCATATGCACAGTCCTCAAGTATGTTCCAGTCTAATGAGAAAAGCACGACATAGAAGGGTGAAAAATCAATCAATAGCAAAGCAAAGCTGTCGCAGTTTATTAGACATCACAATCTTGTGCTGAACAAAGCTTATGGCAACACACTTCTCTACGAGTTTGGAGAAGAAAGTGATAACATGTGAGTTGGAGTGCTTTAGGAAATCTTTAAGAATGAGGAGAGTTTTGATCTGGGGATTTAAGTTGGGTAGAAATTAGCTGTCTGGAGAAGAGGACAAAGTGCTTCTGATGCTCTTCTGGGTGTTTATTGAATCTAGGAGTGCTTGTTACTCTTTGCATTCTTTCAATTATGCATTGGTTGCCATTTAAGGTATTTTCTAAATTTCCTCCATCTTCATTGTCTATTGCTTCTTGTAGCTTTCTTTGTTTTGAGACAGGGTCTCACATTTTCACCCAGGCTGGAGTGCAGTGGCATGATCTCAGTTCATTGCAATCTTTGCCTCCAGGTTCAAGCGATTCTCATGCCTCAGCCTCCCAAGTAGCTGCGACTACAGGCCTGCACCAACATGCCTGGCTAATTTTTGTATTTTTAGTAGAGATGGAGTTTCATCATGTTGGCCAGGCTGGTCTTGAACACCTGGCCGCAAGTGATCTGCCTGCCTTTGCCTCGCAAAGTGCTGGGATTACAGGCATGAGCCACTGTGACTGGCCTTTTGTGCCTTCTTTATCTTTAGAGTGCCTTCCCAGTACCCCGGATCAAGCTCTGTAAAACTGTATATTCAAGAAGTGATCTTTCTTTTCCTGTTCTGTAATTTATATAGAAGACCATTACATTTATCTCTTAGAGACAGATTACAGATTAATATGCATTTATAAATCTTTGCATATTTTCTAGTTTTGAGAAAGTTTTTCTCTACCCAAATTAATTTTTTCTGTTAATTGGTCAGTGGGTATATTAGTCCATTCTCATGCTGCTGTGAAGGAATACCTGAGACTGGGTAACTTATAAAGGAAAGAGGTTTAATTGACTCACAGTTCAGCACGGGTGAGGAGGCCTTAGGAAGCTTACAACCATGGCGGAAGGGGAAGCAGACATGTCCTTATTTACATGATGGCAGGAAGGAGAAGTGCTGAGCAAAAGGGGGAAAAGCCTCTTATACAACCATCAAATCTCATGAGAACTCACTCACAATCACGAGAACAGCAGTATGGAGTAATTGCTTCCATGATTCAATTACCTCCCACTGGGTCCCTCCCATGACATGTGGGGATTATGGGAACTACAATTCAAGATGAGACTTGGGTGGGGATACAGCCAAACCATATCAGTGGGTCACTGATGGCCTAGAGAAAATCTTCATTCACTCTGCATCTGTTAAAAGAAAATACCTGAAGAGATTTGCAAAATGAGCTCCACTGCCTTGACTGAAAGAGGAGAAGCAGCAAGGGAAAAGCAACCAAGTGGGGAGGCTGTTTGTTCAGTTTTCTCAAAAGCAAAGACCAGGAAGCCAAATATAAGAGAAATGGAACACAGAAATATTTGAAACAGGTGATTATCAAGAAGAATTTAAATTCAGTCTTTGCTATTTCCTCTTCATGGTTATTTTTATGTATAATCATCATTAATTTTCTTGAGAGGAGATAAAAATGTGGAGGGGAGACTGCATGTAATGTCAGACAGGTGGCCTTGAGGATGAGTAAACATTTGGTAAGTGCCTAGGCCAGTAGAACAAGAAGGCAAGGGCACAGTGAAGGACAGAGGGTTATCAGGAGCAAAGCAGACAGCAGTTTAAAAGCACATGCAGAATATTCTGGGGGCAAGCATTCTGGGAGACAATTCTCACTCAGCAATCATGAAACTGCCTTTGCAAAAATTATAACAGTGAAATGGGAGGGGGGGAGATCTGATCTAGCTAACCTCCTTCTTGCCTTTAGCCTTCAAGCTGCCTTAATTATTCCTGGGCTTAGGCTGGGTAACTTTGGGACACATTTAGTTTAAATGATAATAGCCCTTTCCCAAAACTCAACTTCCTTTGTAAAGCTAATGAGAGACCACTAGGCTAGGAGGAGGAGAGGAGCCTAAATTCTGCTAAGGTGTAAACATAAACAATGGCCAGCCATTATTCTAGAAGTCACAAGATATGCAACTTCCCCAATTATTCCTGCAGATAACATCACTATCAGTAGAACCTAAGATTGGCCTTTGAGATATCTTCAGGTTTTTTTGCATGTCTGACACCCATGGCTCCACCTAGATCTGCCAGCTGCTCCTGTGGCCCCACCCAGAAGTGACTCAGTGCAAGAAGAAAGCTTCAACTCCCTATGATTTAATCTCCAACTCAACCATCAGCACCCATTGCCTAGACCCTACTCCTTCCCCCAAATGATCTTTGAAAAACCCCTAACATATAAGCCTTCAATGAGATTGATTTGAGTAATAACTCCATCTCTTGTGTGATATGGCTGGCTTCATGTCAATTAAATGCTTTCCTCACTGCAATGCCATGGTATGTGTTTGTGCAGTAGTAAGGAAGAACCCATTGGGCAGTTACAGTGACAGAGACTGTCAGTGACCAAAGGGCCCAAGACAGAGAAAAAAGTAAAGGAGCTGGGAGAAAGAGGAGTTAATAGTTCAGGAATTAGGGAAATGAGAAAGAAGGAATTATATTTACTGGATCTCCAGTGTTTGTTGGCAGTGGTAATGTCAAGTTGGCTGGGCCATGGCACTGAGATATTTGGCCAACATTATTTTGGATGTTTCTGTGAGGGGGTTTTTCAATGAGATTTACACTTAAGTCAGTAGAGTTTGAGTAAAGCATATTGCCCTCCAAAATATGAGTTCTCCTTATCCAGTCAGTTCAAGGACTGAGTAGAAGAAAGACTAACCTCCCATGAGCAAGAGGAAGTTCTGCCAGCAGACTGCTTTCCAACTTCATCTGCAACATTGGCTTTTCCTGGCTCACCAGCAGACTGTCTTCAGACTTGAATTTCAACTTTTTCCTGAGTCAGTCTTCAGCCTGTTGGCCTCCCCAGTCAGATTTTAGATTCACCAGGTTTATACAATTGTGTGAGCCAATGACTTAAGATAAATCTTTTTCTCTCTCTCCATATCCACTTGATTCTGTTTCTCTGGAGAGTTCAGACCCATACAGTGATGTCACAGGCACTCTGTGCATATCTCACTGCATTCTTAAGGGCATTGATTGTTGAAGGTCAAATAGCTACAAATAGTGGTAGAGACAATATTCAAATCCACATCAAGTCCCATGTTATCCTCATCAAATCACCCTCCTTGGGGCCCAGAAAAGGACTTTTGAAAAACTAGTGAGAGAGACAGTAGAAAGAAACTAGCAAGGCAGATAGGGCAGAGTCCTCGGCAGAACTTTCCTTCTAACGAAAAGCAGCCCAAGAAACAACAAAGAGCAGCCTGGAAGATTGGGCTGCAAACATAGATAAGGAAGTGCACTCTGGCACAGAGAGGGAGCTTCCTGGGTAATCAGCTAGCTTCACATACATACGGTGGGTCCCAGCAAGCACAGTGGGGCTTAGTAAGCACATTCCTTTCCTTTTTTAGGCATACTCAGATAAGAAAGTTGGAAACTTGCATGGGGAATGCCTGCAGCTGCACTGATAGAAAGGATTACCTTGGGCCAGGCATGCTCATTGTGGGAGCACCATCCCCTCTCCTTTAGCACATGCACTGTAGGAAAGAGATAAACAAGACAGAGTAGTTCAGGCTAAGGACCCGCCTGCATAATAAAAGATTGGGATGGGGACTGCCAGAGATTCATGCTCTATGCAGATGACACACCTCGTTTTAACTGTTTTTTGTACCCTATGTAGATAAGGTACCCCCTCCCCACTAGCTCATTTATAAAAACCCTTGCATTTCACTGCAGAATGGCAACCCTTTTTGGGACCCCTCTCCGCAGCAGAGAGCTGTTCTCTTTTTTTTGCCCAGTAAACTTCTGCTCTAACCTCACCCTTGGTGTGTCTGCATCCTTGATTTCCTTGGCTGTCAGACAAAGAACTTCGGGTGCCACCCCAGGAAATGAGGCCTTTTCACTAGAACTTGGATCATGGATACTCTTGTTTGTGTGAGGAACTAATGGAGAATCAAGTAACTGGGCTTTCTGCTTCACTGTGCTATGCTGTACAAAACACAGCTGGTCTTTAAGGCTGAGAAAACACAATGTCAGGTCCTTGCCAGCTCAGGTTGGCTGGGATCAGGATGACTTGATCCTTCTGAGCCCTTCAGTTTCAGTGGAAGGAGAGGTGATTTTTTTTTCCATCCCAGGTGCCTGGGAGTTCACCTGGAGAGTCCATTATCTCATCAACCACGTGCCAAAGAGATGCTCTGCTTTTCCGTTGCTTCTCGATATTTCCTGGCAGCAGCCCTCTGCCCTCAACCCCCTTGATTCCTGCCTCTCTCAGTGTAAACATGGGATCCAAAAAGCATAGGGCACAAGGGAGGAAGGAAGTAAATCCAGGGTCCATGATATAGGAGAGGGGCCACTGGACCAAGGGATGACATAGCTCTCCCATATCAATTTTCCCTATTTAGGACAAAAAGAAGGCCTGAGATGAAAAAGTAATTTTCTCATGATTCCTTTCTGCCTTTTGGCAGCTTGAGTTTTAGGAATGCAAAAACAGAACAGGTTTTTCCAATTGCTTTGGGCAGCAGAGTGAGTCCCAAATGTCACATGCCTGAGCTCTTCCACTTCTTGAAATTAGGGCCAGCTGCTTGACAGCCAGCAGCTAAGGGATGTGGAGGTGCCAGTTGGTGTATGGGAAACATTAAAAACCCACCACCCTAACTGGTTTGTGGCTCCTTTGGGCATTGGAAGCAGAAAGAAAGGAGGGAAGTATAATTGCTTTATTCTCCAATGATTTTCTTTGAAAGGAATCTGTGGTTTAACTATAAATAAATGAGAATGGCCTTTTAAATATTTGCTATGTCAAAAGCTGTACATCCCTGGGAGCATTAAACATCATTAAACCCTATCAATGTAGTCATCTTGATGACATGCTTATTCCAGATCTTTGCTGGAGTAGGCCTTTTCTATAATCATTACTTCTTTGTCTTCAGAAGCCATGCATAAAAGCCCATGCATTCATCAGAGAAGAAACAAATTAAGACTAATCATATCTAGCATGTCAATTACTATAATTGAGCTAAAACCCATAATTTAAAAATATGATTTAAAAATATGAAACATAGAAGAGGAAACACTTCCCAACTCAAAACCCAACTATAAGCTGAGAAAAAAACATGTTTAAAACAAAGTGACTCATAGAAATTCAATATAAAAGGATGGGAAAATGCATGACAAGCAAATATAAGTTAAAAGAAAGTATGGGCCAGGCTTGGTGGCTCACACCTATAATCCTAGCACTTTGAGAGGACAAGGCAGGAGGATTGCTTGATCCCAGGAGTTCAAGACCATCCTAGGCAACATAGTGAGATCCTGTCTCCACAAAAAAAATTTTAAAAATTAGCCGGGCTTGGTGGTTGGTGCATGCCTGTGGTCCCAGCTACTCCAGAGGCTGAGATGGGAGGATAGCTTATGCCTGAGAGGTTGAGGCTGCAGTGAGCTGTGATTGCACCACAGCACTCCAGCCTGGACAACAAAGTGAGACCCTGTCTTGAAAAAAAAAAAGTATGAATCTCTATTTTTGTATCAAAGTTAAAGTAAAGGCACAAAAAAAGCATTAAATGAAACAAAGAATGACACTTTACAATTTTAAACAGTACCACATTAATATGTAACAAATATGTCCCATGGCCTTTGAAGGTATGAAGATTTTTTGTTTGTTTTCATTTTTTGTCCAGTTCTTTGCTGAAAAAAATTAGAATTTATTGGGAGACTTAAAAACTCAGGTGATTTCAAGTTTTAAAGAACTCTGGATTTCCAGTTTCTCTTAAAGAAATCAGAAAGTCTGACAATACTGAGCCTGGATTTTCATGTAGCATCAATCATCCAGGCAGAGTATAGCAAGCCAGGGCCTGTGGGCCAAATCCAGCCCCCTACCTGAAGAAATCCACACCAAGGAAATTGATGCCAACACACCTCATAAGCGAAATCCAGAAACTTAGAACAAAGAAAAAGTCTGCAAAAGATTGAAAGAAAGATAACATTTTCACTATAATTTCTCCTTGGAACCCATGAAAACCAGAAGGACATGGCATAATGTGCTCAGGAAAAGAACTGTCAACTCACAATTCTACATCCAGTGAAAATATCCTTCAGAAATAAAAGGAAGAGCAAGATGAAGAAAAGGAAAGAAAAGTAAGAGAGTGGCAGAGTGATTTTTTAAAAAAATAATCTAAAATAGGTAAAAATAAATGAAACAAAAATCTGATTCTTTGGAAAGATCAATGAAATTGAGAAACCTCAATTTCAAAATTTACAAAGAAAAAAGAGAAAGGAAACACCTATTACCAACACCAGAAATGAACCGGAAGATATCATTACAACTCTACAGGCATCCAAAGGCTAATAAGAGAATACTACAAACAACACTACAAACATAAAATAGACTATTTAAATGAAATGGGCCAATTCCCCCAAAGGCACAAACTACTACAAAAGATGAAATAGATAATTTGAATAGCCTTGTTAACTATATGAGAAATTGAATTTTTTAATTTAAAAACTTCATAAAAAGAAATCTCTAAGCTCAGATGGTTTTGCTGGAGATTTCTACCAAATGTCTCAGGAAGAATTAACACTAATTCTATAAAATCTCTTTCAGAAACATAGAAGAGGAAACACTTCCCAACTCATTTTTTAAGGCCAGTATTACCCTGATATCCAAAACAGAAAACGACAGTACAAAGAAAGAAAACAACAAGCCAATGTCTCTCATGAATATAGCCACCACCTGTTTTTATAGATAAAATCTTCTTGGAACACAGCCGGACCCACTGTTTACTTATTGTCTAATGACTGCTTTCACACTTCAATGACCGAGCTGAGTAGTTTTGATAGACCGTATGGCCCATGAAGCCTAACACATTTAATATCTGGCCCTTACAGAAAAGCTTGGCTGATTAGATCTAGGGCTGAAAAGCTATTGACCCCTTTACACGGGACACACACAGTCTCCAGTAGTTAGCAGAGGTCTTCCATTTCTTAGTGTCTTACATCTGGCCAGTATGAATCATCTGTATTTTCATTTAACCCTTGCACATACTGGCAAAATTGTTTTATAGCCATCCTTTTTCTTAACCTACAAAATACAACCCTAGATGTGTGTGTATATATATATATAACATTTTTGCTGAAATTGTTTGTGGCTAATTTGCTCATTTTCAAAAAATTTGAAATGTAAAATAAAGATTCTGCTTCCAACAACTATGGAATGACTTATAGCAGATTAACGATCCTGCTGAAAATAACTAGGAAAGATGGATAACATTCATAAACATTTCTGTGAAGGTATTGGAAGGCAGCCAAAGCAGTTGAACAAGAGGGGCCCAGATTCAGGTGAGAAGGAAAATACCTTGAAGTGAGGTTTACGTGTTATCCTCCCCTCAGGGAATTTGCAAATGTACATCATGGGTCATAGAGAACAAAATGAGGTTGCTTGGAGCTTGTAGCAGTTACACTGGACTAAGGGTAAAACTTGAGCTCAGGATTACCAAGGCAGCCAGGACGTGAGATACCTATGTCCCAGAGCACAGTAAACTGGAGAGAAATAAGCCTCACATTCTAAGTGCTATTTCTCCTTGAAGCAGTTACTGATTACTAAATTCCACATGCCTAGAGCGCTGATCTAAAAAAAACAAGCAGAAAATAGTAGCTTAGAAGATAAAAAGCTAAGCAGAGATTTCAGCAGTCTCACTGCTGGAGAGACAAACATTGAAATTCAGAGCTTGCCAAGGAGGAGGGGCCTGGCGAACATCCTAGGCTTTTAGTTGAGCCTCATCAAGTGCTATGCACTAGGGTTAAGGTGACCAGAAATTGACCAGCTCTCACAAAGCCTGAAACAGAGCTTTCATCCCTTGTTGGATGAAAACACATGATTTTCATCCCTTGTTGGATCAAGGTGATGAGACTAACCATATTTGCTTGCCAGAAGAAAATTAATCATCTCTGGAGAAAGATAACATCACCTAGAGCCACTGTAGTTTTTACATACCATGTCTGACAGTCAATTAAAATGACCTGATATACCAGGAAGCAGGGCCAATCAACCCAGTCCTAAGAGGAAAAACAGACAGTAGTGAGACACAGACTTTAAAATAAATATTATAAATATGTTAAAAAACAAATGAACCTATAGAGAATTTCACTAGAGAATTGGAAATGATTTTATTGTAGATAAAAAGACATAGAAATTTATAGGTTAAAAAATAACATAAGAAATGAAGAATTTAATAAATGGATTTAATAGCAGATTAGACACAGAAGAAGAAATGGTTAGTAAATTCTTTTTAAAATACCCAGATTGGAGCACAGATACTAAAATAAAGAATGGAAAATATAGAAAAAGTATAAGAAGCATATGAAAATTTCTGAAATTGGCTAGCATGTGTAATTGGAGTGCCAGAAAAAGAGGAGAAATGGTGTTAGGGAGAAACAGTATTTGAAAAGATGCTGCTTGATAATTTCCAAGTTGACAAAAGGCATCAATTCACAAATTGAAGAATCTCTTACACTAAGCGAAGTAAATGTAAAGACAGCCCATCCTATTAAAATTGCAGAAAGACCAAGAAAGTAAAAAAATATTAGAAGCAGCTGGAGAAAAAAGACATATTATATTCAAAGGAGAAATTATATGGCCAAAAGCTGTCTTTCAACATAAACTATAGAAGCCAGAAGATAATAAAATGATACGTTTAAAGTGCCGAAGGAAAAAGGTGCTAATATAGAAAACTACACCCAGAAAAACTATCCCTTAATAAATGAAGATGAAATATAGACATTTTGAGAAAGAATTTTGTAGATTAAAAAAATTGGAGGTTATTCATTTTGTAAAAGAATGATACCAAAAACTTGGCTAGAAAGGAAAACTATAGGCCAATCTCTCTTACAAAAATATGTAAAAATTTAAACAATATACTAGCAAATCACACCTTGTGATGTATAAGGTAACACATCATGCAAATTTGCCTCCTGGAATGCAAATTTGGTTTAGCATTTGATAATCAAATAATGTAAGTCACCATGTTAACAGAATAAAGACTAAAAAACATAATAATCTCATTGGATGCAGAAAGAATATTTGATAAAATTCAACACCTATTCATGATAAAAAATCACCTTACAAACTAGGAAACAAAGGGAACTTTTTAAATTTGATAAAGGTTATTTATAAAGGACTTATAGCAAACATCCTGCTTAATGGTGAAATATTGAAAGCTTTCCCGCTGAGATCAGGGGCAAGATAAGGATGCTTACAAATACCACCTATTTTCAGTATGGCATAGAAGGTCAGTGCAATAAAGCAATGAAAAAAAAAAGCCTTTAAAAATGGCAGATGAATAAATGAAACAATTACTATTTGAGGAAGCCACATATATAAACACTATTTGTGCATGTACAAAATTCAAAAGAATCTACTAGCAAACAATTAGAATTAATAAGTAAATTTAGCAAGGTTGATGGATAAAAGGTCAACATAGAAAAATCAACTGTATTTTTATACAGTACCAATAATTACAAATGAAAAATTTTAAATGACACCTCTTACAGTCACACCAATAACTTAAAAAATCTAGAAATATGTCTAAATGAGATTTTATTATCTTTGCATAGAACACCATAAAAATTATTGTATTAGTTTCATAGGTCTGCTGTAACAAATTACCACAAATTAGTGCCTTAAAACAATAGAAATTTATTCTCTCACAGTTATGGAGGTCAGAAGTCTGAGCCAACATGTTGGCAGGGACATCCACCTTCTGGAGTCTCCAGGGGGAACTCTTTCCCTGCCTCTTCCAGCTTCTGGTGGCTCCGGGCGTTCCTTGGTTGCATGACTTTAATCTCTTCCTCCATCTTCACATAGCCTTCTCCCGTATATGTGTGTGTGTGTGTGTGTGTGTGTGTGTGTGAAATCTCCTTCTGCTTTTCTCTTATCAGGACACCTGACATTAGATTTAAGACTTATGCTAGACCCAGGATGATCTCGAAAAATTTTAAATGTCAAGATCCTTAACATTAGTTATATCTACAAAGACTCTTTTCCTGATAAGTATGACGTGAACAGGAGAAAGGGAAACACTGGGTAGAAGAGGGTGGTTCCCTGGCAAAGGCACAACCCTCAAGCCTGGAGACCTGTGGCCCTAAGTGGGAACAGGCATTTCTGTTTTCACACCCAAAAAGTTGCCTTTTGGCCCTCCACACGCCCTATCCTGTACCCATATAAACTCCGAATCCCAGGCTCCACAAGCAGACAAGCAGACAGATGAGCAGATGAGGAGACAAGCAGATGAATGGTGGAATGGCATGACAGAGAAGTAGAGAAGAGAAGGAACGTCTAAACACTGAGAGGAGTCTGGCTGGGGGTGGTCGAAGAAGAGTTTGGCCACTAGATGGCCAAACTCCAGGAGAAGATCAACTTCCCACTCCACCCCCCTTCCAGCTCCCTATCCAACTCACTGACAGCCTCCTCCAGCACTCAGTAAAACTCCACGTTCATTCCTCAAGCCTATGTGTGACCTGATTCTTCTGGGATGCTGGGCAAGAGCTGAGGATAAAGAAAGCTGTCACATTGGCCCTCTGCCCTTGTGAAAAGGCAGAGGGGTCCATTGAGCTGGTTAACACTTAAGCCATCTGTGGATGGCAAGGCTATAAGAGCACTGTAACACTGGGGCCTCAGACACCCACCCCTAGACGCCACCATGGGGCCAGAGCCCAAAGCACTCACCCCGGCTCTTGCACCTACCTGTTTGTGTGCTCCTGCTCCTGTCAGGGGTGTGAGCAGTGGCAGAGACCAAAGAGGGGAGCCACACCCCTGTTATATGTCTTGTGAGGGTGATCAGGGAACTCTCCTGTTTCAAAGTCCCATTCACAGGTTTTGGGTGGAAATATCTTTTGGGCTGGGGGACCCACAATTCTAACACACTACAATTTTCAAGAGAAATTAGTAATACTCTAAATAAATGGAAAAACATATTATAGTCATAGATTAAATATTGTAAAGATGGTAATGCTCACCAAACCAACTTATACATCCAATATCCTATCAAATCTTTGAAGTTTTTTTTAAATTGACAAACTAATTTTAAAATTTATATAGACAAGCAAGTGACCAACAATGTTAAAGATGATCTTGAAGAATAGAGTTGGAGGCTCTACACTACAGATAACATTATTATGAGGTTACAGTAAATATAGAAGAATGTTATTGATTTAAGGGTATACCAATGGTAGAGGAGAAGAGTGTGCAAAAACAATTCCATACATATACAGTCACCTAATTTACAACGACGTTACAGCATCACAGACAGATGGCATTTTTAATAAATGTTGCTGAATCAATTAGATATTCACATGGGAATAATAATCTCCATTGCTTACTCACACCAAATAGGAAAATCAATTCTAGAAAATATAAAAGGTAAAACAATAAACTTCTATAAAAAAGAGAAAATACTTAAACTTAGGGTGGATAGTAATTTTTAAACAGGATTCACAATAAGTGAAAGGAAAGAATATTTGATAAATTGGACTTCATGAAAATAAAATATTTCTGTTTTTCAAAAGATGCTATAATAAAAGAGTAAGAAACAAAACTCATTTACTGGGAAAAGAAATTTGAAATATATATCTAACAAAGGACTTATATCTAGTATCTATAAAGAATTTCTACAAATCATTAAGGAAAAAAACTCAAAAAAAAGGGTAAACAAATTACTTCCCAAAGAGACTATTTAACTGGCATTCAACAAAGAAAAAATGTTCAACGTTATTAGTCATCAGGAAAATGCAAATTAAAACTACATGAGATACTATTAGACACCCAAATGGCCCAAATTAAAAAAACCAAAAACGTAACCTAGTACGACATGCAACATTATTATTTAACTGTCATTAGTGTAACCTAGTACAAAACGCAATATTATTTTTTCTAAGAAAAAGAGAATGAGTTACTCTTTTTAAAAATTGTTTTCTCTTCATTTCTGTTTACTCTATTTCCCCCATTCCTGACTTCCTACTTAGCCCTTTAGAAATGCAATTATAACCTCTTACCTCCCCTCACCAGATACTTGCTGCAGATCAAGTTCATCTAACTATGTGCTTAGAAGCTCCAGAGAGGAACTCTCACCCACCAGGAGACTGCCTTGAGAGATAATAGTCAATTCATAACCCAAAGTATGTTTGCTACAAAACTCTCTCCCACCCAGAGAGTTTTCAGCCACCTTTACAACCTATTTCTGCCCATGAAAATGCCAACTCTACTGCCCGATAGGTAAGGCACCAATGTGATATGCAGGCCCCAACTTGTTCATTTCCACCTCTGCATAGACTCCCTCTTTAAAAGCACCCACTTTCTGCTGCAAAAGTGAAGCGGTACCGTTAAGGATACTTAAGGCAGGAAGCCTGTACTTCCCCTAAACTACTTTAGGAATAAAAAGTCACTTTCTTTATACCAGACCTCACTCTTATTAGTTAGACTTTGCTGGTGGTGAGTGACTGAACCTGTGTTTTGGTTACTAAGCAGTGTTGAGAACTTGGAGTAAATGGAATGTTCATACAATACTAGTCAGTGTAAATTTATATAACCACTTTGAAAAGCTGTTTGTCTATATCTATTAAACCTATGAATATATGCATGCCCTACTACCCATCAATTACATTATTTGATATATAAACAATAGAAATAAAACATTTCGTCTGCCAAAAGAATGTATGAGAGATGTTTACGGAAGCATTATCACCGTAGCCAGAAAGTGAGAAAAACCCAAATATGCTTCAAATTATGATGGATATGATGTATTCAAACAGTGGCATATCATATCGTAATGAAAAATAAAAATACAAATGAGGGCTACGTGTGACAATAAGAAAGTAGACTGAAATTTTTATATATTGTTAAATTTCATTAATATAAAGTACCAAAACAGAAAAACTAATTTATAGTAATAGAAGTCAGAATTGTGGTTTTCTTTGGGAGGAAGGCTATGACTGGAAAAAAAAAGTGAAAAGCCGGGTGCAGTGGCTCATGTCTATAATCCCAGCACTTTGGGAGGCCAAGGTGGGAGGATCACTTGAGTCCAGGAGTTCAAGACCAGCCTGGGCAACATAGTGAGACCCTGTCTCTACAAAAAAATAAAATAAAATAAAAAATGTAGGAGGTTCTAGGAGGCCATTGAGTGAATGTCTTGCCATTGTAAAAGTTTCTTGAGCTGCATACTTAAGGCTTGCACATTTCACTATATGTGTGTTTAGTTCAATGCAATTCATAGAAAAGATGAAAATTTGCCAGTGCTGAAGAGTCAAAGGAATGTTGCTATGGGCCATGGAGTTCATTCCCAAAAAGTAGTCCCAAAGCTGTTTTGAGATATGAGAATCAGAGGAAGATATTTACTTTATAAGAGACAATATTCACTTAGATGTTCAGCTCTGCTTGCTAATAAACAAAATCTAGTCTCTTACCTACAGACTTATTCAACCGGTGTTCCTTGAGAGAATTAAGTCCTACAGAAAATGCTTTGAATGACTATTTTCTCAATTCTCCCATAGATAGTACAGAGTTAGGAGCATTTTCGATGCAAACAAGATAAGTTAATACAATGGATGCCCTAGGATCTGAGGGCTTAATTCCCTGCAGGATTAATTCCCTGGCTGAGAAGGGGTGTAACTTTAGAATTTCTCCTGGAAAAGTGGTGAGGGGTGGAGGTGGGGAAAATGGGATAAATTCCTACCCAGTTCTCCAGCCTGTCCTTTGACTTAGCATGAAGGTAATTTATTTCCTGATACCACAGAGAGTGTTTCCAACACTGAAGGAGCAATTGTGCTGTTGAGAAGTAATAGTGTATTTGAAAGCTTCTTTTTCCTTCATTTTTAAAACACTCTTTGAGACATTGGCTGTACTTGGATTTCCTTTTCGCAGCTCTGTAGCATTTGTTTCTGCCAGAGGATAATGTTTTCTATTTAGGAATCACAACTGAAGAAGTGTTTGAGTCACATATGATTCCAGGGGCTATTGTTTGAGGTCTGCAGATGAAGTGAAAGCAAGAAGATAACCACAAGTTATCACAAATGGCTAAGTGTTTTGAAGAGCAGATATCTACTCCAGATCACCTGCATTTGGTCATTTTTGAACTCATACGAAGGTTGTATTCCCTTTTCTTTCACCTCATACATCCCTACTTTCACCATTTAGATCAGACATGGCCAGCAGAACTGAGGAGCAGACTAGAGGCCAAATCTACTTTTGTCATATCCTCTGCATGGTTCATCAGCCTGGCTTTAGACCCTAAGAGTTTTTAATCATAATGATACAGGAAGGGGGCAGGGAAGTGCTGGGTAGAGAAGGGTGGGGTCCTTGGTGAGGGCTCTACCCTCGGGCCTAAGCCCATGTACCTAAGTGAGAACAGGCACTCTTGTTTTTGAACCCAAATATTGCATTTTTCAAGACCACTCTGGCCCACCATGTCCCCCATCCTGTGCCCATAAAAATCCGAGACCATAGCAGGCATTGACACAAGTGGCTGGACATTGGGAGGTGCACAGTGTCCAGAACACACTGACAGACACCAGTAGACACCAGCAAGCCATCGATGGTGGAACAACGTGGATGCCAAGGGGTATTTGGCCAGGGACGGTCAGAGGTGAGTCTGGCTGCTGGGTGGACGAAGTCCAGGGGAAGACCACCTTCCCACTCCATTCCCCTTTCTAGCTCCCCATCCACCTTACTGAGAGCTACTTTCACCACTCAATAAAACCTTGCACTCATTCTCCAAGCCCACGAGTGATCCAATTTTTCCTGTACACTAAGGCAAGAACCCAGGATACAGAAAGCCCTCTGTCCTTGCAATAAGGCAGAAGGTCTAATTGAGCTGATTAACACAAGCCACCTGCAGATGGCAAAGCTGAAGGAGCACAATGTAACATGTCCACTGGGGCTTTGGGAGCTGTAAACACTCAACCCTAGATGCTGCTGTGGGGTTGGAGCCCCAAAACACTCCCCACGACTTGCCCATCTTCATGCTTCCCCTAGGGGTTTGAGCAGCGGGGCACTGAAGAAGTGAGCCACACTCCTGTTTCATGCCCTGCAAGGGGGATAAAGAAACTTCTCCCGTTTCAGTGGTGTCTAACTTGGTTGTAACTATCGTACAAGACTCACACAGTGGCGCCTTGGTGCAGGTTGATTCTTGCATCAATTTGAGCAGATTGGCTAATCAGCACAGGAGATCGGAAGGAGGGAACAGGCTGCTGGACAAGCACAAGGGAGAAGTTGCCTTGCTCCTCTGGAGGGTCATTCAGATGTGGGCAATATGATCCTTCAGCATCATGGTCTGCAGACACTTGTAGGAGAGGATGCCCGAAACCTTCCATCATAAAAGAAAGAATAAAAGTCAACATTTCCATGAGTTTCTGGATTGTGTTAATGTTAAAGAATCCTATGTCAGTCATTCTTATGCAGATCAGGAAATCCATCTAAATCCCCTGTGTTTGTGG
The DNA here is from genome assembly GCF_029289425.2 of Pan paniscus. Classification (NCBI taxonomy): domain Eukaryota; kingdom Metazoa; phylum Chordata; class Mammalia; order Primates; family Hominidae; genus Pan; species Pan paniscus. The sequence continues at coordinate 84,773,625 of NC_073268.2, forward strand.
CTCTTGGATTTAAGTTCTTTTATTTGAAGATCCTAACTCACTTCTAAGGGGCTTGTGTACCCACAACATCCTGAATGTTAAATATATAGTAGTGTGTTGGCTGTGATTCATTCCAATGACAACCCGTTTAATTTGATGGCCAAGATACATGTATAGAAAAGGAAAAGAGCCTTATGCTGATGTTATCTATTTAAGACGGATGGCGATTGCTTGTGTCCAGCAGCCAAAGAAAGACATAGATCAATAATACATTTTAATCTTACCTTTGTCTATATCATTTAATAAACATTTATTGGTACTGACTATGAACTAGGTTCTGGGAGAAACAAACGTAAAATATAATCCTCGCCCTCAAGAAACACTCAATGTAGCTAGAAAAACAGACGTGTAAATAAATAATTAGAATATCATGTAAAAAGGGCTTATTTTAAAAATGCAAACAAAGGCAGGGCACGGTGGCTCACTCATATAATCCCAGCACTTTGGTATGCCGAGGTGGGTGGGTCACGAGGTCAGGAGATCAAGACCATCCTGGCTAACACGGTGAAACCCCGTCTCTACTAAAAATACAAAAAAATTAGCCTGGCGTGGTGGTGGGTGCCCATAGTCCCAGCTCCTTGGGAGGCTGAGGCAGGAGAATGGCGTGAACCTGGGAGGTGGAGCTTGCAGTGAGCCGAGATCACGCCACTGCACTCTAGCCTGGGCAACAGAGTGAGACTCCATCTCAGAAAAAAAAAAAAAAAAGCAAAAAAAAAATGTCTTCTCATACATCAGGGAAAATATTGTTTTTTTCTGAACATAGAGATGCTTAAACTGAGTCCTGTAAGATGAGTAGAGGAAACAAGATGTGCTAAGGAAGGACTAGAAAGATCAAGATGTGTTTAGGGAGCTTTAAGTAATTAGGGAAGGCGAGGCAGCAAGAATGTTTGAGATGGATGTGGCATCTCGTGGCTGTAATCCTAGCGACTCGGGAGGCTGAGGTGGGAAGATCACTTGAGGCCAGGAGTTTGAGACCAGCCTGGGCAACATAGGGAGACCCCCATCTCCAAAGCAGAAACGGAACCAAAACCCCCCAAAACAAAAACAGAATGTTACAGACAGAGAGAATGTGTGAGAGATAGAAAGAGATTAAGGAGAGCGACTGTGTACGTGTGGCTCACGGTGGTAAAAGTGAGAGAGTAAAGCAGATATTGAAGCCAGAGAGATGAGCAGAAGACCCTTAAAAACCATATTACGGAATTTGGACTTTATCCTTTCAAGAGGTTTTAAGTATGGAGGTTATATAATCAGATTTACTACTTAGAAAGATCCTTTGAGAAGTAATGTGGAGGTCGGCTTAGAGACGAGAGCTCAGGAACTAAGATTGTGGTTGCAAGGAGAAGGTGAGATCAAATTGACCTGATATGCAAATCGATTGAATACAAGGAACATTCATGAAACTGAGGAAGGAATCGTAGGCTGACACCAAGGTTGTAGGCATGGGAGGGTGGGTGGGTGAATGATGAGAACATTGACTAAGCTAGGACATAGATAAGGAGGAGCAGGGCTAGAGTGGGCAGAAGACATAAGGCATCCATAGTTTGGAACATGGTGGAAAATGAAGAAATTTCTTCTCCAGCAGAGATTGTGATTTTTCTCATCTAGGTTCAGGACTCCTTCGCTTATTTCTGTATTCCTCTAGTTTGGGTCCTAAGTTATTCTATTTAGACATACGTCTTTTGATTTCCGGTTTACTTGTCCTATCACAGATACTCCTTAGTTCTCACTGTTTCTGATACTGAGTCCCACAAGGGAAGTGATGATAATTTCCTCTGCAGGTGGTCAGTCAGTAATCCATTTGAGGTCACTGTTGAGAAACACAGCATCAATGATCAATTAGCTGCTCTAGTGTTGTAGAGCTAAGTGTCAGTCTTCCAGAATAGTAAATAAATGAACACACACATACACACATGTAGGCTTTGGAACTGAATCCATCCATCTCTCCATCTGTTTCAATAAACGTTTATTGAATACCTACAACATGTCATTATTGTAGACACTTGGGAATTGTGAGGGCTACAAGAAAAAGTAAACAAATGAAGAAATAATATACTTTAAGAATAAACCAGGGTAGTAGGCCATAGAAATGGGAGGTCAGTTTTAGATAGATGGTAAACTAGCCACCCGTGCAAAGATTTAGAATCTAAATTTAGAACAATATAAGCCCCAAAATTTGTGTATCCAAGGTCAGCAGGATTGTAGCACAGAGAGCAAGAGAAAGAGAACAGGAGGAAAAGGGGTCAGAGGTGGGATCAGATCCTATGGCCCTTGTAGGTCAAGAGAAAGAGTTTAGATTTTACATCAAGAATGAAGGGGAGCCACTGGTAGATTCTGGTGGCAGAGCAACGTGACCTGATTTAGGACTTGAAAGTCTCATTCTAATTATTGGTCAGAGAAAGGGCCCAAGGCAACAAGGGCAGAATTAGGGAGACCAGGTGGGAGACAACTGGAAAGATGAGATAGTTCTTGGCTGAGTGTTTCCAGTTAGAGAAATGCAAAGTGAGGTCATCAATTGGGAGAGAGCTACCAGTACACTTGACATCATGAAAAGTCATGATATTTCAAACTATGATTAATATTATAATAATGAAAGCAAAATGCAACATTTATCAAATGTGTTTCATGTGACTTTGCTCCTCTCTACAGGAAGGTGAGGACATGGATTAGCTTTTCTTTTTTTAAATTTATTTTTATTTTTAAGTTCCCGGGTACATGTGCAGGATGTGCAGGTTTGTTACATAGGTAAACGTGTGCACTAGTGGTTTGCTGCACCTATCAACCCATCACCTAGGTATTAAGCCCAGCATGCATTAGCTATTTTTCCTAATGCTCTCTCTCCCCACATCCCACTCCCTGACAGGCCCCAGTGTGTGTTGTTCTCCTCCTCATGTCCATGTGATCTCATGTGCAGCTCCCACTGTGAGAACATGCAGTGCTTGGTTTTCTGTTCCTGAGTTAGTTTGCTGAGGATAAAGGCTTCCAGTTCCATCCACGTCCCTGCAAAGGACATGATCTTGTTTCTTTTCATGGCTGCATAGTATTCCATGGTGTATATGTACCATATTTTCTTTATCCAGTCTATCATTGATGGGCATTTGGGTTGATTCCATGTCTTTGCTATTGTGAATAGTGCTGCAATGAACATACATGTGCATGTATCTTTGTAATAGAATGATTTCTATTCCTTTGGGTATGTGCCCAGTAATGGGATTTCCAGGTCAAATGGTATTTCTGGTTCTAGGTCTTTGAGGAATCACCACACTGTCTTTCCACACTGGTTGAACTACTTTACATTACCATCAACAGTGTAAACGTGCTCCTATTTCTCTGCAACCTCACCAGCATCTGTTGTTTCTTGAGTGGATTAGCTTTTCTAAAGCTACCCTTCTAGTTGGTGGCACAGCTAGAACCAGAATGCTGGCCTCCTTGCTGTCAAAGCTGAGCCTCTGCAAGCTGCTTCTCATCAGCCAGTGAGTTCACATGCTGCGTTTCCAAGTGAAATTTAGGACTTTTTTTTTTTAATTGTAAAGTTTGTTAACTGTGGAATCTCTTTCAACGGTGTATTTTTACTTTCTGAGGTTAAAGAAGGCAGATTCTTTCCTGTGACGCTTGTTTGTTCTTCATCACCATTTTGATTTGCATTAGAATGTACATAAACTCAAGGATAATCTTAAACTCAGTAAGTGATCTTCAGCAGATGAACAGAATGGAGAGCTTGAGGGGGCATCTGGGAATATAACATAATAGAAATACGACTCTCTCATTTGGAATCAGCAGTACTCTGAGGGCTCTGATTGCTGGAGTTAACTGTGTCTATGCCTCAAACAGGAAAACAAGCCCATGAGGGCTTAAGAAGGGAAGGTTACTGAGTTTTTCTGCTCTGTTTAGAACTCCTGGCCCTCCTCCGTTCTAGCAGAAGATCGTCCCAGCCTGAAGTGAGGCTAAGAACCACTGTAAAACCACTTAGACCATATATTTACTTTCAGAATTAGGTGATGACGTCAGTCCGTGCTTCGGAAATAGTTGTTTGCCAGGGAAGACGGCTCAACCAGCAAACACCTAAAGGTACTGACGATCGTACTCATTCAACCAGTCCGTACCCCGACCCATTACAAATGCAACCCAAGAAATGTTGAAATTATGTTTTCTCTCTTCCTCTCCAGGGCTTTTGAAACTCTCTAAATACAAGTTTTTAGAAACGACGAGGCATTGAAAACTTACCACATGACCTTGTGCAAGTTGCTTAACACCACTAAGCCGCTGTGTCTTCTCAGTTTTAATCGGGGATAATACTGCATCCTCTTAAAGAGTTTTTTTGAGAGGATTTGATGAGAAACTCTATGTAAGTCACTTAGTATGCTGCCTGGAATGTAGCAAGAACTTGATCGATGATGAACTATTATGGAAGTTTTTTTGTTTTTTTTAATCTTTATCAATTAGTTGTGATTCTTTGATCCTGTACCCTTCAACTTCTTTTTTTTTTTTTTTTTTTTTTTTGAGACAGAGTCTCACACTGTCGCCCAGGTTGGAGTACAGTGGAGCGATCTCGGCTCACCGCAACCTCCGTCTCCCGGGTTCACGTGATTCTCCTGTCTCAGCCTCCCGAGTTCCCGAGTAGCTGGGATTACAGGCACACGCCACCATGCCTGGCTAATTTTTGGTATTTTTACTAGAGGCGGGGTTTCACGGTGTTGGCCAGACTGGCCTCGAACTCCTGACCTTGTGATCCGCCCGCCTCCACCTCCCAAAGTGCTGGGACCACAGGCGTGAGCCACTGCGCCGGCCACCCTTCAACTTCTTTAAAAAGTCATGTTGGTTTGGTTTCATTTCAAACTATTCTATCCCTCTTTAAAGGTATTTGAATGTAGAACATTGTTAAGAAAATTAACGAGGATCTTTTCTACATGAGCGCCATATTCTAATAAACTTATCAAACTGCACTGGTGTTATGTGTGATAAGCCACAAGTCTGGGAATCCTGGCACTAGAGCTGTCCAAGGGCTGCTGCTGCTGGTATAAGCAGCTGTGAATCTCCAGGTGATCTACTAGTGCCCCGCTCCCTAAAGGAGGGAGGTGCAGGATTTTCTCTACTAAAGGAAAGCAGCCAGGAGAAACCATCTTACTCTCCCTGGAGCATTGGGAGAGCACCAGGCGTGTTCCATGGACAGTGAGAGCCAATGAAAGCATAATCTACTCACTGCATCCTGGGGATCGCTGAGCTTATGCCCTTGAACTTCGTAGATGGTGACTCCCAGAATCTCTCTGCAATGTCCTTGGAGAATGGCTGTTGGGTGATCGATGATGCAGGAACTTCACAGTTGTACAGAGCTGTGTACTCCTCCCAGGGAGGTTCAGAGACTTGCAATAGTCAAAGTACATGACTTCTTGGAGAGTAAACGACAATAACATAAGAATGTGTGAGGGGATATACCACAAAATTGTGGCACTTTCCTCCTGCCCCTTTCACGGTATCTGGGGTAGATCTTGATTTCACCCTTTTAATACTTCACTTGTAGGTTTTTCTCTTTTGGTTGATGTCTACGATTACAATGAATATTTGGGGACTGGTGGAGAATGAAATGACCTGTGTTTCTGGAATGTACAGGTTGGGAAATGGCTTTATAGTAGAGAATAGAGAGGTAGTTAAAGCTGAGAAAGTGGTTGTGCTTTTTTTACAATCCTGAGCAGAGGTTGGCAGGGAGAAGAAGATGAATAGTAAATACTATTTTTAATTGAGAGTTTACTATATGCTAGATATTGTACAAAGTATTTTGGATGCATTATCTTATCTAATCCTCATGATAAGCTTAGAGACAGGGACTATGATTATTCCATTTCATGGATGAGGAAACTAAAACTTAAAGAGGTTAAATAATTTGACTGTGGTCATGCAGTTATTATATGGTGGAACTGGGTCTTGAACTGGGACTCTAATATAGAGGCTGTACTCTTCTTAATGACTGGGCTAAAAAACTTGTGGCTATTTACTTAGGGAAATATTGGCCAAGTGTGTGTTAAAAGAACAAAATTTAGACAAATTAAATTTAACAGAGTTTAATTGAGCAAATAAGAATTTACGACTCAGGCAGCTGCCCAAACTAGAATAGGGTCAGAGATACTCCAGCATTGTGGCATGGTTGGAGAGGATTTGTGGGCAGAAAAAGGAAAATGACATTCAGCAAACGAAAGTGAGGTACAGAATAGCTGTACTGGCAACTGCTCAGCGTTTGTCCTATTTGAACATGGTTTGAATAGTTGGCTGTCTGTTATTGGCCTAAACTTGGTGATTGATATAAGACTAGGTTATAGTCTATTTATACATCCAGTGAGGTTACAGTTCACTATGGACAGAGAAACCTTTAGGTTGAGCTTAAAATATGCAGGGAGGCAGCTTTAGGCTAAACTTAATTTAACACTTTTTTTTTTTTTTTTAAGAGCAGCACCTACATATTTGAATGCCCTTGACTCTGATTAAGCTACCAAAGGACAGGGACTATGTCTTATTAGAATGTACCTGGTCCAAGGCATTAGCCAACAGTTGGTAACCAATCAGTGTTTGTCAGTTGAATTGAATTGACAGGTTCTATGTGACAGTTTTTTGTTTTGTTTTGTTTTGGCAATTCCATTTTTATTATAGGTTCAGGGGGTACATGTGCAGATTTGTTGCAACGATAAATTGCATGATGCTGAGGTTTGGAATATTAATGAGTCCATCTCCCAAGTGGTGAGCCCAGTACTCAATAGGCAGCTTTTCAGCCTCTGCCCGTCTCCATTCCTCCCCCTCTTATATTCTCCAGTGTCTATTGTTCCCATCTTTATGTCCATGTATACTTGATGTTTACCTCCCACTTATTTACTTATTTTTTTTCGAGACAGAGTTTCACTCGTGTTGCCCAGGCTGGAGTGCAATGGTGTGACTTCGGCTCACTGCAACCTCTGCCTCCTGGGTTCAAGTGATTCTCCTGCCTCAGCCTCCCAAGTAGCTGGGATTACAGGTATGCGCCACCATGCCCAGCTAATTTTGTATTTTTAGTAGAGACGGGGTTTCTCTATGTTGGTCAGGCTGGTCTCAAACTCCAAACCTCAGGTGATCTGCCCACCTCAGCTTCCCACATTGCTGGGATTACAGGTGTGAGCCACCGCACCCAGCCAGCTCCCACTTATAAATAAGAATATGTAGTATTTGGTTTTCTGTTTCTGTGTTAGCTCATTTAGGAGAGTGGCCTCTAGCTGATTCTCATTGTTGCAAAGAACATGATCTCGTTCTTTTTTATGACTGCATAGTATTCCATGGGGCATATGCACCATATTTTCTTTATTTGATTCAGTGTGGATGGGCCCCTGGGTTTATTCCATGCTATGTGACAGTTTTTGAAAGTTAGACTTAAAAAATTAAGAGACGTTGCTATCTTACATTCTTGCAAACAAACTAAAATCCCTAACCTTCCTCAAGATTGGAATCCAATGCAATTAAAAATATTTATTTATTTATTTAGTTAGTTAGTTACTAACTATGCGGTACTGGCAAGGGATCAAAGTTAGAAACATTGTCATTCTTTCCAGGTGTTTGCCATAAACTGTAAACTTTCCTTGGTCAAGGTGCCTGGTGTGAGTTTCGATGATAAGATAAAACTACAACTTAAAAATATTTGTTGAAAAATGAATGTACTCCTTGCAAAGCCTGAGTTACATATGTAAAAAGACAGCATTGGTGGCCACCAATGCAGTATGAGGGAATTAATCTGTTTAATGTGGGTTGTTACAGTCAGGCAATTATCCTGTTATTATCAAGACCTAGAGTTGATTGGTACCAAACTCAGAACTTTATCTATGACTGTGTGAGCTTCAGTGGGTCCTGATCAAAATGAAAATGGGAGGCCGGGCTCATGGTTGTAATCTCAGCACTTTGGGAGGCTGAGGCTGGTGGATCACCTGAGCTCACGAGTTCAACACCATCCTGTCCAACATGGTGAAACCTCGTCTCTACTGAAAATACAAAAATTAGTGGGGCATGGTGGCGGGCACCTGTAACCCCAGCTACTCAGGAGGCTGAGGCAGGAGAATCGCTTGAACTTGGGAGGTGGAGGTTGCAGTGAGCCAAGATCATGTCACTGCACTCCAGCCTGGGTGACACAGAGAGACTCTATCTCAAAAAAAAAAAAAAAAAAAAAAAAAGATGAAAGTGGGTTTCTTGCACTGGTGTCCTGGCAAATGTTTAAACAAATCACTCTCCTAAAAACAAATAAAAGTCCTGGTTTGTAGCATTGGCTGGTTTGCATGATGAAATACTCCTCCATGGCTGATTTCAACTCCACTGAAGATGGAGTAGAAAAGAGATGCATACAATCATCTCTCTTGAAGTGGTCTGAGTGGTCTCCAATGAAGTGGTCTCCACTCATTCCTCTATACCCTGTACTGAAGTCTGTCTGAGATTCTCTTGCCTCCATTTATGCATACAAATGACCCGTTTGATTCTCTCCTTTTTCGTGGATGATGCTAAACATCTGCCTTCTGTCTGAAAGTGCCCCCGACATGCCCATTTTTGTGGCTTTTGCCTACTGAACATTTGAACTTCATCAGCTGGATGCTCAGCAGTAGGCCCCAGATTCAGAGGCAATGCAATTTTCTGTGAGGTTGTAGCTTAGAGAGGGTAGAAGCTATAGCCTGCAAGATGATCCCCGATGGACTCTGCCTAGTATTTACATCCTGTGTTGTCTTCTCTGCACCACACAGAACATGGCAGAAGCAATGGCACATCACTTCCAAGATTAAGTTATAAAAGTCATTGTGATTTCTGTCATGGTCAGACTCTCTATCTTGAATTATTCGCTCTGTGGGAAGTCATCTGCTAAGTCACAAGCTGACCTATAGAGAGTCCCATGTAGCAAGGATGAAAGCCTCCTGAAAACAGTCATGGGTGTGAATTTAGAAGCAGATTCTTCAGCCCCCCAGTGAAGCCTCCAGATGACTGCAGCACTGGCTGACAGCTTGACACAGCCTCATGAGAAACCCTGGGCCCAAACCATCCAACTAAGCAGTTCCCGAATTACTGACACCCAGAAAATATGAGATAGTATATATTGGTTGTTTTAAATGGCTAAGTGTTGGGATCATTTGCTACACAGAAATAGATAATTAATGCAGGAAGTTACTTATTTTTAAGATAACTATTTTGTCTTTTATAGTAAGATTTAACCTGCATCACTTCTACCAGCATCACTCAAATTAAAATTCTGTCCCTAATTTCTTTCAAAGGAGTTAATTTAAAAAATTATTCAGTTTATTCTTCCCTTCCTCTCTGTATTAGTCCATTTTCATACTGCTGATAAAGACCTACCTAAGACTGGGAAATTTACAAAAGAAAGAGTGTTAATGCACTCACACAATTCTATGTGGTCGGGGAGGCCTCACAGTCATGGTGGAAAGTGAAAGGCACATCTCAAATGGCAGCACACAAGAGAAGAGATCTTGTGCAGGGAAACTCCCGTTTTAAAAACCATCAGATCTTGTGAGACTTATTCACTATCACGAGAACAGCATGGGAAAGACCTGCCCCCATGATTCAATTCCTCCCACTGTGTCCCTCCCACAACATGTGGGAATTCAAGATGAGATTTGCTTGGGGATACAGACAAACCATATCACTCTCCCTCCTTTTTCTTTCACTCTTTCTCCCTTCTCCTCTCCCTTCTCCACCTCTTCCTTTTATATTTCAATTTCACATTTTAATATATCTTCTATGATAGCAGTGGAGTTTGGTAACAGAAGACAGGTGAACTTTTGCATGAGTGATTTCCAGTTCTGGCTGCTGTGTGATATTGAATAGGCACTAAATCTCCCAAAGTCTCAGTTTTCTCATCTGTAAACCTGCAATAGGAAAACCTACATTAACAGGTTAGAGTTAAGTACAATTAAATAGACAGATGAACTTTCACATGAGTGATTTCTAGTTCTGGCTGCTGTGTGATATTGAATAGGTATTAAACCTCTCAAAGTCTCAGTTTTCTCATCTGTAAAATTGGAATAGGAAAACCTACATTAACAGGTTAGAGTTAAGTAAAATTAAATAGACAGATGAACTTTTACATGAGTGATTTCTAGTTCTGGCTGCTGTGTGATATTGAATAGGTATTAAACCTCTCAAAGTCTCAGTTTTCTCATCTGTAAAATTGGAATAGGAAAACCTACATTAACAGGTTAGAGTTAAGTAAAATTAAATATGCAAAGGTCTAAGCACAGGGTCTGGCAAATAACATGCATTCCATAGGTAGTATAATAAAATAACCATGAAGACTACAATAAGGGCAGTTGATCCTCTATCTTGAAGATGCCTGAGAGTCCATGTGGCCCAACGAAAGGCTTTTCAAATAGACTGTTGTGAGAATGATGGAAGCAAAGCGTACTCAGTCCTCATGGTCATCTTTCCAGAGTGGGAGTGAGCAGCTCTTGACAAACTGACCGGTGGAGATGAAGCCGTGTTAACCAGCAGATGCAGGGTGAGTGGGGAGGGCTACAAGCTGAACTCTACAGGCAGCATTTGCCATCACTCATGCTTGAACTCCCAGAATCCTCAGCCTGGGAGGCCCAATTCAGTTTAGTAAACCTTTATGTGCTTGGCCTACAAAGGTGAATGGGCATCAAGCCTTGTGGCAAGGAGAAGATCATCATAACCCTTTGTGCTATATTCACAGGGTGCATGGAGCTCTGTCTCTGGGCTGAGGGCTCAGAGAAAAGTGCCCCTTGCTAAAGCTAGGCTGCATGGGGTGGTGGTCAGGGAGGGCTTCCTTGAGGAAGCAGGCCTGAACCAAGTCTTAAGAGATGAATTTATTTCTTTCTCTCTTAGCTGGACGGAACTCAAATCATTCAAGTTAGTTGGATTCTGTCTTCTTAAAATCTTCACTAAGGAGCCTCTTTTATTTACTTTGGATCCTGAGCTTTAGGAAGGAAGAAACATTTGAGTAGGATTGTTTCTAGATGTAGATGTTACTGGTCCTGTAAGTGGCTTGGCTTTGTTTTGTTTCATTTTCTGGGATTTGGGGAGAGTCGGTTGATTCTAAAGAAAATATATTTGATCAATAGAAATCATATTTCTAACAGAAAAGAGGCCGATTCTATCAGGTCTCCTTGCCCTTTTGGGCTTAGCTATTATAATTATTTAAAGAAAACTAAGATTATTATCCTGATAAAAAAAGTTTGCAAGGGCCACAAACTGAAGACCAGTCTTATCGATGGTCCCAAAGCTCACAAAGAAGCCAGAGGAAATTACTCAGCGTGGGATGACCACCGTTGCCCAGTAGTTTCATTCCTTCTAAGTCAATGTTTTTCTGAGATGATCCAGAGTTTGAAAACTAACATACAGTTATATTCAACAACAAATTCCTGGCCATGTAGAGTCATTGTTATAAGGTCTCTGACCCCTAAAACACTTCAAACAAAGTCCATACCTCTTTCTAGCTCCTATGGGTATGAAAGACCACCAGGAGTAGTGTGAGAAACTTTAGTGGGTACAAAGCTACCCACTCTCTTGGACAAATAAAAGGGATGAAGGGTGTGTTCCTCTGTGAGAATGAGGGCTTTTATCATTGTGGAGAAAAGTCATTGCCTGGAGTTGGCTTTCATTTGGGGCTAGATTAAAAAAAGAAAAGCTCAGTGTCACTGATCATTAGAGTAATGCAAATCAAAACCGCAATGAGATACCCCTTCACACCAGTCAGAATGGCAATTATTAAAAAGTCAAGAAACAACAGATGCTGGTGAGGTTGCAGAGAAATAGGAGCGCATTTACACTGTTGGTGGGAATGTAAATTAGTTCAACCATTGTGAAACAGTGTGGCGATTCCTCAAAGATCTAGAACGAGAAATACCATTTGACCCAGCAATCCCATTACTGGGTATATACTCAAAAAATATAAATCGTTCTATTACAAAGATGCATGCATGCATATGTTTATTGTAGCACTATTCACAATAGCAAAGACATGGAATCAACCCAAGTGCTCATCAATGATAGACTGGATAAAGAAAATGTGGTATGTATACACCATGGAATACTATGCAGCCATGAAAAGGAATAAGAGCATGTCCTTTGCAGGGACATGGATGGAGCTGGAAGTCATTATCCTCAGCAAACTAATGTAGGAACAGAAAACCAAACACCACATGTTCTCACTCATAAGTGGGAGCTGAACAATGAGAACAGGTGGACACAGGGAGCAGAACAACACACACTGGGGCCTGTCAGGGAGTGGGATGTGGGGAGGGAGAGCATTAGGAAAAATAGCTCATGCATGCTGAGCTTAATACCCAGATGATGGGTTGACAGGTGCAGCAAACCACCATGGCACTTGTTTACCTATGTAACAAACCTGCACATCCTGCACATATACCCTAGAATTTAAAATAAAAATTTTAAAAAAGTAACAAATGTAGTGGATTTTTAGGAATATCCCAGTAATCAAGTCACCTTTCAAGAATTAAGGGACTGAAAATGGCTGGAGGACATTTCCAAAGGATTAGGAGTGGGAGTCACCTGTTGATGCCAAGGCTGGAACAGCTGGAGGGGCCTCAAGGGGACCTTGGGAGATGCCTCTGTGCTTAGGAAGGGAAGGGCCCATCCAAAGTAGAAGAGAGTGCTATTTAACCCACGTAAGCTGATCTCTGCTCCTTAATTTCAGGATTAGAAAACTGCTATGGGATTTGGCTTTTGTCAACCATTGGGATGCTTTGGGAAGCCACAGAAATCCAACTCTCTCTAAGACTAATTCTGTGAACTCTGAAATTCCTCTGCATAGTAAGGTGGACTATTGGAGGGGAGGGGTGGTCACTGTCTACACACCTAACTTTATGTTATAAAAAAATTCTAATGTTATTCAGCATTTCCAAAAGGGTGCTACAGGGAATGTTACTGATGTTAAATTAAAGAGTACCGTGCAAAAAAAATGATCTCTGTTCAAGTAAATTAAGAAATTATGTGATTAAATAGCATTACATTTTTTATTTTGGATAGGATTTCTCAGGGCTTTCCACCTGCTATTCTGAATTATGTATCTTTAAGAGGGAGACTGTGTGTATATTGTAAAAGTCAGATTCTAATGTAAAAGATTCTAATTTCGGGTCATGGCAGTAACACTGCACCATTGGCACATGGTTTAAAACTGCAGGAACACAGACATTGATCTGTGTGCTTATGTAAATGTGTACACTCTAAAAAATAAACAAGCAAATACTATATGTATACGGTGAAGGTCAGCAGTGGCGGGGAAAAGGGAAGACTTTCGTGGGAGAGATTTAGGGAGGTTAGCACCTTTAACTGAAGGTAAGAGTCCTTCATTCTAATTCTGAATCACTGCATTACGTTCAGCATATCTGGTCCTGTTTCCCCATATGCAAAGCAGAAATTTAAAAAGTAAAGACATCTCAAACTTATCTTGCAAAATAATACAGGGATTAAACAAGCCTGTACCATTAAACTGTTCTGCACTCTGTGGTCAAGGACATGGCCTAATGGCAGGTTATGGTCCTGGCCACCAGCAGGATTAACCAAGGGGTTTGCAGAGCAGGCACAGGCAGTGTCTGTCTCTCCAGGACCGCGGGTAGGGCAGCTGACATCCTGGGGTCAGGGTGAGTCATGCCCTGTGTGCATGAACATGCAGGCATGCGTGCAGCACCCTCGGGCTCCAGGGGCTTAAATTTCCAAAAGACAACCCTGAAAACTTGAAAAGTAAGAAAATCTAGAACAATGAGTAGGTGGCCTAGCTTTTGTGGCAGGCAGAAACAAGACAAAATGGCGAGTTAACCATATTCCTATTATGTGGGGGATTTTGTAGGACTGTCCAAGTGATTATTTGCTTAGAGTAGGTTAAATCCTACCAAAGAAATGGGACTCCCAAGAAAGCATTCATTCCCAAAGTGAATTTTCCTGTTGATAGTGTTGGATATGTTTGCAGTATTCACGGTCCAAATTTTATGCTTTCTCTTTCCCATTGCTGAGTCACTGGGCTGTCTTGAAATCTGAGGGAAAAAGTCTGTGAGGCGTGGCCGGCAACTAGGAAGCCTGGCTCTTTCTAGTAGAGCGTGAACGCCACCTTGAGTTGTGTGTGAGCACTGCCGAGCCCTACTTGACATGATCAGCAGTTCCGAGGGATGGAGCAAATGGGACTGGTTCCCTTTTGCAACAAAAAGCAGCACTATCAGGCCTGGGTTGTGTCTTGACACCCTGAATTATTTTTTAGCAAAATGTAATAAATCGATCAGAGTTCCCCAGAGAAACAGAACCAAGAGCATATGCGTGCATAAGATGGAGAAATTTATTTTAAGGAATTGGCTAGTGCAAATGTAGGGGCTGGAAAGTTGGAAATTTGTAGGACAAGCCGCAGGCTGCAAACTGAGGCAGGAGTTGATGTTGCCATCTTGAGGCAAAATTTCTTCCCTGGGAAGTCTCAGTTTTTTTCTCTTTAGGCCTCCAATTGATTGAATGAGGTCGACAAATTTTATCTAGGATAGTCTCCTTTACTTTAAGTCAGCTGATTTTGGATGTTAATCATATCTGCAAAATACGTTCACCGCAACATCTAGACCAGTGTTTGGTTAAATAACTGGTACTAGCCCAAGTCGACACATAAACCATCACTCTTGGCCGGGCGTGGTGGCTCAGGCCTGTAATCCCAGCACTTTGGGAGGCCGAGGCAGGCGGATCACGAGGTCAGGAGATTGAGACCACCTGGTAACACGGTGAAACCCCGTCTCTACTAAAAATGCAAAAAATTAGCTGGGTGTGGTGGCGGGCTCCTGTAGTCCCAGCTACTCGGGAGGCTGAGGCAGGAGAATGGCGTGAACCTGGGAGGCGGAGCTTGCAGTGAGCCGAGATCGTACCACGGCACTCCAGCCTGGGCGACAGAGGAAGACTCCGTCTCAAAAACAAACAAACTAACAAACAAACAAACAAAACCTAACCATAACTGATAGCAACATTAGCATAGGTGAAAAATATATTTTTGAACATTAACAGATATAATTTTTCATTTGATTCATTAATATGGATTCAACAACACTTCAGGTTGTACCAGGTGCATTACCATTTCTAGTTATATTCCTTGTAACATTGGGTTAGATTCTGATGTGTTGCTACCAGCCTACCATATGCATTGTATGACTTCCCCCAGTACCATCATAACAAAGACATGTAGAATACGTTTCATAGTAAATAGGGTGTTTTCCCAGGGTTGCTGCTGTTGCTATTGCAGGATATTCGCCTGTAAGTGTTTGCAATTCTCTAATCAGAACTGTTTGCCATGCAAGGTAAGGCAAAGTTTAAAAGGCTGGTCAGAGCTCCTCCCCAGGAGTGACACCCTTTGTCCTTTGACATTGGTATTTTTCTGTCCAGTACTTCTGGCAGAAGTTAGAAGCAGGAATGGGTAGTCTGGATAACTCTCCTATTTGAATCTGTTTTTTTAAAAAAAGACTCCACAAGACTCCACACTATTTTGATATTTTGATGAATTTTCTGGGGTTTCACCTCGTGTAATTTTTTTTTTTTTTTTTTTTTGAGACACGATCTTGCTCTGTTGTTCAGGCTGGAGTGCAATGGCATGATTACAGCTCACTGTAACCTCAAACTCCTGGGTAGCTCCTGGGTTCAAGGGATCCACCTACCATGGTTTCCTAAAGCACTGGGATTACAGGCATGAGCCACGAGGCCCACAGGCCCAGTCCTTGATGTGACTTTTGAAGGAGGCATCTGTGGTCTTCAAACACCGAGAATCTCTCCTTTATAGACACTCAGAAAGCACGGAAGAGGAGGATAAGAAATGGCCAAGTCTCTTGGTGTTTGCTCTTGCTGGAAAGAAAAAGGGGGAAATTGGATTTCTCTGGGATTCTCTGTTCAAATGGCAAAGGAGGAAAAATTCCCAGAGAGTCTGCTAAGGAAGGAAGTAGAAGCTACGTCATCTCTATAGACAGCAGAGAGGACATATTTATTGGTGTGTATCTCTAGTTTCTGCAACTCATCCAGCCAGATATTTCAATATTTCCCTAACTCCAACTGTTCACTGTCCATTTCCATTGCTATTGAATGTGCTAGGTATATTTTCCTAATATAAACACAAAATTTAAAAAATTATCCTATGTACCATGTGGCATAGTCTTGCATATTATAGTGGTTCACATCATAACTCATCTGTTTGAAAAACTCTAATCAGATGCATATGGTTAATTCAAAATGTGCTGTGTGTAGAATTGCTGTATAATTGATGAGAATTAGAATGATGTGACACTCTAAAATTCTGTTTTCTCTTAGGTTTTTAAGATTATTAAGATTAATGTCATTCAATAGGTCTGAGTTTGCATGTGTAGGAAACACTTTTTCTCCTTAAGGCAGCAGTGGCTTGCAAACTTTTTGAAATGCCTGTAGTAACACATTTATTTTATTTATTCACAAATGCATACATATTCACAGATGTAATATAATGAAAGTCTCATTAAAACTAGAATGTAATTTTTTTTTGAGGCAAAGTCTCACTCTCACTCTATTGCCCAGGCTGGAGTGCAGTGGTACGGTGACAACCCACTGCAGCCTCAACCTCCCAAGCTCAAGCAATCCTCCTGCCTCAGTCTCCTGAGTAGCTGGGAATACAGGCATGCACCACCATGCCTGGCTAATTTTTTAATTTGTTATTGTTTGTAGAGACAGAGTCTCGCTATATTGCCCAGGCTGGTCTCAAACTCCTGGACACAAGCGATCCTCCTGCCTTAACCTCCCAAAGTGCTGGATTTACAGGTGTGAGCCACCATGCCTGCCCCAGAATGTAAAATGTTTCATAAATAATAATTGGTTTTTATATCAATTGCATCTTGGAATGATAAAATTTTGGACATATGGGAAAAATAAAATGTTATTAAAATCAATTTTCCCTGTTTCTTATTTATTTATTTATTTATTTTTTAAGAGACAGGGTCTTGCTCTGTTACCCAAGCTGGAGTGCACTGGCACAATCAGCTCACTGCAACCTTGATCTGGGCCCAAGCAATCCTCCCCTAGTTCAGCCTCCCGAGTAGCTGGGACTACAGGGGCACTCCACCATGCCTGGGTAATTTTTTAAATTTTTTGTAGAGATGGGGTCTTGCTATGCTGCCCAGGCTGGTCTTGAACTCCTGGCCTCAAATGATCTTCCTGCTTTGGTCTCCCAAAGTGCTGGCATTACAGGCATGAGCCACCGCGCCCTGCCCTTTAAAACATTTTTTGAATGAGACTACTAGAAAATTAAGAATTACAAATGTGCTCACATTATATTCTTATTGGGTAACACTGCCGTCCAATAAGTAAAAATGAAGCCTAGAAGTTCTGCAGGGGAGTGTTTGTTACCCTGAACATGGAATGGATACAGAGTGAAGGACAAAGCTGATGGAACTGTGGAGGAATGGAAGCAGAGCCATGTTCCAGCTGTACCTGAAACATTTCATACCTCAAGTCGTAAGAACAAATAAATATGATTCATTGTTGCAGCTGGATCTCCTGCTACACAACAGGAAAATCCTAACTGATGCTGGGTCACAGAATACATCCTGGCTCATCATTTCAGACTTCTACTCAAGAGCTTTTATGATGCTGCTCTGTCGACTCCCATAAGACCTCCCAAACCCAGGCTCCAGGCTGACATCTCACAGTTCCTCAAGGTGGACCATCTCCTTCTGTCTGACCAACCCTATTTATCATCCTCCTTACATGCTGTGCTCATTCCTTCAATGACTCATTCTACGCTTTTAGCTACTCATGGACTATTGAACACAAATGTACAGCCACTTCCAGGGTTTTCTAGGAAACTTTGTATCACTCACTTTCACTTTCTGCTGGGTCAGCTGCAGGTATGAATTTGTTCATCACAGATTTAGACCAACCTGGGGTGGCAGCACATTCTCAAGATGTTTTACCTTGGTCCATGTCAATTTCATTTTTTCTTTTACTTCTTTGTTGTTGTTGTTGAGACAGGGTCTCACTCTGTCACCCAGGCTGGAGTGCAGTGGCGCAATCATGGCTCACTGCATCCTTGACCTCCCAGGCTCAAGCGATCCTCCCATCTCAGCCTCCTGAGTAACTGGAACTACAGGCACATGCCACCACATCCTGCTAATTTTTTGATTTTTTGGTAGAGATGGGGTTTTGCCATGCTGCCCAGCTCAAGTGATCCACCCGCCTCAGCCTCCCAAAGTGCTGGGACTACAGACATGAACCACCCCACCCAGCCTATAATTTCATTTTTTTCATGGCAAATTAATATGTTGGCATTGGATTATGCTTTGGCCCCCTAAGTAGCTCACTCACAGGAGAAAATTCATTGACTAATGAAATGGGTACCTAGTGCCCCTGGAAGTTGCAGTACTCATTGGAAATTTTAAATTCTAAATTACCATTTTGATTTTCATCATCACTTTGGAGTTTCCAGTTAATGTTGTCCACTCATGAGGCTCAGATTTTCTCCAAATACATAAACAGATGGGGTTCCTGAGCTTGTACTCCACAGCTGAGGGCCAATCTCTGGGTCAACCCAGATTCACATTTATGGCGTTCTCTCCTGGGGCTTCTTGCCAGGTGACGACTTCTGTTCCTAGTGACTTGTCCCTGTCTTGCCTCTTGCCTTTTCTCCACATTATCCCCAAACTCAGCCTTTAGCTTTGCCCACACTATCGTGAAGCCATACAAATGTTTGCTTGTGTACATTCTATACCAAAGACTGTCCTGATATGGACTACATAACACTGGGCAATACATTATTAATTTGTGATGTGTCCAAGCAATGACAGCCAGTGGATGTGCAATGGTATTACCCAGGAATGTCAGCTACAGGCTATTTGTTTTTAATGCAGCTTGCATCAGAGGGTCTCTGATCTAGTTAAAAAGACCCCTCTCTTCTCCTAGAGGGCACCACAGTAATCAAGTTGTCAAGAGCTGAGACAGCCAGGGATTGAGTATCAGCTTTACTAATTGATTCATTCAGTAAGTGTCTACTGAGCACCTGCCACATTTTAGATATTGTTCTTTGTGCTGGGGATTTATCAGTGAATAAAAAAGACAAAAATCTAAATCCTTGTGGAACTTACTTTCTAGGAGAAGGCTAACCATAAGCATTAACAATGAGGAAATTATTATATTTGGAAGCGATGGATCTATGGGGGAAAAACGCCCAGGGAAGGGGGAGAAAATGAGGTTGCAGTTTTCAGTAGGGTGGACAGGGTAGGCCCCTAAGAAGATAACATTTGGACAAAGACCTGAGGAGGCGACAATGCAAGCTGTGAGATACGCAGTGGAAAAGCCTTCCAGGTGCAGAGAACAATTCCGGTCAGAGACACAGGAATTACAACCAGGTAAGAGATGATGGTGTCTCAGACCAAGGTGATGACTGCAGAAGTGGTGGGAAGCGCTCATATTCTAGAAAAATCTTGGAAGTAGAGCCACCCATACCTCTGAAACACTGAATATGGAAGATGAGAGAAAAAGCAGAGTTGAGGAAGGGCACGGTGGCTCACGCCTGTAATCCCAGCACTTTGGAAGGCCGAGGTGGGCAGATCTTTTGAGGTCAGGAGTTTGAGACCAGTCTGACTAACATGGTGAAACCCCATCTCTACTAAAATGCAAAAATTAGCCGGGCATCATGGCGGGCACCTGTAATCCCAGCTACTTGGGAGGCTGAGTCAGGAGAATCACTTGAATCCAGGAGGCAGAGCTTGCAATGAGCCAAGCTCTCTCCACTGCACTCCAGCCTGGGTGATGGAGCGAGATTCCCTTTCAAAAAATAAAATAATAAATAAATAAATAATAATAAAAATAAAAAAAGTAAAAAGCAGAGTTGAGTATGATTCCAAGGATTTGGGACCAAATTCCTGAAGAATGACACTTCCTTTAACTGAAATGGAGATGGTTATGGTTAGAGAAATTTGAGGGAGCCAAATCAGAAATTTAGGTTTTTACATGTTATGTTTGAGATATAATGTAAGTAAAGATCTTGATAAGGTGGCTTGCTATATTATTCTGGAGTTTAGGGGAAGTCTGACTTAGAAATAAAGATTGGGGAGAAATCAGCATATAGATGGTATTTAAAACCATGAGGAGAGGCAACATAAGAAAAGGAAGATTCTGGAACAGAGGTTCTTGGCCACATTGGCCAAGGGTTCTCACTAATCCCTTAATGAAGAGGATCTGAATTTTCACAGGAGAACTTAAGTATGGCATGTGTCTTAGTCCATTTAGTGTTGCTATAAAGACACACCAGAGACTGGATAAGTTATAAAGAAAAAAGACTTACTCGGCTTAGAAATTCTGATGTCTGGAAAAGTTCAAGATTGGGCAACTGCATTTGGGGAGAGCCGCAGGCTGCTTCCACTCTTGGCAGAAAGTGAAGGGGAGCTGCTGTGTGCAGAGGTCACATGGTGAGAGAGGAAGCAACAGAGAAAAGGGGAGGTGCCACACTTTTTCACAGCCAGCTGTCATGGAAACTATTAGGCTGGTGCAAAAGTAGTTGCGATTTTTGCCATGAAAAGTAATGGCATAAACCGCAATTACTTTTGTGCCAACCTAATAATCAAGAGTGTGAACTCACTTACCCCCAAGGTAGGGAATTACAGCAATAATAAAGGATCCACCCTCATGGACTCAAGCGCCTTTCACTAGGCCCCACCTCCCAACACAACCACATTGCAGATTACATTTCAACATTAAACTTGGGGAAGAGGGGTACCCATCCAAGCTATAGCAGCCTGTCAGTCAGTTGTATTATTTGTGCTTGTAACTATAAGTGGAATGTATACAGAGGCCGTAATCACCTGAGTTTGGGATGTTTCCTTGGCCGTGTATAGCTTACTTCCTTAAGTCTCAGTTTTCCTATCTATACAATGGGGTTAATTATAACTCATAAAGTTATTGCAAGGATTAAATGAGAACGTGTAAAAAGAGTGTTTAGCACAGTTCCTGGAAAAAAATACGTGTTCAACAAATGTTAGCTCAATAAAATAGATTTTAGTATTCTTTGAGTCAAGATTCTGCTGTTCAGCGTGGGAGACACCAAGAACACAGTTGTCTTTGTAGATTCTGTCTTAGCGAGGTTTATTCTGTTTGAATTTCTATAGGCCATAACAAAAATAGATGGAACGGATACAGGACAAAACCACAAACTATTTAAAGAAAACCCTGCCCGAAGTAATGTATGTATTCATGCCAAATATATTCAGGTACTGAAAGGTCTATGGAAATTTTGAACAAGAAATAATGAGGATGATGATGATGGAAATGATGAAGATTTTGATAACAATTAAATTTACAGAGCATTTACAATGTGTCAGACAGTGTTTGAAGTATCATATATTCACTAATTTAAGCCTCACAACTCTATGAGGTAGGTACCCTCATGTTACAGTAGAAGACAGTGAGACACAGAGAGGTTATGTGACTTGTCCAAGGTTCCTCAGCTAGTAAGTGGCAGAGGTGGGGTGGAAGGAAAAGGCAGTGTAACTCCAGTGTCCGGGGAAGGACAAGGATGAATCTTGTCATTTGAAGTCATTCTTTTTTTTTTTTTTTTTTTTTGAGACGGAGTCTCACTCTGTCGCCCAGGCTGGAGTGCAGTGGCGCAATCTCAGCTCGCTGCAAGCTCTGCCTCCCGGGTTCATGTCATTCTCCTGCCTCAGCCTCCAGGGTAGCTGGGACTATGGGTGCCCGCCACCATGCCCGGCTAACTTTTTTGTTTTTTAGTAGAAACAGGGTTTCACTGTGTTAGCCAGGATGGTCTTGATCTCCTGACCTCGTGATCCGCCCGCCTCGGCCTCCCAAAATGCTGGGTTTACAGGCGTGAGCCACTGTGCCCGGCCTTGAAATCATTCCTGAAGGAAGCAGAGGGGAAGAGGATGCTTCTGTTAGTACTGAGCATTTGTTCAAAACCGGAAAGGACATAAAAATATGCTTAGGGAATGTGAAGATTCTCATTTGTCTTGGTGAGGCATTTGCATAGGGATACCAGGAATAATTATGGGTTATGCCAGATTGTGGAGGGCTTTATGGTTCAAGATCAACAATTTGGCCTTAATTTTATTGCTAATGGGCGGCACAGACTTGTGTTGCAGTAAGATTAATTTGAAAGGGATTATCTGGGGCAGGCACTGTGGCTCACACCTGTAATCTCAGCACTTTGGGAGGCTGAGGCGGGTGGATCACCTGAGGTCAGGAGTTCGAGACCAGCCTTGCCAACATGGTGAAACTCCATCTCTACAAAAATACAAAAATTAGCTGGGCATGTTGGTGAGTGCCTGTAATCTCACCTACTTGGGAGGCTGAGGCAGGAGAATCACGTAAACTCAGGAGGCAGAGGTTGCAGTGAGCGAGACAGCACCATTGCACTCCAGCCTGGGCAGCAAGTGTGAAACTCCGTCTCAAAAGAAAAAAAAGAAAGAAAGAAAGAAAAAAAAAAAAAGAAAAATGAAAGAGAGAGAAAGAAAAGAAAGAAAGAGATTATCTGAACAGCTTGAAGGAGAGTACAAGAAGAGGTAGACAGATTAATTATGGGGCTATTTCTGTCAACTGGAAATCGTAGCCTAACTTTGAGGCTGGGCTGCTGTAATGGATTGAGTATATAGTGCAAAAACACAGAGGTCCCTTTTGCATTGCGATCCATGCACGGCTCTATGTAGGCACTTGCTTAGGGGGCAGAATGAGATGGTGGGAAAGCATGGGATTGGAGTAACGCAGACCGGGGTGCATGATTGTTGCTCCACATCTGATGGGCCAGGAAGCCCTGGGAAAGTTCCTTAAACTTTCCAAGCCTCAGTTTCCTCACAGGATTGTTGTGAGGATTTTTTTTTTTGTGGCGATTGAATGACATTATGAAAAATTCATTAGAATTCACTAAATACCTATCCCGTTTCCCTTTTAATCCTTTCTCTGCTCCACACTTCAAGAGTGTTGGCTCTACGAAGGAAGGGACATATCCCTAGAAAAACATGACGTCAAGCAGGATGAGCCATTGGATTTGGTGAATTGCTGGGTGTGGGTGACAACGCTGAGTCTTGGAAACAATAGTACTGTTTATAGACAAAGGAAAGGTGGGAGGAGGAGCTGGCCCTCTAAAGCAGATTTTTTAGTTCTTATTTATTTTGAGACAGAGTCTAGCTCTGTCACCCAGGCTAAAGTGCAGTGGTGTGATCTCAGCTCACTGCAACCTCCACCTCACAGGTTTAAGCGGTTCTCCTACCTCAGCCTCCTGAGTAGCTGGGATTACAGGCGCCCACCACTGCACCCACCTAATTTTTGTATTTTTAGTAGAGACAGGGTTTCACCATGTTGCCCAGGCTAGTCTCGAACTCTTGACCTCAAGTAATCCACCCACCTTGGCCTCCCAAAATGTTGGGATTACAGGCATGAGCCACTGCTCCTGGCCTAAAGCAGACTTTTTTTTTTCTTTTTTTTTTTTAAAGGGCTCAGATGTAAAATACTTAGGGAACCCTCTGAAAATCTCTTTTATATTCACAGAATATGCATGAGAAGTCTTTTCTCAGAAACCCTGACCTAGGTGAAGATTTACATCCACATTTAGATATTTGTAATTTAAGATACAGAGTTAAACTCCATGTATTTGATAATTATGTCTCAAGAACTCCTGAAGTTTTTGCCTTCTGGTTTTTGACTTCAGCCTAGTTTTCCCTGCTGGCTAACAGAGGCTACTCTGCATAGAGTTTAGCACTAATTACTTTGCCTCAATATTTTCTAATCGATCCACTGTTTTTCAGGCTATCTTTAGCTTTTGATAATTCCCTTCATTTTTTTTTTAAAGAAAAAAACCCATGTATTATTTCTTATATTTTCTCTGAAACTTCTGTTGGTTAGGACTCTATGACCATTGAGGTAAGTATTTATTTTCACCTTCATAGTGATTTTACTTAACTGAAGTCATAGAGACTAACATCATGAAATCCTCTTAATTTAACCTTGCATTTTTTTTTCTTTTTTGAGATGGAGTCTCACTCTGTCATCCAGGCTGGAGTGCAGTGGTGTGATCTCAGCTCACTGCAACCTCCGCCTCCCAAGTTCAAGTGATTTTCCTGCCTCAGCCTCCCGAGTAGCTGGGATTACAGGCATGTGCCCCCACACCCGGCTAATTTTTGTTTTTGGTAGAGACGGGGTTTCACCTTGTTGGCCAGGCTGGTCTCAAACTCCTGACTTCAAGTGATCTGCCCACCCTGGCTTCTCAAAGTGCTGGGATTACAGGGGTGAACCACCGATCCAGGCCTAACCATGCATTTTTAAAGAGTTCTATTATAGCTGATGTGTGGGGCTACGCATCAGGGGAGACGTAGCTTCTTATTTTCTTTCTTTTTTTAATATACTTTAAGTTCTAGGGTACATGTGCACAACGTGCAGGTTTGTTACATATGTATACATGTGCCATGTTGGTTTGCTGCACCCATTAACTCATCATTTACATTAGGTATATCTCCTAATGCTATCCTTCCTCCCTCCCCCCACTCCATGACAGGCCCCAGTGTGTGATGTTCCCCTTCCTGTGTCCAAGTGTTCTCATTGTTCAGTTCCCACCTATGAGTGAGAACATGCGGTGTTTGTTTTTCTGTCTTTGCGATAGTTTGTTCAGAATGATGGTTTCTAGCTTCATCCATGTCCCTGCAAAGGACATGAACTAATCCTTTTTTATGGCTGCATAGTATTCCATGGTGTATATGTGCCACATTTTCTTAATCCAGTCTATCATTGATGGACATTAGGGTTGGTTCCAGGTCTTCGCTATTGTGAATAGTGCCGCAATAAACATACATGTGCATGTGTCTTTATGGCAGCATGATTTATAATCCTTGGGGAAAATACCCAGTAATGGGATGGCTGGGTCAAATGGCATTTCTAGTCTAGATCCTTAAGGAATCGCCACACTGTCTTCTACAATGGTTGAACTAGTTTACAGTCCCACCAACAGTGTAAAAGTATTCCTATTTCTCCACATCCTCTCCAGCACCTGTTGTTTCCTGACTTTTTAATGATCGCCATACTAACTGGTGTGAGGTGGTATCTCATTGTGGTTTTGATTTGCATTTCTCTGATGGCCAGTGATGATGAGCATTTTTTCATGTGTCTGTTGGCTGCATAAATGTCTTCTTTTGAGAAGTGTCTGTTCATATCCTTTGCCCACTTTTTGATGGGGTTGTTTGATTTTTTCTTGTAAATTTGTATAAGTTCTTTGTAGATTCTGGATATTAGCCCTTTGTCAGTTGGGTAGATTGTAAAAATTTTCTCCCATTCTGTAGGTTGCCTGTTCACTCTGATGGTAGTTTCTTTTGCTATGCAGAGACATAGCTTCTTATTTTCTATACAGGACCTGGAAGGAAAACCTGAAAAACCCATGACACTCCCTTTCCTGTTAGCTGTGTGGTGTTATGAAATGGACTGACAGGATTTAGCTTTCCCAGCAACACTGAAGGACCCTCAGCAACTTCAAGTTCAAAATGTCCTCACCTTTGCCTGATTTTGGGAAGTATTGCATCAACACGTTTTTGCAAAAAGAATGGAGCTTTAAAATTTTTCTTGGCGTTCTCTTTCTCTTTATACATGAGCAATAAATGTGTGCAGAAGTCATTCTAGCCAACAAGATTGTCACCAGCTGTATTAACCTAAAAGTAGAGGAAGAATGAAGAATCCCTGAAAATCACATGTGCTGTGCTGCTGAGTGATCGCCTTTAAAACGTTGAGATTCATACGCCCTGTAGAGGGCAATATTTCCCCTTGCCTAAAATGTTTTCACTATTCGAAAAGCATCAGTAAGTCCAAGGAGCGACATCCCAAGAGGGCAGAAATTAAGAAAGCTTTCTGGGTTCAGTATTGACTGTAAATGCCCACTGGAGAGGAGAAATCATCGATGATAGCTTTGATTATTGCTAGAATCTCTTCCTTTAGATTCCTGGGGCTAGAGTTGAGGATTTCACTTTAAGAAAGATTGAGACAGAGTGAAAGCAAGAGAGAAGCTTGTAAGAAGAAGTGGGAGGATGTTAACAGTGAGAGCTGGGAATTTGCTCATGAGGCCGAGTGGCTACCACAATCTCCAGTACAGGCTGAATGTGTGTCGTTCCATTCCGCTTCTACCCTCTGTAAGAGGCCTGCCCTGTTCACAAGGCCAATAAGGGGTTAGATTTTAAGGCTTGTTGAAAATAAACTTTGGTAATCCCAGTGCTTAGAGCCCAGTGACATAGAAAGGAGAGCCTTCTTCAACTTTTGGAGAGCAAACTTCTAGGGGGATGAGGTGAGAAGTTTACTTGGGGGAATCCTGCCCAGGGCATCACCTCAGCTTTCTGATCCTTGGTTTTTTTTTTTCCAGGATCCCAAAGAGAGGCACAAATGGTGTGTCCAAGCTTCAGATTGAACTCCTCTGAGACTTTTCTCTTCTCCATAATCATAGCTAGATGAACAGAAGGATGTGGCCACCACAAATTCAATGAATGTGTATACCTTTAGAATATTTGTGATTACACAAGTCCCTAGAGGCAGGTGGGGGCAAAGACTTCTTTGTAAAAGTCCAAAGGTGTCTTAGAAATGTGCAAAAGTACAAGACTTACTGAGGTACAGAAAGCAATGGCTCTTATTTTCAAAGGGAGCCCAAGAAAAGTTCTTTGAATTTTTCGTCTGGCCCTTTTACTTTTCAAATTTCTTATTTTGTCACATTTTGTGGTTGTAGCAATTTGTGAACAGAAAGCATCTCATCCTTTGTTCAGCATGGGCAGAAGGGACAATGAGCACCTCCTTGGTTGCATGTAGATTTTTCCATAGCAGAGTGAAAAAAGATTGGAAAAATTTGTTCCAGCATCCTTGCATGGAAGTAAAGACTTCCCATGAAACCAAAAGTATAGTTTCTCTCTGACATCTCTTGAAATAAACACTTCTTAGTCAGAACTATTCCCCTATAGATGGCACTTTAGGTTGGGCCAAAAATGGTAGAAAGGATATGGGATCTCTGCTTCCAACAGCATTTGACAATTATTCTACTAGAAAAACACATGCACAGTATGTTGATTGCAGCACTATTTACAATAGCAAAGACTTGGAACCAACCGGAATGCCCATCAATGATAGACTGGATAAAGAGAATGTGGCACATGTACACCATAGAATATTATGCAGCCATAAAAAAGAATGAGTTCATGTCCTTTGCAGGGACATGGTTGAAGCTGGAAGCCATCATCCTCAGCAAACTAACACAGGAACAGAAAACCAAATACTGCATGTCCTCATTCATAAGTGGGAGTTGAACAATGAGAACACATGGACACAGGGAGGGGAACATCACACACAGGGACCTGGCGGGGTTGGGGGGCAAGGGTAGGGAGAGAGAGCATTAGGACAAATACCTAATGCATGTGGGGCTTAAAACCTAGATGACGGGTTGATGGGTGCAACAAACCACCATGGCACATGTATATCTATGTAACAAGCCTGCACGTTCTGCACATGTATCCCAGAACTTAAAGTAAAAAAACAAAACAAAAAAACTTCTCAGGGGTTAATGATGACTTTTAGTGCATTTATAAGTATTTAAGAAAGAAGACCAATAAGAGTAGGTTTTCAGAACATGGTGGTTAGTCTTCTTTTGCTTGAAGTAGAAAAATAAAGGAGAAACAAATCCTTGCAGAGGAGTTCTCTGTGGGAGATGAAGGTCAAGTAAGAGGGAAAATGTGGCCAGTTTACGATTAACTTTACTCTTGAGAGGTGAAGCAAATTGAGTTTCCCCAGGGGGATTTGCTTTACCCTTAACAAGTTTCAGCCAAAGGAAACCATTTGTGAATCCCTAGAAGATTATTTTGGCACTCTGTGGGCGGCAAGCCACCCAGGTGCCAAGGCAAGAGATCGAGGGCACAAGCTGTTCCAGTATAATAAAGAAAATGCATAGAATGAGAATAGTTATACTAGAAATAGATTATAGATATGATTATATGTGAATATTATTAATCATTAGTTTGTAGCATTACTCTTTATTCCAATATTATAATAATCTTTGCTCTACAATTATAACCTAGGAAAAACGAGGCCATAAAGAGATAGGAGCTGAAGGGACACAGTGAGAAGTGACCAGAAGACATGAGTGTGAGCCCTCTGTTACGCCCAGACAGGGCCACCAGAGGGCTCCCTGGTCTAGTGGTAACGCCAGCGCCTGGGAAGGCGCCTGTTAACTAGCGGACCTTGGTCTAGCGGTAGCGTCAGTGCCTAGGGAAGGCACCCGTTACTTAGCAGACCAGGAAAGAGAGTCTCCCTTTCCAGGGAGAGTTAGAGAAGACTCTGCTCCACCACCTCTTGTGGAGGGCCTGACATCAGTCAGGCCTGCCCACAGGCATCTGGAGGCCTAAACGTCTCCCTGTGATGCTGTGCTTTAGTGGTCACACTCCTGTTTCACTTTCACGTTCCGCCCTGTACACCTGGCTCTGCCTTCTAGACAGCAGTAGCAGAATTAGTGAAAGTACTAAAAATCTTTGAAATGCATAGAAGAAATAATGGCATAAGCTGTCCTCTCTCTCTCTCTGCCTCTGCTGCCAAACAGGGAAGGGCCCCCTATACGGGGGAAACGTGACTCATGTGACCTTATCAATCCCTGGAGATGACTCACACTCCTTACCCTGCCCCTTTTGCCTTGTATCTAATAAATACCAAACAGCCAGGCATTCGGGGCCACTACCGGTCTCTGCGTCTTGGTGGTAGTGGTCCCCTGGGCCCAGCTGTCTTTTCTTCTATCTCTTTGTCTTGTGTCTTTATTTCTATGATCTCTCATCTCTGCACATGAGGAGAAAAACCCACAAACACTGTAGGGCTGGTCCCTACAGCACTCAATTTTCCTCTTTTCCTAAAACCAGCAAATACAATGTCCTATGACAGTAACCCAGAAATAAAAAGTAGTTATGTCTAGTATAGAGAATATACAAAGAGGTTCCTTGCAAGTTTAAAGTTCTAGGAAAGGCAGCAAAAAAGAAAACATGATTGATTTCTTTTTTACGATTCATGAGTATTACAACTTCTTAAGGCAGAGGAGTTTTTCTAAGATACTGCAATCCATGTTTTCTGATTTTACAGAGAAGAAATAGAAATCGAACCCTTTCTGGAAGAATAATCCTATGAGATTTAGGTGAAGACAAGATTCGTGTTAGAATCCAGCTCTTCAAATATGGCTTGGTTGATTCACTTCCTAAATGATTTATGAAGAAGCTGATTTTTCATTCCTGTTGTCATAACTACAAGCTGTGCTGTTGTTTCCTGGAACTCAGTTTTTATGGGCAAAGGCTTAGGAAAATGGTCTATAAAGGCCATCAGCAGTTCAAGGACCTATTAGTTCAGTCTCCTCTCTGTTCTCCTGCCATAGAAAGTTGTTTTTGGTGTTGTAGAGCAATTGTGCATTGGTCTCAGTGTTGAGGCCTGTTTTCTCCTGGTTCTGGGAAGTCATAATCAATAAGAATGAAAACCTCATATATCTGCTTGTTGTATTAGCAGAATTTCCTGTGATGTGTTCAGCTCCTTGAGATCTCACTAGATGTTTCTCTATATAAGTATTCCTTGGCCAATGAAGTTTGAACATTTTGAAGTTAAGCAAATTTAATCTGTTATTCCTTTACTTCCAAATTTCTCAGATTCTTTATAAGCTCATGTGCATTGTGAATCTCCTAGAAGACATACATAACGTGAAACATTTCTCCAAATTTTGGGTAAAGATGCCCTTTTTGCCAAACATCTTGAGGGACTAGTGTCCCAAAGAACATACTTTGGGAAGTGCTCTGTTACTTCAACCTGTGCGTTAAAACCAACTTCTCCTGTTAGACATCTAGTCCCCAAAAAGCCTACAAATTAAGGTTTTAATGAAAAAATGTGTTAAGTAATAGACACAGTCCAAGGATCCACCTCATAACAAATCAGGTACGTATTTAAGCCTATGTGTTTTCAGATCATGTTCCTTTAAAAACCATCTGTATTGATGTGTTTCATAGAGAATAGCCAATTCACAATGACATTTCCCTGTTTTTTTGAAATGGTTAATAGTTTTTGAAAATATTTTTCTCAAAAAAATCTTAGGCATATTTGGAAGTGTGTGTTTTATGTCAGCTATCTATGTCTAGAATAGACCACCAGCATAGTGATATTTCAACCACCTGGAAGGCAAACTTTTGGATATTAGTTGTAAGTGTGTGTTATAAACCCAAGCTCTTTCAGATTAAAAAAATGCTGATGAATTTCGTTCTGGTGAAATATGCCAGCTCCAGGAAGAATAAAGTATGTTCAAGCATCCCTCTCTCCCCTGCTCTTGTTAAGAGAGGCACTGTTTAGAGAAGGAGGTTTCAGGGCCTGCCAGGGCCGCAGAGCTGAATTGAAGCTGCTGATGAGACACATTTAGGTCTCATCATTGCTTTGATACTGTGGGGCTCAGAGTCTGGCATTCTCTGCCTCCTAAGGTTTTGATCTTCCATGAAGCTTCACTACTAGGTAGATATGGGGCTGTTTCCCTCCTGGGTAAACCTGCGTTCTTTTTCCTCTATTTCACCCTGGGAAGGCCTGGAATGGATGATTTAATCTAGGTTCTTTTGAAACTTTGTTAATTATGGGACTCTATAACCTGGGTTAGTCTTTCCTTGCCTCTTCTTTCCCACAGATATTGGCTTAGGTTAAGATGTGGGTTCTAGGGAAAACACATCAAGGAGATCATTCCATTTTCTGGTTTTTTTTTTTTGTGCGTAAAGCAGAGGCACGAGAGGCATCCTGGTGTCTCATTCATAGAAAGAGTTCTGCATAGGGGTCTGGGCCCAAAACTCGGATGAGTTTTATAGATGAAGGGGTTTCTCTAGAGCGGCTCCTTTGCACGAATCCTGTATCAATCTTCAGTCATCGTAAGTAGACAGAGATTTCAGATCCTGGATCTTTGTTCTCTCTTTCTTAATCTCTCTTTATTAGAGTTACAAAAGTAGCTGTGAGTGTTTCAGGCAACTGAACAACAACTGATTCGCACATCTGCTAAGGTTGGCAGCTAAAAGCGTTTGAGAAAGTTCCCGATTTGATTTCCCACTCCAGAGGTTGAACCTACATCAGAGCACCATGAGTAATTGCTCTTTAGTACAAACATGTGCTTCTAAATACATAAGCAATGAGCTTTTGAAGCTGTCCCATGGTTTAATTTGAATTAGTTCAAGATGATACCTCCGGAGAGGCCCAGCAGGCAGACATTTCCTGCCCCACTTCCCTGGTGGGGCAGAATCACTGCTGGGAAGGCATGAAGGAAATCTGTCACTTTGGTTTCCAAATTTGGCCAGAAGGTGGCACAATCTGAAAACCTTTTTCTGCATCTCAGTGGAAACAAGGGCTTTCTGTTTTTCACATTCAGGTCAAAGATTCCAAGTAGAACTGGAAGAAGACCAAATATTGTAAAAGACTATAATTCATATCCTGAAGATTCTTGCAGTCCTTGGGGGCATTTCTTTGGGAGGGCTTGGGAAAAAAATAAACAAGCAAAAGAAATCTCATATGTACACTCTGAGAATTTTAGAGACAATTGGCCACGTTCTTTCAGAGAAAGGTACAAAAACAAAGCACTTTTATGTTGTTGTAAATAACAAGTTGGGATAGGGACTGGGAGAAGGACTTTTCATTTCCTTTCTGGAAACAAACAGCTTTATGATTGCAGCTCCATGACCTTTCTTGCTGTCCTGAGGGAATAGAAACTTCCCGACTTCTACAATTGGACTATTAGACACTTCTGATTTTCATGGAATTTAAGAATTGGAGATGATTTTTGAGGGCATTTGGTCCAAACTTTACCCGGTGCAGAAGTTGATCTTGTTATCTCTCTGATAAGAGAAACACCACCTATTTGCAAACCTCGGTGGGATCAATAGAACATTCACCCGTCTTTCACTTCATCCTCAGATCTGCACGGCGAGTTTGTTGTTTTTGTTGTGCTACTGACATCATTGCTAATAATGCTAATTGGGTACTTTCTTTATGAAATCCATTCATTAAAGGAATATTCATTTAATGATTATTTACCTGGGGCTTCATGTGCCAAACAATGAGTGAAACAGATTACATGCCTTATCTTATTGAATCCTACGACGAGCACCTGAGACAGGTGCTGTCTTTATCTCCCATTTGCAGCTGAGGAAGGTGGTGCTTAGAAAGATTAAGTAACAAAGGT
The DNA here is from genome assembly GCF_029289425.2 of Pan paniscus. Taxonomy (NCBI): domain Eukaryota; kingdom Metazoa; phylum Chordata; class Mammalia; order Primates; family Hominidae; genus Pan; species Pan paniscus. The sequence goes on from NC_073268.2 coordinate 84,805,849, forward strand.
TAAGGACAATGATTATTGTCTAAGGAAACACAGCTCAAAAGCAGTGGTGGTGGTAACAGGGGGCTTGTTTTGAGCCATGTTTGGCTGACCCAGAGTTCATACGCTGAACCACAGTGTTCTTGAGTCTACTGAAGTGTGTGTCGATGGCCTGGCAGGGATCCAATTCTCTCACCTGCCACCTGAGCATTTTTATTTGAATGTCATTAGACACACCTGTCTTTCAGGACACCAGGATCTATCCTGTGCTCTTCAGTTCCTCTGTCTGAGGTCTGTTCCTTCCTCCACATGACATCCCTTCAAATGTTTGAATGCTATGATCGTGTCTTAATGTTAACTCCCTTTTTTTTAGGCTAAACAGACTCAGCTTTCCAACTGCCCTCCTAAAAGACATGACTTTTTTTGTTTTTGTTTGTTTGTTTGTTTGTTTGTTTTTTGGAGACTGGGTCTTGCTCTGTCACCCAGGCTACAGTGCACTGGCACAAACACAGCTCCCTGCAGCCTCGACCTCCTGGGCTCAAGCAATCCTCCTACCTCAGCCTCCCAAGTAGCTGAGACTATAGATGCGTACCACCATGCTTGGCTAATTTTTGTAATTAGGAAAGGCTCCTGGACCCAAATGCCCATGTCTCTGCATATTACCCTATTGTACACATTTGTTATTTCTTTTTCACAATGAGGAAACCAATGTTTTGGGTAACTTACCAGAGGTTACTAAGTATGGGGGTTCACCATGTTGCCCAGGCTGGTCTTGATCTCCTGGGCTCAAGCAATCCTTCCACCTTAGCCTCCCAAAGTGCTGGGATTATAAGCTTAAGCCACCATGCCCAACCCAAGACATGACTTTTGAGCCCTTAACCCCTTTGGGATACTGTTTGTTTATTCGTAGGTCTTGTTGTCCCTTCTGTGACTTTCTGAGACTTGCAATTACTCATTGGACATTTGCCTTCCCCATTAGACTCCTGCTCTGTGAGGGTGGAGGCCAGGTCTTTTCTGTTTATCACAGACCTCCAGAGCCTTGCTTGGTTCCCAGCATGGTGCAGCTGTTTAATTGATGAAATAATGAATCTCCAAAGTGGGATTAATTATACCTTTTCTTCTTTCATAGGATTGTTGTGTGAAACAAACAACACAACACATGTAAAAGTACTCTGTCGTGCTAAAACATCATGCTGCTGCCATTACCAAGAGATTCATTGCATATCAAAAGTCATATTGTTGATTAGCATGGAATGCAAAACTCTCCATCCATTCATTGATTCATTGGTTCATTATTTATTTAAAAGCTACTATGTGCTCACGTAATGTATTTGAAAGTCCTTTTTTCTCTAAGTTTCCCTGGTTTTCATCCCTCCTGTTGTGTGTAGATCCAGAGCCACAGACTCACTGCTTCATGCTTCTAGGTTCAGAGCCCAATTCTACCCATTAGCTGACAGAAAACATACTTTCTGCTTCTTGAGCATTTGCACATTGCCAGACCCTGAGTCTCCCTGCTCCTAAGCCACGGTCAGGGGTGCTATGTCAGTACCCCTGATGGGTAGAGTGTAACCTTACAATAAATGCTGCTCTTCATAGAGAGATGTCTACTAGTGCTCTTTAATACTTAGTCCGTCAACAGTGGGCAGTGTGGTCCAGGAATCTTTCCTTATCAGTGATGATCAATGATAATCACATTCAGTTATTTGATCATGTTCCTGCCTTAACTTTTACCCTGGAGGTCAGAGACATGTAACTGGACCCATGGAATAGGCTCAGGGTCTTATAAGATGGCAGAGCATGGAAGTTTTATACACGGACCCTGGGGTCAGATTCATCTTTGTTCCAGTCCTACCTTCACTGTTCAATATTTAGGAACCTCTGATAAGTTACCCAAAGCATTTGTTTCCTCATTGTGAATAAGAAATAACAAATGTGTACAATAAGGTAGTATGTAGAATAGGGTAATTGTGAAGATTAAAATTAAATACTGCACTTAAATAATTTAGCATAGTGCCTGGCATACAATAAGTTCTCAATAAATAATAATAAAAGAGAAGCATCAAAGAAGGAGCTTCTGGTTTCTGGTGTCTCAATGCCTGGGAGTTTCCACGGGTCCCAGGAAACAGGTTTATTATTAAGAACATCAAGCACCATCCTTCCACTAGTGCAAGGCTTCTGAACAGAGGTGCTATTGATATTTTGAGCTGGATAATTCTTTGCTCTGGGTAGCTGCCCTGTTTAGATTGTTGCTGGCCTTTCTACACCACATACCAGTAGCATCACCCTCTGCACTGCCCAAGTTGGGACAATCAAACATATTTCCAGACATTGCCAAATGTTCCCTGGGAGGCAAAATCCCTCCTGGCTGGGAATGTCTCCATTAGACCAGAAACAGATTGCTGAAACATGGCTTGAACATATTGTAACATATTCAGCTGTTCGTGTGCTTCTAGATCAATACTACAATTTTTTATTTTTATTTTTTGTCCCCTCTATTGCCACAATACTGAAAAACACGCCATTACATATGAACATAACAACTAAATATATACTTAATAATAACAATAAAAGCAAATATTGAATAAGAATTATTAAAATATTTTATATTGTAAATTTATCCTGGAATTATAAAATAGATGCAGTCCCTTATAGAATATTATCAATTTTTAAAAGCATTTTTGTTATTTTGTTTTTTATATTTAAATATTTTATGTAATTTATTTTGGTGTAGAGTGTGAGGTCTGGATCCGCCTTATTTATTTATTTTTTTAGATGGTTAAACTTTGTCTTAACACTACTTGTTGAATAATCTGTGTTTTCCTAGCTAACTTGAAATGGCGTTGTATCCTATTAAAAACATTCTCCTGTTTCCCTGGTCTGTTTCTGGGCTTTCTGGTTCATTCTATTGATGTCTACTTATGGATGTTCCAGCTGGTGACTGCTGTTTTAGTGATTTGTTGAGCACTTACTGTTCTCTGTGTGTGGTTTTATCTTATTTTTATTTTTTTGAAAAACTTAAGATATAATTCTCTTACCATAAAACTCACTATTTTAATGTACATGATTCAGTGGTTTTTAATATATTCAAAATGTTGTACAACTATCATTATTGTCTAATTACTGGACCTTTCCATCACCTCAAAAGGTTAGCAGTCGCTCTCAACTCTCCCCTAACACCACCAGTCCCCCTACCAGTAACTCACAACCACTAATCTTTGTGGTTCCATAGATTTGCCTATTTTGAACATTTTAGATAAACGGAATCACACCATATATAGCCTTTGTATTTGGTTTCTTTCACTTAGCATAAGATTTTCAAGGTTCATCTACATTTTAACATGTATCAGCACTTCATTCCTTTTTATGGTGCAGTAATATTCCATTGAATGATTATGCCACAGTTTGTTTATGCATTCATCAATTAGTAGATATTTGTGTTGTTTGTACTTTTTGGTTATTATGAATAATGCTGTTATGAACATTTACGTGCAAACTTTTGTTTGAGCACACATTTTCAATTCTCTTGGATTCATATCCAGTAGTGGAATTGCTGGACCACATGGTAAATCTTAACATTTTGAGGAGGCACCAGACTGTTTACCACAGTGTTGAACCATTTTACATTCTGACTAGAAAGGCATGAAGACTTCAATACATCCACATATTCACCAACATTATTTTCTGTTTTTATTTATTTGTTGTTTTTATTATTGTTGTTGTTTATAACCATCCTAGTTGGTATGAAGTTGTATCTGATTGTGGTTTGGATTTGCATTTCTCTAATGTCTAATAATATTGAGCATCTTCTTATGTGCCTATTGGACATTTGTATATCTTGTTTAGACTAATGTCTATTCAAATCTTTTGTGTATTTTAAAATTGGGCTATTTATCTTCTTATGTCAAGTTTCAAATTTTAAAAAATATATTCTAGATATTAGACCCTTATTATATGTTTGATTTACAAATATTTTCTCTTATTCTGTGCATTCTTTGTTCACTTCTTTGATAGTGTTCATTGACACACAAAAGTTTTTAATTTTGATGAAGTTCAGCTTGTCAGTTTCTCCTTGTTTGTGCTTTCGGTATAATGTTTAAGAAAGGTAACTAAGATTTACACCTATATTTCTTTTTAAGAGATTTCTAGCTTTACCTCTTACATTTACATTTTGGGTCCATTTTGAGTTAACTTTTGTATATGGTGTGAGGTAGGGGTCTAATTTTATTCTTTTTCATATGGATATCTTAAGCTGCCCTCTCATCTTGTACTTTTGTGTTGAGAAAAGGTCTATCAGAGTCTTGGCAACTAAGCAATTTTCAAATTAGGAATCTGATTACTTAAATTCAGTATTAAACATGTGTAGCTGGAACCATGATTTGGATGCCAATTGTTATGAAACAGACTCTCATTCTTACAAACCCCAAGGACTCTTAAATCATCATGATGGCTTTTCTGTATAGAATTCTGAGGCTTCAGATGATGTGCCAGTGGAGGAGCCATTGGCTAGGACAAAGACATCTTTTAGGCAGATGGAGATTTTGGCTGAAATGGCATTTGAATAATGGAATTCGGCTTGCAGGGATCTTGCAACATTGAGTCCTGGGACTGAAGAGGGATAATGTAATGACATGGTCAGTTCATGGCCCAAGTTCAGGGAGGGCAGCAGGCTTTCCTCTGGGGAGTGTCTCTCTTCTTTCCTGCATGCCATAGGCACTTAAAAATATGAGACATATCAGACTCAGAAACATGCTAAAAATTCCACCATTTCCAGAAAAGGAGATGCAGAGATTAAAGTGAGTGGCATTAAGAGATTTTATTCTTATTCAGTAATAGGTAAGCGCGCTCTCTCTCTCCCTTTTATTTTTTATTTCATTTTATTTTTTAATATTAATTTTTTTTTGAGACCGAGTCTTGCTCTGTCACCCAGGCTGGAGTGCAGTGGCATGATCTTAGCTCACTGCAACCTCCGCCTCTTGGGTTCAAGCAATTCTCATGCCTCAGCCTCCCAAGTAACTGGGATTACAGGCATGTGCCACCATGCTCGGCTAATTTTTTTTGTATTTTTAGCAGAGACAAGGTTTCACCATGTTGCTCAGGCTGTTCTCAAACTCCTGAGCTCAGGTGATCTGCCCGCCTCAGACTCCCAAAGTGCTGGGATTACACACATGAGCCACCAAGCCTGGCCACTGTTTCTTTTCAAAACACAATGAAAAGTCAGGCTTCTGAGAGCTTTGGTGGGGATGCCCCATTTTTACAGCCACCTCACTACTCTTAAATTTGATTACTATTACGTGTCCAAAATTAAATTAGGATCAATATTTGTGGCAAGTCCCCTTCATCTCTACTGACAAAAAAGTTGTCATTGGAGAGTGGTTAAAATGTGAGGCCTCCTTGACCCTTGGGGCTCAGCCCAAAAGGTCCCACACAGACAGATCCTTTGAATAAGGTTAAAGGGCTATTTATTCCTCTGAGTTGCTGTTTCATATGAAACAAATGTGAATTGTCCTGGCCCATGTCCAAGGGTCTACAATGGAATGTTGTGTCACCCATTAGGGTGATAGGAGTTAGGTTTCCATGAAATGAAGACTGCCCATCTGCCACCAAATGCCAGTCCTAAGGGTGTAACCTTCCTAGAGAAGGGACCACTTGTTCCCTTTGCATAAATAAAGCCCATGCTATTTATGTGGCACTGTGTGCCAGTTTCTAGCAGGGCTGAGGGGACTTCAGCGTGCCACAGTAGGACAGCGTCCAAGGCACCAGCTGCCCACGTTCTGCGGCCATTCTGAGAACACAGTGGCTTTAAACATTGGATAGAAAGGTGACAAAGGAATGAAGAGCCAGGGACTCTTTTTTACCCTCTGCATAAACCAAAGGAACCCCTTTATTCTGAGAACTTGTTCTGTTGGCTCTGAGACTTTTTTCCCAGCCTATTTCTCCCAATCACTTATTTGTTCATTGCAAATGACAATAAACATCTGAGTGGCATTTATTCTGATTACTGTTTTAAATTTCTGGTAGAAAACACAGACTTACAGCTTTAGTAAACTCCTACTGTGAAAGAAGTATTTATTATCTTTACTCAGGTATCATAAGACACCATGTCCTGGCATGCAGACATAAATACATGCAGTCGCCCCTGCTATCTGATGTTTACGGCAACAGGGATTAATAGTTCTGTTATTCTCCAGCTAAGTACAAACATAATAACAGTTTGGGTTAATATGTACAGTTTTACCCCCACAAGTGAGGTTGCTAAAGAAACAAACATACTCTGAACATGCGGCACGTGATTTTAGAAACAAGATTCTCATTTTATCTAAAACACAGACCAATACTGCAGTTGAGATGGAGGGAATCTCATTTAGCTACCTGAAATACCTGCAGTACCAAAATCTCATTTCCAGCCTTTTTGAAAAACAAAGCCCAAGGTCTGTTATTCGCTGATCATATTTTAAATCTTGACTACCACCAACTTTTGTTACATGAAACGGAGATAGCCATATATCTTCGTTTAAATTTTTTATGCTTTAGAATTTTATACTTTGTGCTAGAAATCACTGCTCTTAAACCACATGGGCTAGGTTTAATGTTCATAATTTGTCTACCTTATTACATACAGCTTGAAATACTTTTCTACCTTTTTTTCTGTTTTCCTCCACTGAATTCAAATACATTTATTAAATTAATAGCCCTTGAAAATGAAAAAAAATTTGAGATAATTAGCAAGCAGTAATGTCTATCACTGTGTGTCAGTAATAATGAAGTTTCCATAGTAGAAGCTTGAAGTATCTGTGAATTGTCATAAATTGTTTTTCAACTCTAGGGAGGTGATGATGATGGTGATACTTTGGCTAACATTTATTGAGTGCTGACCAGGAGCCAAATACATGCTAATAATAGGCTTTCTGGGTTTTACCTTATTTAATCATTATGATTGGATGATAAGGTCTGGAACTCTTTATCAGCTGTATATCACACATGAGGAAATGGAGGCCGGAGAGCCTTGGGAACCTGTCCCAAATTGCCTAAGGAGTAAATGACTGGACCAAGTGGTCTGACATCAAGATCTGCCCTCTTCATCTAATTCCTTATATGTTTACCAGATTCTATAGCTTATAAAATGCTCTTGGGTCTTTTATTTTATTGTGTACTTTGCAAGGGATGATATTTAGCATTTTGTAAGCAAATATTGGTGATCGGAAACCACATCTGTATTTACCATCCAAACAACTGCACAGTAAGAATCATTTCAAGAAGCCATCAGCTGTTCTCCTCTAGATGAGATTTGTCTGTGAGTGACTGTGGACGATGATAGAACCACATGCCAGCCCCTGCAACACACTGATAAAGTATGTGGATCCATCGAATAGTCAGTAGCTTCCTTTGCAGAGATGGCAGAAATTAAAGCTGGACTGAAGCTGGAGAATGTGAAAGCAACACTGGCTCATAAACGGTATTCTGGGGGAACCTAACGTAATTCAATGGTAGTTGCAGATGAGGAAGTGAATGGTGAGAATGGGCTAAGTTAAGCATTGGCTTCACATTCAGAAGTGTGTCCAGGGGTCTAGAGAAGTCACTGGTACCAGTCTCATGGGGCCATGAATGCGAGCAAGTGGGGAAGATGTCTCCACAACCCTGAAGGTGATTTAACCAGCATTTCCTGCAGAGCTCCAATGAAACCATCAGGTGGCTGTATTTTCCAATCCACATTCTTTTTAGTATTCCCATCATAACCAAACCAGAGCAAAACAGCTTTAATATACAAGTATGGCTTTGCTGTTTCTTTTCCTTCCTTCCTTCCTCTTTCCTTCCTTCCTCCCTCCCACCTTCCTTCCTCCCTCCTTCCTTCCCTCCTACCTTCCTTCTTTGCTCCCTCCCTCCCTCTTCCCTCCCTCCCTCCTTCCTTCCTCTCACCCCTCTCTCCCTCCCCTCCTTTTCCTTCCTTCCTTCCTTTCTCTCCTCCCCTCCCTCCTTCCTTCCTCTCCCTGCTCTCTCCCTCCTGTTCTTTTTTCCTTCCTTTCTTCCTTCCTTCTTTCCCTCCTTCCTTTTTTCCCTTTATATATTTTTAAAGGCATAGTGGAAAGATCCAAGACTTTGGAGCCAGATAGCCTACTATGCACATCAGGCTCAGACTTATGAGGTATCTACCTTGCTTTTTTAAGTCTCAGTTTCTTTATTTAAAAAAACGTGAAATTACTCAACCATTTCACTAAGGCATGAAAGAATAGAAGAAGCTGATTCCTGGTATATAAGCAGTTGCTTAATTAATGATGTTTGTTTTTTATTTCTTCTTTCCCTAAAAAAAAAAAGACTCTATTGGTGAGAAATCTGAAGTAAATAGCATACTCTTCAAAATGAGGACCATTTTTAAAAAACATTTAGTGAATACCCACTGAGCGTCAGATGCTGGAGTTACAGAGAATCTGACGGTTAACTGAGAGAGACATCAAGTCAGAGTAGTTCGGATAATCTCCCCAGTGTGTGAAGCGCAGTGAGAGCCCAGAGAATGGGGCTGACTCCTGCCAGAGAGATCACAGATTCCTCCCTCAGTGTGAACCACGGAGAACAACCTGGTGTTGGCAGGAGAATGGGAAGTGGATGAAGATATATGGGAAGAGCCAGCCAGGTGCATGTTGTGTGCAGGGAACTGTGGTGGCTGGAGATGAACATCATTGTCATGAATAGGTTAAGAGGTCAAGCTGGGAAAACAAGAGGCAAGAGATGTTCCAACATCTTCTTCACAGCTCTGTGCTCGTCTATGCTAATGTGGGCATCATGTTACTAACAGGAACAGAGCATAGGAGAGCTTCACCATGCTTTGAGGACCCTTGGTGAGGCTGCTTCATTTGGCTAGAACGTGTGTGAGGGGGAAATTGAGACTGAAGCTCCACACTCAGAGCGAAACAATGACAAAAGATTATTACACAGTGCAGATAAATGGGGAGACAGCACCCAAAGAGGGGTCTTCAAGGCCAAAGTGGGGGATGTGAAAAATGAAGTTAGTCGTCATCAGAGACAAATAAGCAGAATGCATGTGAAGTCAAATATTGGGTTTGGGACACGCAGGTTTGCAGGTATGGGAGCTGGCACCGAGGCCAAGGAACACCTGATTGTGATGGTCACAAAGGTGCTGAGTAAATCAAGTTTTATGATCTTCAGTTGCATGTCCAGTCTATAATGTCATGTTTCAACATGGAGATTAGCATTTTTTGGTGCTAACATGTCAGCTATGACTGGCTGTTCTCATGTATCTTCATCCACTTCCCATTCTGCTGCCAACACCAGGTTGTTCTCTGTGGTTCACGCTGAGGGGGGAATCTATGATCTCTCTCGGGGGAGTCAGCCCCACTCTCTGGGCTCAGTGCATTTCACACACTGGGGAAATGATCTGAGCTACTCTGTGACTCAGTATCTCTCTCAGTTAACCATCAGGTTCTCTGTAACTCCAGCATCAGACATTCAGTGGACATTCACTAAATGTTTAACAAAATGGTCCTTGTTTGAAAGAGTATGCTATGTACTTTAGATTTCTCACCAATAATTTTTTTTTTTTTTTTTTTTGGTAAAGAAGAACTTGGCACAAACAAACAGGTTAGAAGTAGACCCATAAAGATCCTAAACTCCTGCCCCAGGGAGTCCAAAGATATAGGAGAACCAGACCCACGCTGTAAGTCTCCCACTCTTTTAAACAATTTTTAAAGTTTTAATTTTTGTGGGTAGATAGTAGGTGTATATATTTTTGGGGTACGTGAGACGTTTTGATACAGGCATGCAATGTGAAATAAGCACATAATGGAGAATGAGGTATCCGTGCCTTCAAGCATTTATCCTTCATGTTACAAAGAATCCAATTACACTCTTTAAGCTATTTTAAAATGTACACTTAAGTTATTGTTGACTGTAGTCAACCTGTTGTGCTATCAAATAGTAGGTCTTATGATCTTATTCTTTCTATTTTTTTTGTACCCATTCACCATTCCCACCACCCCTGCAAGTCCCCCACTACCCTTCCTAGCCTCTGGTAACCAACCACCCTTCTACACTCTTTGTCCATGAGTTCAATTGTTTTCATTTTTAGATCCCACAAATAGGTGAGAACATGTGATGTTTGTCTTTCTGTGCCTGGCTTATTTCACTTAACATAATCATCTCTAGTTCCATCCATATCATTGCAAATGACTGGATCTTATTCTTTTTTATGGCTGGATAGTACTCCACTGTGTATGTGTACCACATTTTCCTTATCCATTCATCTTACTCCATTGTATATATGTACTACATTTTCTTCATCTATTCTTCTGTTGATAGGCACTTAGGTTGCTTCCAAATCTTAGTTATCATAAACAGTGCTGCAACAAATACAGGAGTGCAGATATCTCTTCGATATACTGATTTCCTTTCTTTTAGGTATATACCCAGCAGTAGGATTACTGGGTCATATGATAGCTCAAGTTTTAGGTTTTTGAGGAACATTCAAACTGTTCTCCATAGTAGTTGTACTAATTTACATTCCCACCAACAGTGTAAAAGGGTTCTCCTTTCTCCACATTCTTTCCAGCATTTGTTATTGTTGTCTTTTGGATATAAACCATTTTAACTGGGACGAGATGATATCTCATTGCAGTTTTGATTAGCACTTCTCTGATGATCAGTGATGTTGAGCATCTTTTCATATATCTGTTTGCTACTTGTATGTCTTCTTTTTAGAAATGTCTATCCAATTTTTTTGCCCATTTTTTTGATAGGATTATTAGATTATTTTCCTATAGAGTTGTATAAGCTCCTTATATATTCTTGTTTTTCATCTCTTGTCAGAGGGGTAGTTTGCAAATGTTTTTTCCCATTATGTGCATTGTCTCTTCACTTTGTTGATTGTTTGCTTTGCTGTGAAGAAACTTTTTAACTTGATGTGATCCCATTAGTCCATGTTTGCTTTGGTTGCCTATGCTTGTGGGGCATTGCTTAAGAAATATTTGCCCAGACCAATGTCCTAGTGATTTTCCCCAATGTTTTCTTGTAGTTTCATAGTTTGATGCTTTACATTTAAATCTTTAAACTATTTTCATTTGATTTTTTATATGGTGAGAGATGGGGGTCTAGCTTCATTCTTCTGCATATGGATTCCCATTTTCCCAGCACCATTTATTGAAGAGACCGTCTCTTCTCCAGTGTATGTTCTTGGCACCTTTGGTGGAAATGAGTTCACTGTATGTGTGTAGATTTGTTTCTGGGTCCTCTATTCTGTTCCATTGGTCTATGAGTCTGTTTTTATGTCAGTACCATGCCATTTGGGTTACTATAGCTCTGTAGTATAATTTGAAGTCAGGTAATGTGATTCCTCCAGTTTTTTTTTCTGTTTGCTTAGAATAGCTTTTGTTATTCTGGGCCATTTTTGGTTTCATATAAATTTTAGGATGTTTTTTATTTCTGTGAAGAATGTTATTGGTATTTTGATGGGGATTGCATTGAATCTGTAGATTTCTTTGAGTAACAACAGTGTTCTTTAACAACACTGATTCTTCAAATCCATGAAAATGGAATCTTTTTCCATTTTTTTGTTTCCTCTTCAGTTTCTTTCATCAGTGTTTTATAGTTTTCATTATAGAGATCCTTCACTTCTTTGGTTAAGTTAATTCCTAGGTATTTAATTTTATTTTAGCCCCCCACTCTTGAGGAGATGGGGAAGGATCCTGTCACTGGCCACATGGGAAATGCAGAGTTTGTAGTGAGAGGTTTCCCCTTTTCCCTCCCCTCACTACATCCAAGAATGGGAGAGGGAGAGAGTTTCCAAGAGAATCTGTAATAAAGATGATAGGGAGGGTGATGCCCAGAAGGGAGCACTTGCCTTCCTTTCCTTAACTGGATTTCTGCTTAGACACTGCATTTGCTGATCTGTTCCTAAGGAAGAAGAGGATTAGAACAAACTGGTAGGGTGGGGAGAGGCGTGAGGGAAGAGCAGCTGCACTCCCATCCATTTTGTGCCAAGGGTCTGCAGTGTTTCCACAGGTCATGTGGTGGGCCACCAAGGAAGTCAACTGGGCTTGCGCCATCTTGACTCCCACAAGAGCTGTCCTTAGGATGAGGGGTTGCCAGTAGCAAGAGGCCATGGGATGCATGGATTGCTAATGGCAGAAACTGGGCTGGAAGTTCTATCTCTTATGTTAGGAAATTGGGCAGTGGGGAGGGCCCTACAGGAAACTCACATAGGTTTCAAAAGTGAATCAGATTTTGGAAACTTGCCTCTCAGACAGCAATGAGGCCCAGTCAACGCTGGTAAGAGATGTGTTCACAGTTAACTGAGTGAGGTCTGCAGCAGCAGGTGGTTAAGTAGAGACATCCCCATCCATCTCAGACCTTCACCTTGATTAGCCAACATCCTAGTTCAGCTCTGTGTTTGGGGTTGAGGATTTGAAAGTTTGTGAAAGGAAATGATAAATGACTAGAGGGGCTCATATTCAAAGGTGGGAATAAGGGTAACAAGGGATGAGAAACTGGAAAAGGGAAGGCTGTGTCAGACCCAGGGCACCATCATATGGTATAGACTCTGACACCCACTGTGGGTTGAGTCATGGCAGACTCATCTGGTTTGCTTGGAACTTTTTCAGTTTCAAAAGTTAAAGTCCTTTGTTCTGGGAACCTCTTCAGTCTTGGACCACCCTGCACAGTTGATCACTCAATCTGCCAGGAATCCTAGAGTGACCTCTGGCAGAGATAGTTATATTACTCCTATCTGACATCTCAACAGCTCAAAATGGGCCAGAGCCATCAGCTTATGTAACATTAACATGTGGACCACTGGACTCTAAGCTGCAATGTGGATCATTAAGAGATAAGAGGAAGTATTTTTTGGCTATTGCTTTCAAAAGTCTAAAAATATATTAACAGCTGCAAGAAATCAGCATCTAAAGAACTTAAAAACAGAACTATTAATACCATTCAACCCAGTGATCCCATTACTGGGTACATACCCAGAGGAAAATAAATACTTCTGGCAAAAAGACTCATCCACTTGAACATTCATCACAGCACTATTCACAACTGCAAAGACATGGAATCAACCTAGGTGCCCATCCACGGTGGACTGGCTAAAGAAAATGTGGTACATGTACACCATGGAATGCTATGCAGCCATAAAAAGAATGAAATCATGTCCTTTGCAGCACCATGGATGCATCCAGAGGCCACTATCCTAAGCAAACTAATGCAGGAACAGAAAACAAAATGCCACATGTTCTCACTTATAAGTGGGAGCTAAACACTGGATGTACACATGGATGCAAAGATGGAAATGATAGATACTGGAGACTCTAAAAGTGGGGAGGGAGGAAGGGGAAAGGGCTGAAAACCTAGCTATTGGGTACTATGCTCACCACCCGCATGACGGGATCAATCATACCCCAAACTTCAGCATTACACAATATGCCAACATAAGAAACCTACACATGTCCTCCCTAAATCTAAACTAAAAGTCACATCCACGTAAGATGTCCAGGTTAGAAGAAATGTGCAAAACACTAAATTCCAAGCTCAGCAGAAAGATTCTGGTAGCAAGGTGCATAGCCAATGCACTCACTTCAGTTGCTGGGCAGTTTCTTGAGCTAGTCCTCACATTCTGAGTAAGGCATCTCATTTGTTACCCTTGATTAATATTTTTGAGAATCAAATGAGACATTGAACAACACTAAATGCTCTACAAGGCATTAAGAAAGCCAAAAGCCCTTGACATTTTTTTTCTATTCTTTCTCCCTCATTTCAAAACAAGATGTTAATATCACTCCAAGTTTATTGCGTAACATAAGGGAGTGGGGGAAAACATAATGATTTCAGGAAAAGAAAGGATCTGCAATTGTTATACAATGAGGGGCAAAAGAAGCAAGAGAACAAATGATGAAATCTAATTATGCAGGGTGTTTCATCATTTTCAAAAATTGTTTTATATTTCACACAGAACTACAAGGAGAAAGGGTAAAAAAAAAAGTACTGGGTAAGGAAAAAGTAAAAGAGAGAAAGAGACTCCATAAGACCTCTAGTGCCTCATCTATCTGGAATTTGAATATATGGCAGTTGGGATTATCAGTATAAACAGGAATAAGAATCAAGCAAAAATTATTTTGCCATATTCCATGTGGTTATAAATAACAGTAAGTGGCTAATTTCGTATTGTTATTTCTGTAAGCCCTGTAAAGAGAAGGCTTTCATTTGTAAATGGAAGGTTTTGAGGATTGAGTTTCCCTTTTGTTTTGTGGTTTACAAACTCCTAGACACATTTATCTACGTGACAAACCTTGAAAGAAGACCAAAATTTTAGCTATAATCTTTTTTTTTTTTTTTTTTTTTTTTTGAGACGGAGTCTCGCTCTGTCGCCCAGGCTGGAGTGCAGTGGCGCGATCTCGGCTCACTGCAAGCTCCGCCTCCTGGGTTCACGCCATTCTCCTGCCTCAGCCTCCCGAGTAGCTGGGACTACAGGCGCCCGCCACCACGCCCGGCTAATTTTTTGTATTTTTAGTAGAGACGGGGTTTCACCGTGTTAGCCAGGATGGTCTCGATCTCCTGACCTCGTGATCCGCCCGCCTCGGCCTCCCAAAGTGCTGGGATTGCAGGCGTGAGCCACTGCGCCCGGCCTAGCTATACTGTTTACCATCATTTTCTTCTCATAAACTGGAGCTGACAAAAAGAAATTGACACTATACACGTTGCTATTTTTTCTGCATACTGATTCTCAGGCTTGGAGTTAATTTTTGCAGGGTAACCTTGGACTGTTTGTTTTATTTCATCTTTCTACTTCTCTCAGCTTTTACTAACTCCAGTCACACCAAAAACAAACAAACAAACAAAAACACACACACACACAAAACTATGACATCAGACCAAAGTTACAAAGTTACCACAGGTCTAATCCTATTGCTAGCTAGTCATGCTTGCTGGTAAAACTGTTTTTGGCATCTTTATCACTATTCACCAAAACTGTAATTATCAGGTGACATCTCCAGGTCCCCAGGGGTGGGACCTTGTTGCATGGGCTCTGCTGCAGGTCATCTCAGACACACTGAGGTTTCCTACAACTTCCTCTGAGCCTTCCTTTGTTCTTTATTGCAGTAACTGGCTAATGCTAGATTCCAAGGTGACATTCAAAATCAATCTTCAAATTCCATGCCAAGTGGAGAAACATTTAATTCTGGGGTTGTTTCTAGAAGTAAAGTTTCATTTTAGCAATCTTGGCTTCTCTCAGGGTTTCTGGCCTGTGACAACTGGAGTGTAAAGGACAACAAAATAATATTACATTTAAGAACAAGTGATGGGATTAAATGTTTATTTTTCACCTAAAACTTTAAAAAAGGAAGCAAATGAGTAATTCCGTACTGCCTTTTCACAATGTCATGTAAAATATTGAGTGTTTTTTTAAATAAAATATTTTTTCCCATTGAGTATAAAATATACACACATGAATTACTGATTTATTTTTTTTACAAGACAAGGTATATTCATGCCCCAGAGCTTCTTTCTCCTTTCAGATAGAAATCCCTTCTGGGTGATTCCTGAGTATAATGTGGATCACTGTGGATTTTGGCTGCAAAACAGAACAGAGCATCCCTTTTGTAAAAGAAGTATCAACAAATGTAACAGTTTCTGCTTTTTTGCTTCCAAGTTGCTGAGATTGACCAGAAGGCTGGAGCCTAGGCCACCACTGATAGGTTATCTCATTCACAGATGATACCCTAATGTTGGAAGTTTGCAGTGCCTTGCCCCAAAATGAAGACCCCTCCCCCGCCCAGTGATGTGTTTGGAAAAGTCTTGGAAGTAATTGCTCCTTGATTTTTTTTTTAGTTTCAAGTGAATAATGCAACAAAAAGCAGAAATGTGAATAATCCCATTGTAAATCACTCGCCTTCTGGTGGATTTTGGTCAGGGTCAAAGAGCAAACGGGCAGGAACTGGGCTGTTTGAATGAGCTTTGTAAACAAGGTCATCATCAAGCCATGACTCAATACACAGTGAATTATCTGAAGCCTTTTAGAATTAGCAACTAACCTCCAGGAAACTGGTGCATGTTGCAATGAAGTAGCTGACCATCCAAATAGCACAGGCCACAGCACCATGGGACATTGCATTTATTAATCATTAATTAATTTATTTATTTTTGAGACAGAGTCTCGCTCTGTCACCCAGGCTGCATGGCAGTGGCATGATCTTGGCTCACTGCAACCTTTGCCTCCTGGGTTCAAGCAATTCTCCTGCCTTAACCTCTCCAGTAGCTAGGATTACAGGTGTGCGCCACCACGCCGGGCTAATTTTTGTATTTTTAGTAGAGAGGGGGTTTTGTCATGTTGGCCAGGCTGGTCTTGAACTCCTGACCTCATGTGATCTGCCCACCTCAGCCTCTCAAAGTGCTGGGATTGCAAGCGTGAGCCACCACCCCCGGCAGGGACATTGCATTTAATACAGAGGGATCACTCCTCGTGTAGTGTCCCTGAATTCTTCCATTGCTTACAACATTCAAGTTTCCATGAGTGAAGAACTTTATTCTGCTTCATTATTTTTATTTATCCATTTTTTTCTTTGATATGCAGAGTGGCCCAAGAGAGCACAAATTCTAAAGGTTGACAGAAGAGGGAGCACTTGTAACTTTGAAATAACAACAAAAAAGATATGTTTTTCCCTTTATATAATAGGGCTTTGTCTGTTTTTAAAAACTAGATCTTTTCCCAGCTGCGTGTCGCACCAGATGTTCTCTTTGTGAGGCTTGGGCATAGAAAGTCCTCCAAGGCCCCAGGCTCTCATTGCTTCCAGAACACAGCCCTACTTTCTCCCATTCTGAATTTTTTTTAACACAGAACAATCCATTATTCTTACCACCATGTAGTCTGAAAGTCTGTATAATCCCCTAAGGGTAGGAAAAAACAAACACAAACAAGCTAGAAAGAAGATGATTGAAATAAAGTAAAGAGCTGGTAAATACGAAGGCAGGAAAAGAGGTAACCAGGGAAGAAGCTAGAGAACAAGGAAGAGGAAGTGAAGATAATGGGCTGAAAAGTCACAAAACAAAACAGCAAAACAATCTTCCCCTCCCCCCAAACTCTTTTCATATATTTTGTTTTCCATTATGCAAAACATTAGGTTTGATGGGCTTTATTTTCCCATCAAAAAAACTTACAGATGCAAACAGAAAGGGAAAGTAAGACAAGGAGTGATCCAGGTCTCGGCTCACATGCCTTTGCTGGCAGGTTGAGCCACACAACATTTCCAAAAATTAACCCTTGACCTACAGAAATAGCAATTTTATATAGTTTGATTCAATATAATTGCCAGTGAGATGACTGTCACATGTGTCCATGTGAAGAGACCACCAAACAGGCTTTGTGTGAGCAATAAAGCTTTTTAGTCACCTGGGTGCAGGCAGGCGGAGTCCAAAAAGAGAGTCAGCAAAGGGTGGTGGGATTATCATTAGTTCTTATAGGTTTGAGATAGGCGGTGGAGTTAGGAGCAATTTTTTGCGGGCAAGGGGTGGTTCTTACAAAGTACATTCTCAAGGGTGGGGGGAATATTACAAAGTACCTTCTTAAGGGCAGGGGAGAATATTACAAAGTACCTTCTTAAGGGCAGTGGGTGGGGGGAGGATATTACAAAGTACCTTCTCAAGGGTGGGGAGGGTGTATTGTCACAAAGTTAATTGATCAGTTAGGGTGGGGCAGGAACAAATCACAATGGTGGAATGTCATCAGTTAAGTCAGGAACTGGCTATTTTCACTTCTTTTGTGGATCTTCAGTTGCTTCAGGCCATCTGGATGTATATGTGCAGGTCACAGGGGATATGATGGCTTAGCTTGGGCTCAGAGGCCTGACATTCCTGTTTTCTTATATTAATAAGAAAAATAAAACAAAATAGTGGTGAAGTGTTGGGGTGGTGAAAATTTTTGGGGGTGGTATGGAGGGATAATGGGCGATGTTTCTCAGGGCTGCTTCGAGTAGGATTGGGGCGGCATGGGAACCTACAGTGGGAGAGATTAAACTGAAGAAAGATTTTGGGGTAAGGTATGATATTGTGGGGTTGTTAGAAGGAGCTTTTGTGGTATAGAATGATTGGTGATGGCCTGGATGCAGTTTTGCATGAATTGAGGAACTAAACGGAAGACACAAGGTCCAAATAAAAGAAGGAGAAAAACAGGTATTAAAGGACTAAGAATTGGGAGGACCCAGGATATCCAATTAGAGAGTGTCCAAGGGGGTTCAGCATAATTCTTTGCTTGTTTGGTGAGCTTTTGGGCTCTATCCTTGAGGTTTTTTTTTATGTTGTCATATACCAGGCCAGATTGATTTAGGTAAAAACAACACTCTTCATTTAAAAATTAACCTTGACTATGCCTTTAGCTCCAGCCACCTCTTTAAGAGGAAATTGTTGGGCAGATGGGGGAGGGCTAGTCGTGGAACAAAACTGTAAGCCAGACCTGGTATGAGGAGGGGAGGTAATAGAAGGATTATAGGGTGGGGGAGTGGAGGCTGAGGAAGAATTGGGACCTGGCTCGGCCTGGTGAGGAGGAGCCTGGGGAGGAGGGGAGAGGTCAAATGAGTCCATAGAAAAGGAGGATTCAGAGGACGCAGAGCTTGGGGTGGAGACTAAAGGAACAGACAGGAGAGAAAGAAGAAAGATTTGGGATGAGTTGCATTGGGAGCAGAGACTAAGGAGGGACTGATGTGTAAATGAATGCCTGGACATCAGGCACCTCAGACCATTTGCCCATTTTTCGACTAAAATTATGTAGGTCTTGTAGGATGGAGAAATCGAGAGTGCCATTTTCTGGCCATTTAGAGCCATTATCAAGTTTGTATTAGGGCCAAGCAGTGCTGCAGAAGAAAATAAGACACTTAGGGTTTAGGTCAGGCAAGAATTGAAGAGGTTTTAAATTCTTGAGAACACAGGCTAAGGGAGAAGAAGAAGGAATGGAGGGTGGAAGGTTGCCCATAGTGAAAGAAGCAAGCCCAGAGAAAAGAGAGGGTAGAGACACAGAGGGTGGGGGTGGTACTTGCCACCCAGAGGAGGTGGTGCTTGCTACCAAGGTGAAGGATCAAGGCAGGCATCCCCACGGTGATCAGTTGCCTCTGAATGTGGGTGAATAATCAGGCAGGCATCCCCGCAGTGATTAAACACTAAGGGAAGACTGTCTTCCTGAGTTCGTGACCGGCACTGGAGTTTTGAGTTCATGGATAAAACACATCTTCTCTGTCTCTACCAGAAAGGGAAAGGAACTGAAATTAAGGAAGAGAGAGATTGAAGGGTGGAGGGATAGCAAGAGAGGTTGGCGAAGAGACTGAAAAGACCATTTACCTGATTTGAAATTGGTGAGATGTTCCTTGGGCTGGTTGGTCTGAGGACCCGAGGTCATAGGTGGATCTCCTCATGGAGTGAGGGCAAGGACAAGGGAACTGGTCTCCTGAAGGAGTCCTCCTGTCCCAGCTCTTCGGCACCAAATGTCATGTGTGTCCGTGTGAAGAGATGACCAAACAGGCTTTGTGTGAGCAATAAAGCTTTTTAATCACCTGGGTGCAGGCAGCCGGAGTCCAAAAAGAGTGTCAGCAAAGGGTGGTGGGATTATCATTAGTTCTTATAGGTTTGGGATAGGCAGTGGAGTTAGGAGCAATTTTTTTGTGGGCAGCGGGTGGATCTTACAAAGTACATTCTCAAGGGTGGGGAGAATATTACAAAGTACCTTCTTAAGGGCAGTGGGTGGGGGGAGGATATTACAAAGTACCTGCTCAAGGGTGGGGAGGGTGTATTGTCACAAAGTTAATTGATCAGTTAGAGTGGGGCAGGAACAAATCACAATGCTGGAATGTCATCAGTTAAGGCAGGAACTGGCAATTTTCACTTCTTTTGTGGATCTTCAGTTGCTTCAGGCCATCTGGATGTATATGTGCAGGTCACAGGGGATATGATGGCTTAGCTTGGGCTCAGAGGCCTGACAATGACAATTTTGAGTACTGAGTATGTAGAAAGATCATATGTGTTACGAACAGATTTTAACCAGTTTGGTTATTACAATAACTAGCTTCTTTCTGGTAAATATCATAATATCGGTGATGTCCTAGCCTGTGGCCTGTTTGCATATGGCCCATGAGCTAAGAGTGGTTTTTATATTTTTATAGGGTTGTAAAAAAAAGGTGAAAGAATGTGCAACATTAGACCATTTTAGCCCACAAAGCTTAAATTGCTATCTGATTGTTTACAAAGTTTGCAACCGATGGAAACTCCAGGTGCACCCAGATTGTTTCATTTTATTTTTTGCTCTTAGTATGATAATCACAACCTATTGGGAACTAACTATGTGTCAGGCACTGTTCTAAGAATTTATATATTAATCTATTTAATCTTCACGAAATGCTGTATGCAGATTCTATTATTATTCATGTTTTACATACCTGGATAGAGCTGGAATGGAGATTTGAACCCAGGACTCCTGCATGCTTTTAAACACTATGTTGAATTGCCTTTCAAGAAGTTCTTGCAGCTTACACCTGTAATCCCAGGGCTTTGGGAGGCTATGGTGGCAGGACTGGGGAGGGTTGCTTGAGCCCAGGAGTTTGAGACCAGGCCAGGCAACATAGCAAGACCTTGTCCCTACAAAAAAAAAAAAAAAAAAAAAAAAAAAAAGAGAAAGAAAAAAAGAGGTTGATACAAGGGAGCTGTGAGACTTGTTCCTGGGGGAAGCTAGATTGATTTCTAAACTGATTTTTCATCTCAGCTCTTAGTACTCACCTGTTGAGAATTTTTGGCAATTTATTTAACTGCTCTCTGCCTTAATATCTCTGTAAATGGAAGAAAACTGATTTTAAAAAATGGCAAATGATTACAAAGAAATGAAAATGAGTTGTATCAGTGGAATGCAAATGATTATTATCCAATGGATAGATCCTTCTCATGTCCTTTTGTACAGTCATTTCAGTTTTCCTCATCTGCCTGTGTATGTATATTCTCTGGAGTTCTCTCTTGAACTGGTTGTAATCTCTTACTAGTTCCCTTATAAATCAGTGATTGAAATAAATTTTTGATATGCTATTATTTTATATCTATATAAGGGTCATAATTATAAACTTTTAAAATTATCTTTTAACACAAGAAACTATAATTTTCCCTCAATTTGCATGTATACTTTCCATTTGATTGGGACATTCTCTTTCCCCTTAAGGCAAAGCCGGAAGTAACCTGATAATAGGATTTTGGTGTCAGTCTAATGTTCCCTTTAATGCCCTTTGCACATGGAGACGCTCAGTTCAACTCTTGAGTTGAAATTATGATGAAGGAGACAGACATTCTAAGAAAGAGGGTTGATGAACTAATTTCCAATCCCGTTTTAAATTCTTTACTGTCTGTAAGAAGATTCCTTACAAGACGGAACATCAGATCTCACAGATCTCTCACTGAGGCTGGAGTGTAGTGGTCTTTTAGTAGTATTGTTATGTTAGTATTTACTGGATGCTTATTATGGAGTGCTAAGTATGTACAAAGTTACCTCATTCAGTTATCACTAAAACCCAATGTGGTAAGCACTTTTATTTCACAGATAAGGATATTGAAAAGATAAAAACTCCAAGATGATGAAAGGCAAAGATAATCCAGAAGGGTGCAGTAAACAGGACACGCAGCCATCTTTTACGTTTTTTCCCCACTTCAAAATCTTTTGTGTTTTTTTCTGGTACTTTGTTGCATGCTTTTTCCTTTATCCAATCCCTTTTCCCACCTTTCACTTCAGTTGCTAGAATAAGATATTCTGAATTTGCTAGATGTTGTCATTAGGTTCTTATTTAAGTGGTTTTGTAATCTTTGTTTTCCACAGAAATCTTTAAAAATTCTGTGGCTTCTTGACCGGGTGTGGTGGCTCACACCTGTAATCCCAGTATTTTGGGAGGCTGAGGTGGGCAGATCAAAAGGTCAGGAATTCAAGACCAGCCTGACCAACATGGAGAAACCCCGTCTCCACTAAAAATACAAAAAAATTACCTGGGCATGGTGGTGCGCGCCGGTAATCACAGCTGTTCAGGAGGCTGAGGCACGAGAATCACTTGAACCCGGGAGGCAGAGGTTGCAGTGAGCCAAGATCGTGCCATTGCACTCCAGCATGGGCAACAGAGTGAGACTCCATCTCAAAAATAAATAAATAAATAAATAAATAACTACAAAATAAAAAGTAAAAAATAAAAAATAAATAAAATTCTGTGGCTTCTTTTCCATCGTTTGTTCATAACATTTCTATAGAGGCTATCACATTCTGTAATGAGAGTGTTCTTTTGCTAATATCATTTAATATTTATGTATATAAGACAGAATAGATTATTGATGTAGTAATATGACAGCTTCTTATAGAAGCATGAGCAAGAAGTAATGAGCATGTTCTTTTGCAATTACCATTTTATATGTGTATGTATATATATATATATAGTTTTGTTGGGATCGCTTGGCCATTATCATAAGAAAATGTGTTTTGATCAGTGGTGGTGAAGTATGTTGTTTATGTAAGTGAGTGAAGGAGATCATGAAGTCACCATCTAGCCATGCAAGCTCCCAGGGGACCAGAACAAGGACGACAATGATAACAACAACATAAACAACAACATTTTATGAGATTTTTCCTACATCTTGCAATGATTATGCTATTACCCTTCTTCCTTTAAGAGTCAAGTTTATCATAGTTAATCTTGTTTTCATTTCCATCATTTCCTCATCTCCCACTTCTTTGCTAACAGTCTGCCAAGAAAGTTGAGTAGCAGACCTCCCAGAGAGAATGATACAACTAACCATTTTGTAACCATGTTTGAGGTAAGAGAAAAAAATAGAAAAATACAATTCAGTTCAATACATTACACTTGGTCAAGAGCAAAAGAAAAGTTGGAGAAGTCAGAAAAATCACTTGCCCAAGAGATTAAAATTGCAAAATAGTTTGGAAAATAGTTGGCTAAATGCTTGGGAAATAAAGTAGTTAGAAGTTATACCTCTAATAAAGGATGTATAAAACTAAGAAATAAAAGAGAAAAAGGAGGTAGTAGTAGAATGGTGAATATTATATAGAAAACATATATAGAAGTACTAAATAATCTGGAGATTTAACATTGATAGTAAATCACACAATGGAAAAAAAAGAAAAGTGGAGTTTGCAGAAAAGAGAAATGTTTGTACAATACATATCTGATTAAATCATTATTTAATATTTTGTTCTGTTTTCTGTTAAAAATAAGTAATTATATATTGTTGTCAACACTGAAAGGGTGGAATGTATAAAAATATTTACATGAATATTTGAAAAAGCCTTGAATATTTTCAAGGACAAAATACTTTATTTCTATGGAGACATAATTTTAGCAAACGATTTTTTTTCCATAGTAGTGTTGCCAGAAACAAAAGGAGTAAAAAAAAATTTCTTAAAGTTACTTATTAACTCTATAATAGGAGTTAGCAAACTTGTTCTATCAAGGACCAGATAGCGACTATTTCAGGCTTTGTGGGCAATAATGTCTCTGGTACAGATACTTAACTGTGCTATTGTAGTTTGAAAACAGCCATAGACATTAATAAGTAAGTGTGGCTGTGTTCCAGTAAAACTTTATTTATAAAAACCAGTTGATGGGCCATAGTCCATATAGTTTGCCAACTCCTGACCTAGAATTTTATGAATCTGTAATCTAGTTGCTTTGTGGTCATGAGACCCACTTCATTGCCCTCCTGGATTTGCAGCTAAACTACGTTTTTCCAATCTCCCTTGTAGTTAGTTAGGTGTGTCGTGGGATTGGGTTCTGGCTAACGGAATACAGGAGAATGTGATATACACAGTTTCTGGTTCTGGCTCCTAAATCATCCCTGAAGAATCGCCATAGTTTCTCCCTCACCTGTTCCTAATATTGTAACCAACTTAAATTAGGCTGCTCGCCACTGGGAAGTCAAAGTATGAGAAGCGAGGTGTGGTCCAAGGAAAGCAGCTTATTCCAATGCTAGCAGATGGGAGAATGGCCCAGGCTTAAGTCTCAAATGAACCATCTCAGATTCTGGGCTGAGGGCAGCTTTAAAAAAGTTGAGTCCAGGCCAGGTGCAGTGGCTCACGCCTGTAATCCCAACACTTTGGGAGGCCTAGGTGGGTGGATCACTTGAGGTCAGGAGTTTGAGACCAGCCTGGCCAACATGGTAAAACCCTGTCTCTACTAAAAATACAAAAATTAGCTGGGTGTGGTGGTGTGCATCTACAGTCCCAGCTATTTGGGAGGCTGAGGCAGGAGAATCGCTTGAGCCCCAGGAGGCGGGGGTTGCAGTGAGCTGAGATCACGCCACTGCACTCCAGCCTGGGCGACAGAGCGAGACGCTGTCTCAAAAAACAAAAACAAGACCCCAAAACAAACCAACAACAACAAAAGGGGAAGTTTGGTGTGGGAAATATGCAAGAGTGATGCAGGGTGCACGTCCACACGTCTTGCTCCTATGGCTATCTTCAGTTACTGTCAACCTGGTGTGTCAGCTGGCACCATCTCAGTTGCAGCCGAGCTGTAGATTATCCATCTTGAAGTGGGGAGAAGGGAATTTCTCCATACCCCCATACCCAGTTTGTTGTTGTTGTTGTTGTTGTTGTTGTTGTTGTTGTTGTTGTTTTGACAGAGTCTCGCTCTGTCGCCCAGGCTGGAGTGCAGTCGCACGATCTCGGCTCACTGTAAGCTCCGCCTCCTGAGTTCACGCCATTCTCCTGCCTCAGCCTCCCAAGTAGCTGGGACTACAGGCTCCTGCCACCACACCTGGTTAATTTTTTGTATTTTGTTTAGTAGAGATGGGGTTTCACCGTGTTAGCCAGGATGGTCTCGATCTCCTGACCTCGTGATCCACCCTCCTCGGCCTCCCAATGTGCTGGGATTACAGGCGTGAGCCACCGTGCCCAGCCCCCAGTTTGTTTTAAAATTAGCCCCTGGAATTTCTTAACAAGCATATAGTTAGATAAGTGTGCATGGCGTGGTGCGAAAAGGAGGGAGAGACAGTGTTCTAAAGTACATTTCAAGGCCATATTTTAAGACTAAGAGGGAAAAAGTTTTTTACAATTTGCTTCAAGGTTACACCCTGAGACTAGGGAGAAAGGGCAAGAAACATTTTAAAATGCACTTCAAAGCTGAAATACTCAGTTACAATATGGTACAGAGCTTTTAGAGGACACTCAGAGGAGCCACGAGTCAGGCAGGAGCCCAAGTTCTGAAACACTGCTTAGAAGGGCACCAGACAAACACCTGAAAAGACTATGACGTGAATGAATCATCAGTCTTAATTTTGTTAAGTCATTGATTTTTGCAGTTAGATGCTACAGCATTTATCCTACCCTGCTACTTGGCACACACTATTGTCAAGTAGATGATTTTGAGACACTGACCAAAATGCAAGTAATAAAAAGGTGTAACAGTATTATGTTCAGCTTCAAGCACAAGACAGAGTGGCTTAGACTGAAAGGCGTATGTTAGTCTCGCGCTACAGGAAATCTGGGAGCAGACAATCCTTAGTTGTACTGTGGCTCAATAATGCTACCAAGGAGCAAGCTCTTGCTCTCCCTGCTCCTCTGTCCTTAACAATGGGCGCTGCATCCATAATCAGTAAACCATTCAGGCAGGAAAAAAGAGGAATAAAAGAGGCAGCAACAGCAGACTTCTGGTTGTCTCATTGGTTGGCACGAAGTCCCGTGGACAGTTCTGGCTGCAAGATAATCCGTAGCTTTCTAGTTTCTGTACTAGAAAAGAGCATAAAAGGAGGAGGTTGTAATTGACATTGATGACAGAATTTACAATATAGTTCAGTGTTTGAACCATACAAAAATACTTTTGGCAACAAAATGTTTTAGCTGGTAGACTAAACACAGAAATTGTTATTAAAACACCTCCTTCTAAGGAGCCTTTAAAAAATAAGACTTGGGGCTGGGCGTGGTTGCTCACTCCTGTAACCCCAGGACTTTGGGAGTTCGAGGAGGGTGGATTGCTTGAGTTCAGGAGTTCGAAACCAGCCTGGGCATCATGGCAAGGGCCCATCTCTACCAAAAATACAAAAGAATAGCTGGGCATGGTGGTGTGCACCTGTGGTCCCAGCTACTTGGGAGGTTGAGATGGGAGGATT
This sequence comes from Pan paniscus, assembly GCF_029289425.2. Classification (NCBI taxonomy): domain Eukaryota; kingdom Metazoa; phylum Chordata; class Mammalia; order Primates; family Hominidae; genus Pan; species Pan paniscus. The sequence continues at coordinate 84,831,937 of NC_073268.2, forward strand.
GCTTGACCCTGGTGGGGTGGAGGTTGCAGTGAACCGAGATCACACCACTGCCCTCCAGCCTGGGTGATAAGAGTGAGACCTTGTCTCAAAATAAATAAATAAAAATAAAGACTTACCAATTAATTAATAGCAGAACAAATCAAGAAATGATAGTTTATGAAGAAAAATTTTTACATAAATATAGTCGTAAATGGGTAAGGTTTACTCTGGTGTCTGTATTTGCCTATTCTGTTACTGTGTTGAAGTTATAAATACTACAAAAGTATTGAGATAATTTTTAATATTTAACTCACAGTGTATCTCTTTTTACTGAACAAAATGTTGTTGAAATAATATATCCATGTCAATTAATTATTTATTCTTTGGGAAATAGAGGATATACTTCCTAATTAACTTCCAATTTTCATGCATTTGTCTTAAGAACCAGATCTTCAGAGCACAGAATCAGTCAATGTTTACTAGTATCAGGAAAACATACGTTTCTTATTTTCAACATCATAATGGCATTTGCTAAGTGAATGTACTACTATGTAGTAAATTTGCAATGACAAGTCCATAAATATCCTATCTGAGATGCCAACGCCTTCTTTTGAGTAAAGATCCCCTGTATAGGTTAAGCTTTGTGGTTTTCTCTGTGATATTATTATTCTGACCACAGTTCATTGTCTCATCATCAGCACCACGGCTTAAAGGCACACATCTGTAGCCTGGACATGAGAGAGGCCAATGATCTTAGACAGGAGCTTGACCCTTGAGCTCTGAAGAATAAGGGAACTCCATACTAGATATGGAAAAACTGTCTCAGTACATGACTCTCTAGAAAGTTTCTGAATGTGAGGCACACAGAAAGAAGGCAATAGCAGTAGGAAGAAGTTGAGGCAATAGGACAAAACCATGAAAGAGAGGCTGACAGGAGAATCTTATGCCTTAAAGAAGAGAGCACGAGCTATGCAAATCACTCTCAATTGCTCTAAGGTTTCTGAAGCTTATTATTCATGAGACTGAAAGTGTGGCTGTGGAACATACTTCTATGTACCATTTTAGGATCTCCAAAGGGAAATCCTCACCCACCTCCCCAGAAATCACACTTCTTCTCTGACTGGCTTTGAAATAAATTTAGAAGCAAAACAAGACAGAAGCCAGTAGAGACCAAAATAACACCATTACTGAGAAAAGATAAATTGGGAACTGTTGCTTTGAGACAAAGAGAGACAAATGGACCCACTCAGACAGATCCTATTAGGGGCTGAACTGTGTACAGCCTCCAAAACTCATAGGCTGAAGTCCTGACCCTCAGTACCTCAGAATCTGACCTTATTTGGAAACAGGGTTGATGCAGATGTAATTAGTTAAGTTGGGATGAGGTCATGCTGGAGTAGGGTGGGCCCCTACTGTGGTATGACTGGGGTCCTTATAAAAAGGAAAAATTTGAACACAGACACATACACAGGAAGAAAGCCATGTGAAGATGAAGGCAGAGCTCTACAAGCCAAGGACACCAGAGATGGTTAGCAAACGACCAGAGAGGCATGGAACAGATTCTCACTCACCAACCTCAGAAAGAACCAACCCCATGAACACCTAGAGGATCCAGATGAAGCTGTGGTCTAACTTCTGTGAAACTGAAAGGCTGCAGACTCCACTCTGAGCTATTCTCAGAGTGGATGGCTGCCTCTTAATCAAAATGAGTGGAATGCACTAAAAATGGAAGAATTCATCCAGTGGGCCAAATTGTATGCAATGGTGATGGCTGTGTAAGCCTCCCTGCCCAAATATCTTCACTACATCTTTAGGGATTCTTGGGATGTGGCAAGAGGTCTAGCCATTGATCAGGAGATAGGCAACTAAATGATTGGACTTTTTTTTTGAGACGGAGTCTCACTCTGTCGCCCAGGCTGGAGTGCGGTGGCGCGATCTCGGCTTACTGCAAGCTCCGCCTCCGAGGTTCATGCCATTCTCCTGCCTCAGCCTCCCGAGTAGCTGAGACTACAGGTGCCTGCCACCACGCCTGACTAAATTTTTTGTGTTTTTAGTAGAGACAGGGTTTCACAGTGTTAGCCAGGATGGTCTCGATCTCCTGACCTCATGATCCTCCCGCCTTGGCCTCCCAAAGTGCTGGGATTACAAGCATGAGGCACTGTGCTCGGCCATGATTGGACTTTTAAGGAATCCCCTGTGTGAGGACAAGGACTATAGCAACAAGTTGTTGCATAGAATGGACAAATCTTTGTCACTCATGTGGATGCTCATGACAAAACCAGCTTTTCAAATGAGAACACAAATGGAATTCCCCAGCCAACGGGGCTTGTGCGCAAGTTGAAATGGCCACCCACAGGTGCATCAGCAAAGTGGTCATGGAAGGTGGCCTCGTGTGCAGCAGTCAAATCCAGGAACGTGAATTTTGAAGACACAGAAGCCAAGGATGCTATGCAATCAGTTTTGCAATTCCTGCCAGGGAGCCCAAGCAGTACAATGCACAGAGAATTGGGACATATTAGCACGGGCATTGGCCTGGCTTGGGTTTGGCAGATTGATCATATTGGACCTTTAACACTCAGCTGTGGTTTCTGCTGGTGCTTCGTGGCAGTTGACACTTACTGTTGATATGAAACTGCCAACCCCTTACAGCATGAGGATGCTGGTGCCACCATAGTCATCTCAGAGAAAGATCTCTACCTTATGTTTGAGTGCCCTAGTGGACTTCAATCAGACCAGGGCACTTCCTATACAGCACAACACATAACTATGGGCACAATCCCATGGCATAGGCTGAACCTATCATGCTCCATACCAACCACACACTAATGGAGCCCTTGAAGAGTGGAATGGAAGACTAAGAGAATTAAAGAAGGGACACCAGACAGCGTTATTAGCAAGATGCTGGCTGCCTCACTAGGACCATTTGGATGTTCAGTACTTCATTCCTGCGAAAGGGAAGCATGCCCTTCCAACACGTTTTGGAATACGGAGCATGGCAGGGGTGGAAGACCTGGCAGTTGTCCAGTTAGGAACCTGAGGAACCCCAGTATACACAATCACTCCTTATATTTTTCCCCTCTGGAATGCTCTTCCTAGAGTGGTTTGTGGTCCTGCAGCAGTTGTACCTGACACAGGGCCCCTAGCTCTGAACCCACAGAAGATGTCTTGGGCTCCTACTTCTAGTGGTTGGCACTGCTGTGATCCATGCTATTCCATGCAGAGGGAATCTCACTTGGGATTGGCAGTTGGGTCTTCCTGTTTGGCATTTTTGTGCAGATTTTAGAGCTAACACTTCGTGGTTTCCTCCTCTCCAGAATTAATTTCCAGCCACTACTGAAGCCTTGAACTTTGACCTCTGCCTCCCAAATTTCAGTAACATTGCTGTTTTCTTCTTAGGCTCTATTCCCAGACTTGGCAAATATTGGAAATTTCTCTTAGGAGGAAATTTGGGTAAATATGGCACTTGCCTCGTTTGAGTCCCTTCTTTCAAGGGTCATGTTCCATCTAGTTTTTGTCTGCTTTGCTTGTTCTTCATTCCTTTAAATATTTCCCTTACCCTTACCTTATAACAACTTGTATAATTATTATCATCAGGAGGTTTAATCTGACACAAAGTGATAGTTTCATGATTGGAACTGGCACTTATTGATTAGGATGTAAGTGGTACATTGCACTTGGAGAAATAAGACAGGACTTTAAAATTTGGCATGATAAATTATTTAGTTTCTCAAGTAAATATGAGACATTAAAGTATTTTTGTGTTTGAATTAACTTCAGTTACAGGGTTGATGCCATTTTGAACATGCATGAAAAGCTGGAAAGCACATGGCTTGTGGACTTCTGGTTCCTTTGGCAGTAAAGAGCACTTTGAGGACAGCAACCTGTCCCCAGTGTAGAGATGAAATGTACTTATAAGACATAATGTTAACACTTGAAAGCTGCCTTCCAATCTGCAGAGGACAGCAACCTGTCCCCAGTGTAGAGATGAAATGTACTTATAAGACATAATGTTAACACTTGAAAGCTGCCTTCCAATCTGCAGCCATTAAGAGTTTGCAATTCTCAGTCTATTGGAATGCATTTCCAGCTAGTGCCTGCCAAGAAACATGGGTCAGATTCTCAGAAGACTGAGACATTTGATGCCACCCAGGTGGCTGGAAGTGGAAAGCAATTATCTTATGGGTAGTGCAGGGCCACCGAATATCAAGCTTGTAGACGCATTCTGGAATTGGAGGTCCATGGGCATTTGAAAAATCAGATGAAAAGATGGCATCCTTTGAAAATTTAGCTTGGCAAAACAAAGGAACAGTAGAAACATGTTCTTTATGTCAATTCCAGAGAAGTAATGCAGGGCTGGGAAGGAAACAGCTTTTGTAAAAGACTTTAGATGACATTTTGATGATTTCAAGCTTTCAGGGATTTTTGTTGTTGTTGTTAACTTGTTTTTCAGTTTCGAAAAATTGGCAAAGGACTCTCAGATGTCCCTTCTGGGAAAGTTGTAGACATTACATAAGGCCCAAAAAAAGTTGCAAGCAAAGCCTTTTTAAAAATCTAAATGACAGCACACAATCAGGAGCTTTTTTAATTCTTTTTTTTTTTCTAGGTAAGAATAGCTACTGGGTAAAGAAGAAGGAAGACAAATAAAGCTCTAAGTCCTGAGACTTCTTGCACCAATGTTACTTGTAGGTGTAGCTAATCGACTTCTAATACCTAGCATTAAGCCTCATTAGATCTTCCCATCATGAACCAAGAGTGCCCAGTATAAGAATTTAATTAAAATCCTGTTGTGTTTAGAAGCTGTATGTTGTGGGAATAGCTTTTACTGTAAATCAGATGATACTCATATTCTGTACCTATAGTTTGGAAGGTTTGATAGGTCCAAACACAAGAAAACAAAATTTAACATTTACTCAGATTACTCTTATAGAAAATTGAAAAATTCTTTTATTTCTTTCACATTTCCACATTCCTAGCTTTAAGGATGCTCTTGCTTGACTTGAGATAATTTTAATGAACGAATTTCACTATGAGGGAGGTCTTCCCTAACCAATCATTTTTCTGGGGCTGGAGATAAGATGAAAAATGTAATACACTATTCCAAAATTTGAGGAACTCACCCTCTAAGCTTGCTGTCTTCTTTTCTGCTCTAGGAATCCTCATGAACTTCACTTGGAATGCAGTCAGCTCTCCATATCTGCGGGGCATTGGTTTCAGGACAACCCGCAGATGCCAAAATCTGCTATGCTCAAGTCCCTTATAAAAATAGCACATTATTATAGTACTGTATTCTCCGCATGTGGGGAAGGAGAACCTTTTTTTGCTATTATTGCCTCCAAATCCATTCCTGTCCCTTCACCCATGTGCACCCAGCCCTCTTTGCCTGCTCTCATTAGTCCTAAGTGATCTCTTTGCCAAGTCTATTCTCTGACCCAGCTCTTTTATATGAAGCATTCCCAAAATGTCTTAATGTTACACTAAGAAGTGGATTTCAGTTCAGTGGATGAGGAAGAGGAGGATAAAAGGTAATTTTAGGGGAAAGGGTGATTTTGGTTCACACTAAAGCAGTACATGGAGGCATCAAGCTCCGGAGATACACAGGGGAAGGACCAGAGAGGACAGTTCAGTTTCCAAGAGATAGCACCGCAACTTTTCTGAGGGCTGACTGTATTTTCTTATTTCCTAGAGATGAGATTTGTCCTACTAAACTTTTATTGGAGGTAAATAATTTCTGTATCATTTAATCTCTGCATTTTACAATATGCATTCACAAAAATACAAATGGATAATGTTCATAGATTTGTTTTTCTATCCTGTATTGGACACTGACTGTCTTATTTGCTGTGTTTTTGGGGTACCATGCTGTCCACCAGGCAAAAAAATTCCTGCCATTCCAGACAACAAAAGCTTTTGAAATTGCCTCATAATTTTCTGCCGCTGCACCTTAAGTCATGATGTTTCTTTCTGCTTATATTTTTCCCATCTATCAGCATCCAGCCATTATTCTGCACATGAATATGTGTTCCCCAGAGTCTCTGAGGACATGCAAGTTTCATTATTGTAATGCCTTATTCTAGCCTCCTCTTATTCAACTTTTTCCCCCCATCACAACAAAAAGCGAGAGGAAGGTTTTGGTGTTATTCTTCGTGATTCCCATCCAGTCCTCAGATTTTCTTATTTATTTATTTATTTATTTATTTATTTTTTCTCTATCACCAAGGCTGGAGTGCAATGGTGTGATCTTGGCTCACTGCAACCTCCGCCTCCTGGGTTCAAGCAATTCTCATGCCTCAGCCTTCCGAGTATCTGGGATTACAGGCACCTGCCACCATGCCTGGCTGATTTTTGTATTTTTAGTAGAGACAGGTTTTCACCATATTGGCCAGGCTGGTCTCGAACTCCTGACCTCAGGTGATCTGCCTGCCTCGGCCTCCCAAAGTGATTCTTCTTAAGGTCTCTAGACAGCTTGTGACCGGCAATGCCTGTCAGCTAGACAGGTCAAGTTTCCAGTGCATCTGTGCATTTCCAGCATCTGAGTACCAAATACACCTCAACATACCCTCAACAGGCACACATCCCTGCACAGTACAGTAAAACTAGGATGGGTTCAAATCTCAATGTAACTGTGTATGTTGAGATTTGAACCCATCATTAGATGAACTTGTAGCCAAAACAAACAAAAATGTCAATGAAAGAACAAATATAAATAAAACGCAGAAACTCCTGATGGCTTGGTTTGCTGAACTAACCTGGGTTCTTATAAAAAATATGTGTTCTTTACAGAACTTGATCAGGGCTCTTGATTTTTTTATAATCAAAAAGCCTGTTTATACTTGCATTTTTATTTCATTGGTTTTGTGATGATTTTATATTGAGTATTCTCATATCAATCAATAGATACTGACCTTTGTAATAAGCTGTAGGTGTTTTCAGAAACTTTTTAACACTATTACATTTTCTTCAGGCATTAGAAAGTCAGATTGTTTTTACAATTGTGGAAAATTGTTTGAAACTTCATACATTGATTTTGGTTTATTGCAAGGTAATTATTTGTGGGTTTCAAACCCCAGTATTTAACTACTCCTTCATCTGCAAGCACTGACGTACTTCCCATTATTGAAGTATAGACTAACTTTAGAAGGCAGAGCGAGGAGATCTGAAACAGTGCTACACTGGGGCCATGGATGCTGTGGGCTTTGCATAGTTGTATTTGAGGTGTGAGGCCCTTTATACAAAATTTTGTGTTTTTAGATGCTACCAGTAGCTGCATGCATTGTCTACATTGTGGGTAAAGTGGGACTGTAGTGCTCATCAAAGGGAGATACATAGGGCTGTGACATAGTTTGGATTTGTGTCCCTCCCCGCCAAGTCTTTTAATTGTAATCCTCAGTGTTGGAAGAGGGGCCTGGTGGAAGATGATTGGATTATGGGAGCAGATTTCCCCCTTGCTGTTCTCATGACAGTGAGTGAGTTCTCATGAGATCTAGTTGTTTAAAAGTATTAGACCTCCTGCTCTCTCTTCCTCCTGCTCCAGCCATGTAAGATGTGCCTCTTTCCTCTTCATCATCTGCCATGATTGTAAGTTTCCTGAGGCCTCCCCAGCCATGCTTCCTGCACATACTTCCTGTACATCCTGCAGAGCTGTGAGTCAATGAAACCCCTTTTCTTTATAAATTAGCCAGTCTCAGATATTTCTTTATAGCAATGCAAATCCAATGCCCCACCTTGATACATGGGTACTATTACACTTCAAGATCAGATTTGGGTGGGGACACAGCCAACCCTTATCATGTGACTAACATTTGCATTTTCTTACCTAAGGAGGCATGTCACATTCTCTTTCTTCCTTGGAGCTCTTACTCCTTGTTACTAGGGCACAATTATATTCATGGAGGTAAACCATATTTATTTATCTTACACAGGATTCATGAATATCTAATTTTTCTGTATGAATATGAATGTCCTGTAAAATGGTCACTAAAGATCCCCATTTTCTTGTATTCATGCCCTGTGTAAATATGCTTCACTCAAGTGTGGACTGGACAAGGTGACTTGGTTCTAACCATTAGAATACAGAAGGGATGATGGAATGTCATTTCCTTGATTACAGTATAAAAGAAGCAAGCTGCCAAGTTCGAGAGGCCCACATTGCATAAAATTGAGGGCAGCTTCTGGACAACAGCCAGCTAGTAACTGAGCCCCTCAGTCTGACAGCCCAAGGGGAACTGAGTAAACTGCCAATACTATGAAGTAAACTTAGAGGCAGACCTTTCCCCAGTCAAACCTTCAGATGGGACAGCAGCCCCCTGAGCCAACTTCATGGGATTGCAAGACCATGAAGCAGAGGACCCAGCTAAGTCATTTCAAAATACCTTACACACAAAATTGCTAATCAAAAAATGTGTGTTGTTTTAATCCACTAATTTTAGGATTATTTATTATACAGTGAAAGATATTGAATACAATGGATGTTGGACGTTGAGGAACAAATGTGACTGGTGAACTTGGGGCCCAAATGTTGGGAATGCACAGGTGCATCTGAAACTTTGCTAATGCTAGTTGACATGTGCTGTAGTTCATGAGATGTCTAAAGCCCTTATGAAAGTATTGGATAGGATTCAGGAAGAATGTGACCAAAGGATTGCTTCTACTTTTTGGTGTTGTACTGTTGGGAGAGGGGATTGACTAGAGGGAGGCTTGGGAATGATATCACAGTAATAAAATACATTTAGATAGGCAACATTAAGTTAATGAAGTATGTTTAGATTCTGGGAACCAGGCTGGTTTTCATTTATTCTTTGGAATATAATGGGGATGCTGCTATAAATGGGCAGTCACCATAATGGTAAAATCTTTGAGTGTTTAGAAAATCATGTAACTCAGAAACATTAGCATGAGAAGAGGCTATTAAAGCCAGTGCAAATTGCAAAACTATGCTGTTTCAGAAAAAAAAAATCGTAAACTAGTACTTGGCTCTGAATTGAATATTAAATAAGACATTGTAACACCCTGTGGATTTGGCAAAACCAAGTTCCCATGCATTTTTTAGCTTTTACCTGAATCTAAAATTTTTCACCTCACATGAATAAAGCCCACCCAAGGTTCAAGTGAAAAGTGACAGATTTAAAGCACAAGGGATTGTATCCTGGATCTAAAGATCAAAGAGTGGTATAAATTAGATTTTGTAACTACTGTGAACACAAAGGCTTGAGAAACACATCTTGAGAAAAAGAGACAAGGCATTGAGAGGAAGCAATTTTTCACAGAAGCTACAGGAAGTCACTGTCATGCTGAGAATGTGTTGCTCAGCTCTGGAGTGTGCCTCTAGTTCTCTGTTTTAGAAATATTGCACACATTTCATTAAGTGTAAACACATCTCTATTATAAAACTGTCAAGGAGGAGATAAGATAAAAATTTATCATAAACCACAGTAAATTGGGAGAGACACTCTGGTTATAAATAGATACACTTCAAGATTTGCTTTCTAACAGGGTCTGGGAGGAAGAGTGGAGAAAAACTCTAACAAATTCCTTTCCATGCTTCTTGAAAATAAATTACTTTTTTCCACATTGGTTTATTTTTTAAATTGACATAATAAAATTGTATATATTTATTATGTATAACATGATGTTTTGAAGTATATATATACATTGTGGAATAGTTAAATCTAGCTAATTAAATTCATTACCTCACATAATTATCATTTTTTGTGGGCATAACACTTAACACCCACTGTCTTAGCATTTTTTGAGAATATAATACATTGTCATTAACTACAGTCATTGTGCTGTACAATACACCTCAAACTTATTGCTCCTATTTAACTGTAAATATGTATTTGCTGACCAACATCTTCCTAAGCCCTCCTTTCCCCTAGCCACCCCAGCCTCTGGAAACAACCATTCTACTCTCTAATTATGTCTGATCAACTTTTTAAGATTCCACATATAAGTGAGATCATGTGGTATTTGTCTTTCTGTGACTGGCTTATTTCACTTAATGTCTTCCAGATTCATCCATGTTGTCACAAATGGGAGAATTTTCTTCCTTTTTAGGGCAGAATAGTATTTCATTGCGTATATATAACACATTTTCTTTTATTTTAGGTCAGGAGTTACATGTGCAGGTTTGTTACATTGGTAACTTGTATCATGGGGGTTTGTTGTAAAGATTTATCACTCAGGTGCTAAGCCTACTACCTAATAATTATTTTTTCTGCTCATCTCTCTCCTCCTACACTTCACCCTGAAGTAGGCCCTGGGTCTGTTGTTCTCTTCTTTGTGTTCATGAGTTCTCATCATTTAGCTCCCACTTATGAGTGAAAACATACATATATACCACATTTTCTTTATCCACTCATCGGTTGATAGACACTTAGGTTGCTTTCATATCTTGGCCTTTGTGAATAGAGCCGTAATGAACATGGGAATGAAGATATCTCTTAAAAAAGGAATTGCAAATGGCATTCATTTATGAACCAAATAGTTGTTAATACTACCCATTACTAATTTTTAAAAATGGGTGTTTTGATGTCTCCTAGCTTCTTTACTTATACTTGCACATTTGGCTTTGGGATATTCATAGGGCAAAATTCATTCTAACAAAGAAGAATTTTAAAATGTGTCAACCCTTTATCTGAACTCTAAAGAAGTAATATTTATCCTAATTGAGAAAACATTTTGGAACATGTACAAAAAACATGTTTTTGTACCTTACCTCAACCTCTCATTTATGTAAGTTAGATAGATCCCTCACTTCAAGCTGATTATCTGGAGCATATGGTACTGGGAAGACAGATAAGTGTAGGCTTATCTTTTTGATGGCCATGTATCCATCAAAATGTAACTATACTGCCAATCATTCTTTAGGTTTTAGGTAAAAACATAAATAAATCCTGTCCATTTTTATAGAACCTCAGAGTTTACTGGATGTTTTTGTAATCTAGCAAGGAGGGGCTTGGTAATTAATATCATATTTACATTTTATATCAATTTTCATTTGTTGTGTGCACAAATATGTTTAGGTTAACTGTTCTATAAACTGTGTATGATCCTCATTTCATTCGGTGGTTTTATTCTGAATTGTGGTGGGCCATTCTGAATTATGTTTTTAGAAAGTATCAATTTGATAAACATCTTAAAATATTATTATAAATAGATTAGTAACTTCAAGGTTGATGTAAATAGATCACTCCATTTGGACTGAATAAATGTGAAATGAATTAGCACTGCTGGAGGTAGAAAGACTCAGTTTTGCATGGTCTTGCCTTTGATCTAGTTCTCAAATTTCCTCCTGGCACAGAATATTTATAGTGAGCCTTCTGGAATTGCCACTTGATAACCAGCAACATGTTGCAAGATGTTGTTATAGCTACAACATCTCCCACTTCTTTTCGATAATTTGCTTCAGCTTAAACTTGGCTCTGTCGTACTGCCATTCAGGAAGTGTCTGTTTATGCATTCAACCTCGCTTACCTCACGGTTGAGGGGTGGGCTACCTATCCTGTTTGCTCTCCATTGCAGAGTAGTATATCACCATCTCTAAAAACAAAAACTACTCATTTGAGACCCATGGCATTTATTTATTCTACCCTTGCCCCTCCTCAAAGCTGCCCTCGAATGACCACCTATTCGCCATCCGTCATGCATCAAAGACATTGACATTTGTCTTGTCACCTTCCTCTCTACTCTAACCTTGCTATCCTCTTGGGTATCCTCAGTCCTCCAACGACTGCATGAACAACCATGGCTTCCTGGTTTCCAGCCCCCACTCTTCCAGTTTCCTTCTCCTCCATACCCCTTCAACCACCCACTCCCACAAGAACATTTTGGAAATATATCATCACCAAAAACCGTCCCACCGACAGAATTAATAATTCAAGCATCTTTCCCTCTCACCATAGCCCCCTCTACTTTCAGATTATTAATCTACCCCTGTAGACCATCTTTGACCATTTTCACAATGTCTGGTGTTTTAATCTTCAACTTTCTCCCAAACTGTTGGCTTTTCCCTTTCTTCCCTTTCACTCTTTTTTATTTTATTTTAATTTTTTTAATTTATTTTTTCCCTTTCACTCTTAATAGCTCAAAATATATAATTCAGTATTTCCATGATACTGCCTCAAATGCCAAACTCTCTTTCTTCTGTTTTTTCTTTTTTTTACCCATATGATAACACTTAAGATAAACTAAGCCATCTTCTAACTCCATGCCTTCATTCAAGCAGCCAAGAGATACATGACAAAGTCACACCAATAGCAGATTCACTCCCGCACATTTTATTTATTTTTTAAATTATTTATTTTTATTTTTTAGAGACAGCCTTCTTCTGTCATCTAGGCTGGAGTGCAGTGGTGCTATCATAGCTCACTGCAACCTTTGAAATCCTGGCCTCAAGTGATCCTCTCACCTTGGCTCCCCCAAAGTGCTGGGATTATAGGTGTGAGTCACTGTGCCCCACCAGCCTATTCCTGCAAATTTTAACTGCTCCATATTTAAATCTAATCATCCACTCTGATATTTTCCACAAATGATATCTCTCTTTAAAACAACTGTTGTGAACTCTATCACTTGCATAAATAGGGAATACAATGGCTATACAGTGTAAAGGATATTGATACCATAAACACTCAGGTGCCCACCAATCACTATAAGAAATAGAAAATTACGTGACACAGTGGCTTTTCAAATATTTCCTGCTCTCCTTCATTTTCTGACTTCCTTATCACACCCACACACAGTAGATATCATCAGAGTGCAGCTCCCATTTTCCAGGTTCCAAATCTACAGACCTGGCACCATAGGCATCTACCCATCCTCCTTCCTCCAGTTTCTATAAACATGTTCATTTTTTAGGTCATTTTATAAGCAATCCCTTAGAGATTTTATAAGCAATTTTATAAGCAATCCCTAAGAGAACTCTCTTAGATTTTACACACGCTCATGTTTTTTTCATTTTAAAAATACCATTCCAGGTCAGGCACGGTGGCTCATGCCTATAATCCTAGGACTTTGGGAGGCCAAGGTGGGCGGATCTCTTGAGGTCAGGGGTTCAAGATCAGTCTGGCCAACATGGTGAAACCCTGTCTCTACTAAAAATACAAAAATTAACCGGGTGTGGTGGCACATGCCTGTAGTCCCAGCTACCTGGGAGGCTGAGGCAGGAGAATGGCTTGAACCCAGGAGACGGAGTTTGCAGTGAGCCAAGATTGTGCCACTGCACTCCAGCCTGGGTGACAGAGCAAGATTGTCTCAAAAAAAAAAAAAATTCCTTGAACCAACATACCCTTCAGGTACCAATCCATTTCTTGCTTTCTTTCCGCAGTCCAATTTCTCAAGCGTTGTCAGTACTCGCTATCTTGGTTTTTCCCACCCACTACTCATTACTTAACCCACACTGGTCTGGCTTCTGTACCCATAACTCCTCAAACAGCTCTTACGCATTCAACCTGTGGCCTCCAAGTGGTTTTATCTGGTAAAACATTTTAAAAAATCATCCTTTGTGTCCTTGGAGTAGAAAGGAAGACTTCAGTATGTGTTTTGTCCGTCATTTTCATGGAAGTTTTCTCTGCATCTTTTTTTTTTTTTTTTTTTTTTTTTTGCTGCATTCTATAATATATTTTGGGTAAGGGGCCTTCCTGTATTAGGTGGGTGACTCTACAGATCTTTGGACTATATAACTCCACTGTAACTTGTGTGTTCTTCCTTACATCATGAGGTCTCAGCTTAAGGGCAACCACTCTACACTCTGTGCAGGGGTCTTCTGGGCTCCTGAATACCCTCACTTTGCTGCCTGCTGATTACTCCCTGGTGTTCCTGCCACCCTCTGCTGCCGTGTCTTTCAGGAAGTCTATTGCGTGAGGCTGCAACTGGCTGTGAAATCTAGTGAATAATATCCTGAGACAGCTGAGCCCATTAAATAACTCTTAAAAATGTACTCCAGGTTTGTTCTGATAGTTAGCTGGCATTATCCCCTGGCCCATGTATTAGGGCACTCACCCACACTAAGTTCTGATCTTACATTTTCTCCCCTCCTCTCCACTCCACTCTGCTTAGTGAGAAATTCTTGACGAGATCTTGAGCCATCAGCTCAGTCCAAGAAAACTTCAATTTGCTAGCTTGAATCTTTGTTTCTAGCCCTTAATTTTTTACTTGAAGCCATTCTAAGATTTTAATAGGGTAACATGTTTCCTTAACTCATGGGGGATGAGGGGGGCCTCTCTGCATGTCTAAATTACTGAGAGTTATAAACATTTCAGTCCCTGTGGTGCCATCTGCTTTCTGCTCTCCAGAAGTTGTTTCTAATTTGTTTTTTGGTACTCTCATTTTGTTTCCCGACAATGCTCCAGAAGTTTTCTTTGTTTTTATATTTTTGGATTTCTGTATTGTGGAGAGGGATGGGGTGCTAAAAAGTTTCTCACTTTGCCATCTTAAAACTGAAAAGCTACCTTCTCTGATGGGTTCTGTGAGTTGTATAAATGTATCATTTGAATCCAGTGGTTTGAGAAATATGATCTCATCCAAGCAGCCCAAACTCAAAGCCTGGTCCACTTTCTGCCCATACGACAGGGGCAAGTGACTGCAACACACACCCCAACTGTCTCACATGTAGCATGGAAATTGATCATTGTTCAGAGTAAATGAAGTCCTATTTTCAAAGTCACTTAGCACACTGCCTGAGACATTGTGGGTGCAAGCTGGAAGGAGGTTTTACTGGACAATTTGAATACAGTCATGCAGTGGGGAAGTTCACCCATATCTTTTCTCCTGTGCTGCTCAGAATGAAGAGGTTGGTGTCTCCACTTCCTAGAGTGTTTTGTGGGTCAAGGTTTGCTCCTATGGAGGGCTTCCAGTCCTGCCATTTGGTCCAGTCCATGTGTCTCTAAACCTGGGGAATCTTTATCAGGTCAAAGCTAGAATTTTCCTTTTTTTTTTCCTGGTACCAGGTAGCTGTCAGCAGCACAGGTTTACATGTTCCTAGTACCTTTTGTTATTTGGTACTCTCATCTTGTTTTCCAGCAGTGCTTCAGAGGTTTTCCCTGTTTTTCTATGTTTGCATTTCTGTATTATGAAAAAGGATAGAATGCTAAAAAAATTTCAATTTTTCTCAATTTCTAGTTCCAATAGAAATAAATTTACTTATTCCCCCAAATTTCCCATGCCAAGAGACTTAAAATTGAGTACCTTTCTTAAAAAGAGAAAAATGTCTAGGATGGATGGAGTATACTGGAAGGCCGAGGTGGATCAGCTAGGCCTGGACCTCACAGATGGTCCCATCTGAGCCACAAAAACTATGATTGGGACAGGTGTTTTTTTCCCAAGGAAAATCAGAAGGGTGAATGAATGCTTGGCAGGAAAAAACAACAGGCATCCATTACATGCACTATCTTCCTTTTCTGTTTGTGGTGGCCATCTGAAGTCAGGGTGAGCACTAGGGACCCTCATTAGCATCTTTGAATGCCCTCCTTACAAGAACGTGATGCCAGTCCATGCCACGTGAAAGCTGAGGTCAAACGTTGTGGACAGATGTCCTGTGTGCACTGTCCTGGTGCAGCTGCCAAAATCCTTTGATTTATCCCAAGCCAACTGTCTAGTTATTTTCCTTACTGGCCATTCGCTACTCACTGGGGGGTTTCCCAGGGATGTTCCATCTATTTTCTTCTATTTACTTTCTGTGTTAAATCTCTTATTTTCCTCCATCTGACTTAACTTACACAACATCATTACTGACTAATTAATGCCACTTTTCTGATTCTTAGTGCTAATGACTTTCTTCTTTTTATATTTTTTGGTCAATTCTATGGATTCTGAGAGAAAGCAAATTTAAATATGCAAAATTGAATTGCCATGTTATATTTAAACTCACACTTAAAACCTGTAATCATCTTCACTCTGTGTTCAGTATTTCTTCATACTCTGTTTTGCCATTGTATGCCATATGCTCTGATCAGCACACATATACTCAGATTGCTAAGTACCAGTCATGACTATTCTAATTTATTTGAACCAAGGGGCATTGAGAAAAGACCATGAATGATGCTCCCAAACCATCACGATCCTTGTAAGAATCCTTAAGGCAATAACTTTCAATGTGAAGTTGATTCTAACTTGCCTAGTTGTTCAATAAATATTAAATGGTAATGATTCCGAAGAAACCATGTTGTTGGTAATCTCATCCTATTTAATATTGTATCTCTGCAATCATGTATGAGTAAATTCTTCAAAAATCAAATTTAGTATTTTCATAATATTGCCGAAATTATAAACCGCTGTGTTATTGTGTGTCTTTCCACTTAGTTTCATTTTTCAACAATAGCACACTAAAATGAAATATCATTCTGAAATAACTAAAAAAAGGTAGCAATAATTATTGTTTGTTCCTTTGGAAAGAATATTTTTAGAAGGTGAGATAACTTAGGTTTGAAGTTTTCCTCCGAATGTTTACAAGAGGGAACACGGGGTCAGAACTGTTGTAGACAATAGACAAATAGGTTTCTCGGCGGCCAGAATCTGATTACGGTGAAAACAGAACCTTACTGTGGGAACTGGAGAGAGCAGTGCCTCTTGAACTTAAGCAAGTGAGTGTATTTCAGCCCAAGATAAACAAAATCATTGCAGGGTTTTGACCTGAAAATGAGGTTAGGGATAATACTATAATATTTCAGTTGTACAAATCAAGACATAAACATGTTCCATCCTCTGCAGTTGCATGAAGCAATATGTGTGCTTGTTCAAACAACAGACCAACCTACCTGGGTGGGAATCCCGGCTCTGCTTTTACAAACTGTGTATAACAGATAACATTGATACCTGCCTTGATCTCCTTTTCTGGGTCAGTGCACGCATCTCCCAGCTGCAATGAATTTTGTTTGCTCTTGGCTCTTAGCCGCTCTCTTCCAATAATTGCCTTGGGCCAAATCGGAGCCATCTCATCATCCCCCATGATGGCAAGCAACCATTGACTAAGTGACATGCAGGGTACAAAGACCAGCACACTGGCCTTAAGTGACACCAACTCTGTGTTGCAATCCACTCTCCAGAGCTCCAGGCTGAATCTGTTCTCCATCCTAGACCATTCCTTGCTTAGTTTTTTCTTCCTTATCTGCCTTGCTTCCTTTACTCTCCTTCTCTGAGAGTGTTCCATCAGTAAATCACTGTCATAAGAATCCTTACATTAGGAGCTGCTTCCAGGGCACCCAGCCTAAGCCAGTTGGTTCTGCAGTTGTTCCTAGGAAGTAGACACAGGCAGGATGGGATTCCAGAGGTTAATCACTTGTCTCTTCAAAGGCAAGTAGGAGCCTATTACTGGTGGCAGCTGGAGTATTGATAGTTACTGGCATGCTCTAGGAGGTTACAACTTTATCTATGTTGAGATAGCACAGGGGAACAGTAACTATCAGGGCTATGAAACTGAGTGGCCATTGATAAGGACTAATAATGCATTGAGGAGAGAAACAAAAAGGCTCAGTTCTATTAAAAATAAATTAAAAACAAAGTGTGAAAGTCAGAGAATCTTCTTGGTAGCATTTAAAGGGATATTTGTCTTTTGCAGCCAGAGGACAGCAATACTAAAAACAAGACTCAGGAGTTAACTTTAAAAATGAAAGAACATCAAAGAAGGCTGAATTCTTAGCCCAAACAAGTCTTTTATGTTGAAGTTAGGGTCCTGGTATAGAAGAAGTGGGACTCTAAGACATGGAATGGGGACATATATGTAGACACTGAGAAGTGTCCCACTCTCTTTGTTGAAAGGTGGAAGTGGCCCCTTCTACTTGTTCAAAGACTATGCAGAGGCCTTAAATGAATCAGGTGCACTATAAGAAAATGCTTGCCTTCCCCAGGATTTGCAACCACTTGGACACTAGACTCATTAATAGGGCAAGAGTTCAGCATAACCAGAATAACTCTACTGGAGATCTGGTCCTGCTGAAGAGAGGGATCATATATCAAAGGAAATGCAGGACGTGATTCATGTGTGCAAGTAGGAGAGTGTGGAAGTGAATCATCAGCATGCCGGATCAAGGACAGTCAAATAAAAGCTGGAGAAAGAAGAGATTATCAATATCAGATCCCTTTTCTATGACACAAGATTAAACACCATGGCAATGGCTCTGAGTGACAGGTTTAGTAAGCTGCTAGGAAGGTTCCTGGAAGCATGAAAAAAGTGATGACTCATATTAAACAAAGTGAAGATGCTATAACTTCCATGGAAGTCTATAGAGAAAATATTTCAAAGACCCAGGGGATTTGGCATGCCGGAATGTATTTACTATATAAAACTGGGAAACCCACTAATGTGTACATTCCTTGGGAGGGCTTAGAGGGCACTTTATCAAAGCAGTAGGAATGAGCTGGTGAGGAAGGTGTCAGTATTGTTGAGAAGCCCAATGGTGCTGTCCTTTATGGGCAGGGTTGACAGTAGGAGATGCTGTAATTGTGCCTCCCAGGAGCAATGCGGATGGTAGGATTTTAGAATAGCAGAGGCCAACAGACAGCACTTAACCAATGGAAATTAGATGGGCATAATTAGCATAATTCAAAGCAACTTGGGATGACAGTCAGGGGAACCTGATCCACAGGGATTTACAGTGATGGCTAATAGAACATGATGTCCATAAGAATGGGATAGATGGGAACCCAGTGAAAATATTATTAATATACATACCCTAAGAAATCAAGAACAGACAAGCAGAAAACAAGAAGCTGACCCAACAGGAAGTCTCCTGATCTTGCCCAGTTTCCAGACCGAAGTCATTTCTCAGTTACAGCATCTACAGACTGAGAGTCCAGAGCCCCATGAAGAAAGACTCTACCACAGTGTATACGGTAATTCTCCCTCAGACCTTCCTTAAAGGGACCTCCAGAAATTAGTCAGGTAACCACATATTAAGGAAAGGGGAAGACCCAGATCTTTTGAGGGCTTTTCAACACAGAGCCTGATTTGATGCTGGTACTTGGAAACCCCAAGAGCCATGATGCCCCCTGCTCCTGTTAGAGTAGGTGTATGTGTGAGGATCAGGTAATAACTGAAGTTCTGACTCAGGTCTGTCTTAAACTGGGTCCACTGGGGCCCTGTAGGTACCTGGAGGTCATTTCCCTGATTTCCAAATGTGTAACTGCAATGACATATGAGTTGCAGCCATATTCCTAAGTGAGGAATATACTGCTTCCAGATCTTGAAGATAATTACCAAGCACTGGGCTTTCTTTTTAGTAAATAAAGATTTAAACATGATGTTTAAAAATACTGAGAAGACCAAGTCCCAGTAAAATCCAGATCTCTAGGTCCCTGAAAAAATATGGTGATCCTTGAGTTTTACAGGGTTTATCTCCCAACCTTTGGGGTGCATATTTCTTACCAAAGCCTCCAATCTATTTGCTACCTCTTGCTCGTGTGTATGGATCACCATGATGGTGCTGATTTGGTGGATTAATGTGATGTTCTGTGGAATGTCCAACTGGTCTCATTCCCTTGTACTATGGGATGACAGAGGGTAGGGCAATTAATGCAGCCCTGGGGACAGACTTTAAGTGAACGTAATGTGCCTCTGATCCTTCTTCCAGCTAGAAATGAAAGAGAACGCAGGTTTACCAGCACACTCCTGGACAGGACACTTGGTTGGCACCAATACTTGCAATCCCTCCCTCATTCCAACCTCTAACCACTGCCTCCTATCCTGATAATATCCTGCTTTCTATTAATTATTTGACCTATAATCTATTTATGTGACTAACGTTTCACGATTTCTCTCCATTTGCATGTCATCACTTCATTCCTTGCCCAGCTTAAATGGTTTCAGCATTATATCAGTCCTTGCATATACCCTTGATATCCTTGTCTTTCTTCTAACTCTGCCTTCTGCACACCTGCTTTATGCACCAGAACATGACTCTAGAGAATCATGGAACATGTTGAAATTCTCACTTTAAATTCATAACCACTAATTCCAAGCTGGACCTTAGTGCTGCCCAGAAATCCTACCACCTTCAATTGTATTAATATTTTCACTCTCCTTATCCTCTTCCTCCAAATTTATAGCACTTTCCCCCTTCTTATTCTCCTTTTCTCACTTCACTGAGAAAAAAAAAAGCTAGCAGAAGAGAATTTCTGTCATCTCCCATCCACACATCTACTCACTTGGATCCCATACCAGATTCCATCCCCTTTCATTACCGCAAGATGTTATGTAAGCCTCCCTTCTCTTCTGCTTCCTCATTCCATTCTTCTTTCTTCTAGACCATTCTTTTTGTTGTTGTTGTTTGTTGTTGTTGTTGTTTTTTGTTGAGACGGGGTCTCACTCTGTTGCCCAGGCTGGAGTACAGTGGTATGATCTCGGCTCACTGCAACCTCTGCCTCCCAGGTTCAAGCGATTCTCCTGCCTCAGCCTCCTGAGTAGCTGGGATTATAGGTGCGTGCCACCATGCCTGGCTAATTTTTGTATTTTTAGTAGAGACGGGGTTTCACCATGTTGGTCAACTCCTGACCTCATGATCTGCCTGCCTCAGCCTCCCAAAGTACTGGGATTACAGGTGTGAGCCACCATGCCAGGCTAGACCATTCTTATTAGCATACAGTCAAACATGCTGTAATTTCTCTCACTGTAAATAAAACTCTTTCTTGAACATGCAAATCCCTTCCAGCACCAATGCCTTTTCTCTGTGCCTCTTTACAGAAAAGAATCATTGAAATAGCTGTCTGTATTGTTTTCCTATCTTCTGTTCCCATGCTCTTTTGATCTCACTTCCAGGATTCTGCACTGCAATCCATCAACATTGCTCTTGTTAAGGTTACTGATGACCTTTCTATTATTGCTCAATCCATTCATCCATTTTCAGCGGATCACTTAATCCATTTTCATCACCTCATTTGCTCTATCACTAGCATTTGACATAACGAAACACTGACTCTTTACTTTTGTTTCCAGGACAGGGAGGTTCAACTATTTTTCCTTTCATACTCATTACATTTTGGAAAACTATATGCCCTCTCACACATTCATTTTGCTGTCATTTAATTGGTCATAGTATTTTTTTTTTTTTGAGACAGAGTCTTGCTCTGTTGCCAGGCTGGAGTGCAGTGGTGTGATCTCAGCTCACTGCAATCTCTGACTCCCTGGTTCAAGTGATTCTCCTGCCTCGGCCTCTTGAGTAGCTGGGATTACAAGCATGTGCCACCATGCCCAGCTAATTTTTGTATTTTTAGTAGAGACGGGGTTTCACCATGTTGGCCAGAATGGTCTCGATGTCCTGACCTTATGATCCTCCACCTCGGCCTCCCAAAGTGCTGGGATTACCAGCGTGAGCCACTGCGCCCGATGGGTCATAGTATTTTTTAAAACACTTCTAAATTTGAAATTATTTCACACTCAAAGAAGAGTGGCCAAGATAGTACTGAGAATACTGATGAACATTTTCCCCAGCTTCCCCTCATGTGAACATATTATATAACCATGGTCCATTTGTCAAAACTAAAAAATTCACATTGGTACAGAACTGCACTTTATTCTGATTTCACCAGTTTCTTTCACTGATGTCCTTTTTTCTGTCCCAGGATTTAATCTAGGACCTACAATTTTGCATTTAGTCATCATGCCTCCTTAGTCTCCTCCGATGTGTGACAGTTTCTCAGTCTCCTTGTTTTTCATGACTTTGACACCTTTGAAGAATGCTACTCAGGTATTTTATAAGACACCCCTCAATTTGGGTTAATCCAAAATTTTCTTATGATTGGGCTGGTGTTATGGAGTTTGGGGAAAAGTTCTACCATAGAGGAAAAGAGTGTTTCTGATTCCAGCATACACAATGTGTGTAAAGAGTGTATACAATATTAGCATGACTTATTACTGGTGATATTAACCCTGGTCACTTGGTTAAGGCGTTTCTGCCAGATTTCTCCACTATAAAGGCACCACTTTCTCCTGTTCATACTCTATTCATTAGGAGCAAGTTATTAAATCCAGCCCTCACCCAGGAAGAAGGAATTAGACTTCCTCTCTTGAAGGGAGGAGTCTCAAGGAATTTAATCCACTGTAGTTAATTCAGACTATGGGGAGTTTCTTGGATGTTAGACAAATATACTGTTTCTTCTTAAGTCTTTGGCCACTAATTTCAGCATTCATCAGTAGATCACACCTGCAATAATCATTACTCTGCTGCCTTCACGACCTTTCATACATTTTTAAGTTGACATCGAAAATTTTCTTCTTAAGTTTAAATCTTTGTATATTCGTATACTACCTGAATTTCAGCACTGTGTGTGTGTGTGTGTGTTTGTGCGTGTGTGTTTCCCTCAGAATCTTAGAGTTGCATATTTATACATATCTAATGTATGGAAAAATATCTGCCATATAATCTAACTGGCAAAACCAGTCTTCACAGTAAAAATCAACCATGCAGGGAAGCATATTTTTTCTGTCAGAAAAAAAAACTGGCTTCATTTTTAATTAAGATAAACATTTTAATACACATCTCTGTCACAAACTTCTCACCTCCAAATTCTAATACATGGAAAGACAGACAGACGTATAGCCATAGCACAAAACCTTCTCATGAATTCGTTCCCTGGATATACTAAGGTGCTGTCTTTTTCCCTTTTACTCTTTTTTTTTTTGGCATTCATCACAATGCCTTTAATTTTACTTATTTTTTTTAAAATTATCTTTTAAAGTTTTTGTGAGTACATAGTAGGTATATATATTTATGGGGTATATAGTTTGTCTCTGTGTCCCCACCCAAATCTCATCTTGTATCTCCCATAACTCCCACGTGTTGTGAGAGGGACCCGGTGGGAGATGATTGAATCACAGGGGCGGGGCTTTCCTGTGCTGGTCTCATGATGGTGAATGGGTCTCACGAGATCTGATGGTTTTAAAAACGGGAGTTTCTCTGCGCAAGCTCTCTTTGCCAGCTGCCATCCACATAAGATGTGACTTGCTCCTCCTTGCCTTCCTCCATGATTGTGAGGCCTCCCCATGTGGAACTGTAAGTCCAATAAACCTGTTTCTTTTGTAAATTGCCCAGTCTTGGGTATGTCTTTATCAGCAGCATAAAAACGAACTAATACAGGGTACATGAGATATTTTGATACAGGCATGCAATGTGAAATAAGCACATCATGGAGAATGGGGTATCTAGCCCCTCATGCATTTATCCTTTGTGTTACAAACAATTCAGTTACATTCTTTATTTTAAAATATACAATTCAGTTATCATTGACTATAGTCGCCCTATTATGCTATCAAAGAGTAGGATTTATTCTTTTGTTTTATTATTTTTGTACCCATTAACTATCCCCATCTCCCCCTACATCCCTCCACTATTCTTCCCAGGCTGGTAACAACCTTTTTTTTTTTTGGACGAAGTCTCGCTTTGCCGCCAGGCTGAGGCGCAATCTTGGCTAACTGCAATCTCCGCCTCTCGGGTTCACGCCATTCTCCTGCCTCAGCCTCCTGAGTAGCTGGGACTATAGGCACCCACCACCACGCCTGGCTAATTTGTTGTATTTTTAGTAGAGACGGGGTTTCACCGTGTTAGCCAGGATGGTCTCGATCTCCTGATCTCGTGATCCGCCCGCCTCGGCCTCCCAAAGTGCCGGGATTACAGGCGTGAGCCACTGGGCCCGGCCAATTTTTGTATTTTTAGTAGAGACGGGGTTTTACCATATTGGCCAGGATGGTCTCGAGTTCTTGACCTCGTGATCTGCCCGCCTCGGCCTCCCAACGTCCTGGGATTACAGGCCTGAGCAACCCCGCTCAGCCTGTAACCACCTTTCTACCCTCTATGTCCATGAGTTCAATTGTTTTTATTTTTAGATCCCACAAGTAAGTGAGAACATGCAATGTTTATGTTTTTGTGCCTGGCTCATTTCACTTAACATAATGATCTCCAGTTCCATCTATGTTGTTACATATGACTGGATCTCATTCTTTCTTTCTTTCTTTCTTTTTTTTTAATGGCGGAATAGAACTCCATTGTGTGTATGTACCACATTTTCTTTATCTATTCCTCTGTTCACAGACATTTAGGTTGCTTCCAAATCTTAGCTATTGTAAACAGTGCTGCAACAAATAAGGAGTGCAGATGTCTCTTCAATATACTGATTTCCTTTGTTTTCGGTATATACCCAGCAGTAGGATTGCTGGGTTATATGGTAGCTCAATTCTTAGTTTTTTGAGGAACCTCAAAACTGTTCTCCATAGTTGTACTAATTTACATTTCTACCAAAAATGTACAAAGCTTGTCTTTTGGATATAAGTCATTTTAACTGGAATGAGATGATAGCTCATTGTAGCTCCGGTTTGCATTTCTCTGATGATCAGTGATGTTGAGCATCTTTTCGTATGCCTGTTTGCCATTTGTATGTCTTCTTTCAAGAAATGTCTATCCAAATCTTTTGCCCATTTTTTGGATGGGATTATTAGATTTTTTCCTATAGAGTTGTTTGAGCTCCTTATATATTCTGGCTATTAATATCTTGTCGGAGGGGTAGTTTGCAAATATTTTCTCCCATTCTGTGGGCTCTCTTTCACTTTGTTGATTGTTTGCTTTGCTGTGCAGAAGCTTTTTAACTTGATATGATCCCATTTGTCCATGTTTGCTTTTGTTGCCTGTGCTTGTGGGGTGTTGCCAAGAAATCTTTGCCCAGCCAATGTCCTAGAGAATTTCCCCAAGATTTTCTTGTAGTAGTTTTATAGTTTGTGGTTCTAGACTTAAGTCTTTAATCCATTTTGATTTGATTTTTGTATATGGTGAGAGATGGGGGTCTAGTCTCATTGCTTTGCATACAGATATCCAGTTTTCCCAGTACCATTTATTGAAGAGACAGTCTTTTCCCCAGTGTACATTCTTGGCAACTTTGTGGGAAATGAGTTCACTGTAGGTGTGTGGATTTGTTTCTGGGTTCTCTATTCAGTTCCATTGTTTTACATGTCTGTTTTTATGCCAGTCCCCTGCTGGTTTGGCTATTATAGCTCTGTAGCATAATTTGAAGTCAGGTAATGAGATTCCTCCAGTTTTGTTCTTTTTACTTAGGGATAGCTTTGGGTATTTCCTTTTACCCTTTCTTACAAAGTGTTTGTTTTTAGAAAACACACACTCAGGAATGATCAAAAGCGCTTGCTTTTTTTTTTTTTTAATTATTTTTCGGAGTAATGTTCCACAGTAAGATTCAGAATCAGTACCAGGAATGCCTTTCTTTTGTAAACCAGAAAAAATGCAAAAACGGAAGTGGAAAAGAAGAACTGGAAGTCCACAAATGCCTTCTCAAGCATCTTTTTAAGGAAAGTGGTCAAAAGGAGTTTGTGTATCTGGAAGTTGAGTTCTTTAAAGCTTCTCATGCTCACATATACTCTGGAAAATCTTGTGACCCCAGGGTATGTATGGCAATGCACTATATCAATAACGTGCTCTAAATTATTGGAGATCTACACAATCCTCTTATTTGAGCAAAAATAGATGTATTTGCATGTCTCCCAAGATATTTGACAAAAGTCATCAAGCATTCTATTATCAAAAATTATTTTAATTGATGTATCACCTGGCTATTCACCTAGTTTCTGTTATAATTTGGCTGGAAGAGAACGTGGAGAGAGGTGTGACAAGATCCTTATGGCAAGGTAATTGAAAAGTAAAGAGCACTGAAAGTCTTTACAGATAACAGCATTCTTGGGGAGGAGCATTCCTGTACCCTTGAGATTTTGGTTTGTTCTTTTCAAATCCTCAGTTCTCCAAAAAAACATAAAAGTTACTTCTATGTGAGCCCCCAAAGGATATCACCAAGATATCTTTCCATTTAAAAAAAGTAAGATACAAATTTAATTTTAAATTTTCTTTTACCAAAAGACTATGTGATCCAACATTCTGCAGTATTGGGTTATCATTATAATTATTATTCACAATTTCTCAAAAACATGCATATCATATAAATGTTAATATGTAAATATTAAACATTAAAATTAAATTTTATTGGAAATGTGTATCTTAATGAGGTGAATTGAAGTTTATTTTTCTTTTAGTTCACTTATTTATGAATGAATATTGCTAATTGCTGGAATAAGATAACTCTTAGAACAATATCTGTTCCTTTTTTTCATTTGTATATACCTAAATATCGAGAAAACTAACTTACACAAATAAGTAAATAGGAATAGAATGTTATTGTACTGTTACTAAATTATTTATGTTTCTCCCAAGATATTTGGCAAAAGTCACAAAGCATTCTATTATTAAAAATTCTTTTAACTGATGCATCAGCTGGCAATTCAACTAGTTTATCTTATAATTTGGCTGAAAGAGAAAATTAGAAACCATTTGAGTCGATGGTTTTCTAATTGTTAGCATCATTCACCTTCTCAACAGGGACACTGTCATTTTAATAATCTCACTGTGTGTCATTCCAGATGTTTTTATACCCAGAGCCATGCTAATGGTAAGATTCATAAGGGGGTGAGGAGTGACTGCAGTTTATTAGGTGGGAGAAGAGTTGTTACAAAAGAAGCATTGGGAAGCAAGAATCTGCACATTCATCATTGAAACATCCTCAAATCTAGTGATTTTAGGAAAGCATGCATAGGAAATTGAGGGCTTAGGAGTCTGTTTCCTTATAATTGTTTACCTCTTAGATACGTTTGATATAGCCTGCTCTAATAACTGCCTGTTGAGGGTGCCTGACTCTCCCAGTTTTCCTCCTTCCCTCCCTGATCATCCCTTTTAAATTTCTTTTGCAGGCTTTTCCTCACCCCTGAATGCTCCAACCAGTCCTCAGAAAGCTACATTCTTTCTCCTGGGGATCTCATCCATTTCCATGGCTTAACTACCACCAATAGGTTGAACTACCACCAATAGGTTGACAGCACCCAGAGATTTTTTTTTTCTATAGTGGGATCTTTTGGTGAGCACTCAATTCATATAACAAACTCTCTCCATAACGTCCCTAGTGAGATGTCTAGCAGACATCTTAAACTTAACTTGTCCTAAACCAAACTTCTAACCTGCTCCCTGATATGGTTTGGCTCCATCCTCTCCCAACTCTCATCTTGAATTGTAGCCCCCATAATTCCCATGTGTTTTGGAAGGAGCCAGTGAGGGATAATTGAATCATGGTGGCGATTTTCCCCATACTGTTCTTGTGATAGTGAATCAGTCTCATGAGATCTTATGTTTTTATAAGGGGTTTCTGCTTTTGCTTGGTTCTCATTCTCTCTTGTCTGCCACTGTGTAAGACGTGCCTTTGGCCTTCCGCCATGATTTTGAGGCTTCCTCTGCCACACAGAACTGTGAGTCCCTTAACTTCTTTTTATTTATAAATCACCCAGTCTCAGGTATGTCTTCATCAGCAGTGTGAAAACGGACTGTTACATTCCCCCTCCCTAATTTTCTTCTTCCGTAGTCTTCCCCACGAAAGTTAATTTGGAGTCATTCTTTAGCTACCAGCCAATGCTGTTGGCTCTACCTTCAATTTCCAAAATTTGGTCTCCAATACTATCTCTTATGGGTTGTTCCTGATACCGCAGCCTAATGAATTCTTTAAAAACACACCAGAGAAGAGAAGAACCCTCCAGCACCGATTTTTTTCTCTGTCTCTCAAAAAGTAAAAGACAAACTCCTTAAAATTTCCACAATCCCATACGTGGTTGGTCCCTACTTTTCTAAAGTCATTCTGGACTGTTCTGCTCACTCACTCCATTCCAACTCCACTGGCCTGCTCAGGCACGTCAGGTGGGCTCCTCCCTCCAGACCTTGCCATTGGCCATTCCTTCAACCGGGATTCTTATTATCCAACGTATTTATATGGCTTATTCCATCCCCATCCTCTTCTTCAGGTCTTTGCTCAAATGGTCAACTGTGAGGTCTTCTCCAACTCCCAATTGAGTATTGTATCCCATCCCTCCTCTACACTCCTAATTCCTCATTCTTGTATCATTTTCTCTATAGCACTTTTCATTCATGATGTTCTGCATGCTTTACTTGTTTATTATTATATTACATTTTCTGTTTTCCTTCACTGTGTCTCCTATGAGGAGAGCTATTTTTGTCTGCTGTATCTCTAGGGCCAAGAACAATGACTGGGCTCATAGTAAAAATTCAATAAATATGTGTTGAGTGATAAGTAAATGAGACAACTATGCCACTAAATTGTAAAATGTAATAATGTTCCTGGAGGGTTTTTCTCCAGGGTTTTGTATTCTGCTGTCTCAGCATAGATTCTGCATTTTCTTCTGCAGTTAGGACATTTCAGAGATTTGCAACTCATTAATTCTCAGAAGAGAATAAAAGATTTGGAATATTTTCTTTTTAATTATTCCTGATGAGGTTTGAGAGATGGGCCATCCTGCAAGTGCAGTCAGCATATTCTTTTGGGACATCCACTAAGCTATGTATATAAGTATTTTTTTTTCTTGCTTTCCTTAACCCTGTTTTGTCCCAGATCAAAAATACTGACCCTGAGACTTGCTTCCCCTATTGGGTCAGCTGCCCTGCTTCCTCATCTCGTTTGCTGATGCAGACTCCAGTCTGCTGCTCTAGTCTGTGTTCCAGGAAGAGTTGGCTCCTCTCCTTGAGGAATTGGGGGCCTGGATGAGGAGTAACCCTGTGTTTGCAGCCAGATGTCTGGCCACATCTTCCCGCTAGGTCAGCATGGTGGAGCATGCAAAGTCCAAGCTGATGTGCTTGACTCCAAAGCAGAAAACATTGTGACTTTATAGTCCCTATGAGTTATCTAGATTAACTGAGAACCCTAATTCTTGCCTTGGTTTCAAGGCCCCTCAAGGTCCTCTATTTGGAGAAACTAAATTACTCTTAATGGGGCTTTGCGTAGGAAGTTGTTTTCTGTCCACTGAAAAATAGGCCACGGTCCCCTTTTCCACTCCTCTCTCCATGCACACTCTCACACACACCCCACACTCAGGAAAGGCATGGTGTGGTATTTAAACATCCAGAGTGAGACCATCAGGGTGTGAAACTGGTTCTATCATTTACAAACTGTAAGGACAATGAGCAAGTAGATTAATCTCTCTGTGCATGAGTTTTCTCATTTGAAAAATGAGAACATTCTACTTATCTGGTAGAATTGTAATAAATTAAATAATACATTATAAGCACTTGGAACTATTCCTGACAGTAATGCTAAATAAATGTTAGTTATTATTTTTATGATCACAATTTGAATTGTATTATAGGAAATTACACATTACCCATATCTCCTATAGTCAAGGCAACTAGGCCACCAAACCTTCCAATGGTGAAAGTTCCCAGTTGGCAGACGGGATCATCCTGGTGCTGATTTAAGTCTAGCATTCATTCACCACCTTGGCAGTGGTATGGTTAAAAGTCAGAATTCTTGGCTTCCGGTCTTTTTTTCTGCCACTACCCAGCTCTGTGAACTCAGGCAAGTTACCTAACCTCCTATGCCTTGTCTTCCTGATCTGTAAAATGGAGGTAATAATAGTGACTCACAAGGTTGTCGAGAATATTAAATGAAATAATATATGGAAAGGGCCGTATCATCAACACTGCAAACCTAACATAAGGAGCCCATTGTTTTCCATTTCCAGGTTCCTCTGGTTCCATTTGGTGCCCTTTTCTTAGTATATCTGGACTGCTTGGATCCTTCCTTATGACCTTTTCACTTCTTGGCTCTCTCAGATGACTGGGGTCAAAAGGATACAGAATACCACGCAAGGAGTCCTGGGTTCTCCATAAAACCAACAGTTCTAAGTCCTGGTTTGCTGGAAGCTGGAGAGATATTAATGCTAAACTCTGCCTACTTCTCATGCACCTGGCAACTGCTTTCAGTCATGGAATCCAGGAGAATTTCTAGCTCTATGTGCCCAGCTGAGGTGGAAGAGAATGGTAGCAACTGGGGAAGTGGCCAAAGAAGGAGACTGTACTCAAGCCCACATGGTCTTCCTACACTTTGTTCCACCATTGAGCCAGGCACTTCCCATCATATAAAAGAGGCCCCTTTTCACTGAACCATTGGCCCTGCTCTATTCTTCAAACTGTTTGTCTTTTCTTCTCTAGTTTTCCGGATTCTGAACTTTCTACTCTTTCTTCTATTTTATTCTGTGGACTTAGATGTCCGTTTCTCTTTTCCTAATGACAAGCCATAATTTAGAATTAAGCATATGTATATGTGCCACATTTTCTAACCTGCACGCTGTGCACATGTACCCTAGAACTTAAAGTATGATCAAAAATAATAAATAAATGAATAAATGAATTTAAAAAAAGAATTAAGCATATGTAAACTTAATATGTATAAAACAAGGATAACTTTATCTGCTCTTATAAATTTTGTAGCACTTATCAGCAAAACTATCTGTGTCTGAGGCTTTTTGAGTGTAAAGGATTTAATTATTATTACTGTTTTTTGTGGGGGTCAATTTTGGCATTTCGGATAATTTTTCTAGAGGTATATTTATCTAATTTATCCTTCCTTCCTTCCTTCATCCCTTCCTCCCTCCATCTCTCTCTCTCTTTCTTTCCTTTCTAGAGGTATATTTATCTAATTTCCTTCCTTCCTTCCTTCTTTCCTTCCTTCCTTCCTTCCTTCCTTCCTTCCTTCCTTCCTTCCTTCTTTCTTTCCTTTCTTTCTACCTGGTCTTGCTCTGTCACCCATGCTGGAGTGTAGTGGTGCAATCTTGGCTCACTGCAACCTCCACCTCCCAGGTTCAAGCGATCTTCCCACCTCAGCCTCCCAAGTAGCTGGGACTACAGGTGCACGCCATCATGCCCAGCTAATTTTTTTGTATTTTTTGTAGAGATGGGGGTCTTACTGTGTTGGCCAGGCTGGTCTGAAACTCATGGGCTCAGGTGATTTACCCGCCTTGGCCTCCCAAAGTACTGGGATTACAAGTGTGAGCCACTGAGCCTGACCTACTCTAGGGTTTCTTCTCTTTTGTTTCCATCGTTGATGAGCATTAACTCAATATGACTCATGCATATATTTATTTTGTACTATCAATTAAGGTTAGAATTTCTATGTTTTGTCCTAAAATGGTTAAATTCCTGGACCGACTCTTCTACCTCTGTCTGTTCTCTCCTCCTGCTCCCTCCTTGTTGATATCCTGAGTTTAGCTCTGGAATGTTATAAATAAATTTATTGGTGTGCTGGGATGGGGTGTTACCGGTTACTTAAACAAAAATAAACTGTACTGAGTTATCCACTTACTCTCACTTCCTGTATCATTTTGCTTCCTCTGGCATTATTTTTCTCTAGTGGTTTAATGCTTCCTCCAAGAATGTTCCAACAAAGTATTTGTTTGGTAAACTTTGAAAGGTCTTGGATGCTAAGAATATTTTTATTTCGGTGTCATTCAAATGATAGTTTATTGGTATAAAATTCTAGCTTCAGAGTTTCTTTTTTTCTTCCACACAACCACAGTATTACCTATTATCATCTCATATCTAATAATCCTGTTGAAAGACCTTTAATAATATGGTCTTCGTACTTTCCTGGTTCTGCTTGTCTTCTAACAATGTGTTTCAGTTTTCTTTATGTATCTGATGATCTGACGTTTCGTGACAGTGTGATTAAATGTGATTTCGTTTTTCATATCTCTCCTGCTTAGTGCTTTATGCACTTTAATTTTGAATCTTCCATCTTTAGTTCTAGAAATGTCAGTTAATATGTCTTCAAATATTCCCTCACTTCCTTTTATTTTGTCCTGCCTAAGAGGGCCTATTCTATTATTTGGACACTCCTCTTTTAATCTTCCAAGCCTCTCAAATTTTTAAAAATTTATTCTTATCTGTTTATTATTTTCTGGGGCTTTGTGGGTGAGTTCCCTGATTGGACTAATGGGCTTCCTAGTTAATTTCTCAGCAGAACCCTTTCAGTCATCCAGCCCCTGTGTGGGGTTCTTTAACTATTCAATCTTTTATTACCTCAACTCTCTAATTGGCTCTTTTTCTATTTTATATTTCTAATATGTCTTATTTTCTCTTTGCCTATTATAATTTTTATTATGTTTAATCTATTAATTCTTATTTCTCTGGAATGACTGTGCAGTTGTCATTCATTTCTAAATCTTGCACTCTGCAGTATATTTCTACTTTTCCCTCTGATCTCACAGTGTCATGACTTGTAGGGAGTATCTGGGGGGTTGGGAGGAGGGGAAAAGCTCAGGCCCTAGCCTATGCTCTTTGCAGAGGTATGGGAGGGTAGAGGGTAGAGAAGGCTCTGGGACTGGCCTGCCCATCTCTTCCTAAATCAGGCTGCAGTGCAGCCTCGATGTTTCTCTGCCACTGCCTATTCAAGGGACCCTGCAGTTTTTACTGTCCCATGTATTTTGCAGGAGAGAGAAAGCAGTATACCTGGAACATTCCTTGCAGTCTAACATGAGCTTTCCTTTCTAACCTATCCTCTTTCCATAGCTGTCTTCCCATTACACATGGCTGTGTGCTCCTTGAGTGTGCATTCCTCTTACCTCCTCCAAAACCAACCCCCTAGCCACCTTCTGCTGCTTCAAGAGTTTCTCAAAGGTGTGTTTCTTTTTTTTTTCTTTCTATTTTGGTGTATGCATCAGTACTGGGATTATTGAAATGCATGTCAAATCTGTAACATCTCTAGGTTTGGCTTTAAGAGAGGAAGACAGGCCCTGATGCCAAGCTGCCATCTTATCTGACACTTGCAATTCTGCTTCAGTTCTGTGTCTTAAGACGGAGCTCGTGGCTGGGAAGATGGGATCCAGGAATGGGTGTGGAGTGTGCCCCAGACGACCCCAGAATGTTGGAGGGGCAGGTCTCATATTTTCTATTTTGATGTCTCAGAAACTGCCATGAGCTGCTAGAGGCTTCTGTTCTCTTTTCTCTAATTTTCTTCATTGTCAACTGTGACCCTGTTGATTTCTATGGATATCTACATTGTCCTATCCAGAGTGACTCTAGAACTACCCATGTGTGACAAATACATCACATAAACAGTAGGAATCTCTTCTGGGTGTGCATAGGTCCTCTTTTGACACCAACTTTCTCTTTAGCTTCTCAGTTAAGAGCATCAAATATATGGCATTCAGGTCACGATCACTCTAAAACTTGTGTTCATTGAATGCCATCAGTACTTAACCTTTGATTCTTGCTAGATTTTTCCATATCATGAAAGATAAGCTAATGAATGCTAATGAAGCTAATGAATGAATTACTTAATATAGGAATGAATAAGTGCATTAATAAAATGCTATTTGCTATAGTATTGCTTCCCAGAGGATTATATCATTTTATGAATTGTTGGTTATAGCCTTAAAACCTAAGGAAAATTTCATTCTCATCCTGGAACATGCTCCTTCAAGATTGTCCATAAGTTGCCTGTGGAGCATCTGCAACCTTTTCTTGATTTTAAAATGTTTAGTTCATTTAATCATGAATTCAGTATTCAGCATTTTCTCAGTGAACATGTAATGATGGCAACTCTATGTTTTTGTTCACTCCATTCTCTTTATTTGGGTCCCCCTCTACTTCTCAGAGTTCATCCAGAATCCCCCATTTTCTGAGGTTGGCACATAATCCCCTTGGGGCGAGATGTTCAGTAACACAGGGGACTGTCAAGTCCCCAAGCCGCTCTGTGTTCCCAGGAGCCCTCCGTGTGCCAGGGCAGGAGTGGAGAGCTGGCCACGTCCTCTTCTCTGTTATTCTTTGCTTTAAGCACACAAAAACAGTTCTGCTTTGTCTATTTCTTGCTGGGAGTTCAGAGCCATATATTCCCATTTAACATCTCTCAGCCTCCTTGTAATTCAGATAAATCCAAGTGAGAGTCATCGTGCTATACTCCATTCATCCATTTATTCATTCCAGAAACCACTTACTGAACCTTCTAGGTGTTAGCCATTGGGTCAGCTCTATAGGATACAATGATGATGCAGTAGATAGTGTCAAAAAAATAAAAATAAAAAGACAAAGACAAGAGAGAGCGATCCAGAGAGCAGATGAGGGCTGCCCAGCCTTGGAAGGGGGGAATTTGTCCTGGACAGAGTTCTGTGTATCTATGGTGAGGAGGCCAGACCTGGAGCGGCCTTTCCACAGGGTTTATTTAGATGATAGATGGGTATGAGTGACAGGATTGAAATGAAACCCCAAGGAACACACGTGGCACTCCAGAATATCAACAGTACTATAAATATATGTATGTGTGTGTGTTAACTATAATTAAAGCATTAAAATTAATTAAAATTAAAACTTCTAATGAACTATTTCAAAAATTCTAAAGGAAGGAGTGTGGTAATAATAGCCACCGAGGTATCTACAAGTATCAAATGCTGTGTTTATATAAATGAGAGAGGGCATGGGTATTGACAAGATATGCATTGATAATAATTGTCCATTGAGAGCTAGGAATTGAAAAAATAATGCGAAACTTTCTTGAGAATCTCAAAAAAGCAATAATTCCTGAAGAATTGTTGAGGTGACATTTTTTAAAAAAGATAGTTTTGTGTAGCTGGGGACCTGTAAGTCTCAGTGAAATATACAAGACAATCATGATAACAAGAAGGAAAACATGAGTTCAGAGCCCTTCTTCCCTCTCTCCTTCCTTCCTTTCTTTTGTACGTGATAGAAATAGTGAATTGGAGAATTCAATCCACGCTTTGGGAAGTACTTTTTATAAATGTGTTAATTAAATAGTGGGTAAAGGCACGTATAGAACTAAGAGAACATTGTTGCGTGGACTTTTAACACTCTCGCCACGCTGGTCATGTTCAGCACTGGCCACGCTCTGAGCGGTACCCACATGGTATCTTTGTTGCTCCCTTTCCTAATCAGAATCACATTACATTGCTGAATATATTTGTTGGACAAATGAAGTCCATCTTTTAATTGTATCACTCTTATAAAAAGCAGCCTGGTTCTAGAACAACATTCTAAAGATAACTAACATAATAATTATGGCAACAATATAGTCGAATGAGAATTGATCCTGTATAAGGTCATTTTCAGCGCTTCTTTTTATCGATTTTTTGTAGCCCTTCTCTTGCTGTATCTCTCCTGAGTCCCTCATTCTTCAAGAGCTATGACTGTGTTGTCTGCTCACTCTAGTGTCTCCTCCAAACAATTTACAACATTGTCCTGAGACACAAAAACGACAAGCCCTGTCGAGGACCTCAGGGTTGCCGTTTATGAAGCAGCTTCAGCAGCCCTGGGCCTTTCTCTCTTGCTTGCTTCCTCACATCTCATCAAGACTCACCTGTGGGCCGGGCGTGGTGGCTCACGCCTGTTATCCCAGCACTCTGGGAGGCCGAGGCAGGCGGATCATGAGGTCAGGAGATTGAGACCATCCTGGCTAACATGGTGAAACCTCATCTCTACTAAAAATACAAAAAATTATCTGGGCATGGTGGCACATGCCTGTAGTCCCAGCAACTCAGGAGGCTGAGGCAGGAGAATCACTTGAACCTGGGAGGTGGAGGTTGCAGTGAGTCGAGATTGCACCACCATACTCCAGCCTGGGCGATACAGCAAGACTCCATCAAAAACCAACCAACCAAACAAACTCACCTGCTATCTGTCTATGTCTTGATGGGCAAGCAAAATGACTAAAGATGATCTCACAAATTCGTCCATAGTGGGGAGATAGTAATTGCATCTGTCACACTTCTTTCACAATCAAAGTATATTTTACTTTTAAATAAAGTCCTTCTATGCTTTCAGTGAGAAGGGGTGGGGATTTTAAGCAATTCCGAAGTTCACTGGGGGCACTCAGATCCCACCCCTTAGGCTGCCATATGCTCATTGGAAGGATCACATTGAGGACCCTGAAGAGCCTGAAGAGGAATTGCATACCTTCTATTATTGCTGTTCGCTGTGGATTGAAGTGCGTCTCTCCAAAATCCGTATGTTGAAGCACTAACCCCCGATGTGACTGTATTTGGAGATCAGCCCTTTCAGATGGTAAGTAAGTTTAAATAAGATCACAAGAGTGGAGCCTTAATCCAAAAGGACTGGTGTCTTTTTTTTTTTGGTAGGTTTTGCCGTGTTGCCCAGGCTGGTCTCAAACTCCTGGCCCCAAGGGATCCATCCGCCTTGTGTAAGACTGGAGCTGACATCCATCCATCAGTCTCGTGTAAGACTGGAGCTGACATTCACACTGTAGGCTGGGCCTCCCAGTTATGACTGCTTTGCTGTCTCACTTACTGCATGTTATCCCATCCTTCTGGATGTGCGGCAATCCTCGCCATGTGGCAAGGGCACAGCTGGCTAAACTGGCAGCTATGCTTTGGAGCTCATGACAGATGTCTATTGAGAGTAAAGATGAGGAGATTTATTAGAAAACTATCAAGATTTTGGAGTATGTTGGTCACTTTTGGAAGCCTTGAAAGGTCTTGCCTGACTCTTCCTCCCCAGGGTCAGAAGCAGAGCCCTAGAGAAAAGCCAGCGAGCCTAAGGGGGGCGGGTGTTAATGGTAGAAACCCTCACATCTGTGCCAGGCTCAGGTTCAGAGACCAAGACACAAAATGCTATAGGCTTCTTATACCTTCCCTAGAAATTAAAGCCAAAATGTCTAGCGGCCCAATCGGGTTTCAAGGAAGCGGCTTTGCTGAAGAACCTTGTATTAGTCTGTTCTCACACTGCTAATAAAGACATACCTGAGACTGGGTAATTTATAAAGGAAAGAGGTTTGATGGACTCACAGTTCCACGTGGCTGGGGAGGCCTCACAGTCATGGCGGAAGGTGAAAGGCATGCCTTACATGGTGGCAGCAGGCAAAGAGAGAATGAGAGCCAAGTACAAAGGGAAAGCCCTTATAAAACCATCAGATCTCATGAGACCTATTCACTAACACGAGAACAGTATGAGGGAAACCACCCCCATGATTTAATTATCTCCCACCAGGTCCCTCTCACAATACATGGGAATTAAGGAAGCTACAATTCAAGATGAGATTTGGGTGGGGACACAGCCAAACCATATCAAACATTTACTAGGCCTGAGAAAAAGTGGCTTATATTTGCTGACTCCCTCAGGTGGGTCCTGATCACGCAAGCTACCAACAACAGAGAATGGGCTACCAAGCCTGAGCAAGCTTCAAAAGAGAAAAACCTCCTGAGTGCTGTTCTCACACATGACCATGGGGGGAATATGTAAGGCACAGACTTCTGGGGCTGCTAGATGGGTTAACCAGGATGCTCGTCTGCACGCCTGGATCGGGGACCTCCCAACTCTATTCCTGTCTTTGACATCAGATCAATGTGGGTAGAAATTAACAAGTCTCCTTGCAAAATAAAATATATATATATTTGAAATTAAAACATTAAATCATAAATGAGTGTAATTTATTGAAAGAATAGCACAATACAAAGGAATCTATTAATATGATTTGAAATATTAAAAAAATAAGACAATCAGTCATACAATCCTCTCTTTGGTCCCTTAAATAATGCATCTGAAGAAATTCAATATCCATTCATAATTAAAGCACTTTTCTAGGAATTTAAATATAGGAGGAATATTTCTTTTTTATTTTATTTATTTATTTATTTTTTGAGATAGAGTCCTGCTCTGTCACCCAGGCTGTAGTCCCGCTCTGTCACCCAGGCTGTAGTGCAGTGGTGCCATCTCAGCTCACTGCAACCTCCACCTCCTGGGTTCATGCGATTCTCATATCTCAGCCTCCCAAGTAGCTGGGATTACACACATGCACCACCATGCCGGGCTAATTTTTAGTCTGTATTTTTAGTAGAGATGGAGTCTCACCATGTTGCCCAGGCTGGTCTCAAACCCCAGAGCTCAGGCGATCCACCCACCTCGGCCTCCCAAAATGCTAGGATTACAGGTGTGTGCCACTGCACCCAACAGGGATGAATATTAATCTTAAGTGTCCCTTACTCACTTTCTACCAGAGAAACAGAACCGACAAGATGCACACACACACACACACACACACACACACACACACACACACTGAAAACCTTTGGATTATGTGATTGCTGGGGTGGCTGGGCATATCTGGTGCATCTGAGCTAGGGAAGGGAAGGCTGGAAACTCTTGGGCAGGATCGGATCCTGCAATCCACAGGCAGAATTTTGTCCTCGTTGGGGAAACTTCAGTTTTGCCCATAAGATCTTTCAGTATATTGGATGAGTCCTATTCCAGTTATCAACAATAACCTCTTTTACTTAATATCAACTGATTGTAGATGTTGATCACATCTGCAAAACATCTTCTTAGCAACATGAAGGTTAGTATTTGTATGAATAGCTGGGTAGTATGGCCTAGCCTGTCATCAAAATGTGAGGCACTTTGAGCTTTAAATAACAAAGGACTTTCAAAATATCTTCTCCTTTTGCTGAACTGAGAAGCCTAAAGAGGCTCGTTCTGCCTAAGAAAACGGCAGTCAGAGCCTGAGTGATCTCGGGTGTGAGAAGAGGTATGATTATGGGGCCAGAAAGCTGCAGTGGCTGTGGTCAATGATAGAGGTAGGAAAAAGGAGAAAATGTGGCACCTGTCTTGGGAGGGTTTTGAGACAGGGATTTTAACAAGGAGTTTGAAGAAGCTTTGGTATGTGATAAGTGAGGCACCATCTGTGCTCCAGCTTCACAAAAAAATCTTTCAGGCTGGGCACGGTGGCTCACGCCTGTAATCTGAGCACTTTGGGAGGCCAGGGCAGGTGGATCACTTGAGGTCAGGAGCTCGAGACCAGGCTGGCCAACATGGTGAAACCCCGTCTCTACTAAAATTACAAAAAAATTTAGGTGGGCATGGTGGCATGCGCCTGTAATCCCAGCTACTTGGGAAGCTGAGGCAGGAGAATCGCTTGAACCTGGGAGGCGAAGGTTATAGTGAGCCAAGATCTTTCCACTTCACTCCAGCCTGGGAGTCATAGTGAGATTCTATCTCAAAAAAAAAACATAAAAATAAAAGTAAAAATAAACCAAAAACTTCAGTACGCATCTCTCATAGTCTCCAGCACTCTTGGAGTGGGACTTCACTCTTCATTTATTGACACTCTGGTTGTGTGTCACTGTGGTAAGGCAAGATCGGGGTAGCCCCAGGGCAATTACATTAGAGTTGCACAGGTTTATAGGAGTCAATGAATGAAGACCAGTATTGGAAACACTCATGATTGCTATGTTGGGATTGCTGTATTATAGTCAAATTTAGGTGGCAGTAAATTGAGAGGATGCTGATACCAGGGTACACACAGTCTGGAACAAAGACTAACAGCAAATAATAGATGCTTTTTCTTAAGGGATGATCCGGAGTCTTGGTCACTTGACCTGAAGGTTCCAATTCAAACCTAATTATATTACCTCCTTCAGCACCTATAATTTTATTTTTACAATTCCCCAATAGTAGAACACAGAAGTATATATTGTCTCGGTTCTTAAAGAAAACTTTCTTAAAGTTAATTTTGAAGCAAAATAGGATGATCTTTTTGTTCATCTTATTTTCAGAATGACATAAATTTGGATTTGTTAACTTTAAAATTGCCAAACCAGCTGGGGAAGTGAATTTATTTTCACTTCCATGCAGCACTGAGAAGCAAAATACTAACAGTAGGGTCAGAGTCCTCCGGGTCAGACTCCTCTGGCCTCCAGTCAATGTTAATTAGGGACTTTCAACAGCTGCAGGAAGTCAACAATTTAATAAGAAACATCACAAATACCTAATTTGCTCAGCATGACCACAACACGAAATTCCCACATCAACAGAGAGACAAATACTGATTCAAGCAATGTGAATCAAAGCAGACGCTAGCTGGCCTCCTCCTGTTAAATTGATTCAGAAATGTAGGACATAGTTCTAAGACGAGGCTACTCTTGGTCGCATATCAATTTAGTTAGGTGTTAAGAGGGAAATTCATGGCACTAAATGCCCACATCAGAAAGCGGGAAAGATCTGAAATCAACACCCTAACATCACAATCAAAAGAACTAGAGAAGCAAGAGCAAACAAATCCAAAAGCTAGCAGAAGATAAGAAATAACTAAAATCAGAGCAGAACTGAAAGAGATAGAGACACAAAAAACTCTTCAAAAAATCAATGAATCCGGGAGCTTTTTTTTGAAAAAATTAACAAAATAGATAGACCACTAGCTCGACTAATAAGAAAAGAGAGAAGAATCAAATAGACACAATAAAAAATGCTAAAGGGGATATCACCACTGACCCCATGGAAATACAAACTACCATCAGAGAATGCTATAAACACCTCTATGCAAATAAACTAGAAAATCTAGAAGAAATGGATAAATTCCTGGACACACACACTTTCCCTAGACTAAACCAGGAAGAAGTTGAATCCCTCAATAGACCAATAACAAGTTCTGAAATTGAGTCAGTAATTAATAGCTTACCAACCAAAAAAAGCCCAGGACCAGATGGATTCACAGCCGAATTCAACCAGAGGTACAAAGAGGAGCTGGTACCATTCCTTCTGAAACTATTCCAAACAGTTGAAATTTTTCCTTCCTAACTCATTTTATGAGGCCAGCATCATCCTGATACCAAAACCTGGCAGAGACACAACAAAAAAAGGAAACTTCAGGCCAATATCCCTGATGAACATTGATGAGAAAATCCTCAATGAAATACTGGCAAACCAAATCTAGTAGCACATCAAAAAGCTTATCCACCACGATCAAGTCAGCTTCATCCCTGGGATGCAAGGCTGGCTCAACATATGCAAATCACTAAACATAATCCATCACATAAACAGGACCAATGACAAAAACCACATGAGTATCTCAATATATGCAGAAAAGGCCTTCAATAAAATTCAACATTCCCTCATGTTAAAAACTCTCAATAAACTAGATATTGATGGAACATATCTCAAAATAATAAGAGCTATTTACGACAAACCTATAGCCCATATCATATTGAATGGGCAAAAGCTGGAAGCATTCCCTTTGAAAACTGGCACAAGACAAGGATGCCCTCTCTCACCACTCCTATTCAACATAGTATTGGAAGTTCTGGCCAGCACAGTCAGGCAAGAGAAAAAAATGCAAGGTATTTGAATAGGAAGAGAGGAAGTAAAATTGTCTCTGTTTGCAGATGACATGATTCTATATTTAGAAAACCCCATCGTCTCAGCCCCAAAACTCTTTAACCTGATAAGCAACTTCAGCAAGGTCTCAGGATACAAAATCAATGTGCAAAAATCACAAGCATTCCTACACACCAACAGTTGACAAGCAAAGAGCCAAATCATGAATGAACTCCTATTCGCAATTGCTATAAAGAGAATAAAATACCTAGGAATACAGCTTACAAGGGACGTGAAGAACCTCTTCAACAAGAACTACAAACCACTGCTCAAGGAAATAAGAAAAGACAGAAACAAATGGAAAAACATTCCATGCTCATGAATAGGAAGAATCAATATCATGAAAATGGCCATACTGCCCAAAGTAATTTATAGATTCAATGCCATTCCCATCAAGCTACTATTGACATTCTTCACAGAATTAGAAAAAAGTACTTTAAATTTCATATGGAACCAAAAAAGAGCCTGTATAGCCAAGACAATCCTAAGCAAAAGGAACAAAGCTGGAGGCATCACACTACCTGACTTAAAACTATACTACAAGGCTATGGTAACCAAAACAGCATGGTACTGGTACCAAAACAGAAATACGGACCAATGGAACAGAACAGAGACCTCAGAAATAACACCACACATCTAAACCATCTGATCTTCAACAAACCTGACCAAATCAACCCATGGGGAAAGGATTCCCTATTTAATAAATGGTGCTGGGAAAACTGGCTAGTCATATGCAGAAAATTGAAACTGGACCCCTTCCTTACACCTTATACAAAAATTAACTCAAGATAGATTGAAGACTTAAATATAAAACCCCAAACCATGAAAACCCTAGAAGAAAACCTAGGCAATGCCATTCAGGACATAGGCATGGGCAAAGAATTCATGACTGTAACACCAAAAGCAATTGCAACAAAAGCCAAAATTGACAAATGGGATCTAATTAAAATAAAGAGCTTCTGCACAGCAAAAGAAACTATCAGAGTGAACAGACAACCTAGAGAATTGGAAAACATTTTTGCAATCTATCCATCTGACAAAGGTCGAATATCCAGAATCTACAAGGAACTTAAACAAATTTACAAAAAAAAAACCAAACAACCCCATCAAAAAGCGGGCAAAGGATATGAACAGACACTTCTCAAAAGAAGACATTTATGTGCCAACAAACATATGAAAAAAAACTCGTCATCACTGATCATTAGAGAAATGCAAATCAAAACCACAATGAGATACCATTTCATGCCAGTCAGAATGGCAATTATTAAAAAGTCAAGAAAAAATAGATGCTGGCGAGGCTATGGAGAAATAAGAACGCTTTTACAGTGTTGGAGGGAATGTAAATTCCTTTAACCATTGTGGAAGATAGTGTGGTGATTCCTGTAGGATCTAGAACTAGAAATACCATTTGACCCAGCAATCCCATTACTGGATATATACTCAAAGGAATACAAATCCTTCTACTATAAAGACAAATGCATTTGTATGTTTATTGCAGCACTATTTACAATAGCAAACACTTGGAACCAACCCAAATGCCCATCAATAATAGACTGGATAAAGAAAATGTGGTACATATACACCATGGAATACTATGCAGCCATAAAAAAGAATGAGATCACGTCCTTTGCAGGGACATGGATGAAGCTAGAAGGCATCATCCTTAGCAAACTAACACAGGAACAGAAACCCAAACACCACATGTTCTCACTCATAAGTGGGAGTTGAACAATGAGAACACCTTGACACAAGGAGGGGAACAAAACACTCCGGGAGCTGTCTGGGGCTGGGGGGGCAAGGGGAGGGAGAGCATTAGGAAAAATACCTAATGCACATCGGGCTTAAAACCTAGATGACAGGTTGATAGGTACAGCAAACCACCATGGCACGTGTATGCCTTTGTAACAAACCTGCACATTCTCCACATGTATCCTGGAACTTAAAGTAAAATAAAATAAAATTTTAAAAAAAGGACATCAACAACAGACATTGCTGAGAACAAAAATAAGTAAGTGAATTTCTTGATTGGTAGAAATGGATTTTTTGGAATTCTATGTAATTGTAAACAACAGATTCCTTTCATGAAAAATACTCAAGTAGAAAGGGAATAATCAATCTTTTTCACTTTATAATTATTCAAGAATTGCTAGAAAGGTTCACATGCATATCAAAGATGATGAAATAAAATATTATTTGCCTCTATATTGATTCTCTGATTGGGGAACATTGTGTTTTTTTTTTGAAACAGGCTATTTCTGTTTCATGTTATATATCTGAGTTCCTCACACTTTACTTAGATCCAAGGAGGGAAAAACAGGTACAAATTATTATAAGGACCATTCTTCCACAGATTAAAGGCATGCCTACAAGCTCTGGAGATCTTTCTCATGATTATATTAGATACCTAAAATGTCTATATTATCATAGCTGTCTAGGAAATGTGTTATAAATGGCACATATATAATCTTAATTTATCTGGAGGGGAGTGTAGTTAGGAGGGAAAAAACTGCTTGATAAATTATAAAATTCCTCTTTAACTTTGTATCTCTTTTCTATTTCTTTTTTACAGTTTGTTCTTACCAGATGAATTGGTAAAGATTACACACACACAAATGCACACACACACACACACACACACATCTGTGTATATCTCCTGGCATGTACACATGTAATACGTAATGTTACTTTTGTGAACCAAGTGTCAAATTTCACTCACTGGGTACTCTTCACTTTTATGGGTCATATTCTATTTTAGAAAGAAGGATTTATTAAGGAAGTGACTTTTGCTACAGTGCACCTGTTGGCTGCCCATTCTCACAAAGGCCTTTCTTTCCAATTGCTACTCCCAATATAGCCTCATCTAATGTAATGCAGTATCCTGTGTACAACTGAAGCTCTCTGATCTCTCCTTGGCTCTGCATACTAACTTCGTTTCCTCAAACTGCCTTTCTCTCTGACTCTGGAGCCATATCTGTGGACAACTCCAAGCTTTCGCCTCCTTAGCTTAACTATCACAAAGGAAATGGAATCCTGCTTCAATTCTTAATACCAGAGTGCTGAATCTAGGTATTCTCTCTTGGGCCACAGGCTCACTGCTTTGAACCAACTGTTGGAGAGAGAGGGGTGAAGTTCATGATTGTCTCAGCTTGCCAGGATCAAATAGAACGCCACAGTTGTCGTGGAGGAGATGAAATTCCTTCTAGAAAAAGGGCATGGTTAAAGAATAAAGGGGAGGCTGGGTGCAGTGGCTCATGCCTGTAATCCCAGCACTTTCGGATGTTGAGGCGGGAGGATGACTTCAGCCTGGAAGTTCAAGACCAGCCTGGGCAACATAGTGAGACCCTGTCTCTATATAAAAAAGAAAAGAATAAAGGGAAAAGAGATGCTAAGAAACTAAAAGTAACAGCTGTCTACTACTGAATATTTGTCTTACTTAAGTTTCAAATATCTTAAACTTAAGCCATTGCAAAAAAAATGGTAAATATTCA
Source organism: Pan paniscus (assembly GCF_029289425.2). NCBI lineage: Eukaryota > Metazoa > Chordata > Mammalia > Primates > Hominidae > Pan > Pan paniscus. The sequence goes on from NC_073268.2 coordinate 84,876,377, forward strand.
TAATCTAAAAGACAAAACCATAATACTCTTTTAGGAAGGAACCTAGAAATTTTTAATGGGTTTTAAATACTTACCTAAATAATAGATGTCGATGGTTTAATACCTAGATTTATATTTTACTGAAAAATAAAGTTTTTCTATAAACCACTAACACAGACTAGGACAAAACCATTAAAACCAAAAGAACTAGTTTAACACTTGCTCGTGCTAATGTGAACACGTTATTCCAAAATAAATGAAAGGCCAAATTCTTGATGAAGCTGACACAATACTTAAGTCATATAAGTGTGGACAAAGATCAAAAGTTTAATTAGAAAAAAGAAAATACACGCAATTTATCCCTAGCACCTCTAATGTCGAAAATAAGTTCCCCAATGAACAGGGTTCATTCACGTTCATGCTCTCAGGAAAGCCAGCTATTAAAACTGTTCTTTGTCTAATTACATCATAGTATGGGTTATGCTTATTATGAACCGTAGACTGTTTCAATTCCAATCTACTTTTTAAATGTCATAATTCAAACAAGTAGTAATCGAAGTGACTGTGTTGTATCAAAACGCGATGTCTGTAGAGGAAAGAGAGAGATGAATAGGTGGAGCATAGAGGATTCTTAGGGCAGTGAAACTATTCTGTATGATATTGTAATGGTGAATACATGTCTAAAAACATAGAATGTACAACACCAAGAGTGAACCCTAATGTAAACTATGGACTCTTGTGATCATGAGGTGTCAATGTCCGTTCATCAGTTGTAACAAATGGGCCACTCTGGTGGGGAATGTGGATGATGGGGGAGGCTGTGCATGTGTGGGGAAGGGTGGGGAAAGGGAAATTTCTTACCTTTCTGCATAATTTTGCTGTGAACCTAAAACTGCCCTTAAAAATATAGTTTATCAAAACATTAAAAAAACAGTAAAACTGTCCACTATATCTGGTTTGGAAGGGATTATTTTCAAAGGTACACATAGTTTGCAAATCATATCCACTGGTACAGGTAACAGGAGATGCTACACTCCCGGGTCGCCCTAGCTCATTTCTCTCCCATCTGCGTGTCCCAATAGACACCATGTTTAAATCTGTGCCCATGTATTGCTGAAGTCCTTTAGGCATGAAGAATTCTAGTGATGGGGAATTCTCTGTAAATTTGCATTTTGGGAGTAGAAGGGAGGGGTCTACACATGGCAGAGGGCGTGAGCCATTAGGGATATCAGGGCCAGAGATGCTGGCAGGTAAAGATTGGCAACATGCCAGGTCAACATGCCCAGGCAGGAAGTGATGCCGCTTGAGCTGCCTTTTCAGAGCACTCAAGACTGGAATATCCCCAACTAACCAAACAACCCCTGAAAAATCATATCAGACTTACCTAAAGGAAAAAGAATCAGGCTAGGGAAAGAAGAATGAATGGCAAAGCTTAAGGACTTCAATGGTAAGAATTTATCACTAAGAAGCAGAAGCAAACCACTCATGTGGAGAACAGATGTTGTGGACTTGATTTAAGTAGTACCAAGTGAGGGTGAAAGCTTGCAGGAAGACATATTCAGATCCAGTCTATTAGAAATGCAGTTTTAGTCCCAACTAAACCTAGTGAGTTTACATCCATTCACTTGTCTTGCGTTTTTCTCTCTATTATTCCCCAGCCACGTTGCATGAACATTAGTGGTCCAAACAAGGGGTGTTGCGAAGGGTCGACCCACTGAAAAAAAATTGTCCTGTTATTTGCCTTGCCCCCTGCCCCCAAGTGTTAAGCTGAGTGTGGAGAACCATTCCAGGCCAAGTTTCCTTTTCAAATGTGCTCTTGTTAGCTTTTTTTTCTCTCAGGAATTCTTCAGTTTCTGGTACACCATGCTCACTATACAGCTGTTTTCCCATAATCTCTGAAGATTAGAGTGGGAGGGGAGGATGCATTTATCTTGAAACATATATCTTCCATTTAAGTTGTGATAGTAAATAACAAGGGAATCAAGAATCAGCCTCTTCTTTCTCTTCTTCGCTGTCCATGCTCAAAAAGACTCACTGCCAACTGAAGTAGCTTCTCTGCAGGGATTCTCTTGCTTTCTGCTCCAGGCTCACTGTGGACAACTCCATAGTTTGCTATTGCTCATGACTTAGAATTCTACCTTGTTATATTATGCTTCCTCATTACAAGCTTTAGGGGAGATGTACATTGGCTAGGGACAGATCACATATTTCTTACTTTCCTTCTCTTTATTCCCCCGAAGACTCCTCATAAAGACTTTACTGAACAGTAGGGGTAACCAAGGAAAGTAAGGCCCCATTATCCTGTTTAAGCAAAATCCTGAGCATGCATAGGAAAGACTCTTCAAGTCATCCCAGGATAGGGTGGTGAAAACTGGATTTACTACATGGCAAAGTCTCAAAACAAGCAAAGGATAAAATGCATTTAATTGCTTTTTTAAAAGCTAGTTTATGTAAGAATCCAAGTGATTTATTTTTCTTTCAGCACTTATCAAAGATGTTTTATAGTTCAAATCTGAACTTTTTCTGATGTATAAAAGGCACAAAATAAGTTACATCAAGTTCTTAATGACATGACTACAGAGTTTCCCGGTTGAAATAAGTTAAAAGCAAATACTATTGTGAAGATTTTCTTTCATTTGTTTATAATATTTAATCCAAAGTTGGTGAAACCTTAGATTTCCCTCTTGACCTTGACCTTAGCTCTACTTGGCAAATTATTCAAATTGTAGAGTATTTCTTGTTGAGGAAAGCATTCAATGTTTGGCTCAAAAATGTACAGGCACTGCAACATTGGACTTAAGAGAGAAAAGCTCCAGAATACAGCTTAAATAGATACATGGAATCCATTCACATTTTTGGTGTTCTGGAGAGTCTCAACTCTGTATCACTGGTGTCATTAGAGAGGCTCAGGACTAGAAGAACAAGGTGGCCATCAACCTTGTCAACATACAGGAAGTTATTTGAAATATTTGTAATGTCTCAAAAGCAGCCAACAAAATGGTTTACAAATACAACGAAGTAGATAAAACCCATTATTTCCAGAGGTCCTTGGTCATGATGCTGGGAACTTTCAATTAATCTAAGGAATTTGTCACCAGCATATGATTTTTTAAATTCTTCTTTCTATCATTAAAAAAATAAGAGTATTAAACTAGAAAAGTTTCTGAGGTGAGAATCCTATGGCAAGTGGCTTTGTTTTGGTTCAGGATATGTTTTTGGATAAGAAAGAAAATCTTTTATGCAGTCTGAATATTTAAATACTTAAATTTAAGATTGATAATAATTGATGCATACCAAGAAGAGTATGGAGATCCTGGAGTAGTGACCAAAACAAACAAACAAATAAACAAAAAACACACAGAAAAGAATAGAACAAGAAACTCCTATGATAAATTTGATTCTGTTTGTCATCGAGCAATTTTTCTCTTCTCCTATACACTTCCACAGCTGTTCATCTTCCAGATGTTCTCTCTTGTGAAGCCTTGTCTTTTAAGGGGTTCATGTTCCTTCAAGATAAATCATTCTTTTCCATTCCCCAAAGTATTACTTGCTCAAAACAAGCCATTCTTCTAATCCTCATTTAAACTTTCCTAAATTTAGCACAACTCTTTTGGACACTAAACTGAACAATTTATAAACTTGAAGTCTTGGTGGAGGGCAAAAACTGTCCACTTTGGCAGCCAAATGGAAGGAAGCCAATCTTCCTTCTTGCTTTCCGCTGTTAACCTGGGGGCAGGCAGGTTACTCAAGCCCAACTAATAAGATGCTCCTGCTCAAGTCTTTGGAACCAGAGGAGGGGAGGCAAAGATAAAAGATGGTAGAGATTATTCACAATAGCAAAGAAATGGAATCAATGCAAATGCCCATCAATGATAGACTGGATAAAGAAAATGTGGTACATGTACACCATGGAATACTATGCAGCCATGAAAGGAATGAGATCATGTCCTTTGCAGGGACATGGATGGAGCTGGAAGCCAGTATCCTCAGCAAACTAACGCAGGAACAGAAAACTAAACACCACATGTTCTCACTTGTAAGTGGGAACTGAACAATGGGAACACATGAACACAGGGTGGGGACCAACACACACTCAGGCCTGTCAGGGAGTTGGGTGGGAGGAGGAAGAGCATTGGGAAAAATAGCTAATGAATACTGGGCTTAATATCTAGGTGATGGGTTGACAGGTGCAGCAAACCACCATGGCACATATCTACCTATGTAACAAACATGCACATCCTGCACATGTATCCTGGAATGTAAAATTAAAAAAACAAAAGATGTTAGAGATACCATTTCATGGTGTCCATGTTGAGAACCCAGCAGCAATGACAGCTTCGAGAATTCAGTGGCCGCATGCAACGCTGCATTGACAATCCTGCGGTAGTTGTCTGGCGCTCTGACCGTGAAACAGATTGTCCCTGCAGTGTGACATTAGTTGTATTTTCCAACTATCTAGCTTCTTCTAGTTCTTGACCACATTTTGAGGCTAAGCCTATAGCTTTCCCAACATTCCTGTGAACTCTCTATTTCTTTACAATAAAGCCTTTAACAGCTGGCAGATTTGACTCCTATTATTTCAACCAAGATTGTTACACTGCCTACAAAGTAATTCTTCGAGGCTTTGGCTTATAGTGGGACCCTTCTTGTGTTTCTGGTTTTGGCACCGAGGCATATATGTATGTATTCATGGGTCATTATGTAGAATAGTTGGCTTCTCTTCGCAGAAAGTTGGCAGAGAGAAAAGGAGATTTAACGTGTCAGTGTACTTTGCTTTCTTGATTCATATTCTTTTTCTATAAACTACACTATGTAGACTAAGGGAATCAGGAAGGCAGAGGGTTATGTGTGTCCACTGACCCTTGTTGGTACCTGTCTCCAATGAGTAACTCTTCTGATTTAGACATCCTTGTGCTTTTCTTTTCCCAGTGGGTATATTTTCATACCATGTGCTGTTCCAAATTCCTGAGTTTCTGGTGAGAACCACATGTTGCCTTGTTCTGTGTGTCTTCAATGGGTGTTTTTTTATGGTGCATGCCCATTACTACCCAACCCTTTGCTCCTGTTGCTCAGACGGTCATGATTTGTAATAAGCAACTCTGTTCCTCAATCCCAATTGCCCCAAAGCGACACGAAAAACAAGGTTGAGTTGGAGCCAAGGGAGAGAGAAAACCCTCGGTAATGAGTCATGGGATAGGGCAAAACAGGCATGCAGATTATCCCTGGCTTCTTAGGGGCTTCTCCTTCAGTTGTGAGGCTGCTGCTTCTTCTCCCCAGTATCTTTTTGCTTTGGAGGTCAGATGGCAATTTTGGTGGAGATTATACTGTGGACACTGTGCTTGTAAGACTTCTTCCTTCTCCTGCATGAGCTATGTATGAGTTGAGGAATGCCTTCACAGAATCAGCAAGTTCTCAAATAGCTCACATTTTTCCAGGCTATCATGGGTATCTCCCATGCATTCATAGGTTTGTAGATAGTCAGGTATGTATGGAGAGTTAAGTTTCTCAGATTTTCTATGCTTGTGGACTTCCATGTTTCCTCCATTAAATTTCTTACTGGTCTGCTTACTGCTCTGAATTGCATTCCCTGCCTGCAGTTGTAGAGCTGTGGGTCTTTGCTGCCAGCTTCAATCTGGCATTGCCATCTCTCCCTACCTGTAATGATGTAGGTTCTGAAGACTGAGCGTGTTGGAAAGGACGAGAACAGCTCCAGGAAAGAAGGCCACATACCCACCAGTACTATACCAGATACAGCAGCACCATTTCAAGAGGAAAATCTTCACAATTTCTTGTCTCTCATTTTTTTTTTTGTTGGTCATTTTTTTCAGTACCTCAAAATAATTGCTTTAAATAATTTAGTCCAGTTTTGTGCTGTTTTCTAGGAATAGGAATTATCTGACCTCATGCTGCCTTTACTGGAAATAGTCTTACAATTGTTCTGGGAAAGAAGACAAATGAATTTTTATGGGACTCCCAGTTCTCATATATGAGTGTTTATTATATTTCTCACGGAAAAAATAAAGTTGATCTTGATAGAATGTCACCACTATGGAGTTATTTTCTGATATACCTACAGGGGTTATTTTTTAAAATTTCTTTTTTGTTTTGTGGAATGTTCCAGACCGATACAGCTCTCTCTCTAGAGGTCTTTTGCAGCTGCAGTATTTTCAAGGGTTCATTTGTTATTAAATCTGGCTGGCCAGAGTAGGTTAATTCCTTTGAGATACAGCTGCAGCCATTTTTAATGGCAAAAGACACTATTTTCTTTTAAAATCATTTGTACAAATGGAGTATCATTTTACATGTTCCTAAATTTTTCTCCATCCTTTTCCTCCTCTCATTATGTGTTTTCTCGGTATTGTTGCTGTTTTAGTTTTTTTTTTTTTTTGTCGTTTTACTGTTGTCCCAATAGTTTGGTTGTATTTTTTTAATAAGCTATTTGAACTCCTTTTTATCAATATGAGAGGGTATGAATAAAAAAAGAGAACACTATATTTAATAATTCAATCATTTTCTTTTGAAATTCTTCCATGTTTATGCTGAGACATTCATTACATGGGGCAACTAAGAGCTGTGGAATAACCCACAATCTGCTTTCTGCATCTGATACTTACAAAAAGCTCAACAGAGTAATGGAGAAGGAGCAAATAAACCTTTCAACCTGTGTTTCTCAGTCTTTTAAAATCTGAGATCCCTTTAAATGAGAAAACATACTCTCATTGTGCTATTGGTGTTATGTGAAATGTACAACAAAATATAACAACCTCAGTTAATTTGAGAATACCTTAATCCATAAGTTTAACAGTTTAATCTTTTTTTTTTTTTTGACAGCATCTTACTCTGTTGTGCAGGCTGGAGTGCAATGGTGCAATCTTGGCTCACTGTAACCTCAAACTCCTGGGCTCAATCCATTCTCCCACCTCAGCCTCCTCAGTAGCTGGGACCACAGGCATGCACCACCATGCCCGGCTAATTTTTGTTATTTTTTGTAGAGATGTGGTTTTGCCATGTTGCCCAGGCTTATCTCAAACTCCTGAGCTCAAGCCATCTGCTCACCTTGGCCTCCCAAAGTGCGGGGATTACAAGCATGAGCCACCGTGCCTGGCCCAGCTTAATATCTTTGAACTCCAAGGGAGGAGGAGGTTAAGGTTCTAATATTGCCTCTTGGAACGTTGCTCTACTTCTATTTTGATTCACAAATGTAATTAGATGTTCTGAAAAAGAAATGTAGCTAATTTGATTTAATGGTATCAAAGTCTCAAATGCAACATGAATGCATTGGGAGGGGCTGAGAACCCAGAGCCTTACCTGCTCAAGTGACCTGTTGGATTACTACCAACTCTAGGCTGGGCACAGTGGCTCATGCCTGTAATCTCAGCACTTCGGGAGGCTGAGGCTGGCGGATCACCTGAGGTCAGGAGTCCGAGACCAGTCCGGCCAACATGGTGAAACCTCGTCTCTACTAAAAATACAAAATTAGCCAGGCGTGGTGGCGTGTGCCTGTAATCAGCTACTTGGGAGGCTGAGGCAGGAGAATCACTTGAATCTGGGAGGCAGAGGTTGCAGTGAGCCTAGAGTGCACCTTTTAACTCCAGCCTGGGCAAAAAGAGTGAAACTCCGTCTCGAAAAAACAAAAACAAAAACAACAACAGCAACAAAAAACCAAAAGATTACTACCAACTCTATACTTACCAATACTCTATGCTCTATGCTTACTTACTTACTATTATTGCTATCAAAAAATAAGGAAATGGTTTCAGACTATGTGCTTACCAATTCCTTGTCCCGAAACCTTTGGAGTATACACTTGAGCAGCATGGCTTAATAAAAACACAAACAAAAGCAGCATTATTTTTGAAGTCTGGGTCATCAGACGTAACTTGCATCGTGGTTTTGAGTGGAGAAGAAATAATGCTTATTGTGGTTTTACCTTAAATTGGAATATTTATGTTAATTGCATCATTAGCTCTTCGTCAGTAGTATTAGAGGTTCCAATAGTTTAATAGGCTTTTCCTGCTTCTTTAAATTCAAACTTCTCAAACTTTTGTTCTTCTAGAGAGCTCTGGCAAGTTTTTGTTGTGATTCAAAATGGCAGTCAGTCAGCTCCCTCCCTCTCCAGCCTGGGATCCTTTAGCCCCATCCTGTCATCCCAGGGCTCATTTTCTTCCTTTCTGGGTTCTTTGCCAACATTCTTTTTCTGCCCTGCTGGGATTTCTTAAAGGATCCAGGCTTTTCACCTTTCTGAACTGCAGAATCCCTATTCCCTGAGACACAACAATATTGAGATTAGACCAGATAATAACCCAAATAATAATCTTGCAGGGTGCAAGATTGGATTCAAGAACAACAGGGTGGAGGCTAATGCAGAAATCTGCGTGCTAGATGATGGCAGTTTGGACTAGGGTGGTAGCAGCAGATAAAAAGAAGTGAATATCTTTGGGATACCTCTTGAAAGCAGTCAACAGTACCATTGGATCACCCAAGGGGAATGGGGGAGAGAGAAGTAAAGAATAGTCTCTAGCTTGGCAACTAGGGTGTTTCTATTTACTGAGATGGAGAAGACAAAGAAATGTTAAGATTTCTATTTTTGACGCATTTTCTTTGAGATGCCAACCAGATATTCAACAGGAAAAAACATCCAAGTGGTTGGATATATGAGCGAGGCTCGAAAGAAAGGTCTGTCTGGTATTTGAAAGTTTTGCTTTAAGAGATTGGATTTCAACATTTCTCCCGCCCCCTTCCTGTGTGCTTTCCAGTATTGCAGAGGCCTGGAATTTAAGGTGCTACAAAGCCTCCTCTCCTTAGTTTCAGAACCACCACAACCATTCCAGGGAGTCAGGTTTCAAATCAAAGCCAAAATAATCAGAACTTCTAGCATTTGCTATGTTTTACCCTCAGTAGTTCTCTGACTGGTGGTAGCAAAACAACTTCAGCCAAGTTAGAACTTGGATACATGCAGCCAGGCACGTCTGTAATCCCAGCACTTTGGAAGACCAAGATGGGAGGATCACCTGAGGTCACGAGTTCGAGACGAGTTTGGACAACGTGGTGAAACTCTGTCTCTACTACAAATACAAAAATTAGCTGGGCGTGGTGGTGCATGCCTGTAGTCCCAGCTACTCGGGAGGCTGAGGCAGGTGAATTGCTTGAACTCAGGAGGCAGAGGTTGCAGTGAGCCAAGATCGTGCCAGTGCACTCCAGCCTGGGTGACAGACTGAGACCCCATCGGAAAAAAAAAAAAAAAAAAGGACTTGGATACAAACTACATCTCAATCCCAGCACCAAGACTTCAATCACTCAGGCTCCCAAAGGCTAAACTCTCAACTCCAGAACCTCTATTTAGTTTATGGGTAGACCTTGTTTTATTGCACTTCCCAGATACTGTTTTTCACAAATTGAAGGTTTGTGGCAGCTCTGTGTAGAGCAAGTCTATCAACACCATTTTTCCAATTGCATAGGCTCACTTCATGTCTCTGTCTCACATTTTGGTAATTCTAGCAATATTTTAATCTTTTAAATTATTATTATATCTGTTATGATGATCTGTGAACAGTGATCTTTGGTGTTACTATTGCAATTGTTTTGGGCCACTACAGACCATACCCATGTAAGATAGCAAACTTAATGAATAAATTTGTGTATTCTGACTGCTCCACTGACAGGCTGTTTCCCTATCTCTCTCCTTCTCCTTCAGCCTCCCCATTCCCTGAGACACAACAATATTGGGATTAGGCCAGATAATAACCCTACATGGCATCTGAGTGTTTAAGTTAGTGGAAAAGTCACATGTTTCTCATTTTAATCATAAGATTAGTGAAGAAGACATATTGAAAGCTGAGATAGGTTGAAAGCTAGGCCTCTTGTGCCAAACAGCAAATTTGTGAATGCAAAGGAAAAGTGCTACTTGAAAGTGCTACTTCACTGAACATATGAATAAGTAAGCAAAACAGCCTTATTACCAATATGGAGAAAGTTTTAGGGGTCTGGATAGAAGACCAAACCAGCCACAGCATTCTCTGAAACCAAAGCCTAATCCAGAGCAAGGCCTTAATTCTCTGTAGTTCTGTGAAGGCTAAGACAGGTGAGGAAGCTGCAGAAGTAAAATTGGAAGCTAGCAGAAGTTGGTTCATGAGGTTTAAGGAAAGAATCCATCTCCATAACATAAAAGTGCAAGGTGAAACAGCAAGTGCTGATATAGAAGCTGCAGGAAGTTATCCAGAAGATCTAGCTAAGGTAATTGATGAAGATAGCTACACTAAACAATAGTTTTTCAATGTAGATGAAACAGCCTTCTATTGGAAGAAGCTGCCATCTAGGACTTTTCCCATAGCTAGAGAATAAAAGCTATTACCTGGCTTCAAAGTTTCAGAGGACAGGCTGACTCTCTTGTTAGGTGATAAAAATGTCGCTGGTAGCTTAAGTTGAAGCCAGTGTTCAATCACCATTCAAAAAAATCCTCTGGCCCTCAAGAATGATGCTAAATTTACTCTGCCTGTACTCCATAAATGGAACAACAAAGCCTGCATGGCAGAACATCTGTTGACGGCATGGTTCACTGAATATTTTAAGCCCACTGTTGAGATCTACTACTCAGAAAAAAAAGATTCTTTTCAAAATACTATTGCTCATTGGCAATGCACTTAGTCAGTCAAGAGCTCTGTTTGAGATCTACAAAGAGATGAACGTTGTTTCCGTGCCTGCTAACACAACATCTATTTGGCAGCCCATGGATCAAGAAGAATTTCAGCTTCATGTCTTGTTAGTTAAGAAAGACATTTTGTAATGCTATAGCTGCCATAGATAATTTTTCTTGTGAGGGAGCTTGGCAAAGTAAATGAAAACCTTCTGGAAAGGATCCATCATTCTAGATTAATTACATTTACTAATTACATTAATAATATTTGTGATTCATGGGAGGAGGTCAAAATATCAACATTATCAGGAGCTTAGAAGAAGTTGATTCCAACTGTCATGGATGACTTTGAGGCGGTCCAAGACTTTGGTGGAGGAAGTTACTGCAGATGTGGTGAAAATAGCAAGAGAACTAGAATTAGAAGTGAAGCCTGCAGATGTGACTGAATTGCTGCAATCTCATGATAAAGCTTGAATGGACAAGGAGTTGCTTCTTATAGATGATGAAGAAGTGGTTTCTTGAAGGTGAATTTACTCCCGATGAGGATACTGTGAATGTAGTTGAAGGGACACAAAGATTTAGAATATTATATAAATGTAATTGATAAAACAGCAGCAGGGTTGGAGATGGTTGAGTCCAGTTTTGAAAGAAATTCTACTGTGGGTAAAATGCTATCAAACATTATTGTACGAGACAGAGAAATCTTCTGTGAAAGGAAGAGTCAACTGATGCAGCAAATTTCGTTGCTGTCTTATTTTAAGAAATTGCAACAGCTCCCCAGTCTTCAGCAATCATCACCCTGATCAGTCATAGCCATAAATATTGAGGCAAGACCTTCTACCAGCAAAAAGATTATGATTTGCTAAAGGATCAGATGATCGTTAGCGTTTTCTTTTTAGCAATAAAGTACTTTTTCATTAGGATATGTGCATTTTTTTGCACATAATGCTATTGCACACTCAATAGAGTGTGAACATAACTTTCATATGCACTGGGAAACCAAAGAAATTGTGTGACTTGCTTTATTTTGATATTAACTTTATTGCGGTGATCTGGAATGAAACCTACAATATCTTCGAGGTCTTCCTGTAGGTCTCATCTATATTTTTCTTAGTTGTGAGGGGAAGGATCAGGACACAAATTTTAAATTATCAAAAAAAAAAAAAAGAGTAAGGACATTCTGGAATTTATAAAAAGAATATTAAGCCTCTCATCTTTCAAAATCTTGCTATTTGCCCTCTACTGTGTGGTGGTGATGGTTTAATTTCTTCCCTCAATCCTTTCACAGCTGGTAATGGTCTCCTTATTGAAGGAGAAAAAGGATGTCTCTTGAGACACTCAGTTCCCACCACTTAAAGACAACTGCATATCTTCCCTGTTCTCTTTAGCATCTCTTGTTCAATGTATTTCTTGGCCTCTCTGGGATCTTAGACGATTGTACATATTTTTTTAATTGCAGGAAAAGTCCTCCCCTATAGTTTTAATTCAATAAAGTCTTTAAAAGACTTTGTTGAAATTTGAAATTTGCACAGGCCTAGAGAGAAGGAGAGGTAAGAAAGCAGAAAAGCAATTTAAAGCACAGAAACTGGAATAAGCAGGAGCCCAGGACAGAGAGACAGAAACCATATTTCCTTGACCCTAGTTTACCTGGTTGAAAAGTGAAGAGTTGGCCGGGCACAGGGGCTCATGCTTGTAATCCAGGACTTTGGGAGGCTGAGGCAGGCGGATCACCTGAGGTCGGCAGTTCGAGACCAGCCTGACCAACATGGAGAAACCCTGTCTCTACTAAAAATACAAAAAAATTAGCTGGGTGTGGTGGCGCATGCCTGTAATCCCAGCTACTCGGGAGGCTGAGGCAGGAGTCGGAAGTTGCGGTGAGCCGAGATCGCGCCATTGCACTCCAGCCTGGGCAACAAGAGCAAAACTCCATCTCAAAAAAAAAAGAAAAGAAAAAAGAAAAGTGAAGAGTTGGTTCGTTAGGCATCAGAATTGTTTCTTCCATGCCAATAAATTAATTTTAGTTGAACGTATCTTTCAAATACAATTTGGTATAGTGTCTACACAGAGTAAAAAGAAAACAAAGAGAAGTTAAAATAATTTTATAGACTATGAGAAGAAAAAGAAGGGTAGTATAAGATTGGCCATAAGAAGCAAAAGGAATTACCTTTCACGCAGCAATATGTTTCCTGCCTTTTGTGGCCTATAAATATAACTAGTTATGACATGTTGGGAGTAATATAATGTTTTCAGTTCCAGTTTTCTCACTGGCCTCTGAAATGTAAATATCTGCCAGTCAGTCATCAACTTTTTACAGTTCACCATGCTCTGTGTGGTTCTAGGTTTGTAATAATGGATTTCCTTTGCAGATATATCAGGTGACAACAGCACCAGATCTTGGGCTCACATAAAGCCACGTGAAGAGTTGGGCAGGGTTTTCCTTGCAAAAGAGCAGGTACAAAACATAAGCTCATTTGACACAGTTGTCAGTCTCATTTTTCCCAAAAATGTGGGTGTCTGTGGTATCAATGCTAGTTGGATCCATAGGCTGAATAAAAATCCTTTTTGGTGCTGAAACTCTGCCTGCCCTGGGATATCTCTCCCACTGACCTCCCAAGTACCTTCAGATAACAAAGATTGAGCTAGTTTGTACTGTTTCATTGGATGACAGCATGAATTCTTTATTGAAATAAATTTGTTTAGTGCATTATTTGCAGACATCTCAGTTGGCCCTTGGGAAATGAAGTAAAAAAAAAAAATAAAGAAAAAACAGGTACATTTTGATGTGTCACTGAAGAATTGAGGGAATAGGAGCAGGAAGGGAACCATCCAGGATGTGAGAGAACTTGGAGTTCTGGGAACAGCCAGGCAGCTGCTTGGTGCTGGTATTGCTTTTGTCATTTTTGGTTGCTATGGTCACCCTCTGAAGTGGGTACTGATATTTCCATTTTCCGGGTAATGAAACAAAGTCTGTGTAGATGATAAATGGCAGATCCCAGATTAAATTTAGGTCAAGATCTTAATCACTGTGCCATTCAGCAGCATTTACTGCAGGAAGAGAGTGAATTTTAGTCATCTATTGTTTCCCAGAAGGAAAGGTGTGCACAAAACTGGCAGAGAAAGCTCAGACCATCATCTCCCTGACTCAGAAAATCTTGCTTAATTATGTTTTACACATGTAGATAATCATGTATCTTGTACTTTTAGAGGATTGTTCTAAGAAGTGTTTCTGCTTTCCACCACTTTTTACTGCCTTAATCATGATGTGGTGTTTTCTTTGTTTACATTTTGGTAGAAGATTGATTAAAGCAGCAAACTAGCTGTAATTGTGTACTTATAAATATTCTTTAATCTTCCCAAGTGTTTATATTTTCTCTTCCTAATTTGATTACAAGCATTTCAAAAAGCAGAACTATATCCAATTCATATTGAGTTCTCCAAAAAGTGTTTAATAAATGCTTGGAAGCAAAATGGGCTAATGGCAACTTTATGAACTTCAGGCTTAAGAGAGAATCCAGTTGGTTGTACCTCTTAGAGAAGGTATATGGCAATGACATAATTTTACTATTATTGGTCCTAAATAACCTCAAGATACAGTAGAAACTGTGGTCTTATTTTTAAAAAGAATAGTCAATGCAAATTTCAAAATTTGACAGATTCAAATACACACCAGTGTTAAATGCTAGTTTAACACACACCACACACACACAAACACACACACACACACACAAACACACACACACACGTATGGTATTTTAAGATTCACTGTCCATATGATATCCATACTATTCAAGATAGTGATATTATAATTTAAGCCAGTAAAAGTTTAGCTCTTTTGAAATAGGTATAAATCTTATCAGTATATAAGAAGGATTTATGACTCTGGGATAACATATTCAAAGTGCTGAAAGAAAATAAAGAAACTGTGAATCAGATACTTGATATCCAGCCTACCTACTATTCAAATGTGAAATTGGAAAAAATTACATTTTCAGATAAATGGAAACTGAAATAATAATTTATTGCCAATAGACCTGCTATAAAACAAAACAAAAACTTAAAGGACATGATTTCATCTGAAGGTAAATGAGACTAGATGGCATTTCAGTTCTTTAGGGAGAAACAAAGAACACCAGGCATTGTAAAAATATAAGCAAATAAAATAAATGATGCGTATTTTCTTTGTTTCCTTAATTTTGTTGATATAATATGGCTTTTTAAAGCAAAACATTACATTATATTGATGGTTTTTATAATGTACATAGTTGAGATATGTAACAAAATGTGGTGCAAGGATGGGAATAAATTGAAATATACTATCACAGAGGTTCTTTATTATGCAAGAAGAAAGTCAGTATCAACTCTATATAGATTAGCATAAATTTAATATGTGTTGTAATTCCCAGAGCAGCCACTAAAATGTATGTGAAGAGAAGCTGCTAGAAAGCCAATAGAAAAATTAAAATTGAATGCCAGTAAAAGGCAAGATAGGAAAAAACAAGGCAACAGTAATAACTACAATATCTGAAAAAAGAGACACAAATATTAAATGATACAATCCTATCAATAACTACATTAAATGTAAATGAACTTAACATTCTGATCAGAAGATAAAGCCTCATACTTGATATAAAAGCAAGAACTAAGTATATGCTGTGTACAAGAGATACATTTGAGCTACAAAGACACAAATAGACTAAAGGTAAACACATGGAAAAAGATATACCATGAACAAGATAGCCAGGAGAAAGCTGCAGTAACTATGTTAATATTTAAAATAGACTTCAAGATAAGGAGGGACACTACAAATGATAAAAGGGTCTGTGCATTAGGAAGATATAACAATTTTAAATGTATATTTGCCTAATTGTGAAAATATGTGAGACAAAATCTATGAAGAAAAATAAGGATAAGCAGATAAATCCACAAACGTGGATGGAGACTGTAACACACACTCTAAGTAGCTGACAGAATAATCAGGTCTAAAAAGAGATACAGAAAGTCTAAATGACACTGTCAATGACTTTATCCCAATTGACATTTACAGAACACTAAAACAACAACAGCGGAACACACATTTTAAAAAGTGCATCTATATAGATACGCATAGTTAACACCCAGTATTTGCACTCTGAGATGCCTAGTGAGATCTGTTTACATACAAATTAAATAATGCAAACTGGTGAGAGGACGGAATTGTCAGCAAAGGGTGTGAGAGAACTTTTGTTGCAAATGGCAAAGTTGTATACCACAATTGAGGCATTGGATGATATATATATAAATCCTATATATATACACACACACACACACAATTTGATGAGTTTTGACAAATGCATATATTTGTCAAAGCATATATTTGTCAAAAAAATATATATCAGTGTGTGTTTGTCAAAACTCATCAAATTATACATTTAAAATTGCTGACTTTTATTGTATATAAATTACACTGTAATAAAAATACTTATCCTCTAAAACCCAATGATGAACTCTTCTGAATGTTAAAAATGGAAGGAATAAATGGGTACAATTTATTTCCACAAAAATATCATCACCTTTTATTTAGCAATAATGCATACATACATAGCTTCCATTTTCAATAATTGCTTTATATCTATACTGAGTAGCCATTACTCTTTTTTTTGGGGGGGGGTACTTTTTTTTTTCTTTTATTATTATACTTTAAGTTTTAGGGTACATGTGCACATTGTGCAGGTTAGTTACTTATGTATACATGTGCCATGCTGGTGTGCTGCACCCACTAACTCGTCATCTAGCATTAGGTATATCTCCCAATGCTATCCCTCCCCCCTCCCCCCACCCCACAACAGTCCCCAGAGTGTGATGTTCCCCTTCCTGTGTCCATGTGATCTCATTGTTCAATTCCCACCTATGAGTGAGAACATGAGGTGTTTGGTTTTTTGTTCTTGCAATAGTTTACTGAGAATGATGATTTCCAATTTCATCCACGTCCCTACGAAGGACATGAACTCATCATTTTTTATGGCTGCATAGTATTCCATGGTGTATATGTGCCACATTTTCTTAATCCTGTCTATCATTGTTGGACATTTGGGTTGGTTCCAAGTCTTTGCTATTGTGAATAGTGCCGCAATAAACATACGTGTGCATGTGTCTTTATAGCAGCATGATTTATAGTCCTTTGGGTATATACCCAGTAAAGGGATGGCTGGGTCAAATGGTATTTCTAGTTCTAGATCCCTGAGGAATCGCCACACTGACTTCCGCAATGGTTGAACTAGTTTACAGTCCCACCAACAGTGTAAAAGTGTTCCTATTTCTCCACATCCTCTCCAGCACCTGTTGTTTCCTGACTTTTTAATGATTGCCATTCTAACTGGCGTGAGATGGTATCTCATTGTGGTTTTGATTTGCATTTCTCTGATGGCCAGTGATGGTGAGCATTTTTTCATGTGTTTTTTGGCTGCATAAATGTCTTCTTTTGAGAAGTGTCTGTTCATGTCCTTCACCCACTTTTTGATGGGGTTGTTTGTTTTTTCCTTGTAAATTTGTTTGAATTCATTGTAGAGTCTGGATATTAGCCCTTTGTCAGATGAGTAGGTTGCAAAAATTTTCTCCCATTTTGTAGGTTGCCTGTTCACTCTGATGGTAGTTTCTTTTGCTGTACAGAAGTTCTTTAGTTTAATTAGATCCCATTTGTCAATTTTGTCTTTTGTTGCCATTGCTTTTGGTGTTTTAGACATGAAGTCCTTGCCCATGCCTATGTCCTGAATGGTATCCATTACTCTTAACCTTCTCTCAATGTACTTTGCCATCAATAAAAATAGTCGTTCTTATTCTTAACAATTTTAAGAAAGTCGTATTGATTATAGAGTATTGCATTTTTACTTGATATTCACAAAAGGATCCATGGGCTATAATCTAGTGGTTCTCAAATTTAGCATGCATGAGCATTACCTGGAGGGCTTGTTAAATACAGATTGCTGGGTCCCATCTCCAGAGTTACTAATTCAGTAATTCTGTGTGAACCTCTGGATTTTGCATTTTTAGCAAGTTCCCACATATGGTGATGATATTGGCACATGAACTATATTTTGAGAACCAATATTATGAAGACTATGGAGAATAAAGGTGATCATCGGTTTTTCATGTGCGTTCAAGAGAGCAATTTGAATCTATACATGAGGGGCAGCACACGAAGCACAGATAAATTTTTTTTTTTAGTCCAAGGATCTCCAGAGTCACTCACTTATTTGAGAGAGACTGTTAGCCAAAATATATTGTTGTTACATTAAGTATTTAATTATGTACCTTTTCCAGGAATGACTCAACAAAGGAATAAACTTCTTTGCTCAAAAAATACATGCAATTTTAATATTAATTTCAACATTTTCTCATAGTCTGGATGAAAACTCCACTAACATAAAAACCATGTCTTCTTGTTTAGCTTAGTAATACAGCTAGAGTAAGCATTCCTAACTATCAATGGTGAAGTACCCTGTATATTGATGCTCTTCAGTTTTTCTTGCTTAGAATGTTGTTGTTCTTTTTTCCCCTTATGAATTCAGTTTTCTTTAAAATGAAGGTTAAATTCCTTTTCACTCATAAACATCTTCATTAGATAGCCTTAGTTCAAAATGGATCTTCTTAATTTTTGTAGACAGTACCTTTGTTGATAGCATGCCATGTAACATTTGATTATCGTTATCTTTTTGCTTTCTACTAAGTATGTGTAATTTCACTTCTGATTAAATTGTAAGCACATCAAGAAGCTTCCGGGCTTTCTATGTCCACTGCCTTCTGAATTAAGTTATCAATAAGTGCTTGAGTCAGCTTGAGGTAGTGGGAAAAACATGGGCTTTGGTATCAGATGTTGTTGAATGCTGGATGGGCTAATTACCAGTTAGTGATCTTGGTTAAGTTACTTATCCTCTTTGAACACAGATTTGCATATCTAAAAATGAGAAGGGTTTAATTCCTGTGAAATCCACCCCAACTAGCAGCAATGGAGTACACTAAGGCTTGACAAGGTTGTAGGATTTACTCCAAATGCATATCTAAAAAATAAGACTTATATTTCGTGGGATTCCAAATCCCAGCATATTTCTGTATAACACAAAAGTTGAATTAGATAGGCAAACTTAGGCCCAAGCAAATAGAAATATGAGTATTATTTTCTATGTTAACTGTCTGGTTTTATGGTTGTAAACATGAAGGAGTGCAGTACCAGGAAGTATGTGGAGTTGGTGTTTCATTATTATACTTGGTAAACAAGAGTAATAATTAGGCTAATATCACAAACATTGGCCTAAATATTAGTTTAGCAGAAAATCCTATTTTGATGGTCTTAAAGTCCAGTAATTATGCTTATATTAGAAAATATTTTTAATGAAATTTGTAAGCAGGAAGCCACCAAGTTAAGAAAAAGACACATGAAATAGAAAACGTATTTCAAAACTATATATATGAGATTTATTTCACATTTTCTACCTACTCAGTCATGTGAGCTGTTGCTACATTTGTGAACTTTCTGAAACCAAGTGACAAATATCCACAAAAGATCATTTACAATGTAGACATCACTAAAGTCTAGATTTAAAAGTCCAGTGAAAATGGCACACAGTTGGCTTACAGAAATAAAAAAGTACAATATATTTGAAATAGTAGGGTTTGGGTTTTCCATTTATGCCTACATCATGGTGTTACCTGTGGATATGTTATCAATGATATTGATATCAGATACTATGACCCATGACATTTAGTATTTTTAGCAACAAGAAGCACACTTAAATCTATTTCAAAAATATGACATGTTAAATTCTTAGGAAAATATCAACTTTACAAAGTATCATACACCTAGAAAAGTAAACATATGAATTTCTCAGTCTAGGTTAGAAAAAAAGTGTTTTAAGATTTGTATTAAAAAAATTTAAACAAAATTTGTTTCTCATATCTAGAAACTTATACGATCATATAAAAGTAAATTTATTTATTCAGTATTATACAGAACAATGGAACCAGGATGGCCTGCAGAGATACAGAGGCTGTGAGAGGAGGCTGGCTTAGTCAAATGCCTCTGTCCACACTGACATGGCACTTACCCAGCACCCGAACCTCCTCCTCCCACCACACGGAGAACCATTTCTGTACTTACAATATAGTTTCTAAAAATAGAACATTGATGCTATAAAAATAAATGTATTAAAAAAACCACGGGTTGAAACAGGAACACAGAATTTGGGGTTTTAAGGCTCTTCCTGGGGGAGGAGCTTCCACTTCACCGAGGGATCAAAATCCTCCTCAAAATCACCCAGCTCCTGCTCCTTGGAGAGCTCCAGGAAAACCTGAAAGGGAGGAAGGAAATAAAGAGAGGAGAACAATGCCGTGCTGCCTCTGCAGCTCCAAGGGAATGCATTATACACATATACCATGGATGATACGATCCCTAAAAATGACCCACCTGCTCCAGGGTAGACTGTGAGAGACTGTACTCCTCCAGGTCAAAGCTCTGTTTAACTGCATAGGGATGAGCACGTATTAGTTCATATATTTCGTATCTAGAGGTCTCATAAATCAGCATATAGTACAAATGATATATTTTTGAAAAATCTTAAATAGGTTAAGGTAATATTCATTCATGTCTTAAGTACATCGTTCAGTTAAGAATACACCAATGCATTTACTTAGGTTTGGGAGAAAAAGCTCTTGAATTATGCTTGTATGTTGTGCAGTTTTTGCGAACTGTATTTAAAGGAGAAAATGCTACTGAGTAAGCTTTCTTTCTTGCCTGTGGGCCAGTGGGTTTTGCACATTCAACACAAACAGGTGGAAGGCAGACACATTTTGAAAAGGCTTGTATCAGAAGATTATGGAGAAGGATTTGTGAGCCTTTTTAGAGAGCAGGTATCTTCACGGACCTCTATCCAAAAACCATTGCAGCTTCCTCTGATTGGGTTAGGAACTGTTCTTTTGATCAAAATAGACTGGGAGAGGCAGTTAGAGCTCTAATAGGAGCTCAGCAGATTGGAAATATGCCACCAAAAGTTTCAGGTCAGTACTGGGCTTAATGCCAACCTGGAGAGTGCTGTGAATGACCACGTGGCCCAGAAAGTTGGAGAGCTCACATACATCAGAGAATGAAAAGAAGATGCATTACTGTGACCACAGATGCTCTCAAGGAGAGAATCAGGCAATTCCTGATGCTCTAGCAAGTTAGACAATTCCTCTAGAACTAGAAGATCTGAATCTCTTCCTCAGGGCAGAGGATACGCAAGCAAAGATATATCACTGAGCAGTGACAATGAAAACAGTATAGCGAGGGAGTTCTGACTAGCACAGTTCAGAGTAGCAGAGTTAATGAGCTAAAATTGCAAGGAAAACATGAACCTGTGATGACAGATGCAGGGCAGTTAGTTCTAAAATGTGACAGATGCGAGGAGATTGTTTCAATGACCAGACAGGAGTCAGTTTCTTAATATACAGCCTAAGACAGTAAAATAATATGCCAGTCCATGGAAAAATTTAATTTTAAATATGTATGCATAGATGTTTCAAAAGAAAGTTTTCTTAAATGCATATATAACTGAGTTTTGACTTAGGTTGTACCAACATACGTGCAAAAATACATGACAAAACCCCACAAAGCAAAAGTGAAAAAAATCACTCTCATTATCCCCTGGCACAGACACAGAGAATCCCTCTATCTCCTTGGTTTGGGTCTTCCTAAAATTCAATTTGAGACTGTAACTTTAAAATGTAATGCATTTTGTCACATTTCATTTTTGTCATAAAGGTGATTATTTTATGATTTGAAATTATCTTCTTTCCAGGGTCGTACTTCAAAGTCATACTTCTTACCCTTCTCTAATTTGAAGAAAGCTTGGGCTAAAGGTTGCACATCTTCCACTGGCAACTTATAAACCATCAGAGAGGAGTACCTGAGAGAAAAGGAGAGGTAAGAAGAGTGATACCACCTGTGCCAGATGTGAACTGATGGCAATCATCTCTCTGGTCTTTTTTTTTTTCTTTTAAAAAATGGTGTTAGGAACATTTAACATGAGATCTACCCTGTTAACAAATTTCGAAGTGAACAATCCAGTACTGTTGACTATGAGTATGTAGGGTCCCCCAGTTTCCTACACATTTTTCTGTGTTCTGACCAAAAATCAGATGGTCTTGGCTGCTCTGTGATCTGGCCAACAGAAGGTCTTTCCCAGCTGGTTTGAACCCAAGCTAGGGCCTTGAACATTCCCAGGAACAGATAAAGCTATTCAGATTGTTGTCCAAAACAACTAACCCCGACCCTGTGCCAAATTCCTTAAACCTTCATAAAAACTCCATAACCTGACCCCTCACTGTAGACATGCCTGGGTAGAACACCCCTTTTCTCTCACTGTTCATCTCGAAAATTGCTGCAGCCCACTCTGTAAGGAAGTTGCCCTGATAAATGATTTGGACTGATCACCGTGGACTTAGTTCTGTTTTTGGAATCCCAACCGGCCCCATCTTGGGACAGTTTGGGGAACTCTCTTGTGGAAACTCCCCTGCCACTGTGTTTGGGGTGATTCCAGCTGCAGGTTCAGTGGGACAAAAGAGAGTATAATGATGTACAGAAGATCTCTAGAGCTTATTCATCTTGCTTAACTAAAATTTTACATCTATGATGAGTAACTTCTCATATTCTTCTCTCCCCAGCCCCTAGTACTATTTGATTCTATGAATTTGACTATTTTAGATATCTTATAAGTAGAATCATGCAGAGTTTGTCTTTATGTGACTGATTTAGTTCACTCAGCATAAAGTCCTCAAGGTTCATCTGTGCTGTCACATGTTGCAGAATTTCTTTTCAAGGTCAGATAGTATTTCATTACATGTACCTAACACATTTACTTTATCCATTTATCTCTCAGTGAACACTTAGACTGTTTACACATCTTGGCTATTAAGAATAGTGCTGCAATGAAAATGTGGGTGCAGGTATCTCTTTGAGATCCTGATTTCAGTTCTTTTGGATACATACCCAGAAATGCAATTGCTAGGACGTAAGATAGTTCTATTTTTGATATTTTGAGAATCTACCATATTGTTTTCCATAGTGGCTGCACCATTTTGCATTTCTACCAAAAGTGTGCAAGCATTCCAATTTCTCCACCTCCTTAGCAACAGTTATTTTTTTGGGGGGAATAGCCATCCATCTTAGTCCAGTTTTTTGTTGCTATGACACTATACCACAGACTGGGCAATTTATAATAAAAATAATTTATTTCTTATTATTCTGGAGGCTGGGAAGTTACAGATTGAGGGGATACATCTGGTGAGGGTTTTCTTGCTGTGTCATAGCTTGGCAGATGGCATTATAGGGTGGGAGGGGCACTCAAGAGACAGCCAAACTGGCTTTTATAACAGACCCACTCCCAAGATAACTAACTTACTCCTGAGATAACCCATCAATCCTTGAATAGATTACTCCACTCATGAGGGCAGAGCTTTCATGACCGAATAATCTCTTAAAGGTCCCACCTGGTCCTACCTTTTAATACCATCAAAATGGTAATTAAATTCCGACATGAGTTTTGGAGGGGACACTCAAACGATAGCACCATCCTAACAGATGTGAGGTGATATCTTATTGTGGTTTTGATTTGCATTTCCCTGATGACTAATGACATTTAACAGTTTTTCATATACATGTTCATTTGCATATCTTCTTTGGAGAAATGTCTATTCAAGTCCTTAGCACATTCTTAATTGGGTTATTAGTTTTTTTTGCTATTGGAGTTTAGGAATTTCCTATACACAGTCATGGGCCACATAATGATGTCATAATCAATAATGGACTACATATATGACAGTGACCCCGTAAGCTTATAATGGAGCTGAAAAATTCTATTGCTTAGAGACATCATAGCCATGATGACATTATAGCATAACATATTACTCATGTGTTTGTCGGGATGCTGGTGTAACCAAACTTACTGTGCTGCCAATCATAAAAAAGTATGCAATTATCTATAGTACACAATACTTGATAATGATAAATGACTATGTTACTAGTTTATGTATACACTATACTATACCATACTATACTTTTTATCATTGTTTTAGAGTGTACTACTTCTACTTATAAAAAAGTTAACTGTAAAAAAGCCTCAGGCAGGTCCTTCGGGAGGTGTTTCAGAAGAAGGCATTGCACAGGGATCTAGAACTGGAAATACCATTTGACCCAGCCATCCCATTACTGGGTATATACCCAAAGGACTATAAATCATGCTGCTATAAAGACACATGCACACGTATGTTTATTGCGGCATTATTCACAGTAGCAAAGACTTGGAACCAACCCAAATGTCCAACAATGATAGACTGGATTAAGAAAATGTGGCACATATACACCATGGAATACTATGCAGCCATAAAAAATGATGAGTTCATGTCCTTTGTAGGGACGTGGATGAAATTGGAAATCATCATTCTCAGTAAACTATTGCAAGAACAAAAAACCAAACACCGCATATTCTCACTCAAAGGTGGGAATTGAACAATGAGATCACATGGACACAGGAAGGGGAATATCACACTCTGGGACTGTTGTGGGGAGGGGGGAGGGATAGCATCGGGAGATATATCTAATGCTAGATGACAAGTTAGTGGGTGCAGCACACCAGCATGGCACATGTATGCATATGTAACTAACCTGCACAATGTGCACATGTACCCTAAAACTTAAAGTAAAATTAAAAAAATAAAAAAATAAAAAATAAACAAAAAAAAAGAAGAAGGCATTGCTATCACAGGAGATGACAGCTCCACATGTGTCATTGCCCCGAAGACCTTCCAGTGGGACAAGATGTGGAGATGGAAGGCAGTGATGTTGATAATCCTGACTCCGTGTAGGCCTCAGCTAATGTGTGTGTTTGTGTCTCAGTTTTTAATAAAAAATGTTAAGTAGAAAAAATAAATGAATAATTTTAGAAATAGAAAATAGCTTATAGAATATGGATATGAAAAAAGAAAATATTTTTGTACAGCCATACAATGTGTTTGTATTTTAAGTTATGTGTTACTACAAAAAAGTTAAAAAGTTAAAAAAGTTTTAGAAGTTTATAAAGTTACAGAACACTAAGGTTAATTTATTATTAAATAAATTTTAAAAGTAAATTTAGTGTAGCCTAAGTGTACAGTGTTTATAAAAGTCATGTACAGTAATGTCCCAGGCCTTCGCGTTCACTCACCACTGTCTCACTGATGGTCACCCAGAGCTACATCCAGTCTTGCAAGCTGCGTTCATGGTAAGTGCCCTATACAGTTGTATCATTTTTTATCTTTTATGCCTATTTTTACTCTATCTTTTGCTATGTTTAGATTCTTATTGTGTTACAATTGCCTACAGTATTCCCTGCAGTCACATGCTGTACAGGTTTGTAGCCTAGGAGCAATAGGATATACCATATAGCCTAGGTTTGCAGTAAGCTACACCATCTAGGTTTGTATAAATTCACTCAGTGATATTCACACAATGATGAAATTGCTTAACAACCCATTTCTCTGAAAGTATCCCTATTGTTCAGCAGTGCATGACTGTATTTTGGACATTAACCCTTTGTCATATATATAATTTGCAAATAATCCTCCCATTCCATAGGTTGCCTTTCACTTTGTCAATTGTTTCTTTTGCTATGTGGAAGCTTTCTAGTTTTATATCATCCCGCTTGTTTATTTTTGTTTTTATTGCCTATGCTTTTGTTGTCATATCCATGAACTCATTGCCAAGACCAATGTCATGAAGCTTTCCTCCTATGTTTTCTTCTAGGAGTTCAACAATTTCAGGTCTTATGTTTATGTCTTTCATCCATTTTGAGTTGATTTTTGTGTATGGCATAAGATGGGGTCTGGTTTCATTCTTCTGCATGTGGATATCCTGTTTTCCCAACACAATTGGTTGAAGAGACTATCCCTTCCCCATCATGTATTCTTGGCACGCTTTTTGAAGATCAGTTGGCCATATATTCAGGGATTTATTTCTGGGCTGTCTATTCTGTTCCTTTGATCTATATGTTGGTCTTTACACTAGTGCCATATTGTTTTTATTTGTGTAGCTTTGTATGTGGGTTGTTATTTCTATAAATGAGAGTCAGTTTTGTGTAGGAAAAAAGGGTAGGGTGAATTGATAATAATCAAAAGGAAGCAGTTCACAAGGAGAACTGGGGGAAGGGAGTGTAATACTCAGACAGTTTAGTGTTGTTGGCCCGTTGGATGGAAGTGAGTAGGTGCTGTCCAGATGATATTTCAAGATTTGCCAAAGTCATCTTCCACCTTGTTTTCTAACTGAATACTTGATCTTCAACTTCATCCTTCAACAAGGAATTTATACTGCATAGTTTCTTAAAGTTCCTCAAATAGAGTAGAAATCTATATATATTTCCCACAAGTCACATATCTCTCCTTCTCCTCCATCCTACTCAAACTGCCTTCCTAATATAGGATAATGTAATTGAGCCTCTGGTTAGAAGAGCAGAAATTCAGCACCAAATAATGTAGGCAACAACATTTTTTAATATTTTGTTTCTCAGATAAATGTTTGTCTTTTCATCATTTGAAAATTAGGAAGATTTACATTTCATTTCACAAGACATCATTACATATATTTATGGTGCAGTCATTCTCACCTATTTCGCTTATTCCCTGTGGCTTCATGATGTATTTCTATACAGCCATGAGCTGGACATTGAATTATAGCATTGCTTTTCCATTTATATTACACTGTAGAAATATATTTTCCCACATTGTTATGATGACTTATTTCTCCTTGTTATCATTTTCTTCACCTAACTCCTAAATTATCTATCATCTGCTATAAATTCTAGGTGTTAAAAATGATCCTAAGGCTACTCTTTAATTTTTTTCTGTCTATGAAAATAAATACATCAGGATGATGCTGTTACCAGAATTTACATAAAATTGGAAATGTTAATTGATTTGAAATAATTAGGTTTACCTCTTGGTTCTGCCACTTGTTAACTCCTCATGTGACCTAACCTGTCTCTCAGCCAATTTCCTCTTCATAAAGATAATAATCAATTTCATTTACGAAGGATACTCACAACGCTTTTTTGAAGTCTACTCATTTTTTTACTGGAATAGCTATGTCTACGCTGAAAAGTCTCTGTAAGTTTTGGATAGGATAACACAATACCAGGACAACCCCTGGCGCATAGTGGAACCATGACATTTGCTATATCAGCTCTTACATCTGCTTTCTCTTCTCTAGTTTACTTCCTGCAGAATCCAACAAATAATCTCTTTCTTTTAGGTTTTCCTTTTGAATGACTATCACTCAACGTAACTGACAAGTAACAGTGAACATTTGGTACCATTTCCAAAATAGCAACCATGTTTACCTTTCCTGCCGAGCAGCCTGGGGGAAAAGCCTCAGGATCTCTGCATGGAGGGGCTCCACTTGTGCCAGGTTCTTCACCTTCATCTCCAGCAGGTAATCTTTGCCAAATTTGCTTTTCAGGTGTTGGATGGAACCGATACATCTGGAGAATGAGGTCATATGAGAAAGGAGAAAAAAAAAACCATTCAGTATATTGTTTGAGAACCTTGATTTGCTGCTAGCATTGTCTCAAGGTCCCTATTGTTAGACCTGGGCACAGTCATTTCAGCTGTTTTCAGTGATCTCTCCCTGCCCACAGACAAAAATTTCCAGCAATGCACGTTGGGCTCAAGTGTGGGTCCAGGACAGGCACTCACCTCAACCTCCCAGATACCATGATGGCCACTCGGTCACACACGGCCTCAGCCTCTGCCATGTAGTGGGTGGTTAGGAGGGCGCCCCTTTCCGTGTTTCTAAAGGTGGCCCGGATGGCCTGCCTATAATGTCAAGAGATTATTTGCAATTTAGGAAATCCTCTAATTAATCAGAAAGAGATAGAGAAAAGAATTTTTAACTGGCATGCATGTGAATAATTAGCAAAAAGAGATTAAGTAAAAGAGGGTTCTTAATAGGGCAGGTAGGATGAGGAAGGACAAGCTAGGTGAGAGCTGTTAAACTGGAATCATGCATTGGAAGAGGGGCGTTTACAGAACACAACATTCATTATAGGGTTGTGTTCAAAGAGAAGTGCTAAGCAAGAGAGGCTTGTTTGTGAGAAGTCTGTGTGAAGGGGAACAGAATGACATAAAATTTAACAACAGCGTCTCACAACCTAGTGAGAAGAAAATAAAATGTACAGTAAACACATACAATCACAACCATGTTTACACCTTAATGAGAACTACTGTTCTCATGCTAAGTACGGAACACTACGTGATTGTGATCTAGAAATGCACCTAAAAGATCAGCTGAGCACTTATGAAACTCAAGAGTGAGACCTATGGGCCCTAACAATGGTAATTCTTTCTTCAATAAGAAATGGTTGTAAAATATCATCAGGGAAAGATTTTTTTTAATTTTTTTTTGCAAAGTATTGGTTTTACAAGTGACATTGATGGTTTTTTTGTTCTCCATAAAAGAGTTTAAGGGACAATTTTTACAGAAGAAAAATGGTTCACAGGCTCCATGCAAGTCATCCGTGCTGTCCCTGACTGTGGTAATGTTCCTCACCACATTTGCTGCTGCCCCTCGGGGTCCATCCCGGTCGACGGCTCGTCCAGAAGCACCACTGACGGGTTCCCCAGTATGCTCAGGACAAAGCACAGCTGCAACGGGAGGAACAGCCCATCTGGTTCCCATCTATGGCACTTGCAGAGCAACACCAAGCCCTGCCCGTACCTTTCTCTTTATTCCCTCTGACAAGGTCTTCACGGGAGACTTCAGCTGGTCCTGCAGCTTGAGCGCATCCACTAACCTGAAGGAAACAGGAGAGTCGTACAGTCTTCTTGACAAGAGGAAGTAGATAAGAGGATAACCCAAGCAAGGGTGGAGAAGCAGAACTCAAAAATGCAGTTCTGGAAATACATGTGGTCGGGGGGCAGGGAAGGAGGGGTGATATTACTGGCTGACTTGCTCCCCTACAAAAGATAATATTGCTTTTTGAAGAAATAGAAGGACATGACATGATATCCAAATAGTTGTTCTATGACAGTCCAAATTTTAGTATTTTCTATACACTTTAGCAATGAATAATTACTTTTTAAATTTTAAATTTTATTATTGTTATTTTTTTGAGACAAGGTCTGACTCTTTCCCCGAGGCTGGAGTGCAGTGGTGTAATCTTGGCTCACTGCAGCCTCTGCCTCCTGGCTCAAGCCATCCTCCCACCTCAGTTTCCCAAGTAGCTGGGACCACAGGTGCGCACCACCATGCCCGGCTAATTTTTGTATTTTTGTATTTTTCTTTTTAATTTAGAGATGAGGTTTCACCAAGTTGCCTAGGCTGGTCTGAAACTCACGAGCTCAAGCAATCCACCTGCCTCGGCCTCCCAAAGTGCTGGGATTAGAGGCATGAGCCACTGCACCCAGCCTTTTAAAATTTTCTTATTTAATATGAGAAAGAAACTTAATACTTTGATATCCAGGAAAGGAGTTTCTAGTTGTAAATCTACCCAGTGTGACCTGGGTCAGCATTTAGAGTCTCCCACCCTGAATCTCCTGTGAGGGTTGTCACTCCCAATCTTCTCCTCCATCCCTCCCTTGGGTATAGAACAGATGTGGCTCCTCTGTGTACCGTGTGATGGCAACCTCAGCATCCCCTTTCCTGAGCCCTTTCACGGCGGCGTACACCTCCAGGTGCTGCCTCACTGTCAGGTTGGGCCACAGCGCGTTCTCCTGAGGGCAGTACCCCAGGAACTCCAGGGCATCCCCTCCACCGCTCCCTTTCAGTAGCACCTGCAGATGAAAGTTCCCTCTCAGAACCTACCTTCTGCACTGCTTCTTTGAGTATTTCCATGACATCATTCTCTTCACGAACCTAGAAAAACTAGAGAAACTCTAAACCTCATTGGGTTTAATAATCTGTAATCATTTTGCATTGGAGAAAGGTTGTCAGAGAGTAAATACAGGAAAATAAGTGTGTCCACAGCCAATAATCCAATCTCAGCTGAAAAATCCAATATCCCATAAATGTGGTACCTGTCCATCCTGGCCAACAGTTTATATCCATTTTTTTAAAAATCACTGTCAAAATGAAGCATATTGATTGGATTACTATTTAACTTTGCTCATGGATCAACGTCTTTTGAGTACCTCCTATGTAACAAGTGCTGTGTTGCCTGTGGGTACAGCGGAGGGTGGAATAACTAGTGCTTCGTTATCTGGAGTTTTCATTCTACTGAATGAATCAGGCAATAAACAAGTAGAGAAATGAACATGCAGAATAAAGACAGATCAAAAGTAGTGCTGTTATGGAAATTCAGGAGGCTGGGGTAAGAATAACTGGGGAAGTGGCAGTAGGTAGGGTAATTAGAAAGAGCGTGTCTGCTGAGGGGCCATTTCAACAAAGAGGAGAAGATGCTAGTCATGGAAAAAAGGCAAGAGGCAAGGAATCTGGGGCAGAGCAAGAGCGAGACCAAAGCCCTGTGTGGGGATGAAGCTTGATGTGGAAGCTTGACGGGGAGGACAAATATGTGGCAAGAGGGACAGGGAAGCCCGTTCCTGCAGCTGCCTGCAAGACAAGCAGGGATGTGTCCTTCCAGCCATAGAGCAGCAAGCGTTCACTGAAAGTATTTAATCAGGAGAATGCATGGATTAAAAAAAACTCACACTGGCTGATCCAATTAAGCTTATTTTGTGACATCCAAATGGCTGGCTTTCTACTTCAGATCAGACTTACCTTTTAAAGGTTTCATTCCAATGTATTAATGAGCAGTTATCTCCTTTCCTCCCATGCTTAATGAGAAATAAAATACTGACTTTGGGCCCAGGTGGTGACTGAGTTGGAGGGTGTCCATGATTGAAGTTAAGGACTCAATTAGAGTTGGCCAAGCCACCAGCAGAGAGGAACCTTCATGAACATCTGCTCTCACTGTGGCTACAGAGGGATTGTGAATGTCGGTTTTCTCTTCTTTCATTAGTGGAGTATTTGTCAATAGCATTCCAAGCTGTCTTTTCCTTTCTTGGCTTGACTACTAGCCCCTTTCCCAGGGTACAGTTTCACAGGCATCTGCCTTATATTCTGTTCTGTACTTCCCTTGGACATTCTTTGTAAAAGAGTTCTTAAGGTTTTCTATCTTCTGCCATAGAATTTAGGAGAAAATGTTTTATCTCTACCCCATGATGTCTCTCTTAGATAAACCTGAGCTCTTTTTCTGTTTGCCTAGCCACCTTATACAACTAAATTACAAGTACAATTAAAGTCAATTTCACCTCCTTGTATCTAATTTTTGATCTATTTCTTGAAAACACTCCCAAAAAATAGTTGCATTTGCACAAAAATGTATGTTCCAATAACTAAGCACTTTGTGAAGGACAACTGTCTAATACAGTTTTTTAAAAACAGTTTTATGAAAGATTAAATATTACATACTGGAAAGACAATGCTCACTGAAAGTGCAAATCCATGTGACTGATGGCAGTATAAATAGGATGTGTGTGAATTCTGGCATTAATTTCAGCTCTGATGCTGGACATTCTCTCTTAATGCCTTTAATAATTACCCCTTGATGGTGGCTGCAGCCCGTCTGCAGCCATCACAGCAAAGATGCTGGCTGCAGCAAGGGAGACGTCTTAATACCTTTAATAATTACTCCTTGATGGCAGTGGCAGCCTGTCTGGAGCCACCACAGCAAAGATGCTGGCTGTAGCAGGGGAGGTGTGACTGGGGCTGTGTACTCTGGGGGACTGGCAGGGGCCAGAAACAGGTAAGAGCCCTGCCCTTTGCTGAATTGCAGCATCCTTTACTGAATCTCAGGGGCAGTTGCATGCTCCAATTTTGGAGCAAAGTTGTGGCCAAGCCCAGGTGCTGTTGCAACCCTGCTGGGTGTGTACGTGCCCAGGGTGGAACTGCCATGCCAGCCTCCTGCCACCTCAGCTCCCTCTGGATTTTGGGCCCTGACAAGTGTGGGAGGGATTCTGGGGGGGCGCTGAGGGCAGCTCAGCATGGACTTGCAGGTGCGCCTCAGCACAAACCACCTGGGTGCCATAGATGGCATGTTGATGGCAGCAGGCAGACAGGTTCCTGGATAGAAAGGGGTGGTTCTCTGGTGAAACCCCACCTTCAAGCCACCTTCAAGCCACCTTCAAGCTTCAGGGATGGCCTGAAGCCTGGGTGCCAGGCTGCCGGTTCTAGGTGGAGTCTGTGACCCAGAGTGAGAACTTATGATGCTTTTTCCAGGCCTGCCCATGGCCACTCATGGACCAAATGGCACACACTTCCTCCTTTCTGAGCCCATAAAAATCCTGGACTCAGCCAGAGTCACACAGACATAGGGACTACCAGCTGCAGAAAGGAGCTACCCACTTTGGGTCTCCTCTCCATTAGGGGCTGGACACTCATCGAGATGACCTGCCTACAAATAGGAGACCCACTTTGGGTCTCCTGAGAGCTATTCTGTCACTCAGTGAAGCTCCACACCTCCAGTTATTCACATACCTCATTCTTCCTGGACATGGGACAAGAGCTCAGGACCTGCCAAATGGTGGGACTAAAAAAGCTGTAACACAAACAGGGCTGAAACATGCCCCCCACTTGCCATGTTGCAGGCAATGAGAAGCAGAGAAGAGCTGCAGCCCTTCGGGGATCCCAGACTTAGGGGATCCCCGAGCCAGGGCTGTGACATCCTTTTTAGGGCTCTGTGGTTTCTGGCACCTCCAAGCTTCTGGGTGCCACCACATTTTTTGGTGCCTGCAGTGGAAGCTGCTTGCAGTATGCAAGCATGGAGGTGGCGCCTGTGCCAGTGCCTGGAGCAGCCTGCCCCACCACAACCAGCATGCCTGGCTGTGTGCAGCAGCCAGACCCCATGCTTGCTCACACACCCATCACCGCTCTGCACCTGGCTCATTCTTGGCAGGCTTGGGATCCAGGCTGGTGGCATGAACAGAGTGCAGCCTGCTGAGCTGAGTGGACAGAATGAGCCCAGCGGGTCTGAGCCAAACTTGGGCAAAGGCGCCACCAGCTCCAGAGGTTTTGACTGGAAAAGCGACACCCTAAGGATTCTGTGACAACCTTTCAGTGCTTAGCTTTTGTGTGCATTTATGTGATAATTCGTTAATTTATTCTCATGGGTAGTTCATTAATCACTTCAGTTATATAAGGATTAAGTGGAATCTGTTGTTTTTAAGGTCATCAAATCTTATCAATCTATTTCACCATTAGATAACATATTTTCCACATAATTCACCTACCTGTCCAGCAGTTGGTTTTGTGTCTCCAGTTATCACCTTAATGGATGTGCTTTTACCAGCTCCATTGTGTCCTAATAATCCTAAAACTTCACCTGAAAAAAAGGTTACACTTAATATTAATCTATTTTAATGGTAACATTAAGAGCAAAACATAGTTGAAATCTCACTATGTGACAAGCATTTGCTATTAGTTGTCATTTAATTGTCACAACCACCCTGAGAAGTTGTTATTTTAGCCCCTTCTTATGTAGTTGGGGCAGAAGCTCTCAATGATGGGGTTACCTGTGCAAAGTCACTCTGATGGAAAGTGGCAAAACCACTCTTGGAAGCCAAGTGTTTCAGATTCTGTCTCCTGTGATCCTAACCTTGGTGCAATAATGGCACAAACTGAGGTCATCTAACACTTGCTGGCCAAGCCTTCAGAGTGTGCTAGCACATCTTGGTTCTCTTGTGAAAAACAATGAACTTTAGGAAATCAATTGTGTTCATTTAATAGAAATGTTATTACTTCAAAAGTTCATCTTATTAGAGAGCTTATGGTTTAGTTGTAGATGTGACTAGGCTCCTCTGTGTGAGGTGAGTTAATTTAAGTTAGAAATGAAACATATAAAGGAAGCTGTCATTGTCATTCTCCTCTGGGTCTGCATGTGAACCAAGAGGTGGTTTCCAGAATAATGCTCATTAGGAACCAGGAACCTCTGAGGAGGGCTCTGAGCCAGAAGTGGAAGATCCCTATGGCCAACCTTTTCTAACACAGAAGGAGACATTTCTCGTGGCTATCTTATTCTTCCTCTTGGAAAAACAGCCTTTCCTCTTCCCTGCATACTCCTTGCGTAGACAGCTGGCAATGATGACTGGCTTCTGTAAATGACAAGAAGTTATTATGTCAGACCTTAATTCTCTCCATTAGCTTTGAAACAAAATTCCATCTTCCCATTGGCTGGACCCTTTGTTGCCCCAGCCATGCATCAAAGAAGACCTTCTATTTGGTGACATGCTCCTTGGCCATGCCCTATCCTAACACTTGCTTTTGGAGAGGAGAGACTGTCATTTTCCTCTCCTACAAAGGCAGTTTTTTCAGGAGCACAGTATTTTATACAGCTTGCCTGTCCTTTCAGAACAAACAGGGGCAATGAAACTTAGAGAAGCACTGATTATCCTCAAACAACAAAACAAATGCTGCGGGCTGGACCTGACCCTGAATCTGTACTGTGCACTTTCTCCAACAAGCAATGATGTCTGCTGCTTAGCTCAGTTTCTGAAATTCTTTCTTGGCTTTAATAATTTCTATTGCACTCTATTTTTAATTTATTCTAAGAACAAAAGAGTTAACATGACTTTTAGTCTGCTCATTTAATCGTAAAAATGGCAATTACCTACTAAAATAGTGATCCTCATTGGTAAGGAATAGAGAAACTCAAAATCATTAGAGAATTAGACTGGTAGATTGACTAATAAAAAAACCTTTGTGTTATGTTTTACCTCATCAAAATTAGTAGAATTCAAGGCATTTGCTGTTCTCACTCTTTCCATCTGAACATCTTCATCCTCTCCTTCTGGTTCTTCTGGATTTTGACACACATCACTACTTCTTGGAGAAATTCTAGAGTCAAAACCATCCATTAATATTGATTTCTGGCTTTCATCTTTGTGTCAAAAGTTGCATTCTTTAAAGCGTATGTTTGAGTAGTACGAGCAATTAACAAACCATCATAATCTCCCTTCACAACTCTCATCCCCTTAAAACCTCCTTGCTTATCTTATCTATAGAAATATGTTTTTTTCAATATCAACTTGAAACCTAATAGCTGACGAAGAATTTTTATATCATAGCTCAATGAAGTAATTTTTCTGGGAACCCTGGCTTTGACACCACCATGTTGACATCATTATGTTTTCATGGGGAAAATGGGCCAGAATATTTGTAATCAGGAGTTTCTAGCAAAATACAAGTTAGATGCTTGATCTCTCATTTCTTCAGAATATGTGGCATATTGACTTTTCCTCCCCATTCTAAGTCTGATAATATCCAGGATATACTTATTCTAGTCTCTCTTCCCTTGAGTGCCTCCTTCATACTGATATCAGAAGATTTATTAAAGGTCTGCTTTCATCTTGGCAGTCTCCCATCCAACTTTCTGTAATAGCAAAAGATGAAACTGATGTGGTATGGGAGACACAGAGGGAGCAAGATGCTTATGGTCACTCTTCTTTGTATGGTGCCAAAAATAGTCTCAGCTTTTAAGTCCCATTAATAACTGAACCAGTCTGTGATCCACTGGCTGGGATGCTCACTACCAGGAAAAGAACACAGCTATTGCTGTGCTTGGCCGGTGGATCATTCTGTTCCTTCCTCCTGGATGAATGGCATTTATTCAACTGGCAATATATTGTTTGTTAGATGGGACCTGCCACATTTAAATTTCCCCAGTGCTCCACTGTGGATAGTGTCAGATAGAGCCTTAATACTCCATGTTTCAGGTCCGTTTCTTCCACTAGATCATAATCTTCTTGGGTTTAGGTATCTGGATCTGTATTATTTGTATGGGCACATGGTTCCTACTCCAGCCTATCCTAGCACAACGGCACCTCTTTGTTAATGAATTGATTTATGCATGAAAAATATTTTACGATATTGATCAACAAAATAAAAATCTGATGTGTTTTTTCCAACCTAAAGAAAGGATCCTTTCTCATTGATTTCTTTCCAAACTTCCATTCCAGACATCGAAGAGTAAAAAGAAAAATGATAAAATGAAGGAAAGGCTAGGAATAAAGAGAGATGCACAATTAGAAACATAAAAAGATAATTGTTCAATATCAGAGATGTACTAATAATAACCGAACTTCTACAAAAATACATTCAGTGAAATAATTACAAACTCCTAATAACCTATCCAGCAAATTATGAAACTATCAAGTTCATTTTAAATCTTTTTTATAGAAACATAGGAAACAACTATAATTATGTGATATTATTACTTTCTCATTTCCTCTAACAGTTGTACAGAGTCCTTAAAATTTGGGAGGCACATTACCTGGTCATTTGATCTTTGTAAAAATAATTCTTCCAGATTTTACAAGCATTATATCTCCTTGGGCTATAGATACCTATATCT
Organism: Pan paniscus; assembly: GCF_029289425.2. Taxonomy (NCBI): domain Eukaryota; kingdom Metazoa; phylum Chordata; class Mammalia; order Primates; family Hominidae; genus Pan; species Pan paniscus. The sequence goes on from NC_073268.2 coordinate 84,912,365, forward strand.
CTAACTTAATAAAAAAAAGTTTCACAGTGTGTACAGAACTGAAAATTATTAAATTTAGTAAAAAGTGATAATTTTTAAAGAACAGTGTGTTCTTACAATTAGGAATACCAGAAATGGCTGTACATCCATTCGTTCTTCAGAAAAGAGAGAAGAAAAGAGAAGCTGCAAAAGAAAAGACAATTGCTAAACAGGGAGTTTTTTGTTTCCTGAATTTTGTCCACATATATGTGAATTGGCCCTAAACAGCCCTGCTAACATTTGACCATGAATATCACCTAAGTGTCCTTTCTAAAGTGTATAGCAAGGGGCTGTCTTCCTTCCTCCCAAGGTCTATGAGCTTTTGTTTGAAGCAATAGGATTTATCAATTACTAATCACCTGGCGAGAGAATCCTGGAGATCCGTGCTAACCTCCCCAAACAGTGAGAGACAGTGTTTATTCTTCTCACACAGAACTTCACACACCTTCCTGTGCCCATCGTTTCTCTTTGTGGGGCCCCTTCTCTTCCTTTCCCCTTCCCATAGATACCTCTTCACTCATGTACAGTAACTTCCTTCCTTTTGCATAGGTATAGGTATCAGTCAGCCAGAAAAAAGGACTTTGCTTATGTTGGGTGCTTCTTTAGAACTCTGAAATCCCAAAGATTAGGGACATTTCATTTGCTTCCTTCTAAAGCCAAGCATATCAAGGAGGAAATAAGGCCCCACATGAGTATAAGGACTACTCTGTTTCCCACTACCCCTTACCCTTCCTTCCCATATATTAATCAGGACCAAATTTTCCATTACCAGTCAGCTGGAACATATTGTTTTATCTGGGAGAAAATCATTTGGATTCCATCAGGCAGAAATCTTTGAACCCCATGCACTTTAAACATGTTGTAGTAGACCTTCAACATTGGGCAAAGCTTCACAATTGGTCATGAGTTTCAAGGGACTGGGACAGACTGTGTCATTACTTACATGAGAAGATAAGAACAAACAGCCAATCATTGTGGCAGGTGGTATTAAAAAAGTGAAGATAAATGGAATATCACTTTCGAAGATATTGAACGCAAATCCAGCCACAGAGAATACAGTGATCTAAAAGAAGCAAATATGAAGGTTAATCACTCTGAATTTCAATGTAAGTTCCAAATCGAGATGGCTCATCTTGAAGATATTACTAATTTCAACTCCAATCTTGCAAACCAAGCTGAAATCAGTATATCTCCATTAACAGTTTATTTTAGTGACTTAGCCAAATTCCTTTGGCCTAGAGTTTCACAAATGAGGTATCACTTGATCAATCTAGGATGTGATATGTAGAATTTTTTTCTCTCTTTTTTTTTTTTCGAGATGGAGTCTTGCTCTGTTGCCCAGGTAGAAGTGCAGTAGCGTGATCATGGCTCACTGCAGCCTCAAACTCCTGGGCTCAAGTGATCTTCCTCCCTCAGATTCCCGGATAGCTGGGACTACAGGTGCATGCCAACATGCCCAGCTAATATTTTTGTATTTTTAGTAGAGATGGGGTTTCACCATGTTGCTCAGGCTGGCCTTGAACTCTTGGGCTCAAGTGATCCACTGACCTCGGCCTTCCAAAGTGCTAGGGTTACAGGTATAAGACACACCCAGTACCCATAGATATAATATTTTAATTAAAGTAAATAAACTTTAAAAAATAAACGTGGATGATCAAAAATCAAAGAAAACATTGAAATTGATATCTAGCAGGAATAAAACAACAAAAATGAAAGGTAAGACTTTTGGTAACTACACCAATGGGGAAATAGAAGCATTTAACAACATGGAATGGCTTAAGCAGAAGTACTAAAATACAAAATTAGGGATAACAGAAAGTGATAGGTACACTGGAAGCCCTCATATTTTACCTTCTAATACACTGTAATGACTACTTAAAAGTTTTTGTACTTCTAATTTCTCTGTCTTCCAAACCATCATTTTTATGGCTATCAAAGTATTCTTCCTGCAAGTTTATCTGTAATCCTATTTCTGTTCTGCTCTGTAAGCTTTTAAATTCTTGAGAACATCATTTAAGGGCTGCCATGATTTTATTTTTTGCCATAACTAGGACCATGGCCATTGTGCACCTTGTTTTTTGTCTATATCTAGGAGAGATTATTACCAGTTCCTAGGATCAGCTTGGGCTTTTCCTCTGCTAGGTTTCTGTTTGTTAGCTCTATTTGTACCTCATACTTCTCTTGGCTGAAATCTTACTCTTTTTCAGATTTCATCTTTTAAAAGAAATCTCTGCTTTCATTTTCACAAATGAATCTCTCCCTTATCTGTTTTTCATGGACCTCTTTATTATTCAGTTGTATAATAGACTCTTAAGATGGAAAATAACTCGTGACTATTTTAACAAGTGGCTGCTTACTCATCTGTTTATCTTTTGAGAGCTCTTTCAGGATTGAAACTGTCCATTTAATCTCTTTCCTCCCATTATCAATCTTAACTTGGACACACTGCAGAAGTCAACAATTATTTATTGAATTAATAACTTACCTTTTGGCATCCTGAAATCATAGGAAATTAGAATAGACACTCTTAAATTATACAAGTTTCCTCCTAATTTAGACAAAAGAAGAGAGGCTTTATGGAATTAATTCTTATTAGGGAGTTTGGTGAAGTAATTTCTAGTTTTAACCATGTCAGTAACTGAATTTGTAATCTTGTGTTTATTATAGACCATAATATTATCATCCTACAGAGGGCAAAATTTAAAGGATTAGCTCAGAATTGTATATCAAATATACACAGTATACATCCACAAGAAATATACTTACAACATAGAAACAAAATGACCAAATGCCACTATTTTTTCTCCCCTTGCGAAAGATGAAGGAAATCACGTATGTCATGAAGATGAGGGAAAAGGAATAACCAACAGCACATGGGATCTAAAATCAACAGGAATGTGAAGCTTAGTTAAATACAAATGCAATCAAGGAAAACATTTAGGATTCAAAACATTGCCATAGCCCAGGATTTTATAGTTCTTTAATTTATGACCATATAAATATTGATAGAAATGTTCCAAAATTTCAAATTAAATCACACAATGATATTGTGAATATTGTCACTTACTTGGATATTGTCACTTACTTGAATAATATGAATTATTGTAAGTAGCATGTCTTCGAAGTTTGAAATGTAGCTCATTAAATATATAAAAACGAAGACCAAGAAGTACAGGGAAACATCCACCAGCGCCTGCCCAAACCAGTAAGCAGAAGGGGAGAGTCCGGAAATCCGTAGCTGGGACCGAGCTCTGTTCTAATTAGGAGACAGCAAAGATACAAAGTTTGTGGCTTAATAATATGTGGATTATGCAAGGAACTATTCAAGCAAAACCTTTATTTGTAACAATTCTAGATTATGTCTACAAATGTAATCTGGACTAAGGGATGTGGATAGTTACAAACATAAATAACCAGTCTGCTGCTGTAATGAACTACATTGATGTTCATCACACACCTGGCAGAAATATGTAAAAGAAGACCTTAGAATGATCAAAGCATGAACACTGCAGCAAACAAAACAGTGATTTAATGACTTACAGGGGGGTAGGGGTGAATGGGATGGACAGTTTATTCCCTTAAACAACTACCTTCTCATCACAGTGATTCCTCTCTCTCTTTTCTCTCCTCCATATATATATATATATATATATATATATATATACACACACACACACATATATATATATACATATATATTATATGGATATATATACACACACATATATATATCCATATATATGGATATATATATGGAGTGTGTATATATGTGTGTTTATTTTATATACACACATATATACACACTCCATATATATACACACACATACACACACACACACATATATAATTGCTTTATCCTTTAATTGGAATAAAAGAAATTGGGTTGTTCTGCCATAGTCCACATTCAAGTATTTATCACGGATTCAAATATTTATGTGTATCTACATAAATATAAATACATTTATAAATGTAAATGTATTTTACATTATTTGTCATTCCCTAAATAAACATACCAAATTACATGTTTTAAAACTACTTATGAAGTGATGTGGTTTTCAGTATAATCAATAGGTTTGTATATTAAACTATTCTAAGAGTTGTGAATTTTTTTCTTTTAAAAAATACTTAAATACCTTTGTTGATGGGCTTTGATGAGCTAAATAATGCTCCTGCCTGAGACATAATTTGACCTAAAGATTCATATCAGAGCCTCACAACATCAGACACAGGTCTACGCAGGTAGTTGAATTGGTAAGGAATTGATGATTGACTCAACATATTAGAGGCAAGAGAAGAATTGAGGATAATTTTTGGATCTTTAGGAAATGACTGAGCATGTGGTGCTGCTATATACGGAGAAAATAGCAAGGGGGGAAGACATTTAAGTAGCTCTACATTCAGTTCAGTTTTGGAAGCATGAAACTTGAGACATCTGTGTTGCCTACTGTGGAAATGCTGAGAAGGGAGTTTGTATCAACCTTGGAGGTCAAATTAGATACAATTAGAGATCTGGGGTAGAGTCAGATCTGGGAGTGACCAGCCAGTAGAGGGGATTCGAAGCCATAGAGCTAGATGGGTTTGCCTAAGACAGAATGGTATCTAACATGAGAAGACAGCCAAGGGCCAATATCTGAGGATTTCCGAAATTTAAATATTACATAGAGGAATGAGAATCTCCAAAGGAGACAAACAATGGACAGTCTTAGGATAAACATGGTGAAATTGTGGCATCACAAAAGCCAGAGAAAGTGTTCATGTTCCTGCGGAGGAAGTTTTAAAGTTTGGATTATGTTAACACCAGAAAGACTTATAGTTACATCAAACTAGTAAATAGAATTTCTTGAGATTCCTGCATGTTCCACATGAAAAGGGAACATTACATAAATCATACACTCTTTTTGTGGGCAATAGAGAGAGAGAAAAAACGAAACAGATGAAGATGACATAGTAGAGATGCTTACACAAGGTTTCATAGACTTTTTCCATAAAGTCACAAAAATGGGAGTTGGCCTGGGTTATTAATCATATAAATTCACCGCTTAAGATTGCCACTCAAAATCTGCCTCCACTGCAGAACTACTGAATAGGAATCATCTTTTAAACAAGATGCTCAGGTAATTTGTAAACACATTATAGATTCGTTTGGATTAATGAGTGTCTGTAAATAAACATTTGTAAGTTGTCAGTTCAATATTGAAGTTTTCTCTTTATCTTTTCAAGTTCTCGCATTTCCAAAAATATCATTTCCTTTTATTTCAACAATCTCTTTTTAATTTTGGGGGGTATAATTCTCAAACAAGAAAAAGTACCCATACTAAGTATATAGCTGAATGAGGTCTGATGAATGCATGTTTCTGTACCACAATCATAGGCAAGGTGTAGAACAACCCCTGAAGTTTCCCATGATCCTTTGCAGTCAATAGCCTTTACCACTGGTTACAAGTGACCCCCCACACCCCGAGCCTGCCTTCTGTCACTATAGATTAATTTTACCTTTCTAAGAATTTTATATAAATTAAATCATCCTAATTAAAGGTACCTAATTATTTGTGGTTATCATTCCCTCAGTGTAATGGTTCTGAGACTCACCTGTGTTGGTGCATTTATTAGTTGTTCCTTCTGTTATACTGCTGAATAGTATTCCATTGTATGGCTATATCAGAATTTGTTTATCAGTTCACTGCTTGGGGGACACTTGGGTTGTTTCAAGTTGTTGGCTGTTATGATTAATGCTATTCAGAACATTAATGCTCAAGTGTTTATGTGGAAAGATGTTTTTTCTTCTTTTGAGTAAATACTTAGGAGAAGAATTGCTAGGTTATAACAATAAGCATATTTTTAACTTTATAAGAAACAGCCAAATTATTTTGCAAAGTGATTGTACAATTTACAGTCCCACCCACAATGCATGAGAGTTCCGGTTTCTCCACATCCTCATAAACTCTTGATAGTGTTGGTCATTCTAACATTATTAGTTTTATTGAGTGTGTAGAGCTATCTCATTGAGGCTATTTTCCTGATTGCTCATGACATTAACCATCTTTTCATGGGAGTATTTTCCATCTGTACATCTTCTTTGGTAAAGTATATATACAAATACTTTGTCCATTTAAAAAATTAGGTTATCCTTTATTACAGAGGAATGAGAGTTCTTTACATATTCTTGATACAAATCTTTGTCACATATATAAGTATAGTTAATATTTTTCTCCCAGCCTGTGGCTTGCCTTTAATTTTATTTTAAAATTATTTAATTAATTTATTTTTTGAGATGGAGTCTCGATCTGTTGCCCAGGCTGGAGTGCAGTGGCACAATCTCAGCTCACTGCAACCTCCGCAGTCCAGGTTCAAGTGATTCTCCTGCCTCAGCCTCCTGAGTAGCTGAGATCACAGGCATGCACCACCACACCCAGCTAATTTTTGTATTTTTAGTAGAGACAGGTTTTTGCCATGTTGGCCAGGCTGGTGTCAAACTCCTGATCTCAGGTGATCCGCCCACCTCGGTTTCCCAAAGTGCTGAGATTACAGGCGTGAGCCACCAAGCTCGGCTGCCTTTTATTTTTTATTCGTGTTTTACAAAGAGCAGAAGCTTTTAACTCTGATGAAGTTCAAGTTATCTTTTTTAAAAAAGCATATGCTTCTTCTTCCCCATCTGAAAAATATTGCCTATCACAAGATCTGTGATTCATTAGAAATTAATTTTGTGCATGTGACGGATGTTAAGAACATTTTTCTTTTCAGAATGATACCAACTTGTTCCACCAGAATTTGTTGAAAAGTCTAATCTTACCCCTATTTAAGTTATTTGGTAATTTTATTGAAAATCAATTGATATATGTGTGGGTTTATTTCTGAAATGTCTATTTCATTTAAAATATCTACATAATTATTCTTAATTAATACAACACATTCTTACTTACTACAAGTTTGTAGTGAGCCTTGAAGTCAGAAGCATATTTTTCCAGCTTTGCTTTTTTTTTCAGAGTTGGTTTGTCTATTCTAGCTTGTTGGAATATCCAGATAAAGTTCAGAATAATTCTCTATTACCTATTTATCTATATATTTCAACTTATAAAACTTTCTTTCATTTTTATAACTTAGAATTTATGTCTGAATTGGCTGTTCAATTAAGCATGTAGAAATATTCTTATGAAAAATCCTTTAAAATTACCTTCTGCTTTCAATTATGTAAAATAATGGAAGTTGCAGTTACTCATTATTACCTTATAATCATCGATGCTGCTCATGGCAATGTAAGGTGGGCAACTCGATGTTAAAACCAGCCAGAACATGATATATGCCAGGAATCCGATTGGATTGTCCTGTCCATTCTGAAAAACCCAAAGAATACAATGAACTGAATGAAGAAATTTAAAGTTAATTTTCTGGAATACATTTTTAAAATTTTAGACTAAGTTTACATAATTCTGCCTTAGGTCCCTTTTGAGATTCCCAGACTCCTTCATTATCCTTCCAGTTTTCACACTTAACTTTTGGCTTTATACTCAAATTTACAGATAAGTGATTGAAAAGATGAATGCACTGATAACATTTGGAAAATAATAAGAACCAGATTTTTCTCTTTTCTTGCCTTATGATTCTAAAATTTATTTTGGTGCTAAATAATACATTATAATTCACAGTTGATACATTCAATTTCTTAGCTGATCTTTATCTCGAATGTGACAGCTTGACTCAAAAAATATCCAACATTTTATGGGTACAGTGATAATAAGTCAGTTTTTTAGGTACATCATGAGACCAGATAAATATTGGTTGAGGATGCAAAAGGAGAGATGAAGTACTAGAAGGGAGAGCAAAATCACCAAGAAAATCTTTGCCCTAGTTCCATCTGTTGTTACTCCTGTTTGTAAAAATCTTTAAGGATAAAAGATCACAAACTCTCTTGAAAGCCAGTCCCATGTTATTTTCATGATTCACATAGTTGCTTCTTTGATTAAACACGTTACTGAAGAAAGTTCTAACCAGAGCCTGGTGGTCTTCAGCTTGGTCACCAGAAAGACACTTGCTAACCATAGATGGTAAGGTTATAGCTTATTGTCTGGATGCTTCCAGAATGTCCTGAGTACTGGGTAGGGTCAATACTTAGTGGCCAATCTATTGACTTTGGGCAGGATACAAGCAAGTTCTGAAAATCTGGGAAACTCTGACTTTGGGGGCAATGAGCAGGTAAAGTAGAATAGAGAATAAAATGAGTTGCTGGGGATATTGGTTAAAGTGACTATATTGGGCACATAAATACGAAGTCAGCTGAGCTGGTTGGTATCTAATTAATTCTAGTTGACACAGGATATCTTGATAGATAGAAGTCTGAGGCAATTTGCCCAATTATTGCATACTACTCTCAGAAACCAGAAAATTAAAAGGTCTTCACAGTCACAAAATGTTAATGAAGTGAACCATAGCATATATTCCAAAATTAATTAATACTTGGTGGGTCCCTAAAATCATTTACTTTAATGATTAAGTTTCTCGCACATCCTTAATGAAAGGAAGTTTTACTTCCTGAGTACAGTGAGATATGGTGTGAGAAGGAAACTGAAGATCTTGCTGGACCATATGAAAATAATACTGGCAGCTGGGTGCAGTGACTCACACCTATAATCCCAACACTTTGGGAGGCCAATATCGGAAGATCTCTTGAGCCCAGGAGTTCGAGGTTACAGTGAGCTATGATCCCGCCACTGCACTCCGGCCGGGTGGCAGAGCGAGACCCTGCCTCTAAAAATAAATTTAAAAGAATGACAGATATGTGATCCATTTTATGTATACATGAGTATATGATTATTGGCCATATATATTATCATAAAACCCTAGAATGAGATGTAGATAATTTGGTGACCCTAACACTCACTTATGTATTTAACAATTAAGTTGTTTCATGTTTATCATGTTACAGGTTTTTTCCTACGTACAAGGTATTTATAAAGTGTTAAAAATACATGATCTATGTGCTCAAAGAACTCTCTGAAAGGGAGAAATGTATGTATTCAATAATTAAAAAGGAATCATTACAAACTTTTAGTTATTCTGGTTCTCAACTTAAAGGGCTATATACATTCCGATCACTTGGACCTTTGTTTAAGAATAGATTCCCTCCTTTCACCACCCCCATGAGGAAAAGTGGTTTGATTGGTCTGGAGTAGGCCAGGGGAATTAATATTTTTGACAAGAATCTGCAGTAATTCTAATGTAGATAGTCTGAAATTCTAGCCTGAACTTTGTCTTGAATTTCTTTTGTAAAATTTCTAAAAGTAATAATAAAGCCCTTTCCTTCATTTGTTCCTTCCTTCGTTCTTTCCTTCCTTCATTCATTCGTTCATTCCTTCCTTCCTTCCTTCATTCTTTCCTTCCTTTCTCCTTTGTTTCATTTGTTCACTATTCTTGTGCTGGTCACAGTGCTGTAAGATTTCATTTTTATTGCTTCATATTCTCTTTGAAAAATGTTTTGTTCGTTTTATTTTACTTTAAACAAATTGAAGCTCTGAAAAGGTACTGATTTTCCAAAGTCACAGAACTAGAATGAGTCCAAATGTTAATTTATTATGCAGTGGTTTACTCAGTAAAAACAAGATTCCAGCACTTAAAAAGGTGATCTGGGAGATTCCTGATAGAGGAGAGTCAGGAATTGTAAGATTATATATATTTACCTCCAAAAATGTACTTCTTTCAGTTCGGATATGTACTGATGGTTTAACCATTCCAAGTAGCCCATTACTAACAATGTCCATAAGAACTGGGAAGCAATTCAATCTTTTGGCATTGCATGCTAACGAAAAGCTGTAATTCTAAAATATAACAAGTAGGATATAAGTTCTCAAATATCTTCATTTTGTTCTCTAAAAAAGTCAAAATTTGACATGTTAAATTAAGAGGTTATGTTTTTCATATGGTGTTAAATAATCATAATAAAAAGCCAAACACTGTGTAAGTAAAATCAAATACTGTATAAGTAAATCAAAACATGTATATAGTAAAACTAAATCAGGTATCTGATATTTAGGACACCAGATGTCTTGCTTGAGGCCAGAATCATATGTTCAGTGTTTATTGTTTAAGAACAAAACAGAAGTTTTGGAATACATGTGTTATAAAATCCTTGAGGGGAAACATGAAATGTTTGAACTTATATATAGTCTTGATAGTAGGTATTCTATAGTATGTATTTTGCTAATAGTTTGTGCCAGTAGACAATGATGGATATATGAATTGTTTATGCCAGTGAATATAATTCACTAAGTAATAAATGAAAACAGTATTTGCTTTTCATTTTTATTTCTTAAGTTGGAAGCCTGAGTATATTGATATTATGTTAGCTTTTCACATTTTTCAGAAAGATTATTAGAGACCTGCATACCTTTTCATTACCACACACTGTGATGGCTCCATTATAAGATGGGTCATCTGTGCCATTTCTAGTTCCAAATGCATCCACTTCTAAAGCTATGTTCTGGTGCTCCACAGACTGTATAAAGTCATCAATGCTTGCCCCTAAGGTGTAGTTAAAGATATTGGGTATCACAAAACTAAAAAAATTAATGTCAAGTTGTGTAGTCAAATTACAGTTAATGTCATTATGTGAAGCAGTAATATGGACTGTCAGGATATTTTCTACATAACATACATAACATCTATTATTTCTCATGGAATTCCTTCATGATATTTTTATTTGCTTATGATTATTATTAATGTAAAAGATTTTTTTTAGTTCCAAATGTCTTTCAAAATAGATTTCTTTTTAGAATCTTGCAATGAATGTCCATAACCAATAAAGCTTTAATGATACTGATAACTTCCATTGATTAACCATCAAATTTGCTAAAAGTCATTTTACTACTGCTAGATTATTAATTAATTTTCAAAATTTTCTTGATACCGGAAGACAACATGTAGACTAGCAATGTGAGGAGCTCTGTAGACCTTCTCCCCAGAAAAACAATCATAACTTATAAAAATTCCTAAAAAACCAACAAATTAAAATGTTTTGAAATTGTTCTAAGAGCATACAGAAAATGATGACACATTTATTTAATAAAATGTATTAAATCTCAGTAAGAACACTGAGAAATTGTGGCATCTGAGCCACAGCCTGATCCGTCTACTCCCCACTTCCTTCCCAGATCGGTGTAATAGAAGCTTCACTCTGAAAGGGTGTGGGCAAGAACAGGGATCCCTATTCCCCAAGCCCAGTTCAGGGCTATAGTATCTTCATGGGAGGGGCTTCCCATCGACTTTTCTCATTTCCCCACATCTGCGTTGCAGAAGATCAATACCAGGCAAGAGTGGCTAAGAGATCTGGAGTTCTCTTCCTCCACCCATTCCCTAATCCTAAGGTGGAAGCTCTACCCTAGGAATAAGAGGCCAAAAACACCGGGACACAATCATCCTTGTCCCATCTCATGTGTAGGGCAGAGTTTCCACGACAGGAGAGGCAAGCTGAGAAGACCAGAGGCCACCACCCCTGCCAAGTACCCTGCTCACAAATCAGGGGCTCCACAGCAAGAGAATCAGGCATGATCCATGCTTCCAGCTCTGAAGCAATGGTGAGATTCTTGTTTCAGGAACAGCGGCAAGCCATAAGAACAGTATGTGCTGAAACTCTCCCTAAATAAACTGACTTTAGTTGGAACAGAGTTTGGGGAAGTTCAGCCTAAGAGTGCACTAAAAACCATCAAGATTTTGTTGGTAAGCAATTGACAGGAGATTGCAATTCCCTTGGTTGAACCATACACCAGCTAAAAGTTTACTAGAGAGAGCAGCAAAACAGAGAGTTAAGAAGAGCCCTTCTGTGGAGAGGACAAACCTCAATAACTGGCTTCAAAGACTTTTCCTACAAACAAGACCATATTTATAGTAGTGCTCCCTTATCCATGGTTTCACTTTCTGCAGTTTTAGTTACTTTTAGTCCACTGCATCTCTAAAATACAAAATGAAAAATTCCAGAAATAAACATTGTATAAGTTTTAAATCGCATGGTATTCTGAGCAGATGGATGAAATCTCGTATCGTCCACTCTGTCCTGTGCAGGATATGAATCAGCCCCTTGTCTTCTGTGTCCACACTGCATATGCTACCTACTCATTAGTCACTTAGTCGCCACCTCCGTTATCAGATCGACTGTCAAGACATCACAGTGCTTGTGTTCAATTAACCCTGATTTTACTTAATAGTGGCCCCAAGGCACAAGAAGAGTAATGCTGGCAATTTGGATATGTCAAGGAGAAGCAATATATTGCTTCCTTTAAGTGGAAAGGTGAAAGTTATTGACTTAATAAGGAAATGAAAAAAAATTGTATGCTGAGGTTGTTAAGATCTACTCTGAGAGCAAATCTCTTCTGTAAATTGTGAAGAAGAAAAAAGAAACTCATGCTAGTCTTGCTGTTGCACCTCAAACTGTAGAAGTTATAGCCATAGTGCATGATAAGTGCTTAGTTAAGATGGAAAAGGCGATAAATTTGTGGATAAAAAACATGAACAGAAACGTGTTCCTATGGATAGCCATTAGTTTGGTACTATCTATGGTTTCAGGCATCTGCTGGGGATCTTGTAATGTTTCAGATGAGAGGGAATTACTGTAATTGGATCAAACTGTGGAGCAATTTATGCATATGGGCATTTTTGAAATCAATAGGCCAATCAGCTTGCTACTGGTGGTGCCTAACAACTGAATGTGATACCAGTAGAGTTAGCCAGTGTAATGGAGAGATCAGGAAAAGAGACAAAGAAAGGTCTGTTAAATCTATTGCCATCTCAGGGGAACAATGCACATGGCCAAAGTTATGCCTCTGAAGAATGGCATCAGAGTTGTATAAAGCAGGGGAAATGAGTAAACAATAATAACAAGCTTCAAGACAAGTTGGGGGTCATTATTCAAAGTTGTTACAATCTATTACTTTAAATGTCCAGTTTTCAACCAAAATTATGAGACATGCTAAAAAAAATAAGAAAGTGTCACTCTTATACAGGAAAAAAAGTAGGCAACAAGAACTGCCTTTGGAAGGCTGAGATAGCAAACCTAAAAAACAAAGACTTCAAGGCAGGTATTGTAAGTATGCTCAAAAAACTAAAAGAAAGCATGTTTAGAGAAGTGAAGAAAGGTATGATGACAAAGTCTCACCAAATAGATTATACCAATAAAAAGTTATTTTAAGTAATAAAGAACCAAATAGAAATTCTGGAGTTGAAAGTATAATAATTGAAATGAAAAATTCACTGAAGGAGCTCAACAGTAGATTTGAATGATCAGCAGAAAGAATTAGCAGACCTGAAGATATATTAAATGGGATTATGCAACCTGAAGAACAACAACAATAAAAAAACAGAACCTCAGAAAAATGTGGGACATTATTAATCACATTATTTCATATGCAATGGAAGTTACAGAAGGAGAGGAGAGAGATAAAGGAAGAGAAAAACAACCACTGAAGAAATAATGACTGAAAACTTACCAAATTTAATTAAAAACTTTATACATCCAAGAAGTTCAACCAACTCCACGTAGGATGTATGCAAAGAGATCCAAACCCAGACACATCAGAGTAAAAATGGTGAGGACAAAGGCAAAGAGAATGTTTCCTTAGTGATGTGTAAGGAAACACCAATAAGAACCCAGCTGATTTCTCATCAGAAACAAAGGAAGCCAGAACACAGTAAAATGACATATTCAAAGTACTGAAAAAAATTCAGCCAAGTATTTTATATTTAGCAAAACTAGCTTTCAAAGATGAAGGCAGTAATAGGTATGATGTACACTGTTTGAGTGAAGGTTACACCAAAAGCCCAGACTTCACCACTACACAATATATCCATGTAGCAAAACTGTACTTTTATCCTGTAAATCTATAAAAATAAAAATAATAAGAATAAAAAATGATGAAGGTAGAATAGAACTTTTTTCCAAGATAAACAAAAATGAAGAATTTGTTATAGCAGACTTGCCTTATAAGAAATACTTAAAACTGAAAGCAAATTACCCCAGATGGCAATTTGAATCCAAGTGAAAAGGCCAAAGAGGATCAGCAAACACAACTATGTACTTATAATTGGTAGTATAATGCATATTTTTCCTTCTCTTGTATTAACTCATTTTAAAAGCAAATGTATAATGCAGTATGTATATAATTTTATTGTTGAGGCTGTAAAACATAGACATGTGAAATATTTGAAAACAATGGCACAAAGGAGGCAGGTGGAAGCCTAGCTGTATTGGAGTAAGGACATCACATAAGATGATAATATGAATTCACAGGAACAAATGAAGAGAACAAGAAATGGTAAATAAAAATTTCAATGAGCTACAGACTCTTTCCTCTTATATAGCCGTATTCACTCTTCCCCATTTTGATGTTATTATTACACATATCACATCTATATGTTTTTAAACCAGCAATACATTGGTACAATTATTACTCAATATGATTTCATATGTTTTAAAGAAGCTGAGAGAAGAAAGGAGAGTAAGTACATATTTGTAGACTTTGTTACATTAATCTTAAATCTGTGTAAACTTTAAGTAGATTAAAATAAGATGTATATTCTAGGCCCAAAAACAATCACCAAGAACATAATTCAAAAATATAATAAAAAATCATTAAAATAATTAAATCATTAAACTAGAAGATATTCAATGCCAAAGAAAACAGTAAAGAAGAAATAGAGGAACAAAAAAAGACATGAGACATTCAGAAAACAAACAATAAACTGGCAGATACAAATCCTACATTATTAGTAAAAATATGATTTGTGAATAAAATAATACACTCAAAAGGCATAGATTGTTAGATTGTATTTACAAACACTATCCAACTATATACTGTTTATAGGAGACACATATCAAATTAAATTTACAGGAGACACATATTAAATTTCATTGATACAAATAGATTGAAAGCAGAAGGTGGAACAACACATCATGCAAGATAAGACCATGGGAAAACTGGAGTGGCTCTTCTAATATCAGACAAAATAGATGAAAACAAAAAATGTTACTAGAAATAATAAGAGACATTTTCTAATGATACAAGGGTCAAAACAGCAGGAAGTTATAACATTTATAAACATATATACACTTAACAGAGACTCAAATACAAAATAGCACTGAAAAGTGAAATATACAAATTTTCACCCACAACAGCAGAATGCACATTCTTCTCAAGTGCACAAGGAACATTCTCCAAGATGCTCTAAAGGCAAGGACATCAAACAAGCCTCAACACATCGAAAAAGGTTGAAATTTTATAAACTATGATCTCTGACCACAAGGGATGAATTTAGAATTCAACAACAAAAACTTAGAAAATCACAAATTTTTGGAAACTAAATAGTCTACTCCTAAATAACCAATGAGTCAGAAAAGAAATCACAAGGGAAATTGGAAAATATTTTGAGATAAATGAAAATTAAAACATGATATACCGAAACTTATGCTATGCAGCGAAAGCATAGCTTAGAGGGAAGTTTATAGCTGTAAACACCTATGTTAAATAAAAGAAGAAAAATCTCAAATCAGTAAGTGAAACTTCTGTGTTAAGACACTGAAAAGAGAGGAACAAGCTAAACACAAGGCAAACAGAAAGAAATGAAACCAAGAATATTGGTTTGGAAATGAGTGACATAGACAATAGAAAAACAATAGAGACAATTAAGCTAGAAGTTGGTTCCTTGAAAGCATCAACAAAATTGAGGAACCCTTATCTAGGATGACCAAGAAAAATAAAATAACATGAAAATTACTAAGATCAGGAACAAAAAGAGGGCATGAATACCAGTCTTACAGATTAAAAGGATTAAAATGGAATATGTTTGTGTAACAACAAATTAGATAATATAGTATAATGGAAAAATTCCTGGAAAGACAGAAACTATTAAACTGATACAAGAAGAAATATAAAATGTAAGGAGACCTGTAACAATTAAGAGATCAAATTGCGAATTACAAAACTTTCCATGAAGAAAATCCCTCACCCAGATAGCTACACTAGTACATTTCTACCTAATAAACAAAAATTGTCAATCCTTCACAAAGTCTCAAAAAAAAAAAAAAAAAAAGAAGTGCAGGGAACGTTTGCCAACTTATTATATGCAGCAAATATTACCCTGATATCTAAAGACATTAGCATAAAATAAAACTACAGACCAATATCCCTTATGAATAGAGATGGAAAACATTATCAACAAAACCCTAGAAAATCAAATCTGGGAGAAAATGGAAAGGATTATACACCATGACCAAGTATGATTTATCCTATAAATGCAAGGTTGGTTTAATGTCTGAAAATAATATGGTATAAAACCCACATGATCATCTCAGTAGACACAGAGAAAACATTTGACAAATCCAACATCTGTTCATAATGACAACCCTAAAAAAAAAAAAAAAACTAGAAAAAGACATGTCACAGCCTTCTTGCATTTAGAAACACTAAATGACACTTCAGCACTATTCTTTGTGTCATTTTAAACAGCAAAATCACCACAAAAAAAAAACAACGCAAAAATGTGAAAAATGTGGCATGAAACAGATTGCAAAAAGGCATTTGTTTACAGTATGGGAGCTAAAACAAGAAAGCAGTGTCATTTTGTTCAATCTGAGTTGAAAATGTGTACATCAGGTGACTAAAAATGTTCACTTCTCTGAGCATATCTGTAAATATCATGAAATGCAACAGATATGTAATTGGGGGTTACCAATAAATTTCAGTGAATAGGCAAATTCTTAGATACAGAATCTGAATATGAGGACCTACTGTATCTGATAAAAGAATTTTATCTAGAATATAGATACAACACTTAGAACTCAATTAAAAATACAATCCATTTTTTCAAAAGAAAACAGACATTTCTACAAAGAAGGTGTACAATTGATGAGTTATCACACGAAAAGATGCTCAACATTACTGGCCATTAGCAAAATACAAATCAAAATCACAAGATACTACTTGACATACACTATGATGCATGTAATAGAAAAAACAAAAAATAAGTGTTGGCAAGCATATGTAGAAACTGGAATCCTCAAAAATTGCTGATGTGAGGCCGGGCGCAGTGGCTCACACCTGTAATCCCAACACTTTGGGAGGCTGAGGCGGGTGGATCACGAGGTCAAGAGATCAAGACCATCCTGGCCAACATGGTGAAACCCTGTCTCTACCAAAAATACAAAAAAATTAGCTGGGTGTGGTGGCAAGCTCCTGTAGTCCCAGGTACTTGGTAGCCTGACGCAGGAGAATCGCTTGAATCTGGGAGGCGGAGGTTGCAGTGAGCCGAAATTGTGCCACTGGTCTCCAGCCTGGTGACAGAGCGAGATGCCATCTCAAAAAAAAAAAAAAAAACAACCCACAAAAATTTCTGGTGTGAATATAAAGTGGTACAGTCACTTTGAAAAACAGTCTGGCAGGTCCTTCAAAGGATAAACATAGTTACCACGTGACCCAACAATTCTACTTTTAGGATTACACCCCAGAGAAATGAAAACATATGTTCAAATAAAAACTTGTACATGAACATTCGTAGCAGCATTTTTCATGATATCCAATTATTGGGAAAAAATATATCCATCTGCTGATGAATGATAAATTGTGGTATAACCATCAATAAAATATTACTCAACAATAAAAATGAAGTATTGATACATAGATAAATGCTACAACATAGATCAACTTTGAAAACATGCTAAGCGAAAGAAGTCAGTCACCAAATATCACATGTTGTATGAGTCCAGTGATATTACATGTTCAGAGTAGACAGATCAATAGAAACAGAATGTAAATTTGTGATTGCTGAGGAGTTGGGGGAGGGACTACATGGGAGTAATTGCTATTCGGTATGGGGTTTCTTTATGGGGTGATGAAAATATTCTAAAAGGGATTGTATTGATGGTTTCACAGTTCTGTGGATACACTAAAAACCATGGGATTGTGCATTTTAAATGGATAAATTGTATGGCATGTGAAGTATATCTTAATGAACCTGTTAAAAATGCTATTTTGGTACAAACTCTTTCATTTAGCAAGTTGCCACCAGATGTTTCTCCTTTAGAAAATACTTTACCTATTCCTGCTTCTTTGGGGGCCTGTATTTATTATCTTTAAGTTTCATAAATTGTTTTTTAACACATGCTGAATAAGTGAAAAGCTATTTTCTTTCTCATGATTATGTTTTCTAAGTACTGCTCTGAACAGTAAATGTATTTGGAAATCAAGTATCCACCATTTTACCTGTTTTATTGATGATCAGTAATTGAGTGAGAGGGTCATGTGGTTGTTGTCCAGGAGCAAGGAAATACAAATGAGGAGAAAGTTCCCAGGTGTAACTGTTTTGATATATTTTCACCATGATATACTCCACAAGAAGAGGGCAAAATCCAGCCATTAGAATTAATAGCCTACACAAAAGAAAATTGCCAAAATGAATGCAATGTCATTTCCTGATCTAATACTCTCTGAGCAGTTTATAATGTAATGGGATAAAGAAATTATAAAAATTAAACACAATTAACTGTCACATTTCTTGAGTATTTTGTCCTTTTACTAACTCCAAATTCAAGATGTTAAACCGTAGATTTGTCCTTTGTTCATTTCTCCTGTTGCTTTTTGGCCATTGGATATCCCATGAAATTTCATGCAATATTTGTCCCTTGGATGTCAAGATTCTGCCTCTCTCCTGTGCTTCCACTGTGATGCTTTCCCTTTCTGCTGCCTAATTTATCATATCTTTGTGTTTTTTTGCTTGCCTTTATACCTTAGATTTGCTTTTTAACGCATTGACTTAAAAAGAAAACCTATGGCAACTCTGATACTTACAGTGCTAAAAGAGCTTTTCTTTCATGCTTTAACTTTAACAAGCGAACCCTTGCAATTGCGCAGATTTGCTGTCGCCAGAGAGCCACACCACCTATTGTCTTTCTCATCTTGTTAAGTGAAGAGAGGACTTGTTCCATCTCAACAAGCCTTTCAGTGTCGTCAGCTTTTTCCACTTGTACTTCTCCCAAAATAGCAATATCTGCAAAACATAAAATAAGCAACTCATATGTACTTTATTGAGCTTACTATAGGGATTGGCTCTGCTAAGGATCTCATGATTAGACTCTTCCGCGTTACTATAGGTATAATGTGGTTTTGCTGGTTACTGCCTTAAAATACAGAAATAGAAGAAATATTTATTTCTTGAACAAAAGGGATAGAAAGGAGACCTTAGGTAATTTGGATACAGACAATACATTACAGAGGTCAAGATAAATAGGCAAGGTCATCACAGTGCTTAGAAATGACTTGGAAAGTCAGTAAAGGAAACAAATATCTTACATGTTCAATGAAGCTACAAATTGACATGCTCTGAACAGGGAGTAAACTGTAAATGGCAAGCTACAAACTGGGAGTTAGCTATAAATTGTTACTGCAGAGATTTCAAAACTATTCAGTTTTGAATAGTTTCTGAGACTGCATTCATTTGTGTGTTCTCTATAATCTCTGGATACCCAGGATGCTGTCCATTGTATAATGCTAAAATAAGCCTAATATCAAACCTCAAAAAGCACACACCCGTAAATGTATAAGTACAGTGACAGGACACAAAACACACTGTGAATGAAGATATAAGGATCTTAAGATAGTGGCCAAAAGTCCATTAAAAAAATTAGCTGGGCGTGGTGGTGGGCGCCTGTAGTTGCAGCTACTCGGGAAGCTGAGGCAGGAGAATGGCGTGAACCCGGGAGGCAGAGCTTGCAGTGAGCCGAGATCGTGCCACTGCACTCCAGCCTGGGTGACAGAGGGAGACTCCATCTCAAAAAAAAGAAAAAAAACCCATAATAATAATAATAATAATAATAATAATTCAGGGATATTCTGCTTCTCGTTAGTTGCAAGAGACTGTCAACCTGTCTTACCAAGGGAATAAATATTAGTTATTTTTAATCCATCAGATGGGCGAGAGCACAAAGAAAGCTAAAAAACTAACATGTATAAAGGAAGGAAACATTTCTAGGGGGAGAAGATTCCTGTGGAAGCTTTCATCTTTAGGGACATGGCAGAAAAAGGAAAAAGGAGAAAACCACCATAGGTAGGTGAAAAGAAAGCAGCCCAGATTAAAAAATTCTGTGATTATATGTGGGCTGATAGAACTGACTAGAATCATGGGGTACCTAAGTCACAAAATGAGTTTACAGCATCTACGAACTTTTTTTCGTGGAGCCTTTCCTAAGTGCATAGGAACAGTACAGCAGTAGCTGGGGGCAGATACTCAGAAAAACGGAGAGAGAAACACAAGAAGCTGCATAGTGTCTTGAGCAAGACACCATCAGGGTTCATGGGTCTTTCCTTTTGTGTAATACATGAGTCCACTAGGGTCCAGTCACTGAATGAGGAGTGGAGAGATGTATACTAACAAATAAATAAACAAAAAGTGATGACAGGCTGAAAATCAGTGAGATTAATCGTTATGGAGATCTTTGATAGCAGGGCTATAGAGAAATATATAGAATTTTTCCAGTGCTATAATTCAAAGTCACGTCTAAGGGAAAGACCTGATTCTACCTTTAAAACATTCGAAGCTGGGAGTGGACTGAATCTAATAAAACCTGTGCAAAAGCCCAGGCACTTGCCAAATACAAATTAGATCAGTTCTGCCATCCACATCAGTAGTCTGACAGAGGAAGAGCCATGCCATTTTCTGGCCATTGTTTACCTCAGTGTTCCTGTTTTGTTAAAGTAACATGATAAAATACAAATTTCAAGACATATGAAGAAGCGGGGAAATATAACCCATAGGGAAGAGGAAAAAAAATCAGAGTCAGTTGCTGATAATGGTCATCAGTCACACGGTCCACATGTTAGAATTAAAATACACAAGTTTAAAAATAACTATGATAAATATGTTATAAGATCTACTGGAAAATATGGACAATATTGGGAGCAGATGAGAAATAGTAAAGAACTGAAACTCTAAAAAAGAACAAATGAAAATGTTAGAATGAAAAAGTGCAGTATCAGAAATAGAGAGTTTATTATGTTCGGCTTCAAAACAGTCTGAACACAAGAGAATAAGTTATTTGTGACCTTGAAAATAGGTGGATAGATAGTGTCCAATTTCTAACATAAAGAAAAAAAAAAGAAAAACCTGACACCAGAGAATCTGAGATCTGTGGAACAGTACAATATGTCTAATTAAGACTCTCTTCTTTATTGCTGGCCTACAGGAATTTAATAGTTTCATTTTAAAGTATTGTTTGGGGTTCTTAAGTGTTTTAGATCTGTGGGTTCATGTTTTATATTAATTTATGATTTAGAATAAATGTTTTATCTGAAATTGCCCTTAGAAGCCTAGAGCTAATATGAGTGCAGTGAGCCTTGGATGTAGAAAAATGGATTATTTTTAACTACAAAGCAATGTTGACAGGGATGCGTTTCATATTCACACAAGCTTGTCTAAGAAGAGCCTTAATCATGAACCCCACATTTTGTAATCACATCTTTGGAACAGTGTGTTCTTGAAATATGTGCTTTTACGTAATAATTTTCATGCATTTTATTTACCCGATTCATTAATTGTAGATTTTCCTTCTAGCTTCAGGAATACTTCATTCAAAGTTGTCATGGAAACACCATAATTCTCAATTCCTAGGTCAGGATAGCTATCAAGATCCTTGTAAAGTTCTAAAGAATACATATACAGCAGTGAATTAAAACAAGAATCACAAGTGAACTGAAGACCATTTTTCAAACTAATAAGCACAAATCTATGAAACTATACTTGTGATATGTCAAAAACATTTGAAAATTAACATTTCATAATAGATCATCTTATTCTGCAAATTCTATATATTATTTTCTATTTTACATCATGTGTTACAACCCAAATATTAATCAAACATTAATTTATATTCATTTGCATTTCTATTAAAGTTTAATCTTAGTTTTTTCTGACTTCCTTTTAAAATTTAATTAATTGTGAGACTGGGTTTTTCAACTCTAAGCCTAATTAATTGAAAAGTCTTTTCTAGAGAACAGATATAAATGGGAGCCATTTATGCTCTAACTGACAAAAGGAAAGGAATTAATTTTTTGAGAATTAATTGGATGGTGCAGAATCTTCTGTAGTTTAGAAAATATTTGTTAAAGAGAAGACATAGAATATAAACCATTAAAAAATTTTCTGTTTCTAACAGTGGAAGAAAAAATTCACAAGACCTAACAGGCAGAGAATGTGGAACTGAATCAGGGAATTTTCCTGGAATTGTGACAGTGATTATTCGCTCTAGCAATTTTATATCGATTCATTCTTTAGTTCGTTCACCAAAATATACTTATGCATCTGTCATTGTTCATGAAGCAATGAACAGTGCCCCTGCCTGCCTGGATTTGAATTACAGTGGTTAAATCAAGCTTAAATAAAAACCTACTTCTAATACTAGGGTGATTACAGAAGTCCTGAGGCTTCCATCTGGAGCTCCTGCTTGGGCAAAAGGATAAGTTAAAAGCTTTTTGTCTTGACTAGAATACCTCATACAGAAAGGTAGAAAAGAAGTAAGATTTAAGCTAATAATGAGTATTATGCGTCATTCTTCATTCCACCTAAAACGTCTACAAATTTTCTTTAAATGATAATTACTGTTAAAAAGTACTAATCAGAACTTGCTTAACACTTTCCTGATGATTCTAAGGAATGCTTGTGTTGTCACCATAAAATGTGTATTTGAATGAATGTATATGTCTTTGTTAACCACATATACAGCAAGGTTAATTGTTTCAACCACTAATGTGGGCCCTCATAGTGCCCCATTGTTAAGGAACAAGTTCCCTGAACAACAAACATAGTTAGTAAACTTTTATGCGTTAGCCTGAAAAACCCAAAGTTATTGCAAAAGTCTCACTGAGACAGATAGCCACATCACAGGGCTGTTTAATGTAGTGCGTAAGCCAGAGGTTTTCAACCATTTGGGTTTGTGTACATTTATGAATACTACAATATTATGTTACACACTACTAGGGAAGAAGGACTAAAAGAAGCCCTCTAAAATGCCCAGGCATTACAATGCAACTATTAGAATGTAATTCTATTTCCCACTATACAGAAAATAATTCAGTTATTGTACTATTCTTTTGATTATGTTTCAGTACCTGAGCATACTGTAAGACATTGATAAATGTTAGTTGTAATGATAATAATTATGATGATGATGACTATTATTCACATATTTTATTTCACAGTGTTCATGCACATTACCTGGAAATTTATTTGTTCTTTCTAAGGGTAATGTATAAATAAGTTTTCCTTCGCTTTTGGCTGATAATTTGGCATCAGGGATGTGCTGTTTAACAAGTGATGTTATGTTTTCCTCAACACATATTTCATTTAACTGCAAGCTGGAATTCAGAAAAAAAAAAGACATATGTTACTTGACATAGTCTCCAATAGCAAGAAAATAATTAACTAGTCTCCATAGGACAAAGAAAATCAGTTAAAATCTAATGCCAGAAATAGGTCAGACAAACACAGAATAAGAGGACAAAAACCCAAGAAATAAGAGGACAAAAACCCAGCCAAATCATATAAATGTGATGGACAAAAGAAAAGAATGAGCTAATGAGAGTTACTGGTGAGGTTACTCAGGAGTCGTGCCCAGAGAAGTTTCATATTGATTGAAGCTCCTGAAGAGAGGGTGGTCACAGAGTGGAAAATACCAGGGTTGCAATACAGCAAAGGTCAGGACTATGCAAAATGGATAACGTTGCAGATGAAGGTTCGGTTTTAAGCTGACTAAATAGAATTGTTGTATTGCTTCAAAAGAACAAGAGACTTGTGATAAGTATAGATGCCAAACAGTTTCAGTTATTCAATGTAGTCATCCAATGCAAATTTACTAAGTTCTTAGTATGTGACAAACATCATACTTAGTGTTGAGGATACAATGGTGACTAAAACAGCATTATTCTGCTCTTATGGAGTTCATTGTCTAGTGCGGGAGTCAGGAAGAAAACATGTAGACAACCAGATGAGTAAATAATTATCAATAGTAGTAAGTGCTATGAAGGAAACTGGATTATAGATAGAAACTAATAATGAATGAATGTGGTTTGCTTTTCTTGTAATGCTAAGCCCAGAACTTTGAATAAGAACAAAGTATCACTGAGAAAACCAGTCTATCCATTGAAAAATACCACAGCTATTTCTCCATTATAGAGAAACAAACACAATATTCTATTAATTGAGGTTATAAATTATACAGTGGGCAAAATATCAGTAGTGACTTGGCTTTGAAATATTGTTTTAGCATCTGGAATGTGTTATTTAACTTATCTAAACAGTTACTTTATTAGAAAACTGGAATAATGATTCCTAGCCTCTAGGGTTATTCTAACAACGGAATAATAGTGATGTTTGCACTTGGCAAGCCCTTAAAAATGGTAGCAATTTTATTTGACCAAATGCATAAGTCAAAAATTATTCCACTGACACATAAGTCATGTATGAACTTAAAAGAATATATGCTATTTTTTTTAGAAGTAGTGAAATCCACTGAAAGAGTGAAGCAAAAAATGTCGTAGCTGTTTTCCATGATGCTGACTCCTGAAATGAAAACCATTTAAGAATTATTCCTTGGCCACTTGTAGGAACTTGTGCTGAGTGCTGGGGGGGAATGAATGAGTCATGCAGAAAGTCATTCCTTGAGGAACTGGAAGCTTGAAAGGGGAGGTTATAAAACTTTTTCTGTAAAATGTGTACTAGATAGTAAATTTTCTAGGCTTTGTAGGCTGTTAGAACTCTGTTGAAACTCTTCCACTCTGCTGTTGTAACGTGGAGACAGCCAGAGCAGTGTGTAAAAGAAAGGGCATGACTGGGCTCCAACCAAACTGTATTTACAGAAAGAGGAAGTAGGCTGGATGTGGCTCATGAGCTATAATTTGTTGACCCTTAGATTAGAAGAAAATAAGGCAATTGCACAAATAGGAGTCCATGAATGGACTCGCAAATTGGGCAGGGATCCTGACTAGCACTTTTTATTTTGAAAACATGTTATGTTTCCATGCAGTGTGCCAGGCAGTCTCTTATTTATTTTTCTATAACCTTTACTTGTAAGTGGAAATTGCTGCTCTCACTTTGTAGGTGGAAACACTGACTTTCAGATAGTTTAATTAATTTCCAAGAAGAGATGCAAACAAAGTGCTGTAAGAAATAAAAAAAAATTGGGACATTACACAGAACTGGAAAAATATCTACATGAGATATTTTTCAAATAACTTTCTAGGACTTAAACAAGTGCAGATGAGTTAAGGAAACTGTCATCCTATTTTCTTTGTATTGTTGTCATGATAGGTTTGTTTTCTTTCTTAAGTATAGATGGTATAAATTTACAAAAACGACCAATCATGTAACAAAAACAGTAGTTTAAAATATGG
Source organism: Pan paniscus (assembly GCF_029289425.2). Lineage (NCBI taxonomy): Eukaryota > Metazoa > Chordata > Mammalia > Primates > Hominidae > Pan > Pan paniscus. The sequence goes on from NC_073268.2 coordinate 84,937,795, forward strand.
ATTTGACTACTAGATTTAGAATTTAAAAATATTCAGGTTCAATTTCTGATTCCAGCACTTCTTAATCTAGGGAGTCTGTAATTTCATCTGTAAAATAAAAGTAACAACACTTCTATTTTAAACAATAGAAGATTTAGGAGGGGAGGTAGAGCAAGATGGCCAGATAGAACCCTCCAGAAATCTTCCCATCCCCCAGGAACACCAAATTGAACAACTGTCCACACAAGGAAGCACCTTCATAAGAACAAAAAAATCAGGTGAGCAATGATAGTGGTTTTAACATCATATAAGGAAAGAAGCACTGGAGAGGATAGGAAAGACAGTCTTGAATTGCTGACACAACTTCCCATCCTTGGCAGCAGCTGTGTGGCACAGAGAGAGAATGTTGTATGCTTGGGGGAGGGAGAGGACAGTGATTGTGGGACTTCGCATTGGAACTCAGTGTTGCCTGTCACAGTGAAAAGCAACATAGGGCAGAATTCGGCCACTGCCCACAGAGGGAGCATTTAGACCAGCCTTAGCCAGAGGGGAACCATTCATCCCACTACCATGGACTAAAGTGCTCCGGGGATCTAAATAAACTTAGGACCACAGGGACTGAAATTCCTGGGCAAGTCCTGATGCTGTTCTGGGCTCAAAGCCAATGGACTTGGGGTGCAAAAGACCTCGAGAGACACCAGCTGGAGCAGCCAGGGGAGTGCCTGTTTCACCCCCTTCCCCAACACCAGACAGTGCAGCTCGCTGTTCCAGGAGAGACTCCCTCCTTCTGTTGAGGAGAGGAGAGAGGAGTAAATAGGATTTTGTTTTCCAACTTGCATACAAGCTCAGCCACAGCAGAATAGGACACCAGGCAGAGTTCTGAGGACCCCATTCCAGGCCCTTGCTCCCAGATGACATTTTTAGACATACCCTAGGCCAGAAGGGCACCTGCTGCCTTGAAGAAAAAGACCCAGTTCTGGCAGAATTCATCACCTCCTGACTAAAGAACTTTTGGGCCTTGAATAAACACCAGCAGTAGCCAGGCAGTACTTGCCACAGGCCTTGGGTGAGGCCCAGTGCTCTGCTGGCTTCAGATTTGACCTAGCACATTCCCAGCTGTGATGGCTGTGGGGAGAGACTTTCTGCCTGAGGAAAAGAGAGCGAAGAGTAAAGGGGACTTTGTCTTGCAGCTTAGGTACCAGCTTAGCTACAGTGGAGTAGAGAGCACCAAGCGGACTCCTGGGGTCCTGGATTCTAGGCCTTGGCTCCTGGATCTGGACTTGCCCCAGGCCAGAGGGGAGCCCATTGCCCTGATGGGAGCTGCTACCCAGGCCTGGCAGTATGTACTACAAGCTGCCTGAAGTCCCTTGGGCCTTGAGTGAACATCAGTGGTAGCCAGGCAGTACTCGCTGCAGGCCTGGGGCAGTGGTGACTAGGGGGAGAGACTCCTTCTCCTTGAGGAGAGGGAAGATTGGGAAGACTTTGTCTTCTGATTTGGGTGTCAGCTCAGCTGCAGCAGAATACAGTGCCATGTAGATTCCAAAGATTTCTGACTCCAGGTCCTTCCTCCCAGAAGGCATTTCTGGACCCACCTGGGCCAGTGGGAAGCTTGCCACCATAAAGGGAAGGACACAGGCCTGGCTGTATTTGCCACCTGCTGCCTGAAGAGCCCTTGGGCTTAGAGTGAACATTGGCGGTAGCCAGGCAGTGGTCACTGTGGGTCTTGGGAAAGACCCAGTGCTGTATTGGCTTTAGATCTGACCCAGCATAATCCTAGTGGTGGTGGCCACAGGGGTGCTTGTGTCACCCCTCTGCCAGCTCCAGACAGCTCAATACACACACACACACACACACACACACACACACACACACACACACACTCCATTTGGAGAAAGTTAAGGGAAGGGAACAAGCATCTCTGCCTGGTAATCCAAAGTATTCTCCAAGAGCACCAAAGTGGCACGTCGAAGAGTCTGCAAGAATCACCATGTTACTGGATTTGAGGGTGCCCCCTAGTGCTGATACAGCTGCAGTGACCAAAGAGTTAGACCATAACATTCTATTCCCTTTGAATACTTGGAAAGCCTTCCCAAGAAGGATGGGTACAAACAAGCCCAGACTGTGAAGACTACAATAAATACCTAACTCCTCAATGCCCAGACACTGATGAACATCCACAAGCATCAAGACTATCCAAAAAAACATGACCTCACCAAATGACTAAATAAGGTACCAGGGACCAATACCAGAGTGACAAAGATACGTGACTTTTCAGACAGATAATTCAAAATAGTTGTTTTGAGGAAGTTCAAATAAATTTAAGATAACACAGAGAAGGGACTCAGAATCTTATCACATAAATTTAACAAAGAGATTGAAATACTGTTTAAAAATCAAGCAGAAATTCTGGAGCTAAAATATCAACTGACATACTGAAGAATGTATCAAAGTCTCTCAAGCAGAAGAATCAATGAGCTTGAAGACAGGCTATTTGAAAATACTCAGAAGAGACAAAACACAAAAGAATTGAAAAAGAATGAAGCATGCCTACAAGATCTAAAAAAGAGCCTCCAAAGGACAAGTATAAGAGTCATTGGCCTTAAGGAGGAGATAAAGAAAGAGATAAAGATAGAAAGTTTATTCAAGGGATAATAACAGAGAACATTCCATGCAAATAGAAAACAGAAAAGAGCAGAAATAGATATCTTTATATTAGACAAAATGAATTCCAAGACAAAAACCATAGAAAGAGAAAAAGAATGTCACTATATAATGATAAAGGGGTCAATTCAGCAAGAAGATATAACAATTGTAAATATATATGCACCCAACACTGGAGCACCCAGATATGTAATGCAAATGTTATTAAGGCTAAAGACAGAGAGAGAGAGAGACCCAATACAATAATAGCCGGAGACTTCAACACACTACTTTCAGCACTGGACAGATGATCCAGACAGAAAATCAAAAACATTGGACTTAATGTGCACTATAGATCAAATGGACCCAATAAATATTTATAGAACATTTTATGCAATGGCTGTGGAATACACAGTCTTCTCCTCAGCACATGGATCATTCTCAAGGATACACGATATGCTAGCCACAAAACAAGACTTAGATTTTTTTTTCAAATTGAAATTATACCAAATAGCTTCTCTGACCACAATAGAATAAAACTAGAAATCAATACAAGAGGAACTTTGGAAACTATACAAACACATGGAAATTAAATAATATGTGTTAGAATGACCAGTGGGTCAAGGAAGAAATTAAGAAGGAAATTGAAAAATTTATTGAAACAAATGAAAATGGAAACACAACATGCCAAAACCTATGGAATACAGTGGAAGCATTACTAAATGGAGAATTTATAGCCATAAGTGCTTACATCAAAAAGAGAAAAACTTCAAACAAACAACCTAACGACACTTCTTAAAAACTAGAGAAGCAAGAGCAAACCAAAACCGAAAGTCGTAGAATAAAAGAAATAATAAACATCAGAGCAGAAACAAATAAAATTGAAATGAAATAAACAATACAAAAAGCTGAAAATTTTGAAAAGTTAAACAAAATGGACAAACTTTTAGCCAGACTAAAAAAAAAGAAAAAAAAAGAGCAAGACAAAAATAAATAAAATCAGAGATAAATAGGAGAAATAACAACTGATACTGCAGAAATTCAAATGATCATTAGTGGCTACTATGAGCAACTGTATGTCAATAAATTAGAAAGCCTAGAAGAAATGGACAAATTCCTAGACATGTACAATCTACCAAGATTGAACAGTGAAGAAATCCAAAACCTGAACATACCAATAACAACTAACAAGATTAAAGCCATAATAAAAAGTCTTCCAGCAGAGAATTCACTGCTGAATTCTACCAAATACTTAAAGAATAACTAATACCAATCCTATTCAAAATTATTCTGAAAAATAGAGGAGGAGAGGATACTTTGAAACTCATTCTATGAGGCCAGGTATCACTGGAATATTGATGTGAAAATCCTCATCAAAATACTAGCAAACCGAATTCAACAACACATTAAAAAATCATTCATCTTGGTCATGGTTGGATTTATCCCAGAGATTCAAGGATGGTTCAATGCATGGAAATCAATGTGATACATTATACCAACAGAATAAAGGGCAAAAAAGATATGATCACTTCAACTGATGCTGAAAAAGCAATTGATAAAATTCAACATCTCTTCATGATAAAACCCTCAAAAATCTAGGTGTAGAAGGAACATGTCTCAACAAAATAAAAGCCATATATGGCAAACCTACAGATAGTATCATACTCAATGGGGGAAAGCCTTTTTTCTGAGATCTGGAACACAACAATGATGCCCACTTTCACCATTGTTATTCAACATAGTACTGGAAGTCCTAGCTGTGGCAATCAGATAAGAGGCAGAAAAAAAGGGCATCCAAAATGGAAAGGAAGAAATAAAATCATCCTTGTGGGCAAATGATATGATCTTATATTTGAAAAATCCTAAAAACTACACCAAAAAGCTATTAGAACTGACAAACAAAGTCAGTAAAGTTGCAGGTTACAAAATCAATATACAAAAATCAATAGCATTTCTACATGCTAACAGCAAGCAAGCTGAAAAAGAAATCAAGAAAGTAATCCCATTGACAATAGCTACAAATAAAATAAGATACCTAGTGATAAACTTAACCAAAGAAGTAAAAGATCTCTATAGTGAAAACCATAAAACATTGATGTAAGAAATTGAAGAGGACACAAAAAGGAAAGATATTCTATGCTCATGGGTTGGAAGAATCAATATTGTTAAAATGTTCATACTACCCAAAGCAATTTACTTATTCAACACAATCGCTATCAAAATACCAATGACATTCTTCACAGAATAAAAAACAAACAAACTAATATTTATATGGAACCACAAAAGGCCCAGAGTAGACAAAGCCATTCTTAGCAAAAAGAACAAAACTGAAGGAATCACATCATCTGACTTCAAATTATACTACAGAGTTGTAATAACCAAAACAGCATGGTACTGGCATAAAACCAGACACATAGACCAATGGAACAGAATAGAGAATGCAGAAATAAATCCATACATCTACAGTAAACTCATTTTCAACAAAGGACCAGGAATATACATTGGGGAAAGTCTCTTCAATAAACAGTGCTAAGAAAACTGGATATCCATATGCAGAAGAATGAAACTAGACTCCTATCTGTCACTGTTTACAAATATCAAATCCAGATGGATTGAAGACTTAATTATAAGTCCTCAACCTAGGAAACTACTACAAGAAAACATTGGGGAAACTTCCCAGGGTATTGGTCTGGGTAAAGATTTCTCTACCCCACAAGCAGAGGTGACTAAAGCTAAAATGGACAAATGAAATTACATCAAATTAAAAAGCTTCTGCACAACAAAGCAAACAATCAAGTAAAGAGACAACTCATAGAGTAGGAGAAAATATTTGCAAACTATCCATCTAACAAGTGATTAATAATCAGACTATATAAAGAGCTCAAACAACTTAATAGGAAAAAAATCTAATAATCCAATTCAAAATGGGCAAAATATCTGAATAGATAGTTCTCAAAAGAAGACATACAAATGACAAACAGGCATATGAAAAAGGGCTCAATATCATTGATCACCAGAGAAATGCAAATCAAAACTACAATGAGACATCATCTCACCCCAGTTAGAATGGCTTTCATCCAAAAGACAGGCAATAACAAATGCTGACAAGGATGTGGAGAAAAGGGAATCATCGTACTCTGTTGGTGGGAATGTAAATTAGTACAGCCACTATAGACAACGTTTGCAAGTTCCACAAAAATCTAAAAATAGAGCTACCATATGATCCAGCAATCCCACTACTAGGTATATACCCCAAAGAAGGGAAATCAATATGTCAAGGAAATATCTGCACTCTCGTGTTTATTGATGCACCATTCACGAGAGCCGAGATTTGGAAGCAACCTAATGTCCATCAACAGATGACTGGGTAAAGAAAATGTGGTACATACACACAATGGAGTACTATTCAGCCATAAAAAGAATGGGATCCTGTCATTTGCAACAACATGGATGGAATGGAGATCATTATATTAAGTGAAATAAGCTGCACAGAAAGACAAACTTCATACGTTTTCATTCATTTGTGAGAGCTGAAAATTAAAACAATTGATTTTATGGAGATAGAGAGTAGAAGGATGGTTACCAGAGGCTGAGAAGAGTAGTGGGGTGGTGGGGAAGGGGGGATGGTTAATGGGTACAATAATACTGTTAGTAGAATGAGATCTAGTATTTGATAGCACATTCTTCACAGATTATATTACATGTGAATATAATTATATTACTGTGACGTTCTTCACAGATTTTATTACATGTACAATATATTAATATGACTATACAGACTATATTAATATTGCAATATATTGTTGACTATAGTCAACATATATTAAAACAGCTAAAATAGTATATAACTGGAATGTTTGTAACACAAAGAAATGATTAATGCTTGAGGTGATGAATACCCCATTTATCCGATGTTATTATGTACCGTATGCCTGTATCAAAATATCTCATGTACCCCCATAAATATATACACCTACTATATACCCTTTAAAATTAAAAGTTAAAAGATAGAAGGTTTAAGTAAAATAATGTTAAATATCGTATCTGAGTCACTCAGTAAATTACAGTTAGAATATGCTGCTATTCAAAATAAAGATAATAAAATGAAGAGGATGGACGGGAGCAGAAGAACAAGAAAGAAGGGGAAGATCTAGAAGGAGTGGAAGCAAGTAGCCGACTTAAGAATATATTAACACCCTGGGAAGATGAGAGATGATGAAGGTGTAAAATACAAGTGTGTCAGTTGAAAAGATTCCCTTAATACATACCTCCATTAATAAAAACTGTGTTGCAGATATATATTTTTTAGTCATATTTATCTAAACTTTTGTTGTTATATTCTCAATATCTAAAATCTCCAGATCAATATCTCTTACATATACATACTAACTAGGTAGACACAAATACGTGTACATGTTTGTACAAACACCTGTGTATAATAATACAAATTCTTGGCCGGGCGCGGTGGCTCACGCCTATAATCCCAGCACTTTGGGAGGCCGAGGCGGGCGGATCACGAGGTCAGGAGATCGAGACCATCCTGGCCAACACGGTGAAACCCCGACTCTACCAAAAACACAAAAAAACTTAGCCGGACGTGGTGGCGGGCCCATGCAGTCCCAGCTACTCGGGAGGCTGAGGCAGGAGAATGGCGTGAACCTGGGAGGCGGAGCTTGCAGTGAGCCGAGATCGCGCCACTGTACTCCAGCCTGGGCGACAGAGCGAGACTCCGTCTCAAAAACAAAACAAAACAAAAAATAATAATAATACAAATTCTTCTTGTGTGTTGTAATGTTTTGCTTCAAGCATCAAGCCTTACGCTAGATCTACTCCCAGCCTTCTTAAGTGACCTTACCTTAAGTGATATCCAATCCCCCATTTCTTCTTTAGAAACAAAGAAGAGCCCGCGCACTTTAGCTTCCCTTGGGAGAGAAATACTTTCCTGTCTGAAAAAGAAGAGCAAAGAAGAAAGTTTGTTAAAAAGTGGCCCATCCATTTCCAAGAAAAGACAGGTAATCATCTATATAATCAAACTTTAATTCAGGAGCTTCTAAGGTTTTAAATGCAGGACTCGATAAGGACTCAATGAAATAGACACATTTTAATCTCGTTTACGTGAATTTTGCAATCCATCCCATCAGGGAGGTTAAATTTTGTGGATATATGTTCTAATATAGAAAATTATCCCATTATATATTTTAACAGATGAAACATTAAAATCATTTGAATATTTCAAGTGGATTTCCCTCAATTCTGAGTAAAAGGATGGATCTCTTAGAAACTCAACTTCACTTATTTTGCAATAAGCGAGTTTCCTGGCAGATCATGCTTCTATGTGACCAAATTATACAAAATTCTGCAAGATACACTGAAATGGTTGCAAGAGGCTTTGCGTCCAGTTCAAATTACCACCAGCCATTCAATTTACCAGATACAGCTAGATTACCGAATTACAAAATATAACTGTTCAGAGACCAATCCATATTTTTTAGATCTCTTAAAGTCCTCCTCAGGATACTTAACAGAAACCAGTGATTACCCGCCAGGATGTCGGCCTCATCCATGAACTGGGTACTGAAGAGGATCACGCGGTCTGTTTTGCGTTCTTTCAGAAGGTTCCATACTTGGTGTCTTGAAAAGGGATCCAATCCAGCAGTTGGTTCATCCAACAGGAAAATCTATAAACGAGGAAAGTATATAAGGCGGTTTTCCTCAAAGGTGAAGTTCTTCCAGAAAACAACGCAAAAACCATATTGATTATATTTAACAGACTATTATGGTTAGGATTTAGATACTCTATTTAATGTTCTATTATGAATATTTTATAACACATGTCCTTTGCGAATAAAATATTTGAACTATTACCAAAAGTTCCATTTTTTAAACTTTGAATTCACCTGCAAATTCAATGTGACTCACCTGAGGATCTCCTAAAATGGCAATCCCAAAGGTTAGCTTTCTTTTCTGTCCACCACTTAAGTTTTGAGCAAGAACATCCTGAATATTTTTCATTTCCAATTCCAGCAGAACCCTTTGTATCTAACCAAAAGACAGTATTTATGTCATACACCAAAATTTATTCCTTTTTTAAAAATTTATAAATACAAGGCTGTAAAGTGTAAATGGTTAAAAGCACAAACACTGGGCCAGGCGCGGTGGCTCATACCCATAGTCTCAGCACTTTGGGAGGCTGAGGCGGGCAGATAACGAGGTGAGGAGTTCGAGACCAGCCTGGCCAACATGGTGAAACCTTGTTTCTACTAAAAATACAAAAATTAGCCAAGCCCGGTGGTGTGCCTGTAGTCCCAGCTACTCAGGAGGCTGAGGCAGGAGAATCGCTTGAACCTGGGAGGCAAATGTTACAGTGAGCCGGCATAGGGCCATTGCACTCTGGCCTGGGCGACAAGAGCAAAACTCTGTCTCAAAAAAAAAAAAAAAAAAAAAAAAAAGAACAAACACTGGAGCCAAACTTTCCGGGTTTGAATGTCACACACATTGACTACTAAGTTGGTCAAGTTCCTTGCTCTCTTGAACCACATGTATAAAATAGGGATAATAATAGCACCTATCTCATAGGGTTGCTATGAGGAATAAATGATTTATTAGATTTAAAGTTAAGGATATGCTTGGCGCATTGTAAATTATATGCAATGTTACCTATTGTTTAAATTGGATTTTCTTGTCCAACAATTGTACAATGATTTGCGCACAAATAATTTAAAATTAAAACTCAGTGCAAATGGTTTTAATAATCTCATTTTGACCAACACATTAACTTGAACATATTTTTGTACCTCTTTATCCACTTCTTGTGGCAGAATCCCTTTTATTTTAGCAAAGAGTCTGAGGTTTTCTCTTACAGTGAGGAAGTCAAATTGCACATTGGATTGTGGACAAACTCCAGTCAGCTTGCTGAGATTTTCTAGGTCAGCCATTTCTGAAAGCTTATTGTTATAGATGGTGACAGAACCTGTAACAAAGGAAAAGTTAATATCAAGATAAGGCTTAAGATATTTCTTAATAAAATCACTGTTAATTCAATGTATGTATGACTTTATCTTGACAGTTTATACAATTCAGGCATTAGAAACTTCTACTTTAGTTGCATAGTATATTCAAAATATGTTCCCATCTGCAGCTTTTCCCATCAAAGTGTAGTCTCTTTGTCTGCCCCCTCACATTTAGCTTTGCCTATATACCCTGTAGTATCCTAGCAAATGTGATACAAGCAGAGCCTGATGAAGAGCTTCCACCTAGTGATTTGTCTTTGCTTGCTGCTGGGATCATGGGGATCATTGGGTGAAGAATCCCAGCGGGCCTTCTGAAAGATATATTTCCATGTGGGAAAAGACATGCAGCTGTCCTAACTGAAGCCCCAGATATGTGAGTGAGGCCATGTTAAATCATCCAGCCCCTGTCACTTTGGTCCAGAGTAGAAAAACTGCCCAGTCAACCCGCAGAATCATGAGGAGCAATAAGACATGAAATCAATTTAAATGCCTCTCAAAGACAGACTAGATAAAGAAAATGGGCGTACATACACTCCGTGGAATATTATGCAGCTATAAAAAAGAATGAGATCATATCTTTTGTGGGAACATGGGTGGAGCTAGAGGCTATCATCTTTAGTAAACTAATGCAGGAACAGAAAATGAAATACTATATGTTCTCACTTATAAGAGGGAGCTAAATGATAAGAACTTATGAACACAAAAAGGCAAATCACAGACACTGGGGTCTACTTGATGGGGGAGGGTTGCAGGAGGGAGAGGAGCAGAAAAGATAACTATTGGGTACTGGGCTTAATACCTGGGTCATGTAATAATATAGGCAACAAACCCCCATGACGTGTTTATCTATGTAACAAAGCTTTACATGCACCCCCAAACCTAAAATAAAAATTTTAAAAAATAAAAAAATAAATACCTTATTGCTTAACAACAAAAAAAGAGCTGACAGATAGAAGCTGGAATGCCAAATGGCAACTAATGAGCATGAAAATAGTTATTATGAAATACTCAGATTCCATATGCAGTATACCAATTAAATATTACATACTTCTACAGAATATTACTATTAAATAAAATTCCATTTTTCCCTAGGTATGTGTGTTTGTGATTAACACTTGAAAGAATTTCATATTAACAGCTGATTTATTTGTCAATTGACTTTGAAAATAAACTAGTTTTTACCACAGGTGCTGGAGAGGATGTGGAGAAATAGGAACACTTTTACACTGTTGGTGGGACTGTAAACTAGTTCAACCATTGTGGAAGTCAGTGTGGCGATTCCTCAGGGATCTAGAACTAGAAATACCATTTGACCCAGCCATCCCATTACTGGGTATATACCCAAAGGATTATAAATCATGCTGCTATAAAGACACATGCACACGTATGTTTACTGCGGCACTATTCACAATAGCAAAGGCTTGGAACCAAGCCAAATGTCCAACAATGATAGACTGGATTAAGAAAATGAGGCACATATACACCATGGAATACTATGCATCCATAAAAAATGATGAGTTCATGTCCTTTGCAGGGACATGGATGAAGCTGGAAACCATCATTTTCAGCAAACTATCGCAAGGACAAAAAACCAAACACCGCATGTTCTCACTCATAGGTGGGAATTGAACAATGAGAACACATGGACACAGGAAGGGGAACATCACACACCAGGGCCTGTTGTGGGGTGGGGGGAGGGGGAGGGATAGCATTAGGAGATATATCTAATGTTAAATGACGAGTTAATGGGTGCAGCACACCAACATGGCACATATATACATATGTAAGAAACCTGCACGTTGTGCACATGTACCCTAAAACTTAAAGTATAATTAAAAAAAAAAGAAAACAAACTAGTTTGTACCTTTGGTGGGAACAGACAACCCACTAAGAATGTTTAGCAGTGTTGACTTTCCAGCTCCACTGTGACCAAGTATTGCAGTGATTTGGCCTTCGTAAATGTCAAATACCAGATCTAGGAAGAAAAAAGAAAGGAAAGAAAGATAAGATAAAGGGATGGAAAACAATTAAAACCACAAAAATATTCCATTATGGAGCCAATGAATTGTTATTAATTCTCTTGAATGGTTGTCTTTTCTATATATAAATATAGTGGGTTGTTAAATTCAAAATAAAACATTAAAAGTTCCCTCTATAAACTTATTTCTCAAAATAGCTTCTTTTGAAATTTTGAAATTACTTAGTTTAAATGAATGAAACATGTCTATATAATAGGTTCATTGACATTGCCTGCATATGGTAGGTCAATGTTAGTATTTATTAAATGGAAGAATAGATTAATAGTAAGTTATTACATGGCTAAAACTCCTTTGAGGTAAGTGATATTTTCACACAAAAGAAAAACATACAGTATCTACCAATAGCTTTTGGATTACAGACAAAAAACTTGAGTTTGTAGAAAAAAAAAAACCCAGAATATCCTTAGACTACCTCAATATTACCCAGTATAGATTCTAAATACATCTATTTCTAAAACACATTCATTTTTTTCTAACTTTTATAAAGTAGAAGCAATACGTTAGAAAAAAAAGTCTTATGTAGCTCAAATAACTCTTTTCAAGTCTAAAATACCACCACTAATTAATCACCGAAAGCAAAACTGAATTAAAATCAGGAAATCAATATTAATATAACAAATATTTTCTCTCTCTCTCTCTTTTTTTTTTTTTTTTTTTTTTTTTTTTTTTTTTACCTTTCAAGGCTTCTATTTTATCAGGCTTTCCTTTATATTCTTTTGTAACATTTCTGATTCTGAAAAAAAGAAAAGATACTTCAAAGTGACAATTTTCTTCAGTTTGTAATTTCCAGTTTGGTAGACAGGATTGGATAAATCTTAACTTCAGGATACATGAAGATCTGGGTCTTCACTCTCACACAGTCATAGCTGTGTGACAGAATCAGCTAGAATACCGCTTGCCAACCCTGTCTGCACATTGGCGTCATGTGAGGAGTTACATGTGAGGAGTTATAAGAATTTCACTGTGATTGGGACCCATAAGCAAAGGTTCCATAGATTGGGGTTTAAGCTAATATTAGTATTGAGAACGGGATCACCTCTGAACTACAAAGCTAAGGAAGCAAGGCCAAGAGATGACATGGACATTCAATACCCAAAGGCTCCTGTGAACCACTGGCACAGGTTGGAAAGATCTTTGGCCATCCTGATTCAAGGTCTCCCAAGGTTCATTAAGAACTACAGTAGGAAAGACAATCAATGTATCATAATAGCAAGAGCATGGGGTTCACAGTACTGCCCATCTAAGCTTATTCCATTACAACCACTTAGTGCTCTGTTACCTTCACCAACGTACTTATTCCAGATCAGCTTCAGGTTTCACAACCTGAAAATTTTTGCAGGGCTTTAGGGCTGTGTTGGAAGGCAAGTAAAATATTTCATCTCGCATGTACAGTGCATATAAGATGATGTTGGTTACATGGTGTTGATGGCTATAGAAAGGAATGAAATTAACTTATGCTTAGTACTATTATAGGTCTGGAATTCTAGGCGATAAATCTGCATGGTTTTATTCTACCAGTTAAGTATATAATCCATAGGCCAAATCAAATTTATGTTTCTTATTTTATCATCTACTATTCATAAAATATTCAGTCTCTATTCATATAAAGCTGTTTAATTAGATATTATTATTATTATTATTATTATTATTATTTTGAGAGAGAGTCTTGCTCTATCACCCAGGCTGGAGTGCAGTGGCACAATATTGGCTCACTGCAACCTCTGCCTCCTGAGTCCAAGCGATTCTTGTGCCTCAGTCACCCAAGTAGCTGGGATTACTGACGTGTAGCACCATGCTTGGCTAATTTTTGTATTTTTAGTAGAGATGGGGTTTTGCCATGTTGCTCAAGCTGGTCTCAAACTCCTGAGCTGAAGTGATCCACTAGCCTCAGCCTCCTAAAGTGTTGGGATTGCAGGTGTGAGCCACCGCTCCTGGCCAAAACTGTCTCGTTAAATATTCTTATTTTAAATTCCATTTTACTCTCATTCCACAGCACTTATAATTGGGCAAGGTGTTAAAGAGATCAAAGAGGAACAAAAAGAAACACACAAGCACCTCAAATAAAGCCACTGTTTTGCTCTGAGCTGCTCTGCTAGAGTAAACCTAGCTTAGTTGTGGGACAAATAAAAATATGGAAGATAAATATGGAACAGGTTAAAAGAACAAAATGAAATGGGCTCCTTAGAAGTTCAGCAACCTGGGATAATCTGAGACATTTCACAGGGGACTGACACAGGCTGGTCATTGATGATGAGTATGACTTGGACAGCCAAGGATCTTAAGGACTTTCTTCCTATTTTCTCATATCTAGAAATAAAAGTCACCAGCACCAAACAAAATGGACATTTTGTTGTCACACAGAATGAGATAGGCTTAACTCTGCAGGGCACCTCTCCCTGAATTCCCTTTGTATCTACCTCTAGGCCTTTTCTTTGTCCTTCTTTCTTACTCTTTCATCTTCTTTTAAAGGACAAAAAATAGAAGAAAAATAAGAAGTTTAAAAAGTGGAGAGAAAAGGCCAGGCGCGGTGGCTCATGCCTGTAATCCCAGCACTTTGTGAGGCCGAGTGAAGTTGGGTGTTAAAGACCAGCCTGACCAACATGGAGAAACCCTGTCTCTATTCAAAACACAAAATTAGCTGGGCTTGGTGGTGGGTGCCTGTAATTCCAACTACTTGGGAGGCTGAGGCAGGAGAATCGCTTGAACCTGGGAGGTGGAAGTTGCAGTGAGCTGAGATTGCACCATTGCACTCCAGCCTGGGCAACAAGAGCAAAATTCCGTCAAAAAAAAAGAAAAGGGAGATAGATGAGGTGGGGACAAAGAGTGAATAACTGAGACCTAGAAAGCAATGAGGGAGGCTAAGGGTGAAGAGAAACAAGTAAAAGACTGAATCCGGGCAAGGGTTTTGTTGAATTATCTTAGCTGGTAAAATTTAAGCTTTTATTTAGTGTAAATGTCGACAATGTTAGGCTGTAAGGGGTTGGTAAAGGGATCTTTCTTTGAACTTGAGGTGGAAAGTGACAGAAGCAGCGTAGGTGAGGACAGGTGGGAACTGTCTACAGAGCACAAAAGGGAACACTGCTTGCCTCAGGTGCTATCTCTTAGCTTCCTGCCTTTTTGCCCTGTTCTCCACCTGCAGCCTTATTACCTGATGGCTTCTTTCCCTTGGAATTCTGGAGGCACTTGTTCAAAAGAGTCATGAAATGAAGGATCGGCATCCATTTCATCTTCAAGGGCCACGTGATCAGTCTTTTGTGTTTGAGACCAAAATGAGGACTTCAGGAAAAACAAAGGTGGACGTCGATGTCCATATTCATCTACATGGCCAGAAGACAATTAAATATTGGGTCAATGACCACGTTAGGGAGAGAGAGTCACAGTAATGTAGCACGGCAACGCAGCCCTTTGTCGCTAAACCTGAACATGTGGTCAACAGCAGGTAATGCACGTTTTGACACATGTAGCTTCATAAGGAAAAAAAAATACCAGATATCTCTACTATAATAAATCCTATAGGAAGCAATGAAACTGTGATTTTTAAATATTTCAAAAGGAATTTAAATAAATGTTTTAGAATTTCTTAACCTCAAGAAAGACAGATTGAATTGCTAATGTAAGATATGCAGGCATGCTGAATTCTGTCTGGAAGACCAGGTGTCATTACATAGGCAAAGAAAGAAGAAATTGAGAACGACTGTTGGATCCAAAAGAAGATAGAATAGGATTTAAGAAAAGTAAATGACACATTTGTAAGAAAGAAAAAGAACACGATAAAATAATTAACTGAAACTTAACACAAAGTGAATACTTTTAAAGCTATTTTGTATTTCTGCTTTATTTCATCCCCAAACCATAATTTTCCTCTTAAGCAAATTTATGATCTGCTTTGAAGACATATTACTTATAAACATCTTGCTGGAAACGAATCCAACTGTATTAGTATTCTATGATCACTTCTGTTTTTCTTCATATTAGGAGACATTATGAAATGGAAGAATCGTATTTCACTAATATTCTGCAACTATCCCCACTGTAAGGTTATGGGTTTTCAAACTTCTGTGTATTTCTCACATGTTCAGTCCTTCATTCATGCAATAAATGTCTTACACTCTCTGTATACCTGCCACTTGGTATGTTGTTAGTACCTCTCTCTCCCTTTTGACAAAAGAAAAATCTAGCAAATAAAAGCATGCCACCATAACTGGATACCTTCTGCCACCAGATTTACCATGAAATAATGCTGTCATTTTATCCAGTTAATTTTTCTGTCATTCTTATTTATTATCTTTAGAAGTGTTTTGAACAAAGTCACCTCTGGTCTCAAGTTCAAGCTTAGTGAGCAGAGATAATTAGGAAGAAAATGGAACAACTCACTTATTTGGATGAAATAAATTTTCTAGTTATAATAATAAAATACTATGCTTTTGAAACTGGAAAAAGCATGGATGTGAAAGATATTTTTGTGACATAATGTTAAGTAAAAAATAAAATGCAGCCATGAAAATGTAACAATATGTGATATAACTTGATAAAACATGTACAAAGAGAATATTTAAAGTAATATCATTAGAGTATGTTTGAAACAAGGACTAAAAAAAGATGGAATATATCACATAGTGCACACCAAAATAAAATTTAAATTGGTTAGAGAAAACAATTACCTAAGAGGATACTAATAAGCAATTGTAAACACAGTGACATCTGTTTGTGGATCCACTGAGAATAAACACATTGGAAAAATAAACAAAAATGAAAAATAATACAACCAGGATGTTTTAATAAGTAGAAGGAGAAAAGGAAGAATTAGTAAGTACAAGGGTCACACGAGTAAATTTCCTAAACTATACACAGCATGCCAGGGATATACAGTATGATAGAAACACAAAAAAAGTCAGTGAGATTTTGCCATAAAAACAAAAGTAGAACAGAGAAAATATATTTAAGTATGTGTCTTAAATAAGCAATGTTAACAAGGGGTAGAAAGGCTTAAAATATTAGTAGGCAAAAAAGTAATTTTTCTAATCAGTTATGTAATTTTTACCTCTACTGGAAAAAATCAAATGAAAACATACCATATTCAAACAATTCTAATTGTATAATAAGTGTGCTAGCCAACAATAGTGGATCCTGACATCTTTTGTTCTGGGTTCTTTTAAAAGGAAGAGACAGTAATTCTTAAAGGATTATCTTAAAAACAACAACAACAACAACAAAAACAAAAACAAAACAGGATGAATTTCCTGCCTCAAGATGTGGCTTTCTGTCTTCCTGCTCACCCTTTCCCCTTCTTCCCTTTCCACAAGTGTGTATTCATTGCTTTTTGAATAAAGGGCCCTTGGCATTCTGTCTTGAATAGGAAACGCAGAAGGGAGAATCAGGGCCTGCCTTTGGTTATAAAAGGAGGGAGAAAAAAGTGAAGCAAGCCGGGCACTGTGGCTCATGCCTGTAATCCCAGCACTTTGGGAGGCCGAGGCGGGTGGATTACCTGAGGTCAGGAGTTCGAGACCAGCCTGATCAACATGGTGAAACCCCGTCGTCTCTACTAAAAACAGAAAAATTAGCCAGGCGTGTGGCACACATCTGTAATCCCAGCTACTTGGGAGGCTGAGGCAGGAGAATTGCCTGAGCTTCGGAGGCAGAGGTTTCAGTGAGCCGAGATTGTGCCACTGCACTCCAGCCTGGATGACAGAGTGAGAGTCTGTCTCAAAAAGAAAAAAAAAGAAAGTGAAGCACACAAGTATCTAGGTTGCATGAGACACTGTGGTGGGTGCTTAAATCTCATCTGTGAACAAAACGAATCCCTGCTTTTATGAAACTCATATTCTTGTATGTTGCAAGGTGATACAAATGAAAATTTATGATATATTGGCTTTCCTATTGTGAACTTCTGGGGAGATTTTTTTTTAAACGTAGATGCATTGATTAATTAAATCAGAATCTCTTCAGGTTGAGCTGGGCTTAGACTTGCTTTAAAATTCTTCACATGATTCTGTTGCCCAGCCGGAGCTCAGAACCATTGAGCTAAACAGTTAGACATAAGCAGCTATAAATGACCATGATTACCAGAACTGTTTAGGAACTAGCTTTCTAAGAGGTCTAAAAAAAAAAAAATACCATATACTTAAAGTGAAGTTCAAATGAAGGTTAGTGATTCTATAAACAAAATTCAGGCTTTAGTTCTGACAAGTCAAGTAGTGAGAAAGAAATGAAGAGATAATTTGGCCAGTAGCGACGACTTTGTTCCTCTCTTTGCTGTTGATACACAAAATAGTTCTTAAAATATAAATAGTATATCCATTAGGAGATTTGTTTTCAGAAATAAAATTATTTAAATGATATATGATTTTAATCGTATCATTACTCACTTGGCAAAATTTTTTCAAAGTAAATCGCCAATGCCAGATAGAGGCAAGTGTCAAATGCCAACATGAAATTTGTTGCTACAATGAGATTTGAGCCGTCCGATGGATGAGGAAATGCATTAGAATTCAAATCATAGTCCAAGTGTACAAGCTGAAAATTAAAAAGTAATTAATTAAGGGAAATTAGGTATAAGATACATTTTAAACAGGTTGAGCATAGTAATAAAATGACTACTCATTGCCTCATACTGAGAATAGAGTTATATAGGGAGACTGCCTCCTTTATGGTTCTCAAATCTATGCCTTGGAAGGCATGGACATATGAGCAACTAGAATGCAATTTAGTAATTGCTATGATAAAAATATGTTCCAAATGAAATTGAAACATTAGGAGGAAGTAGGGAAGTATGGGAAGAGATGACATTTGAGATCAAACTTAGATGAACTTTTACCAAATAGGACACAGTCAAAAGGTGTGGTGATCCATGTAAATTGGCGGCATGAGGGAGAATTTCTGGGCAAAAGGCACTGCTGTGTTTAAGGAGAACCAGAAGTGGGCTTGTCTATGATGTTCAAGTTAATGAGCTCTTTATAATTAACAATCCTTTTGTTAAACACTAAATAATGGATATTTAATGGTTGACATTTCCATTTAATTAGAGGGAAGGCAAGGGGAATTCAATAAGAATCACATAAACAGAAAAGACATTTTATGAACAGAAACATAATTTACTAATGAATTTTCCAGATGTTTTAAATTTTTAATTTAATTTGATTTAATGGTTTTTAATCACGTATTCTCTTCAATTACTAGGTAAAAACATGAACTGGAATAGTTTTTTATAATTAGATTTGCCACATGTCCATATTTAATTAATAGCCTAAGAAAATACTTCATATTGCCTTTAAATAATTGTATGTTGATCCTCTTTTTTTCACTTTCCAAATGTCTTATTTTGCTGGGCTAAATAATTTCAAAGCTTTTAAAAGTTCTGTCTTTGCAACTTTACAACAGCCTTCGCTAGAATTTTAAGCCTTACAATGCTGAGTTTGTAAATGATTACAGCCTATGAATTCCAGACGGACAGATGTTTCAGAAATGCCATTAATAGACATTCAGATGGCGTCTCACCTGGGCCATTCCAAGCATGAAGGCAAAGGGACTAAGCAAGCTTAAAATCCACTCCAAGGATGCAGGAAGGTGTCTGTACAGTGATGTGAACCCCAGACACCCCCAAAAGACAGTAAGGAGGAACACGACCAGGCCGGTGAGGAAAGATTTCTTTACCAAGATGCTCATTAAGAAAGCCAAAGCTACCTAAAATGAGAGAAGATCTAGTTGGTTTATGTTTCTCTAACATTATTACTAGCATAATAAAATAGATATACAACATTATAGTTATTTTGTGTATGTAACAGTTGTATATTATAGTTATTTTGTATATAACATACAAAACTACACTCTGCAAATTGCACTAAAAACTGACATTACAAAACACCTCAAATCGAATTGTACCTGTTTATAGATTTTTCACATGCAAACAGAGTAGGTAGAAAAAAAAGGAGGCATACAGAGTAATCAGTCGGAAACAAACAATTTTTAGGCTATAGGTGGATGGAAAGAAATTTAATTCACTAACTCACCAAAGACAATCCATACAGGAGAAAGAGGCTGAAGACTACCATGAAGCCAGACAAAATGATAAACTGGGTAGATTTTATAACAAGTGCCAAGAAAAGGGCCATAATGAAGATGAAACCAGCATAGAGCAAACCCCAGGAGAGCCTAATGTGGAAACAAAATGTTATTTTAGTATTTTATGTTCACTTGAAAAGGAAGACCTGAAATGGATTCTAACATAACTTTTCATTCACTTATTCATCCATTCATTCTCTCTTTCAACATTTATTTATTGGGTGTTCTAAGATATATAAATACAAGGTAAAAGTTTTGGGCAGAATTCTTTAGAATTAGGAATATTCTTTGGGAATTAGGAATTGTTTTTCCTAAAATTGATTTCAGAAATACATTCACACACACATGCACACACACGTGCACCTTGTTCTGGGGGGCGGGGGCGGTGGGGGGGAAATTAGGTTTCCAGTCTAATAGATTTTGGATCGAACATTTTATTTGCTGCATTCTTGCTCTGTAACCTTGGGCAACCTCTGTAACCCCTCTATTATTCCTTTATTTCTCTGGACACCAGGAATAATACTACCACTGAAGACTAAATAAGATGATGGCTATGTAGGGCACTGTCTTAATACAGGGTAGCCCCTCAGTGAACCTCAGACCCTTCTCTCCTCTCTGGAGTCTCTCCAAGTTCAGGACCATCACAAGCTTCCTCAGAGACAAGAAATTCTTCCTTATGTGTAATTTGGTCATGTCACTCCTTCCCCAAAAGCTGTTGTCATCTTTCTCTGGATGTGTTCACTGAAAAGTCTACATACTTGCCTTTAGTTCCGTTCATTGTTTTTGTTAAGAAAGATTTTTTTTTGAATCCCATTCTTTTATGTCAGAATAATTCACTTTCCTCATCAATTTCTTTTCTTTTGTTTTACAATATTCTTTGAAAACTATAATGAAATAATAATTTTAAAAAACAAAACAGCTGCAAAACCAACACAATAATAACTCACACACATAGCAATTAATATGCATTGAAGAAAACTTAGCAAACATTAAAGCATTTTATTCTCCCAATAGCCCTATTCAGAATACCATTATTTTCCTCATCTTATTGATAGAACAAGGGTGTTATGTAACTATGTTTCAAGTTCAGGGGTTTTGGCTCTAGAGTCTTTAGATTTCACTGCTCTGCTACGTTTCCCTCCAGTATTAATTCAAACAAGAGGTCGATATTGATTTATAAGATGTTAATACTGGAAGGAACTCTTCCAGACTCCTAATTTGTTGCCCTATGCACAGCCCATCTGCCTCCCTAGCCTCTCTGTTATTTAATGTCCTACTCCCTGTAAACATCACTTCCACGCCCTTTCAGTCAATTATTCATAAGTTCTCACACAGAACCTTGTCCATTCTTGGAATCACCCAACCGCTGACATTTTAAACCCACACTACCCAGCCCCTATTCACCATCCTGTTTCGCCAGCTCATTCCCTCAGGCACACCAAGCATGTTCCTCAGTCTCAAAGGAGTTCCTGGTCCTCGGCTTCTTTTTCCCTTCCAATCCCCTCCTAGCTCACATCTCACCTCTGTCTGGCACAGACACCATTGTCTATCTTGTTTACGCCTCTCTTGCCATGGCCATTCCTCATTACACCTTCTTCACAATCAACCAATAACCTAACCCCAATCTTCTTCCTTAACTCAAAGAAGCACAGTAAGACGCAGCCTCAGCCTGGCAAACATTACACCAATGACAATTTATACCATTCATGGGGATAAAGGATTTTTATATTTCTTTCCTTGTTACTAAAGAACGTTTAAAAGTGGCATTTTCTTATTCATGGCAACACATTTTTTTAAATGGACATTGATGTGTGATAGTTGTGACATTATTTTTTCTGTAAAATTCTGCATTTGGCTCCTTATTTGTTTTCTCAAAGTTTTTTTATTTACTTTTTATGTTTCTTTAAAAGATTATCTTCCTCCTTTCTAAAAAAGTCAATATTATTCGTAATGGAAGTTGTATTTTCTTAAATGTTAGCACATTCTGTCCCCTTTTATCTTATTTCCTGTAGCAGTTCCTTCACAGTACAGTGAATCTGAAATAGATTTAGATAAAATTGG
Source organism: Pan paniscus (assembly GCF_029289425.2). Lineage (NCBI taxonomy): Eukaryota > Metazoa > Chordata > Mammalia > Primates > Hominidae > Pan > Pan paniscus. Next base: position 84,959,582 of record NC_073268.2, read on the forward strand.
GTCAGAGATTGTTAAATATATTAAATAACCAGCCTCTCTACTTAGTCCTGTAAAATTTCCAGAAGCAAAATACATTTCCTTTTTTTTTTTTTTTTTTTTTTGTCCATCACTGCAGAGCATTTCTCCCCACTGAAATTAACTAAGTGGAAATTTGTTCATGATCTGAAATTATTCTGTGTAGGTATCTCTCATTTGTACCCCTTGGTTGTGGAGAAACAGGTTTTAATAAAGACGCATTGAAGAGGCCGGGCGTGGTGGCTCGCGCCTGTAATCCCAGCACTTTGGGAGGCCGAGGTGGGTGGATCACGAGGTCAGGATATCGAGACCATCCTGGCTAACACGGTGAAACCCCGTCTCTACAGAAAATACAAAAAATTATCCAGGCATGGTGGCCGGCGCCTGTAGTCCCAGCTACTTGGGAGGCCGAGGCAGGAGAATGGCGTGAACCTGTGAGGCGGAGCTTGCAGTGAGCTGAGATCACGCCACTGCACTCCAGCCTGGGCAACAGAGCGAGACTCCATTTCAAAAAAAAAAGATGCATTGAAGATTCCCAGTTTTCCTGAGTTCCTCCGTTTATTTATTTGTGCTGCGTTTGACTCACCAGAATGCTGAATCCCGAAGACCCATCATTGTCATCAAGCCCTTCATCCTTTTCCTCTCTCTTGTGACATTAACAGATGCATAGTAAATGAATGAGGAAAATGAAATAAGGCAGGAAAAAAGGTACAAATCAGTTATAACTCCTGATTGACCAATGAAGGAATGCATCTTCATATTTTTTCCAGTAACTGACATCAGCTCCTCCATCACTGAGTGATTTGTTGTGATCTGAAGAAAGGCATTAATAAGCAAAATTTGTATGTTAATGAATAGCATGCGGTTTTCTTTTAACCATCTATTTTCCTGTGGATGTATAATTATACATCCTGTGGATGTATAAATGTTGGGATTTGATACTAACCTAAATTTCCACTTCTATGTCCTGTCATTGACCTGCTGGGAGCTTGGAGTCCAGGCATTCTGAGTTACTCACCACTCTCAGAATTTACTGTGTGTTTCATTACCTCCCTGCCTAACATTACTTTATGATTTGCTTGGCATGGCTTTTCTGAATTTACATATTCAGTAAGCCACCCCTCATCTCAAGCTTCAAGCTGGAATGTTATTTCAATTAGGCATTCTTCCATGGCATTCTAAGGCTGAGAGGTTTTTACTCATTTACTTATGAGGACCTGACTTATAGTTCTGTAATAGTCTACTTCTGTTCTAATAATTTTCTTATATTCCTGGCTTCCCAACAAAGTTGAGTCCATGAATGAGATACTTTTTCTTCGGTTTGTATCTACATTCCGTGGTATATAGTAACTTCAGTAAACTTCAGAGTGAGCAAAGGAAATAACAAGGCTATCCACTTATATTTTCTTTCATGAAACTTTTGATGCCTCTAATATCATTAACTTGCATTAAACATTAGTTTGCTTTGAACATTTTGTACTCACTTCTATAATAGCAGCATTAATGGCAGCTTGAAGAGCCACAAAACCTTCCTTCCAGAATACTGAAACTTCACAGTAAACATCTTCATTTGTTTCATAACAATGAGCTTTGTGAAAAAACAAATCATAACTATCATTACATCACTATCTATATTATTGAAATATGATTTTAATACTGATTATAGCAAACAGTGGACTTTACAATGACCCCAAATTCCAAATATTCTTATTTTGACTCAAAGCTTATGAAAACATAAATTATAACAATGATTCTCAAAATGAATCAGGCAGACTCATGAGGTGGAGCACTCTTAGGAAATGTTTTACATTAAATTATAACACTCTAAGCTTTCTCATACCGTGTCCTGTGCTTTTCTGCTGATCAAGAATTTTGTTGGTCTCTTCTCTTTTCTGATTTGTATTGTGAAAACTACATATTTTAATGTTTTTCAAAAGTTCACAGAGCCTAACATGGATTGAGAGACACTAAACTAAAGCTTTTTCTAACACTGGATATAACACAGGCATAATAGGCAAATGGAAGTTCAAGTAAGATTACTTACTACGCTTAAATCATGCCAATCAGAATATCTTTTGAAGAAAAGGATTTATTCAAAAAGAGCTGTCAGTCCATTTAATAGTAAACTATATTAAAGAGATATCCTTGAATAAGATGAATTAAAATTGAGTATAGGAATTAAATGCATATTACATGAAATCATCTTGAAATATTTCAGATATACGAATGATATAAAAATACAATAAACACGCATGGACTCACTACAAATTTGCAAAATAAATGCATCATTTCAAATACAATTAGAATCTCTTGTGCACTTCCCCAGCACCAAGTTTCTAACTAGCTAACTGCTTTCCTGAACGTTATGTTTATATATATGCCACTACATATCTCTAAACTATATATGTAATTTAAAAAATTAAACTCTACTAATAATTACTATGAACTATGTTCATTTGTTCCATATTATGATTTTGAAATGTAAATAAATTGCCTCATTTAATTTTTTCTTCTTTTTTATGGTTATGGAATCCCATTGCAGGAATGTAAATCAATATATTTATCCATTCTCCTGTTGATAACAATTTGGTTAGTTCCTTTTTTCTTTTTGTGATTACCAGAAAAAAAAATCTGCTGCTATAAAAATCTGTATATATGTCTTCTTGTAAATATATCTGTATTGGTCAGGATAGTCTCTTATATGTTACAGTAATAACCCCTAAATCTCAGTGATTTATCACAGTGAACGTGTATTTCTCACTCAGGCTGTTTGGTAGGAGGGTTGAGTTGTACTGTCTGTATTATACACAACTCCTTAGTTTGCAGAAGCAGGTGAGAAAAGATGAAGAACTTATACCTGCATTTAAATGCCTTGGGTCTAGCTATCTTATTATGACTACAAAAAGTAATTATTCTATGTCCTCAGGAAGAAGAGGAGAATAGGCTGCAAATCTTTAACACAAGTATGAGAGTTTCACTAATAACATTTCTATGATGATGAGTTATAAGTTATGTGCACATCAACTTTAAGATAAAATTTCTCAGTTTTTATGGAAATTAAAAATTTTGTAAAGTTGGATAGGTGTTCTCTTTGCTACATATCCTTGTCAATACTTTGAATTGTTCTATTTGCTAATTTTTGCAAATCTTATGAACATGAAATGATATAACGTGGTTTCAACACGCAGTTTCCTGGTTGCTAATGAGGAAAAACACCTCTCCTAGTGCTTATTCTTGATTTGTGTTATTTTATGAAATTCCTATTAATGTCCTTTTATTATTTTTATATTTTTGATCTTTTTCCTATTTATTCAAAGTAAATATTTACATATTCTGGAATTAATTTTTTTGTTAGATTTTTCTGTTATAAACACTTTATCACTTTTTTTTTTTTTTTTTAGAGATGGAGTCTCACTCTGTCACTCAGGCTGGCATTCAGTGGAGTACAGTGGTGCAATCTCGGCTCACTGCAAGCTCCGCCTCCCAAGTTCAAGCAATTCTCCTGCCTCAGCCTCCTGAGTAGCTGGGACTACAGGCAGACGCTGCCACGCCTGGCTAATTGTGTGTGTGTGTGTGTGTGTGTGTGTGTGTGTTTCAGTAGAGACGGGGTTTCACCATGTTGCCCAGGCTGATCTCGAACTCTTGAGCTCAGGCAATCTGCCCGGCTTGGCCTCCCAAAGTGCTAGGATTACAGACATGAGCCACCACGCCCGGCCACTTTATCACAATTTTTGCCTTTATTTTTCACTATCTCTATGGTTCTTTTGATAAAGGGAAGTTCTTAAAATTTATATCTAGTCAAATTTATCAATATTTTAATTTATGGCTGAGTAGTATTCCATGATATATATATATATATATATATATATATATAATATTTTCTTTATCCAGCCCTCTGTTGATGGACACTTATGTTAATTCTCTATCTTTGCTTTTGTGAATAGTGCTTCAATAAACATATGAGTGCAGGTATCTTTTTAAATATAATGATTTTTTTTCCTCTGGGTAGATACCCAGTAGTGAAGTTGCTGGATCAAATGGTAGTTTGTTTTTATTTCTTTGAGAAATCTCCATACTGTTGTCCATAAAGGTTGTACTAATTTACACTTCTACCAACGATGTATAAGTGTTATCTTTTCTTCGCATCTTTGCCAACATCTTATTTTTTTAGACTTTTTACTAATAGCCATTCCGACTAGGGTAAAACGGTTATCTCCTGGTTTTAATTTGCATTTTCTGATAATTAGTGATGTGGAGCATTTTTTTACGTTGGTTGGTTGCTTGTATGTCTTCTTTTGAAAAAAGAAGAATTCAAACAACTCAAATAACTGCACTGAAAAATAGGCAAATGGGTTATTTGTTTTGCTTGTTGAGTTCTTTGAGTTCTTTGTTGAATGCATAGTTTGCGATTTTTTTTTCCATCTGTAGGTCATCTGTTTACTCTGTTGATTGTTTCTTTTGCTTTGCAGAAGTTTTTTTTAGTTTAATTAAGTCTCGTTTTTCTATTTTTGTTTTTGTTGTATTTGCTTTTGAGAACTAAGTCACAAATTCTTTTCCTAGCCCAATGTCCGGAAGAGGTTATTCCTAGTTTTTTCTTCCTGAATTTTTATAGGTTCAGGTCCTATGTTTAGGTTTTAATCCATCTTGAGTTAATTTTTGTATATGGTGAGAGATATGGGTCCAGTTCTATTTTTCTGCATAAGGCTATTCAATTTTCCCAGTACAATTTATTGAAAAGGATTTTTCCCCCAGTGTATATTTTTGTTGACTTTGTCAAAGATCATTTGATTGTAGATATGTGGCTTCATTCCGGTTTCTCTATTCTGTTCTATTTATGTACATGTCTATTTTTATACCAGTATCATGCTGTTTTAGTTACTATAGCCTTGTAGTATAATTTGAACAACTGAGCTTATTTGAAGGGAAATTTGTTCTATCTTATCCATAAACTACCTTGTTTTCTTTTAACAATCATATATTCCATATAATATCTATGTGTGTACATATGAATACATATTTCATTTACATATATAAATATATATCTATGTAAATATATGTAGATAACTATATATAATGACCACTTATCAATATGTTCTTATGCCCAAAAATGAATTTTTTTTAAATGTTGAGGGACATGCATACATCATTATGACAGATAGCGATGCTCTAATTTGGCATACTAACCTCTATTCCCACACATGACTTATGACATAATTGAAATAGAGAGTAGTGAAATTTTAGAGCCAGAAAATTACCTGTATGGTCCTTGTGCTCCTTCTTTGCTGGCATTCCATGTCCTAGCAAGAACTTCAAATGATATGAGTATGTATTAGTAAAGGTGACTCTTACTATTTCTTCGGGATAATTTGCTGTGAATTCTTTAATACTTTCCTCATCTGGCAGTCCCAAGACCTCTTTACCTTTTGTTACAAGAAGGGAATATTATTGTTAGTAAATTACTAGGAGACACAACTTCAGGATGTCATGTTGAATTGCTTTTACTAGAGTTTTCTATGGAAATAAAACATAATCAAGTATTAACTTTTAGAAAGTTAGACTAAAATGTTGGGTGGGAGAGAAATTTCTAAAGTTCCATCTAGATACAATCAGAAGAAATACATGAAAATTAGTTATTTTATTTTCATATGTTGTGATTACTGAGCCAATTTCAATCACATACAATGTCCTACTATACCAATTAAACTGTTCAAAAATAATTAATATTCCTATAAATTTGAAATGGTAAATATAGAGAGATAGATATTTAAATTGCAATTAGGCACTGTTTTGTATCAGGTGGACATACCTATACAAATTTATTTTTCTTTAATAATCCTGATGGTATGGTTAATAAGCTAAAAAAAGTGATAATTTAAAAACATGTTAAGAAACTATGTTGACATCACTGAAAGAATCCATCTTTTCTGTAGGTATTTTGTCCGAGGCCACATGGATGTCTTATTAATACTGAAAAATGAGACAAAATACAAGAAAAGTTCTGGATTGGGGTGGAAGTGTTGAATATGAATGTAGAGGGAGCAAGAAGTATGTATTTTGATAGAATTAATTTTATTCTCAAACTTATGTCATCATGAGCAAATTCCTTACCCTTTGTTACTCAATTTCTATATTTGTAAAATAAACTTAATAACCATTATTATTATAGAATATTAATAGAGTACAGAATATAGAATAATATCATTACAAAATATTCTCTTTTTACAGAATACAGTTTTTGTAGAAATATACCATATTGTAGCATTTAATGAATATTTATTATTATAATTGCATGTGGTTTTGAATGAGGTAATGTCGAGAAGCACAAGTTCCTGACATTGGGTCTTGTTATGGACGTCTGTGAAACAGCAAGAGCAGACACGTCTCAGGGCCGTTTAGGAGACTGGACCTTAAGTGGATAGTTCATATCACATTATAATCTTGAATCAGAAGTGGATTCAGTGTTGGTAGGTAGGATGCACAATATAGGCATTAAAATGTATGTGGAACTAATGGTGTGATGCTTGGTGAGGCGCCATTGGAAAGCATATTTTGGATAACTCACAGGAAGGAAAAGTCCAACATACTCTGGAAACTCTGGCCATAGACAGTCCAAATAGCAAGTGCATGAACTGGATTACTGGATACAGAACCCAGTGAAGGGGTCAGAATCCAGGCATAAGATTAATAATTACTTAAGCTGGAGTGGAATTTGGACAGAAGTTGACAAAGAAAGGAAAAAAAGAGGTTATGCAGGCTTCCAGTGACTTGGTGGAGCAAGATGCATAGGTTCTCCTTAGAAGAACGCCCTTGGTGGGAGTTATGTTGCTTAAAATGAATAGTCAGTACCTTCTAAGTCAAATTTTTATATTCCTTTAAAAATTGGGATGTAATTCACATACCATAATATTCACCCTTTTAATAATTTCATGGTTTTTAGAATACTCACACAGTTGTACAAACTCGAAGTCACTTTAAAATTATAACTCAACTCATAAAAAATTATTCAACTCATCAAATTAAATCTCACTTTACATCCAACCATCAATTCTGATTTGAAGCTGCTTCCTGATACTGACATCCTGTAGATATAGTCTGACTGTTCCTGTACTTCTACCTCCATTTGTTAATGAGAATCTTCTTTTAGTATTAGCGTAGTTGGCTTTCAATCAGTTAGGTTTGGTATAATCCAAAACAGAATAACTAACCTCCTATTAACTTTATTGACAAATACATTGCTAGCATTATTTTTGTAGTTATTCTGGTTATAACAACTAAATATTTATACAGAAAAATCATGCCCATATGAATGTGGGTCCCATCCAACAGGACACACCATTTGCCATTCTCTACAAAATTCTTAGTAGCCATTACATTTTTACTAGCTGATCTAGAAACCATCCTCCTGTTACCATTACCATGAGCATCTCAAATGAACAACTTAAAACTTATACTCACTATAGCACTAATTTTAATCTTTACCTTAGCCCTCGACCTAGCCTATGAATGAATGACAGGGCAATCACCACAGATTTCCCTTTGAAGTATGCATTTATAGTTGTAAAGGATATATGTTGTTTTTATCTGTCGACATCCAGTTCTTCTTCTAATAAAAACACACTATGATCCATTTGGGATACTTCCCTTCCTCTGCTCACATATCCTGTGGTTTCAATGTGGTTCATGACCTGGGAACTCAACAAGTGGGCAATGAAAATACCGCATATCCCCTATCCAAAGAGATTAGTTCTCGGTGAACCAAGATCAACACTAACCCAAAGTCACCTATTTGTTCCTGTGGATAAAATCCTTGAAGTTATTGTGAACTATCAGAAATGATCTGTAATCTTTTCACTGGAGTTGCTAATCTGGGAGGGCTTAAATCTGGAGAGTCTGCAGACCAACTCTGCCTCTGGGAGAACCAACCTGTGAATGAAGCCAGCACACAAAGCTGTATATCGGAGGGGCAGAGACTTACTTCTGTTGGTGATAAACCTCTAATCTGCCTTGCATTAATACTCTGCTCTTTTAAGCTAGACAAAGGATTCTTTTTCTTAAGACAGATTGAGTTGGGCCTCTTACTCTCAACTGAAATATTTATGAAGAATATAGTATTATTTTTTATAGATCATTGTTAACTAGTCACCCTACTGATCTATCGAACACAAGGTCTTATTTCTTCAAACTGTAAGAGTTTATTGTTGCATAAATTGTTAATCTTATTTTGCGTTTGCTAATAATAAGGCTAAGAGACGCTGATGGCTTTCATAATGCACTCCAGACACATATGTATTACAGCAGTTCTGAGTGGACTCTTAGAACTACTTTTAATCAAATGTCCTCTGACTCTAAGTCTAGTTCTCTTGCCTTTGTACTAGGCTGCATCTCCTCTAATTTCAGAGCATTGTTGTAAAAATGATTGTTATAAAAATGATCTTTACCCTTCAGCTTTAAGGTACTCGTTAAGTAACCTTAACCTTAACTCAACTTAACAACTACTTAACCTTAACTCGTTAAGTACCTTAATGCTGAAGGATGAAAATCTGAAATACAGAATACTCAAAGGAATATTCAAATAGAGCAAGCACATGTTTTTGGTGTTAAAAGGTAAGGTTAAAATTCCTATAATCAAATTTAGGAAAAGAAGAGACTGGTTTTTCTTTGTCTATAAGAACAAGAAAACACTACAGCAACGATTTCATTTTGGTGACAATGCTTTCAGAGTCACATGTCAACATATCCCTAAACACTACTGCTCTAAATGTGCACCAGTCTGTATAATTTCATGCTTCCTCAAATCCTATACCAGATCAACAAGTTTCTTTTTGAGAGACTGTGCACCCCAAATGGTAAACCCTTGTTTGGCAAGCAATACATGTAGTTTTAACTTAGATACTGAGTGGTGAGATGTTACTTCTAATAAAGGGAAGACACATTCCCAATTCATGTACTCCAGAAAGTTTAATTATCAAACTGAAATACAAATTAAATGTATAAATCTGCGGTCAAATAAACCAAATATTCACACCAGACATTCTTCTTAAGTAACTAGAAAACTTACCTGCCAGGAAGGGCGTAGAGGCTACTTTATTCATTATCTGTTGGGTCGTGTTGGTGACAGGTGTGTATACAACAGAAAATCTGGATTCATTAAATGTATCTACCCGTCCCAGGTCCATGGTAAGCAGTGAAGAAAAATCATTTACTTGATGACTATGAGGATATATATACAAACAAAGTAGTAGGAGCAATGAATTCAGCCATTCCTATATAATACAGGAAAAAGGATAAAGAAAAATCTTATTTAAAATTAGTCATCCACAATCATTTTGTCATAAAGTTTGCCTCTTTTTTACTTTTCTAACTTCAATATATCCCATATTATAAACTGTTTAAAGTCTGCTGAAAGTCAATGTGTTTTAGGAGATAGTTCCAAGGCATTGCTAGCTTAGTAATGATATACTGGTTACATGCCAAGATTCTGGAATTTCAAACTCAACAGTATACCAGTTTGTAAGGGCATTCTGATAATTCTAATAATAAGATAGTATCGGAGGGATAGTATCTTCGTTAGTTATAAATCCTGATCACATGCGAACTCCCAATAAGAAATCACTTTATTTCCAAAATGCATGATCTTAGGGGAAAAAACTTTACGATGTATGTATAGTGGAATTCCAATTTAGTTAAAAATGCTACCTAGCTATATCGATCTGATTTTTAAAATATACCAAAGTTTAATCAAGATTTTTTATATGGTAAGATTATAAGAGCTAATGCTAATTTTCTTCTTGGAATTTAATACAATTCCAACTTTTCTACTTTTTTGAAGAAAACTAATTGTTTCAAGAAGAGAAAAAGATCTCAAAGAGAAAATGCCAGTTACCCATTGTGGTGGGTTGGTTTGTTTACCATATCTTTGGAATGTCAGTATCTTAACCCTAGTCTCCATGACTGGGGACACTAGTAACAAATGTGACCACTGGCTTTTAAAACATGTATTGGTTTCTCAATTGCTACCAGATTCAGTGGTTTCAGACCTCAATTTATGAGCCCATGTCAACTGAAATATCTTCAAACAGATTCATGGCCTGAAGAATAGCGTTTTCTGTTGTATAAACGTTGCTGTATTTTAGTGTTTTTGGTGTATGTGTCGGGGGAGATACACATGGCATAGATACCTCCCAGGCAACACGTATTTTCCTATCATAAATAGAGAATAACACGGATATTGAGTCATACCATTAAGGACTCTCTTTTCATTCTCCATTTTTTAAGAAAGTTCTTGCATAATAAGGCCCAAGTTTGTTGACACATACTGATCTTTCTCTTCCTCATCTTGTCTTGTTTAATGAAAAAGAAAGAAGATAAAATTAATATGAAGTTCTTAAGAAGAAGAAATATCCTGCAAACAACAAAAAAGCGTAGCCTAATACTCCAATGTTCCAAATGAGTGCAAAGAGTCTGAGTGTTCCCAAGTCAGCATTGTATTACTCCCATGCTCTCCTTCCGTCCCCACTTGCAGACTCTGTTCCATCATTTATTTGTGATGCCCTGTGCCTATTATCAATTTACTGTCTCTCAGCCCTAAATTCACTCTGCATAGCCTGCTCTATAAAAATGGATCTGAATCCTTTAAGTACTTTCCTTTGCCAGCTGGCATAATGTTATGCTGTTTCAGCAGAGAGGATAGTAGAGACACTGCAGGCATCTGATGCCATCCAGGTATCAGAATAGTTCATTTGCTAAGTTGCTATAGAATGTATTTTTCCCCACTGAGTAAATTGTTTTCTCCAATGCAAAGTACCTAGAGTGTGCAGGATTCACTGTGTGTTTCCTCTAGCTCTTGACTTGGGTAGCAGTAGTATATCTGGGAGCCCCAGATAGCTACATCCCTTTCCTCGAAGCTCTGTTTCCTTTGGCCGTCCTGTTGCAAAAGGAGTGCACTCTAGTACTGGTGTCCACAGCTTGCCATTCAGACTTCTTTGCCATTCAGTGGGTTTCAACCACTTCTTATCCAATTGTCAATACCTTATCTCCTCATGTTTATTCTTTTTTGGATATTCTCCCTCAGCCCTAGGAAGCCCTCTTGAGCTCTCAGTCCATCTTTATAGTTATTCTCCTATCACTATTCAATAGTTCTGTATATTAAACTTACTTCATTTAATTACTATGTAGTTTCTGTCCCCACATTGCACCCAGACCAACACCTACACATACACCACTCTTAATTTCTATAAATACATCCTTGAACACCCAATTTAATGACTCTATAATATTTAGCTTAAGAACCTGAATAAATAATCTGTTTTAGGAATTGATCTATCTAAGACAATTTAATGGGATCTTTGTTATTTCTGGCAGAAATAATTGCTCTCTTTACTAATTTGTTGTGGGATGAAAGAAAATTTTCTTTCCCTAGTGAAAGAAATTGAACTTTTTACTATCTTTCTTTGAAGAATTAAAATCTTAATATAGGATAATCACCATAGTTTGGCCTGGAAAAAGCTTTACATTGTCTTTTTAAAATGTCATTTTAATCGAATGTCATTTTAAAGTGACATTTATTTATTGTTTCCATCTTTAAGAATTTATTTATGTTTATTATGCAGAGTCATCAGGAAAAATACACACACGTATTTGCATATATATGATCTCCGTGTATGTGTATAGATATACTTTTTTCTAAAATCATTGTAGCAATTTGTACTATGATAGGAAGTATTTCAAAATTCATCTTTTCCACATTCTCATCTATAACCATATTGCCATTCTCTATAAGATTTCCTGGATTTTTCTTTCACTTACAATGCATAAATTCTCAAGAGAATGTTGCTACTTTCCTACTAATGAAACAAAGTCAGATAATCTATAAAATTATAACTTTTCTTGGGTCTATCAAAGAGCTGAATTCACAGGTAACTAGGTAAACTAAAGTCCAAAGGGTAAAAGCCTTCTCCAGGGATAAAAGGGACCCATGAACAGTTTCAGAATTGGTAGAGTATTAGAGAAAGACATGGCTACTATAAAAGCAGGTAGGGAGAAAGCAGCTGAAATGTTAAATTTTTAATGGCTGAGTGTGGACCCACAGCTTGCGTGTTTGTTTACAATTACCAGGACCCCAGCACATTTGTCAACTCTTTTTTTACAGGCTTCACCTAGTATTCATTTAAAAAAATTACAATAGCAAAGAGTTGGAACCAACCCAAATCCCCATCAATGGTAGACTGCATAAAGAAAATGTGGCATATATACACCATGGAATACTATGCAGCCATGAAAAAGAATGAGGTCATGTCCTTTGCAGGGACATGGATGAAGCTGGAAGCCATCATCCTCAGCAAAATAACACAGGAACAGAAAACCAAACACCTCATGTTCTCACTCATAAGTGGGAGTTAAACAAGGAGAACACATGGTCACAGGGAGGGGAACATCACACACTGGGTCCTGTTGGGGGGTGAGAGGAAAGGGAAGGGAGAGCATTAGGACAAATACCTAATGCATGTGGGGCTTAAAACCTAGATGATGGGTTGATGGGTGCAGCAAACCACCACGACACATGTATATCTATGTAACAAACCTGCATGTTCAGCACATGTAGCCCAGAACTTAAAGTAATATATATATATATATATATATATATATATATATATATATATATGCAAACAAGAGACCTGAAAGACCCCCAGTAGCTCACAGGCCACAAAATCTACCCATGTCTCAGAACATTTTTTCCAAAGGGCAAATCTAGAAGCCTTGGTAGAAGGACAGGAATCCCTGTCAGCCCCACAAAACAAGCTGTTATTGCATCTTGGGGAGGAGTTAAAGCAAAAATCAGCAGCTAATGAGGGGCAATCTGTAAACCACCAACTACCCCTTCCCCCAACCTTTACTCCTGTTCCAAGTGAACTTCTGCTGCTAAGTTATGGGTAGAAGCTAAAAACCACTTTGTGGAGGGAGAGGAAGGAAACCACGTCGCTCTATGATAAAAGCCTTGCACCTGGTAAAAAGCAACAGCCTGCTACCACTGCAGGTGGGGCAGGAAGCTTCCAGTTCCCATTCCCAAGCAAAGATAAGTTGCAGCTGAGATTTGCAACAAGGACCCAGCACGGATACAAAGCACAGACAGGCTCTCACCACAGCGGGGGAGAGGACGCTCTCACAGGTCCAGAACCTCTCAACAGATACAAGGTAGGAATTGGCTGGTATGTAGGGAGGAAAACATGTTGAGGAAGCCCCATCTCAAGGGCCAGATCTATAGTACCTAATACTGAGGCCGGAGCAGGAAATCTAGAGTTCCTCCTGCCCATATCTCAAGCACTGCACTGAGCAAAAAGCTATGGCAGTCTATGGATGGGGGAAGGGTAAGATAACAGAGGGGATCTCCTTTACGGCTTGGGTGCACAAGGCCTTTGAAAGTTGAGGGTGGAACAGGAACACAGAGAAAACAATTTGCAGCTTCTCAGAGCCAAATTATTTACAAACATGGAGTGTGTAGGGTATCTCATTATTAGAATTTGTGTTGTCTGTTGTCTTGTTTTTTATAGAATTTGAGCGTCTTCTTATATGTTGAATGGCCACTTAGACTTCTGGAAATAGCTTTTTGTACTCAGTTGATTTTTTTTTTTTTGTCATACCTATTTGCAGGAGTTCATTATGTATTTTAGATATTTGTTTGCTGCTAGTTATTAATTTTGTCAATCTCTAATTTTCTTTTATTGTATTCAAGTTTAAGTTTTGTTGTAGTCAAATTAAACAACCTTTTCCTTTGTGATTGTGTATTTGGTGTGTGTCCTGTTTAGAAAGCACTTTCCTTTTCAGAAGTCATAAATGCACATTCCTTCATATTCTTCTAATAATCTCAAGTATTTGTCAAGAGTACATGAAAGATGTACTCTTTCATACATCTGAGTTTATTTTTGTGTAAGACCTAAGAGAGTGACCTAAGTCGTTGGTGATGAGTTTTTTTCTTTCTGCATTTCTCAAGCATATTGTTCCAACATGAACTACTTTCTGGTTCCTTCTTTCCGTATTCATTTGTTATTCCTTCTCTCTCGAATAGCAGATATGTGTGTGTTTGTGTTTATGTTTGTGTGTATATGTGTGTGTGTGTGCATATGTATATATATTATGCGTGTATGCACTTTGAAGTATTCTAGTTTTCAATTAATCTCTTTGTATACTTCTCGCACATAGTCTAGTTACTAGCAGTTACTAGAACTTCATAATAAGCCTTCATAAATGCTAGAACAGGTTCTTCATCTTATTTATTTTTTTCAAAATTGTCTTGGCTCTTCTGGGAGCTTACTATTTGTGACAGAAACTGCTAGCTTTTTACCAAAATTAATTAATCAATTAATTAATTTTTGAGATGGAGTCTCACTGTGTGGCCCAGGCTGGAGTGCAGTGGCGCCATCTTGGCTCACTGCAACCTCCGCCTCCCAGGTTCAAGCGATTCTCCTGCCTCAGCCTCCCGAGTAGCAGGGACTACAGGCGCCCACCACCATGCCCAGCTAATTTTTGTATTTTCAGTAGAGATGGGGTCTCACCATATTGGCCAGGCTGGTCTCGAACTCCTGACCTCATGATCTGCCCATGTTGGCCTCCCAAAGTGCTGGGATTACAGGCGTGAGCCCCTGCACCCGGCCGCTTTTTACCAAAATTTATTACTTTTCTTTCTGAGCACAGAGCTATACTCCATTCATAATTACATGAGATTGCTTCCTAGTCAATGGAATATAAGCAGAAGAAAAAATGTGCCATTTCTAAGTCATAATATTAGGAAATAGGTGAGTCTCTCTATATCCTCTTTTCCCTTCTGATAGGTAGATGCCTTAGAAGACAGCTGGCCAAAAGATGGATGGAATTCAGTTTCCTAGATTATCATGGGAAGATAAATTGATATATTAGTTTAATGAGCAAGAAATTATATTGTATTGGCCGGGCATGGTGGCTCATGCCTGTAATCCCAGCAGTTTGGGAGGCTGAGGCAGGCGGATAACCTGAGCTCAGGAGTTTGATACCAGCCTGCACAACATGGTGAAACCCTGTCCCTACTAAAAATACAAAAAAATTAGCTGGGCATGGTGGCATGCACCTTCAATCCCCACCACTCACGAGGCTGAGGCAGGGGAATCGCTTGAACCCAGGAGGCAGAGGTTGCAGTGAGCCAAGATGGCGCCACTGCACTCCAGCCTGGGCGACAGAGTGAGACTCCATCAAAAGAAAGAGAGAGAGAGAGAGACAGAGAGAGAGAAAGAAAGAAAATAAATTGTATTGTATTGTAGTTGAGCCATTAAATAATTTTTGTTAGATTTATTCTATAGTTCAATTTATATTAGCTACTTATACTCTTCTAAATGTATATTGGAAACATTTTGACAAGTTTCATGATAAATAAAGGTCTGATTACTATCGCATTAAATTTATTGATTCATTCAGATATAATTAAAATGTTTATGGTATTGAGTTTTCTTCTACATGGACATTAGATATTTTCTTATGTTCTTTTGTGATTATGATTATATCTAATATAATCTACTAACATGTAAATTAGATTGATGTTTTCTCTCATGTTTTCCAGCAAATACTATAATTTGTCATAAGGTATTTTTTAATACTACTTAATTGAATTTGCCAATATTTTACTTGGGATTGTGTATAATCATAAGTTACAGTGTACTATAATTTAATTGTTTATACAGTGTGCTTGTCTGCTTTTAGCCTCAGTGTTATGTTAGCTTTATTATGGCTAGCATTTTCTCTTTTTCTGTTCTCCAAGGCAGTTTGTAACACATGGAAGATCTGATCTTAGAAGGCTAGTAAACTTGCTGATAAAACCTTATGAGCCTGTTGTTTCTGAGATAAGGATGGGCTAGATTATCATTGCTGTTAACGAAGGTTCAATTAATTAAATATGACTGGTCTATTCAAGTTGTCTGTTTCAACTTGATCCAATTTTGATAATTTTCACTGAAAAGTATTCATTATATTTAGATTATTTATTTATTTATTTATTTTTATTTTACTTTATGTTCTGGGATCATGTGCAGAATGTGCAGTTTTGTTACGTAGGTATACATGTAACCATGGTGGTTTGCTGCACCTATCAACCCATCATCTAGGTTTTAAGCCCCGCACGCATTAGGTATTTGTTCTAATGCCCTTCATCCCCTTGCCCTCTACCCCTCAACAGGCCCTGGTGTGCATTGTTCCCCTTGATGTGTCCATGTGTTCTCATTGTTCAACTCCCACTTACGAGTAAGAATATGTGGTGTTTGGTTTTCTTTTCCTGTGTTAGTTTGCTGAGAATGATGGCTTCCAGCTTCATCCATGTCCCTGCAAAGGACATGATCTCATTCTTTTTTATGGCTGCATAGTATTCCATGGTGTATATGTGCCACATTTTCTTTAGCCAGTCTAACATTGTTGGGCATTTGGGTTGGTTCCAAGTCTTTGCTATTGTAAATAGTGCTGCAATAAACATTATGTGTGCATGTGTCTTTATAGTAGAATGGTTTATATTCCTTTGCATATATACCCAATAATGGGATTGCTGGGTCAAATTGTATTTCTGATCCTGGATCCTGAGGAATCGCCACACTGTCTTCCACAATGGTTGAACTAATTTACACTCCCACTAACAGTGTAAAAGTGTTCCTATTTCTTTACAGCCTTGTCAGCATCTATTGTTTCCTGACTTTTTAATAATCGCCATTCTGACTGGCATGAAATGATATCTCATTGTGGTTTTGATTTGCATTTCTTTAGTGATCAGTGGTGATGAGTTTTTTTTATTTGTTTGTTGGCCACATAAATGTCTTCTTTTGAGAAGTGTCTGTTCATATTTTGTGTCCACTTTTTGATGGGATTTTTTTTTCTTGTAAATTTGTTTAATTTCCTTGTAGATTCTAGACATTAGCCCTTTGTCAGATGGGTAGATTGCAAAAATTTTCTCTCATTCTGTAGGTTGCCTGTTCACACTGATGATAGTTTATTTTGCTGTGCAGACGCTCTTTAGTTTAATGAGATCCCATTTGTCAATTTTGGCTTTTGTTGCAATTGCTTTTGGTATTTTAGTCATGAAGTCTTTGCCCATGCCTATGTCCTGAATGGTACTGCCTAGGTTTTTTTCTAGGGTTTTTATGGTTTTGGGTTTTACATTTAAGTCTTTAAAACATTTTGAGTTAATTTTTGTATAAAGTGTAAGGAAGGGGTCCTGTTTCAGTTTTCCGCATATGACTAACCAGCTTTCCCAGCACCATTTATTTAAAAGGGAATCCTTTCCACATTGTTTGTTTTTGTCAGGTTTGTCAAAGATCAGATGGTTGTAGATGCATGGTGTAATTTCTGAGGTCTCTGTCCTGTTTCATTGGTCTATATATCTGTTTTGGCACCAGTATCATGGTGTTTTGGTTACTGTAGCCTTGTAGTGTTGTTTAAAGTCAGATAGCATGGTAAACTAGAAAATCCAGAAGAAATGGATAAATTCCATGACACATACACCCTCCTAAGACTAAACTAGGAAAAAGTCAAATCCCTGAATAGGCTGATAACAAGTTCTGAGATTGAAGGAGTAATTAATAGCTTACCAATCAAAAAAAGCCCAGGACCAGACAGATTCACAGTTGAATTCTACCAGTGGTACAAGAGGAGCTGGTAGCATTCCTTCTGAAACAATTCCAAACAGTCGAAAAAGAGGGACTCCTCTCTAACTCACATTATGAGGCCAACATCATCCTGCTACCAAAACCTGGCAGAGACACAACAAAAAAGGAAAATTTCAGGCCAATATCCCTGATTAATATCGATGTGAAAATCCTCAATAAAATACTGGCAAACCAAATCCAGCAGCACATCAAAAAGCTTATCCACCATGATCAAGTCGCTTCATCCCTGGGATGCAAGGCTATTTCAATATACGCAAATCAATAAATGTAATCCATCACATAAACAGAACCAATGACAAAAACCACATGATTATCTCAATAGATGCAGAAATGGCCTTTCATAAAATTCAACATCCCTTCATGTTAAAACCTCTCAATAAACTAGGCATTGATGGAACATCTCAAAATAACAAGAGCTCTTTACTGCAGAGCCATAGCAAATATCATACTGAATGGGTAAAAGCTGGAAGCATTCCCTTTGAAAACTGGCACAAGACAAGGATGCCCTCTCTCACCACTCCTATTCAACATAGTATTGGAAGTTCTAGCCAGTGCAATCAGGCAAGAGAAAGAAATAAAGGTATTCAAATAGGAAGAGAGGAAGTCAAATTGTCACTGTTTGCTGATGACATGATTCTATATTTAGAAAACCCCATCGTCTCAGCCCCAAAACTCCTTAAGCTGGTAAGCAACTTCAGCAAAGTCTCAGGATACAAAATCAATGTGCAAAAATCACAAGCATTCCTATACACCAACAATAGACAAGCAAAAAGCCAAATCATGAATGAACTCCCATTCAAAATTGCTACAAAGAGAATAAAATACCTAGGAATACAATTTACAAGGGATGTGAAGGACCTCTTCAAGGAGAACTACAAACCACTGCTCAAGGAAATAAGAAAGGACACAAACAAATGGAAAAACATTTCGTGCTCATAGATAGAAAGAATCAATATCATGAAAATGACCATACTGCCCGAAGTAATTGATAAATTCAATGCTATTCCCATCAAGCTACCATTGACTTTCTTTGCAGAATAGAAAAAAACTACTTTAAATTTTATGTGGAACCAAAAAAGAGCCCGCGTAGCCAAAACAATCCTAAGCAAAAAGAACAAAGCTGGAGGCATCATGCTACCCGGCTTCAAACTATATTTAGATTTATTAGCATGAATTTAAAATATCTATAACTAAAAATACTTTTGAAAACCTATTATAAATGGATGTATTTTTTCTTCTATTTTTAAGCTTCTTTTTATTTTTATTCATTAGTCTTGCTAGAATTTTGAATGTATTAATGGCCTTATAAACAAAACAGCAGTTTACTGTTTCATCATTTTCATTGCTTACTATGTTTTCTAATTTATTAATTTATCTTCTTACTTTTCACGGTTTTATTTCTACTCTTTTGGGGGTTGGTTTTGCTGCTTTTTCCTTTGGCTTCTTGGCTGAAATAATGAACTAATGTTAGCAGAGTGGCTGAGAAAATGGATTCTGGAGTTGGGTGATTGATTGCATCAGTGACCCAATTATCCATCTGTCTGTGTCCACCCTTTGTCTGGTAATTTTGGAGTTTTTGTCATCAAGGCAGGCTAGTACTTGGGCCAAGAGAAGAAGGGAGGTGTGATGACGCACCAGTTCTGAACCTCAGCCTCCCGAGACCTTGAGTGTATCTGCTTGCTTTTTTGTTTCTTCCATTGCTGTGAGAGCAGACCTGGCCTAGCCTACTGCGGAATGAAACCAAGCTGAGTCCTCTCAGTCATCCAGTTGAGAGTGCTAGCCAGTCCCCTCCCAGAGATACCATCAAGCCTATCCAAGATCAGCAGTTTCTTAGGAACCACTGCAGACACCACAACTACAAATGCTTATTGCTGTGTGTTATTATTTGGGTTTATTTCCTTTTTGCTATGTAACATAAATGTGGCAATAGACCATACATATGTTACTTAGGATTACCTCTTTAGCATTCACTATATTGAAGTTTCTTTGTTTTTAGTGACTTTTTATTTTTGATTTCTAACAATTATATTGTGACCAAAGAAATGACTTCTCAGTAAGATACTGCTTCTTTAAAATTCCCTAAGGCTTCCTCGCTGGTGCAGCATATTTTAATATTTGAAAGTGTTCCACATGCACCTAACATACCTGTAACTCACCATTTAGGTGAAGTGTTTTGTACGTATCTATTCAATCTTTTTCATTGTGTTCTTCAAATCTTCAGCATCCTAATGTTATATTTCCTAGATCAATCATTTCATAATAGAGTTCAATTAAAAATTTCCACTCTAATAATAGGTTTGGCAATTTCTTATTATATCTCTGTTGGTTTTCAGCAAGTGCATTTAAAGCCTAGGTGGCTAGGTGCATAAAACATTGCTTTTTTATGTTTCAGTAATAGGTTGCTTCTATTTCTGATAATAACACGGAGACACTAGGTTTCTGTAGGTTAATATTTGCCCAATGTATCTGTTTCTATCTCTTTGTTGTTAACCTTTTGCTGCATTTTTAAATATTTGGTTAATGTATAAAAAACTATCAATGCATTATGTTTAGAAATCTAAACTGATAGATAACTATATTTTAAGAGATGCATTAAACCATGTATGAATTTTTGTTTTGGATGATCTCTCATTCTATCTTATTCTCACGTTAAACCTACTTTTCCTTTGCTTCTAGTTTTGTCTACATCTTTACCTTCTATTGAATTGAAAATGTTTTCCTCCCCTTCTTCATTTCTTCTCCTGTCCCAAAGATGTATAAGGTGGTTATATGTCTTTTATGGTTACTCTTAAATACTTTTCTAAGGAACTATAACTTATTTTATGAAAACTCAAAAGTATTTATTATCTCTGTTCTCTTTTCACAAACAAATGCCTTCTAGTTATTTTAACACTCTGCTGAATTCCAATCTAATTATCCTGGTTGGTTATTTATTTATTTATTTATTTTTGAGATGGAGTCTCTCTCTGTCGCCCAGGCTGGAGTGCAGTGGTGCGATCTCGGCTCACTGCAAGCTCCGCCTCCTGGGTTCGTGCCATTCTCCTGCCTCAGCCTCCCGAGTAGCTGGGATTACAAGCGCCCGCCACCACGCCCAGCTAATTTTTTGTGTTTTTAGTAGAGATGGGGTTTCACCTTGTTAGCTCGGATGGTCTCGATCTCCTGACCTTGTGATCCGCCTGTTGTTGTGTAGAAATGTGATTCAATTTTCAATTTAAAGAACATACAAAGTAGATTCATTTTTTACCATCAAATGTCTATTAACTTTGCCAATGAATTATGCATTTCTGTAGCGAGGTTTTGATATACTTGGGCTTGTGCAGGAGGTGGAGTGTAGAAATTCCTCCTGTACAGGGCTTGCATTGGCTGCAGCTGCTTTAAGAACCCAGAAACTTTTGCCCTCTCTGTAGGCTAGCTCACTGTGAAAATATCCCATGGATTTTACCTAAAATTGCTTACAGAGAGTGGCATTATACTTCTATAGATAACTGCATCAGTAACCAGAGAGGAGAAGTACAGCACTAGACTACCCTCTACCCCCTGGTAGGAGTAGTAGCACATCACAGTTTCAGCATGTTCAATCTTGAGCAAAGAACATGATGTGATTGTTTGTGGGTATGTCTGTATATGGGGGGTGATTTTGTAGGGGAATTTATACATACAGTTTATTGCAGCAGGCACATGAAATACTTCCCAGAAGAAGATAATTCAGTGCATAATAAGAGCACCACATCTTTCCATAACTTCAATCAACCACTGCTACACAAATAGGATTTGCTAAGCCACTCCTGAAAACTGTAGGACTAGAGTGCTTTCAAATGGTCTTTGCTGTGGGAGAGAACAGGCAACCTAAGCTGAATTATAGAAAGTAAAGAGATTCTGGAGGGTACCATCATCAGTTTTCTGGGAAGCATGTGAAGGACATGACTTGGAAGAATGGGTCTGGACTTTTGAGCACAAAGCCAGCAGCTCCACCCTGAAGACCATCATTTGGCTCATAAGTCCTGACTTCTGAAGCAAGTGATCTCCCTCCATATGCATGCCATGTTGGCCATGCAGTTTCTATGAACTCCTCCATAGTGATGAGAAGTGAATGAGCCCCAACTGAAGCCATCATCTCATTTATGGGACAGGATCACACACAGGGTGGTGCTACTTTCTAGAGCCAAATCTCAAGTAAGGTGTCCAGGGGTCAGTTGCAACAGAAGGCACATTAGCCACAGCAGTCTCAGAGAACACTGCTAGAAGAAGAACCTACACATGGCCATGCAATGAGGCTGAGGGGCAGGCCTAAGTGGAAGCAGACCAAGTAAAGAGGTCAGAGAGCCCATGGAAAGAGAAGAGGGAAAGACAGTTCCAAGAGTAAAGCAGCCTAGGTTAAGGTGCAGAAAATTCAGCATGGATACTTTTTTTTTTTTTTCTGTATACCAGAATTTATTTATTTATTTATTTTTATTATTATACTTTAAGTTTTAGGGTACATGTGCACATTGTGCAGGTTAGTTACATATGTATACATGTGCCATGCTGGTGCGCTGCACCCACTAACTCGTCATCTAGCATTAGGTATATCTCCCAATGCTACCCCTCCCCCCTCCCCCCACCCCACCACAGTCCCCAGAGTGTGATATTCCCCTTCCTGTGTCCATGTGATCTCATTGTTCAATTCCCACCTATGAGTGAGAATATGCGGTGTTTGGTTTTTTGTTCTTGCGATAGTTTACTGAGAATGATGGTTTCCAAATCAAAACCACTATGAGATATCATCTCACACCAGTTAGAATGGCAATCATTAAAAAGTCAGGAAACAACAGGTGCTGGAGAGGATGTGGAGAAATAGGAACACTTTTACACTGTTGGTGGGACTGTAAACTAGTTCAACCATTGTAGAAGTCAGTGTGGCGATTCCTCAGGGATCTAGAACTAGAAATACCATTTGACCCAGCCATCCCATTAATGGGTATATACCCAAATGACTATAAATCATGCTGCTATAAAAACACATGCACACGTATGTTTATTGCGGCATTATTCACAATAGCAAAGACTTGGAACCAACCCAAATGTCCAACAATGATAGACTGGATTAAGAAAATGTGGCACATATACACCATGGATACTTTTAAGAGAGCTGTGCAAGGCTCTCCTTACCTAAAATCACCCTCCGTATACAGACATACCCACAAACAATCACATCATGTTCTTTGCTCAAGATTGAACTTGCTGAAACTGTGATGTGCTACTACTCCTACCGGGGGTAGAGGGTAGTCTGCTGCTGTACTTCTCCTCTCTGGTTACTGATGCAGTTATCTATAGAAGTATAATGCCGCTCTCTGTAAGCAATTTTAGGTAAAATCCATGGGATATTTTCACAGTGAGCTAGCCTACAGAGAGGGCAAAAGTTTCTGGGTTCTTAAAGCAGCTGCCGCCAATGCAAGCTCTGTACAGGAGGAATTTCTTTTTTTTTTTTTCCTTTTATTATTATACTTTAAGTTTTAGGGTACATGTGCACATTGTGCAGGTTAGTTACATATGTATACATGTGCCACGCTGGTGCGCTGCACCCACTAACTCGTCATCTAGCATTAGGTATATCTCCCAATGCTATCCCTCCCCCCTCCCGCCACCCCACAACAGTCCCCAGAGTGTGATGTTTCCCTACACTCCACCTCGTGCACAAGCACAAATATATCACAGCATCTCTACAGAAATGCATAATTCACTGGCGAAGTTAATAGACATTGGCCAAGAGGATGATCTCCTCACTATGGAATCAGCTACAGTCTTGGGTAGCATGCAAACTCCAGTCTGACTCCAATCCCTTATATCTTCCATCGTAAAGTATTATTGCCAACTTTGTTTCTTCCCAATTTTTGTATGTTCTGCAGTTTATGTAAAGGCTAGCAAAAACATGAATTCTTTATTATACATATGGCAAATAGTCTCAAATTGTAATGACTCATTTTTATCCTCTTATACTGTTGTAAAATTCAGAACAACATGTATTCACTATAGGAGTATGAAAATTCTTTTTACCAATGTACATTTTAAATAACATTGTGATAAAGAGAAGCTACATATTTCACATTCTGATTCAACTCACTGTATCCAACGAGTAAAAGATCCTAGAAAGAATCTTACATTTCTAAAATTCTTATAGCCTAAGAGTGAGCGATAGGAACAATAAAAATATTTCTGTAAGTGCTCTTGGTAAACAGTCTTAAAGTCAGAAGAACACTTATCCAAAACGCCCTACATTATTGTGCAATCAAAGTAGATAACTTTAACTTCAAAAACAACTCAGTCTTCCAACCCAATTCTTAAAACTCTAAGCTCTTCACAAAAAATTTTTAGCCAATTTAAACTTATTTCTACACTCAGTTATGTTTAAAACAACATAATGGTTGCATAATTTTTTAAAAAACATTCTAACTCAATATTTTTATCTATCCAATATTAATTACCAGATATAAAATCTTTAAAATAGCCCAATATTTTTCAAAATAATTTCTGCATAGATGATTGTCATTCAGTTTATAAAGGTTTATTTATAATTTTGTGATAGGAATAAGAAAAGACAAAACCTCTGAAACAAACTCACACACAAAAGCAAAATACAAAACAAAACAGAAAAAATACAGTGAACTTACTTCTGGGAAAATGGAAGCAAGGAATCTAGAGGTATGGTTTATCCACTGAGCTCCTTGTTTAGAAGAAAATTATTCATATTTTCTCCTAGTCTCTACCATGTATCTAGAATTTTCTTTAACTGTTTGACTTCTGTGAAAAGTTTCTGTGAAGACTGCTTTCAGAGTGGAGGTTATGATCTCAATTCTGTTGGCCCTGCCAAACATCACATTCACGTCATCATGCTTGGACTGTTTGTCTTCTCATTGATATTCGGCCAGTTCCTGCAGAGCAGTGGCATTTATACTGGGTTGCCTGGCTATATCATATTATAGGGAGCAATTTCTCTTTTACGTCCAAGATTATTGTGGCTAATACCAAAATTTAAAGTGCTGTCTTTAAGCCATGAGAAAGTAAACAGCTTAATCAGAGAAAAGCTCTTCTCTCTACCCAGAGCTCTAGTCTGCTTAATTGACAGCTTTACCTAGATAATCAAAATTTTCATTCCTCTGCTTCCCAGCTTCATTTTCACTCAGTTCAGACTATTTTCCAATTTATTTGACCCACGGATTAATCAGAAATGTGCTTAATTTCCAAGTGTCTGAAGATTTTCTTATCTTTTGGTTATTGATTTAATTTTAAATCAGGAGTTTAATTCAATTATACTCAGAAAAAAAATTATGTATGTCAAATTTGTTAAGGCTTATTTGATGACCCAGGATATGATCTATCTTGGCAGATATTCCATAGGCACTTGAAAAGTTGTATAGTTTTTTGGTGTTGAGTGGAATATTATATAATATGTATTACATTTAGTTGGTTGATGATATTGTTCAGTTTTTCCTATATTTTTCCTAATTTTCTGTCTCCTAGTTCTGTTGATTACTAAGAGAGGAATGTTGAAGATTTTAACAAAACTTAGGGACTTTTAAATTTCTCCCTTTAAAACTATCATGTTTTGCCTGATGTATTTTGCAACATTTGGAATTGTTATGTCTTCTTGGTGAATTGACCCTTTTATCATTATGTAATGTTAATCTTTATCTCTAGTAACTTTTGTGTTCTAAAGTCTACTTTGTTTCATATTAATAATATAGCCATTCTTACTTTCCTGTGATTATTGTTTTCATGGTATTTTGTTTTCATCCGTTTATTTTTATCTATACACACACACACACTATATGCTTTCAGAGTGGCGGTTATGATCTCAATTCTGTTGGCCCTGCCAAACATCACATTCATATTATATGTGTATGCGTGTGTGTGTGTGTGTGTGTGTGTCTGTGTTTGTTATTATTATTATTATTATTATTTTAAGATGATGGTCTTGCTATGTTGCCAAGGCTGGACTTGAACTCCTGGGTTCAAGTGATCTTCCCATCTCAGACTCCTGAGTAGCTGAAACTACAGATACATGCCACTATACCCAGCTCTAAATTGTATTTCAAGTGAGTTTCTTGTAGATGGCATATAATAGAGTCATGTGTTTGGTTTTTAAAATCCAATTTGACAATGCATATCTTTTAATGGGTGTGTTTAAATTATTTTCATTTTATGTAGCTATTGATTTTTAAAATCAGATCTGCCATTTTGTTATTTGCTTCTTTTCTCTCTGGTTTTAATTCTCCTATTTCCCATTTTCTGCTTTCTTGTTGGTTATTTGAAATTATTTTTTTGGTATTGCATTTCAACGTATCTATTATGTTTCATAACTGTATCTATTTGTATAGTTATTTTAGTGGTCACTCTCAGGATTACAAAAGACATACTTAACATGACATGCTTTACCCAGAATTAATATTTCTTCATTTTAAGTGAAATATATAAACCTTACTATGATATACAGACAAAATAGGAAGGAGGTCAACAAGGGTGCTGCTCAGTAACTATAACCATGATTAGCCATGATTGTGAGGTTTCCCCAGCCATGTGGAACTGTGAGTCAATTAAACCTCTTTCCTTTATAAATTACCCAGTCTCAGGTATGTCTTTATTAGCAGCATGAGAGCAGACTAATACAGATACCATCTCACACCAGTCAAAATGGCCATTTTTAAAAAGCCAGTAAATAATAGATGCTGGCTAGGCTGCAGAGAAAAGGGAGTGCTTATACACTGTTGGTGGGAATGTAAATTAGTGCAGCCACTGTGAAAAGCAGTTTGGAGATTTCTTAAGTAACTTAAAAAAAGAATAGCAGAATAATCATTCAACCCAGCGATATCTTTACTAGGTATATACCCAAAGGAAAATTAATCATTTTACAAAAATGACACATGCACTTGTATGTTCATGGCAGTGCCATTCATAATGGCAAAGACTTGGAATCAACCTAGGTGCCCATCAACAGTGGTTTGGATGAAGAAAACTTGGTATATATACACCATGGAATACTACACAGTCATAAAAAAAATGAAATCATGTCCTTTGCAGCAACATGGATGCAGCTGGAGGCCATTATCCTAAGTGAACTAACACAAAAACAGAAAACCAAATACTGCATATTCTCACTTATAACTGGCAGCTAATCATTGAGTACACATAGACATAAATGTATTTTAACACATTAGTATTCCTACTTAGATTCTGTGTAATATTTAACCATTTCATTACATCAACAAAAGCCTTTAGAAATTGATGTATCTAGCACAATTAAGGGGTAATTTGTTTATTATTACAGGAGTCATTTCATTTACACTAATTTGATGTGAGGAGACAATCAAATTCCTTTTTTCCTGTAAGAAAAACTTAATTCCGGGAGGCGTAGGCAGGAGAATCTCTTGAACCCGGGAGGCAGAAGTTGCAGTGAGCCGAGATTGCACCATTGCACTCCAGCCTGGGCAACAAGAGTGAAACTCTGTCTCAAAAAAATAAATAAATAAAATAAAATAAAATAAAAAGAAAAACTTAACCCTCACATTTTTTCTTTAAAAACATTACACTATTGAAATAGAATAGAATTTTGGACCTCAATGTTTCTATGCTTTTTGACAATGTAAAGATTATATCAAGAATAATATTGACTCCTTGTGCACATGTGTGAAACTATGTCGAGCTGATGTATCCAGAAAAGAAATTGCAGTGATATTGGGTATAGAATTTCCAATCTCAACCTCCTTCTTGTTGTGGAATAGAAATTTAGTTCCACCTTCTCTGTTCATAATACATAAGAGTAGATAATCAGATATGAGGTGATTAAATATATAAACTGATTTCACAGTTACCATGGAAAGACCATAATATGTTTGGACGAGGTGGGGGAAAGAGTCTCCCTCTGAACTGAGATTTGAATAGGCTTTAGATAGACTAAAAACCCATGGCCTGTCTTCTTCAACTTCCCGTCATTGATCATCTGGGAGAATCAAAATGGCCTGGATTATAAAGTGATTACAATTAGTAGGGCAGGCATACTAAATAAAAATGGGGTGAGTGTGCTTGGATGGGAAAAACTGGGGTGCAGAGAAATATTTCCTGTTTTGGAGGCTTCGTTCATAGCGAGCCTGAGGATGCAGATGATATGGAACATGAGCCACACCAGGATATACATCCTCCTGCACAGTCTTCCCTGATCAGTGCTGTCTATTGCCCTAGGCACCATCCTCAGCCACTCTGTGTTAGGCACTTAGGACAGTTCTGTTCAAAGCATGATTGCTTTCTGGTCAGTGAAGAAATAGTAAAGAAATGAGAGTTTGCTTTTGAAGCTTTTGTAGCAACTTAACATTTCTGCAATGTCGTGGTACATGTTTTATATTTTTTAAAAGTATTCATCTGCAGACTAGAAATAAAATAGTCCTTCAGCACGGATAGTTTGAGAGATGCTACTGTAGAGTGTCTGGAGAGGATGGGATTCTTCTAGACATTGACGGCTCCCTGGAGTGGTGCTGGAGCTTGCTGAGATAGGGATGCAGGGATTGCTGTGGAACAGCATCTTGTGAAAACAGGCACAGATGGGCTGTTGCCACGTACTCAGTATTTGGCAGGCCCAGGCACCCTGCCCCAGGGAGACAGAGCAACAGCTGTCATTTCCAAAAATGTGACACAAATATGACTTTCGTTTTTTATTGTATGTGTATGCATGCGTGCATGCGCATGTGTGGTTGGTGTGTGGGTAAATAATATTGGTGAGGGAGTTAGCAGTGCAGAGACGCAGAGATGAATCTAATGAATTTATATTTGGAGGCCCTTGAAAGGAGCCCTGTGCATGCATAATCAGGAAGCAGAAGTGCAGTCATAGGCCAGTCCCATCCTCTGGTGGAAACAGCAAATTACAGCCTTAGCACTTCTCACCTGTAGCAAAAGAAATGTATGCTGCACCTGGGAGGGGTAGGAGAACTTCTTAGAATTTGGTGGGTTTATTAGTCAGGGTTGTGTAGAGAAACAGAACCAATGAGATGAATATGTTAGATAGATGATAGATAGATAGATGATAGATAGATAGATTGATAGAGATGATAGATGATATAGATAGATGATAGATAATAGATGATACATAGATAGATATAGCAAATAGATCTATAGATATGACAGAGAGAGAATGAGAAAGATTTACATTAAAGAATTGGCTCACATGATTGTGGGGGCTGCAAATCCTACATCTGTAGAATTTGCTGGCAGGATGGAAATTCAGGTAAGAGTGGATATTGTAGCCTTGAGTCGAAAGTCCACAGGGCAGCAAGCTGGAAACTCAGGCAAGGTTTCTAGGTTGCAGTCTTAAGAAGAATTTCATATTCTTTAGGAAACCTCAGTCTGTGTTCTTAGTGTCTTCAACTGATTGAATGAAGCACAAACATTATGGAAGGAAATCCGGTTTACTCAAAGTCTGCTGGATTAAGCATTAATCCCAACTAAAAAACGCCTTCACAGCAACATTTAGACTACTGTTCAGCCAAGTATGTGGGCACCATAGCTCAGATAAGTTGACATATAAAATTCACCATCACAAGGGAGGAATTTATATATACACTTTATTGCAGCAAAAACTTTACAGTTTAACGTTTTGTACTTTTCCCAGAAGGAAACGTTTCAGTGCAGAGTTGAATATCGCATCTTTCCGTAGCTCATACAAATCCCATACAACTTTGATTTGCTGAGCCTCTCCTGAAAACTGTACAACTTAAGTGTTCATGAAAGGTTTTAATTGCTTAAGAAAATAGACTGTTTGTGTGAATTACAAAGAAAAAGGGATTTTAGAAGGAACATTTGTATTCCGGGAAGCAGGTTGGGGCAAGGCTTGCATAAATGAATCAGAAGTTTTAGGCACGAAGTCAGCACCTCTGTCATGGCCTATGTCAGTTGAGTCTTTACCTTTGCCTCGTGCGTGGCCTTCAGACCCTGTGAGCCCGCTCCGGGACAGGGTTACGGCCAATCCAGCAGAGATTCTGGCAAAGCATCCCGGGAATGAGAGTAAGAAAGGCCCAAAGCAGTCAAGGCCCAAAGACAACCCTCGACCCCATCTCTCCAAATGTCAGCCCTCAAGATCTCAGGCTCTCTGGACCTTAATCTCCATGCCACTTCAGAGGCCCCAAATTTCAGCCCCAGCAGCTCCAGCTCATAGCCCTAGGTCTTCAGAGATCACTCCAGTAACTCCCAAATATCACCCCAGGGATCCAGTTCTGACAGCCAAGACCACTCCTCTCATAAAATAATCGCGGATATTAGGTGAAGATCCCCAAAGCCCCAAGGAAACCCTAAATCTCATCCTGAGGACACCGATCCCACCAAAGCCCCAAGGAAACCCCAAATTTCATCTCGAGGACACCAGTCCCACCGTTAGGAACCGGGACCTCAACCCGCAGCACCAGGATTCCGAGAACAGAGGCGTCGGGGCCAAATGGGCTGAATCCAGTACCTCACTCCCACGCCCCCGGGTGGACAGCGACCCTCCTCCGCCGCGTCCCCTCGTGGGTTTTAGGTCCTATATTTGAGGGATGTGGCCTCCTCCTTTTACATCATGTTGGCCAAGAATGATCTACACAGTCATCATGGAATATTGCATGGAGATAAGGAGTGGTTGTGCCCCTGCCTGAAGCGCTTATCCCATTCATGAGGCAGGATGACCCTCAAGGCAGTGCTACTTACTAGAGTCAAAGCTCAGGTAAGGTGTTTAGGGGCCAGTTGCAACAGGAAGCACATTAGCCAAGGCAGTCTCAAAGAGTATTGCCAGAGGAAGAATCTACACCTGGCTGTTTAATGAGGTTGAAAGGCAAATCTAGGTCAAGCAGGCCAGGTAAAGAGGTCAGCCCAGCACTTTGGGAGGCAGAGGCAGGTGGATCACCTGAGGTCTGGAGTTCGAGACCAGCCTGGCCAACATGGTGAAACCTTGTCTTTACTAAAAATACAAAAATTAGCTGGGTGT
Organism: Pan paniscus; assembly: GCF_029289425.2. NCBI lineage: Eukaryota > Metazoa > Chordata > Mammalia > Primates > Hominidae > Pan > Pan paniscus. The sequence continues at coordinate 84,990,242 of NC_073268.2, forward strand.
GGTGGCACGCGCCTGTAATCCCAGCTACTCAGGAGGCTGAGGCAGGAGAATTGCTTGAACCAGGGAGGCGGAGGTTGTGGTGAGCCAAGATCAGGCCACTGCACTCCAGCCTGGGTGACAGAGTGAAACTCCGCCTCAAAAAATAAATAAATAAAAAAAAATAAAAATAAAAAAGAAGTCAGAAAGCCCATGAACAACATTTGGAGGGAAGAAGTTAGTCCAAGAATAAAAGCATTAGGTCAGGGCGTCTAAGATCCCCAAGGATTGGTCCTGGCTATGTAGACACTTAAAGAGATTGTGCAAGGCTGGACAGGAGGGTGAGCTGGCCAAAAAGGTGATCTGCTAACTGTGGAATCAACCACCGCCCAATGTCCTGGATAACTGAGTCTGACTCGCAATGGTTAGTCTTACCGTTGTAAGTCAGTCTTGAAGTATAAACAAGTTCATTAAACTACCCCTCCTGTTTACATTTTCTTTTATTCCCTGATTCATGTAATCTCTGTAGCTCTTATCTAAATAAAAAATAATAACATGGACTTGTTATTATGCATGTCGTGGTTTACTTCTAACTGTAAAGTTTCTGATTATTCTCCTGTCATGCTGATCTTCATGTCAGAAGAAAACGCTTTGCTATTCACCATGAGTGCAGAAAACTGCTTACTAGAAACGATTCTAAACAGCAAAGGATGTATATTTGAAATAATAGGGTTGTAATGAAAAGGTACATATTTCTCAATCTCGTTCAATACATTGTACCCGTAGAGTAAAAGATATAGAAAAGCATCTTATGTTTTAAAAATGTAAGTCTGAGAGTGAAAAACAGAGACAATAAAAACCTTTCTCTAAATATTATTGGTGGAAAAGTCTCAAAGCAATAGAAAGTATATATAAAATGCCTGTGAATTTTTGTGCAATAAAATCATATATATATGTGTGTGTGTATGTATATTTGTAACTCAGATTTGTAAATGCAGCCACATTCATATCCACACATCAAATGCACCAAAAAGATTCACTAAGTTCCTCATAGTCAGTCCATAAAATCCCAGCTTCTTCACATATTCGCATTTTTTGTCTTAACATGATATAATAGTTAAAAAAATTTAAAAATTAATAATTAACCAAGTTTTTTTTTCTTGTAGACCATATCAGCCATTATTCAGAAACATTAATTCATTGTTTTAAAAATAATTTCTCTAGAGATGTTTGGCACTTAGTATATGAAATCATTTATAATTGAATAATACAAACAAAACAGAAAAAAGGACTTACTTTTGGGACATCTGAAGAAAGTGACCTACAAACTCAGTTTATCCCTGAGTCTCATTATTTTTAGGAAAATGGTCTCTATGTCATCTCTATGTTATGTTTGACTTGTCTTGCTTGAGTCTGTTTTCCAGAAAGATTGTGATCCTTGGCCTGTTGAATATGAAATTTACATGATCACTCTTGGGAAAAATTCCTTTTTTAGTGACTGCAAGCCAGGTCCTGTGGCCGAGAAGCATCAGCTGTACTTGGTTGACTGACTGTATTACTCTGTTTTCATGCTGCTCATAAAGACATACCTGAGACTTGGCAATTTACAAAAGAGGTTTAACAGACTCACAGTGTCAAGTGGGTGGGGGGGCCTCACAATCATGGCGGAAGGTGAAAGGCATGTCTCACATGGTGGCAGACAAGAGAAGAGAGCTTGCGCAGGAAAATTTCCTCTTATAAAACCATCAGACCTCATGAGACTTACTCACTATCACAAGAATAGCACGGGAAGGACCCACCCCCATGATTCAATTACCTCCAACCAGGACCCTCCACAACATGTGGGAATTATGGGAACTACAATTCAAGATAAGATTTGGGTGAGGTCACAGCCAACCATATCACTGACTTTCATCATATTATAAAGAACTATCTTGCAGAGAGAATCTGCTTTCCATCTCTAATAATTTGTTTATTCTGGATATTTCACATAAATAGAGTTATATAATATTTGTTGCTGGCTTTTTCATTTAGTGTAATGTTTTCAAGGTTCATCTGTGTTAGAGTATGTACCTTTGCTTCATTCCTTTACATCACTAAATAATATTCGATTGTATGGATGTGCCACATTTTATTTGATCTCTTATCAGTTGACAGACTGTTGGGTTTTTCTACTTTTTGGCTATTACGAATGATGGTACTATATGAACATTCACACACAAGTTTTCATGGGTATATGTTTTTATCTTTCTTGGGTATATACCTAGGTGGGGGATTGCTGTCATATGGTAACTTTATGTTTAACATCCTGAGGACCTGCCAAACTTTGCCAAAGTGGCTGTACCATTTTACATTCCTACCAGCAATACATGACTATTCTAATTTATCCACATTCTCACCAACAATTGTTACTTTCTGCCATTCTGATAACTGTCTTAGGAGCTGTGAAGTGGTGTCACATTGTGGTTTTGATTTGCATTTTCCTAATGTCCAGTGATATTGGGCATCTTTTTATATGCTTACTGACCATTTGTACAACTTCTTTGGGGAAATGTTATTAGATATTTTATTGAAGTGGATGCTTTTTATTTCATTTCCTTAACTAACCACCTAGATAAAATATTGAGTATAATGTTGAGTGGAAAGCAGACATCCCTTTATTGTTCTTGATCTTAGAGGAAAACATTCACTCTTTGATCAGCATGTTTTTAGATACAGATTTTCCAAAGGTTTCCTTTATTAGGTTGGAAAAATTCCCTTCCATTCCTACATTGTTGTTGTTCTTATCATGAAAGAATGTTGAATTTTGTCAAATGTTTTTCTGTTTCAGTTGAGATGACTATGTAGTTTTGATATTTGTTATATTTTTAAATTTTTTTATTTCCATAGGTTTTTGGGGAATAGGAGGTATTTAGTTACATGAGTAAGTTCTTTAGTGGTGATTTGTGAGATTTTGATGCACCCATCACCTGAGCAGTATACAGTGAACCTAGTTTGTAGTCTTCTATTCCTCGCCCCCTTCCCACCTTTCCCCCTTGAGTCCCCAAAGTCCATTGTATCATTGTTATGCCTTTGTATCCTCATAGCTTAGCTCTTACTTATGAGTGAGAACATTCGAAGGTGGGTTTCCCATTCCTGAGCTACTTCACTTAGAATAATAGTCTCCAGTCCCATCCAGGTTGCTGTGGATGCCATTAATTCATTCCTTTTTATGGCTGAGTAGTATTCCATCATATGAGTATTCCATCATATGATGGAATATATGCCACAGTTTCTTTATCCACTCGTCGATTGATGGGCATTTGGGCTGGTTCCGCATTTTTGCAATTGTGAATTGTGCTGCTATAAACATGCGTGCACAGGTATCTTTTTCATGTAATGACTTCTTTTCCTCTGAGTAGATACCCAGTAGTGGGATTGGTGGTCCAAATGCTAATTCTACTTTTAGTTCTTTAAGAAATATCCACACTATTTTCCATAGTGTTTGTACTAGTTTACATTCCCACCAGTAGCATAGAAGTGTTCCCTTTTTACCAAATCCACGTCAGCATCTATTTTTTTTTTATTACGGTCAATCTTGCAGGAAGAAGGTGGTATCACATTGCGGTTTTGATTTTCATTTCCCTGATCATTAGTGATGTTGAGCATTTTTTCATATGTTTGTTGGCCATTTGTATATCTTCTTTTGATAACTGTCTATTCACCTCCTTAGCCCACTTTTTGATGGGATTGTTTGTTAATGCATCTGTTTTCGTCTGATATTTATTTTATTAATGTGATGTATTATATTGATTGATTTTTTGGATATTAAACCACTAACATTTATGAGATGGATCCCACTTGGCCGTTGTGTATGATCTTTTTTGTATGTTGCTGAATTATTTTTGCTAGTATTTTGTTGAGGATTTTTGCATCTATACTCATAAAAGATATTGATCTGTAGTTTTCTTTTTCATGTGATATCTTTGTATGGTTTTGGTATCAGAGTAATACTAGCTTTATAAAGTGAGTTGGGAAGTTGAGAAGTATTACTTTTCTTATATTTTTTGGAAGAGTTTGAGAAGAATTGGTATTAATTCTTATTTAAATATATATTTGGATTTATCAGTAAAGTCATCTGGGCACGGGCTTATTTTCTTCAGGAAGTTTTAAAATTACTAATTTAATCTCTTTATGTTATAGGTCTATTCAAGTTTTCTATTCTACGTGAGTCAGTTTTGCCAGCTTGTGACTTTATATGAATTTATCCATTTTACCTAAGTTAGCTGATCTGTTGGCAAACATTTACTCACAGTATTCCCTTATAATCATTTCAATTTATATAAGATAGTGATGTCCCCTTCCACCTCCTTTTTTTTTTTTTTCTTCGAGATGGAGTCTCGCTCTGTTGCCCAGGCTGGGGTGCAGTGGCATGATCTTGGCTCACTGCAACCTTCGCCTCCCGGGTTCAAGCAATTCTCCCGTCTCAGCCCCCCGAGTAGCTGGGACTACAGATGCCTCCCACCAAACCCGGCTGATTTTTGTATTTTTTGTAGAGACGGGTTTCACCATATTGGTCAGGCTGGTCTCGAACTCCTGACTTCAGGTGATCCGCCCTCCTCAGCCTCCAAAATTGCTGGGATTACAGGCGTGAGCCACTGCACCCGGCCCCATCTCTTTCTTTAGAAAGCCACCACCCACCTGCCAGGCTGTACTGCCATATGCCCCTTTGCTGGTGCTCTTGCAGAGCTCTCCAAAAGGACTGTAATCCCAGGTATAGCCCTGGGTCTGGTGGCCTTTATTCTCTGCCTGCCAAGCCTTATTGATAAGGGCTGGCCCTCAATTTGTGACTTAACAACACACAATCAGTTATCAGATCCATTTTCCCAAGGGGGAAATCTTTAAAAAGCATGAAAACTAATACACTGTGGGCTAAACCTTATACAACAGGAAAATAGAAATAGGATGTTGCTTGGAAGATAAATTTACTTTTCTTTCTTTCTTTCATGGACTACATCTGCAAGTACCCACTTGCAGCCATTCCAGAGAAATCCTATGAAGTGAGTGAACATACTGGCTTAGCAACCGGCTTGCTTTTTTCTCAGCTCATGATGGAGCAGCAGCCAGCCCAGCAGCGCACATAAAATCTGTTTCATATCTTTCCTTACCTTCTTCCCCTTTTTCTTATGCTCACTGCCCTAGACTTACACCTTCCAAATGAAGTTGAATTATTAGCTAAGGCTCAGTTTTCTCTGGTTGTCAGATGGGTGGGGTTGAACAAAGTGGAAGGCAAAGATCTAAGGATGAGAAGACTACATGCGGATAAGAGTTCTAGTGCTGATGGATAATCTGGGAGTCTTAGACTTTTAATGATGATTTCAGTAAACAGAAACTTGATGTGGTTAATTAGAAAGGGTTTGCTTGCTTTTGCTTTTTTTTGTTTTTTTGTTTTTGTTTTGAGACAGAGTCTTGCTTTGTTGCCCAGGCTGGAGTGCAGTGGCACAATATCGGCTCACTGCAAGCTCTGCCTTGCAGGTTCAAGCAATTCTCCTGCCTCAGCCTCCCGGATAGCTGGGACTACAGGTGCTGTCCACCATGCGCGGCTAATTTTTTGTATTTTTAGTAGAGACAGGGTTTCACCGTGTTAGCCAGGATGGTTTCCATCTCCCGACCTCGTGATCCACCCGCCTTGTCCTCCCAAAGTGCTGGGATTACAGTTGTGAGACACTGCACCTGGCCTGCTTGCTTTTTTAGTGGGAGGTGCATAATCAATTCCAATTACTGTCTTTGAGAAGATTGTTCCTTAGTTTGTGGTAGTGGAGTGGGAGCAGGAGGGAATAGCTGGTTTGGCCTGCAGCACATGAAACTCCAGGTATCTGCCTAGAATCCTGCTGTGGTCTAGACTTTCTTTGGAAACATATTTTAAAGTCATAGTTCCTTTATTTTATTACTTAGTGTTCATAAACCTAACACATGTTCAGCTGAGCTTTAAGAATATCAATCTTCTGATTAGCAACGTAGAATACCTACTCTCTAGGGTGTTGAGAAAGATTTTCAATTTTAATAATAGGAGTAAAATTTAATCAGAATCCTAGTTGAGAAAAATGTAACATGGGACATTTTTTAAGAATGTAGAGTTTATTTTTTCTAAGCCAAAACAACATTACCTATACAATTTTCATGTGTCTTGAATCCCCAAGGACATTAATCCTGCAGTATATTGACAGATGCAAATTAAATACATATACACACTGTTCTATCTATTGCATTCGGTAAGCATGATAAATGATTTTCTCCAGCAATGCTCAGCTCCGACTGGAAAAGTGGAAAACTGCAAGACTTGAGTTTGGGAGTTTAGGATGGGTTTGGGGGAAGGCAAAATGTGACCTTGAAAATATAGTTTAAGTGATAAAGAAAGGAGATGAAGTTAGTTAGGGTTGGAAGGCAGGTCAAAGTATGGATGGGCCTTGAAACTGTAAGTTCTCTTTTGATTATCTAAAATGAATGACATAATTAACAAGACAGAGTTTCAAAATAGTGAGATAATAACCAAATATTTAGCAAATGGAGCTACTCAAAGTGTCAGAATAACACATGAGTTTAGCAGAAGATAAATAATAAAAAGGACAATATGAAATCCACATTATCTGATAGAAACATTTTTGCTTAAATTTTCCATCCTTTTTTTTTTTTAATAGGACAGTCTTTTCCACCATTTTCAGCTCATTGCTTCCTGAACTCAACCATGTCAGTCAATGGGCTCCACCTTAAAATTTGTTCAGCCTTAAGGATCCTAAATGAAGGACTGGGCAGTGTGGTTCTAGGAAAGCATGAACCTATACAGGGAAGGGTAAAAATTCAAACTAAGCCAATCATAAAAGAGACTCTTCTCCTGGTCAAACTCATTATGATTTACTATGCATCTATTAGTGAGGGAAGAACTGTAAGCCATTATCCAGCCTCTAGTTACAATCTTATATTTTATTATATGTAAAGAGATATTAAAATAAGTCTGCAAAAGTCCCAAAAATAAGTCTGCAAAAGTTTACTGTGACCTGAGATAAATATCTCTCTATTCTCTAAGAGCAAGTAATGAAATTTGTCAGGTTCTACATTTGTAAAATAAGCAAATCACAGTAGGATCGCTGAGGTCCTTTATTTTTATTTTTTAAAAGACAGAGTCTCACCTATTGCCCAGGCTGGAGTGCAGTGGTGCAATTATAGCTTCCTGCAGCCTCAAACTCCTGAACTCAAGCCACCCTCCCACCTCAGCCTCTCGAGTAGCTGGAACTACACGTTCATGCCACTGTGCTCGGCTAATTAAAAAGGTGTTTGTGTGTGAGTGTGTGTGTGTGTGTGTGTGTTTTGGTAGAGATGGGATCTTGCTATATTGTCCAGGCTAGTCTCAAGTTCCTGGCCTTAAGCAATTCTCCCACTTCAGCCTCTCAAAGTGCTGGGATTACAGGTGTGTGTCCAGCCTTCGAGGTCCTTTTCCACCAAGAATTCTAAGATTATTGTGTAGCGCTGGTTTAAATGCACTCCCAGGGTTCACGTGAGGAGTCGGTGCTGAGTCAAGGTCTTTTTTTCCCGGTAAGCTAACACATCCACTTCAGCATTAACCTTTCCTGTCAAGACAACCCAAGGAATGGCTTTTTACGGTGCCACCCCAGAAAGAGAGACTTCATTTTATTTTCAACAGTCTTTGCCACACTTGCTTTGTCAGAAGTTTCACTGATTCCGTATATACTACAGTTTGTTGAGGTCTTTATTTTCCCTCACAGAAATAATCTACAGATTATTATGTGACATCACTGAGGCCCATGCCGTCTTGAAAATATTCAAAGGGACGTGAACGTCAAACAAAATGTATTCCAATGTCTATAGATATTTCTATTAATTACTGAACATTCGTATTGCTAATTTACTAGATTTGTTCTCAAAGGACAATTTTTGCAGGTTGGCCGAATGTGCTAAGCACAGAACCCAAAATTTCTAAATAAAGGAGATAACTGTTCTGAATTCCTCATTTTTTTACTAAAGATAAAATTATCGAGCAGTTGGTTTAAATAACATATAAATCTAGCGGATTAGGGGAGATTTTGGAAATTTCTGGAAATATTTTGGGTTGTCACACTTGGGGAGTGGTACTGCCATCTGGTGGATAAGAGAGCAGAGATGCTGCAAAATATTTCACAATTCACAGGACAGCCTCCCCCACCACCACTCCAACAAAGAAGTTTCCAATACAAAATGTCAATCGTGCCACTGTTGAGAAACTCACATCTCATATAAGAATAAACTAAGTATCATTAAAATTATTTCTTTATAATCCTTATAATATTTTCATTTATTTAGGCTTCAAAATAAGTTATTCTTACCTTCTATTTCAAATACTCCAAACATTCATGCAATATAACTTTTAATCTAAGTGGAGATATTCCTTCCTAGTTTTTTTATATTAAGTTAAAGGATAAACTCATCCAAAGGCATTGTGTCTTGGGTTGGATTGTGTCCGAAGAGGGGTTTGGAGGAGACATTAAAATATTTCCACCAACTTATGATAAGAGTTTCATTTCAAGACAGTGACTTTTTTTTTCTTTTTGATGGAGTCTCACTCTGTCGCCAGGCTGGAGTGCAGTGGTGGGATCTCAGCTCACTGCAACCTCCGCCTCCTGGGTTCAAGCGATTCTCCTGCCTCAGTCTCCCAAGTAGCTGGGACTACAGGTGCGCGCCACCACACCCAGCTAATTTTTGTATTTTTAGTGGAGACAGGGTTTCACCATGTTGACCAGGATGGTCTCGATCTCTTGACCTCATGATCCGCCCGCCTCGGCCTCCCAAAGTGCTGGGATTACAGGTGTGAGCCACTGCACCCAGTCAAGACAGTGATTTTAGCACAAGATTTCCACTCTTTTGCTTTGCAATTTCCATGAATATAACTCAGTAAATCAAAACAAGAAGATAATTTATTTTAGCACTAGTAGTAGGCAAGTTACTATTGCTTGGCTAGACACTTTCAGGTTGGTGCAATGTGAATACACTGAGAATGAAGGAAGTATCCACTAGCCAGAGAGTCAACACAGATAAACACGTGGGAAGACAGTAGGAAGGATCACTCTTGCAGAGTTCTGCACCAGGTAAGGACTGGCAACAGGAAGCATGGAACAGTTCAATTGCAATTGCATCAGTGCCCTGCATGCTTGAGAGATTCTTACCCTAGGTTTTTGCTTTCATTGTTTTCTTGGCATGAACTACTGTACTAGTCGATGTAATGCTGACTATCTGTTGTAACCAACCCCTAAATCTCAACAATCTCTATATCTTAATACCTCACGGTGGTCTGTGGCAGTTCAGGGTTTTCTTTTTCTTTTGTTTGTTTTCTTTAAGTTACCACAGTAGAGGACACCCACCTTCCTTCCCCATGACCCTCCCATCTTCAAAAACAGACACAGAGCAACAAGTCTTCATGTTTCAAATCTCTATGACTTCCCCTTCTGCCACTATTCTAAGAAAGCTCTCTACGTTTAAGGCATCAGATGATTAGATCAGGCCCACAGAGATAATCTTTCTTTTCCTAATGTCAAAGGTGTCATGAAATATAACAGAGACAATGGAGCAATATTGTGTCATATTCTTAGGGTCCAGAGATTAGGGAGGCAGATCTCTACTGGGCCATTTTGGAAATTCTGCCTCTCACAGTGCCAAATATAAATAAGAATATTTGTTGGTAATGTTATTATGAAGATTGCATAAAATAATCAATATATGTACAGAACCTAGTTATAATGTGTATTCTTAGTCTAATAAATAATGATAATATTGCCATTATCATATTATGCTTCCAAAATTACTATAGCTCTAGAATTTTTATGTGGCTCAAGTTTACTATTTCACTTTCTTTTATAGAACTGTTGGATATAAATCCTTTGCTTAACACATTTTCACTGAGATTATTATTGGCATTTTTTTTTAGCTTTGGGAACATACTCTTAGAATACTGAAATGATGTGTTTCTTCATCAGCTCCCAACATATAGCGCATTGACACTTTCTTGTTGAAAACTGCTTCACTGAAGTCCTGAGTCTGAGTGTGTCATTAGTGCGGATGAACCCAGTCTTATAAAATCAAGTCTTATTTAAGGCATAGGCCTTATATACAATGATAATGGCACAGTCTTTGGAAATTTGGCTCATTGCGAGAAACACTCTATTACTGATGTACGTAAAGTGAACTATAGTTTTCAATGGGTTGACTTGTATCAACTCATTTGTGACTTATAAAAGTCAAGTGACTCAGTAGGATCAGTATTAATGTCTCTTTTTTAAAAAAATAAGAAGTCTGGGGCCCTTGGCCCAAGGTCTCATACGAATATTCTTACGGGTTGATGGAAGTGTTTTATTTTCAAAAACTAGAAGAATATAAGAACTAAAATCAAAGCCAAGGTCTTTCACACAACTTCCTTCAAGTATTCAATTAGATAGCAATAATAATACTATTAACAAGAAAAACTCACCTAAATAAGAGTATACAAGTTTATTTTAAGGTGTTCATAGGGTTACCAGTTGGATAGGTCATAATAATATATAGAGATATGGGAAATTAAGACCTATGAAGTTTTAATTATTTGCATAAGAGTATGCCCTTGCATCATAAGAAAACATATAAAAACAGAAATATGTTTCAAACTTGTATATAACATATATATACATGTTCAACTTGATCAGGTTCTTACTGAAATTATTTTTATTATACTTTAAGTTCTGGGATACATGTGCTGAATGTGCAGGTTTGTTACACAGGTATACGTGTGCCATGGTACTTTGCTGCACCCATCAACCCATCATCTACATCAGGTATTTCTCCTAATGCTATCCCTCACCTAGCCCCCATTCCCCCAACAGGCCCCAGGGTGTGGTGTTCCCCTCCCTGTGTCCATGTATTCTCATTGTTCAATTCCCACTTATGAGTGAGAACATGCGGTGTTTGGTTTTCTGTTCCTGTGTTAGTTTGCTGAGGATGATGGTTTCCAGCTTCATCCATGTCCCTGTGAAGAATATGAACTCATCCTTTTCTATGGCTGCATAGTATTCCATGGTGTATATGTGTCACGTTTTCTTTATCCGGTCTATCATTTGTGGGTATTTTGGTTGGTTCCAAGTCTTTGCTATTGTAAACAGTGCTGCAATAAACATACGTGTGCATGTGTCTTTATAGCAGAATGATACAGATTTCAAATTTCCTTTATAGGCACAACAGACAAAACATGGACTCACAATCTAAACTCTGAAAAATGACAGAAAAGGAAAACCAGTGAATTAAGAACAAGTATTTAAAAAGGGAATCATAAAAAGCAAATACTCTGCTGCTGGGTAATCAATTGACTCCCCTTACCCGGAAGTCAATAGGGTGTCTTAATTTATACTTTAATCAAAAAAATAAGAAAATATTTAATATTTTGAAGTTCAGAGAAAGAAAATTAAGCATTCTCCATGACATCCTCAGAAATGTAGACAATTCTATAATAAATGCATTTTTAAACTTAACACAGTAGGAAACATGGGATTTGGTTGCTGGCACAAAGGCTGCATGGTATGGCTTAGGCTTATGCCCTACGATCGCCCTCACTGACATCGCCTGTTGTCTCACTGTAAGAAATACTATTGAGGATGATTATTGCATGAGTTTCAAATGCATTTTGTACCACCTCTGATATAAGGCATATTAAGGCTATAAAATATTATCTTTAAAAGAGTCACAGGATTAAAGAAAGACATAGGGTATTTGGAGCTTTAAGGCTCTTCCTGCAGGAGGAGCTTCCACTTCACCGAGGGATCAAAGTCCTCTTCAAGATCACCCAGCTCCTGCTCCTTGGAGAGCTCCAGGAAAACCTAAAAGGAAGGAAAGAAAGAAAGAGAGGAGAACAATGCCATACTGCCTCCTGCAGCTCCAGGCGAATGCATTATACATGTATATTCCATGGATGATATAGAATCACTAAAAATGACCCACCTGCTCCAGGGTAGACTGTGAGAGGCTGTACTCCTCCAGGTCGAAACTCTGTTTAACTGCATAAGAATGAGCATACATTAGGAATTCTATTTTTTTTTCAGTGAGTTTTACCAAGTAACAAACCAAAATACATACAAGTAGATCTTAAACATAAAAGATAAGGTCATAAGTATTCTTAGACTAAATATGGGAAAGCAAACGCGATATAGTCATATAACAGGAGGAAACTCCATCCCTTTCATCTAGAGTATTGGTAGAGGCACCACAAAACTAGAAAGCAATATCAGAGGTTCCAGAGCATCTGTGCAGAACAAGCTAAGAGATGGTACCCTCTGTGCTAGACGATGACCACGTACCCCTCTGTACCAGCCCTCATTCTTGTCTACTCCAAAGGCTGATGTAACAGATGTCTTCTGGTGGACATCACCAATGGCAAGCCCATTAGGAAGGACAGGGGAGACAGGAGGTCAAGGCATTTATTCTTTCACTTCCTCCCTGACACCAAGTGTGTGCCTTGTTTCTCTCAAGGTAGTAAGTTCTACATGACTCTACCCTCAAGTTCAGGTCATTGCTTCCTCTCTTAGTCCCTTTGGACCTAAGAATGGTAACACTTCTATTGTTTCTCGTCTCAGGTAGTTGCACTGTTCCATGTACCTTTGCAGAGTCTTCTGATAAACAAACGTTCCTTGAATTATCCTATTTTGAGTTTACCATCTTATACCAATTTGGACCATGACTGAGACCTCAACCATGTAGATACATAAGAAGAGGAAGATAATGAATGGAAAAATGAGACTGGAAGGCAAATATTTCTTTTGGACAGTGTCAGACTGCTGTGGCATTTTCTTTCTTCTTTCCTTGGACATAGGACTAGTCTCTATCTTATATCTGGAAACATGTGAAGAAGAAATACAGTGGGTGGCTGACTTCCCTGCACTTGTAGAGTTTAGAGAAGCAAAGATGCTTGTGTGTTTCTCATGGATTTCAAAGGGGAGGTATCTTGAGAAGATCACCTGGAAAGGGAAAGGGGTTTCAAGGAAGGGACTCAGGAGCTGCCAGGTGGTCACAGGAGCCGCCAGGTGGTCACAGGAGCCAAAAGCAGGATGCATCACCCACCCCGGGGAGCTGTAATCAGAGGTAATAGATGAGGGGGGGAAAGAAAGTCATCAAGGAACCCATAAAAATACCCAATGAAAGAAAGGGCCAGCAATTCTTCATTTCTATACTGGAGACCCCAATGTGATATCATAGCTCTAATGATCAGATCAAGCTCTGATGCAATATTATCTCTTCTTTTTTCCACTTACACTACACCCTGGAGAGGCCCAAAACATTCGTTTATGAGTCATGGAGGAAATAGAGAAAGAAAAGACATAAAATTGACCATTTCACCTTCTTAGCTATAGGTCTTCAAATTCGAAGCAAGTCTGACCAAGAAGGGGCATGTGAGGCTAGGGTTTTGCTGGAGTTTACATTACCCAGCAGAGATTGGTGGTAGGAAAGAATGAAACTATGCAACAAGGTAAAAGGATTGCCATGGAGCAGGCAGTTGGCTTGGACGACACCGTGCCTAGCCCCTTCAATAAGTGTATTGCACCTGAGAATGTAACGGTGTCCAAGAACATTTGGAGGAAAAAATGCTAGCTTACATCTCCACATTTTGTACTTTGTGTCGTCTTCACATATTGGAGCAAGAAACTCTGATAAATACTTTGTTTTTCCCCCTAAATGAGAACTTCACTTTTAGCAAATTAAGTACTGCAGGAGGAATTTGAGGTGGGAGGGAATGCTTTTGAAAGCAGAAACATGTTGATTTGGGGTGGAGAGTTCTGTAGATGTCTATTAGGTCTGCTTGGTGCAGAGCTGAATTCAATTCCTGGATATTCTTGTTAACTTTCTGTCTCGATCTGTCTAATGTTGACAGTGGGGTGTTAAAGTCTGCCATTATTATTGTGTGGGAGTCTAAGTCTCTTTCTAGGTCTCTAAGGACTTGCTTTATGAGTCTGGGTGCTCCTGTATTGGGTGCACATATATTTAGGAAAGTTAGCTCTTCTTGTTGAATTGATCCCTTTACCATTATGTAATGGCCTTCTTTGTCTCTTTTGATCTTTGTTGGTTTAAAGTCTGTTTTATCAGAGACTAGGATTGCAACCCCTGCCTTTTTTTTGTTTTCCATTTGCTTGGTAGATCTTCCTCCATCCCTTTATTTTGAGCCTATGTGTGTCTCTGCATGTGAGATGGGTTTCCTGAATACAGCACACTGATGGGTCTTGATTCTTTATCTAATTTGCCAGTCTGTGTCTTTTAATTGGAGCATTTAGCCCATTTACATTTAAGGTTAATATTGTTATATGTGAATTTGATCCTGTCATTATGATGTTAGCTGGTTATTTTCTCGTTAGTTGATGCAGTTTCTTCCTAGCCTCAATGGTCTTTACAATTTGGCATGTTTTTGCAGTGGCTGGTACCGGTTGTTCCTTTCCATGTTTAGTGCTTCCTTCAGGAGCTCTTTTAGGGCAGGCCTGATGGTGACAAAATCTCTCAGCATTTGCTTGTCTGTAAAGGATTTTATTTCTCCTTCACTTATGAAGCTTAGTTTGGCTGAATATGAAATTCTCTCAATAAATTAGGTATTGATGGGACATATCTCAAAATAATAAGAGCTATCTATGACAAACCCACAGCCAATATCATACTGAATGGGCAAAAACTGGAAGCATTCCCTTTGAAAACTGGCACAAGACAGGGATGCCCTCTCTCACCACTCCTATTCAACATACTGTTGGAAGTTCTGGCCAGGGCAATCAGGCAGGAGAAGGAAATAAAGGGTATTCAATTAGGAAAAGAGGAAGTCAAATTGTCCCTGTTTGCAGATGACATGATTGTATATCTAGAAAACCCCATCGTCTCAGCCCAAAATCTCCTTAAGCTGATAGGCAACTTCAGCAAAGTCTCAGGATACAAAATCAATGTGCAAAAGTCACAAGCATTCTTATACACCAATAACAGACAAACAGCCAAATCATGAGTGAACTCCCATTCACAATTGCTTCAAATAGAATAAAATACCTAGGAATCCAACTTACAAGGGATGTGAAGGACCTCTTCAAGGAGAACTACAAACCACTGCTCAAGGAAATAAAAGAGGATACAAACAAATGGAAGAACATTCCATGCTCATGGGTAGGAAGAATCAACAACGTGAAAATGACCATACTGCCCAAGGTAATTTATAGATTCAATGCCATCCCCATCAAGCTACCAATGACTTTCTTCACAGAATTAGAAAAAACTACTTTAAAGTTTATATGGAACCAAAAAAGAGCCCGCATTGCCAAGTCAATCCTAATCCAAAAGAACAAAACTGGAGGCATCATGCTACCTGACTTCAAACTATACTACAAGGCTACAGTAACCAAAACAGAATGGTACTGGTACCAAAACAGAGATATAGATCAATGGAACAGAACAGAGCCCTCAGAAATAATGCCACATATCTACAACTATCTGATCTTTGAGAAACCTGACAAAAACAAGAAATGGGGAAATGATTCCTTATTTAATAAATGGTGCTGGGAAAACTGGCTAGCCATATGTAGAAAGCTGAAACTGGATCCCTTCCTTACACCTTATACAAAAATTAATTCAAGATGGATTAAAGACTTAAATGTTAGACCTAAAACCATAAAAACCCTAGAAGAAAACCTAGGCAGTACCATTCAGGACATAGGCAGGGGCAAGGACTTCATGTCTAAAACACCAAAAGCAATGGCAACAAAAGACAAAATTGACAAATGGGATCTAATTAAACTAAAGAGCTTCTGCACAGCAAAAGAAACTACCATCAGAGTGAACAGGCAACCTACAGAATGGGAGAAAATTTTTGCAATTTACTCATCTGACAAAGGACTAATATCCAGAATCTACAATGAACTCAAACAAATTTACAAGAAAAAAACAAACAGCCCCATCAAAAAGTGGACAAAGGATATGAACAGACACTTCTCAAAAGAAGACATTTATGCAGCCAAAAGACACATGAAAAAATGCTCATCATCACTGGCCATCAGAGAAATGCAAATCAAAACCACAATGAGATACCATCTCACACCAGTTAGAATGGCGATCATTAAAAAGTCAGGAAACAACAGGTGCTGGAGAGGATGTGGAGAAACAGGAATACTTTTACACTGTTGGTGGGACTGTAAACTAGTTCAACCATTGTGGGAGTCAGTGTGGTGATTCCTCAGGGATCTTGACCTAGAAATACCATTTGACCCAGCCATCCCATTACTGGGTATATACCCAAAGGATTATAAATCATGCTGCTATAAAGACACATGCACACGTATGTTTATTGTGGCACTATTCACAATAGCAAAGACTTGGAACCAACCCAAATGTCCAACAATGATAGACTGGATTAAGAAAATGTGGCACATATACACCATGGAATACTATGCAGCCATAAAAAATGACGAGTTCATGTCCTTTGTAGGGACATGGATGAAGCTGGAAACCATCATTCTCAGAAAACTCACTCAGCATGTTCTCACTCATAGGTGAGAATTGAACAATGAGAACCCATGGACACAGGAAGGGGAACATCACACACCAAGGCCTGTTGTGGGGTGGGGGGAGAGGGGAGGGATAGAATTAGGAGATATACCTAATGTTAAATGACGAGTTACTGGGTGTAGCACACCAACATGGCACATGTATACATATGTAACTAACCTGCACGTTGTGCACATGTACCTTAAAACTTGAAGTATAATAATATAAAAAAACTAAAAAAAAAAAAAAAAGGAAGGAAATCGTGTTGTGGATGAATCTAGAGGACATTTTGCTAAGTGAAATAAGCCAGGCACAGCCACACAAATAGTGCATAACCTCACTTATATGTAGAACCTAAATAAGTCAAACTCAGAAGTAGAGAGTGGAATGATGGTTGCCAAGAGATGGCCAGGGGTGGGTGGAGGGAAGGGAAGGGAACAATAGAGGGTAGGGAGGATAGAGCAATATTGGTTAAAGGGTACGATGTTTCAGTCAGACAGGATAAATAAATTCAGATTTATTGACTGTATAACATGATGACTGTAGTTAATAATAATTTATTGTATACTTGAAACTTGCTAAGTGGGTAAATCTAAAATATTCTCAGCACAAATAAATGTTAAGTATGTGATGTGAAAAAAAAAAAGAAAAAGCAGAAACATGAGCAGCCTTTTTTAAAAAGCCTCTAGGGAGGCAGCCTTCCTGAAACATCAATCTCTGCTCCTAATCCATTATAAAATACTTCCTGTTGATCTCACTGCGGAATCCTTCCAACTGGAAAGATGCCAACCAGCCATTGGGGCATAATGGTCAGTGTGGTCAATGTGAAAAACGGCCACATAGACCACAGGGTGAGGTTGACCAACAGGATGAGAAAGTGAAACAAAAACCTATTTGGGTGATCCTAACCCTGTCTCAAGAAGAATCTCATTAAAAGCTAGGATGACCATCCTGGCCAACATGTTGAAACTCTGTCTCTACTAAAAATACAAAAATTAGCTGGGTGTGCTGGTGTGTGCTACTCGGGAGGCTGAGGCAGGAGAATTGCTTGAACCCAGGAGGCAGAGGTGCAGTGAGCCGAGATTGTGCCACTGCACCACTCCAGCTTGCCAGCCTGGCGACAAAGGAAAACTCTTTCTCAAAAAAAAAAAAAAAAAAAAAAAAAGCTAGGATGCTTGAGGCCTCTGATGAAGGCAGGTGACAAGCCAGAAAGTACAGCTCAAGAAGGGGCATGAGGTTTCATACACTAACTCATCAGATTTCATACACTAACATGACAGGGAAAAACCAAGCCCCTGATACATTGATGCAGTATGCAAAGACCAAAATCCAAGGGCCTAAAATGAGTTACAGATTAACACACCTAAACAGAGACAGGAACCTCCTTATCTGCATCTATCAATAGATGGCTATAAAACAATACATAGAGGCAAAAACCAAATTCATATGTTTCTGTTTGTATGAATTTGTGGATAATCTACCCCTGAATGTAAATGGTCTCTTTCTCCCAGAGCCTTGTTCAATTACAGTAGGGTACCTTAGCCCCAGCACTAATGACGTTTTGACTGATCATTCTTTCCTGTGATGGCTGACCAATGCACTGTAGGGTATTTAGCATCATCCCTGGCCTCCACCCACTAGAAACCACTTGCATCCAACCTCTCTGTCCACACTTGTAAGAACCCCAAATCTTCCCAGACATTGCCAAATCACCCCTTATGGAAAAACACTGGATTAGCAGTCTTAGTAATGTATTAATGATGTAACAGCATAATTCTATGTTTATGTATTTTTTAAATACTGGTTCTATGTCAGATTTAGGCTTATCTGTTTCCCAGAGTTTTGTCTCTAAACAGTCACTCTTACCTATCTCTAATTTGAAGAAAGCCTGTGATAAAGGTCGCACATCCTCAACAGGCAACTTATAGACCATCAGGGAGGAGAACCTGCGAAGAGAAGACAGTGAGGCTGAACTCCAGGTGTCAAGGTTGAAACCCCGATGGGTACAAGTCTAAAAAGGGAAACAAGGCTAGGCACGGTGGCCCATGCCTGTAACCACTGCAATTTGGGAGGCCAAGAAGGGAAGATTGCTTGAGCCTATGAGTTTGAGACCAGTCTGGGAAACAGATGGAGATCCCATCTCCACAAAAAAAACTTAAAAATTAGCCAGGCATGGTGGTGTGTGCCTGTATTCCCAGCTACCATGGAGGCTGAGGCAGGAGGACCACTTGAGCCCATGGGATTGAGGCTGCAGTGAGCGGTGATTGCACCACTGCACTGTAGACTGGGCGACAGAGTGAGATCCTGTCTCAAAAAATAAAAATAAAAAAATGAAAAGGAGCAACAATATCGTCAGCAATCTGTTTAAATAGTCACATCTGTGTGGTGTTAGAGAGACACTCATAATGTAAGTGCTCTTTGATCAACAAGAAGTCAATCTACTAAGAGGAGGAATGAAAGACAAAGGGAAGGAAATTAACAGCCCCTATGCCTTATGAAGGGAAGAAGCAGAACTTCTTATCCTTCTTCTTAGTGAGAAGAGAGTAGCATTTCAGTAAAAAGAACTAGATTCTACTCCTGTCTCCACACTCTGAGCCTCAGTTGATTTCACTGATAATAATATATAGAAATGTTAAGAGACACCATTCACTGAGCTTTGACTGATGCCTGGCACTCTGGCATGGGCTTTATGCAGGTGATTTCCTTTAATGAGGGATGGTTTTACCCTCTAGAAGGAACCCCTGAGATAACCTAAGCGCATGCATGCATCAGTATTTGGCACGTTAGAGCCCCCATGCATGCTGATTCTCTTACAAGAGTCAGCTTTCAAATCAGCACTTTGTTCTCTTATTTCCCTCTTGTGGGAGCCCTTGGAATTGAATTTTCTCTTAAGTAAAGTACTTGCAATTACCATAGAGTTAAAGAATGAGAAGATAAAGCTCTTATTCCGTCATCATAGCAGAAATATGGAAACAAAAACCAAGGACTGTGATAAAACAAAACACCTGTGTCTACCTTTCCTGCCGAGCAGCCTGGGGGAAAAGCCTCAGGATCTCCGCATGGAGGGGCTCCATTTGTGCCAGGTTCTTCACCTTCATCTCCAGCAGGTAGTCTTTGCCAAATTTGCTTTTCAGGTGTTGGATGGAACCAATACATCTGAAGGTAACAGAAGGATAAAGTCAAGCAAGAAAAGAGAAAAATGTATGGCTTGTGATGTTCAGCCTCTGGAGGCCAGAGTAAGGCCACATAGAGTTGGGAGCAACCATGCTAGCTCCTCACAATGGGTAGCCTGGTGCAGGGAAATAAACTTTGCTCACAGCACACAACCTGGGGGCTGAGCGCCGGCTTGGACAGGCACTCACCTCAGCCTTCCTGACACCATGATGGCCACTCGGTCACACACCGCCTCAGCCTCTGCCATGTAGTGGGTGGTCAGGAGGGCGCCCCTCTCCGTGTTTCTAAAGGTGGCCCGAATCACCTGCCTAAAGTTAAGTCAAGAGAAAACGTGAACTCATGGGAATGCTCAAGGTATTTGGAATTTTTAAAAGAAGTTTCCATCGATGCAAAGATGAAACATGCAGCGAATTCAGACTAGACAAAAAAGGGGTGTGTGTAGGGATGACAGGCACGGAAA
This sequence comes from Pan paniscus, assembly GCF_029289425.2. Taxonomy (NCBI): domain Eukaryota; kingdom Metazoa; phylum Chordata; class Mammalia; order Primates; family Hominidae; genus Pan; species Pan paniscus. The sequence continues at coordinate 85,010,397 of NC_073268.2, forward strand.
CCAAACTATTGGATAGAGTATATAATTCAGAACGTAGAAAATGATATTGGGTAAGATGCTGTTTATAAAAATACTAAGTTCAGAAATATTTATGAGAATGCAGTAGGAACAAAGAAAATTAGGAGAATTTACCAAAAAGCTTGATAATCATGACATACTCCCTATAGGTACAAAATGACAGAATTCAGAAACTTCCCAAAAATAATTTTAAAATATATTGAAGATTTAGAATGTTTCTTTTTTTCCTCCATAGGAATTGTATATCAGGTGATGTTGCAGAAAGATTTAAAGCTTAATTATAGATTGATTTGGCTGTATAAAAATGTTCCATGTAGGCACAGACACAAAAATTATTCGAGCAAATATTAGGGTGAGATAATATAGCTTTTTCTTCTCAATAAAAGCTGGTTGTGATTTGAAATCAGATAATTTTTTTCCTAAAATATTGCTTTTCCTGATACTGTGAGTGTCTTTCCCTTTCTAAGTAAACAATGATTTTGCAGGCCAGTTTTCACAGGATCAATACACTCATGCAGAGGTTGCTCATGATAGCACCTCACCACATTTGCTGCTGCCCCTCGGGGTCCATCCCAGTCGACGGCTCATCCAGAAGCACCACTGACGGGTTCCCCAGGATGCTCAGCACGAAGCACAGCTGCAACGGGAGGAACAGCCCCTCTGGTTCCCATCTACGGCACTTGCAGAGCAACAACAAGCCCTGCCCGTACCTTTCGCTTTATTCCCTCTGACAAGGTCTTCACAGGAGCCTTCAGCTGGTCCTGCAGCTTGAGCGCATCCACTAACCTGAAGAAAACAGAGTCAATCAACATAATCCCAACACTGGCGAATGTACATGGGAGAATGAGCAAATCAGGAGAAACACGACGGTGGGGGAGGTGTTTATGAGTGGTCAGAGTGGTCATAAAATTTAAGCCACCTAGGTACTTTATGAACCTTTCATAGTCATCAAACTCATATTTTCAATGATGTCTTTCCATATTAAGAATAATCAGGCTGGACCAGGCACAGTGGCTCATGCCTGTAATCCCAGCACTTTGGGAGGCTGAGGCAGGTGGACCACGAGGTCAAGAGATTGAGACCATCCTGGCCAACATGGTGAAACCCTGTCTCTACTAAAATTACAAAAATTAGCTGGGCATGGTGGCGTGCACCTGTAGTCCCAGCTACTCAGGAGGCTGAGGCAGGAGAATCGCTTGAACCTGGGAGGTGGAGGTTGCAGTGAGCTGAGATCGCACCACTGCACTCCAGCCTGATGACAGAGCAAGACTCCGTCTCAAAAAACAAAACAAACAAACAAAAACCAAGAATAATCAGTCTGGGTGCGGTGGCTCACACCTGTAATCCCAGGTGGCTCACACCTGTAATCCCAGCATTTTGGGAGGCCAAGGTGGGCAGATCACCTGAGGGTCTTGAAAGACCAGCCTGGCCAATATGTTGAAACCCCGTCTCTACAAAAATACAAAAAGTTAGCCTGGCATGATGGCGGGTGCCTGTAATCCCAGCTACTAGGGAGGCTGAGGCACAAGAATCGCTTGAACCCAAGAGGCGGAGGTTGCAGTGAGCACTCCAGCCTGGGCGGCAGAGCCAAACTCCGTCTCAAAAGAAAAAAAAAGGAAAAAAGAAAAAGAAAAAGAAATCAATAAACATTTTTCTCTCCAGGCTCAAAGTGAGAGAAAACAACACTGAACAGAGTTCTAGATGACCAAATCTTCTCCCACAAGCATGGGGTCATCAATTACAACCTCCCTGTCTTCATTTTGTGTGTATGTTATTAATACAACATCCCCTCAGCAAAGAAGGGAAGTGCCCCCCAGTCCCAGGTACCGTGTGATGGCGATCATTGCGTCCCCTTTCCTGAGCCCTTTCACGGCAGCGTACACCTCCAGGTGCTGCCTCACTGTCAGGTTGGGCCACAGCACATTCTCCTGAGGGCAGTACCCCAGGAAGCCCAGGGGTTCCCCTCCGCCGCTGCCTTTCAAAATCACCTATGCAAAATAAGTTCATTCTTAGATTCTATCCCAAATGTCACGTATATGTATATGCATGTAAGCCGTACTTCCGAGATGCCTTTCTCTTCACACACACAGGTGCTAAGTGCACAAATGCAAATCGGTAATCACTTAACTTTGGGGAAAAGATGGTAAAAGCCCACTTTAAAAGGCAGACATTCCATGGTTATCCATTGTAGTGTAGACTTTACTACCAATTCCATGACCGTGATTGAACTCAAGATTGCTGATTTGAGTGTCTTTTACTTGGCTTCATTCATTGATCCAAACATTCAAAGGAATAGATACTTGTTGAGAATTCTGTTTCGCCAGTGATAGTTATAATTATAGGATTTATCTTGCAATAAGGCAGTGGTTCTCAGCCAGGGGAATCCTCCTCCTAGGGGATATTTAACAATGTCTGGAGACACATTTGGTTGTCACAATTCATGTGTGTATGCATTGGGAAAACAGTATTACTGGCATCTAGTAAGTAGGGGCCAAGGGTGCTGCCAAACATCCTACTATGCACAGAACAGCTCCCCACAGCAAAATGACATTATCAAGTCCATAATATCGAGGTTGAGAAATTCTGAACTAAGAAATAAACAAAAAACTTTTAGCACTGTATCTAGCCCGTAGGAACCAATATACACATGATAGCATTTATTATTTTTATTAGCTAGGCTATGCTTTACAATAATAAGAACATCTAATGTGTCCTCAGTGCTTGCTATGTGCCAGAATCTAAGCATATAATATATTTTTAATTACATTATCCTATCCTTACAGAACCCCTGTATGTGTTAGGTGTTTGTTTTATCATTGATGTTTTACATACAGAAAATTATCACAAGCATGGATTATGAAACTTGTACAAGGTCACAACAAGGTAAATCTCGGACTTGAAGCTGGGATCTACCTTCAGAATCCAAGTCCTTGACCTTGATGCTATATTGTCTCCCCCCAGTACAAAGGAGAGAGCTAGTTAACCTTGCCTCATTGAGCTTTCATTTTGGAGAAAGAAACATAAAATATAAGTAGTAAGTAAACAAGTAAGTGAACAATTTATAACCTCTGCCTTGTGCTTTCAAGGAAATAGATATGCTAAAGAATAACAGGGAGGATTTAATTTAGCTGACAGTGTAGTTAGGAAAAGGCATTTTGGGGAGATAAATTTTTAAGCGATGAGAAGGAGACAGCCAAGCACATGAGGAGCCAACGGAAGGGCACTCTAGCTACAGGAAGATCAAACCCAAAGATCCCACAGCAAGAAGGTGCCTCAAGGCCAATGCGAGCAGGCGGTCAACAGACCACATCATGCTGGGCTGGTTGCAGCCATGGTAAAGATTTTGGATCAATTCTAAGTGAGAGGTTGTACATGGGAGATTGACATGACCTCATTTGTGTTTTTTTTTTTTTTTTTTTTTTTGAGATGGAGTTTCTCTCTTGTTGCCCAGGCTGGAGTGCAATAGCGCTATCTCAGCTCACCGCAACCTTGGCCTCCCGGGTTCAAGCGATTCTCCTGCCCCAGCCTCCTGAGTAGCTGGGATTACAGGCATGCACCACCAGGCCTGGCTAATTTTGTATTTTTAGTAGAGATGGTGCTTCTCCATGTTGGTCAGATTGGTCTCTAACTCCCGACCTCAGGTGATCTGCCTGCCTCAGCCTCCCAAAGTTCTGGGATTACAGGGGGGAGCCACCGTGCCCGGACCTCATTTGCATTTTTAAGGACTGTTCTTGCTGCAGTGTGAGGCAAGAGTGGAAATGGAAGGACAGGAAACCTCTGTAGCATTGAACGCCACTGTGCGACCTTCCTTCATAAACACTCCCTCTGACATTGAGCTCATGTTCAAGGTCAATAGCATTTCCTCTTGGAAGTTGTGGTCCTTTGGCTTCTGTCCATCATTTTACCCAAACTTGGCCTAGACATACCACCAAATGGTACTCATATATTATTCTAGCTTTTGTTTTGCAATTTAATTATCCATTTTTTTCATTAAATCTGATTTCTCTTGTCTTAATAAATCCTGGATCTTTTACCATTAGCCCAGAATCACCATTGTCCTTCAAGAATTTCACTGTATCTGCAATAATACCCTCAACTGCTCTATCACTACATTACATCATCAGGGCCAAGAAATGTTTCAATAATTGTAGGAAAGTTTCTGTGGTATATACCTTCTTAAAGACCTATCAAGTTTTACTCGCTAATGGACTCTTATTGTTACACAAGTCACACATAATCTTTAATTATAGCATATAGCTAGAGGACAGTCATTAAATATGAAGACTCATGGCTCTGCAACCACATAGGCAGGAGTTGTCATTATTCTGACAGTGGTTTCTGGTGTCATGCTGGGTGAGGGCATTAAATTCGACAAAGTTCATGGGATGCATAAATCAATAAAGCAAAGATATCTGACTTTAAGGAAGATATAGTTCCTTTTAAAATCTTTATTTCTCACTCAATAAAAGGCATAGTATATATGATATGTAGCCCTTCTCAGAAACAAACTGTTTTTGGAATTAAGGATATAAATTTTTAATCAATCTTCTTTATTCAATGCATAAATCACACTAAGTGATTATGGATCAACTACATAGTCTATTATTGCCATCGATATTCTTTGTAGGTAGCACTAATGACCATATTCCTGTACGTTTTACTGACCTGTCCTGCAGTTGGTTTTGTGTCTCCAGTTATCATCTTAATAGTTGTACTTTTACCAGCTCCATTGTGTCCTAACAGTCCTATAACTTCGCCTGAAAGAAAGTGGTATGCTCAGAAATATACAAATAATTGCAACAAAAATAAAAGCAAATACCATTTGAGGGCTCACTGTGTGTCAAGTGCTATGTGAAATGTGCTATATACATTATTTCCCTTATTCCTCTCTCTCTCTCTCTCACACGCACACACCCCTGAGCATTATAACTAGCTTCATTTTACAGATGAGGAAGCTAAGACTTAAAGAGGATAAATAAGTTGCCCCATGTCATACAGACAGTAAGAGGCTGAGCTGGAAGTTGTAATATATTTTTATTTCAAAGCCTGTTGTACGAACCCCCCACTTTCACGAAATGGGCTGTTTTGGGGGAATGGAGAAAGCACTATTATGCCTCCGTTGGCTCCCTTCTGTGTAGTATTTGCTGCAATAACATTGTTACCTAAAAACTATACCATCCTTCTTAACAGAAAGACCGCCTCTTTTCATTGTTGTTGTTCTGTTTGTTTGTGTTACAGAACAGACATAACTGTCTTCCTATGCAAAGAAAAAAACGTGGTTATCATTTCAACTGAGGCTTTTAAGCAGGAGGAGCAGGCTTAGCCTGCTGCGTTTGTCAATAGATGTCCCCAGATTCAGATACTCTTATTCCCTGAATAATCCAGTCTTCAGATTCAAGATTGCTCTACTAATGGAACTACTGTTTCCAACCTTTTTTAACACAAAAAGAGACATTTCTTGTGGCAATTTTTTTCTTCCTTTTAGAAAAGCAATTTTTCTTTTTGCCTGCATATTCCTTCCGTAGACAGCTGGCAATGATGACGGGTGTCTGTAAAGACAAGTAAATAACAACGGGACTTTATTCTCATCTTGAACTGAGAGGGTGTTCCACACTCTTGTCACCAAACCTTTCCTTATACAAAATCATGAATCAAACCACTTCTTCCCCTAGAAACTGCCATTTTCAAGTGAACTCTTACAGTCTACATTCCTGCAAGGAAAGGGCATTTGCACCATATCCTGGGATTTGTTCTTTGGAGAGCAGGAATAGAGACAGTCACTGAACCAACAGATTTGACAAGACACACACTCCCATAAACAATCATGCACACAAACACACACGCACCGCAGACAAGCTCTCTCTGAGTGACTTGCAGTAAGCTTCACTTTGGTTATAAAACACAAAATCTTACTTAAGTTTTGTAATGTTTAGCTGTACTTATCAAAACCACAACCCTGAAAAATAAATCAATACAAGTCAATATCTGTGTGTGTGTATGCACATGCATGTGTTTCTTGAGACAGAATCTTGCTCTGTCACCCAAACTAGGGTGCAATGATGCAAGTATATCTCACTGTAGCCTTGAACTCTCAGGCTCAAGTGAGCTTCCAGCCTCAGCCTTCTGAGTAGCTAGGACTACAAGCACATGCCACCAGGCTCATCTAATTTTTTTATTTTTCATTTTGTAGAAATGGGATCTTACTTGTTGCCCAGGCTGGTCTCAAACACCTGACCCTAAGTGATCTTCCCACTTCAGCCTCCCAAAGTGCATTGTGTGTGTTTTCTTTGCTCTCTTACATTTGTGGGCCTTGCATACCTGCCGAAGTCAAGTAATAAGCTGTATGTGTAAGAATGAAAGAACCCCAAGTGTTTTTCGAAAACTAAACTTAGAAAGTTTCTCACTTTATCTGTCAGAAAAAAAAATAGTTGACGAAGAACATTTCTGAGTTCTACCTCATCAAAGTCTCCCACAGCCATAGCATTCACTGTTCTCATTCTTTCCATCTGGATATCTTCCTCCTCTCCTTCAGGCTCTTCTGGGTTTGGAAAAACAGCGTTGCTTCTTGGAGAAATTCTGAAATCAAAACAGTGTGATAATGATAAACTTCGGGTTAAAAATCTTGTATCAAAATTAATGAATTTTCTCTATACTTCCAATTTTTGGCGTAGATTCATTCTGAGCACAACATCCTCTCTATTCTTCTACTTGCACCATCTGCCTTTCAAACAGCCTAGTTTCCTTCAGTGAGTAGAGTAATGATATCCTTATATCATCTTCGCTTTTTACCAAAGCTTAATCCTCCTTGTTGATGGTGACAGTTTTCTTTCAAAGAAGAAAGTGGTATACTCCCTCTGGCAAAGGATTGTGAAGCAGAGTTGCATGAGGAAAGGAATCTAGGAACTATAGTTTAGACAACAGATATTTTGGCATTCTGAGGTCTTTGTGAGAGCCATGAGTCCAAAGATTTGGAATCAAGGATGTGTCCCAGAGAATCCAGGATATCTAATCACCATACCAATGCCTAATTAGTTACTGAGCACAGTCACTTCTTGGGAATGTGTGACAGAATCACTCTTTCCTCTCTGCTACAGACTCGTTCTTGCCTTCATCATCCCACCATTGATTCCTGCTCATTCTTTTATCTCTCCCTCATGCCATCCTCTGACATTCTGGTTGCCTGTTGGTTTCCTAAAACATGGCTGTCATCTTGTCACTCTTCTCTGCTACCACAAACATTAGACTTAAGCTTGGTTTATATTTTGTATGGAAGGCTAAGTGTTCGAGACACATTGGTGTCTCGGTTTCACATTATGTAATTTGCAAAACCTTTCCTATACTTTTCTGTTTCAAGATCCTCCAATATCTAGCCTCACTTTCATTTTTCATCACCCCCCAACATAAGCCTACAAAGGAGCTCCTGGTGCCTTCATCTCATCCTTGGTTTTATTGCACAAACTATTCTTCCTTCCCGGATTGGATTAACTTTCCCAATGCTTATCTATATTTACCCATTATTTTAGAGATTCCACCTCTTACACATAACTTTCCTCTATAGTAAAATTATGGTCTGCCTTAATTTTCCAGTGTCTCGTGTGTGCTAATGTGGTTTCTCTCTCTAGATTGTAAGCTCAGTATATATTCCTATATTATGGGTTATAAGAATTTTGTATATCACAGTCTTTAAAAACCATCCTGTGAAGTGTCTTTTACTTAATTAATTCAGCACATTAAAAAGTCCTTAAAGAATGAATATCAAAATGAAACATGAAATTCGATTTGATTTTCTCAACCTGAACACAGGATCCTTTCTCATTAGTTTCTTCCTGCAGTTCATTTCTAGGCATCGCAGAATGAAAAGAAAAATGAGAAAATGAAGGTAAGGCTAGGGAAAAAGAAAGACAATCACAATTAGTATCGCTATAAATGCAATGATTTCAATATTGGAATTGATTTAAGGAGTTTGATTATATAAAAATTCGATTTGATAGCATTCATTTTTACAAGGCTGAAAGACAACCTGTAATATTCTTTGAAACTGTCAAAGTTAGCCTCACTGCTATTCAGAGACAGCCTAACAGAAATATAATAGTAGCAAGTGAAACCAGTACTACCCATGACAGATGATTATTGTAAAGATAGGGGTCCAGGGCCAGGAGCGTTGGCTCACGCCTGTAATCCCAGCACTTTGGGAGGACGAGGCAGGTGGATCACATGAGGTCGGAAGTTCGAGACCATCCTGACCAACATGGAGAAACCCCATCTCTACTAAAAATACAAAATTAGCCACACATGGTGGTGCATGCCTGTAATCCCAGCTACTCAGGAGGCTGAGGCAGGAGAATTGCTTGAACACAGGAGGTGGAGGTTGCAGTGAGCTGAGATAGCACCATTGCACTCCAGTCTGGGCAACAAGAGTGAAACTCTGTCTCAAAAAAAAAAAAAAAAAAAAAAAGGGGTCCAGTTAAAAGCCATCATGTGCGCGTGCGTGTGTGTGTGTGCACATGTGCACGCATGTGCGTGTGTGTGTTGCTTCAAATACCTAAAATGTCCAAACCTTCTTAATTTGATGCAATTCAGAGAAACTCAAAACATACAAAGGTTGTGTTCCCTCATGAAAGAATGTTGAAAAAAAAAGTCTTCTTACTATTAGCAGTGCCAGGTATACAATTTCAGATTCTGAAGCTCCTAAGTAATCCATGGAATCAGGAGAAATCTGTAAAATGAGCAGTAAGTGTATTCAGGTGAACCTTCTTTATTCATGGAATTTATCCCACTTAAGATAAATTAATGCCTATTCAATGGCCTTACAACCATTCGACATGATGCTCCCTTGGGTATCATGTAAAAGTTAATTTCAGACTGTGCAGTATGCCTTCTTTGCTTCCAGTGTGTCTCTAGGCCGGGATGCCTTTGTATGTAACACTGTGAGTCAGCAGGAGTTGCTCTGTTAGGAGAATCCTGGGCTGGTGCTGGCAGGATCCTTTGAAGCAATGGCAAGTCTGTCTTAAGACAAACCCTCTCCCCTAACCTTACCTGTATTTCTGTCTTCATTTGTGCTCTTCCCTCGATTATGCCCCCAAGGGCCCTGGAATCTTTATATTGCTCTTGCCCTCTTACAGCCACTTTTGAGAGTAATTATGACAATCTTTTCAAACTGAAGACAAAGTTCTTCCCCTAGAGTTTCACACGTATACATATAAGTGCATTTTTCCAACATTCCCCACTCTTTTGCAAATAAAAGGTAAAAGGACAATTTTGTTTCTTGAGCTATATTTACCAACACGTTTCCTGAGCAATTTTAAACCCTTTGCAGTAAATTTATAACTATCACAGCCATCCACCATCTAGAAAAGATGACTTTTCCACATTGGATGATGTGCACGACCTTGACATCATTTCAAATGATTTTGTTTTCTTAGGTGCCCCAGTTGCCCACTTTCAATAATTGCACCTCATCCAAACTGAATCTCAGGCTCCCAGATCTCTGCTCTCTCTGCTGATACTATATTTTTTTTTATGGGACAGAGTTTTGTTCTGTTGCCCAGGCTGGAGTGCAGTGGCATGATCTTGGCTCACTACAACCTCTGCCTCCTGGGTTCAAGCAATTCTCCTGCCTCAGCTTCCCGAGTAGTTTGGATTACAGGCACCCAATACCATGCCCAGCTAATTTTTGTATTTTTAGTAGAGATGGGGTTTCACCATGTTGGCCAGGCTGGTCTCGAACTCCAGACCTCAGGTGATTCACCTGCCTCGGCCTCCCAAAGTGCTGGGATTACAGGCATGAGCCACCGCACCTGGCCTCTGCCAGTACATTTTAGTTTTTTGGCATCCTTATGCTAGTGTTCTTACTCCGTAATTTGGAATTGGAGAACCTCTAACCCACCAACTCCTTTTCCACTGTCCATAATCACCCTCATGTCCTTAACTTCATTTTCTAGCTTAGAATCCATTATATCTTCAATTCCTTTTTATATAGAACTACTGCTCACTTATTCTTTTCTTTGTCAAATTTGCCTGCCAAGTGTCCAACCCCGATTGAACCCAACTCTCTGCCTTTCCTAAACTGCATTTAAAAGCAGGCTGTAATAAGAGAAACTCTCTACTTTGCTGACTTCGCTGAAAAGTAGGGCAGAGGGTCTTCGGCACTGTCTGTCCATCCTAATGACCTACGTTCTGAAATAGTTTTTCACATCTTTTTTTCTCCAAATCCCAAGCCCCCTTGGCCAAGTTAATGACTTCCCCTCTTACTTTCCTAAAAAAGGTAGAATCAGTCAGAAGAGAATCATCTCATCTTTCTACCAGCAAAGCCACTAAACTCTCTGCCTCCTATGTTCATATTCTCTGATTATAATTTCATATTAAGCATGTGGAATGTCCCTGCTTTTATGGACAGCACCCCCTCCACTTGTGGACTTTACGCTATTTTTTCTCAGCTATTCATGGACTTGACTCATGAGGTAACCTCTATCTCTCTTTTTCAGCATGAGTTTCTCTAACATCAGCATAGTATTTTCCTTCTTAGCACAGACAAAAATCTACCCTCCCTATTCATTTATTCTTGAATTTTTCTGCTACGCTTTTTGCCACATCTCCTAGAAATATTTGCCTGTACTCACAGTCACCACATCCTCCCCTCACATTTTCTACTAAGTTCACTCTTACTGTGCTTTTGCATTGACACTTTCATTAAAATCGACCTTGTTAAGCTCACCAATGACGTTCGTGTAGTCAAAGCCAATGGTCTCTTTTCAGTTGTCATCTTTCTAGAACTCACAATAGCATTTGATGGTTTAATCACTCCCTCCTTCTTGAAATGTTCTTTATTGCCATCTGGCACACACCCTTATGAGCGTCTGAGAAGAGCCTCCAGCACACAGAAGGCTACCATTTTTGTTCTCTTATCTCCCTGGCTCCATCTCAAATGGATTTGCTGGCTCCTCCTCTTCACCAACTCTCAGTTTTGGAGTTCAAGATCATGTATTTGCTTTCCAATCTCTAAATTTTGGAGTTTAAGGTCATGTCATTGGCCTTCTTTTTATTTCTATCTCTACTCACCGCGTAGGTCATATTATTGTCGCATGGCTTTTCATACCATTTATAAACTGATCAATCTCAAATATCTAGCTTTAACCCCCATCTCCACACACCCTGACACATTGAGTTCCTGACTCATGTATCTAACTGGCTACTTGACATTTCTCAAACCTAACATATCCAAAACTTAACAAAAATGGGGCATCTCTTTGGCCTCCCAGTAGGGTTCCCAGCAGTGAGAGTTATCATGAGAACTAAACTTCCACTCTCCTGGAGTTGCCTTTGACTTTCATAAACCAAAGCTGGCTTCCTACTGAATCAGAACATGCCCCTTATCCATGCGTGGCAAGAGAACTGACTTTCCAAAGACAGAGACTTTTAAACTTTGCACAGCTGAGGACTCTATCTATATTTTTGCAATATTCATGGCTTTCTCAAATGGCCACACATTTCATGACCCTCAGACAGAAGTGGAACTACTTACCTCAGAAAAAATTAATAGAGAGCCAATCAATGTGAAGGGAGGTATTAACATGGTGCCAAAAAATAGCCCTATAAATCCATATTCATTTAGATCAGTAGCAACTATCGAGAAGATGACCACCTAAAACAAACGCACAGTATAGCGTCATTAAAGTGTACCAATCTGAATTTTAGGATGATTTCTAAGAGGGTGGGAATTCATTTATAAACGTTGTTATTTTCAATTTCACTCCCCAAACCAGTATTTATATCGTTTCTTTCCTTTGCAACATGGGATTTCATCACGGTTTTGTATGGGATTTATTATTAATTTCTTAAAAGACACAATGATGCTTCTCAATCTCAATGGCATACAAATCAGGTGAGACTCTTGCTAAAATTTAGATTCTGATAAAGTGATTATTGTACATTACTCTGCATTTTTCTTTTTTTCATTTCACAATAGTTCATAGACATCCTTTTAGGCTTAGGCAAACCATCTATTTGTTTTCTTGGCAATTATTTGTTTGAATGGATGTGCAAAATTCAACAACTTTGCCTTCAGAAAACATGTTTTTAATTTTTCTGCTCCTATGAATGATGGTCTACATAGGTCTTTATGTATGGACACTTTTAGTCTGGAAGGAGAGATTCTGAAAAGTGTAACTGCAGGTTAAAATTTATGTGCATTTAAAATTTTAACAGTTACTAACATTTTGTGTAAAGTTTGTGACATCTGTTCTACAAACCATGAATTAGAGTACACATTACACCACACATCATTGACACAGGAGGTCATAGTTATTTATTGTAGGCATCGTTGATTTTATTGCTGATATTAAGTAAATAACTTTATAATTTTACCATTTAATATGACATTTACCATTGGTTTGGGTAATTTGTCCCTCTTGTGTTACTATTTTCTTTATATTAGGTCTTTTTAAGGAACTATATGGTCTTTACTTGACTTATATAGTTTTCTTCCTTTAGCTGCTAATACTGAACCATTATTGTGTTCTGAAATAAATCATACTTGACTATTTTTAAATTATTCTTTTTTTCTTCTTCTTTTTGATGGAGTCTTGCCCTGTCGCCCAGGCTGGAGTGCAATGGCACAATCTCAGCTCACTGCAACCTCCACCTCTCAGGTTCAAGCGATTCTCCTGCCTCAGCCTCCCAAGTAGCTGGGATTACAGACACATGCCATCACGCCCAGCTAATTTTTGTATTTTTAGTAAGGACGGGGTTTCACCAAGTTGGCCAGGCTGGTCTCGAACTCCTGACCTCAGGTGATCCACCCGCCTCGGCCTCCCGAAGTGCTAGGATTACAGGCGTGAGCCATTGAGCTCGGCCAAATTATTCTTTTGCAAACTTACTTCTGTGTTTGCTTTCTTTCTATTTAGAGAGTTGTCTTTAATTTTTCCAAGTGAATTTATCAATGGGTTTTCAAAGCTTTTTAAAGTTTTATTATTAAATTTATGCTTGCTTTACAAAAGGAACTCTTCAACTTTATGAATTTTTTCTATTAAATATTTAAGTATTCTATGATTCCCAAAGTTATTTGATCTTCCTAAATGTTTAAGTGAATTCAGCAGTCCTTATCAGTGCTTTTGCAATTTTTCTTTTCTTGAATTCTTTATTTCCTGGTTGGATTAATTTTAACCCTAAGTGGTTCATCTTTCATGTGGCTGTAATTTGTTCCTAGGTATTTTTTTTCTTCCTTTTTTTTTTTGTTAAAAAGATTTTATTATTTATTTATTTATTCATTTTTTGGAGCAGTTTTAGCTTCACAGCAAAATTGAGTGGCAGGTTAAGAGATTTCTCATATACCCCCTGCCCTCATACAGGCACAGCCTCCGCCATTATTAACATTCCCCAACAAAGCAGTACATTTGTTAGAATTGATGAGCCTTATTGACACATCTTTAACACCCAGAGTCCATAGTTTACATTAGAGCTTACTCTTGTTGTTGTACATTCTATAGGTTTGGACAAATTTTTAATTATATGTATCCACCATTATAGTATCACACAGGCCTAAAAATCCTCAGTGATCCACCTATTCATCCCTCACTCCCTATGACCCCTGGCAACCATTGATCTTTTCACTGTCTCCATAGTTTTGCCTTTTCCAGAATGTCATTTAGTTGTAATCATACAGTGTGTAGACTTTTCAGATTGGCTTCTTTCACTTAGTAATACGCATTTAAGTTTCCTCCATGTCTTTTCGTGACTTAAGAGCACATTTCTGTTTACCCAAAATAATATTCCATTGTCTGGATGTAACACAGTTTGTCTATTCACCATCTTGGACATCTTGGTTGCTTCCAAGTTTTGACAATTATAATTAAAGCTGCTATAAACATCATTGTGCAGGTTTTTGTGTGGACTGACTAATATTTTTCAGTAGGGCTTTTAAAACGTTTACTTCCACATTTTATATTTGATTATGTCTGACCTTTCCTAGAACTGCAACTTGGTAGATATAATTTTGGAAGAGAGAAATTCCAGTATTTCCTTTCCCTCAGATGTGTGAAAAGTGACACATGGAATTGTAGGAGATAAATCTGAGGCAGTTGGAAGTTTTCTCTTTTATGATTGGTTTTCATTTACTTCTTGGGAGCCTTTATTTGGAAGTTTCATATCATAATGAATATTGATCATTCCATAACAGTTCTTTCTAAATTTAAGAATTTCTTCTATTATATTTTTATACATAGAATTATTTTAAAAGAATTATACATATGTGTAACAATGGATTTGCTACATAAAAAATAATTATTCTTTTGTTGGATTGGTTTTGTATTTACATCTTTTCTTATTGTTGTCTTGCTGATTATGGGGATTATCTTAATCCTTTACTTATATATGTAATTAGATTTTCAGCCTTTTTCAGAATTCATTATTAATTCTGAAATTATACTGATGGTTAGTGTGTTTATGTGGATCTAAAATTTCTTTTTTTTTGCATTCAGGATGTTTTATCATTGTGACTCTGAGCTTTTGTCTTATTAAATGTGTATTCTTTTAAAAAATCTATAGAGAATGCTTGAATGGAAGTTTTATTTGTTCTGCATTGTTTTGGAATACTTTATTAATTTCTTTGTTATTGGGAAGTCATGCAGTACCTTTTTATCTTGGACATGTCTAACATATGTAGGTCTACTGAGATCTTCTATTTGCTCTGATAAAGTGCTTATTATTTCTGAACAGGCTTTCTTTCTTGGCTGATATTGGCTTATCTTTTTCTCTGAGTAATATTTTGATGTAGGGCATTGCTTTCTATCAGTACCTTTGAAGCCTGGGGGCCTAGATGCATACAGTGTCCTCAGCTTAGGCTGTGTGTAGCCTTATTGCTTTCTCCTTTAGGTCATGTCCAGTGTTCTGCACCAGTTTTCACCCTACCTAGTAGGCAGTGAATCTCATTGTCAAGGGGTGGGCACCCTATTAGACGTTGGGCCACAGTCCAATTCAGTCCAGAGCCCTGTAAAATAGCAAACCTCAGCATCCCGCCTCTCCAGGTGAAGGATTCTTCTCTCAAGGGTTTTTATTTACCTGTGCTAGGATGTTAACTCAGTCACTCATGTATACCTTTTTAGAGCCAATTATCAGTATTTTATCAACTAACTTTTCCTCATCAAAATTGCTTGTTGAGGATGGAAGTAGGCTTAGGAAAAGCTCCGCATCAGGGACTTCGTTTCTTGGCCGCCACATTTCCACTTCGGTTTTCTTTGTTTCATTCTACCCTGTTCTACGAACAAAGAGGTTCTCTGTCTACATACCTAATCAAATACAACTTGTATGATGTTTAATTTAAATTTCTACATGCTGGCTTATTTTTTTTTTCCAACTAATCTTCTAGTTCTGAAACAGATGATTTAAGTTCCACTTGGATCTTTGGAGAGGATTGTGTGATGTGTTTTGCTGTTGTGTATTATTTGCTAAACAAATTAGGAGACTCCAATTTTCTTCATGGATTTTGCATTTCGTCAACATATTTCTTTCCTTATTTAAGACTTTAGGTCTAGAACTTGACTTCATCTGCTATTTGGGCAGCCATTTCTAATTTCCTCATTTTAAAAATGCCTGTTAAGTCATCGCCCATGACTTAGATGTGTTTATTTTTAAAAACATATAGCCAATTTTTTTAACCCAGTCTGGAAGTCATTGTCTTTTCCTCTTATTTTCTAATTTATATTTACTCATGGTATTTTATTTTAGTTTCTTTCAAATGTGAGGCATCCCCCATATCATCCCCTGGAATTCTCATACTCTGTGGGTGGTTCCACCTCTTTGAAAAACTGTTTGGCAAGATCAACTAAAGTTGAACATAAAGTTGAATACATTGTGACCTAGTAATTCCACTGCTAGGTTTACATCTCAAGATATACACACACACATGCACCAAAAGTCATACAAGAACAAGAAAGTTCATGGCAGTGTTATTTGTAGAGTTCAAAACAAGAAGCCACTTGAATGTCCATCAACAATGAATAAATAAATTATAGCACATTCATCAGTAGACTATTACAGCAATGAAAAGGAATAAACTATTCTGGTTGTTATCAAATGCAACAGCATGGATGATTCTAAATAACCTATTGTCGATTATATACAGATATATAATTATGCCTTCTACGTGATTCCATTTTTATTAAGTTCAGAAACTGGCTACACGAATCTATGTTAATATAATAGGAGTAATGATTTTTACAAGGAGGAGGGAAATTGGAAATGGGATGGAAGGGGCCTTCTAGGGTTCCAGTATTGTTCTATTTATTGATGTACCTGGTAGTTTTTGGGAAGTGCTCAAAAAAACTACCAGACACATCAATAAATAGAACATTACTAGGTGTGCTTAAAATGTGTGAACTTTTCTATAATGTAGGCTATACTTTTCAACTAAAATTTATTTTGAAAAGATCTCATTGGATATTATATAGAAAATAGTTAACAGGTGGCAAGAGTAGAAACAGAGAGACCAGTTACAGATATGTTGCGCTACTCTAGGTGACAGAGTATGAAAGCATAGGCAATGGATAGAGCAGTGAAGTTGGGACACATCAGGCAGACTGGGAAATGTCTAGAGTTTAAATGACATGCATGTGGATTGAATGAAGGAAAAAAATGGAGCGTGATCAAGGATGATTCCAAACTTTTAGAATGAGAAAATAGCTAGGTGGATTCTGCTGCAATAATGTAATCTATTCAGAAATGATGAAGACCAGGCACGGTGGCTCATGCCTGTAATCCCAGCACTTTGGGAGGCCAAGGCGGGTGGGTCATGAGGTCGGGAGTTCGAGACCAGCCTGGCCAATATGGTGAAACCCCGACTCTACTAAAAATACAAAAATTAGCTGGGTGTGGTGGCGCACACCTGTAATCCTAGCTACTCAGGAGGCTGAGGCAGGAGAATTGCTTGAACATGGGAGGCGGAGGTTGCGGTGAGCTGAGTTCATGCCACTGCACTCCAGCCTGGGCAACAGAGCGAGACTCTGTCTCAGAAAAAAAAAAGAAAGAAAGAAAAAGAAAAAGAAAAAAAGAAATGATGAAGAATAAGATTGAGGTGACAATTACATTTCCGGTATGTGATCACTAAGGTCTTCTTTAAATATTCAGGTGAAATTGCAAGTGAATTGCTAGAAGCAGAAGTCTCTACTCAGGGGAGAAGTTAGACCTGGAGATATGTTTGAGGATCATAGTTTATAGATAACATACACTCACTCATAGAGTAAACTTTAAATAGAACTTTGATTATCTTAGAAGAATTAAAATTTTCTAGAGAGCAATATTAATTTGCCACTCTGCTTAGCACAAAGATTAAATATGTTCTTGGATTTATGAAAAATGGTAAAATAATAGGTAGTATATGCATACTTACAATTAAGAAGAAAAATGACCAAATGCCACTATTTTTTCTCCCATTGCGAAAAATGAATGAAATCACATATGTCAAGAAAACAAGAGATGAGACATAGCCAATACTACACAGGATCTGAAAACAGAAATGTTAAGGTCCAATAAGGTAAATACTATCTAGAAGAGTATTCATACTTACTCTTCAATTTTCCAAAACTATGCAATAGCACAGGTAATTTGAAGTTCTTTGGTTTAAGATTAATGATATTACTGCATTCATGAAAAAATAGTCTAATAAAACCATTTCAAAATTGCTGCCACTTACTTGAATTAACAGGTTTTGAATTATAAATATAATCTCCTCTGGGCTAAAAATATAATCCATTATTTGCATTAGCAGGAGGATCAAAAAGTACAGGGAAACATCCACCAGTGCTTGGCCAAACCAGTATGCAGAAGGGTAGAGGCCTGAAATCCATAGCTGGGAATGAGCTTTTTTCTGATAAAGAAATAGAAGAATCATCAAAAGGTTCTGAAGAGCTGAAGTTTGGGAAATTGCAAATATATAGTCATGAAAGCATTCATTTTTGCTTCGCCTTTTAGAAATATTATCCTGATTTAGCAAATGATACCACCACTCGCCACACCCTTGTTCAGAGGCATTGATAATGCTGCAAGCCACGTCATTATTTCATTGTCTAAAGGGAAAATGCACCAACATAACTAGCTAATGTTATGTCACAGAATGATTGGGCATGGCCTCAGTGAGAAGACATCTTTTCTTTGCAAGACTATTCTTTCCTTCGACGTGAAAACTTGCACATTGCACAAAGGTTCAACAGAAGTAGGATTACCATTTCCTGTAAGACACTTAAAATTTATGCTGAATGTAAACAGTGCATTTATCATTGGCATTTTATTTTGGGTCTAAGAAATGGTCCTCTAGTTGATTTCATTTAAAAACTGTTTAGGTTGGAATTGGCAAGACTGCCTTTAAAATGTTGCACTATTCTTATTGTCTTGCCGTAAGTCATATTTTTCATCATCACACTGTGAAAACTGGTGAGTGGATTTTGCTATTGTGACCACTATAAGTCACATTATTGCAGTGATTGTCATAACACAAGGTCTTGAAAATGTGACCTGGACTATTTTAAACAGTAAAGCATAAAGGCAATTAAAATTTCAAATCTAAAATTGAGTCTATATAAGGAGATTCATTAGCAAAAAACTGGAATGCAAATAATTCTGGAAAGGAGAGTACATCTGGAAGGAAGTAGGAAAGAGGATGATAGTGAGGACTGTTAGAGAGCTTGATATTTTCTATTCATCAACTTATTTAATATATATTTACAGAATGTATACCGTATGGCTGGCTTCATATTGGTCATGGGGCACTTATAAATTTAAGTTGCAGGGGAAGAGGAAATAGAGGCAATAAGCAAATAAATATAGTGATAGCTACCTAAGTAAAATTGTGCATGTGTTAAGAAGAATTCAGGGTTGTATTACAGCCTTTCAAAGAGAAACAAATTGTAACTCGGGGGTCAGGTCAGAGAAGGTTCCCTTGTGAAGTCATGAGTTAGGGTATGGGCAGTGAATAGGATATATCTGGGTGACCGGTCAGAAAGCACTGTGGGCAGAGAGAACAGCAGGAGAGAAGACCCTTCCGTGGAAAGAGGCTGATGTTCTGGGAAGCTAGAAAGAAGCCAGTGTGGCTGGAGCATGGTTATCAAGGTGTCAGTAGCATCAGATTAAGGGAGTAAGATACACCTGGGCCCAGATCACTCATGGCTTTCAGACAATGGCAAGGATTTCAGTCCTGCTCCTTGGTATGACGAGAAACCATTGAAGAGATTTAGACAGAGAATTAACATGGTCAGCTTTGTGTTTTTAAGGTGTTAGTCTGTCACACTGGATGAAAAATAGAGACGACTAATATGGACTTATAGGGTGGCTGTTGTGCTCATCCAGAAGAGAGATGATGATGGCTCTGGCTGGTGTATTGTAGGAGAGATGGAGGAAAACTTTCTAGAAAGATTCCATAAATATTTCAGAAGTATACTCCGTGACTTCACCATTAGCCAGCTATGAAGATGAGAGAGAAAGAAAGACATTGACATTGTGGGGTTGCCAGTTAAATTTGAATTTTAGATAAATAACTTTTTGAGTATAAATATGTCCCATGCAATATCTGGAAAATACTTATACTAAAAAAATTCATTGTTTCTGATATTAAATCTTAACTGGGTGTCTGTAATTTTATTTGCTTAATTCTGGCATCCTAACAAAAATAGCTCTTAGGTTTCAGTCAAGAGTAAAAGAATGAAAGGTGATCCATTATTTATAGAGATGAGTAACAATGAAGTAGGTAAAATTTAGAGAAAAACATTCCTGTGCTGATGATGTTTATTCCTAGTTGACAGGAGACAGTTAATTAAAAAAAAAAGCAAAGGTTCAGATAATGATAAGTACCATGCATAGATTTTTAAGATAAGCTCATATAATAGTTATGGGAAATCTATTTCAGACTGGTTAAGCAGAGAAGGGGTCTTGGCTGAAATACTTAAATATTTGCTCTGAGATGTGAATTACAAAAAAGCCAGCTGTAGAAAGAACAGAAGAAAGAGCATTCCAGCCAGAAGAAATGGCCAATGTAAAGGCCCAGATGATATTGGCATATCTGAGAACCAGAAGGAAAAGTGGGGTAGCTAGAGGAGGAGAGTACAAGGAGGAAAGGTAGAGAGATAAACAAGAGACAAATGAGGGAGGGAGGGCTCTGCCAGACAACATAAAGAATTAGAATTTAATTCTACCTGCAAAGAGAAACTGCCGGGGTTGTTAAATAAGGTAATGAGATGATCTAATTTAAACTTCTGAAAGTTCGCTCTGGTTGTATGAAAGGAATTAATTGCAAATAAGGAAACCTATGGGTAACTCTTGCAGTGGTTTAGGCAAGGAATGATAATGACTTAGACCACGAAGAAAATAGTGGAGAGGGAGAGAAATGGATGGATTTGAAGTAGAACTTAAAAGAATTTCCAATGGATTAAATAAAGGAGATAAAGAGGCAATGATAATGCAAAAATTTTATGCTAGAGCAACTGTAGACAATAGTGCCATTTGCTGAAATAGGAAAATCATGAAGTGAGCATAACTGGTTAGGAAAATCAAAAGTTTTATTTTGCCCATGTGTGAAATATCTATTACTCAGCTATATGGTAATATCACATAGGCCACTGCACATATAGAAGTCAAGAATTCTGGAACTAGCTGAAAAGGGCCTTAGAACTAAAGCCTGGACATTTAGACATCAAGCATTAACATTTATGGGAAAGTTACTATATGGCAAGTATGGTTCTAAGTAACTCATTGGTATTATATCACCACATCCTCACAGAAACCTATTTCAAATAGATGTAACTAGTATCTCATTTTATAGATGATCAAAATGAGGCATAGAGTGATTAAGTAACTTTTGAGATTCATGCAGCTTGACAATGGAAATATTGAGATTTGAACTCAGAGGAGTTTACCCCCAAAAAAGTGTGAGAAAGAGTGACAAGAGCAGGAGGAAAAAGACAGTGAATGTGTGGTCTTATAAAAGTAAAGGAAAAATAGTATTTTGTGTTTCTCATGGGAGAAGTCACTAAAGATAGGGACAGTTTAAGAGCAGAATAAATAAAAATTAAGTCAAGCCCTTCAAAAACATGTCCTGAGCATCAGTGGATGACGACAAGGACATGAAGACATGGGAGAGTGGCAGATAGACTCTGTTACAGGCTCCTCGAATTTTATTTTTTAAAAACTCACAAAAATGGAGCTTTAAACGGACAATATTTTCCAACAACAAGTCAAAGTGCTGTGGTGAGTTGGTCAGGGCTTTTAAACCGAGTAGCTTTAGCACCATCTGGAAACAGAAACCACCATTGAGAGATGAGATGTGATTATGTCTGTGAGTAAGTCTTATAAGTCAAATTTTAAGTGATAAACATTTGAAAGTTGTCATTCCCTGTTAGCAGATGACATCTAAGCTGTCCTTCCTGAGGTCTCACATTTGTTTCAGAAAGATAGCATTTTCTTCATATTTGACAATTATTATTAAAGTGCTTGATTATTCATTGCATCAAGTACAAAAATTAGATTTACCACTTGCATGTAAATTTATAGTCGTAAGGGTGGGGGAAGGGTTCTCTAGATATAAAAAACACGTGAAGACTTTAACTTTTCTTACTTTGTAGTCACCGATGCTGCTCATTGCAATGTATGGAGTGAAAGAGGCTGCCATCGGTATCCAGAAGAAGGTGTTACTTCGGTACCCATACTCATAATCCATATGCTCCTGAAATCATGTGGAACATGGTGAGCTGATAGTGATTGGGCATCTGTTTCATCTGTACTTTCTTAACTAAATCACTCAAATAAATGAATTGAGCTGATCACTCAAAGTGCTTCTCAAGGTCCTATATGAAACTTCTTACCCACATTCATTTTCAATCCTGTATTGCAGCAACTAGGACCTTCTGAACACGTAGCCTGATTTACTTATGAAGAAGCAAATTCAACCAAGTGATACGAATTGTCTAAGGTCATACAGTTAATAACTTGTAAGGTAGGCATGAAACGTCTTTTCTCTGACTTTATGGTTACAATCTTACATGCATTGCTTATATACATCAAGGCTGATGTTTTAAGAGACAATAGAGATTGTGGACTGTCAGTGGAGGGGCTAGGAGAAAAATGGTCAGCACGCCCTCCATGTTAGGCACTATGTTAAAAAAAATCAAAACCCTGTACATATTAAAGAGGATCTTGAGTTTTGCTACAAGCCTTAATTTTGAAAAAAATTTTAAAATTTTTAATTGTTGTGGGTACATAGTAGATGTATATATTTATGGGGTACATGAGATGTTTTGATACAGGCATGCAATGTGAAGTAAGCACATCATGGAGAATGGGGTATCCATACCCTCAGGCATTTATCCCTTGCGTTACAAACAATCCAATTATACTCTTTTAGTTATTTTTAAGTATATGATTAAATTATTATTGACTAGAGTCACCCTGTTGTGCTATAAAATACTAGGCCTTATTCATTCTTTCTGTATCTATTTTTTGTACCTATTAACCATTCCCACTCCCGCTCCCCACTCCCTTTCCCAGCCTCTGGTAACCATCATTTGACTGTGTCCATGAGTTCAACTGTTTTAATTTTCAGATCCCACAAATAAATGAGAACATGCAATGTGTGTCTTTCTGTGCTTGGCTTATTTTATTTAGCATAGTGATCTCCAGTTCCATCTACGTTGTTGCAAATGACAGGCTTTCTTTCCTTTTTATGGATGAATAGTACTCCATTGTGTATATGTACCTCATTTTCTTTATCCATTCATCTGTTGATGGACACTTAGGTTTCTTCCAAATCTTGGCTATTGTGAACAGTGCTGTAACAAACATGAGAGTGTGGATATCTCTTTGATATACTTATTTCCTTTTGTGAGGGTAGCAAAGGTGAGATTGATGGATTGTATGGTAGTACAAACCTTAATTTGATCTATCATCAGTTACCTCACTACATTGCAAGTCATCATCTGGTATGATGAGTTTTGAAGTTTCTTTACTTCTCTGTTCTCTTACTCCCTCCTAAAACTCAGCACCCCTCTGAGACATTACAGCATATAAAACTTGCTTGTCTAAAGATGTGTTTGTGTAGATAAGGCCCTGGGAGGGGAAAAAAGGGTGCCAAAGACTATATCCCCCATCTTATGTCTTTCTTTGCCTGTGGATACCGTTGTTGATTTTCCTGATTTGGAAGACCTCTGGGGGAGGAAAAAAATCACAATTCATCTTGACAACCAGCTTCCTTACTCATGACTGGGTTCATAAATGACATATTATGTCCGTGTTAGATCATATCCACCCACAGTCAGAGTTTGATGTGACTCAGCCTGACGGGGTCCTTCCTAAGCTGAAAGACACTGGATGCCTCCTGGGTAGTTTAGCCAGGTGATGACTTGCAGGAATGGCTGGATGGGAGTGCTGTAGGACACTCCGATAGATGATAAAAATTATTGAGAGGGATCAGCAGCAAGACCTGAGCTACAGTGAGCCTGGTACTTTAGGATCAAGTGGAATAGGCTTACAGAATTGTAACAGAGAATGCCAGGAGCTGGGTGGGGAAACCAGAGGTGGCAATTCAAAGAGATAATTTGTCTACCTATGAACTCAAGGTCAGCTGGGCTGGTGGGTAGCCAATATTCTGTAGTGAAGACATCTTTTTAAAGGTGGGAATTCAGGTCACTTGCTCATTCTTGGGAACATCCTATTCTTTGTCATCCAGATAATTGGCTAGCCTACTCAAATATAATAGATAATGAAACACAGTGACACCTCAGTGGGCTACAGTTTCCTCAGCTGTCTAATAATAACACAAGTTGAGAATCCCTAATCTGAAAATCTGAAATCTGAAATGCTCCAAAATTCAAAACTCTTTGAGTGCCAACATGACACTACAAATGGAAAATTCCATACCTGACCTCATGCGAAGGGTCACATTCAAAACATAGGCACACAACACAGAGTTTATTAAAAACATTGAATAAAAATATCTTCAGGCTCTGTGTAAAAGGTGCACATGAAACAAACGAATTTCATGTTTAGACTTGGGTCCCATCCCCAATATATCTCATTATGTAAATGCAAATATTCCAAAATCTGAAAAAATCGAGAATCCGAAACACTTCTGGTCCCAAACGTTTCAGATAAGGGATGCTCAATCTATAATAGGAATAGTAACAACTATCTCAAAGTCTGCTTGGGACATTTAAACATGCTAATACATATAATTACATGGGAAATATCTGGTTTTGTCCAAGAAATTTTTGAAGGAAGGAGGACTGCTGAAACGTGGCTTGAAAAAACAATGGTATGATGTGCTTTGGAGAAGACAGGGCAATCTCCTTCACATCCCCAAACCTCTGTAGCTTTCAGGCAGCATGCAAGAAGCACTCAACAGCTCTCATAGCTCTTTCTGAGGAAGCACAGAGGTTAAAGCAAGGCAGAAGTTGTTGAATTACCTGGAGGATGGACACATCAAACAATGAACAATGTAGACTGGAGAAAGTTTGACAGTATGGACTTTCCTGCAGCAGCCTAAAGAGACTCTGCAACCCTGGGTGTGTCATCACCTACAGAAGGGTCTGGGGCCAAGCTAAACACCACCCCAAAACAATTACATGGGTCACCTGGGCTGTGGTGACCACATACGTAGAAACTGCTAGCAACTAGAGAAAGCATGATGTCTCCCCAGCACCAGTTCCATAGGAAGAGCTCCAGCTCTCCATTCTTCCATTCTGCCTCCAGCATAGCAGTGCTTTACTCAGAAGGGGAGGGGAAGGGGATTGTCTGAGAGCTAGGACACCCTCCCTTTTCTATTCCAAGGTGTTAGACTGCAAAGGGAAATGGAAGAGCAAATCACACCACAACTACCCACCCTCTTCCATGCCCCTTAGGCCACAATTTGACCCTGCAAAGTTTAAATTGAATAGAAAATTGAAGTTTGGGACTGCACTAGAATGATCCTTCATAACAAAAAGTAACCAAGAAGCTATAGAATATGCCCAGGGTGTCATTTTCACCAGACGAAGTGTGTTTCAACATAACAAGATGAAAGAGGTGACCTGAAGACATAGAAGTGCACGCCCACATCTCTACCCCAGATCTTCTGCCTCTGGGCATCTAAGCAGGCCTGAGAAATTAGATTTTAAACAAGAACTGCCTTAGTTCTCATTCAGCCAGTCCCCAGATCTAATAAAGCTGAACATTCTTTAATGGAAACTTCTTTTGATGCATCCCAAGAAAAATAGTTTTAATAGCAATAATAATGAGAAATAGAATTTACTGAGCACCTGCAGTTGTCCTATTTTAGGTGCCTCATCACTCGTTCCTACAATAACTGGTCCAGCTTAGCCAGGTGCTCACATTGCCTCATTTACTTCTTAAGAAACTTTTGTGATAAAGTCTTTAATCTGTTTTTTGTAAATTGATGACCTATAGCCTGTAGAAGTCAAGTTGCTTAAGAAGGTCACATAGTCTGACCTTTAAGTCTGTTTCAACAATGTCCCACTACCTAGGGCCACAGATGGTGACAGATCTAGACCAAAAGTCATAATGAGTTGTATTTTTCTGTTGCTCTATTGACACCAAGTCATCTGAATAAGGTTATAATATTGTGTGGTCATTTCTAAATTGTGTGTGTGTGTGTGTGTGTTATAATGTTGCGTGGTCATTTCTAAATTGTGTGTGTGTGTGTATATTACATATACAGTGATTTATATATATATATAAAATATTGCACACAGATTTATATGTGTGTGTGTATATATATATATATACACACACACACAAGTTTAAGAATAGATTCACAAAAAGTAATATAACATTATTTTAGCATTTCAAGAATTTTCTTGAAAACTTATCATGGCACAGTATAAATGAGATATAATTATACTTACTTCAAAAAATGTGCTTCTGTCAGTCTGAATGTGTTCTGACGAATTAAAAATTCCAAGTAGTCCATTGCTAATGACATCCAGGAGGACAGGAAAGCAATTCAACCGTTTTGTATTACATGCTATTGAAAATCTGTGATCCTGAAATACAACAAGTACCAGTTCTAAGTCTTCATAAAGCAAAGACAAAATTTAATGAGTGAACATGTTAGAAAATCATTCAAGTTATTGATAATATAATAAGTCCCAAGCACTGAATGTGATTAATATCACTATCACTCATAATATTTGATTAATTCTTAGTATACTTAAAGAATCTGGTATTTTGGTTTCTACCCACCATAACATCAACCATGTGGCTATTTATGCCCAAACATCACAAAACAAAACACTTCAAATGATATTTAGCAGCAACACTACGAAACTCCATAGTGCAACCTCAGTTTAACCTGGCTATAGACTTTGTTTCAAAATGTGACACATTCATTTTATAAGTATATAATGTTTGGATACTTGAGAAATAGGAGGCAGGCAGAAAGTTGTAATGAAAGTATAGGTTTTAACAAATCCTGTGCTTACTTGTAAAGTCTCCCTTAAAATAACGTGTGTGTGTGTGTGTGTGTGTGTGTGTGTGTGTGTGTGTGTGTATAATGTGATTATTTTTCCCTCAGAGAAAAATATAAGTAAATTCATTATCCATATTGCCCAAAATGTGGGCAAGCTTTGAGAACACATTTTTGCAATCATAAATAAATCAAGTGTATTGTATTTAACCTAATTACCTAAAGCAATGTTTATTGATGTTAAAACTATTTTACTGAGCATACTGAAAAATAAACTTAAGATATAATGAGAACTATCTTGAAGGTAATTTCTTACTTTATTTTTGGCATAGAGTTTATTCCTGAAAATTAACTGTGACAAATTACAAATGGCCACACTTTGTGACACCTAACAGCTATGATTTATGCATTTAACATAATTATCTCATCTTTTCAATTTGCCTACTGTAGAGATCTCTGACTCAAATTCCTACAGGGTCTATGCAGGTGATACGAATGAGCAAAGCAGTATGCAGACATAGAAATCAGAAAAGCAAAGGCCAAGTCTACATTGGGCAGTTGTTCTCAGTTCCAACTGAGAATGAGATTTAATTTAATTATTGGAATGGAATCCAATTGATAATAACAATCTAAATAAATTATTAATTATAGCAGTGCATTCAACTTAATCAGGAATAAAATAAATTTCGTTTCATATTGCCATGCTGAAGGCTATGGGGAAATAATTGTAGTCCAGCTTCTTCTATAAAAATGAGAACTATCCCATTTGTTTGTGTGGAAATTGGCCTTTCATTCAGCTGATATGAATTATTCAAATTGTACACCCATAGTCCACCTTTGGTGAAATGCAGCAACTGGAGTCCAGCATACCTTTTCATCACCTGACACAATGATAGCACCATTGTAAGATGGGTCATCTGTGCCATTTCTAGTTCCAAAGGCATCCACTTCTATAGCTATGTTTTGTCGCCTCAGTGAATGTAAAAAGTTATCAATGGTTGACCCTACATGAAGGCAAAGATTAAAGGAAGCAAAAATGAAATAAAACAATAGTCAAGTAATATTAAAAATACATTACATCACACAAAGCATATCACACAAAAGGACTGTCTAAGGCTTTTCTTAAAAAAGCAGAATTGATGTTCTGGTACAACAATCCAGCCTAACATCATAGGTATGACAAGGTTACTTTATCTAGAGCCTAGGCATTTCATTATAATTTCTATTAGTATAGAAATAAGAATTACTGTTAACATTATAATCCTTGAAGCTATTAATAGTCTATCTTTTTAAATTTGAACATTTTTTTCCAGAGCCCAGCACAGCACAGATTTACAAAATGATACACAAAGACCTCAGAGGTGAGTCAATGATTTACCTCCCTACCTCCTCTTTAGTTGCTTTGTGCAACAAACATTAAGGTTAAGTAAACTTGCAGAATCTATTTCTAAAACAAACTCTCCCATGTCGTATTTTTCATTTTTTAATTTATTTTCTGTTTGGCCTCATATATGCTTTCTAAAACATACAGAGTTTATTTTTTTCTTGGCTGTTCATGTTTTTTGGGGGGAATCTCTCAACAAGAACAACATTTAGCAGCTGCATTTCAGCCCCATGTTCACCTGTCTTATTGATGACCAGTAAATGGGTCAGAGGATCCTGTGGTTGTTGTCCTGGTGAGAGGAAGTATGTATTTGGAGACAGTTCCCACGGGTAACTTTTCTGATATGACTCGTAGAATAGATGTTCCAAAAGTTGAGGGATAAAGCTAATACCAAAAAGCAATAATCTATGCAGAGGAAAATGTAAAAGAAAAAAATAATTTTAGCAACTTTTGTGGGTTTTTAAGTTTGAAGGTATAATGAATATAATAACAGAAATAAATTATAATCAATAACCAAACATTTGAATCATACTTTGCCCCATTTCCTTGTTTCTAAAATGAGATGGGTCATATGTATCTACCTTTAGTTCTTTTGCTCTCTCTCAAGTGCCAAGCAGGACATCTTGGCTTCGGGTTTATGAAGTCTGTGGATTATGACTCTTAAATCTCTCTTCACAATCCCTAACTCATTGCCTTATTTCAGTCATGCATTTCTTTCTTTTTCTGCACTACTGAAATTGGCATATCACTAACACCCATACTTACTACACTCTGAACTTAATCCCATCCTGTTTCCAATTTCTGTAAATTACAGCATTTTCTCATTCCCCTGGGCAACAGAGCTCAATCATTTTCCATCCATTTCTCTCCCTTAAGTTTATTTTCTAATATTTGGAAATTCATATCTATCATAGCATCTTTATTGCTTGCCTCCAAACGTTGTTCTCTCTTCCTCTTCTTAAATTGGGCTTTTATTAACTCCTTCCTGACTCTTCAATATCGTTCTAAATGTTTGTTTTCATTGTCTCCATATTCTACCATTACCAAACAATTTTGCACAATCACCCAATTAAGCTTCTCAACATTTTGTTGACATTATGTCAATTACCTATTGAAAATAAAAAATACAATCTTAATACTTCCTTAGTATTCATAAAATGCAAACTCTTTAGCTCTTTGAATATATTTCAAAAATATTTTTACTTTTTCATACACTTTATGTTGCAATTAACTCAGATTAATAGTTCTTTAGATTTCTCATGTATCCCCATATTCAGTACTACTCCCTCAGCCTGAATTTCCATTCTCCTCTCTCTCCTTCAAAATCTCCCTGAGCTTTCTATTTTGACATAATCTCCCTCCTACTAAATGCCATAGTTCACAGGATTGTCTGTTATTTACTATATGTCTAATCACCCTCAAGGGTTGACTGTCATGTCTGATTTCTTTTGATATATGTTATAATCACTTAATAATAGAGTGTTGCATAGAGGTGCTCACTAATATTTTTGGATGAATGAATGTTCTCAGTGAATGAGTGTTCCTGATGATAAGGCTGAAGCTCTGGGGGTACATATGATGGTGAAGCCAAGGCAGACTCTTTTATAGAGCCTCAAGACTGTAACATGGAAATTGTGCCTAAGTTTCCAGTCTTCCAACTACAACATTAACTCTAACCCAAGTTTCCAGCCTGATGTTCTGCCTTGTGGATTTCAGATTTGCCAAGCCCCACAATTACATAATGAAATTCCTTAAAATAAGTATGTTTATATATGTATATCCTACTGGTTTCATTTCCCTGGGGAATCCTGACAGCTACAGATTTTGATACCTTGGGAAAAGAGGAAATGGGTCTTTAGGATGGGACCTAAGTACTAATATCCACGTGCTTTTGAAGAACTACTTCAACCCACTGGTAAAAACAAAATCTGTGTGAAATTTAAAAAAAGAACAATCCCAACCCATATCTGTTTTAATTATATATCCACATGATTAAAAATGGTTTCTTTAATTAAAAAATGATTTCTTTGTTTAAAAGACAATGTGCATTTACTGAAATTTATTTTATCTGAGTTTCTTTTATGTTTTGCTCTCTTAAATTTATTTTTAGTTCACAGACAAAACAAATCTGAAACACTCAGATACTCACATAGTCAACAGACTTTTTCTTTCTTTCTTTAACTTTAGGAAGCGAACTTTTGCTATTGCACAGACCTGCTGCCTCCAGAGCGCCACGCCACTGATTGTTTTCCTTGTTTCGTGGAAGGAAGACAAAACTTGTTCCAGCTCAACAAGGCTTCCTATATCTTTTGCCCCATCAGTTTGTAATTGTCCCCAAATTCCAATATCTAAAACATAAGATCAATATTTTATAAAGTGCCATTTTAGTTATGCATTATTTAGCTTTTCCTATGATAAATTTTCCTACAAAGGTGTCAAAGTTACCCTCTTGGGCCAAGATACAAGTAATCTAATGTATGACATTATTAGAGCAACTATTGAAGAAATGGGAAAGAAGCAGAAAGTATTGATATAATAAAAGAAAATCTTGTGTTTTCTGATTTTAAACGTCCTCTGTCTGCAGCTTTATAGGACTTTATTTATTCTAAGGAAATCAATGAAAAAAACTCATTAAGAAATCTATTTGTTGTAAAAGATAAACCACTTAGTATTTCTGACCAAGGTAGGAGAGTTAGTTAGCATATACAGAAACCCCTCCTCTACCCTTCAAGAACATAAAAATGGGAGAAACGATATTTTTAAAATATAACCATAGTTAAAAGCAAGATAAAAGTTACCTGTTTTGAGGTGAAGCCTAGAGAAAATGACTAACTCTGGCTACTAGAAAGCTATAAAATATGTACATACATTAAAAGTTAGTATAACACTAAAAAATGTAACAAGTATATAACTTCAAAAATGAATAACAGAGGAAAAGGAGGATTAAAGAAAAATGCTTGATCAATCCAAAAAGACCCCCAGAAAATTGCAAAAATGAAAATAAAGAGCACAGTAAAGAGTAAACACCATAAGATGATAGTGAACCATTAAAAAAAATTATCTTAGCAGCAATAAGAGAGAAAAGACAGAATGCTTCCCAAGGAATAAAGATGAGACAGAGAGCAAACTTTCCAAAAGCAACAACTAAATCCCAGATACATTGGAATAATATCACTGAAATGCTACCAGAAAAGTAGCATTTCTGTGAACTCTAATTTTCTTTTCTCTATAGCATGTATATTCAGGTAATATCATACCATATATTTATTGTTTGCTGCATAAGGAACTAGTGTTGTACATTGCTATATTCCACAGAGATATATTTCTTCTCTAAGTTTTCCCAAGACAAGCCTGAATCATAGCACCAACAAAAGTATATAATCTCATCATTTGGGCATATTTTCAAGATAAAATACTGCACACAAAGATAAAATCTTTCTTTCGTCCTTCCTTCCTTCCTTTCTTTCTTTCTTCCTTTCTTTCTCCCTTTCTTTCTTTCTTATTTTTTCTTACCTGATTCATCAATAGTTGATTTTCCTTCTAATTTCAGAAACACCTCATTCAAAGTTGTTATGGAAACACCATAATCCTCAATGCCTTGGTTAGAACATCTATCAAGATCCCTGTAAAGTTCTAAAAGTGGACACAAAAACAGATTATAAGAATATAATTTATAATGAGAACCATATTTCTCAAAAATGTAAAATATTGGTAATAGGCCAAATGTACCAATCAGAAACAAAATTGTGATACAGATGATCTCATTTCTAAAATGATCCATATAGTATGTTACTTTTCATGTCTTTTTGAGATCAAAGTCTAATCTAAACATTTATTTTTTCATTCTTAGGAAACTACCTATGTGTTTTTTGAAAAACATATTTTACTTAATATATTTTTTAAAATTTATTTTTGTTATATTACAGGGAGTGTTTAATTCTCAATTTCAACTAATTAAAAAAATATTTTCCAGAGAATAGAGATTTGTGCTTTCTTGTTGAGATTAATTATTAGAGAATTATAATAACAAATGTAAAAGAACTAATGTTTATAGAAATAATTAAATATAGACTCTTTGATAGTTTAAAAACATGTAAAATTTCTTTTTTTTTTTTTTTTTTTGAGACAGAGTCTTGCTTTGTTGTCCAGGCTGGAATGCAGTGGCTCAATTTTGGTTCACTGCAACCTGCACCTCCCAGATTCAAGTGATTCTCCTGCTTCAGCCTCCCGAGTAGCTGGGATTACAGGTGCACAACACCACGCCTGGCTAATTTTGTGTGTGTGTGTGTGTGTGTGCGCGTTTAGTAGAGATGGAGTTTCACCATGTTGGCCAAGCTTGTCTTGAACTCCTGACCTCAAGTGATCCGCCTGCCTCAGCCTCCCAAAGGGCTGGGATTACAGGCATGGGCCACCATGCCCGGCCCATAAATATGTAAAGTTTTTAAAAGGACAAAATATGTATGTAACTTTGCACCTCCTCTCTCTCTGTCTCTCTCTCCCTCTCTCTTTCAACTTCTGACCATGGTGTGAAAATTCAGGAAAACTGAAAGGTGGATAAAAGATAAACTAATTCAATATTGGGATAAATTAAAGACTTCAATCTTAATTATGTGTTGGACAAAGAAAAATAGAGATGTAGTCAAAATTTCTAATGAGTCCTTAAACCTACCTAAGGGTTCATTGTTTTTCAGTCTTTCTCCAAATTTCTCATCCACTTTGGAATGCATTTAATAAGCAATCAGCTAAAACTTTGCTGTGTGATCTTCACAAAGATTTCTGTTTTTATAAGGATACATATCTCAAAGATATTGTGTATGCACTGTGAACCATTATTTCACTTATTCTAAGAGATATATTTCATCATCTTTTAATATATCTGAAATAATAATGGATCTTAAATGATAGTAGATCATATTTTAAATGGTAGCATTATTTCTTTGTGTTTCTTTCTTAGTGGTACATCCTGTAGTTGAGGGCTTCTTACACCTGATGAAATACCATAGGTTCTGCATGTCAGGTATTGTTCCGGTGCTTTATTTATATTTAATATTTCAATACATTTGAAGGTATTAAATCATTTAATCCTCATAACAACCCTAGAGTACTATTTTAATTTTCTTTTCACAAGTGAGGAAACTGAGATACAGAATAGTACTATAACCTGTTAAGGATTATAGAGCTAATAATAGCATAGCTGGTGTTTGAATCTAGACTGGCTCTAGCATTGAGTTTCAATCTCTGCACTTTATTGTCTGGTTCTGTGTTTCTTTATGGACCAAGGTTATGTCATGCTTATTGATTCAAGCATGCAGCAATGGCCCCGGTATAATTTCTTGAACTTGATATGGCAAACACATTTTTACAGAGTAAACTTAAGAAGCATTCTACCTCAAAATGCTTAGGAAGTGAAACAGTGCATTGGGAGATACCATAGAAAAGTAATAACACCAGTAGTTCTCCAAGCTTCTGTGTTTGCAGCAAAGTTGTGAATTGAAGTGTTTGGCAGAATGCACGCCAATCCAAGTTATGTTCAATAACTTGGATTATATCAGTATGTGCTGGTGTTTCTAAAACAACCTATTTATTGTGTACAATTCTTTCAGCTCTTCTTCGATAGTCTGCCACTGTATTTATATACCTGTTCCTGCCCTGACCACACTCTCTCATTCATTATTGAAACAAATTTTCCAAATAATTCTTATTTTATCTTGCTGCTAGCCTACGCCTCTTAATTGCACTTAATTGACTTGAAGCATATTTAACATCTACATGCCTTGGTTTACTCATAAGTAGCATGTGGATAATACTAAGGGGTAATATAAGTGACCTTGGAGTTGGGAATATTAAATGAGTAAACGCATTGTGCCATTCATCTAGCAAGCATTAAAACTAGCCATCATTCTTATCACCACTGTTATTGTTAATAACACCATTCCCAAACCATTCTGTCATCTTTACATTTTGTTACCTGGAAATTTGTTTGTCCTTTCCAAAGGCAAAATATATACAAGTTTTTCTTCACTTTGTGCTGTCAATTTGGCATCAGAGATGTGCTGCTTAACCAGTGATGTTATACTCTCTGGATCACACCTTTCATTCAGATGCAA
Organism: Pan paniscus; assembly: GCF_029289425.2. Taxonomy (NCBI): domain Eukaryota; kingdom Metazoa; phylum Chordata; class Mammalia; order Primates; family Hominidae; genus Pan; species Pan paniscus. Next base: position 85,044,337 of record NC_073268.2, read on the forward strand.
ACTAACATTTAAAAAGAATAAAAGTTATTTTTATCCAACTGTGTCTATAAAACAATTTCCTAATTATGTAGTATGTGCTTGTCACTTTTTATTAATATTTATGAGACAAAAAAATGTGTAGTTTACTGGACAAAGTAAGATGCAAAACTACTAATAAAGTCCAAACCATTAAATCTATGCAACATGGCAGAAGAATTAGTATGAGGGATGATTAGAGTGGGAAGAGGTAACTCAAGGACTCTTATTTGGAGAAATGAGATATTAAGCCAGATCTTGCCTGGGGTGAGGTAAAGGGAAATGTTTAATTTGTCAGCATCTACTCAAAAACCCAACCTCCCAACCTTGAACTTTCCCTTTGTAGTAATGTATGAGTTCTGCCGAAACTCAGACTTGAGCATGAGAAAACAAAAAATGGAGGTGATGTGATACAGTCATTAAGAATGTGGCCCCATGTCATGCTAATGCAGATTTTGCTAAAGCTAATTTTATCATTTTGGGGCCCAAAATTTATTCAAGTGAAATCTGGCCTGTCTTTATTAAGAATATATAAAATTACTCATGAAATTATTTGATTTTTGAAACTCCACTGTTAATCACATACATTGAAAGGTGCTGAGGTGACAGAGTGGTGAGAAGATCACAATTGACTGATGATACAAACCTAAAAAATCGGTTTGAAAAAAAGGCTATTCTGTACTTACAAGGCATAGTACTTACAAGTGCTATCAAGAATACCAAATAGGAAGAATGCAGTACCTTCTCTAAAGAAGCTTCCAACATAAAAATAATATAAAGCAGCATATGACAGAAGATGTGAGGGAGAAGGAAGTTGAGTAAACTCAGTTGAGCACTTTGCAGCTTGTCAAGTATTCATTCACTCAATATTTCTTAGCCTTAACTGCAAAGTAGGTATTATTACTGCTATTACATAAATGAAGTTACTGAGGATCAAAGAAGTTAATTAAGTTGCCTAAGGCAACAGTTCAAAATAGTGCTTTCAGCGTTCCAGAAAAGAGGATACTCATTAAGGAGAAAATACTTTCAGAAATGGTTAAGACTTGGACATGGTTAAATGGGTTGAAGAAGAACATGTTTGACAGACATCCTCTCTCAAGCAGAAACAAGACAACTGAACTATGAAACATAGCTAGAGAATAGTGAGTATTCAATAGAGGGTATTGATTCTACTAGATTGTAACAAGTCGTAATGATAGATTGGTAGATTTGTAACAAGTAGTAATGATAGATTGGTAGATTTGATCAGATTAGCCACTTTGAGTAAAAAATGAGGGGATCCATTTATCCATCAGGATGAAGTGATTTGAATCATTTTTTAAAAAATATCTACATTGCAATGCAAAATATAGGAAGCCATTCATATCACACCTGTAATTTTGAAACAAAGACTATCATTTACAAGTCGTGGAGATTGGCAGATTGTTAAAACTATCTGAAGTGGTATTTTCACTTGTCAAAGGGGAATAACAATAGTATCTTCTTAAAGTTATTTAGAGGATTGAATACAATAATATGAATATTCTATATGTAAATATCTTAGTAAGTACCTAAAACATAGCCAATATTTAAAAAGTAGTAGACATTACTCAGTAATGATAATAATTATTATCAGTAAGAGGAAAAAAAACACAAAAGGATGGTGGAAAGAAATGAAGTCAGGGAGAATACAGGGTATTGAAATTGTCAAGATGAACAAAAATAAAACATCTAAAATATGAGAAGAGAAAGGGTCGGAATATCAACAAATTACTCTTAGCAAGCAACACGTTGTGAAAATATTTTTCAAAAATTTTATTTAAGCCTAGATTAACCATCCTTGCATGCTCAATGTCTATAGTCTCATATATCCTGCATTCTAGCTAAAACAGCAATTATGCCTTAGTTCTACCATAGCTCCCTTGAAATGAACTTAGTGGTTATAGGGCCTACTTTTACACATTGATGCTGATACCACCTGCCCCCAGCATTTTCAGCATCTGTCAACACGTCTCCAACATTCAGGGCTGTACCTTAAATGGTAGCCTATGCCCCATTTCTTCTTAAGGAACAGAGAAGAGCCTGCACACTTCAGCTTCCCATTGGATATGAACACCTTCCTGTCTAGTTAGAAATAATCAAAAGATAAGTTACATGAAGGACTTATTTCTTTACTATTCACAAAACACAAATCTATTAACAATGTATTGTAGCAGCATGACACACTAAAATAGATATACTCTAATTCTGGCCATACGTAAACCACTTTTTTTTGTCATCCAACAGCTCGAATGATTGATAAATTATGTCAACTTATTCTCTAGCGTATTGAGAAAAATTATACATCTAAAGGATCTGTTTCAGTTACACTGACATCAAGACTGCCTAAAACAAATTGTATCTTAGAAAGTGTCATATGTATTTTACAACCAGAAAGCTGCTCTGCAATGGGCTCAGAATATTTCCATGGGGCCAAGTACTCTGGCATGCAGACCCACAAATGAGTAAGAGCAAAATTCTCCTGTCTTGGGCCATGGCAGTTCCAGGGAGACACAGCTGTGGAGCATACCTGTTCATATTCCACACTGTCTCTAACCTCTCATGAAGATACATAAGAGAAACAAAAAATTACCCGCCAGAATGTCAGCCTCATCTATAAACTGGGTGCTGAAGAGAATTACTCTGTCTGATTTCCCCTCTTTCAGGAGATTCCATATTCGGTGCCTTGAAAGAGGATCCAATCCAGCAGTCGGTTCATCCAATAGCAAAACCTGGACAGGAGGAAAGTCCTAAAGTAATTCCACCCTTTTGGATAAGATCCTTTTAAAAAGCACTGTACTTTTAAAAGTATTTGGGACAAACTTGTTAGTACTTAATATTTCATCCTAAAAGTTCTCTTACATTTATCATTTGAAAATTGTTTGACCTAATAAAATAATTTTATAGTCTTCAATCTGATTTCACCAGTAATTTTTGTTTGACTTACTTGAGGATCTCCTAAAATGGCAATCCCAAAAGTTAGTTTCCTATTTTGTCCACCACTTAAGTTTTGAGCAAGGATGTCTTGAATATTTTCCATTTCTAATTCCTGTACAACTCGTTGTACCTAATCAAATAAAGAATATTTAGTCCAAAACCCAGAAAGTTTATTTTAAAAACACTATCATTTTTCTGTTCTTTACAAAGGGCCTTTTTGCCTGAAATTTAGATGAGGAATTATGTATAACTTAGCACAATATTTTCTAGATAAACCGTCTCTTTTTTATGGCTGTGTGACATCTAATATGCTCACATACCTCTTTCTCCACTTCATGTGGCAAAATCCCTTTTATTTTAGCAAACAGCCGGAGGTTTTCTTTCACAGTGAGAAATCCAAATTGCACATTGGATTGTGGACAAAATCCAGTGAACTTGCTGATATTTTCTATATCAGCCATTCTTGAAAGTGTGTGATTATAGACAGTGACTGAACCTGAAAGCAGAAGGCAGAGAGTGACCATCAGGAAAATGTGTCATGCTTCATTGAAGATCTTTTAAAATGGAAAACACTGTATGTCGATTATTAGATTCATTTCAACATTGTTTACTTGTAAGGAATATGAAATGAACTGATTAAAAATGTAATGTTCACAATAACATCTGATGTAGCTGGAATGCTACTTAGTAACTGAATAACCATAAAACTATTTATGACATATTTAAAACACGAACAACATTTTTCTAAATAGGTATAATACAATTCAATAAAAGAATAAGAAAAACTTCTAAAATTTTTCTCTTAATGCCTGGGTATAATGGGTAATGAAACTATTGAAGTTAATTAATAAAACCAATTACATAATTTTTTTTTTGAGATGGAGTCTCGCTCTGTCGCCAGGCTGGAGTTCTGTGGCACGATCTAGGCTCACTGCAACCTCCGCCTCCCGGGTTCAAGTGATTCTCCTGCCTCAGTCTCCTGAGTAGCTGGGCCTACAGGCGCCCGCCACCATGCCTGGCTAAGTTTTATATTTTTAGTAGAGACGGGGTTTCACCATGTTGGCCAGGATGGTCTCCATCTCTTGACCTCATGATCCACCTGCCTCGGCTTCCCAAAGTGCTGGGATTACAGGCGTGAGCCACCGTGCCCAGCCCCAGTTAAATAATTAAATGCATATTAATGTGTTTGTCCAGGTACTTGTCCTTGGATAACTGTCTTCTTACCTGATGTTGGAACTGACAGCCCACTAAGTATGTTTAACAGGGTAGTTTTTCCAGCTCCACTGTGACCAAGGAGGGCAGTGATCTGGCCTTCATATATGTCAAACACCACACCTGGCATGATTTAAAAAAAAATTACACTCAGAGCCTACATATTAACTTTACAGTCTCTGAAACTGTTGTAATTTTTTGCAGCATGAATAGATTGAGCTAGCAATATTCAAAATAAAATTCATCTTAAAATTCTTTCTTTTAAAACTGTATTTCAACATTTTATAGTGATAGTATTGTCAATATGTTATTATGCAATTAATTTTTTTGATAAAAGCAGTTTTGTCAATAAAGAGAGGCTAACAATAATACAGTTTTAGAGCTGGAGAATAAGATGAGCTGAAACAAAGAATTTCATAATACTATCATATATCTTTCAAACCCACACGATTTTTAATGATACATTTTAATGATACTTTTAAAAATTGTTTTATGGGTTTTTTTTTACATTGAAGGAAACATAATGTGTTCAAATAAAGGAGAGACATATCTGGAATATCTGTGCTTAATCCCTACCAAGAAATTACAACAGTAAGGCAGCCACTAAATCAAGCAGCTCCATTAAATAAAATATTATTTTATTACCTTTCAAAGCTTCTACTTTCTCACACTTCCCTGCATATTCTTTTTTAAGATTTTTGATTCTGAAAAAAAGAGGGAAATGTTTTCAGAGAATTGTAAAAATGTGCAGAGGATTGATAAGTCAAGTCTTTGAGGCTTAATCAAAGCCTCAAAGAAAATCTGGGATTCTTTTCTTGTAAAGCCTCAAAGAAAATCTGGGGATTATTTTCTTTCACACAGGCACTGGCAGAAGTACCCAGGGCACCTAATTAGAAGCAGAATCCCTGATCTTTCCAAAATGAACAGGCTAAAATATGGAGGGCACAGCTTAGCACACGGAAATATATTGTTAGAAGAATTGTGGCAAATGACTGGATATGAGGAAAGCTGAAGATAAAATCAATGGTGAGGAGATACTATGGTGGAAAAAAGAAGAGAAAAAACACACCATAATAGAAACAGTAGGGCTTTGGAATCTAATCATTAAATGATTAACAACTGGTGAAGTCCCAGTTGTGCTACACACCAGCTCTGTTACAAATGCTGTGTACTCAAGACTCATTGAGTTCAGTTATTCAGCAGTGATATGGGGATGACATTAATTATCACACAGAGTTGGAATGTAGAGTAAATAAGATAATATAAGCAGAACACAAAATACTTGGAACCTAGTAAACTTCCAAAGAAGATGAGAGAGGAGGAAAAAGACCAGGAAAATGATTTAAAACAAAGAAAGATTCTTAAAAGAGGGCAAAGAAAAATATTTTATCAGGAAAAATAACTAATGGGTACTAGACTTAATACCTAGGTGATAAAATAATCTGTAGAACAAATCCCCATGACACAACTTTACCTATGTAATGAACCTCCACATGTACCCCTGAACTTAAAATAGAAGTTAAAAAGAAGAAAAAAGATTTTAAGTGAGTTCAAGGACTACTTACTATAAGCCAGATCCAAAGCATTTTGTCTACATTTTTACTTACATTATCACAACAAACCAGCAGGTAGGTTGTATTCGCCTGCTTGGGCTGCTATAACAAAATACCATAGACTAGGTGGCTTAAAGAACAGACATTTATTTCTTATAGTTCTGAAGGATGGGAATTCCCAGATCAAGGTGTCAATAGATTTGGCTTCTGATGAGGGCTCTCTTCCTGGCTTGCAAAGAGCTGCCTTCTTGCTATGTCATCACATGGCAGAGAGAGGGAAAAAGTGCAAGCTCCCTTGTGCCTCTTCTTATAAATACACTAGTTCCAGCAGGAAGGCCCCACCCTCATGATCTCATCTAACCCTAATTACTTCCTAAGACTTTATCTTCAAATACCATCATTTTAAAGGTTAGGGTTTCAACTATAAATTTTGAGGAGATATAATTCAATTTATCGAAGAGGTACAATCCAGTTAAATACAGAAGTAACTGAAGAGGCTGGGCATTCAGATGCAATGACTTTCAAGTTGAGCACATATGGATTCAAATACTGTTTCTCTTTTTAAACTTCGTAGCCTTGGGCAAGTTGCTTGGTTTTTCCTAGTCTCTTTTTCCCTATCTTTTCTTTTTAAGACAATAATAGGTATCAGCTTGCTTTATTCCTTCATTTCATCTAAGCAATAGAAATGATAAATTTTTTCCATATGTTTTGACAGCATTTAACTTTCATGTTTAGATTGTAGATTATTAGATTAGAATCTACTCTGTGGTTGGTATAATAATACCTTTTAATTGACATTTCACTTTTCTGCCTTCTATACGGAGAGGCGATTATGAGTCCAGCTGGCTTGACCTCTGGGATAGAATGGTGCAGCCTTCAGAACTCTGTGCACTGGTCTGTTGGGTGCCGCACCAGCCACAGTAATGACGCAGGACTGGCAGTCTTGAGTAGCCATGCCACAGAAAAAATCTCCTACACTTTCCTAACAGTCAGCTATGTGAGATCCTGCTTCCAATCTCCACCCGTTGCTAGGGATAATTTTTCTAGACCATAAGACTAGTCTTATTACCCACAATTCGCAAATCTTCAATACCCTCCTCCTTGACCACTGGATAAATTAAAACCCCTTATTTCATCATTCAAGGCTTCCTATGATCTCTCTGATAGGACCTAATTCTGTTATAGGCACTGGAAAGAACATAAAACTTAGAGTTCCAGCTTAGAAAGATGTCATGATTCTTGAAAACGTTGCTATGTTTACATGCTCATAAGGAATGAGCAAATGCTGCTCTTTGTTGTATGTTCATATTGGACCTATGTTCAGAGACTGTATCATAAATGTCCTGAGTTAAAATATTACTGAAAGAGATATATCAGAAAGGTATTACTGAGGAGTGAGATGAATACAACATTGAATGATGAACAAAATTTTAGCAAAGATCTGGGGTATTAGAGATTTCTAGCTGTTTGGAAATCGAAGCAACCAGAATTGAATAAAGCATGTCCATCATCTAAGAGGGAAGATAGGCATGAAACTAACAGTCCTGACTTCTGATGTTTCCTTCCCATCTCTCTGGAGTGTCCTCTTCCCATGCCTGCATCGCTTGCCTCTTTCTCCTCATCTAATTATAAGCCAGGAAGGGAAGATGAGAGGGACAAATTGAATTAATAAAAAAGGGGGTTGAGAATAATAGCAAGGGAGACGATGGCAGTGTTTGTCACAAAGAGAACAACCCAGGGGAGAAAAACACAAAGAGAAGAAATAAGAAAGATAATGTGGAAAATGGAAATTCAAAAATTATTTACTTGTGGACGGTTGTTACTATACCATGAAATATTAGTAAATGTAAGTGCTGAGAATGTGAGAAAATAGCGTGCTATGAAGGATGAGTATAGCCTTTGATGAGTGCAGCAGGCTGGCTGTAGGTGGGTACAGAGGACACAGAAGGCGATCTTTGCTCCTAGTGTGTCACCTGGCAGATCCCCAGTCTCTGCCTGTTCTCCATTGGTGCCTCCAAGTAATTTATTGGTTACCTGATGGCTTCTTTCCCACAGAATTCTGGAGACACTGGTTCAAAACAGTCATTAGGTGTAGGATCAGAATCTGTTTCATTCTCAAGGACCACATGATTAGCCCTTCCGTGTTGAAACCAAAAACAGGATTTCAGGAAAAACAAGGGAGAACATCGATGTCCATATTCAGCTATGTGAGCAGGAGGCAATTGAATACTGGGTCAGTCATCGCTTCAAGGATTCCATCAGCATGTCAGTGCAGCCCCTTTGACATTAAACCTGAACCCACATTATCATATTAAGGTCTGTATTAATTACTGTTTTAATGTGCTTTTGACACACACAGAACAGTGAGAAAATAACAGAGATGGCTAATATGACGTTTTTAACATGAGAAGCATGTAGCATTGTTAACTAACTAAAAAGCTCCTCAAAATGCAGAGAGATGTCTCAGGAGGAATTTAAATCTAATTAAGAACAATTTTCTATCTAGCTGTACTTATGTGTCCTTTTTATTTTTTATTTTTTAAGATGGAGTCTCACTCTGTCACCCAGGCTGCAGTCCAGTAGCATGATCCCGGCTCACTACAACCTCTGCTTCCTGGGTTCAAGCAATTCTCCTGCTTGTGATTTCCTCCATTTGGGTTAGATAAGGTCAATACACCAAGAATAATAGTAAATGTCATAACACTAATGATACATTCCGAAATTTCTTACTTGGGAAGTTTTAAATTAATCAGCGAGTCATTATTCTGTATCAGTACTCCCAGAAACGTGATGAATAAACTATTCAGAAGGTCCCTTCCTTCCCTTCATTTCCCAATTTCCCTTTCTGCCTCTTCCTTAGCACTTACCTAGTATATACGAGGAATTGACAGACAGACCCCAGAGATGCACAGATGAAGATTTTGTTTCTCTATAGAAAAGATTGTACATAAGGGTGGCATGGTAGCTCATGCCTGTAATTCCAGCAGTTTGGGAGGCCGAAGGGGCAGATCACCTGAGGTCAGGAGTTCAAGACAGCCTGGTCAACATGGTGAAACCTCGTCTCCACTGAAAACACAAAAATTAGCCAGGCATGGTGGGGCATGTCTGTAGTCCCAGCTACTCAGCAGGCTGAGGCACGAGAATCACTTGAACCCGGGAGGCAGAGGTTGCAGTGAGCAGAGATCGCGCCACTGCACTCCAGCATGGGTGACAGAGCGAGACTTCTCAAAAAAAAAAAAAAAAAGGAAAGAAAGAAAGAAAGGAAAGATTGTACATCGACTGTGCAATTATAATATTTTTACTAATAACCCACTATTGTATATCAAGTGAGTTAAATGGGAAAGCACTTAGAGATTTCTAAGATCAAGTATCAAGCACCAGCATTCTTCATCTAGTTCTGACATAAACACTAATAGTATCATCATCCATAATCTCTCACAAGTGTCTCTTTTTAAAAAGAAACACTCTGGAGTGTTATAGCAGAGCCAAGTCTTAGAAAGTGATTCTATAAACAAACTACAGAATATCATTAGGCTTGTTGTAGAAATTTTGAAAAACTGCTTGCTAATTTTTATTTAGTACATTGTAGAGTTGTTTTAAAGACATGCTATTATTGAAATTGTGTTAAATTATAGCCATGTTAGTACTTACCGGGCAAAATTTTGTCAAAATATAATGTCAATACCAAATACAGAAGGGTGTCAAAAACCAACATGAAAAGAGTAGCTATTATGAGGTATAGATTTTGTGAAGAATCCAAGTGGGCATTAGAATTCACATCATAGTCCAAATGTATAAGCTGAAAAAGAAAGATACAGTGAATTTTAAAAGAATTAATATGGCATTAAGAATTATTATTGTTTTATTTCTGCTACAACTGGGTTTGCAAAGATAAATAAGATAAAATCTTGTCTCTACAGAGCTCTGTCTACTATTATAGAAGACAATTTTAATAGCAATGAAGTGATGTCAATTTGGGAAATGAATGGAAGTTAGTACTAGTACTGAGTACTAAGAAACCCACAGGCAGCCCCAGGTACATTTTCTAGGAGGAAGTACAAACTCAAGAAAGGTGATATTTGAGCTGGACCTAATATAGTTTACAAAACTCTGTATGTCAGTACAAGAAGTGTTTTTAAATTTTTTGTTTATTTGTTTGTTTTTTGAGACAGGGTCTCACTCTGTTACCCAGGCTGGAGTACAGTGGTGCTATTTCAACTCACAGCAGGCTCAGCCTCCTGGACCTAGGTGATTCTCCCACATCAGCCTCCAGAGTAGCTAGGACTACAGATGCACTCCACCATGACTGGCTAATTTTTTTTTATTTGTGGAGATGGGGTTTCACCATGTTGCCCAGGGTGGTCTTGAACTTCTGCCACAGGAGATCCACCCATCTTAGCCTCCCAAAGTGCATGATTTACAGGTGTGAGTCACAGCATCAGTCTTTAAAAATTCTTTTTGATGGCTGCACATTTTCCATTGTATGGATGGACCGTAATTTATTTAACCAGTAATCTACCAATGGACATTTACATTGTTTTCAATCTTATTACAAACAGTGCTGCAATAGGACTTTTTTGGGCTTAGAATGAGAAAAAAGGAGGGCATTCTCAACAAGGAAGTCCATTTCAGAGTGAAAACATGAAACAGTAAAATACTTCAGTAGTTGGGCAGAAGACAGAAGAATAATGTCTTAACTGGACTGCGGTAGGATACAATGAGTTTATATCTAGCAGAACCTTTCATTTAGCATATTATAGTTATGATACCATAACTAAAATTAACTTTTCTGAGACAAGGTTCAGTTTCATGTAGAAATGAGCAATTAAAAAATAAAGATATATTTATTCCAAATTCCTGGTTTTTAAATGCTTGTGATAACATTAAGGGTCATGTTTCCTGAGCACTGAATGAGACAAATGTTCTCTGGGACAACCACTTAGAAGTAGAAGCTGAAACATCTCAATAATAAGGGTATGATCCTATATTTAGTGACTTATGGGGAAACTAATTACACTGAGAGAGAAAAATTAAAGTCACTCCTGTCTCATACATGTTTATTTTTACAAAAGTTATAGAATGGAATGCTTAGAGCATGTTGTGTGAATTATTAAGAGGGAATCTGTGTAGAACGGTTTGTAAAAAGTGAAAGCGTTACCTTAACTCTTACCTGGGCCATCCCAACAGTGAAGGCAAAGGGGCTAAGAAGACACAAAGTCCATTCCAAAAATGCAGGAAGATGTGTATACAATGCTGGGAATCCCAGGATCCCCCAAAAGACAATAAGGAGAAACACAACCAAGCCCGTAAGGAAAGGTTTCTTTATCAACACACTCATCAGGAAAGCTAAAGTTATCTGAGAAAAGAGAAAGACTTCAGCTGGTATATAATTCTATGAGAACCATCAGTAGCACAAAAAAAGGAATTTTATATTATAAAAGTATATTTTATATTTTTCCACCCCTAGACACTGTTTCATGCAAATACTACAAAGAGAACAAAAGAGGTGAGACCAGAATTAGTGATAAATTATTGGCAGTAGAGAGAGAGAAAGAGAATAAAAGACTTAGATGAAATTAACCAACTCACCAAAGACAGGCCATAGAGGAGAAAGAGGGTGAAGACCATCACAAAACCAGTCAGGACGACAATTTGTGCAGATTTTACAATAAGAGCCATTAAAGTGGCCATGATAAGGATGAAGCCAGCATACATCAAACCCCAGGAAAGCCTAGCAGAGAAACAAAGCCGTCAGTTAGAATGTTGTTACTTCATCACTTCCTTGATTCATTTATTCAGCAAATGATTTGTGAAGTTCACCATTTATCAAGGGTAAAGGAAAAGAAAATGAAATAGCTAACTTATCTTCTACCCTCAAGATCACATAATATAAAAGAAGGTAGGCAATAAACAAGTAGAGAGGAAAATTGATAACTAAATTGCAAAATAAGTAAAGCTGGATGATACAATGGATGTCACTGGGAGAGGTTTCCAGAGAGAGCTTTTCTGGGAAGACATCTATGCTGATTTCTCAGCTCTGGACAAGTTTTTCAGTAAGGTTATTGTATAAACAATATGGACAAAAAAGTAGATAATGGAGCAGGGTTCAGCAAACTTTTTTTCTAAATAGCCACATTGTGAATATTTTCAGCTTTGCAGGCTGTACAGTTTCTGTTGCCATTGTAGCACAAACACAGTCATAAACAATATGTTAGTGATGTGTGGCTATGTTTCGATAAAATGTATTTATGGACAACAAAATTTGAATTTCATATACATTTTCACATACCACAAAATATTATTGTTCATTGAATTTTTTTCCCAAGCATTTATAAATGTAAAAGACATCTAGCCAAACTAAGCTTCATAAGTGAAGGAGAAATAAAATTCTTTACAGACAAGCAAATGCTGAGGGATTTTGTCACCACCAGGCCTGCCTTTCAAGAGCTCCTAAAGGAAGCACTAAATGTAGAAAGAAAAAACCAATACCAGCTACTGCAAAAACAAGCCAAAATATAAAGACCAACGACACTATGAAGAAACTGCATCAACTAATGTGCAAAATAACCAGCCAGCATCATGATGACGGGATCAAATTCACACATAACAATATTAACGTTAAATGTAAATGGGCTAAATGCCCCAATTAAAAGACACAGATGCCAGTATCCAATTTGCCGAATTGGATAAAGAGTCAAGACCCATTTGTGTGCTGTATTCAAGAGACCCATCTCAGGTGCAAAGACACACATAGGCTCAAAATAAAGGAATGAAGGAATATTTACCAAGTAAATGGAAAGAAAAAAAAAAAAAAGCAGAGGTTGCAATCCTAGTCTCTGATAAAACAGATTTTAAACCAACAAAGATTAAAAAAAGACAAAGAAGGCCATTACATAATGGTAAAGGGATCAATGCAACAAGAAGAGATAAGTATCCTAAATATATAGGCACCCAATACAGGAGCACCCAGATTCATAAAGCAAGTTCTTAGAGACCTACAAACACACTTAGACTCTGACACAATAATAATGGGAGACTTTAACACCCCACTGTCAAAATTAGACAGATCAATGTGACAGAAAATTAACAAGGATATTTAGGACTTGAACTTAGCTATGGACCAAGCAGACCTAATAGATATCTACAGAACTCTCCACCCAAAATCAACAGAATATACTTTCTTCTCAGCACCACATAGCACTTATTCTAAAATCGACTACATAATCGGAAGTAAAACACTCCTCAGAAAATGCAAAAGAACAGAAATCATAACAAACAGTTTCTCAGACCACAGTGCAATCAAATAAGAACTCAGGATTAAGAAATTCACTCAAAACTGCACAACTACATGGAAACTGAACGACCTGCTCCTGAATGACTACTGGGTAAATAACAAAATAAAGGCAGAAATAAATAAGTTTTTTGAAATCAATGAGAACAAAGACACAACATACCAGAATCTCTGGGACACAGCTAAAGCAGTGTTTAGAGGAAAATTAATAGCACTAAATGCCCACAGGAGAAAACAGGAAAGGTCTAAAATTGATACCCTAACATCACAATTAAAAGAACTGGAGAAGCAAGAGCAAACAAATTCAAAAGCTATCAGGAGACACAAAATAACTAAGATCAGAGCAGAACTGAAGGGGATAGAGACATGAAAAACCCTTCAAAAAAAATCAACGAATCCAGGAGCTGTTTTTTTTTTAAAGATTAACAAAATAGATAGACTTCTAGTCAGACTAATAAAGAAGAAAAGAGAGAAGAATCAAATAGATACAACAAAAAATGATAAAGGGGATATCACCACTGATCCCACAGAAATACAAACTACCATCGGAGAATACAATAAACACCTCTACGCAAATAAACTAGAAAATCTAGAAGAAATGGATAAATTCCTGGACACCTACAACCTCCCAAGACTAAACCAGGAAGAAGTTGAATCCCTGAATTGACCAATAACAAGTTCTGAATTGAGGCCATAATTAATAGCCTACCAACCAAAAAAAGCTCAGGACCAAACAGATTCACAGCTGAATTCTACCAGAAGTACAAAGGGGAGCTGGTACCATTCATTCTGAAACTATTCCAAACAATAGAAAAAGAGGGACTCCTCCCTAACTCATTTTATGAGGCCAGCATCATCCTGATACCAAAACCTGGCAGAGACACAATAAAAAAAGAAAATTTCAGGCCAATATTCCTGATGAACATTGATGCAAAAATCCTCAATAAAATACTGGCAAACGGAATCCAGCAGCACATCAAAAAGTTTATCCACCATGATCAACTTGGCTTCATCCCCGGGATGCAAGGCAGGTTCAACATATGCAAATCAATAAATGTAATCCATCATATAAACAGAACCAGTCACAAAAACCACATGATTATCTCAAGAGATGCAGAAAATGCCTTCAATAAAGTTCAACACCCCTTCATGCTAAAAACAGTCAATAAACTAGGTATTTATGCAACATATCTCAAAATAATAACAACTATTTATGACAAACCCGTAGCCAATATCATACTGAATGGGCAAAAGCAGAAACATTCTCTTTGAAAACCAGCACAAGACAAGGACGCCCTCTCTCACCACTCCTATTCAACATAGTATTGGAAGTTCTGGCCAGCACAATCAGGCAAGAGAAAGAAATAAACGGTATTCAAATAGGAGGAAATGAAGTCAAATTGTCTCTGTTTGCAGACGACATGATTGTATATTTAGAAATCTCCATCGTCTCAGCCCAAAAACTCCTTAAGTTGATAAGCAACTTCAGCAAAGTCTCAGGATACAAAATCAATGTGCAACAATCACAAACATTCCTATACACCAATAATAGACAGACTGCCAAATCATTAGTGAACTCCCATTCACAATTGCTACAAAGAGAATAAAATACCTAGGAATACAACTTACAAGGGATACTAAGGACCTCTTCAAGGAGAACTACAAATAACTGCTCAAGGAAATAAAAGAGGACACAAACAAATGGAAAAACATTCCATGCTCATGGATAGGAAGAATCAATATTGTGAAAATGGCCATACTGTCCAAAGTAATTTATAGATTCAATGCTACTCCCATCAAGCTACCATTGACTTTCTTCATAGAATTAGAAAAAACTACTTTAAATTTCATATGGAACCAAAAAAGAGCCCACATAGCCAAGACAATCCTAGGCAAAAAGAACAAAGCTGGAGGCATCACACTATTTGACTTCAAACTGTACTGAAAGGCCACAGTAACTAAAACAGCATGGTACTGGTACCAAAACAGATATATAGACAAATGGAGAGCCCTCAGAAATAACACTGCACATCTATAGCCATCTGATCTTTGACAAACGTGACAATAACAACAAATAGGGAAAGGATTCCCTATTTAATAAATGATGTTGGGAAAACTGGCTAGCCAAATGCAGAAAACAGAAACTGGACCCCTTCCTTACACCTTATACAAAAATTAACTCAAGATGGATTAAAGACTTGAACATAAGATCTAAAGCCTTAAAAACCCTAGAAGAAAACCTAGGCAATACCATTAGGATATAGCCATAGGCAAAGATTTCATGACTAAAACACTGAAAGAAATAGCAACAAAAGCAAAAATTGACAAATGGGATCTAATCAAACTAAAGAGCTTCTGCAGAGCAAAGGAAACTATCATCAGAGTGAACAGGCAACCTACAGAATGGGAGAAAGTTTTTGCAGTCTATCCATCTGACAAAGGTCTACTATCCAGAATCTACAAGGAACTTAAACAAATTTACAATAAAAAAACTAACAACCCATCAAAAAGTGGGCAAAGGATATGAACAGACACTTCTCAAAAAGAAGACACTTACGCAGCCAACAAACATATGAAAAAAATCTCATCATCACTAGTCATTAGAGAAATACAAATCAAAACCACAATGAGATACCATCTCACACCAGTTAGAATGGTGATCATTAAAAAGTCAGGAAACAACAGATGCTTGAGAGGATGTGGAGAAATAGGAATGCTTTTATATTGTTGGTGGGAGTGTAAATTAATTCAACCATTGTGGAAGACAGTGTGGCAATTCCTCAAGGATCTAGAACTAGAAATACCATTTGACCCAGCAATCCCATTACTGGGTATATATGCTAAGGATCATAAATCATTCTACTATAAAGACACATGCACACGTATATTTATTGCAGCACTATTCACAATGGCAAAGACTTGGAACCAACCCAATGCCCATAAATGCTAGACTGGATTTAAAAAATGTGGCACATATACACCATGGAATATATGCAGCCATAAAAAAGAACGAGTTCATGTCATTTGCAGAGACATGCATGAAGCTGGAAAACATCATTCTCAGCAAACTATCACAGGAACAGAACACCAAACACCGCATGTTCTCACTCAAAAGTGAGAGTTGAACAATGAGAACATATGGGCACAGGGAGAGGAACATCACACACTGGGACCTTTCAGGGAGTAGGGAGCAAGGGGAGAGATAGCATTAGGAGAAATATCTAATGCATGTGGGGCTTAAAACTTAGATGAAAGGTTGATGGTTGCAGCAAACCACCATGGCACATGTATACCTATGTAACAAACCTGCACATTCTGCACATGTATCCCAGAACTTAAAGTATGATAAAAAATGTAAAAGAAATTCCTAATTTGCAAATTGTACAAAAACAGCTGATAGATTACCAATCCCCAATATAGATAATTAGATATAGATACACATTTATACATACCCACAGGACACAGATAGATACAGACATATAGACGAATATGAAGATATCTTTTCCCTTACTATCAATGCCAAATAAACAGGAAGAAAGTTCTTTAAAGGAGAAAGAGAAAAAGCTTTCTAATCACAGATCTGAGTTAGTTCCAGTTTCTCCTGCTACATTGTAACTATATAATCCTGAGAGGCAGTTATTTAATCTCTTCAAACTTCAGGTTTTTCTGGTGGAAAACAGGAAAATTAAATGAAATTATTTATTTTATGGGTTTAATATGGCAACTGGCTTATAGTGTGTCCACAATGAACAGTTAGTTTTTATTTAAAGTAGAAAATGCCATCATGTTTTGGGATGGCTTATTTTTAATGGCTAATTGTAATAACTCCCTTTGCACAGTACACTTTCATTCATCTGAAATTGTTCATCTATATTCTATAAACTCTCCTTAGTTCCACTTAAATGCTGTACAAGTAAAATGCCTTAGGCTTTTCTTATGAGAGGAAAAAAAATGCCCCGATTTTTAATCCTTTCTCACTGGATTATTATTTTTAAAATCATCTTGGTTATTTTTCTATAATTCTTTGTATATCATTTTTTAAAAAATAGGCTGGGGTGGCGGCTCACACCTGTAATCCCAGCACTTTGGGAGGCTGAGGCAGGTGGATCACTTGAGGTCAGGAGTTCAAGACCAGCCTGGCCAACACAGTGAAACTCTGTCTCTACTAAAAGTACAAAGATTAGTCGGGCGTGGTGGCACTCGCCTGTAGTCACAACTACTAGGGAGGTTGAGGCAGAAGAATCACTTGAACCCGGGAGGTGGAGGTTGCAGTGAGCCAAGATCACGCCACTGCACTCCAGCCTGGGTGACAGAGCAAGACTCTGTCTCAAAAAAATAAAAATAAAAAAAGAAAGAAAGAAATTATCTATCTATCTATCTATCTATCTTGACCAAATTTTTTTAGTACTGAGTTAACTCAATTTTGATACAGAAAAGGACATCGGAGAAAAACTTTCATCCTAAACCAAAGAAGTAATTCATCTTCTCCACTTCTCCACCCGGTGTATTGAACACTTGTGTAGAAAATCACATAAACTTTATTTTTTTCTACTCAGTAATGTCTAATATTCTTTGAAAGCCTATGTAGCATATGCCCAGAACCCTTATATGCATTCTACATATCTTATTTAACACGGAGACAATATCACAGTGTGTAAAGGGCAAATTCAAGATTCAAGCCATTTCTTTCTGACTCCAGAACTCAGGCTTTTACTGCATCTGTCTCTAATGCATCACTTGGCTAAACTCTTGAAACTATCTTGCCATTAATTGACAATTCAACCCTTGTTTCCTAACTTGCCTCTACTGTCCTCTCTGGCCATAAAGCTCCCCATATCTCCATCAACTGACACTTAATATTGAGTGTTTATTCTTAACCACCATGTAAAACATTTTAGATACATTTCTTTCTTTTAATTCTCAGGACCAATGAGAGGTACATATTATTATCCACGTTTTACAGAAGAGAAAACTGAAGTTTAAAGAGTTTAAGTAATTTTCCAAGATGGTAGCTACTGAATGCTGAGATGGAGAAAACCCGTGGCTTCTTGCCTCCCAGGCTTACCACAGTGCTCTACGGCCTCAGCTAAAATATCTCAATGTTTAAAGAACATAAAAGGTTTTCTTTTTGCTCAGTGTCATAAAAGTGATGACTCATCCAACACTGGGTCAAAAATCAATCACCATTCCTAACATAAGGTATCTGAAACATGTATTTTACTGAATATTGGAAACCTCACGTGTTTGTGTATTTGGGTTCACCCATATATGGTAACTAGTGACCAAGTAATCATCTGGCGCCCTGAGTATTGGCAAACATCTACAGGATAAGGCTGTCTTTAAGTCAAATAAATTTGGAAAGTTTCAAGTCACCAAGTCTGCATGGTCATCTGCTCAACTCATTTATAAACATACTACTTTATGAAAGCGGCAACATTTGTATTGCTTTAGAGATCTAAGACAGCAGTCCCCAACCTTTTTGGCACCAGGGACCAGTTTCATGAAAGACAGTTTTTCCACAAACAGGAGTGGGGAGATGGTTTTGGGATGATGCATGTGGATTACATTTATTGTGCACTTTATTTCTATTATTATTACATTGTAATATATAATGAAATAATTATACAACTTACCACAATGTAGAATCAGTAGGAACCCTGAGCTTGTTTTCCTGCAACTAGATCCCATCTGGGGGTGATGGGAGACAGTGACAGATCATCAGGCATTGGATACTCATAAAGAGCCCGCAACCTAGATCTCTTGAGTGACAGATCATCAGGCATTGGATACTCATAAGGAGCCCGCAACCTAGATCTCTCACATACACAGTTCACAATAGAGTTTGAGCTTCTGTGATACTCTAATAACGCAGCTATTCTGACAGGAGGTGGAGCTCAGGTGGTAATGTGAGCAATAGGGAGTGGCTGTAAATATAGACGAAGCTTTGCTCACTTGCCTGCCACTCACCTCCTGCTATGTGGCCTGGTACCTAACTGGCCACGGACCAGTAGCAGTCTGTGGCCTGGGGCTTGGGGACCCCTGGTCTAAGGAGTCAACCAGCTAAGTTGTTCTGTTTGTTTATGCTGCATAATGGATTGGAGTCATATGATTTACCAGAATGCTGACTCTCGGAGTCCCATCATTGTCATCAATGACGTAATGTATTGTCTTTCTTGTGTAACATTGACTGATACATAGTATATAAATGTAGAAAAAGAAATAATGCAAAAGAAAATGAAAAAATCAGTTGCAACTCCTCCTTGGGCAACAAAAGGTAATATCTTCATATGTACACCAGTAACTGACATCAGCTGTTCCATCACTGAATGATTTGTTGTGATCTGAAGAAAGATATCAATGAACAAATTGTTATCATCAATCTAATTCCAACCTTAGGCTTTTTCTCTAAATTATAAGGAATCATGTACATTCTACATTTATGTATTTTATGTTTATATGCCCTTCATGATCTGGCCCCTTGTGGTTCCTGGAACACTTTAGGTTTTGTCGTGACTCCTTAGAACATCATCAACCTCACTGGACAAAACGCTACTCCTGTTTTAAGACTAGCTGAAATGTCACTTCAATTAGCAAATTTTCCCTGATGTTTCTTATCAGAGTATATCCTGCTTCATTGTTTGCCTAGTACACCATTTTAAATTCCATGATAGAATCAGGCATGGTGGCATGGTCTGTAATCCCAGCTACTTGGGAGGCTGAGGTAGGAGGATCACTTGAGCCCAGAAGTTTGGGGGCTGCAGTGAGCTATAATCATGTCTGTGAATAGCCACTGCATTCCAGCCTGGGCAACAGAGTAAAACTTTGTCTCTAAGAAAAACAAAGTTAAAAATAAGAAATTCTATGATAGAATCTAAACTCTTCTTATGACTATATATCCATGTTTCTATCTCCCCCTATACCAGTATCCCTGGAGAAAAATGCCTGTGTTCTACTTATTTTCTGATCCCCAGTACTTAGTACAATGGTTTTATTATGGAAGTTGTTCTGTATATTGTGCCTTATTAATGAAGTGAATAAATGATAGAATAGGATAATCCATTAAATCACCATCCAGCAAAATTCAAATGCAATGTGGTTAGATTCCTTTAACTTTATACTCACTTCTATGATAGCAGCATTAATGGCAGCTTGAAAAGCTACAAAGCCTTTCTCCCAGAACTCTGAACCTTCACACTTCATTTTTTCATTCACTGCTTGACAGTGAGCTTTAGAAGAAGAACACATCCATTATTACGGAATGATACAATCTTGGCTACAGAAAAAAACAAAATTTCAAATGCTTCAAAATGCAAAGTCCATGATAATATAGTGGATGGTAAGTCTTCTCAGTTGAGAGTTGCAGAGCACACCCAAAGGGAATATAGCAGAATTACTTTACGAATATTTTTAAGACCAGTTCTCAAAGATTTTTCATTATATTTTATAATTCTTTCCATTGGTCAAGATTGCTTTCCTTGAGCTTGGATCTTCTGTTGCTTACGTCAAGAAAGCACTAAACTTTAAGAAAATGTTTGTGAATCAATAAGCAAGATCATTTTGTTCAGGTGTTTTTTCAGGAGCAACTTAGAAATAATAGTAAATATAATTTCTTAATAAAACAATGTACTTAAGCACATAAGCTTCATTTAATAAATATGAATCTCCTTTATGTTCAGAAATTAAAGGTGTATGTTGTGGTTGTATATGTTTGTGTAGTTTCACCTCTGCTATCAGGTATGCCCCCTTTGTGGCTACTGATACAATAGCAAAAAAAATTTTTTTCTTCTTCAAAAGTTACCTGAATGGTCTCTGTGCTCTTTCATCATGGGGATTCTATGTCCCCAAGAAAACTTCAAATGGTAGGAGAAGGTATCAGTAAAGATGACTCTCACTGCGTCTATTGAATAGTTCAAATCCAATTCATCCATGCTTTTTTCATCAGGCCACCCCATGATTGTTCTTCCTGCCATGTGAAGAAAACAAAAGAAATAGTTAAGCAAGAAAATCTCTACCTGGCCATATTCAATTATGTTGAGGTTATTTTATGTTAAAGCTATTCCTTCCTAAAGGCAGTGCTGGGCCTAAATAAGACATGGAGGGGAGAGGGGTGGGAATTTCTGATGTTCTAGATAAAATCAGAAATTTATGGCAAACATTTGTATTGCAAATATAACTTACCCTTCCAAATAAATCATTTAAACAATGTATCATTCTGTTCTTACATTGCTATAAGAAAATACCGAGACTGGGTGATTTATAAAGAAAAGAAGTTTAATTGACTCACAGTTCCCTATGACTGGGGAAGCCTCAGGAAACTTACAATCATAGCAGAAGGTACCTCTTTCCAGGGAGGCAGGAGAGAGAATGAGTGCAAGCAGGGGAAATGCCAGATGCTTATAAAACCATCAGACTTCATGAGAACTCACTCACTTTCATGAGAATAGCATGGGAGAAACCACCCCCATAATCCAATCACTTTCCACTAGGTCCCTCCCTTGACTCATGGGGATTGTGGGGATTATGGGGATTACAATTCAAGATAAAATTTTGGGTGGAGACACAGCCAAACCATATCAAACAATAATTTAAGGCACAATGAATTTCAAAAAATTATTGCTATTGGAAATTCCAATGGTATTGGAAATAATCATTGGTATTGGTACTGGTATAAATATTGATATTGGAAATACCAATACATCAATTTAAATTCATATACAAACAAACCTATCTAAAGTTGGAATATATGCTGCAATTATAGTACACATCTTCATTTGGAAGTGATGTCAATGTAGCCAAATTTCCAAAGACAGAATAAAACTGTTGCATTTAGATAGTGTTTCCTTAAGAGACTTTGTTTATTCTAAAATATGTAGTGTAAATGGCTGACTGTTACTGATCTAACCCAGGCCATTTAACCCATATAAGCGCACCCTCCTGGTGCAATTCAGCAAGTTCTTTTGTCCTCCGTATTTCCTACAATCCAGCAGCTAGATCCAGAGGCTTAACCAGACTCAGGTCTAATCCTTTTTTGCCAGCCGATAGGTGTTGATGTGTTGTTTTATGAGAGGCTTATAATTTCTAGTTGTTTCTCTTTTTGAGATATTCCAGCTGTTGACCCTCAGTGCCTAGGTCCATTAATTCAATGGGAGTTTCAAAATGGTGATGTTTTATTTCTATCATTTCTTTTTCATCTACTAATATAAAACATTTATAAAATAATATTTTCCATTATCTATTTGGTTGTGCAATAGTTCACGTGGGATATGTGCTTGTATTTTCTCTTTATTTGCTATTTTCCATAATAAGAACTCATTACAATAGGCTGAGTATCTCTTATCACACACTTGAGACAAGAAGTATTTTGGGTTTCAATTTCTTTTCGGATTTTATAATATTTTCATACACGTAATAAGAAATCTTGAGGATGCAACCCAAGTCTAAATGTGAAATTCATTTATGTTTCACATACACTTTATACACATTGCCTGAAGGCGATTTTATACTATATATATATAGTATAAAATTTTATATATATATATATAATTGTTGTTGTTTGTTGGTTTGTGTTTTTGAGATGGCCTTTCACTCTGTCACTGAGGCTGGAGTGCAGTGGCACGATCTCGGCTCACTGCAACCTTCACCTCCTGAGTGCAGGTGATTCTCCTGCCTCAGACTCCCAAGTAGCTGAGATTACAGGCACATGCCACCACACCCAGCTAATTTTTGTATTTTTAGTAGAGATGGGGTGTCACCATGTTGGCCAGGTTAGAACTCCTGACCTAAGATGATCCGCCCACCTTGGCCTCCCAAAGTGCTGGAATTACAGCACGCTCAGCCTATACAATATTTTAAATGATTTTGTGCATAAAACAAAGTTTTTACTGCGTTTTCACTGTGACCGATCACATGAGGTGTATTGGTCTGTTTGCACACTGCTATAAAGACATACCCAAGACTGGGTGATTTATAAAGGAAAGAGGTTTAATTGGCTCACAGTTCTGCATGGCTGGGTGAAGCAGGAAATATAAGAAAAACAAGTTAAGAGAAAACAAGTCCTTCCCTGACCAGGCTGACTCACTCCAAAGTCCAGCTGGAGCTATGATAACATTATCTGCAAGGCCAGGCAGGGGCCCCAGAGAAATGGATTCCAAGAGCAGGGAGGAGAAAAACAAGTTCTTATCAGTCTCTGCCTGAAATTCTCTCCCCATGCTATCATTCTTTGTTCTGCTCTTATAATTACTTTTGTAACTATTTCTGCAAGTTTGCAAGGATTTTGTAAGTTCCTGTTTTCCCATTTGTGCAGGATGGCAAAGGTCACAAGACATGCCTAAGTTGCAAAACCTGTCACAGTTTGATTAACTGCCTTTGTTGTGTTCTCACTTTCCCCATCCTGCAAATTTCACGCCACTGGCTAGCCACCCCACTTCAGTTGCATGAATAAAAGTCAAGCCCTGTCTTTGTTCGTGGCTCAGCCTCTGGATATTAATCTGCTGGGCCAGTGGCCACCTAAATAAAATCCTCCTGTTCCACCCATATGGTCTTTCTGGTCTCCTGATTCCTGCAACATGGGGAGACCTCAGGACACTTACAATCATGGCAGATGGGGAAGCAGGCACCTTCACAATGTGGCAGGAGAGACAGGAAGCAAAGGGGGGAAAACCCCTTATAAAATCATCAGATCTTGTGAGAACTCACTATCATGAGAACAGCATGGGGGAAATTGCTCCCATGATCCAATCACTTCCCTCCCTCAAAACATGGAGATTACAGGTCCCTTCCTCTACATGTGGGGATTACAATTCAAGATGAGATTTGGGTGTGGACACAGAGTCAAACCTATCATGAGGTCAGGTGTGGAATATTCCACTTATGCATCATGTCAGGCTCAAAAGGCTTCAGATTTTGGTGCATTTCTGATTTTGGGTTTTAGAATTAGGGGTGCTCAACCTGTATCATCCTCTAACGGTAAAATGGTTAGTTATATTTTTCATTTAATAACTTGACGAAAGCATGGACTTACGCCACATTGGCTGCTGAGTTCTTTCGGCATAACCGATCAGGTCTTGATGGCTCTCTAAGCTATCTGGAATGACAAGGTTCTTCACCTTGTAAATGTCCTGCCCTAGACCTTCTCTTCCATAGTGTGACTCCCAAGTTTTAAGGACACATGGGTGAGAGAATGAGACTATTCCATACTTACTTATTTGGTCTATCACACTTTACACATTTAACAGCTTCAATAGCATTCCAAAACTATACTAGTAATAAAATTTCTGAATATGGTTTCAGTTGCGATTCTCAAATTGGCCCTCTCTGCTTTCTGGTGGGTAAGTATGAACTCTTAAAGAAGTTTCTTCAGGACCATCAGATACCTTATTGTTTCTCTTTGTTCTCTTCCTACACCCAGAGGAAAAACCACGCCAATCTTGTGGCTTTTAGAGCTTTGTGTCCCACCCACATATATACTTTGTGGTACAAGGAAACATGTCACCTCTTTTCATTGTAAATATTGCCCATGGGTTTTCAAAATGATGTATAGTTTCTCTCTTAATATGTATGTATTTGAAAAATCATGCTGTCACTACAGTCCAATGTTTCCAGAATCTTTTCACAAACATACATTTAAATAACCCTGGACTATCTCATTTTGATATGTACAATTATGAAGATAACCCTTTTAATATGGAATTTCCTAAATGGGACACTAGTGAACAAACTACAAAAAATTTTGAGACTTGGAAGGAATATACGTTAATGTTGTTAATAAACTCTAGAAACTTGAACATTCAACATAATTTATGAAGGAAATCTCAAAATGAATTTGTGCCTTTTGCAAATAAGGAAATTACTATGAACAACCAGGGAACATACCTTTTAGGAATGGGGCTGAAGCCACTTTGTTCATTATCTCTTGGGTAGTTTTGGATTCAGGTGCAAATGCAATAACATAATTAGTATCATTAAAACTATCTACACGTCCCAGATCCATTGAAGACATTTGAGGAGTGTCATGAACTTGATGTAAATTGGAGAAAAATAGGTACAGAAACAGTACCAGAAGAAATGAAAAGAGCCATTCCTATATAGCAATAAGAGAAAAAGGAAGCAAACTGGTAGATGTTATACCACAGATCAATCATCCACAAACAGTTTGAAATACTTAATTCTGTTATTTGGCTTGCATTCCATTTGTTCTTTCTCCTAGTTTTTAAATATCCTGATTTTCTTTGTCCATTAATCTGCATATATTAAAATATGCACATTGTCTACCAAGACAGAATTGTAACATCAATTCCAGTTATAATTGAGAATCTAAGTTTACCACACTCTAGTGCAAGTGATAAAGCCTGGATTACTTTATGAATGGCCCAACAGTTTAGTCATGTTAAAATTTTAGTGACAGTGATAAATAAATAGTAGGTGATGTGGAATAGGTAACTAGCTTCCATGAACAGGAGCAAGATCATATTTTTACCTTCTGTTGCTGGTATGTGGAAGAAGATAGTCCCAAAATGTTGCTCATAAAAAAACAAAGTTTTTTTGAATGTGGTCATCGTGACCACATTCGGGAATTGGAAATACAGCACAATGCAATTGAAACCCAGTGATAAGAACCTAGTTAATTATTTAGTTATGATACTACACATAAGTCCTTTTTAAAAGAGTTATATGTCATCTTCATCATATGATCCTTTTTTAGCTATGTGTGTTGGTCTATATCTGTTTCTATCTTAATAGAAAAATAAATATAATGTTTATATAAAAAAGAGCTAAAAGTTTAAAGGTAAAACATCTATGTAGGGCGGGATCACAACTTTTACATTTATATAATCTTTTCCCTATGCAGGAATTGTTGTATACTTTATTCCCTGCCTATCCAAGCATTCAATACATATTTGTTGCATGAACACACACACACACACACACACACACACACACACGTTCATAAGATCAGATGTTAATATAAGTTTTGAACTATGAGTATTCTATGGGTGATTTTATTATATTTTTCTGAGTTTACTAAATTTTTTGCACAAAGCACATCTAATCATTCTTATGATCAGAAGAAAATAAGTACTATTTTAATAGAAGTAAAAGGTCACAATACTATTTTCCCATTTATTTACATGATTATTATTTCTTTCAAACAGGCATTGTCTGTGTCTATAATGACATTGTGTAGAAGTGCTACAATTTGCCTTTTCATTGTTTGTTAGATTTTGGATTCCCTGCTTCTTTTTTACTTTGTCCCTGAACTTCTATACAAATACGTTCATGAGATTCAAATGAGCTCAGCGGTTAAGAATTGTTATCTCTGAAGTATAAAGATATGGCTTTATTTTTCAAGGAGTTTCTGAATATGAATTTTTAAAAAAATGCCTCTAGTAAGACATAAAACAATAATACATAATGTAATTTGAAAAAATAAATTTTACCTAAACAAATAGCAAAGCCCAGAATTTGAAAAAAAAATCTAGCTTGTTAATTAGACTACACGTATGTGCAATATTAAATAATGAAAACAAAGTGTTTATGTTGCATGATAAAATACTTTTTCATCCTCTAAATATGAGAACACATAGACTCTGAAGCATACCAACAAGGTCTGTCTTTTCATTCTCCATTTTTTGAGACAGTTCTTGCAGAGAAGAGCCCACGTTTGCTGACCCACGCTCATGCATCTCTTGCTCATTTTGCCCTGTTTCCTTTAAAAAGACAGAAAAAAAATGAAGTACATGTGAAGGTCTAAAGTAGAAAACATTGTGCAATCAAACATAAAAGAAACATTGTAACAGCTGTTTCCAGTTGCATTCCTGGAGAAGAAGAAAGCCAAAAGGCTAAAATAAAAACATATGAGGAAATGTTTAAACTCAATATTGAAAGAAATAAGAATTAAAACAACTATCAGATATCATTTCTCCATCATTGGATTGAGAAAATTCAGAAGAGTGAATAGTGTCGATCGTTGCTATCTCCTCAACTGTGGGTGTTGTTAAATTGTCTAATGGGGAAAAAGGAACTTTCCGCCTTGTTGTTGGGGGTACAAACTAACCCAGTCACATGGGTGATTCATTACTAATTCATTACTACTTAGCAATATCCTACCATCAATCAGTTCTGCTCCTGGATATGCAGCCCATGGAGATTCTCACATGGGGTCATGAGGGGACCAGTGCAAGGATGTTCTTTATAATGTAGATTATTGTGGCATGGTGTTAATAAAACAAATTTTGATGGATACAGTCCAAAGATTACTATGTAGGATTCAGGAGCACTGGATTGGCACACACCCATCCACATGAAGACATCTTTAAAATATAGCTCCAGTTCAAAGGAAGAAAGAAAGAAAAAGAAAAGATTGAGCATTAGGTCAAAATATCATTGATATCAATTCACATTACATGTGATACACATTTTCCAAAAATATTCAGGAGCTAAAGGATCACCATCCCTAATACAATAAAAAGGTTATCTTTGGAAGTGGGAAATAAGAATGGAGGTTGGGTGAAAAGTGGGAATTGGAAATTAAAGAAAATAAGTAACCAAAACAAGATAGGAGCTTTGTTTGAATCAATTATTTTGTGTGCCACGAACTTAAGAGATTGATTAACTTTTACCCGGGACATCATGTCCAGCTACCAAGAAAAAATTATGGGCTGCATAAGGTGGCTCATGCCTGTAATCCCAGCACTTTGGGAGGCTGAGGCAGGAGGATTGCTTGAAGCCAGGAGTTAGAGACTGGCCTGGGCAACAAAGTGAGACCCCATCTCTATTTTTAAAAAATCAAAAAATTAGCTGGACATGGTCCCTGTAGTCCCAGCTACCAGCTACTTGGGAGGTTGAGGCAGAAGATTGCTTGAGCCCAACAAGATTGAGGCTGCAGTGAATCATCTTCATGCTACTGTACTACAGCCTGGGTGACAGAGAGAGACTCTGTCTCAAAAACAAATAGAAAAAATTATAACACATACTAGAAGGTAAAAAAAAACCCAACAGTATAAGGAGAGAAAGTATCAGAATCAGACTCAGATGTGGCAGAAATGTTGCAATTATTAGACTAGGAATTTGAAACAACTATGATTAAAATACTAAGGGCTTCAATGGATAAAGTAGACAATATGTAACGTGGGAGAAAAAAAAGTCCACACCTGTTTCTCTGTATAAAACACTTCTGATAACAAATGCTTGGGTTTTCCCCACAAAGAAATTCTCCAGTTCTCTGTGGACACCAACTGGGTGACCTAAAATTCAATTCACTTCAATTCTGATACTGTCTACTTGGAGTTACAGCAGATCCCACAGATTAAGGACTCAGTCCCAAAAGACTGCCCCCCACTTCAGATGCCAGGCACAAGCCTGGGTCTTTTGTACTTCTGACTGACTGGCTATATATTAGGGGTTCCCATAACCCGCTCCTTGGGTTTGATAATTTGCTAGAGTAGCTCACAGAACTCAGAAAAACAGTCTAATTGCAATTACCAGTTTATTACAAAGGATAAAACTCAGCAACAGCCAAATAGAAAATATGCATATGGCAGAGTGTGCAGGACAGGACACTGAGCTTCCATTAACTCTCTGGGTGCACCACATTCCCAGCACCTTGAGATGTTCACCAAACTAGAAGTTCCCCAAACTCCTTCAGTTAGGGCTTTTGTGGAGACTTCTTTACATGGGCATGATTAATAAAATCATTGGCCATTGGAGATTAACTCGAACTCAATCTCCTCTCCTCTTCCTGGACATCTGGGGATGGGGCTGAAACCTTCTAATCACATGGGTGATTCCCTGGCAACCAGTCCTATCCTGAAGCAATCTAGGGGATTTCAGCCATCAGATATCTCATTAACATGAAGATACTCATTTCACTTCAGAGATTCCTGGTCTTAGAAGCTCTGTGTCAGGAACAGGGACCAAATATTATAACTAACGCTATTCCCATCACCCCTATGACTCAGGAAATTACAAGGGTTTTAGAAGTTTTGTGCCAAAACTAGGGGGCAGAGACAAAATATATATTTCTTATAATGCTGCATCATGCAGGAACGATGGGCAAGGTAAGAAAGGAGATAAAACTTCTAAGAGAGAACCAAAAATAAATGCCTAATATTAAAAAATACTATCAGAAATGAAGAATGCCTTTGATCTTTGATGAGCTTATTAGTAGACTACACACAGCTGAGAAAAGAATCCAAAACTTTTCGAAAAGAAAACAAAAAAAGACTGAAGAAAAAAACAGAGCAGAATATTTAAGAACTATGGGACAATTGAAAATGTGTAACATATGCCTAATGGGAATACCAAAAAGAGAGAAAGAAAGGAACAGAAGAAATACTTTAAACAGTAATGACTGAGAATTTCCCCAGATAACGGCTAGACACCCAACCTTAGATTCAGGAAGGTCAGAGAACACCAAGCAGAATATTTGCTCAAACAACTACACCAAGAAATATCATTTTCAAACTACAGAAAATCAAAGATAAAGAAAAAAATCTTCAAGAAGCCAGAGGAAGAAAACATCTTTTCTATAGAGGAGCAAAAATAAGAATTTTATCTAACTTTTCTTCAGAAATTATGGAAACAAGAAGAGAATAAAGTATTTAATGTGCTCAGAGAATAAACCCACCAACTTAGCATTCTACCCTTAGTAGAATGTACTCTGTGATATTAACCTCAAAAGATGAAAGAGAAGTACTTTCTCAGACAAACAAAAAATGAGAGAATTTGTTGCCAGTAGACCTGCCTTGCAAAAATATGAAAAGAAGTTATTTCAAAAGAAGTAAAGTGATATGTCACAAATTTATATATAAGCCTGGGCACAGTGGCTCATGCCTGCAATTACAACACTTTGGGAGGCTAAGGTAAGAGAATGGCTTGAGCCCAGAAGTTCAAGACCAGCCTGGGCAACATAGGGAGACCCTGTCTCTACAAAAACAAAATTATTTAAATTAGTGAGGCATGATGGCTTATGCCTGAGGCCCCAGCTACTAAGGAGGCTGAGGTAGAAAGGATCACTTGGGCCTGAGAGGTGGAGGCTGCAGTGAGCTGTGATGGTGACCCCGCACTCCAGCCTGGGCAAAGAGTGAGACCCTCTCTCAAAAAAAAAAAAAAAGAAAAGAAAATTCAGATTTACATAAAGAAAAAGCATGAGAGAAAGAAAGAATAAGTGAAGGTACAATAAAAACTTTTTCTTATTTTTAATTGATTTGAAACATAATAGAAAATAATAGCAATGTATTCAATTGTGTATACTTATGTTTATATATGTATATAATGCCATATATACAATATATGTATTACATTCATATATAATGTTCCTGTATGCTTATCTGTAAGTGAAATGAATGACAGTAATGATATGAGGGGCAGGAGGGAGAGGAATTGGGGTTATTTTGTTATTATAAGATACGCTACCAATTAAGTGGTATAGTGTTATTCGAAAGTTGACTTGGATTAATTGTAAATATATATTGCAAACTCTAAGGATTTAATTTGCTTTTCTTTTGGAAAATCCATGAAAGAAAGTAAAAACAAAAAACAAACAAAAAAAATGAGTCTAAATGAATGATAATCTAAGAAAGAAGGAAAAATGAAATTATATTAAATGCTCAATTAAAACCACAAAAGGCAGAAAAAATGTAGACCAAAAATAGAATTGAAGACTAGAACAAAGGCAATAAATAGAAAATGGTAACAAATTTGGTAGATACTAATCCAATATGTCAATAATCACTTTGATCATCAATGGTCTAAATGCACCAATTAAAAGACAGAGATTGTCAGAGTAGATGACAAAAAAGATGTAATTACATGTTGTTTACATGAAACCAACTTTAAATATAAAGACACATATAGATTAAAAGTAGAGGGATAAATATAGATGGACCATGCTAACAATAATCAGAAGAAAGCTGGAATAACTATATTAATTTCAGATGGAGTAGAATTCTAAAACAGAACAGACTTTTCATTCCAAAGAAGGAAAATTATCAGGGATAAAGTGAGAAGTTACATAAAGTTAAAGGGGTAAATTTTCCAAGAAGTCATAGCAATCTTTAACACGTGTGTGCTAACAACAGTGTCAAAATACTGAGAGAACTGCAAAGAGAAACAGATGAATCCACTCTTATAGTTGGAGACTTCATCACCTCTCTTGGCAGAAATGGACAGATCCAGCAGGCAGAAAATAAATAAAATCAGAGTTGAACTCAACAATATAATCAACCGATTGGGTAAAATGAACATTTCTACACACGATTTCACTCAATAACAGCAGGAAATTCATCCTTCTCATGCTCACATGGAACGCTCACCAAGATAGACCAATTTTGGGCCATAAAACACACCTTAGAAAATTTAAAGGAATAGAAATCATACAATGCATGCTCTCGGGCCATGGTAGAATTACACTAGAAATCAGTAATAGAACGATAACTGGAAAATCTCCCAAATACATGGAGGTTAAACACACTTCTAAATAACATAAAAGTCAAAGAAAAAAATCTAATGACAAATTAAAACTTATTTTGAACTAAATAAAAATGAAAACACAGCTTATCAAAATTTGTGGCATACAGTGAAAGCTTTGCTTAGAGAGAAATTTACAGCATCCAATGCATACATTAGTAAAGAAGAAAGATCTAAAGTAAACAATCTAAGCTTACATCTTAGGAAATTAGAAAAAGAAAAGCAAATTAAATCCAAAGAAAGCAAAATAAAAGAAATAGTAAAAATTATGATAGAAATCAATGAAACTGAAAACAGGAAATCAATAGATAAAAATCAGTAAAACCAAAAGCTGGTTCTCTGAGATCAATAAAATCAATAGGCCTCTACCAAGACTAACTAAGAAAAAAGAGGGAGAGAACACAAGTTGCTAATATTAGAAATGAAAGAGGGGGCATCACTACAGCTCTCATAGACATTAAGAGGACAATCAAAGAATATTATGAACAACCCTATGCTTACAAATTTGATAGCCTAGATGAAACGAATCAGTTCCTTCAAAGAGACAATCTGTCAAAACTCACACAAGGATAAACAATCTGAATTAGCCTTTATCTGTCAAAGAAACTGATTTAATAATCAATAATCTTCAAAACAGAAAGCATCACTGGTGGTTCCCCAGTGAATGGGTTCACTGGGAAATTCTATCGGACTGTTAAGGAAGAAATTGTTTCAACACTCTACAATCTCTTCTAGATGCTAGAAGCAGAAAATGAAATAAAATTCTGAATCTTTGTTCTGTATCTTTCAACTCCTCGTCCTTCATCCCCTGGGATATTTACAAAAGCCTACTTCATAAGGTGAAGCCTAATTAGATAGGATATACTGTGTAAGAGATAATGAGCAGAAGGAACTAGAGTAGAGTGATGGTGGTAATAACTATTTTGGAATAGTTAAATATGTGGTGATGAAGAGGCACAGAAATAAAAGCCAGATCTATATCACTTGGTCAATAGAGATTTTCCTATGAAACATCCCAAGAGGTAGGAAGACTTGGAACTCATAGTTTTAACTAGCGTTCAATGGTGTGAAAATGCATTTTGGGGAGATGGTATGGGCATAAAAATGTAATTATTGTGAAATGGACTGTTGAGTCAAGGAATAGGTTTGGTGTACTATAGACAAACTTTATTCTTGCAAAGTAGATGGCCCGCTTTTACTGTTGATAGAAAAGAGCACCCAAACTAATCTTCACATCTATGATGGCTATAACCTCCCTATACATATGTGGATAGGTGGGAGGTGGAGTTAGGGAGAATGAATCAGCCAAATAGAGATAAACAAATCACATAAAATTGTCCTTGAAGGTACTTAAACAGATACCTCATTCTACTATTGTATTATTGAAATCAATATAGGGATAATCATTTGTAGGCACCAATGTTGCTCTGCTATTTTCAATGAGAGACAATCACCCATGCCTGCCTGCTTATGGGCTCAGCCTTGGCCTTGAGGGTAACCCACATAAGGGCCTAGGCTTACAAGAGTGAAAGAGAGAGAGAGTGGCCTTCAGGCTTGCACACAGATCCACCAGTCAGCCAGACTTTCACTTTCTAAAACATGGGCCTAGGCTTTAGGAAGTCTTTATAGGCTTTAGGAAGTCTTTATAGAATTGTTTGCAGAGAACAAACAAAGAATTCAGGATATGTCTGTCCAAAAGCCATTAACTGACCTACTACAACATAATGAAGGTAACTTACTTCAGATATGACAGTTTCAGTTTGGTAGTGCGGGTACAATGTAATTATTTATACTCTTTCATGTTAGCACAGCTCAAAAACTATAGTCACCCATTTGTATTTGTGGGTTCTGCACTTGTGGATTCGACCAACTGGCGGTAGATAATGCTCAGAAAAAAAGGATGGCTGGGTTTGTACTGAACATGTAGAAGCTTTTTTTTTCTTGTCATTATTCCTGAAACAATAAAGTATAACAATTATTTACATAGAATTTACATTGCATTAGGTATTGTAAGTAAGCTAGAGATGATTTAAAGTACGCAGGAGAATATACATAGGTTAAATGCAAATATGACACCATTTTACATAATGGTGTCGTATATAAGGCAGAATAACAACGATGGTCTGAAAATTGTAGAGCTTTAGTGAACATGAACTATTTTAACTGATAAAGAAAACGTAAGACCTAATCTTAGCTAACAAACCCAACATTCTAGGATGGGAAACTCACCCAGGAAATGATTCAAAGGTAGTAGTTCAAGTCTTGGTATAGTGGAGCACAAGGCCAGTTGACTAATAAGGCCTGTGTTTTCACATCAATGGTATCCTCTTTTGGTGCCACGTTGAACAGGAGTGGCAATCATAAGGTTGCTATTGCCCCTTCAATGGTTTTATTAATGAGGGTGCTCCTGGATCCTAGGTTCATGGTTCATCCTGCCATATTCATGGCAGGAGCAAAGCCATGAATATGCTGACCCCTTCTGGTATTCAAGAGACAGCTCAAGTGGGAAGACGATTTATTCAAGTCAGCCTCAAGGGGGTAGTACCAGAGATGGAGCCTATCCATGGTCTATTGCAGGGAATACTGTGCTGCTACTGAAGTCTGAAGGGCAAGGTGTATTAGTCTGTTCTCACACTGCTAATAAAGACTTACCTGAGGCCAGGCACGGGGGCTCATGCTTGTAATCCCAGCACTTTGGGAGGCTGAGGCAGGTGAATCACAAGGTCAGGAGTTCGAGACCAGCCTGGCCAACATGGTGAAACCCCATCTCCACTAAAAATACAAAAAATTAGCTGGGTGTGGTGGCGAGTGCCCGTAATCCCAGCTCCTTGGGAGGCTGAGGCAGGAGAACCGCTTGAACCCGGGAGGCAGAGGTTGCAGTGAGCCGAGATTGCGCCACTGCACTCCAGCCTAGGTGACAGTGTGAGACTGTCTCAAAAAAAAAAAAAAAAAAAAAAAAGACATACCTGAGACTGAGTAATTCATAAAGGAAAGAGGTTTAACTGACTCACAGTTCTACATGACTGGGGAGGCCACACAATCATGGCTGAAGGCAAATAAGGAGCAAAGTCACGTCTTATATGGTGCCAGGCAAGAGAGCTTGGGTAGGGGAATTCCCCTTTATAAAACCATCAGATCTCGTGAGACTTGAATACTATCATGAGAACAGCCCAGGAAAGACCTGCCCCAATAATTCCATTACCTCCCCCTGGGTCCCTCCCATGACAGATAGGGATTATGGGGACTATAATTCAAGATGAGATTGGAGTGGGGACAGAGCCAAACCATATCACAAGGCATAGTTGAAGAGAAATGTGATTGGCAGAATAATGGTCCTGTTCTAATCCTGGAATTTGTGAATACGTTACAGTACATGACAAAGGGGAATTAAGGCAGTACATGGAATTAAGGTTGCTAATCAGCTGACTTTGAAATAGGGAGATCATCCTGGATTATCTGGGTAGACCCAGTGTAATCACAAGGGTGCTAAAAAGTAAAACAGGGAGGCAGACGAGATCAGAGTGAGGCAGTAGAAGAAGGGTTCATTCTGCTGCTACGGCTTTGAAGATGG
Source organism: Pan paniscus (assembly GCF_029289425.2). Classification (NCBI taxonomy): domain Eukaryota; kingdom Metazoa; phylum Chordata; class Mammalia; order Primates; family Hominidae; genus Pan; species Pan paniscus. The sequence continues at coordinate 85,079,399 of NC_073268.2, forward strand.
AGGAGGAAGACCATGAACCAAAGAATGCAAGAAACCTCTAGAAGCTACACAGGGTAAGAAAACAGATTCTCCCCTACAGCCTCCAGAAAGAGACACAGCCTAGCCAACCCCTTGATGTTAGCCGAGTGAGAACCGCATCACACTTCTAACCCCCAGAGCTGTAAGATGATAACTCTGTTTTGTTCTAAACCATTAAGTTTGTGGTCATTTTTTTTTTTTTTTTACAGCAGCAATAGAAAGTTAACATGGGGGCAGGGTTGGGGGAAGGAGTCCGAGAGCCTGAGGCCTGAGAACAAGACGGGAAGACATTGCTGGACATTTATTTTATGACGTGCCTCATCAGCAGAACAAAGAAGGGCATGGACTTACGTTTAAAAACTGTCCAGAAGTGACCAAAGAAATTCACCAGTGATGCAGATGAGCTCCTAATAATCATGCCATCGGAGCAGGCTGTGATAGCCTGGAAATCCTGCCTGAAACCAAACTGCAACATTTCCAACTAAGAAATCAAGCGGTGATAAACCTCAGTATCTGAAATGGTTAAATATTGTGCCCACGTGACTACTGTTCTTTCTTTCTGTGAATTAATGTGTGTGCCAGAAAATATTTGTGAATAAAAAACAATTACATAATCTCATTGTCATGAATGTGGTTATTTATCTCTGAGCGTTAAGACTGATTTCTCCCCCCACTGAACATCTTAGTGTAAATATCAGAGAAAAAATATACTACCCACCGTAATAATATAAAACATCTAATTAGCTTAAATTGTTCTGAATAGGAAATTGTATAATTTAGAAAGAATAAATTGGTTATAAAAAGCCAATCATTTCCCAGTCAGATAAAATTCCTGTTATTCACAGAACAAATTTTTCTAATTTGTTGCACTGGGCAACAAATTAGATCAAAATTTTAAAATAGTTACTATAATAAACAAGATCAATAAAAATCTTTCCTTAAGTTTTCTTGATGAAAATATTCTCAAGCCATTTAAAAACAATTCAAAACTCAGAAAATTGTGCATCCTGCAATGCTTACAATTCCTCTGGCAGTAAAATTAAAAACAAACAAAGAAGAGTAAGTAATTCAAATAAATTTGGAACTAGTTCATACTTGTAAAGAAGCAACATAACGTGACATTTCTTTTGATTTATTCAATAGCCTATTAGATAATGTATGCTATTTGTCCAAAAATGTTTTAGTTACGGGGTAAAAATTTAAATTCTTAGTTCTTCATTTGGTTATTTAGTCATACAAAATAAAATAGATGATTTAAAAAGTCAAAATGACTCGTTAATAACTTACTGCTTTTAATGGTTTCTACCTAAATGTCTGGCATTCCTATTTATAGTCTTATGTTATATTTCTATATGCAAAATAACCACAATTTTAGAGGTTAACTTACTCTCAGGAAAGCTGGAGGAAAAATCTAGAAACACAGTTCATCCATGGGTCTCTGCATGTTCTGGAGGAGAATTCACATTCCTTTTGGGTCACTACTACATCATGCTTTTAATTTCACATTCATTGTGAATAGTTCTGTTTTATACTGATTTCCCAGGAGAATTTGGTCTCAGTTCAGCTAGCCTGCCAAAATATCTTCTGCTCACGTGGTGATTTCTTTGCTGTTTTCCATTTCTTTGTTTCCTGCTAGTTACTCAGCAGGGAGTTTGTAGTTACAGATGGTTGGCTGGACATATCAAAACATTAGGAACTATCAAACCAAGGAGAATCTAGCCTTTCTCAATCGGTCTTTTCATACAAGGCCCTAATGGGAGAGTTGACCCCAACACAATGATTTAAACAAAGATAAGAAGCCAATCCAGAGAAGAGTAGAGCAGAACAAAGTAGAAAATACATAAATATATATAAGTTTTATATATATATATTTTAAGTGACAAGTAAATACATACAAATTGGGTTAGAAACTATTTAAAACCTTCAACAGATTCTTAAAACTTGAATCCAGAAATACGGCAATAAAGCAATGTAATTTTCTTCAGGGTAACAAAAGAAACTCTGAGTTTCCATCTGCATCCCAGTTTCATTGTGTGCATACTAATTGTAGCATCTTTCATGGTACTGAAGCGAGCAGAATCTTTAGAGAAATCTCACATAACAATTACCTGTGCTCCCAAAGCCTCCAGGCTTGTCATCTCTGCAACGGTTCCCATGAAACAAACTACTTTCTCCACCAGTAACTACTGAATTTTAGTATGTCCTGCTTTCCAGTATTGTTAGAGAAACATTTTTAACTGGTAATAGATGCCATTCTGTCTATTTTTGAGCATCTTGTGTAAGTAGAAGAAAAGACTGTTCCAAAATTCTTACAATTCATGGAGTTTATCTTTGGCTGAAGAAGAGGGGGGAAAGGACCACTATCATTCTGCTTACAGCCAGTAAGTCTGTTAAATTCTTCAGTACTGTAATTTCTTCCTGAACATACAGCTGAAAGGGAAACAATAAATGCATGCAATTCTTAAATCAGCCTCTTATCTGTGTCTCACGGACCATGATAACCAAATGAAATCTTCCTTACCCATTTCCCATTCTCTCAATATTGATTCAATTATATTTATCCTTTTTCTAATTATATGCGATCCAGAAGTGGCTCAGCAAGCAGTCTGTGGAAGTAGGCTGAACTCCTGAATCCATGAGACTGTCAAACTTAAAAAAAAAAAAAAGACTTCTGATTGTTTCCATATGTCTACAGAAAAGGTTATAGGTTGGTTGATTTTCTGCAGAAAATACAAAATTATCACATTCAATACATTTAATAACATCGCCAACATTTTGTGCACAGAGAATATAATTTAGGAAATTTTTTTTCAGTAACTTGTTTCCTAGAAGAACTTTGTACCTAGGTTAGAGCTTATGAGTTCTGGCCCTAGTTGATTTTGACTTTCGGTTCTAAATTCTGTTTTCAATGTTTCCTTCAGTGTACCACACTGTAATCTCTGTGGCACTATAACAGAGCAAGCTCCCTCTCATTGATCTTCTTTTTAATATTTTCTAGATTAAACAATATTTAATATTTATTTATTTATTTATTTTGAGACGGAGTTTCCCTCTGTCGCCCAGGCTGGAGTGCAGTGGCACAATCTCGGCTCAATGGAACCTCCGCCTCCCAGGTTCAAGCGATTCTCCTGCCTCAGCCTCCACAGTAGCTGGGACTACAGGCACCTGCCACCACGGCCAGCTAATTTTTGTGTGTTTTTAGTAGAGAAGGGGTTTCACCATTTTGGTCAAGCTGGTCTGGAACTCCTGACCTCAAATGATGCACCCACCTTGGCCCCACAAAGTGCTGGGATTACAGGCAGAAGCCACTGCGCCCGACGTATTTACTCTTATAAAGAAGTTTTTGAATCAGTTTACCAATTCAAAAACAATCCCATGGGAGTTCAAAAATGAAATGACACTGATTTTATACCATAATGTACACTTTTTTTGGCAACTACATATAGCATTTATTGTGTCTAAGACATACTTAAATATTAAAACATTTAATCCACAGAATAATCCCATGAGGTAGGCATTATTCTAATCACCCCATTTTACGGACCAGAAAGGTGAGGCCCAGGGAGTTACGTAACTTGCCCAAATTCACACAGATGGTGAGTAGCAGAAACTGAGTTAAAACTCAGACCATCTGTAGAGTCTATGAGCTCAAATTACAAATGCTACGCTGTCTCATTTGCATATATCTCTGTTTATTCCATTATTCTTACTTTATGTGCACATATTTTACAATTTTCCTTGCCTTTTGCTTCATTTATTTTGCGGCAGTATTCTCCAGTGCCAGAAACCTTATAAATTTCATGTGATGTGTTTTGCACCAGACTATAACATTCTTCTTGGAATCTTTGCTGGCTATTTGTAAGGAGGACTTGTCACCCCAAGACCTGTGTGCAGCCCTTCTCAACACTGTGCAAAAACAGAAAAACCTGATCTGTAAAGAGAGAAGGATGAAGTGGTCCAGCTGCCTGATAAAGACTGAGAATGTCTGCTTGTTTTCCAGGGGCTTTTATCTTCTTGCTTTTCATTCTTTCTCAGATCTGGCTGCACTGCCTGCATGTGAGTTTTGTCAGATATCCTCCAAACATTTCTCTTTGTTTTGTTTTGTGTTTTTTTTTTTTTTTTTTTTTGTGACGTGATCTCTGCTCACTGCAAGCTCCGCCTCCCGGGTTCATGCCATTCTCGTGCCTCAGCCTCCCAAGTAGCTGGGACTACAGGCGCCCGCCACGATGCCCGGCTAATTTTTTGTATTTTTAGTAGAGACAGGGTTTCACCATGTTAGCCAGGATGGTCTCGATCTCCTGACCGCGTGATCCGCCCTCCTCGGCCTCCCAAAGTGTTGGGATTACAGGCGTGAGCCACCGCGCCTGGCCCTCTTTGTTTCTTAAAAATGTAATAAATTCTACTTGGTCTTGTTTTGTGCTTTTTTTTGCCTTGAAATATCCTTTGTGTGATATATTCCTGCCCTCCACTTTCATTTGCAATTTGCATTTCTCAGATATATTTTGACAAACTTTTATTACATGCCTAAAGGATGCCTGTTGAAGTAGTATAATTGCATTTCTCTTTTTACCTTATCTGCAAATCTTCTACTATCCATGGGCAGGGCAGGGAAGGGGATGTAAGTCCTTTGGTTACCCAATCCTTTTCTTCCAGTCATCTTATTTTATGGTCTCTTTAAATTACGCTTTCCTGTTATTTCCCATTTATCCATTTCTATAGTGATTGTGTTTTCTCTGTTCCTTTTTTCAGGTTCCCCTTTTCCTTTTTCCCCAACTATCATCTATAGAGTTCTGGATCAGTATTTTGTTCTACTAGTGATAACCCTCAAATGTTAACAAACGTATCAGGATCTACATTACTCTGGCAATATAAAAAATCGCCTATGTCTCTATACATCTTTCTCCCCCATCTTCCTGCTCCTTATAGGATACACCCGTTAGCATATTTGAACTTAAAACATTAGCTCTACTCCTTACTAATTGCAATGCAAGGCAAGTAACTTACCTTGGAGCCCCAATGATTTACCCAGGAAGCTTTAGTTTTCTCATCTGTGAGATCCAGAGGACACAATAGTATCTAACAAGGGTGTTTTAGAATTTATAAATTTAGGTTTGGGGTGGAGGGGAGATGGTAGGGATTAAAGGAAATAACATATGTAAAGTATTGAGTGCAGTAGCTTGCAATGAGGGATGACTCACCAAATGCTAGAGACTATACTCTCCACGGCTGTGTCAAAACTAGACATTATAGGTGTTTGTAAATTTTACCAGTCTGATTAATAAAAAATAGTACCACCTTGATAACTTATATTTCTTAGTGGTGTCAAGCATATTTTAATATACTTTTTGGCCATTTGTAAATTTTTTTTACTATAACAAATCTGTTCATTTTCTCTATCTGTATTTTGTTACTCTGTCATTCCATTATTGTTTTCTGTTTTTGTTTATAGCTCTGACTGAAAATGTCTTATATTTCTCACTTTAAAAATAGCATGTTATTGCTTTCTCATCCAGATATGATGATAAAGTGCTTTTGGTACTCGTAAGTTTGAGGTTTTTTTGTTTTTCTTGTGAAGACATCTTAGGGTTTTCCCTTTAACCACAAGTGTAGGGAATTTCACGACAGTGTGCTCAGGTATAGATTTTTGGGTTTTGTCCTACATGGCACTTTGTGTTTACTTGCAATCAAAGAACTTGTGTCTCCTTTTTAAGTTCTGGGAAAATTTTAACTAATACCTTCATCAAATATTGCTTTCCTTCTAGTCTCTCTATTCTTTTCTCTTGGAAGTTTATTAGATATTGAGCAATGTTGTCCTTGTGTCTATCCTTTGCTTATCTACCATCTTGAAATGGGAAAGCAATCTATTTCCACATCACATATAAACAATCTTTCTGACATAGAATTTTTATGATATCATTCCCACTACTGCCTTGACTGTGTCCTGATCTCTTTGCAAATGTACAAGAATTTTTTTTTTAAATTATCTGGTCCTTTCTTCTCTTTCCACTCTTCCCTTGCCTTGTCTCCTTCCTCCAACTCAAGCCAGATACTTCTACATGATTTTCTTTTTTAATAAGTACATCATGTTCTCATTTACCTCTCTTTGCTCTCCTGTAACTAACTCCGGTTCACAAGTGGACTTCTCTGGTGACTACAACTATCTGCTCAGCTCCTGCTTTTCCTTCAGGTTTCAGCTCTGATCTCTCCTCCCACAAGGTGCCTTCCTTGCTGATACAGTTTGGCCGTGTCCCCCCGGCAAATCTCATCTTAAATTATAGTTCCCATAATCCCCATGTGTCGTGGGAGGGACCTCGTGGGAGGTAATTGAATCATGAGGGCAGTTACCCTCAGGCTGTTCTTGTGATAGAGAGTGAGTTCTCATAAGATCTGATGGTTTTATAAGGGGCTTTTCCCCCTTTTGCTCGGCACTTCTCTTTCCTGCCACCCTGTGAAGAAGGACGTGTTTGCCTCCCCTTCTGCCATGATTGTAAGTTTCCTGAGGCCTCCCCAGCCACCATGAACTGTGAATCAATTAAACCTCTTTTCCTTATAAATTACCCAGTCTCAAATATGTCTTTACTAGCAACGTGAGAACGAACTGATACCCTTGCCCTCATTGCATATGGGTTCCATGCCCCTTCCAGGTGTCCCCATAGCACGCTGTGGTTACTGCTATTGTAGTATGTACCTCACTGTCTTTTAGGCTAAATATACTCATTTCTCCCACACCATAGGTTGTAAACAACTGAAGGGTACAAAATCATCACCGCTGTGTACCTCACAGAGCCTGGAACATGAAGGTTGCTCAATACATACGTTTTAAGTTTTAAATGTATAATATTGAATGTGAGGTAGGAAAACAAAAGAAAAAAAGTGTCTTTTTCTTTTTCAAGAAGCTTAGTTATAAAAGAGAGGTTGTAGGTTGGGTGGTAGTTTAAGTGAGTTGTTTTTGTCAAGAAAAGGTTGTTATTTTGTTTTTTAAAGACAACATTTAAAAAGGGAAAGTGAAGAGGAGAACGCTGAACACGCAGGAGAAACGCAGTAACAGGTGAAGTGCTGCTTTTTTGGAGGGGCTGGGTAAGACGGTATTGGATCAGATGGGACAGGTTTTTTTTTTTTTCTCTGTCACAAGAAAAAAAGGAAGTGCCAGTGAAAGCTGAGAGGATTAAAAAATGTGACAACACGAAGTAAAGATTTCCGTCCTCAGGGTTAAGTTATTTTTCTGTGAAGTAGGAAGCAAATTCTAAGAACAAACCAACAGATGTGCTGGGCACTTGAGGATACTGTGAGGAGTCTTGAAATAGGTATCAAGGAGAGTGGAAGATTGCCTTAGACATGTCAGGAACTCATAAGTCCTGCTGCCTTAAGAAATGCTCCTTGAAACTAAAGGAAAATTTGTAAGGTTTATCTCTGAACTGACGGCTCAAAACAACATATTTTTAGAAGTTATTTATCATTAATTAAAATCATTGATGGATCAGGAAAGGCATCGATAGCTATTGAAACTGATAAATAGTGAGTGACTTAAAGACTTGACAGAAAAATGCTTTAAATGTACAAGAGAAAAGCCGTACTTATGGAATAAACTGAGTTACCCATACCTAAGACACTAGCACCAATACAAAAATAGCAATAAAAAAAGAATTGACATATTTAATGCTAAATTTTGTAATATTTTTGCTATTTTTGTATGAATGGAAATTTTCTTAATATATAATTAAATATGATTTAATATTTTTTAAATTTATATTCTTCAACTTTGAATTTATAAAAGAAAGTCATTGTGCCCTGTAATCCCAGTACTTTGCGAGGCCAAGGTGGGAGGATCTCTCGAGTCCAGAAGTTCAGACCAGCCTGGGCAACATGGTGAAACCCTGTCTCTACAAAAAATACCAAAAAAATCAGCCAGGTGTGGTAGTACATGCCTGCAGTTCCAGCTACTCTGGAGGCTGAGGTGGGAACATCACTTGAGCCCTTGAGCCAGGGAGGTGGACGTTGCAGTGAGCTGAGATGGCGCCACAGCCTTCCAGCCTGGGCAACAGAGTAAGCAGAGTGAGACCTTGAAAAAAAAAAAGAAAAGAAAGAGAGAGAGACAGAGAAAGAAGAAAGAAAGAAAGAAAGAAAGAAAGAAAGAAAGAAAGAAAGAAAGAAAGAAAGAAAGAAAGAAAGAAGAAAGAAAGAAAGAAAGAAGAAAGAAAGAAAGAAAGAGAAAAAAGAAGGAAAGAAAGAAATTGGGTTATACAGGTTTCTTTTTTATTCTTACCCTATATAAGACTAACTAGTAAGCCTGGGCTCCTCAAACATCACCAACAATTACAATTACATTACAAGTTATAGTCAGAGTTCAGAAGCCTCACATAGCTCATTGGGTTTGAAAGAACTAAACATTGCTGCCATTGCATTTCTTGTCAGCTTCTGTTGGGGGCAGTACATAAAAACAAAGAGTTTATTTTGTTATAGTAGATGCTCATCTCTGTGCAGGAAACCTAAACAGAAACACTGGGAAATCTTGGCTCCTTATCTTATAGACCAGGAAATCTAGGCCCCACTCCACAATATCTGGGGGCACTAATTCTTTCTGTATTTGTTTTAAGATGTTTGATTAAATTAATATATGTTAGATTTTGCCTAGGTCTTTTTTCTCCAGAGAAATTATTTACTGTTACATAGGAATCTCAGGTGTTCAGCCTTTTTATAAACATTCAACGGAAACTTCAAACAAAAATGTATTTGGTCATCTAAAATTATTGTTTCCAATATACAATCATTATTCCTCTGAGCCCATCCTGGGAGTATTTTATGCAAGTTTTCTAGTGTATTTAGCATACAACTTAAAAAACCTTAAGAAGATATCAAGCCAGTTACTTTTCAATTTATTTGTACCAAAATACCAGACAGTGGGATTTTGTAAGATAATAGCAAAATCTTTATTGCTATTTCTATTTCTACTGTTGAACTATGCTAATGTGAATGCTCCTTCAACAAGGAAATAAATAAAATGGTTAAATAAGAAGTAACAAAAACAGAGATCACATTCAAAGAAAAATAAATACCCAGATGCCAGAAATGAAACAGGAAAACAAAGCTAAAAGGAGATTGCTATTTTAAGCCAGTAAGTTTTAAGGTGGTTTGGCAAAGGCTGATTGACAAACCAGCTAAAATATAATTCATGTGTAAGCATAAAATAGATATATCTTTACCCCAAAAAACTGAGATTTCTATTTTATGGACATCTCTGAAAGAACTACTAATAAATATACTCCAAGAAGAAGAAAAAACTGAATCCAGAAAGAAGTAGTTGAATGCTAGCAACTAATAAATATATTAGTGAACTAAATAAATATTGATTGTGCAAACTAATGATGATAATGACTAATGTGTGCAGGGGGCAGTGTTAAACACAATGGACAACTCAAGTATCAAACAGCAGTTATATGGGAGGAGAGAGCCATGATCAGAGCTAAGTTCCCTAAAAATCTTATAGTTTAGGAAGAGGACAAAGATATGATTAACTTTAAAACTGCATTCTTCAGTAAGGTAGCCACTAGCCCCATGTGAGTATTTAAATGTAAATTTTAATTAATTAAAAATCAATAAAATTTAAAATTCAATTTCTTCACCTCCAACATGTAAAGAGCGTGGAAGTCATTATTCGCTTTCTTGCAGTAAGAAAAAACCTAAGCAAACTGAAAATCAGTGATATTTCTTGGACCCATCAGAGATTGAGGTTTCAGGGCAAACTACAACCCTAAAATCCAGAGAAACAAGTGAATACAGAGAATCACAGCCAAGATCAGCTTACCTGGAGCAGAAATCACTAGAGCCAGAAATTGGTAGGACGGAATGCATAAATGGTAATTTTGATGAATTGCTGGAGGTTGAGTGTGGCCTGCAGCCGGGGGAGACTTTCCTGGGGTCAATCCCCTTAAGGGGAAGAAACAGGTGAGTGTAACTGGAGGAGGGCAAAGCCTGTGGGCCTCAAGGATCCATTCACCACTAGATCTGGTACCAAAGCAGGGGAGGAGGGTCTGACCTCCCTTTCCTTCTATCCTCAATCTGTTGCTGCTACTTCCTGTTGGATTAATCAAACCCAGCTGGAATCCAGGCATCAAAGAAGAGAATTGGTGATGCAGTACACAGTGGTCAGCTTCTTCTACAAGGGGTGTGTTAGGGAAATAGAGAGTAAAGCCGGCACTAGATCTCTCTACGACAGCGTTGAAATAGTTTAGTTCTTTTTCCATTTTTCTCTTGATCCCTTCTTTTGTTTTATTCTGATCTTCCGTTTTCAGATTCATTAATCTGCTCCTAAATATAATCTTAATAAAAACCCATTAATAGCTTGAAAAACAACCATATTATGATATTTTTAGCAAACTATGTCCATTTTAAAACTTTTAAAACCTTTATACTATATCTGATGTTGGTTATTCGGTATCTTGTAAACACTTCCATAACACTTAAGAAAACTTATAGTTCATCAAAAACACAAGCAAAGATTTCATTATATTGTTATTGAAAGTGGTTATATATATTGCCATGTTATTCATTTGAGCAAGACAGGAGAATTTATTGCTTGGGTTTTAGAAATAATTTAAATAAATTCAACTATCATTGTAAAACAAATTTACATTTATAAAGCACTAATGGTTCCAGAATGAACAAATTATAGGTTATTTATCACAGGTTTGGAAATGTAACTCTTCAGATACAATTATATCTGTAAAATATACAGATAAAATATTTAATTACATAAAATGCTTACATAATAGATAAGAAAAAGATTAAAGCATAAATATAAATGAACAAAAAAATACAAAAATTAAAAAAATAAAATGCAGCTCCCGGGCAAGATGGCCAAAAGAGAACAGCCCTGGTCTGCAGCTCCTAGCAAGATCAACACAGAAGACGGGTGATTTCTGCATTTCCAACTGAGGTACCCAGTTCATCTCATTGGGACTGGTTAGACAGTGGGTGCAGCCCATTGAGGGAGAGCAGAAGCAGGGTGGGCCGTTGCCTCACCCGGGAAGAACAAGGGGTCAAGGAACTCCCTCCCCTAGCCAAGGGAAGCGTGAGGGACTGTGCCTTGAGGGATGGTGCACTCCGGCCCAGATACTATGCTTTTCCCATGGTCTTCACAACCCACAGACCAGGAGATTCCCTTGGGTGCCTACACCACCAGGGCCCTGAGTTTCAAGCACAAAGCTGGATGGCCATTTGGGCAGACACCGAGCTAGCTGCAGGAATTTTTTTTGTACCCCAGTGGCACCTGGAACGCCAGTGAGACAGAACCGTTTACTCCCTGGAAAGGGGGCTGAAGCCAGGAAGCCAAGTGGTCTAGCTCAGCAGATCACACCTTCACAGAGCCCAGCAATGTCAGATCCACTAGATTGAAATTCTCACTGCCAGCACAGCAGTCTGAAGTCGACCTGGGGTGCTCGAGCTTGGTGACGGGAGGGGTGTCTGCCATTACTGAGGCTTGAATAGGTGGTTTTCCTCTCACAGTGTAAACAAAGCTGTCAGGAAGTTCAAACTGGGTGGAGCCCAACACAGCTCAGCAAAGCCACTATAGCCAGACTGCCTCTCTAGATTCCTCCTCTCTGGGCAGGGCATCTCTGAAGGAAAGGCAGCAGCCCCAATCAGGGGATTATAGATAAAACTCTGATCTCCCTGGGACAGAGCACCTGGGAGAAGGGGCGGCTGTGGGCACAGCTTCAGCAGACTTAAACGTTCCTGCCTGCTGGCTCTGAAGAGAGCAGTGGATCTCTCAGCACAGTGCTTGAGCTCTGCTAAGGGACAGACTGCCTCCTCAAGTGAGTCCCTGACCCCTGTGCCTTCTGACAGAGAGACAACTTCCAGCAGGGGTTGACAGACAGTTCATACAGAAGAGCTTCAGCTGGCATCTGGCGGGTGCCCCTCTGGGACAAAGCTTCCAAAGGAAGGAGCAGGCAGCAATCTTTGCTGTTCTGCAGCCTCCGCCAGTGAGACCCAGGCAAACAGGGTCTGGAGTGGACCCCCAGCAAACTCCAGTAGACCTGCAGAAGAGGGGCCTGACTGTTAGAAGGAAAACTAACAAACAGAAAGCAATAGCATCAATATCAACAAAAAGGACGACCACGCAAAAACTCCATCCAAAGGTCACCAACAGCAAAGACCAAAGGTAGATAAATCCACGAAGATGAGGAAAAACCAGCGCAAAAAGGCTGAAAATTCAAAAACCCAGAATGCCTATTCTCCTCCAAAAAATCAAAACTCCTTGCCAGCAAGGGAACAAAACTGGATAGATAATGAGTTTGATGAATTGACAGAAGTAGGCTTCAGAAGATGGGTAATAACAAACTCCTTTGAGCTAAAGGAGCATGTTCTAACCTAATGCAAGGAAGCTGAGAACCTTGATAAAAGTTTAGAGGAATTGCTAACTAGAATAACCAGTTTAGAGAAGAACATAAATGACCTGATGAAGCTGAAAAACACAGCACGAGAACTTTGTGAAGCATACGCAAGTATTAATAGCTGAATCGATCAAGCAGGAGAAAAGATACCAAAGATTGGAGATCATCTTAATGAAATAAAGCATGAAGACAAGATTAGAGAAAAAAGAATAGAAAGGAATGAACAAAGTCTCCAAGAAATATGGGACTATGTGAAAAGACCAAACCTACATTTTATTGGTGTACCTGAAAGTGACGGGGAGAATGGAACCAAGTTGGGAAACACTCTTCGGGATATTAACCAGGAGAACTTCACCAATCTAGCAAGACAGGCCAACATTCAAATTCAGGAAATACAGAGAACACCACAAAGATACTCTTCGAGAAGAGCAACCCCAAGACACATAATCATCAGATTAACCAAGGTTGAAATGAGGGAAAAAATGTTAAGGGCAGCCAGAGAGAAAGGTCGGTTTACTCACAAAGGGAAGCCCATCAGACTAACAGTGGATCTCTTGGCAGAAACCCTACAGGCCAGAAGAGAGTGGGGGACAATATTCAACATTCTTAAAGAAAAGAATTTTCAACCCAGAATTTCATATCCAGCCAAAATGAATTTCATAAGTGAAGGAGAAATAAAATCCTTTACAGACAAGCAAATGCTGAGGGATTTTGTCACCACCAGGCCTGCCTTACAAGAGCTCCTGAAGGAAGCACTAAATATGGAAAGGAAAAACTGGTACCAGCCACTGCAAAAAAAACCCAAAATGTAAAGACCATCAACACTATGAAGAAACTGCATCAACTGATGGGCAAAATAACTAGCTAGCATCATAATGACAGGATCAAATTCACACATAACAATATTAACCTTAAATGTAAACAGGCTAAATGCCCCCAATTAAGAGACACAGACTGGCAAATTGGATGAAGAGTCAAGACTTATCAGTGTGCTGTATTCAGGATGCATCTCACATGCAAAGACACACATAGGCTCAAAATGAAGGGATGGAGGAATATTTACCAAGCAAATGGAAAGCAAATAAAGCAGGGGTTGCAATCCTAGTCTCTGATAAAACAGACTTTAAACCAACAAAGATCAAAAGAGACAAAGAAGGGCATTACATAATGGTAAAGGGATCAATGCAACAAGAAGAGATAACTATCCTAAATATATATGCATCCAATACAGGAGCACCCAGATTCATAAAGCAAGTTCTTAGAGACCTACAAAGAGACTTAGACTTTCACACAATAATAGTGGCAGACTTTAACACTGCATTGTCAATATTAGACAGATCAACAAGACAGAAAATTAACAAGGATATTCAGGATGTGAACTCAGCTCTGGACCAAGCAGATCTAATAGACATCTACAGAACTCTCCACCCTCCATCCAACAGAAATTACATCCTTCTCAGCACCACACAGCACTTACTCTAAAATCGACCACATAATTGGAAGTAAAACACTCCTCAGCAAATGCAAAAGAATGGAAATCATAACAAACAGTCTCTCAGACGACAGTGCAATCAAATTAGAACTCAGGATTAAGAAATCCACTCAAAACTGCACAACTACATGGAAACTGAACAACCTGCTCCTGAATGACTACTGGGTACATAACAAAATTAAGGCAGAAATAAATAAGTTCTTTGAAACCAGTGAGAACAAAGACACAACATACCAGAATCTCTGGGACAGCTACAGCAGTGTTTAGAGGGAAACTTATAGCACTAAATGCCCACACAAGAAAGCAGCAAAGATCTAAAATTGACACCCTAACATTACAATTAAAAGAACTAGAGAAGCAAGAGCAAACAAATTCAAAAGCTAGCAGAAGACAAGAAATAACTAAGATCAGAGTAAAACTGAAGGAGACAGAGACAGCCTTAAACTCCTGGGCTTAAACAATCCTCCCACCTCAGCCTCCTGGGTAGCTTGGACCACAGGCACATACCACCCGGCTAACTTTTACTTTTTTTTTTTTGTAGTTTGTAGTGATAGGGTCTTGCTATGTTGCCCAGGATGGTCTTGAACTCGTGGTCCCAAGTGATCTTCCCACCTCATCCTCCCAAAGCATTAGGATTACAGGTATGAGCCATCATGCCTGGCCTCTTTTCTTATTATGCTATAACCAGGTATTGTGATTTATCACCTGGTTTTCTTAGCTCTTGTGAAGATCTTTTTGTGGATAGTTATTCAAATAGATGTTTTTATAGAAGGACAATCACTGGTGAGAACTATTCTACCATCTTGCTCCATTCTCTCCTTGACATGGTGATTCTTTTATTCAATTTTATTTAATTTCTATATTTTTCTCTATTATACAAATTTTCTTCATTGACTATAAAAATATTTTTATAATTTCAACTTTTATTTTAGATTCAGGAGATACATGTGAAGGTTTCTTACATGAGTATATTGCATGATGCTGTGTTTGGGATACAAACGATCTAGTCACCCAGACAGTGAGTATAGTAAACAATGGTTAGTTTCTCCTTGCCTCCCTCCCTTGTCTATTAGTCCCCTGGGGGACTATTGTTGCCATCTTTATGTCCATGAATACTTAATATTTAGCTCCCACTTATAAGTGAGAACATGTGGTATTTGGTTTTGTTCCTGCATTACTACGATTAGAATAATGGCTTCTAGCTGTGTCCATGTTGTTGCAAAGGACATGATTTTGTTCCTTTTTATGGCTGGGTATTCCTTTTGATTCCAGGGTTTATATGTACTACATTTCCTTTATCCAATCCACCATTGACGGGCATCTCGGTTGATTCCATGTCTTTACTATTGTGAATACTGCTGTGATTAACATATGAGGTCATGTTTTTTTGGAAATTTATCCATTTCCTCTAGGTTTTCTAGTTTGTGTGCATTTTCCTTTGGTTATATACCCAATAATGGGATTGCTGGGTCAAATGGTAGTTCTATTTTAAGTTCTTTGGGAAATCTCCAAACTGCTTTCCACAGTGGCAGTGTTCCCTTTTCTCCACAGCCTTGCTGGTATCTGCTGCTTTTTAATTTCTTAATAATAACAATTCTGTCTGGTATAATAAGGTATCTCATTGTGGATTTGATTTGCATTTCTCTGATGATTAGCAATGTTGAGCATTTTTTCATGTTTGTTGACTGCTTGTATGTCTTCCTTTGAGAAGTGTCTGTTCATGTTTTTTGACCACTTTTTAATGGGATTATTGGTTTTTTGCTTGTTGAAATAAGTTCCTTATAGATATTTGATATTTGACCTTTGTCAGATGAATAGGTTATGAATATATTCTCCTGTTCTCTAGGTTGTCTATTTACTCTGTTGATAGTTTCTTTTGCCGTGCAGAAGTTCTTTAGTTTACTTAGGTCCCACTTGTCCATTTTTGGTTTTGTTGCAATTGCTTCTGAGGACTTAGTCATAAATTCTTTCCTAAGGCAGATGTCCAGAATGGTGTTTCCTAGGTTTTCTCATAGGATTCTTACAGTTTGAAGTCTTATGTTTAAATCTTTGATTCATCTTGAGTTAAATTTTGTATATGGTGAAAGGTGGGGGTCCACTTTGATTATTCTGCATATTGCTAGCTAACTATCCTAGGACCATTTATTAAATACGGAGTCCTTTCCCAATTGCTTATTTTGTCTGTTTGTCAAAGAACAGATGGCTATTGGTGTGTGGCTTTATTTCTGTGTTCTCTATTCTGTTCCATTGGTCTGTATGCCTTTTTTGTACAAGTATCATGCTGTTTTGGTTACTGTAGCCTTACAGTATAGTTTGAAGTCAAGTAATGTGATGCCTCCAGCTTTGTTCTTTTTGCTTATGGTTGTTTCGGCCATTCAGGCTTTTTAATATAAATTTTAAAATATTTTTTCTAATTCTATGAAAAATGACATTAATAGTTTGGTAGAAATAGTCAAATCTGTAGATTGCTTTGGGGAGTATGGCCATTTTAACTATATTATTTCAATCCATAAGCATGTCATATTTTTCTGTGTCATCTATGATTTCTTTCAGCAGTGTTTTGTAATTCTTCTTACAGAGATCTTTCACCTCCTTGGTTAGATAAGTTAGATGTATTCCTAGGAATTTATTTTTTGTGTGGCCATCTATTTGGATACTTTTTATTTCCTTTTCTTGCATCATTGCTCTGGCAAGAAATTCAGTACTATGTTGAATAGGAGTGGTGAAAGTGAGCATCCTTGTCTTGTTGCAGTTTTCAAGGGGAATGGTTCCATCTTTTGCCCATTCAGTATAATGTTGGCTATGGGTTTGTCATTGATGGTTCCTATTATTTTTAGGTAAGTTCCTTCAATGCCTATTTTGTTGAGGGTTTTTATCATGAAGGGATGTTGGATTTAATCATAGGCTTTTCCCACATCTAATGATATACTCATACGGTTTTATTTTTAATTCTCTTTATGTGTAAATCACATTTATTGATTTGTGTATGTTGAACCAACCTTGTATCCCAGGAATTAAGGCAAGTTAATCATGGTAAACTAAATTCTGATGTGCTGTTAAATTCAGTTTGCTTACATTTTGCTGAGGATATTTGTATCTATATTCACCAGGGATACTGTTCTGTAGTTTTCTTTGTTGTGTCTTTGCCAGGTTCTGGTATTAGGGTGATGCTGGCTTCATAAAATGAGTTACGGAGTAGTCCCTCATCTGTGAATTTTTAGAATAGTTTCAGTAAAATTGCTCAGCTCTTTTTTGTAAGTCTGATAGAATTCAGTTGTGGATCCATCTGGTCTGGGTCTTTTCTTGGTTGGTAGATTTTTCATTACTGGTTCAATTCTGGAACTTGGTATTGGTCTGCTAGGGTTTCAATCTCTTCCTGGTTGGACCTTGGGAGATTGCGTGTTTCCAGGAATTTATCCATTTCTTCTAGATTTTCTAGTTTGTGTGCATAGAGGTGTTCATAATAGTCTCAGAGGATCTTTTGTATTTCTGTGGGATCAGTTGTAATGTCGCCTTTGTCATTTCTGATTGTGCTTATTTGGATTTTCTCTTTTTTTTTTTTCTTTTTTAGTCTAGCTAGTTGTCTATCGATCTTGTTTATCTGTTCAAAAAACCAATTTTTGGTTTCACTTATTCTTTGTGTGGATTTTTGGGCCTCAATTTTGTTAGTTCTGCACTGATTTTAGTTATTTCTTTTCTTCTGCTAGTTTTGGGATTTTGTTCTTGTTCTTCTAGTTCCACCAGGTGTTATGTTAGAGTGTTAATTTTACATCTTTCTAACTTTTTGAAGTAGGTATTTAGTGCTATAAACTTCCCTCTTACCACTGCTTTTGCTGTATTCCAGAGATTTTGGTATGTTGTATCTCTGTTTTCATTTATTTCAAAAAAATTTTTTAAATTTCTGCCTTAATTTCATCATACCCAAAAGTCATTCAGGAGAAAGTTTTTAAATTTCCATGTAATTCCATGATTTGGGGAGATCTTCTTGGTATTGCTATTTTTATTCTACTGTGGTCTGAGAGTATGGTTGGTATGATTTCAACTTTTTAAAATGTATTGAGACTTGCTTTATGTCTGAGCATGTGGCCAATCTTGGAGTATGTTCTGTGTGCAGATGAGAAGAATGTATATTCTGTGCTGATCAGTGAAGTGTTCTCTAGATGCCTATTAGGTCCAATTGGTCAAGTGTCAAATTGAAGTCCAAAATTTCTTGTTAGTTTTCTACCTCAATGGTCAATTTAACACTGTCAATGGGGTGTTGAAGTTTCCTACTACTATTGTTTGGCTCTCTAAGTCTTTTCATACGTCTAGAAATCATTGTTTTAAGAATCTGGGTGCTCCAACATTGGGTGCATATATATTTAGGATAGTTAACTCCTCTTGTTGAATTGAACCCCTTATTATGTACAATATGTGAACACCGAAAAATCACAGAAGGAATACTGCTTGGTCTTTGAATTTTTTTTTTTTTTTGGTGATATTCAGAATGAAATAGCTATTTTTAAGGGAAAGAATAAAGTAATATGTTAAACTGACAGGTATTTTAAAAATTAAATAATATAAAAGATATGTGGAAAATATATAGATATACCTACATGCACATACACTTATATAAGGGAGAAATGATTTTTAAAAATATCAAATCCCATAAAACTATTCAAAGATGACAAGGAAAATTAGCACCCCCTGAAAACAATAAGTTAATGTTGTTAAGAGTATTCAAAATTTTTAAAATCTGAACAAATACTACTGTGACTCCCTTTATTTTCAAAAGGTATAATGGAACTACTTTTCAACATGAGTGCTTGTCTACTTGTGTGTCCAAGGACCTCCTAATACTTGTGAGGTTTTTTGTTTTTTTTTTTTTTTTTTTGATAGAGTCTCACTCTGTCACCCAGGCTGGAGTGCACTAGCACAATGGCTCACTGCAACCTCTGCCTCCCGGGTTCAAGCAATTCTCCTCCCTCAGCCTCCCGAATAGCTAGGACTACAGGCAAATGCCAACGCCCGGCTAATTTTTGTATTTTTATTAGAGACAGAGTTTCACCATATTGGCCAGGCTAGTCTCGAACTCCTGACCTTGTGATCCACCTGCCTCGGCCTCCCAAAGTGCTGGGATTACAGGCATGACCTCTTACTTTTGAGTTTTAAAGCAATTTCTGGAACACTTTCAGAAGACTCTTGAGTTGTAGTTGCTTATAAAAGAAAACCTGTATACCTGTTGTATCATGAACTGGTGTGAAGTAGTCATGCAACTCTTGGCTACTGAATATACCCTTCACATATTTCAGCAAGAGAATGTTTTGTAAAAGGTAAAAAAGTCATATTTTTTAAAAATTCTAAGTTTATATAGTTTTATTTCCACAATACCCAGTGCCTGACTCTTTGGGTGACTTTACTAATATTTTGTATTGCCTTTATCACAGGTTTGCTATCACCCCTATGTTTGAGAGGAAGAATAATTTTAAAATTTATGTATTTGTTAACTATACAAAATATACCTGATGTTAATTTTAAATGATCTTTAAAATTAAACATACTATTAATTATTACATAAAACATAAGTTTATAGGAGATCAACAAAAAATTACTAGGTTTGAGGTTTTAAGGTTCATCTGAATGAGGGAGGAGTTTCCATCTCATTGTTGTGTCAATTTCTTCATCAAAATTTCCTACTTCCTGTTCTTTAGAAAGCTCTAAGAATACCTAATTAGGAGACAAAGAAGAAGGAAAGAAGGAAGAGAGATTATCAAGTTGTTGGTCTTCCAAATGAACAGGAAAATGCATGTTGCTTTCATGTGAAATTTACCAGGATGATACAAAGTCAAACCAGTTGACTTACCTTCTCCAATGTGCACTGAGAAAGGCTGTATTCTTCCAGGTTAAAGTTATGCTTCACTGAAGGAAAAAAAAGGACTAGTATTAATAGTAGATGCTTACAATTTATTACCAAGACTTTTTTCAAAATCATAAAGAATAAAAATGTAAATCATTAATATAAATAAAGCTGAATAAGCCAATGCTTGATGTAAGGATGAAATAATGAAAGCCATACAGAATTAATATAAATATATACTACATTAATATTGATGTTATCATTTTCTCATATTATGTTTCAATAATATTTGTTTTGGTATTGCGTGCATATGTCTTTGGAAGATACATATGTTCTTTGAAGAACTACATCATTGATCAAAATATTCTTACACATGAGGAAGATCCTATCCCATCCTCTTTAAGAGAACTCAAAACTCCCTTCAGCCAGTTCATCTGTTATATCACCTCGCTGCTGGACTTCCCCACCAAAAAGTCTGCATGACAGTTGTCACCAGATTCACATATCCACATGTGCATACTTCGCCATTTATACACTAAGAATCTGCTATGTGTGAGGCACTCTTAGATGCCAGACACAGAACAGTCAAGAAAATAGACAAATACTCCTGCCTTGATATAGTTTGCATTTTAGTGGGAGGAATTAGTGACATTAAATACACAAGCACTTACATATATGATAAAGTTAATGATGATAGTGGCTTTAAAGAAAAATAAAGTTGGTAAAAATAAATAGGGAGCGCTAGGCACTCTTTTTTACCGGATGGTCAGAGAAGGCCACACTAATAAGGTAATAATTGAACCAACATCTGAAAATGGGAGGAAGAAGCCTGGATGTTTAGGAAGGAGAATTCCAGGAAGAAGGATT